>NC_091481.1:55108224-56414474 GCF_036971445.1 Narcine bancroftii | reverse complement strand
CACTCACTGATGAGCCACTCCTTCTCTACTCTACTCACTGTCTCAATGAGCCACACCTTCACTGCTCCACTCACCTACTCAGCCACTCCTTCACTGCTTCACTCACTCACTGAGGCACTCCTTCATTGCTCCACTCACTCACTGAGCAACTCCTTCACAGCTCCACACACTCACTCACTGAGCCATTCCTTCACTGCGTCAGTCACTAACTAAGAAACACCTTCACTGCTCCACTCACTCACTCACTGAGCAATTCCTTCACTGCTCCACTCACTCACTCAGCCACTCCTTCATGCTCTATTCACAAACTCACTGAGCCACTCCTTCACTGCTCCACTCACTCACTCAGCCACTCCTTCACAGCTCCACTCACTCACTGAGCCACTCGAAGACTGCAACACTTATTCACTTACTGAGCCATTACTTCACTGCTCCAGTCACTAACTGAGCAACTCCTTCACTGCTCCACTCACTCACTAACTGAGCCACTCCTTCACAGCTCCACTCACTCACTCACTGAGCCATTCCTTCACTGCTCCAGTCACTAACTAAGCAACTCCTTCACTGCTCCACTCACTCACTCACTGAGAAACTCCTTCACTGCTCCACTCACTCACTCACTGAGCCATTCCTTCACTGCTTCACTCACTCACTGAGCCACTCCTTCACTTCTCCACTCACTCACTGATCCACTCCTTCACTGCTCCACTCACTCACTCAGCCACTCCTTCACAGCTCCACTCACTCACTGAGCCACTCGAAGACTGCAACACTTATTCACTTACTGAGCCATTACTTCACTGCTCCAGTCACTAACTGAGCAACTCCTTCACTGCTCCACTCACTCACTAACTGAGCCACTCCTTCACAGCTCCACTCACTCACTCACTGAGCCATTCCTTCACTGCTCCAGTCACTAACTAAGCAACTCCTTCACTGCTCCACTCACTCACTCACTGAGAAACTCCTTCACTGCTCCACTCACTCACTCACTGAGCCATTCCTTCACTGCTTCACTCACTCACTGAGCCACTCCTTCACTTCTCCACTCACTCACTGATCCACTCCTTCACTGCTCCACTCACTCACTCAGCCACTCCTTCATGTTCTATTCACACACTCACTGAGCCACTCCTTCACTGCTCCACTCACTCACTGATCCACTCCTTCACTGCTCCACTCACTCACTCAGCCACTCCTTCATGTTCTATTCACACACTCACTGAGCCATTCCTTCACTGCTCCAGTCACTAACTAAGCAACTCCTTCACTGCTCCACTCACTCACTCACTGAGCAACTCCTTCACTACTCTACTCACTGTCTCACTGAGCCTTTCCTTCACTGCTCCACTCACTCACTAACTGAGCCAGTCCTTCACTTCTCCACTCACTCACTGATCCACTCCTTCACTGCTCCACTCACTCACACAGCCACTCCTTCATGCTCCATTCACACACTCACTGAGCCACTCCTTCACTGCTCCACTCAATCACTAACTGAACTCTCCTTCACTGCTCCACTCACTCACTGATGAGCCACTCCTTCTCTACTCTACTCACTGTCTCAATGAGCCACACCTTCACTGCTCCACTCACCTACTCAGCCACTCCTTCACTGCTTCACTCACTCACTGAGGCACTCCTTCATTGCTCCACTCACTCACTGAGCAACTCCTTCACAGCTCCACACACTCACTCACTGAGCCATTCCTTCACTGCGTCAGTCACTAACTAAGAAACTCCTTCACTGCTCCACTCACTCACTCACTGAGCAATTCCTTCACTGCTCCACTCACTCACTCAGCCACTCCTTCATGCTCTATTCACAAACTCACTGAGCCACTCCTTCACTGCTCCACTCACTCACTCAGCCACTCCTTCACAGCTCCACTCACTCACTGAGCCACTCGAAGACTGCAACACTTATTCACTTACTGAGCCATTACTTCACTGCTCCAGTCACTAACTGAGCAACTCCTTCACTGCTCCACTCACTCACTAACTGAGCCACTCCTTCACAGCTCCACTCACTCACTCACTGAGCCATTCCTTCACTGCTCCAGTCACTAACTAAGCAACTCCTTCACTGCTCCACTCACTCACTCACTGAGAAACTCCTTCACTGCTCCACTCACTCACTCACTGAGCCATTCCTTCACTGCTTCACTCACTCACTGAGCCACTCCTTCACTTCTCCACTCACTCACTGATCCACTCCTTCACTGCTCCACTCACTCACTCAGCCACTCCTTCATGTTCTATTCACACACTCACTGAGCCACTCCTTCACTGCTCCACTCACTCACTGATCCACTCCTTCACTGCTCCACTCACTCACTCAGCCACTCCTTCATGTTCTATTCACACACTCACTGAGCCATTCCTTCACTGCTCCAGTCACTGACTAAGCAACTCCTTCACTGCTCCACTCACTCACTCACTGAGCCACTCCTTCACTACTCTACTCACTGTCTCACTGAGCCACACCTTCACTGCTCCACTCACCTACTCGGCCACTCCTTCACTGCTCTATTCACTCACTCACTGAGCTACTCCTTCACTGCTCCACTCACTCACTGAGGCACTCCTTCATTGCTCCACTCGCACACTGAGCCACTCCTTCAAAGCTCCACTCACTCACTCACTGAGCCTTTCCTTCACTGCTCCAGTCACTAATTGAGCAACTCCTTCATTGCTCCACTCACTCACTGAGCCACTCCTTCACTTCACCACTCACTAACTGATCCACTCCTTCACTGCTCCAATCAATCACTCACTGCGCCACTCCTTCACTGCTCCACTCACTAACTGAGCCACTCCTTCACTTCTCCACTCACTCACTGATCCACTCCTTCAGTGCTCCACACACTCACCGAGCCACTCCTTCACAGCTCCACTCACTCACTGAGCCACTCCTTCACTGCTCCACTCACTCACTCACTGAGCCACTCCTTCACTGCTCCACTCATTGAGTCATGAGCCACTCCTTCACTGCTAGACTCACTAACTGAGGCACTCGTTCACTGCTCCACTAACTCACTGAGCCACTCCTTCACAGCTCCACTCACTCACTCACTGAGCCATTCCTTCACTGATCCAGTCACTAACTGAGCAACTCCTTCACTGCTCCACTCACTCACTCACTCAGCAACCCCTTCACTGCTCCACTCACTCACTCACAGAGCCATTCCTTCACTACTCCACTCACTCACTGAGCCACTCCTTCACTGCTCCACTCAATCACTAACTGAACTCTCCTTCACTGCTCCACTCACTCACTGAGGCACTCCTTCACTGCTCTACTCACTCACTGATGAGCCACTCCTTCTCTACTCTACTCACTGTCTCAATGAGCCACACCTTCACTGCTCCACTCACCTACTCAGCCACTCCTTCACTGCTTCACTCACTCACTGAGGCACTCCTTCATTGCTCCACTCACTCACTGAGCAACTCCTTCACAGCTCCACACTCTCACTCACTGAGCCATTCCTTCACTGCGTCAGTCACTAACTAAGAAACTCCTTCACTGCTCCACTCACTCACTCACTGAGCAATTCCTTCACTGCTCCACTCACTCACTCAGCCACTCCTTCATGCTCTATTCACAAACTCACTGAGCCACTCCTTCACTGCTCCACTCACTCACTCAGCCACTCCTTCACAGCTCCACTCACTCACTGAGCCACTCGAAGACTGCAACACTTATTCACTTACTGAGCCATTACTTCACTGCTCCAGTCACTAACTGAGCAACTCCTTCACTGCTCCACTCACTCACTAACTGAGCCACTCCTTCACAGCTCCACTCACTCACTCACTGAGCCATTCCTTCACTGCTCCAGTCACTAACTAAGCAACTCCTTCACTGCTCCACTCACTCACTCACTGAGAAACTCCTTCACTGCTCCACTCACTCACTCACTGAGCCATTCCTTCACTGCTTCACTCACTCACTGAGCCACTCCTTCACTTCTCCACTCACTCACTGATCCACTCCTTCACTGCTCCACTCACTCACTCAGCCACTCCTTCATGTTCTATTCACACACTCACTGAGCCACTCCTTCACTGCTCCACTCACTCACTGATCCACTCCTTCACTGCTCCACTCACTCACTCAGCCACTCCTTCATGTTCTATTCACACACTCACTGAGCCATTCCTTCACTGCTCCAGTCACTAACTAAGCAACTCCTTCACTGCTCCACTCACTCACTCACTGAGCAACTCCTTCACTACTCTACTCACTGTCTCACTGAGCCACACCTTCACTGCTCCACTCACTCACTAACTGAGCCAGTCCTTCACTTCTCCACTCACTCACTGATCCACTCCTTCACTGCTCCACTCACTCACACAGCCACTCCTTCATGCTCCATTCACACACTCACTGAGCCACTCCTTCACTGCTCCACTCAATCACTAACTGAACTCTCCTTCACTGCTCCACTCACTCACTGAGGCACTCCTTCACTGCTCTACTCACTCACTGATGAGCCACTCCTTCTCTACTCTACTCACTGTCTCAATGAGCCACACCTTCACTGCTCCACTCACCTACTCAGCCACTCCTTCACTGCTTCACTCACTCACTGAGGCACTCCTTCATTGCTCCACTCACTCACTGAGCAACTCCTTCACAGCTCCACACTCTCACTCACTGAGCCATTCCTTCACTGCGTCAGTCACTAACTAAGAAACTCCTTCACTGCTCCACTCACTCACTCACTGAGCAATTCCTTCACTGCTCCACTCACTCACTCAGCCACTCCTTCATGCTCTATTCACAAACTCACTGAGCCACTCCTTCACTGCTCCACTCACTCACTCAGCCACTCCTTCACAGCTCCACTCACTCACTGAGCCACTCGAAGACTGCAACACTTATTCACTTACTGAGCCATTACTTCACTGCTCCAGTCACTAACTGAGCAACTCCTTCACTGCTCCACTCACTCACTAACTGAGCCACTCCTTCACAGCTCCACTCACTCACTCACTGAGCCATTCCTTCACTGCTCCAGTCACTAACTAAGCAACTCCTTCACTGCTCCACTCACTCACTCACTGAGAAACTCCTTCACTGCTCCACTCACTCACTCACTGAGCCATTCCTTCACTGCTTCACTCACTCACTGAGCCACTCCTTCACTTCTCCACTCACTCACTGATCCACTCCTTCACTGCTCCACTCACTCACTCAGCCACTCCTTCACAGCTCCACTCACTCACTGAGCCACTCGAAGACTGCAACACTTATTCACTTACTGAGCCATTACTTCACTGCTCCAGTCACTAACTGAGCAACTCCTTCACTGCTCCACTCACTCACTAACTGAGCCACTCCTTCACAGCTCCACTCACTCACGCACTGAGCCATTCCTTCACTGCTCCAGTCACTAACTAAGCAACTCCTTCACTGCTCCACTCACTCACTCACTGAGAAACTCCTTCACTGCTCCACTCACTCACTCACTGAGCCATTCCTTCACTGCTTCACTCACTCACTGAGCCACTCCTTCACTTCTCCACTCACTCACTGATCCACTCCTTCACTGCTCCACTCACTCACTCAGCCACTCCTTCATGTTCTATTCACACACTCACTGAGCCACTCCTTCACTGCTCCACTCACTCACTGATCCACTCCTTCACTGCTCCACTCACTCACTCAGCCACTCCTTCATGTTCTATTCACACACTCACTGAGCCATTCCTTCACTGCTCCAGTCACTAACTAAGCAACTCCTTCACTGCTCCACTCACTCACTCACTGAGCAACTCCTTCACTACTCTACTCACTGTCTCACTGAGCCTTTCCTTCACTGCTCCACTCACTCACTAACTGAGCCAGTCCTTCACTTCTCCACTCACTCACTGATCCACTCCTTCACTGCTCCACTCACTCACACAGCCACTCCTTCATGCTCCATTCACACACTCACTGAGCCACTCCTTCACTGCTCCACTCAATCACTAACTGAACTCTCCTTCACTGCTCCACTCACTCACTGAGCCACTCCTTCACTGCTCTACTCACTCACTGATGAGCCACTCCTTCTCTACTCTACTCACTGTCTCAATGAGCCACACCTTCACTGCTCCACTCACCTACTCAGCCACTCCTTCACTGCTTCACTCACTCACTGAGGCACTCCTTCATTGCTCCACTCACTCACTGAGCAACTCCTTCACAGCTCCACACACTCACTCACTGAGCCATTCCTTCACTGCGTCAGTCACTAACTAAGAAACTCCTTCACTGCTCCACTCACTCACTCACTGAGCAATTCCTTCACTGCTCCACTCACTCACTCAGCCACTCCTTCATGCTCTATTCACAAACTCACTGAGCCACTCCTTCACTGCTCCACTCACTCACTCAGCCACTCCTTCACAGCTCCACTCACTCACTGAGCCACTCGAAGACTGCAACACTTATTCACTTACTGAGCCATTACTTCACTGCTCCAGTCACTAACTGAGCAACTCCTTCACTGCTCCACTCACTCACTAACTGAGCCACTCCTTCACAGCTCCACTCACTCACTCACTGAGCCATTCCTTCACTGCTCCAGTCACTAACTAAGCAACTCCTTCACTGCTCCACTCACTCACTCACTGAGAAACTCCTTCACTGCTCCACTCACTCACTCACTGAGCCATTCCTTCACTGCTCCACTCACTCACTGAGCCACTCCTTCACTTCACCACTCACTAACTGATCCACTCCTTCACTGCTCCACTCACTCACTAACTGAACCATTCCTTCACTGCTCCACTCACTCACTCACTGAGCCACTCCTTCACTGCTCCACTCACTCACTGATCCACTCCTTCACTGCTCCACTCACTCACTCAGCCACTCCTTCATGTTTTATTCACACACTCACTGAGCCATTCCTTCACTGCTCCAGTCACTAACTAAGCAACTCCTTCACTGCTCCACTCACTCACTCACTGAGCCACTCCTTCACTACTCTACTCACTGTCTCACTGAGCCACACCTTCACTGCTCCACTCACCTACTCGGCCACTCCTTCACTGCTCTATTCACTCACTCACTGAGCTACTCCTTCACTGCTCCACTCACTCACTGAGGCACTCCTTCACTTCACCACTCACTAACTGATCCACTCCTTCACTGCTCCAATCAATCACTCACTGCGCCACTCCTTCACTGCTCCACTCACTAACTGAGCCACTCCTTCACTTCTCCACTCACTCACTGATCCACTCCTTCAGTGCTCCACACACTCACCGAGCCACTGCTTCACAGCTCCACTCACTCACTGAGCCACTCCTTCACTGCTCCACTCACTCACTCACTGAGCCACTCCTTCACTGCTCCACTCATTGAGTCATGAGCCACTCCTTCACTGCTAGACTCACTAACTGAGGCACTCGTTCACTGCTCCACTAACTCACTGAGCCACTCCTTCACAGCTCCACTCACTCACTCACTGAGCCATTCCTTCACTGATCCAGTCACTAACTGAGCAACTCCTTCACTGCTCCACTCACTCACTCACTCAGCAACCCCTTCACTGCTCCACTCACTCACTCACAGAGCCATTCCTTCACTACTCCACTCACTCACTGAGCCACTCCTTCACTGCTCCACTCTTTCAGTCATGAGCCACTCCTTCACTGCTAGACTCACTCACTAACTGAGCCACCCTTTCACTGCTCCACTCACTCACTGAGCCACGCCCTCACTACTCCACACACTCACTAACTGTGTCACTCCTTCACTGCTCCACTCAATCACTGAGCTACTCCTTCACTGCTCTACTCACTCTCTCACAGAGCCACTCCTTCATTGCTCCACTCACTCACTGAGCAACTCCTTCACTGCTCCACTCAATCACTCACTGAGCCACTCTTTCTCAGCTCCACTCACTCACTAACTGTGTCACTCCTTCACTGCTCCACTCAATCACTGAGCTACTCCTTCACTGCTCTACTCACTCTCTCACTGAGCCACTCCTTCATTGCTCCACTCACTCACTGAGCCACTCCTTCACTGCTCCACTCAATCACTCACTGAGCCACTCCTTCTCTTCTCCAATCACTAACTGAGCAACTCCTTCACTGCTCCACTCACTCACTACCTGAGCCACATCTTCACTGATCCAATCACTAACTGAACAACTCCTTCACTGTTCCACTCACTCACTAACTGAGCCACTCCTTCACAGCTCCACTCACTCACAGAGCCACTCCTTCACAGCTCCAGTCACTAACTGAGCAACTCCTTCACTGCTCGACACACTCACTCACTGACCCACTCCTTCTCTGCTCCACTAACTCACTGAGCCACGCCTTTACTGCTCCACTGACTCACTACCTGAGCCACATCTTCAATGCTCCAATCACTAACTGAGCAACTCCTTCACTGCTCGACTCACTCACTCACTGAGCCACTCCTTCACTGCTCCACTCACTCACTAAGCCACTCCTTCACTGCTCCTATCACTAACTGAGCAACTGCTTCACTGCTGCACTCACTCACTAACTGAGCCTCTCCTTCACTGCTCCACTCACTCACTGAGCAACTCCTTCACAGCTCCACTCACTCACTGAGCCACTCCTTCACAGCTCAACTCATTCACGCACTGAGCCACTCCTTCACTTCTCCATTCACTCACTAACTGAGCCACTCCTTCACTGCTCCATTCCGTCACTAACTGAGCCACTCCTTCACTACGCCACTCACTCACTGAGCCACTCCTTCACAGCTCCACTCACTCACTCACTGAGCCATTCCTTCACTGATCCAGTCACTAACTGAGCAACTCCTTCACTGCTCCACTCACTCACTCACTCAGCAACCCCTTCACTGCTCCACTCACTCACTCACAGAGCCATTCCTTCACTGCTCCACTCACTCACTGAGCCACTCCTTCACTGCTCCACTCACTCACTCACTGAGAAATCCCTTCACTGCTGCACTCACTCACTCACTGAGCCATTCCTTCACTGCTCCACTCACTCACTGAGCCACTCCTTCACTTCACCACTCACTAACTGATCCACTCCTTCACTGCTCCACTCACTCACTAACTGAACCATTCCTTCACTGCTCCACTCACTCACTAACTGAGCCACTCCTTCACTGCTCCACTCACTCACTGAGCCACTCCTTCACTTCTCCACTCACTCACTGATCCACTCCTTCACTGCTCCACTCACTCACTGAGCCACTCCTTCACAGCTCCACTCACTCACTGAACCACTCCTTCACTGCACCACTCACTCACTCACTGAGCCACTCCTTCACTGCTCCACTCTTTCAGTCATGAGCCACTCCTTCACTGCTAGACTCACTCACTAACTGAGCCACCCTTTCACTGCTCAACTCACTCACTGAGCCACGCCCTCACTACTCCACACACTTACTAACTGTGTCACTCCTTCACTGCTCCACTCAATCACTGAGCTACTCCTTCACTGCTCTACTCACTCTCTCACAGAGCCACTCCTTCATTGCTCCACTCACTCACTGAGCAACTCCTTCACTGCTCCACTCAATCACTCACTGAGCCACTCCTTCTCAGCTCCACTCACTCACTAACTGTGTCACTCCTTCACTGCTCCACTCAATCTCTGAGCTACTCCTTCACTGCTCTACTCACTCTCTCACTGAGCCACTCCTTCATTGCTCCACTCACTCACTGAGCCACTCCTTCACTGCTCCACTCAATCACTCACTGAGCCACTCCTTCTCTTCTCCAATCACTAACTGAGCAACTCCTTCACTGCTCCACTCACTCACTACCTGAGCCACATCTTCACTGATCCAATCACTAACTGAACAACTCCTTCACTGTTCCACTCACTCACTAACTGAGCCACTCCTTCACAGCTCCACTCACTCACAGAGCCACTCCTTCACAGCTCCAGTCACTAACTGAGCAACTCCTTCACTGCTCGACACACTCACTCACTGAGCCACTCCTTCTCTGCTCCACTAACTCACTGAGCCACGCCTTTACTGCTCCACTAACTCACTACCTGAGCCACATCTTCAATGCTCCAATCACTAACTGAGCAACTCCTTCACTGCTCGACTCACTCACTCACTGAGCCACTCCTTCACTGCTCCACTCACTCACTAAGCCACTCCTTCACTGCTCCTATCACTAACTGAGCAACTGCTTCACTGCTGCACTCACTCACTCACTGAGCCACTCCTTCACATCTCCACTCACTCACTGAGACACTCCTTCACTGCTCCATTCCGTCACTAACTGAGCCACTCCTTCACTGCGCCACTCACTGACTGAGCCACTCCCTCACTCCTCCACTCACTCAGTCATGAGCCACTCCTTCACTGCGAGACTCACTAACTGAGGCACTCCTTCACTGCTCCACTCACTCACTGAGCCACTCCTTCACAGCTCCACTCACTCACTCACTGAGCCATTCCTTCACTGCTCCAGTCACTAACTGAGCAACTCCTTCACTGCTCCACTCACTCACTCACTGAGAAACTCCTTCACTGCTGCACTCACTCACTCACAGAGCCATTCCTTCACTGCTCCACTCACTCAATGAGCCACTCCTTCACTTCACCACTCACTAACTGATCCACTCCTTCACTGCTCCACTCACTCACTAACTGAACCATTCCTTCACTGCTCCACTCACTCACTAACTGAGCCACTCCTTCACTGAAACACTTACTCACTGAGCCACTCCTTCACTTCTCCACTCACTCACTGATCCACTCCTTCACTGCTCCACTCACTCACTGAGCCACTCCTTCACAGCTCCACTCACTCACTGAACCACTCCTTCACTGCTCCACTCACTCACTCACTGAGCCACTCCTTCACTGCTCCACTCTTTCAGTCATGAGCCACTCCTTCACTGCTAGACTCACTCACTAACTGAGCCACTCTTTCACTGCTCCACTCACTCACTGAGCCACGCCCTCACTACTCCACACACTCACTAACTGCGTCACTCCTTCACTGCTCCACTCAATCACTGAGCTACTCCTTCACTGCTCTACTCACTCTCTCACTGAGCCACTCCTTCATTGCTCCACTCACTCACTGAGCCACTCCTTCACTGCTCCACTCAATCACTCACTGAGCCACTCCTTCTCTGCTCCAATCACTAACTGAGCAACTCCTTCACTGCTCCACTCACTCACTACCTGAGCCACATCTTCACTGATCCAATCACTAAGTGAACAACTCCTTCACTGTTCCACTCACTCACTAACTGAGCCACTCCTTCACAGCTCCACTCACTCACAGAGCCACTCCTTCACAGCTCCAGTCACTAACTGAGCAACTCCTTCACTGCTCGACACACTCACTCACTGAGCCACTCCTTCTCTGCTCCACTAACTCACTGAGCCACGCCTTTACTGCTCCACTGACTCACTACCTGAGCCAAATCTTCAATGCTCCAATCACTAAATGAGCAAATCCTTCACTGCTCAACTCACTCACTACCTGAGCCACATCTTCACTGATCCAATCACTAACTGAGCAACTCCTTCACTGTTCCACTCACTCACTAACTGAGCCACTCCTTCACAGCTCCACTCACTCACTGAGCCACTCCTTCATTGCTCCAATCAATCACTCACTGAGCCACTCATTCACTGCTCCATTCCGTCACTAACTGAGCCACTCCTTCACTGCGCCACTCACTGACTGAGCCACTCCCTCACTCCTCCACTCACTCAATCATGAGCCACTCCTTCACTGCTCCACTCACTAACTAAGCCACTCCTTCACTGCTCCAATCAATTACTCACTGAGCCACTCCTTCACTGCTCTATTCACTTACTCACTGAGCTACTCCTTCACTGCTTCACTCACTCACAGAGGCACTCCTTCATTGCTCCACTGACTCACTGAGCCACTCCTTCACAGCTCCACTCACTCACTCACTGAGCCATTCCTTCACTGCTCCACTCACTCACTGAGCCACTCCTTCACTTCTCCACTCACTCACTGATCCACTCCTTCACTGCTCCACTCACTCACTAACTGAGCCAGTCCTTCAGTTCTCCACTCACTCACTGATGCACTCCTTCACTGCTCCACTCACTCACTCAGCCACTCCTTCATGCTCCTTTCCCACACTCACTGAGCCACTCCTTCACTGTTCCACTCACTCACTCAGCCACTCCTTCATGCTCCTTTCCCACACTCACTGAGCAACTCCTTCACTGCTCCACTCACTCACTGAGCAACTCCTTCACTGCTCCACTCAGTCACTCACTGAACCATTCATTCACTGCTCCACTCACTCATCGAGCCACTCCTTCACTGCTCCACTCACTCACTGAGCCACTCCTTCACTGCAGTGCTCCACTCACTCACTAACTGAGCTCTCCTTCACTGCTCTACTCACTCACAGAGCCACTCCTTCACTGCTCCACTCAGTCACTCAATGAACACTCCTTCACTGCTATACTCACTAACTGAGCAACTCCTTCACTCCTCACTCACTCACTCACTCACTGAGCCGCTCCTTCACAGCTCCACTCACTCACTGAGGCACTCCTTCACAGCTCCACTCATACACTCACTGAGCCATTCCTTCACTGCTCCAGTCACTAACTGAGCAACTCCTTCAATTCTCACTCACTCACTGAGCAACTCCTTCACTGCTCCACTTACTCACTAACTGAGCCACTCCTTCACAGCTCCACTCACTCACTCACTGAGCCATTCCTTCACTGCTCCAGTCACTATCTGAGCAACTCCTTCACAGCTCCACTCACTCACTCACTAAGCAGCTCCTTCACTGCTCCACTCACTCACTGAGCCATTCCTTAACTTCTCCACTCACTCACTGAGCAACTCCTTCACTGCTCCACTCACTCACTAACTGAGCCAGTCCTTCACTTCTCCACTCATTCACTGATCCTCTCCTTCACTGCTCCACTCACTCACTCAGCTATTCCTTCATGCTCCATTCACACACTCACTGAGCCACTCCTTCACTGCTCCACTCACTCACTGTGCCACTGCTTCACTGCACCACTCACTCACTGAGCCACTCCTTCACTGCTCCATTCACTCACTGATGAGACACTCCTTCACTACTCTACTCACTATCTCACTGAGCCACACATTCACTGCTCCACTCACCTACTCAGCCACTCCTTCACTGCTCTATTCACTCACTCACTGAGCTACTCCTTGACAGCTCCACTCACTCACTGAGGCACTTCTTCATTGCTCCATTCACTCACTGAGCCACTCCTTCACAGCTCCACTCACTCACTCACTGAGCCATTCCTTCACTGCTCCAGTCACTAACTGAGCAACTCCTTCACTACTCCACTCACTCACTGAGCCACTCCTTCACTTCCCCACTCACTTAATGATCCACTCCTTCACTGCTCCACTCACTCACTAACTGAGCCATTCCTTCACTGCTCCACTCACTCACTCACTGAGCCATCCCTTCACTGCTCAAGTCACTAACTGAGCAACTCCTTCACTTCTCCACTCACTCACTGAGCCACTCCTTCACTTCCCCACTCACTTAATGATCCACTCCTTCACTTCTCCACTCACTCACTGATCCACTCCTTCACTTCTCCACTCACTCACTGATCCACTCCTTCACTGCTCCACTCACTCACTAACTGAGCCAGTCCTTCACTTCTCCACTCACTCACTGATGCACTCCTTCACTGCTCCACTCACTCACTCAGCCACTCCTTCATGCTCCTTTCCCACACTCACTGAGCCACTCCTTCACTGCTCCACTCACTCACTCAGCCACTCCTTCATGCTCCTTTCCCACACTCACTGAGCAACTCCTTCACTGCTCCACTCACTCACTGAGCAACTCCTTCACTGCTCCACTCACTCACTCACTGAACCATTCCTTCACTGCTCCACTCACTCATCGAGCCACTCCTTCACTGCTCCACTCACTCACTGAGCCACTCCTTCACTGCAGTGCTCCACTCACTCACTAACTGAGCTCTACTTCACTGCTCTACTCACTCACAGAGCCACTCCTTCACTGCTCCACTCAGTCACTCAATGAACACTCCTTCACTGCTATACTCACTCACTGAGCCACTCCTTCAGTGCTCCACTCACTCACTAACTGAGCCACTCCTTCACTACTTTACTCACTGTCTCACTGAGCCACTCATTCACTGCTCCACTCATTCACTCACTGAGCCATTCCTTCACTGCTGCAGTCACTAACTGAGCAACTTCTTCACTCCTCACACACTCACTCACTCACTGAGCCGCTCCTTCACAGCTCCACTCACTCACTGAGGCACTCCTTCACAGCTCCACTCATACACTCACTGAGCCATTCCTTCACTGCTCCAGTCACAAACTGAGCAACTCTTTCAATTCTCACTCACTCACTGAGCAACTCCTTCACTGCTCCACTTACTCACTAACTGAGCCACTCCTTCACAGCTCCACTCACTCACTCACTGAGCCATTCCTTCACTGCTCCAGTCACTATCTGAGCAACTCCTTCACAGCTCCACTCACTCACTCACTAAGCAGCTCCTTCACTGCTCCACTCACTCACTCACTGAGCCATTCCTTCACTGCTCCACTCACTCACTGAGCCATTCCTTAACTTCTCCACTCACTCACTGAGCAACTCCTTCACTGCTCCACTCACTCACTAACTGAGCCAGTCCTTCACTTCTCCACTCATTCACTGATCCTCTCCTTCACTGCTCCACTCACTCACTCAGCTATTCCTTCATGCTCCATTCACACACTCACTGAGCCACTCCTTCACTGCTCCACTCACTCACTGTGCCACTCCTTCACTGCTCCACTCACTCACTGAGCCACTCCTTCACTGCTGTGCTCCACTCACTCACTAACTGAGCCTCTCCTTCACTGCTCCATTCACTCACTGATGAGCCACTCCTTCACTACTCTACTCACTATCTCACTGAGCCACACATTCACTGCTCCACACACCTACTCAGCCACTCCTTCACTGCTCTATTCACTCACTCACTGAGCTACTCCTTGACAGCTCCACTCACTCACTGAGGCACTTCTTCATTGCTCCATTCACTCACTGAGCCACTCCTTCACAGCTCCACTCACTCACTCACTGAGCCATTCCTTCACTGCTCCAGTCACTAACTGAGCAACTCCTTCACTCCTCACACACTCACTCACTCACTGAGCCACTCCTTCACAGCTCCACTCACTCACTGAGGCACTCCTTCACAGCTCCACTCATACACTCACTGAGCCATTCCTTCACTGCTCCAGTCACAAACTGAGCAACTCTTTCAATTCTCACTCACTCACTGAGCAACTCCTACACTGCTCCACTTACTCACTAACTGAGCCACTCCTTCACAGCTCCACTCACTCACTCACTGAGCCATTCCTTCACTGCTCCAGTCACTATCTGAGCAACTCCTTCACAGCTCCACTCACTCACTCACTAAGCAGCTCCTTCACTGCTCCACTCACTCACTCACTGAGCCATTCCTTCACTGCTCCACTCACTCACTGAGCCATTCCTTAACTTCTCCACTCACTCACTGAGCAACTCCTTCACTGCTCCACTCACTCACTAACTGAGCCAGTCCTTCACTTCTCCACTCATTCACTGATCCTCTCCTTCACTGCTCCACTCACTCACTCAGCTATTCCTTCATGCTCCATTCACACACTCACTGAGCCACTCCTTCACTGCTCCACTCACTCACTGTGCCACTCCTTCACTGCTCCACTCACTCACTGAGCCACTCCTTCACTGCTGTGCTCCACTCACTCACTAACTGAGCCTCTCCTTCACTGCTCCATTCACTCACTGATGAGCCACTCCTTCACTACTCTACTCACTATCTCACTGAGCCACACATTCACTGCTCCACACACCTACTCAGCCACTCCTTCACTGCTCTATTCACTCACTCACTGAGCTACTCCTTGACAGCTCCACTCACTCACTGAGGCACTTCTTCATTGCTCCATTCACTCACTGAGCCACTCCTTCACAGCTCCACTCACTCACTCACTGAGCCATTCCTTCACTGCTCCAGTCACTAACTGAGCAACTCCTTCACTACTCCACTCACTCACTGAGCCACTCCTTCACTTCCCCACTCACTTAATGATCCACTCCTTCACTGCTCCACTCACTCACTAACTGAGCCATTCCTTCACTGCTCCACTCACTCACTCACTGAGCCACTCCTTCACAGCTCCACTCACTCACTCACTGAGCCATTCCTTCACTGCTCAAGTCAATAACTGAGCAACTCCTTCACTTCTCCACTCACTCTTTGAGCCACTCCTTCACTTCCCCACTCACTTAATGATCCACTCCTTCACTTCTCCACTCACTCACTGATCCACTCCTTCACTGCTCCACTCACTCACTCAGCCACTCCTTCATGCTCTATTCACACACTCACTGAGCCACTCCTTCACTGCTCCACTCACTCACTGAGCCACTCCTTCACTGCTCCACTCACTCACTAACTGAGCCAGTCCTTCATTTCTCCACTCACTCACTGATCCACTCCTTCACTGCTCCACTCACTCACTCAGCCACTCCTTCATGCTCTATTCACACACTCACTGAGCCACTCCTTCACTGCTCCACTCACTCTCTGAGCCACTCCTTCACTGCTCCACTCACTCACTGAGCCATTCCTTCACTGCTCCACTCACTCACTAACTGAGCCAGTCCTTCATTTCTCCACTCACTAACTGATCCACTCCTTCACTGCTCCACTCACTCACTCAGCCACTCCTTCATACTCCATTCACACACTCACTGAGCCACTCCTTCACTGCTCCACTCACTCACTGTGCCACTCCTTCATGCTCCACTCACTCACTCACTCACTGAGCGAATCCTTCACTGCTCCACTCACTCACTGAGCAACTCCTTCACAGCTCCACTCACTCACTGAGCCACTCATTCACAGCTCCACTCATTCACGCACTGAGCCACTCCTTCACTGCTCCATTCACTCACTAACTGAGCCTCTCCTTCACTGCTCCACTCACTCACTGAGCAACTCCTTCACAGCTCCACTCATTCACTGAGCCACTCCTTCACAGCTCCACTCATTCACGCACTGAGCCACTCCTTCACTTCTCCATTCACTCACTAACTGAGCCACTCCTTCACTGCTCCATTCCGTCACTAACTGAGCCACTCCTTCACTACGCCACTCACTCACTGAGCCACTCCTTCACAGCTCCACTCACTCACTCACTGAGCCATTCCTTCACTGATCCAGTCACTAACTGAGCAACTCCTTCACTGCTCCACTCACTCACTCACTCAGCAACCCCTTCACTGCTCCACTCACTCACTCACAGAGCCATTCCTTCACTGCTCCACTCACTCACTGAGCCACTCCTTCACAGCTCCACTCAATCACTCACTGAGCCATTCCTTCACTGCTCCAGTCACTAACTGAGCAACTCCTTCACTGCTCCACTCACTCACTCACTGAGAAACTCCTTCACTGCTGCACTCACTCACTCACTGAGCCATTCCTTCACTGCTCCACTCACTCACTGAGCCACTCCTTCACTTCACCACTCACTAACTGATCCACTCCTTCACTGCTCCACTCACTCACTAACTGAACCATTCCTTCACTGCTCCACTCACTCACTAACTGAGCCACTCCTTCACTGCTCCACTCACTCACTGAGCCACTCCTTCACTTCTCCACTCACTCACTGATCCACTCCTTCACTGCTCCACTCACTCACTGAGCCACTCCTTCACAGCTCGACTCACTCACTGAACCACTCCTTCACTGCACCACTCACTCACTCACTGAGCCACTCCTTCACTGCTCCACTCTTTCAGTCATGAGCCACTCCTTCACTGCTAGACTCACTCACTAACTGAGCCACCCTTTCACTGCTCAACTCACTCACTGAGCCACGCCCTCACTACTCCACACACTCACTAACTGTGTCACTCCTTCACTGCTCCACTCAATCAGTGAGCTACTCCTTCACTGCTCTACTCACTCTCTCACAGAGCCACTCCTTCATTGCTCCACTCACTCACTGAGCAACTCCTTCACTGCTCCACTCAATCACTCACTGAGCCACTCCTTCTCAGCTCCACTCACTCACTAACTGTGTCACTCCTTCACTGCTCCACTCAATCTCTGAGCTACTCCTTCACTGCTCTACTCACTCTCTCACTGAGCCACTCCTTCATTGCTCCACTCACTCACTGAGCCACTCCTTCACTGCTCCACTCAATCACTCACTGAGCCACTCCTTCTCTTCTCCAATCACTAACTGAGCAACTCCTTCACTGCTCCACTCACTCACTACCTGAGCCACATCTTCACTGATCCAATCACTAACTGAACAACTCCTTCACTGTTCCACTCACTCACTAACTGAGCCACTCCTTCACAGCTCCACTCACTCACAGAGCCACTCCTTCACAGCTCCAGTCACTAACTGAGCAACTCCTTCACTGCTCGACACACTCACTCACTGAGCCACTCCTTCTCTGCTCCACTAACTCACTGAGCCACGCCTTTACTGCTCCACTAACTCACTACCTGAGCCACATCTTCAATGCTCCAATCACTAACTGAGCAACTCCTTCACTGCTCGACTCACTCACTCACTGAGCCACTCCTTCACTGCTCCACTCACTCACTAAGCCACTCCTTCACTGCTCCTATCACTAACTGAGCAACTGCTTCACTGCTGCACTCACTCACTCACTGAGCCACTCCTTCACATCTCCACTCACTCACTGAGACACTCCTTCACTGCTCCATTCCGTCACTAACTGAGCCACTCCTTCACTGCGCCACTCACTGACTGAGCCACTCCCTCACTCCTCCACTCACTCAGTCATGAGCCACTCCTTCACTGCTAGACTCACTAACTGAGGCACTCCTTCACTGCTCCACTCACTCACTGAGCCACTCCTTCACAGCTCCACTCACTCACTCACTGAGCCATTCCTTCACTGCTCCAGTCACTAACTGAGCAACTCCTTCACTGCTCCACTCACTCACTCACTGAGAAACTCCTTCACTGCTGCACTCACTCACTCACAGAGCCATTCCTTCACTGCTCCACTCACTCAATGAGCCACTCCTTCACTTCACCACTCACTAACTGATCCACTCCTTCACTGCTCCACTCACTCACTAACTGAACCATTCCTTCACTGCTCCACTCACTCACTAACTGAGCCACTCCTTCACTGAAACACTCACTCACTGAGCCACTCCTTCACTTCTCCACTCACTCACTGATCCACTCCTTCACTGCTCCACTCACTCACTGAGCCACTCCATCACAGCTCCACTCACTCACTGAACCACTCCTTCACTGCTCCACTCACTCACTCACTGAGCCACTCCTTCACTGCTCCACTCTTTCAGTCATGAGCCACTCCTTCACTGCTAGACTCACTCACTAACTGAGCCACTCTTTCACTGCTCCACTCACTCACTGAGCCACGCCCTCACTACTCCACACACTCACTAACTGCGTCACTCCTTCACTGCTCCACTCAATCACTGAGCTACTCCTTCACTGCTCTACTCACTCTCTCACAGAGCCACTCCTTCATTGCTCCACTCACTCACTGAGCAACTCCTTCACTGCTCCACTCAATCACTCACTGAGCCACTCCTTCTCAGCTCCACTCACTCACTAACTGTGTCACTCCTTCACTGCTCCACTCAATCACTGAGCTACTCCTTCACTGCTCTACTCACTCTCTCACTGAGCCACTCCTTCATTGCTCCACTCACTCACTGAGCCACTCCTTCACTGCTCCACTCAATCACTCACTGAGCCACTCCTTCTCTGCTCCAATCACTAACTGAGCAACTCCTTCACTGCTCCACTCACTCACTACCTGAGCCACATCTTCACTGATCCAATCACTAACTGAACAACTCCTTCACTGTTCCACTCACTCACTAACTGAGCCACTCCTTCACAGCTCCACTCACTCACAGAGCCACTCCTTCACAGCTCCAGTCACTAACTGAGCAACTCCTTCACTGCTCGACACACTCACTCACTGAGCCACTCCTTCTCTGCTCCACTAACTCACTGAGCCACGCCTTTACTGCTCCACTGACTCACTACCTGAGCCACATCTTTAATGCTCCAATCACTAAATGAGCAAATCCTTCACTGCTCAACTCACTCACTACCTGAGCCACATCTTCACTGATCCAATCACTAACTGAGCAACTCCTTCACTGTTCCACTCACTCACTAACTGAGCCACTCCTTCACAGCTCCACTCATTCACTGAGCCACTCCTTCACTGCTCCAATCAATCACTCACTGAGCCACTCATTCACTGCTCCATTCCGTCACTAACTGAGCCACTCCTTCACTGCGCCACTCACTGACTGAGCCACTCCCTCACTCCTCCACTCACTCAATCATGAGCCACTCCTTCACTGCTCAACTCACTAACTAAGCCACTCCTTCACTGCTCCAATCAATTACTCACTGAGCCACTCCTTCACTGCTCTATTCACTCACTCACTGAGCTACTCCTTCACTGCTTCACTCACTCACAGAGGCACTCCTTCATTGCTCCACTGACTCACTGAGCCACTCCTTCACAGCTCCACTCACTCACTCACTGAGCCATTCCTTCACTGCTCCACTCACTCACTGAGCCACTCCTTCACTTCTCCACTCACTCACTGATCCACTCCTTCACTGCTCCACTCACTCACTAACTGAGCCAGTCCTTCAGTTCTCCACTCACTCACTGATGCACTCCTTCACTGCTCCACTCACTCACTCAGCCACTCCTTCATGCTCCTTTCCCACACTCACTGAGCCACTCCTTCACTGTTCCACTCACTCACTCAGCCACTCCTTCATGCTCCTTTCCCACACTCACTGAGCAACTCCTTCACTGCTCCACTCACTCACTGAGCAACTCCTTCACTGCTCGACTCAGTCACTCACTGAACCATTCATTCACTGCTCCACTCACTCATCGAGCCACTCCTTCACTGCTCCACTCACTCACTGAGCCACTCCTTCACTGCAGTGCTCCACTCACTCACTAACTGAGCTCTCCTTCACTGCTCTACTCACTCACAGAGCCACTCCTTCACTGCTCCACTCAGTCACTCAATGAACACTCCTTCACTGCTATACTCACTAACTGAGCAACTCCTTCACTCCTCACTCACTCACTCACTCACTGAGCCGCTCCTTCACAGCTCCACTCACTCACTGAGGCACTCCTTCACAGCTCCACTCATACACTCACTGAGCCATTCCTTCACTGCTCCAGTCACTAACTGAGCAACTCCTTCAATTCTCACTCACTCACTGAGCAACTCCTTCACTGCTCCACTTACTCACTAACTGAGCCACTCCTTCACAGCTCCACTCACTCACTCACTGAGCCATTCCTTCACTGCTCCACTCACTCACTGAGCCACTCCTTCACTTCTCCACTCACTCACTCATCCACTCCTTCACTGCTCCACTCACTCACTAACTGAGCCAGTCCTTCAGTTCTCCACTCACTCACTGATGCACTCCTTCACTGCTCCACTCACTCACTCAGCCACTCCTTCATGCTCCTTTCCCACACTCACTGAGCAACTCCTTCACTGTTCCACTCACTCACTCAGCCACTCCTTCATGCTCCTTTCCCACACTCACTGAGCAACTCCTTCACTGCTCCACTCACTCACTGAGCAACTCCTTCACTGCTCCACTCACTCACTCACTGAACCATTCATTCACTGCTCCACTCACTCATCGAGCCACTCCTTCACTGCTCCACTCACTCACTGAGCCACTCCTTCACTGCAGTGCTCCACTCACTCACTAACTGAGCTCTCCTTCACTGCTTTACTCACTCACAGAGCCACTCCTTCACTGCTCCACTCAGTCACTCAATGAACACTCCTTCACTGCTATACTCACTAACTGAGCAACTCCTTCACTCCTCACTCAATCACTCACTCACTGAGCCGCTCCTTCACAGCTCCACTCACTCACTGAGGCACTCCTTCACAGCTCCACTCATACACTCACTGAGCCATTCCTTCACTGCTCCAGTCACTAACTGAGCAACTCCTTCAATTCTCACTCACTCACTGAGCAACTCCTTCACTGCTCCACTTACTCACTAACTGAGCCACTCCTTCACAGCTCCACTCACTCACTCACTGAGCCATTCCTTCACTGCTCCAGTCACTATCTGAGCAACTCCTTCACAGCTCCACTCACTCACTCACTAAGCAGCTCCTTCACTGCTCCACTCACTCACTGAGCCATTCCTTAACTTCTCCACTCACTCACTGAGCAACTCCTTCACTGCTCCACTCACTCACTAACTGAGCCAGTCCTTCACTTCTCCACTCATTCACTGATCCTCTCCTTCACTGCTCCACTCACTCACTCAGCTATTCCTTCATGCTCCATTCACACACTCACTGAGCCACTCCTTCACTGCTCCACTCACTCACTGTGCCACTGCATCACTGCTCCACTCACTCACTGAGCCACTCCTTCACTGCTCCATTCACTCACTGATGAGACACTCCTTCACTACTCTACTCACTATCTCACTGAGCCACACATTCACTGCTCCACTCACCTACTCAGCCACTCCTTCACTGCTCTATTCACTCACTCACTGAGCTACTCCTTGACAGCTCCACTCACTCACTGAGGCACTTCTTCATTGCTCCATTCACTCACTGAGCCACTCCTTCACAGCTCCACTCACTCACTCACTGAGCCATTCCTTCACTGCTCCAGTCACTAACTGAGCAACTCCTTCACTACTCCACTCACTCACTGAGCCACTCCTTCACTTCCCCACTCACTTAATGATCCACTCCTTCACTGCTCCACTCACTCACTAACTGAGCCATTCCTTCACTGCTCCACTCACTCACTCACTGAGCCATCCCTTCACTGCTCAAGTCACTAACTGAGCAACTCCTTCACTTCTCCACTCACTCACTGAGCCACTCCTTCACTTCCCCACTCACTTAATGATCCACTCCTTCACTTCTCCACTCACTCACTGATCCACTCCTTCACTTCTCCACTCACTCACTGATCCACTCCTTCACTGCTCCACTCACTCACTAACTGAGCCAGTCCTTCACTTCTCCACTCACTCACTGATGCACTCCTTCACTGCTCCACTCACTCACTCAGCCACTCCTTCATGCTCCTTTCCCACACTCACTGAGCCACTCCTTCACTGCTCCACTCACTCACTCAGCCACTCCTTCATGCTCCTTTCCCACACTCACTGAGCAACTCCTTCACTGCTCCACTCACTCACTGAGCAACTCCTTCACTGCTCCACTCACTCACTCACTGAACCATTCCTTCACTGCTCCACTCACTCATCGAGCCACTCCTTCACTGCTCCACTCACTCACTGAGCCACTCCTTCACTGCAGTGCTCCACTCACTCACTAACTGAGCTCTACTTCACTGCTCTACTCACTCACAGAGCCACTCCTTCACTGCTCCACTCAGTCACTCAATGAACACTCCTTCACTGCTATACTCACTCACTGAGCCACTCCTTCAGTGCTCCACTCACTCACTAACTGAGCCACTCCTTCACTACTTTACTCACTGTCTCACTGAGCCACTCATTCACTGCTCCACTCATTCACTCACTGAGCCATTCCTTCACTGCTGCAGTCACTAACTGAGCAACTCCTTCACTCCTCACACACTCACTCACTCACTGAGCCTCTCCTTCACAGCTCCACTCACTCACTGAGGCACTCCTTCACAGCTCCACTCATACACTCACTGAGCCATTCCTTCACTGCTCCAGTCACAAACTGAGCAACTCTTTCAATTCTCACTCACTCACTGAGCAACTCCTTCACTGCTCCACTTACTCACTAACTGAGCCACTCCTTCACAGCTCCACTCACTCACTCACTGAGCCATTCCTTCACTGCTCCAGTCACTATCTGAGCAACTCCTTCACAGCTCCACTCACTCACTCACTAAGCAGCTCCTTCACTGCTCCACTCACTCACTCACTGAGCCATTCCTTCACTGCTCCACTCACTCACTGAGCCATTCCTTAACTTCTCCACTCACTCACTGAGCAACTCCTTCACTGCTCCACTCACTCACTAACTGAGCCAGTCCTTCACTTCTCCACTCATTCACTGATCCTCTCCTTCACTGCTCCACTCACTCACTCAGCTATTCCTTCATGCTCCATTCACACACTCACTGAGCCACTCCTTCACTGCTCCACTCACTCACTGTGCCACTCCTTCACTGCTCCACTCACTCACTGAGCCACTCCTTCACTGCTGTGCTCCACTCACTCACTAACTGAGCCTCTCCTTCACTGCTCCATTCACTCACTGATGAGCCACTCCTTCACTACTCTACTCACTATCTCACTGAGCCACACATTCACTGCTCCACACACCTACTCAGCCACTCCTTCACTGCTCTATTCACTCACTCACTGAGCTACTCCTTGACAGCTCCACTCACTCACTGAGGCACTTCTTCATTGCTCCATTCACTCACTGAGGCACTCCTTCACAGCTCCACTCACTCACTCACTGAGCCATTCCTTCACTGCTCCAGTCACTAACTGAGCAACTCCTTCACTCCTCACACACTCACTCACTCACTGAGCCACTCCTTCACAGCTCCACTCACTCACTGAGGCACTCCTTCACAGCTCCACTCATACACTCACTGAGCCATTCCTTCACTGCTCCAGTCACAAACTGAGCAACTCTTTCAATTCTCACTCACTCACTGAGCAACTCCTTCACTGCTCCACTTACTCACTAACTGAGCCACTCCTTCACAGCTCCACTCACTCACTCACTGAGCCATTCCTTCACTGAACCAGTCACTAACTGAGCAACTCCTTCACTGCTCCACTCACTCACTCACTCAGCAACCCCTTCACTGCTCCACTCACTCACTCACAGAGCCATTCCTTCACTGCTCCACTCACTCACTGAGCCACTCCTTCACAGCTCCACTCAATCACTCACTGAGCCATTCCTTCACTGCTCCAGTCACTAACTGAGCAACTCCTTCACTGCTCCACTCACTCACTCACTGAGAAATCCCTTCACTGCTGCACTCACTCACTAACTGAGCCATTCCTTCACTGCTCCACTCACTCACTGAGCCACTCCTTCACTTCACCACTCACTAACTGATCCACTCCTTCACTGCTCCACTCACTCACTAACTGAACCATTCCTTCACTGCTCCACTCACTCACTAACTGAGCCACTCCTTCACTGCTCCACTCACTCACTGAGCCACTCCTTCACTTCTCCACTCACTCACTGATCCACTCCTTCACTGCTCCACTCACTCACTGAGCCACTCCTTCACAGCTCCACTCACTCACTGAACCACCCCTTCACTGCACCACTCACTCACTCACTGAGCCACTCCTTCACTGCTCCACTCTTTCAGTCATGAGCCACTCCTTCACTGCTAGACTCACTCACTAACTGAGCCACCCTTTCACTGCTCAACTCACTCACTGAGCCACGCCCTCACTACTCCACACACTTACTAACTGTGTCACTCCTTCACTGCTCCACTCAATCACTGAGCTACTCCTTCACTGCTCTACTCACTCTCTCACAGAGCCACTCCTTCATTGCTCCACTCACTCACTGAGCAACTCCTTCACTGCTCCACTCAATCACTCACTGAGCCACTCCTTCTCAGCTCCACTCACTCACTAACTGTGTCACTCCTTCACTGCTCCACTCAATCTCTGAGCTACTCCTTCACTGCTCTACTCACTCTCTCACTGAGCCACTCCTTCATTGCTCCACTCACTCACTGAGCCACTCCTTCACTGCTCCACTCAATCACTCACTGAGCCACTCCTTCTCTTCTCCAATCACTAACTGAGCAACTCCTTCACTGCTCCACTCACTCACTACCTGAGCCACATCTTCACTGATCCAATCACTAACTGAACAACTCCTTCACTGTTCCACTCACTCACTAACTGAGCCACTCCTTCACAGCTCCACTCACTCACAGAGCCACTCCTTCACAGCTCCAGTCACTAACTGAGCAACTCCTTCACTGCTCGACACACTCACTCACTGAGCCACTCCTTCTCTGCTCCACTAACTCACTGAGCCACGCCTTTACTGCTCCACTAACTCACTACCTGAGCCACATCTTCAATGCTCCAATCACTAACTGAGCAACTCCTTCACTGCTCGACTCACTCACTCACTGAGCCACTTCTTCACTGCTCCACTCACTCACTAAGCCACTCCTTCACTGCTCCTATCACTAACTGAGCAACTGCTTCACTGCTGCACTCACTCACTCACTGAGCCACTCCTTCACATCTCCACTCACTCACTGAGACACTCCTTCACTGCTCCATTCCGTCACTAACTGAGCCACTCCTTCACTGCGCCACTCACTGACTGAGCCACTCCCTCACTCCTCCACTCACTCAGTCATGAGCCACTCCTTCACTGCGAGACTCACTAACTGAGGCACTCCTTCACTGCTCCACTCACTCACTGAGCCACTCCTTCACAGCTCCACTCACTCACTCACTGAGCCATTCCTTCACTGCTCCAGTCACTAACTGAGCAACTCCTTCACTGCTCCACTCACTCACTCACTGAGAAACTCCTTCACTGCTGCACTCACTCACTCACAGAGCCATTCCTTCACTGCTCCACTCACTCAATGAGCCACTCCTTCACTTCACCACTCACTAACTGATCCACTCCTTCACTGCTCCACTCACTCACTAACTGAACCATTCCTTCACTGCTCCACTCACTCACTAACTGAGCCACTCCTTCACTGAAACACTCACTCACTGAGCCACTCCTTCACTTCTCCACTCACTCACTGATCCACTCCTTCACTGCTCTACTCACTCACTGAGCCACTCCTTCACAGCTCCACTCACTCACTGAACCACTCCTTCACTGCTCCACTCACTCACTCACTGAGCCACTCCTTCACTGCTCCACTCTTTCAGTCATGAGCCACTCCTTCACTGCTAGACTCACTCACTAACTGAGCCACTCTTTCACTGCTCCACTCACTCACTGAGCCACGCCCTCACTACTCCACACACTCACTAACTGCGTCACTCCTTCACTGCTCCACTCAATCACTGAGCTACTCCTTCACTGCTCTACTCACTCTCTCACTGAGCCACTCCTTCATTGCTCCACTCACTCACTGAGCCACTCCTTCACTGCTCCACTCAATCACTCACTGAGCCACTCCTTCTCTGCTCCAATCACTAACTGAGCAACTCCTTCACTGCTCCACTCACTCACTACCTGAGCCACATCTTCACTGATCCAATCACTAAGTGAACAACTCCTTCACTGTTCCACTCACTCACTAACTGAGCCACTCCTTCACAGCTCCACTCACTCACAGAGCCACTCCTTCACAGCTCCAGTCACTAACTGAGCAACTCCTTCACTGCTCGACACACTCACTCACTGAGCCACTCCTTCTCTGCTCCACTAAATCACTGAGCCACGCCTTTACTGCTCCACTGACTCACTACCTGAGCCACATCTTCAATGCTCCAATCACTAAATGAGCAAATCCTTCACTGCTCAACTCACTCACTACCTGAGCCACATCTTCACTGATCCAATCACTAACTGAGCAACTCCTTCACTGTTCCACTCACTCACTAACTGAGCCACTCCTTCACAGCTCCACTCACTCACTGAGCCACTCCTTCATTGCTCCAATCAATCACTCACTGAGCCACTCATTCACTGCTCCATTCCGTCACTAACTGAGCCACTCCTTCACTGCGCCACTCACTGACTGAGCCACTCCCTCACTCCTCCACTCACTCAATCATGAGCCACTCCTTCACTGCTCCACTCACTAACTAAGCCACTCCTTCACTGCTCCAATCAATTACTCACTGAGCCACTCCTTCACTGCTCTATTCACTTACTCACTGAGCTACTCCTTCACTGCTTCACTCACTCACAGAGGCACTCCTTCATTGCTCCACTGACTCACTGAGCCACTCCTTCACAGCTCCACTCACTCACTCACTGAGCCATTCCTTCACTGCTCCACTCACTCACTGAGCCACTCCTTCACTTCTCCACTCACTCACTGATCCACTCCTTCACTGCTCCACTCACTCACTAACTGAGCCAGTCCTTCAGTTCTCCACTCACTCACTGATGCACTCCTTCACTGCTCCACTCACTCACTCAGCCACTCCTTCATGCTCCTTTCCCACACTCACTGAGCCACTCCTTCACTGTTCCACTCACTCACTCAGCCACTCCTTCATGCTCCTTTCCCACACTCACTGAGCAACTCCTTCACTGCTCCACTCACTCACTGAGCAACTCCTTCACTGCTCCACTCACTCACTCACTGAACCATTCATTCACTGCTCCACTCACTCATCGAGCCACTCCTTCACTGCTCCACTCACTCACTGAGCCACTCCTTCACTGCAGTGCTCCACTCACTCACTAACTGAGCTCTCCTTCACTGCTCTACTCACTCACAGAGCCACTCCTTCACTGCTCCACTCAGTCACTCAATGAACACTCCTTCACTGCTATACTCACTAACTGAGCAACTCCTTCACTCCTCACTCACTCACTCACTCACTGAGACGCTCCTTCACAGCTCCACTCACTCACTGAGGCACTCCTTCACAGCTCCACTCATACACTCACTGAGCCATTCCTTCACTGCTCCAGTCACTAACTGAGCAACTCCTTCAATTCTCACTCACTCACTGAGCAACTCCTTCACTGCTCCACTTACTCACTAACTGAGCCACTCCTTCACAGCTCCACTCACTCACTCACTGAGCCATTCCTTCACTGCTCCAGTCACTATCTGAGCAACTCCTTCACAGCTCCACTCACTCACTCACTAAGCAGCTCCTTCACTGCTCCACTCACTCACTGAGCCATTCCTTAACTTCTCCACTCACTCACTGAGCAACTCCTTCACTGCTCCACTCACTCACTAACTGAGCCAGTCCTTCACTTCTCCACTCATTCACTGATCCTCTCCTTCACTGCTCCACTCACTCACTCAGCTATTCCTTCATGCTCCATTCACACACTCACTGAGCCACTCCTTCACTGCTCCACTCACTCACTGTGCCACTGCTTCACTGCACCACTCACTCACTGAGCCACTCCTTCACTGCTCCATTCACTCACTGATGAGACACTCCTTCACTACTCTACTCACTATCTCACTGAGCCACACATTCACTGCTCCACTCACCTACTCAGCCACTCCTTCACTGCTCTATTCACTCACTCACTGAGCTACTCCTTGACAGCTCCACTCACTCACTGAGGCACTTCTTCATTGCTCCATTCACTCACTGAGCCACTCCTTCACAGCTCCACTCACTCACTCACTGAGCCATTCCTTCACTGCTCCAGTCACTAACTGAGCAACTCCTTCACTACTCCACTCACTCACTGAGCCACTCCTTCACTTCCCCACTCACTTAATGATCCACTCCTTCACTGCTCCACTCACTCACTAACTGAGCCATTCCTTCACTGCTCCACTCACTCACTCACTGAGCCATCCCTTCACTGCTCAAGTCACTAACTGAGCAACTCCTTCACTTCTCCACTCACTCACTGAGCCACTCCTTCACTTCCCCACTCACTTAATGATCCACTCCTTCACTTCTCCACTCACTCACTGATCCACTCCTTCACTTCTCCACTCACTCACTGATCCACTCCTTCACTGCTCCACTCACTCACTAACTGAGCCAGTCCTTCACTTCTCCACTCACTCACTGATGCACTCCTTCACTGCTCCACTCACTCACTCAGCCACTCCTTCATGCTCCTTTCCCACACTCACTGAGCCACTCCTTCACTGCTCCACTCACTCACTCAGCCACTCCTTCATGCTCCTTTCCCACACTCACTGAGCAACTCCTTCACTGCTCCACTCACTCACTGAGCAACTCCTTCACTGCTCCACTCACTCACTCACTGAACCATTCCTTCACTGCTCCACTCACTCATCGAGCCACTCCTTCACTGCTCCACTCACTCACTGAGCCACTCCTTCACTGCAGTGCTCCACTCACTCACTAACTGAGCTCTACTTCACTGCTCTACTCACTCACAGAGCCACTCCTTCACTGCTCCACTCAGTCACTCAATGAACACTCCTTCACTGCTATACTCACTCACTGAGCCACTCCTTCAGTGCTCCACTCACTCACTAACTGAGCCACTCCTTCACTACTTTACTCACTGTCTCACTGAGCCACTCATTCACTGCTCCACTCATTCACTCACTGAGCCATTCCTTCACTGCTGCAGTCACTAACTGAGCAACTTCTTCACTCCTCACACACTCACTCACTCACTGAGCCGCTCCTTCACAGCTCCACTCACTCACTGAGGCACTCCTTCACAGCTCCACTCATACACTCACTGAGCCATTCCTTCACTGCTCCAGTCACAAACTGAGCAACTCTTTCAATTCTCACTCACTCACTGAGCAACTCCTTCACTGCTCCACTTACTCACTAACTGAGCCACTCCTTCACAGCTCCACTCACTCACTCACTGAGCCATTCCTTCACTGCTCCAGTCACTATCTGAGCAACTCCTTCACAGCTCCACTCACTCACTCACTAAGCAGCTCCTTCACTGCTCCACTCACTCACTCACTGAGCCATTCCTTCACTGCTCCACTCACTCACTGAGCCATTCCTTAACTTCTCCACTCACTCACTGAGCAACTCCTTCACTGCTCCACTCACTCACTAACTGAGCCAGTCCTTCAATTCTCCACTCATTCACTGATCCTCTCCTTCACTGCTCCACTCACTCACTCAGCTATTCCTTCATGCTCCATTCACACACTCACTGAGCCACTCCTTCACTGCTCCACTCACTCACTGTGCCACTCCTTCACTGCTCCACTCACTCACTGAGCCACTCCTTCACTGCTGTGCTCCACTCACTCACTAACTGAGCCTCTCCTTCACTGCTCCATTCACTCACTGATGAGCCACTCCTTCACTACTCTACTCACTATCTCACTGAGCCACACATTCACTGCTCCACACACCTACTCAGCCACTCCTTCACTGCTCTATTCACTCACTCACTGAGCTACTCCTTGACAGCTCCACTCACTCACTGAGGCACTTCTTCATTGCTCCATTCACTCACTGAGCCACTCCTTCACAGCTCCACTCACTCACTCACTGAGCCATTCCTTCACTGCTCCAGTCACTAACTGAGCAACTCCTTCACTCCTCACACACTCACTCACTCACTGAGCCACTCCTTCACAGCTCCACTCACTCACTGAGGCACTCCTTCACAGCTCCACTCATACACTCACTGAGCCATTCCTTCACTGCTCCAGTCACAAACTGAGCAACTCTTTCAATTCTCACTCACTCACTGAGCAACTCCTTCACTGCTCCACTTACTCACTAACTGAGCCACTCCTTCACAGCTCCACTCACTCACTCACTGAGCCATTCCTTCACTGCTCCAGTCACTATCTGAGCAACTCCTTCACAGCTCCACTCACTCACTCACTAAGCAGCTCCTTCACTGCTCCACTCACTCACTCACTGAGCCATTCCTTCACTGCTCCACTCACTCACTGAGCCATTCCTTAACTTCTCCACTCACTCACTGAGCAACTCCTTCACTGCTCCACTCACTCACTAACTGAGCCAGTCCTTCACTTCTCCACTCATTCACTGATCCTCTCCTTCACTGCTCCACTCACTCACTCAGCTATTCCTTCATGCTCCATTCACACACTCACTGAGCCACTCCTTCACTGCTCCACTCACTCACTGTGCCACACCTTCACTGCTCCACTCACTCACTGAGCCACTCCTTCACTGCTGTGCTCCACTCACTCACTAACTGAGCCTCTCCTTCACTGCTCCATTCACTCACTGATGAGCCACTCCTTCACTACTCTACTCACTATCTCACTGAGCCACACATTCACTGCTCCACACACCTACTCAGCCACTCCTTCACTGCTCTATTCACTCACTCACTGAGCTACTCCTTGACAGCTCCACTCACTCACTGAGGCACTTCTTCATTGCTCCATTCACTCACTGAGCCACTCCTTCACAGCTCCACTCACTCACTCACTGAGCCATTCCTTCACTGCTCCAGTCACTAACTGAGCAACTCCTTCACTACTCCACTCACTCACTGAGCCACTCCTTCACTTCCCCACTCACTTAATGATCCACTCCTTCACTGCTCCACTCACTCACTAACTGAGCCATTCCTTCACTGCTCCACTCACTCACTCACTGAGCCACTCCTTCACAGCTCCACTCACTCACTCACTGAGCCATTCCTTCACTGCTCAAGTCAATAACTGAGCAACTCCTTCACTTCTCCACTCACTCTTTGAGCCACTCCTTCACTTCCCCACTCACTTAATGATCCACTCCTTCACTTCTCCACTCACTCACTGATCCACTCCTTCACTGCTCCACTCACTCACTCAGCCACTCCTTCATGCTCTATTCACACACTCACTGAGCCACTCCTTCACTGCTCCACTCACTCACTGAGCCACTCCTTCACTGCTCCACTCACTCACTAACTGAGCCAGTCCTTCATTTCTCCACTCACTCACTGATCCACTCCTTCACTGCTCCACTCACTCACTCAGCCACTCCTTCATGCTCTATTCACACACTCACTGAGCCACTCCTTCACTGCTCCACTCACTCTCTGAGCCACTCCTTCACTGCTCCACTCACTCACTGAGCCATTCCTTCACTGCTCCACTCACTCACTAACTGAGCCAGTCCTTCATTTCTCCACTCACTAACTGATCCACTCCTTCACTGCTCCACTCACTCACTCAGCCACTCCTTCATACTCCATTCACACACTCACTGAGCCACTCCTTCACTGCTCCACTCACTCACTGTGCCACTCCTTCATGCTCCACTCACTCACTCACTCACTGAGCGAATCCTTCACTGCTCCACTCACTCACTGAGCAACTCCTTCACAGCTCCACTCACTCACTGAGCCACTCATTCACAGCTCCACTCATTCACGCACTGAGCCACTCCTTCACTGCTCCATTCACTCACTAACTGAGCCTCTCCTTCACTGCTCCACTCACTCACTGAGCAACTCCTTCACAGCTCCACTCATTCACTGAGCCACTCCTTCACAGCTCCACTCATTCACGCACTGAGCCACTCCTTCACTTCTCCATTCACTCACTAACTGATCCACTCCTTCACTGCTCCACTCACTCACTAACTGAACCATTCCTTCACTGCTCCACTCACTCACTAACTGAGCCACTCCTTCACTGCTCCACTCACTCACTGAGCCACTCCTTCACTTCTCCACTCACTCACTGATCCACTCCTTCACTGCTCCACTCACTCACTGAGCCACTCCTTCACAGCTCCACTCACTCACTGAACCACTCCTTCACTGCACCACTCACTCACTCACTGAGCCACTCCTTCACTGCTCCACTCTTTCAGTCATGAGCCACTCCTTCACTGCTAGACTCACTCACTAACTGAGCCACCCTTTCACTGCTCAACTCACTCACTGAGCCACGCCCTCACTACTCCACACACTCACTAACTGTGTCACTCCTTCACTGCTCCACTCAATCAGTGAGCTACTCCTTCACTGCTCTACTCACTCTCTCACAGAGCCACTCCTTCATTGCTCCACTCACTCACTGAGCAACTCCTTCACTGCTCCACTCAATCACTCACTGAGCCACTCCTTCTCAGCTCCACTCACTCACTAACTGTGTCACTCCTTCACTGCTCCACTCAATCTCTGAGCTACTCCTTCACTGCTCTACTCACTCTCTCACTGAGCCACTCCTTCATTGCTCCACTCACTCACTGAGCCACTCCTTCACTGCTCCACTCAATCACTCACTGAGCCACTCCTTCTCTTCTCCAATCACTAACTGAGCAACTCCTTCACTGCTCCACTCACTCACTACCTGAGCCACATCTTCACTGATCCAATCACTAACTGAACAACTCCTTCACTGTTCCACTCACTCGCTAACTGAGCCACTCCTTCACAGCTCCACTCACTCACAGAGCCACTCCTTCACAGCTCCAGTCACTAACTGAGCAACTCCTTCACTGCTCGACACACTCACTCACTGAGCCACTCCTTCTCTGCTCCACTAACTCACTGAGCCACGCCTTTACTGCTCCACTAACTCACTACCTGAGCCACATCTTCAATGCTCCAATCACTAACTGAGCAACTCCTTCACTGCTCGACTCACTCACTCACTGAGCCACTCCTTCACTGCTCCACTCACTCACTAAGCCACTCCTTCACTGCTCCTATCACTAACTGAGCAACTGCTTCACTGCTGCACTCACTCACTCACTGAGCCACTCCTTCACATCTCCACTCACTCACTGAGACACTCCTTCACTGCTCCATTCCGTCACTAACTGAGCCACTCCTTCACTGCGCCACTCACTGACTGAGCCACTCCCTCACTCCTCCACTCACTCAGTCATGAGCCACTCCTTCACTGCTAGACTCACTAACTGAGGCACTCCTTCACTGCTCCACTCACTCACTGAGCCACTCCTTCACAGCTCCACTCACTCACTCACTGAGCCATTCCTTCACTGCTCCAGTCACTAACTGAGCAACTCCTTCACTGCTCCACTCACTCACTCACTGAGAAACTCCTTCACTGCTGCACTCACTCACTCACAGAGCCATTCCTTCACTGCTCCACTCACTCAATGAGCCACTCCTTCACTTCACCACTCACTAACTGATCCACTCCTTCACTGCTCCACTCACTCACTAACTGAACCATTCCTTCACTGCTCCACTCACTCACTAACTGAGCCACTCCTTCACTGAAACACTCACTCACTGAGCCACTCCTTCACTTCTCCACTCACTCACTGATCCACTCCTTCACTGCTCCACTCACTCACTGAGCCACTCCATCACAGCTCCACTCACTCACTGAACCACTCCTTCACTGCTCCACTCACTCACTCACTGAGCCACTCCTTCACTGCTCCACTCTTTCAGTCATGAGCCACTCCTTCACTGCTAGACTCACTCACTAACTGAGCCACTCTTTCACTGCTCCACTCACTCACTGAGCCACGCCCTCACTACTCCACACACTCACTAACTGCGTCACTCCTTCACTGCTCCACTCAATCACTGAGCTACTCCTTCACTGCTCTACTCACTCTCTCACAGAGCCACTCCTTCATTGCTCCACTCACTCACTGAGCAACTCCTTCACTGCTCCACTCAATCACTCACTGAGCCACTCCTTCTCAGCTCCACTCACTCACTAACTGTGTCACTCCTTCACTGCTCCACTCAATCACTGAGCTACTCCTTCACTGCTCTACTCACTCTCTCACTGAGCCACTCCTTCATTGCTCCACTCACTCACTGAGCCACTCCTTCACTGCTCCACTCAATCACTCACTGAGCCACTCCTTCTCTGCTCCAATCACTAACTGAGCAACTCCTTCACTGCTCCACTCACTCACTACCTGAGCCACATCTTCACTGATCCAATCACTAACTGAACAACTCCTTCACTGTTCCACTCACTCACTAACTGAGCCACTCCTTCACAGCTCCACTCACTCAAAGAGCCACTCCTTCACAGCTCCAGTCACTAACTGAGCAACTCCTTCACTGCTCGACACACTCACTCACTGAGCCACTCCTTCTCTGCTCCACTAACTCACTGAGCCACGCCTTTACTGCTCCACTGACTCACTACCTGAGCCACATCTTTAATGCTCCAATCACTAAATGAGCAAATCCTTCACTGCTCAACTCACTCACTACCTGAGCCACATCTTCACTGATCCAATCACTAACTGAGCAACTCCTTCACTGTTCCACTCACTCACTAACTGAGCCACTCCTTCACAGCTCCACTCATTCACTGAGCCACTCCTTCACTGCTCCAATCAATCACTCACTGAGCCACTCATTCACTGCTCCATTCCGTCACTAACTGAGCCACTCCTTCACTGCGCCACTCACTGACTGAGCCACTCCCTCACTCCTCCACTCACTCAATCATGAGCCACTCCTTCACTGCTCAACTCACTAACTAAGCCACTCCTTCACTGCTCCAATCAATTACTCACTGAGCCACTCCTTCACTGCTCTATTCACTCACTCACTGAGCTACTCCTTCACTGCTTCACTCACTCACAGAGGCACTCCTTCATTGCTCCACTGACTCACTGAGCCACTCCTTCACAGCTCCACTCACTCACTCACTGAGCCATTCCTTCACTGCTCCACTCACTCACTGAGCCACTCCTTCACTTCTCCACTCACTCACTGATCCACTCCTTCACTGCTCCACTCACTCACTAACTGAGCCAGTCCTTCAGTTCTCCACTCACTCACTGATGCACTCCTTCACTGCTCCACTCACTCACTCAGCCACTCCTTCATGCTCCTTTCCCACACTCACTGAGCCACTCCTTCACTGTTCCACTCACTCACTCAGCCACTCCTTCATGCTCCTTTCCCACACTCACTGAGCAACTCCTTCACTGCTCCACTCACTCACTGAGCAACTCCTTCACTGCTCGACTCAGTCACTCACTGAACCATTCATTCACTGCTCCACTCACTCATCGAGCCACTCCTTCACTGCTCCACTCACTCACTGAGCCACTCCTTCACTGCAGTGCTCCACTCACTCACTAACTGAGCTCTCCTTCACTGCTCTACTCACTCACAGAGCCACTCCTTCACTGCTCCACTCAGTCACTCAATGAACACTCCTTCACTGCTATACTCACTAACTGAGCAACTCCTTCACTCCTCACTCACTCACTCACTCACTGAGCCGCTCCTTCACAGCTCCACTCACTCACTGAGGCACTCCTTCACAGCTCCACTCATACACTCACTGAGCCATTCCTTCACTGCTCCAGTCACTAACTGAGCAACTCCTTCAATTCTCACTCACTCACTGAGCAACTCCTTCACTGCTCCACTTACTCACTAACTGAGCCACTCCTTCACAGCTCCACTCACTCACTCACTGAGCCATTCCTTCACTGCTCCACTCACTCACTGAGCCACTCCTTCACTTCTCCACTCACTCACTCATCCACTCCTTCACTGCTCCACTCACTCACTAACTGAGCCAGTCCTTCAGTTCTCCACTCACTCACTGATGCACTCCTTCACTGCTCCACTCACTCACTCAGCCACTCCTTCATGCTCCTTTCCCACACTCACTGAGCAACTCCTTCACTGTTCCACTCACTCACTCAGCCACTCCTTCATGCTCCTTTCCCACACTCACTGAGCAACTCCTTCACTGCTCCACTCACTCACTGAGCAACTCCTTCACTGCTCCACTCACTCACTCACTGAACCATTCATTCACTGCTCCACTCACTCATCGAGCCACTCCTTCACTGCTCCACTCACTCACTGAGCCACTCCTTCACTGCAGTGCTCCACTCACTCACTAACTGAGCTCTCCTTCACTGCTTTACTCACTCACAGAGCCACTCCTTCACTGCTCCACTCAGTCACTCAATGAACACTCCTTCACTGCTATACTCACTAACTGAGCAACTCCTTCACTCCTCACTCAATCACTCACTCACTGAGCCGCTCCTTCACAGCTCCACTCACTCACTGAGGCACTCCTTCACAGCTCCACTCATACACTCACTGAGCCATTCCTTCACTGCTCCAGTCACTAACTGAGCAACTCCTTCAATTCTCACTCACTCACTGAGCAACTCCTTCACTGCTCCACTTACTCACTAACTGAGCCACTCCTTCACAGCTCCACTCACTCACTCACTGAGCCATTCCTTCACTGCTCCAGTCACTATCTGAGCAACTCCTTCACAGCTCCACTCACTCACTCACTAAGCAGCTCCTTCACTGCTCCACTCACTCACTGAGCCATTCCTTAACTTCTCCACTCACTCACTGAGCAACTCCTTCACTGCTCCACTCACTCACTAACTGAGCCAGTCCTTCACTTCTCCACTCATTCACTGATCCTCTCCTTCACTGCTCCACTCACTCACTCAGCTATTCCTTCATGCTCCATTCACACACTCACTGAGCCACTCCTTCACTGCTCCACTCACTCACTGTGCCACTGCTTCACTGCTCCACTCACTCACTGAGCCACTCCTTCACTGCTCCATTCACTCACTGATGAGACACTCCTTCACTACTCTACTCACTATCTCACTGAGCCACACATTCACTGCTCCACTCACCTACTCAGCCACTCCTTCACTGCTCTATTCACTCACTCACTGAGCTACTCCTTGACAGCTCCACTCACTCACTGAGGCACTTCTTCATTGCTCCATTCACTCACTGAGCCACTCCTTCACAGCTCCACTCACTCACTCACTGAGCCATTCCTTCACTGCTCCAGTCACTAACTGAGCAACTCCTTCACTACTCCACTCACTCACTGAGCCACTCCTTCACTTCCCCACTCACTTAATGATCCACTCCTTCACTGCTCCACTCACTCACTAACTGAGCCATTCCTTCACTGCTCCACTCACTCACTCACTGAGCCATCCCTTCACTGCTCAAGTCACTAACTGAGCAACTCCTTCACTTCTCCACTCACTCACTGAGCCACTCCTTCACTTCCCCACTCACTTAATGATCCACTCCTTCACTTCTCCACTCACTCACTGATCCACTCCTTCACTTCTCCACTCACTCACTGATCCACTCCTTCACTGCTCCACTCACTCACTAACTGAGCCAGTCCTTCACTTCTCCACTCACTCACTGATGCACTCCTTCACTGCTCCACTCACTCACTCAGCCACTCCTTCATGCTCCTTTCCCACACTCACTGAGCCACTCCTTCACTGCTCCACTCACTCACTCAGCCACTCCTTCATGCTCCTTTCCCACACTCACTGAGCAACTCCTTCACTGCTCCACTCACTCACTGAGCAACTCCTTCACTGCTCCACTCACTCACTCACTGAACCATTCCTTCACTGCTCCACTCACTCATCGAGCCACTCCTTCACTGCTCCACTCACTCACTGAGCCACTCCTTCACTGCAGTGCTCCACTCACTCACTAACTGAGCTCTACTTCACTGCTCTACTCACTCACAGAGCCACTCCTTCACTGCTCCACTCAGTCACTCAATGAACACTCCTTCACTGCTATACTCACTCACTGAGCCACTCCTTCAGTGCTCCACTCACTCACTAACTGAGCCACTCCTTCACTACTTTACTCACTGTCTCACTGAGCCACTCATTCACTGCTCCACTCATTCACTCACTGAGCCATTCCTTCACTGCTGCAGTCACTAACTGAGCAACTCCTTCACTCCTCACACACTCACTCACTCACTGAGCCTCTCCTTCACAGCTCCACTCACTCACTGAGGCACTCCTTCACAGCTCCACTCATACACTCACTGAGCCATTCCTTCACTGCTCCAGTCACAAACTGAGCAACTCTTTCAATTCTCACTCACTCACTGAGCAACTCCTTCACTGCTCCACTTACTCACTAACTGAACCACTCCTTCACAGCTCCACTCACTCACTCACTGAGCCATTCCTTCACTGCTCCAGTCACTATCTGAGCAACTCCTTCACAGCTCCACTCACTCACTCACTAAGCAGCTCCTTCACTGCTCCACTCACTCACTCACTGAGCCATTCCTTCACTGCTCCACTCACTCACTGAGCCATTCCTTAACTTCTCCACTCACTCACTGAGCAACTCCTTCACTGCTCCACTCACTCACTAACTGAGCCAGTCCTTCACTTCTCCACTCATTCACTGATCCTCTCCTTCACTGCTCCACTCACTCACTCAGCTATTCCTTCATGCTCCATTCACACACTCACTGAGCCACTCCTTCACTGCTCCACTCACTCACTGTGCCACTCCTTCACTGCTCCACTCACTCACTGAGCCACTCCTTCACTGCTGTGCTCCACTCACTCACTAACTGAGCCTCTCCTTCACTGCTCCATTCACTCACTGATGAGCCACACCTTCACTACTCTACTCACTATCTCACTGAGCCACACATTCACTGCTCCACACACCTACTCAGCCACTCCTTCACTGCTCTATTCACTCACTCACTGAGCTACTCCTTGACAGCTCCACTCACTCACTGAGGCACTTCTTCATTGCTCCATTCACTCACTGAGGCACTCCTTCACAGCTCCACTCACTCACTCACTGAGCCATTCCTTCACTGCTCCAGTCACTAACTGAGCAACTCCTTCACTCCTCACACACTCACTCACTCACTGAGCCACTCCTTCACAGCTCCACTCACTCACTGAGGCACTCCTTCACAGCTCCACTCATACACTCACTGAGCCATTCCTTCACTGCTCCAGTCACAAACTGAGCAACTCTTTCAATTCTCACTCACTCACTGAGCAACTCCTTCACTGCTCCACTTACTCACTAACTGAGCCACTCCTTCACAGCTCCACTCACTCACTCACTGAGCCATTCCTTCACTGCTCCAGTCACTATCTGAGCAACTCCTTCACAGCTCCACACACTCACTCACTAAGCAGCTCCTTCACTGCTCCACTCACTCACTCACTGAGCCATTCCTTCACTGCTCCACTCACTCACTGAGCCATTCCTTAACTTCTCCACTCACTCACTGAGCAACTCCTTCACTGCTCCACTCACTCACTAACTGAGCCAGTCCTTCACTTCTCCACTCATTCACTGATCCTCTCCTTCACTGCTCCACTCACTCACTCAGCTATTCCTTCATGCTCCATTCACACACTCACTGAGCCACTCCTTCACTGCTCCATTCACTCACTAACTGAGCCACTCCTTCACTGCTCCACTCACTCACTGAGCCACTCCTTCACTGCTGTGCTCCACTCACTCACTAACTGAGCCTCTCCTTCACTGCTCCATTCACTCACTGATGAGCCACTCCTTCACTACTCTACTCACTATCTCACTGAGCCACACATTAACTGCTCCACACACCTACTCAGCCACTCCTTCACTGCTCTATTCACTCACTCACTGAGCTACTCCTTGACAGCTCCACTCACTCACTGAGGCACTTCTTCATTGCTCCATTCACTCACTGAGCCACTCCTTCACAGCTCCACTCACTCACTCACTGAGCCATTCCTTCACTGCTCCAGTCACTAACTGAGCAACTCCTTCACTACTCCACTCACTCACTGAGCCACTCCTTCACTTCCCCACTCACTTAATGATCCACTCCTTCACTGCTCCACTCACTCACTAACTGAGCCATTCCTTCACTGCTCCACTCACTCACTCACTGAGCCACTCCTTCACAGCTCCACTCACTCACTGACTGAGCCATTCCTTCACTGCTCAAGTCAATAACTGAGCAACTCCTTCACTTCTCCACACACTCACTGAGCCACTCCTTCACTTCCCCACTCACTTAATGATCCACTCCTTCACTTCTCCACTCACTCACTGATCCACTCCTTCACTGCTCCACTCACTCACTCAGCCACTCCTTCATGCTCTATTCACACACTCACTGAGCCACTCCTTCACTGCTCCACTCACTCACTGAGCCACTCCTTCACTGCTCCACTCACTCACTAACTGAGCCAGTCCTTCATTTCTCCACTCACTCACTGATCCACTCCTTCACTGCTCCACTCACTCACTCAGCCACTCCTTCATGCTCTATTCACACACTCACTGAGCCACTCCTTCACTGCTCCACTCACTCTCTGAGCCACTCCTTCACTGCTCCACTCACTCACTGAGCCATTCCTTCACTGCTCCACTCACTCACTAACTGAGCCAGTCCTTCATTTCTCCACTCACTAACTGATCCACTCCTTCACTGCTCCACTCACTCACTCAGCCACTCCTTCATACTCCATTCACACACTCACTGAGCCACTCCTTCACTGCTCCACTCACTCACTGTGCCACTCCTTCATGCTCCACTCACTCACTCACTCACTGAGCGAATCCTTCACTGCTCCACTCACTCACTGAGCAACTCCTTCACAGCTCCACTCACTCACTGAGCCACTCATTCACAGCTCCACGCATTCACGCACTGAGCCACTCCTTCACTGCTCCATTCACTCACTAACTGAGCCTCTCCTTCACTGCTCCACTCACTCACTGAGCAACTCCTTCACAGCTCCACTCACTCACTGAGCCACTCCTTCAAGCTCCACTCATTCACGCACTGAGCCACTCCTTCACTTCTCCATTCACTCACTAACTGAGCCACTCCTTGACTGCTCCATTCCGTCACTAACTGAGCCACTCCTTCACTACGCCACTCACTCACTGAGCCACTCCTTCACAGCTCCACTCACTCACTCACTGAGCCATTCCTTCACTGATCCAGTCACTAACTGAGCAACTCCTTCACTGCTCCACTCACTCACTCACTCACTCAGCAACCCCTTCACTGCTCCACTCACTCACTCACAGAGCCTTTCCTTCACTGCTCCACTCACTCACTGAGCCACTCCTTCACAGCTCCACTCAATCACTCACTGAGCCATTCCTTCACTGCTCCAGTCACTAACTGAGCAACTCCTTCACTGCTCCACTCACTCACTCACTGAGAAACTCCTTCACTGCTGCACTCACTCACTCACTGAGCCATTCCTTCACTGCTCCACTCACTCACTGAGCCACTCCTTCACTTCACCACTCACTAACTGATCCACTCCTTCACTGCTCCACTCACTCACTAACTGAACCATTCCTTCACTGCTCCACTCACTCACTAACTGAGCCACTCCTTCACTGCTCCACTCACTCACTGAGCCACTCCTTCACTTCTCCACTCACTCACTGATCCACTCCTTCACTGCTCCACTCACTCACTGAGCCACTCCTTCACAGCTCCACTCACTCACTGAACCACTCCTTCACTGCACCACTCACTCACTCACTGAGCCACTCCTTCACTGCTCCACTCTTTCAGTCATGAGCCACTCCTTCACTGCTAGACTCACTCACTAACTGAGCCACCCTTTCACTGCTCAACTCACTCACTGAGCCACGCCCTCACTACTCCACACACTCACTAACTGTGTCACTCCTTCACTGCTCCACTCAATCACTGAGCTACTCCTTCACTGCTCTACTCACTCTCTCACAGAGCCACTCCTTCATTGCTCCACTCACTCACTGAGCAACTCCTTCACTGCTCCACTCAATCACTCACTGAGCCACTCCTTCTCAGCTCCACTCACTCACTAACTGTGTCACTCCTTTACTGCTCCACTCAATCTCTGAGCTACTCCTTCACTGCTCTACTCACTCTCTCACTGAGCCACTCCTTCATTGCTCCACTCACTCACTGAGCCACTCCTTCACTGCTCCACTCAATCACTCACTGAGCCACTCCTTCTCTTCTCCAATCACTAACTGAGCAACTCCTTCACTGCTCCACTCACTCACTACCTGAGCCACATCTTCACTGATCCAATCACTAACTGAACAACTCCTTCACTGTTCCACTCACTCACTAACTGAGCCACTCCTTCACAGCTCCACTCACTCACAGAGCCACTCCTTCACAGCTCCAGTCACTAACTGAGCAACTCCTTCACTGCTCGACACACTCACTCACTGAGCCACTCCTTCTCTGCTCCACTAACTCACTGAGCCACGCCTTTACTGCTCCACTAACTCACTACCTGAGCCACATCTTCAATGCTCCAATCACTAACTGAGCAACTCCTTCACTGCTCGACTCACTCACTCACTGAGCCACTCCTTCACTGCTCCACTCACTCACTAAGCCACTCCTTCACTGCTCCTATCACTAACTGAGCAACTGCTTCACTGCTGCACTCACTCACTCACTGAGCCACTCCTTCACATCTCCACTCACTCACTGAGACACTCCTTCACTCCTCCACTCACTCAGTCATGAGCCACTCCTTCACTGCTAGACTCACTAACTGAGGCACTCCTTCACTGCTCCACTCACTCACTGAGCCACTCCTTCACAGCTCCACTCACTCACTCACTGAGCCATTCCTTCACTGCTCCAGTCACTAACTGAGCAACTCCTTCACTGCTCCACTCACTCACTCACTGAGAAACTCCTTCACTGCTGCACTCACTCACTCACAGAGCCATTCCTTCACTGCTCCACTCACTCAATGAGCCACTCCTTCACTTCACCACTCACTAACTGATCCACTCCTTCACTGCTCCACTCACTCACTAACTGAACCATTCCTTCACTGCTCCACTCACTCACTAACTGAGCCACTCCTTCACTGAAACACTCACTCACTGAGCCACTCCTTCACTTCTCCACTCACTCACTGATCCACTCCTTCACTGCTCCACTCACTCACTGAGCCACTCCATCACAGCTCCACTCACTCACTGAACCACTCCTTCACTGCTCCACTCACTCACTCACTGAGCCACTCCTTCACTGCTCCACTCTTTCAGTCATGAGCCACTCCTTCACTGCTAGACTCACTCACTAACTGAGCCACTCTTTCACTGCTCCACTCACTCACTGAGCCACGCCCTCACTACTCCACACACTCACTAACTGCGTCACTCCTTCACTGCTCCACTCAATCACTGAGCTACTCCTTCACTGCTCTACTCACTCTCTCACAGAGCCACTCCTTCATTGCTCCACTCACTCACTGAGCAACTCCTTCACTGCTCCACTCAATCACTCACTGAGCCACACCTTCTCAGCTCCACTCACTCACTAACTGTGTCACTCCTTCACTGCTCCACTCAATCACTGAGCTACTCCTTCACTGCTCTACTCACTCTCTCACTGAGCCACTCCTTCATTGCTCCACTCACTCACTGAGCCACTCCTTCACTGCTCCATTCAATCACTCACTGAGCCACTCCTTCTCTGCTCCAATCACTAACTGAGCAACTCCTTCACTGCTCCACTCACTCACTACCTGAGCCACATCTTCACTGATCCAATCACTAAGTGAACAACTCCTTCACTGTTCCACTCACTCACTAACTGAGCCACTCCTTCACAGCTCCACTCACTCACAGAGCCACTCCTTCACAGCTCCAGTCACTAACTGAGCAACTCCTTCACTGCTCGACACACTCACTCACTGAGCCACTCCTTCTCTGCTCCACTAACATACTGAGCCACGCCTTTACTGCTCCACTGACTCACTACCTGAGCCACATCTTTAATGCTCCAATCACTAAATGAGCAAATCCTTCACTGCTCAACTCACTCACTACCTGAGCCACATCTTCACTGATCCAATCACTAACTGAGCAACTCCTTCACTGTTCCACTCACTCACTAACTGAGCCACTCCTTCACAGCTCCACTCATTCACTGAGCCACTCCTTCACTGCTCCAATCAATCACTCACTGAGCCACTCATTCACTGCTCCATTCCGTCACTAACTGAGCCACTCCTTCACTGCGCCACTCACTGACTGAGCCACTCCCTCACTCCTCCACTCACTCAATCATGAGCCACTCCTTCGCTGCTCAACTCACTAACTAAGCCACTCCTTCACTGCTCCAATCAATTACTCACTGAGCCACTCCTTCACTGCTCTATTCACTCACTCACTGAGCTACTCCTTCACTGCTTCACTCACTCACAGAGGCACTCCTTCATTGCTCCACTGACTCACTGAGCCACTCCTTCACAGCTCCACTCACTCACTCACTGAGCCATTCCTTCACTGCTCCACTCACTCACTGAGCCACTCCTTCACTTCTCCACTCACTCACTGATCCACTCCTTCACTGCTCCACTCACTCACTAACTGAGCCAGTCCTTCAGTTCTCCACTCACTCACTGATGCACTCCTTCACTGCTCCACTCACTCACTCAGCCACTCCTTCATGCTCCTTTCCCACACTCACTGAGCCACTCCTTCACTGTTCCACTCACTCACTCAGCCACTCCTTCATGCTCCTTTCCCACACTCACTGAGCAACTCCTTCACTGCTCCACTCACTCACTGAGCAACTCCTTCACTGCTCGACTCAGTCACTCACTGAACCATTCATTCACTGCTCCACTCACTCATCGAGCCACTCCTTCACTGCTCCACTCACTCACTGAGCCACTCCTTCACTGCAGTGCTCCACTCACTCACTAACTGAGCTCTCCTTCACTGCTCTACTCACTCACAGAGCCACTCCTTCACTGCTCCACTCAGTCACTCAATGAACACTCCTTCACTGCTATACTCACTAACTGAGCAACTCCTTCACTCCTCACTCACTCACTCACTCACTGAGCCGCTCCTTCACAGCTCCACTCACTCACTGAGGCACTCCTTCACAGCTCCACTCATACACTCACTGAGCCATTCCTTCACTGCTCCAGTCACTAACTGAGCAACTCCTTCAATTCTCACTCACTCACTGAGCAACTCCTTCACTGCTCCACTTACTCACTAACTGAGCCACTCCTTCACAGCTCCACTCACTCACTCACTGAGCCATTCCTTCACTGCTCCAGTCACTATCTGAGCAACTCCTTCACAGCTCCACTCACTCACTCACTAAGCAGCTCCTTCAGTGCTCCACTCACTCACTGAGCCATTCCTTAACTTCTCCACTCACTCACTGAGCAACTCCTTCACTGCTCCACTCACTCACTAACTTAGCCAGTCCTTCACTTCTCCACTCATTCACTGATCCTCTCCTTCACTGCTCCACTCACTCACTCAGCTATTCCTTCATGCTCCATTCACACACTCACTGAGCCACTCCTTCACTGCTCCACTCACTCACTGTGCCACTGCTTCACTGCTCCACTCACTCACTGAGCCACTCCTTCACTGCTCCATTCACTCACTGATGAGACACTCCTTCACTACTCTACTCACCATCTCACTGAGCCACACATTCACTGCTCCACTCACCTACTCAGCCACTCCTTCACTGCTCTATTCACTCACTCACTGAGCTACTCCTTGACAGCTCCACTCACTCACTGAGTCACTTCTTCATTGCTCCATTCACTCACTGAGCCACTCCATCACAGCTCCACTCACTCACTCACTGAGCCATTCCTTCACTGCTCCAGTCACTAACTGAGCAACTCCTTCACTACTCCACTCACTCACTGAGCCACTCCTTCACTTCCCCACTCACTTAATGATCCACTCCTTCACTGCTCCACTCACTCACTAACTGAGCCATTCCTTCACTGCTCCACTCACTCACTCACTGAGCCATCCCTTCACTGCTCAAGTCACTAACTGAGCAACTCCTTCACTTCTCCACTCACTCACTGAGCCACTCCTTCACTTCCCCACTCACTTAATGATCCACTCCTTCACTTCTCCACTCACTCACTGATCCACTCCTTCACTTCTCCACTCACTCACTGATCCACTCCTTCACTGCTCCACTCACTCACTAACTGAGCCAGTCCTTCACTTCTCCACTCACTCACTGATGCACTCCTTCACTGCTCCACTCACTCACTCAGCCACTCCTTCATGCTCCTTTCCCACACTCACTGAGCCACTCCTTCACTGCTCCACTCACTCACTCAGCCACTCCTTCATGCTCCTTTCCCACACTCACTGAGCAACTCCTTCACTGCTCCACTCACTCACTGAGCAACTCCTTCACTGCTCCACTCACTCACTCACTGAACCATTCCTTCACTGCTCCACTCACTCATCGAGCCACTCCTTCACTGCTCCACTCACTCACTGAGCCACTCCTTCACTGCAGTGCTCCACTCACTCACTAACTGAGCTCAACTTCACTGCTCTACTCACTCACAGAGCCACTCCTTCACTGCTCCACTCAGTCACTCAATGAACACTCCTTCACTGCTATACTCACTCACTGAGCCACTCCTTCAGTGCTCCACTCACTCACTAACTGAGCCACTCCTTCACTACTTTACTCACTGTCTCACTGAGCCACTCCTTCACTGCTCCACTCATTCACTCACTGAGCCATTCCTTCACTGCTGCAGTCACTAACTGAGCAACTCCTTCACTCCTCACACACTCACTCACTCACTGAGCCGCTCCTTCACAGCTCCACTCACTCACTGAGGCACTCCTTCACAGCTCCACTCATACACTCACTGAGCCATTCCTTCACTGCTCCAGTCACAAACTGAGCAACTCTTTCAATTCTCACTCACTCACTGAGCAACTCCTTCACTGCTCCACTTACTCACTAACTGAGCCACTCCTTCACAGCTCCACTCACTCACTCACTGAGCCATTCCTTCACTGCTCCAGTCACTATCTGAGCAACTCCTTCACAGCTCCACTCACTCACTCACTAAGCAGCTCCTTCACTGCTCCACTCACTCACTCACTGAGCCATTCCTTCACTGCTCCACTCACTAACTGAGCCAGTCCTTCACTTCTCCACTCATTCACTGATCCTCTCCTTCACTGCTCCACTCACTCACTCAGCTATTCCTTCATGCTCCATTCACACACTCACTGAGCCACTCCTTCACTGCTCCACTCACTCACTGTGCCACTCCTTCACTGCTCCACTCACTCACTGAGCCACTCCTTCACTGCTGTGCTCCACTCACTCACTAACTGAGCCTCTCCTTCACTGCTCCATTCACTCACTGATGAGCCACTCCTTCACTACTCTACTCACTATCTCACTGAGCCACACATTCACTGCTCCACACACCTATTCAGCCACTCCTTCACTGCTCTATTCACTCACTCACTGAGCTACTCCTTGACAGCTCCACTCACTCACTGAGGCACTTCTTCATTGCTCCATTCACTCACTGAGCCACTCCTTCACAGCTCCACTCACTCACTCACTGAGCCATTCCTTCACTGCTCCAGTCACTAACTGAGCAACTCCTTCACTACTCCACTCACTCACTGAGCCACTCCTTCACTTCCCCACTCACTTAATGATCCACTCCTTCACTGCTCCACTCACTCACTAACTGAGCCATTCCTTCACTGCTCCACTCACTCACTCACTGAGCCACTCCTTCACAGCTCCACTCACTCACTGACTGAGCCATTCCTTCACTGCTCAAGTCAATAACTGAGCAACTCCTTCACTTCTCCACTCACTCACTGAGCCACTCCTTCACTTCCCCACTCACTTAATGATCCACTCCTTCACTTCTCCACTCACTCACTGATCCACTCCTTCACTGCTCCACTCACTCACTCAGCCACTCCTTCATGCTCTATTCACACACTCACTGAGCCACTCCTTCACTGCTCCACTCACTCACTGAGCCACTCCTTCACTGCTCCACTCACCCACTAACTGAGCCATTCCTTCAATGCTCCACTCATTCAATCACTCATCGAGCCACTCCTTCACTGCTCCACTCACTCACTGAGCCACTCCTTCACTGCAGTGCTCCACTCACTCACTAACTGAGCTATCCTTCACTGCTCTACTCACTTACAGAGCCACTCTTTCACTGCTCCATTCACACACTCATTGAGCCACACATTCACTACTCCTCTCACTCACTCAGCCACTCCTTCACTGCTCTATTCACTCACTCACTGAGCTACTCCTTCACTGCTCCACTCACTCACTGAGGCACTCCTTCATTGCTCTACTCACTCACTGAGCCACTCCTTCACAGCTGCACACATGAACTCACTGAGCCATTCCTTCACTGATCCAGTCACTAACTGAGCAACTCCTTCACTGCTCCACTCACTCACTCACTGAGCCAGTCCTTCACTTCTCCACTCATTCACTGATCCTCTCCTTCACTGCTCCACTCACTCAGTCAGCCACTCCTTCATGCTCCATTCACACACTCACTGAGCCGCTCCTTCACTGCTCCACTCACTCACTGTGCAACTCCTTAACTGCTCCACTCACTCACTGAGCCACTCCTTCACTGCTGTGCTCCACTCACTCACTAACTGAGCCTCTCCTTCACTGCTCCATTCACTCACTGATGAGCCACTCCTTCACTACTCTACTCACTGTCTCACTGAGCCACACATTCACTGCTCCACTCACCTACTCAGCCACTCCTTCACTGCTCTATTCACTCACTCACTGAGCTACTCCTTGACTGCTCCACTCACTCACTGAGGCACTTCTTCATTTCTCCACTCACTCACTGAACCACTCCTTCACAGGTCCACTCACTCACTCACTGAGCCATTCCTTCACTGCTCCACTCACTCACTGAGCCACTCCTTCACTTCCCCACTCACTTAATGATCCACTCCTTCACTGCTCCACTCACTCACTAACTGAGCCATTCCTTCACTGCTCCACTCACTCACTAACTGAGCCAGTCCTTCACTTCTCCACTCACTCACTGATCCACTCCTTCACTGCTCCACTCACTCACTCAGCCACTCCTTCATGCTCTATTCACACACTGAGCCACTCCTTCACTGATCCACTCACTCACAAACTGGGCCATTCCTTCACTGCTCCACTCATTCAATCTCTCATCGAGCCACTCCTTCACTGCTCCACTCAGTCACTGAGCCACTCCTTCACTGCAGTGCTCCACACACTCACTAACTGAGCTATCCTTCACTGCTCTACTCACTTACAGAGCCACTCTTTCACTGCTCCATTCACACATTCATTGAGCCACACCTTCACTACTCCACTCACTCACTCAGCCACTCCTTCACTGCTCTATTCACTCACTCACTGAGCTAGTCCTTCACTGCTCCACTCACTCACTGAGGCACTCCTTCATTGCTCCACTCACTCACTGAGCCATTCCTTCACTGATCCAGTCACTAACTGAGCAACTCCTTCACTGCTCCACTCACTCACTAACTGAGCCATTCCTTCACTGCTCCACTCACTCACTAACTGAGCCAGTCCTTCACTTCTCCACTCACTCACTGATCCACTCCTTCACTGCTCCACTCACTCACACAGCCACTCCTTCATGCTCCATTCACACACTCACTGAGCCACTCCTTCACTGCTCCACTCACTCACTAACTGAACTCTCCTTCACTGCTCCACTCACTCACTGAGCCACTCCTTCACTGCTCTACTCACTCACTGATGAGCCACTCCTTCTCTACTCTACTCACTGTCTCACTGAGCCACACCTTCACTGCTCCACTCACCTACTCAGCCACTCCTTCACTGCTCCACTCACTCACTGAGGCACTCCTTCATTGCTCCACTCACTCACTGAGCAACTCCTTCACAGCTCCACACACTCACTCACTGAGCCATTCCTTCACTGCGTCAGTCACTAACTAAGAAACTCCTTCACTGCTCCACTCACTCACTCACTGAGCAATTCCTTCACTGCTCCACTCACTCACTCAGCCACTCCTTCATGCTCTATTCACAAACTCACTGAGCCACTCCTTCACTGCTCCACTCACTCACTCAGCCACTCCTTCACAGCTCCACTCACTCACTGAGCCACTCGAAGACTGCAACACTTATTCACTTACTGAGCCATTACTTCACTGCTCCAGTCACTAACTGAGCAAATCCTTCACTGCTCCACTCACTCACTAACTGAGCCACTCCTTCACAGCTCGACTCACTCACTCACTGAGCCACTCCTTCACTGCTCCACTCACTCACTGAGCCACTCCTTCACTGCTCCACTCACCCACTAACTGAGCCATTCCTTCAATGCTCCACTCATTCAATCACTCATCGAGCCACTCCTTCACTGCTCCACTCACTCACTGAGCCACTCCTTCACTGCAGTGCTCCACTCACTCACTAACTGAGCTATCCTTCACTGCTCTACTCACTTACAGAGCCACTCTTTCACTGCTCCATTCACACACTCATTGAGCCACACATTCACTACTCCTCTCACTCACTCAGCCACTCCTTCACTGCTCTATTCACTCACTCACTGAGCTACTCCTTCACTGCTCCACTCACTCACTGAGGCACTCCTTCATTGCTCTACTCACTCACTGAGCCACTCCTTCACAGCTGCACACATTAACTCACTGAGCCATTCCTTCACTGATCCAGTCACTAACTGAGCAACTCCTTCACTGCTCCACTCACTCACTCACTGAGCCAGTCCTTCACTTCTCCACTCATTCACTGATCCTCTCCTTCACTGCTCCACTCACTCAGTCAGCCACTCCTTCATGCTCCATTCACACACTCACTGAGCCGCTCCTTCACTGCTCCACTCACTCACTGTGCAACTCCTTAACTGCTCCACTCACTCACTGAGCCACTCCTTCACTGCTGTGCTCCACTCACTCACTAACTGAGCCTCTCCTTCACTGCTCCATTCACTCACTGATGAGCCACTCCTTCACTACTCTACTCACTGTCTCACTGAGCCACACATTCACTGCTCCACTCACCTACTCAGCCACTCCTTCACTGCTCTATTCACTCACTCACTGAGCTACTCCTTGACTGCTCCACTCACTCACTGAGGCACTTCTTCATTTCTCCACTCACTCACTGAACCACTCCTTCACAGGTCCACTCACTCACTCACTGAGCCATTCCTTCACTGCTCCACTCACTCACTGAGCCACTCCTTCACTTCCCCACTCACTTAATGATCCACTCCTTCACTGCTCCACTCACTCACTAACTGAGCCATTCCTTCACTGCTCCACTCACTCACTAACTGAGCCAGTCCTTCACTTCTCCACTCACTCACTGATCCACTCCTTCACTGCTCCACTCACTCACTCAGCCACTCCTTCATGCTCTATTCACACACTGAGCCACTCCTTCACTGATCCACTCACTCACAAACTGGGCCATTCCTTCACTGCTCCACTCATTCAATCTCTCATCGAGCCACTCCTTCACTGCTCCACTCAGTCACTGAGCCACTCCTTCACTGCAGTGCTCCACACACTCACTAACTGAGCTATCCTTCACTGCTCTACTCACTTACAGAGCCACTCTTTCACTGCTCCATTCACACATTCATTGAGCCACACCTTCACTACTCCACTCACTCACTCAGCCACTCCTTCACTGCTCTATTCACTCACTCACTGAGCTAGTCCTTCACTGCTCCACTCACTCACTGAGGCACTCCTTCATTGCTCCACTCACTCACTGAGCCATTCCTTCACTGATCCAGTCACTAACTGAGCAACTCCTTCACTGCTCCACTCACTCACTAACTGAGCCATTCCTTCACTGCTCCACTCACTCACTAACTGAGCCAGTCCTTCACTTCTCCACTCACTCACTGATCCACTCCTTCACTGCTCCACTCACTCACACAGCCACTCCTTCATGCTCCATTCACACACTCACTGAGCCACTCCTTCACTGCTCCACTCACTCACTAACTGAACTCTCCTTCACTGCTCCACTCACTCACTGAGCCACTCCTTCACTGCTCTACTCACTCACTGATGAGCCACTCCTTCTCTACTCTACTCACTGTCTCACTGAGCCACACCTTCACTGCTCCACTCACCTACTCAGCCACTCCTTCACTGCTCCACTCACTCACTGAGGCACTCCTTCATTGCTCCACTCACTCACTGAGCAACTCCTTCACAGCTCCACACACTCACTCACTGAGCCATTCCTTCACTGCGTCAGTCACTAACTAAGAAACTCCTTCACTGCTCCACTCACTCACTCACTGAGCAATTCCTTCACTGCTCCACTCACTCACTCAGCCACTCCTTCATGCTCTATTCACAAACTCACTGAGCCACTCCTTCACTGCTCCACTCACTCACTCAGCCACTCCTTCACAGCTCCACTCACTCACTGAGCCACTCGAAGACTGCAACACTTATTCACTTACTGAGCCATTACTTCACTGCTCCAGTCACTAACTGAGCAAATCCTTCACTGCTCCACTCACTCACTAACTGAGCCACTCCTTCACAGCTCGACTCACTCACTCACTGAGCCACTCCTTCACTGCAGTGCTCCACTCACTCACTAACTGAGCTCTCCTTCACTGCTCTACTCACTCACAGAGCCACTCCTTCACTGCTCCACTCAGTCACTCAATGAACACTCCTTCACTGCTATACTCACTAACTGAGCAACTCCTTCACTCCTCACTCACTCACTCACTCACTGAGCCGCTCCTTCACAGCTCCACTCACTCACTGAGGCACTCCTTCACAGCTCCACTCATACACTCACTGAGCCATTCCTTCACTGCTCCAGTCACTAACTGAGCAACTCCTTCAATTCTCACTCACTCACTGAGCAACTCCTTCACTGCTCCACTTACTCACTAACTGAGCCACTCCTTCACAGCTCCACTCACTCACTCACTGAGCCATTCCTTCACTGCTCCAGTCACTATCTGAGCAACTCCTTCACAGCTCCACTCACTCACTCACTAAGCAGCTCCTTCAGTGCTCCACTCACTCACTGAGCCATTCCTTAACTTCTCCACTCACTCACTGAGCAACTCCTTCACTGCTCCACTCACTCACTAACTTAGCCAGTCCTTCACTTCTCCACTCATTCACTGATCCTCTCCTTCACTGCTCCACTCACTCACTCAGCTATTCCTTCATGCTCCATTCACACACTCACTGAGCCACTCCTTCACTGCTCCACTCACTCACTGTGCCACTGCTTCACTGCTCCACTCACTCACTGAGCCACTCCTTCACTGCTCCATTCACTCACTGATGAGACACTCCTTCACTACTCTACTCACCATCTCACTGAGCCACACATTCACTGCTCCACTCACCTACTCAGCCACTCCTTCACTGCTCTATTCACTCACTCACTGAGCTACTCCTTGACAGCTCCACTCACTCACTGAGGCACTTCTTCATTGCTCCATTCACTCACTGAGCCACTCCATCACAGCTCCACTCACTCACTCACTGAGCCATTCCTTCACTGCTCCAGTCACTAACTGAGCAACTCCTTCACTACTCCACTCACTCACTGAGCCACTCCTTCACTTCCCCACTCACTTAATGATCCACTCCTTCACTGCTCCACTCACTCACTAACTGAGCCATTCCTTCACTGCTCCACTCACTCACTCACTGAGCCATCCCTTCACTGCTCAAGTCACTAACTGAGCAACTCCTTCACTTCTCCACTCACTCACTGAGCCACTCCTTCACTTCCCCACTCACTTAATGATCCACTCCTTCACTTCTCCACTCACTCACTGATCCACTCCTTCACTTCTCCACTCACTCACTGATCCACTCCTTCACTGCTCCACTCACTCACTAACTGAGCCAGTCCTTCACTTCTCCACTCACTCACTGATGCACTCCTTCACTGCTCCACTCACTCACTCAGCCACTCCTTCATGCTCCTTTCCCACACTCACTGAGCCACTCCTTCACTGCTCCACTCACTCACTCAGCCACTCCTTCATGCTCCTTTCCCACACTCACTGAGCAACTCCTTCACTGCTCCACTCACTCACTGAGCAACTCCTTCACTGCTCCACTCACTCACTCACTGAACCATTCCTTCACTGCTCCACTCACTCATCGAGCCACTCCTTCACTGCTCCACTCACTCACTGAGCCACTCCTTCACTGCAGTGCTCCACTCACTCACTAACTGAGCTCAACTTCACTGCTCTACTCACTCACAGAGCCACTCCTTCACTGCTCCACTCAGTCACTCAATGAACACTCCTTCACTGCTATACTCACTCACTGAGCCACTCCTTCAGTGCTCCACTCACTCACTAACTGAGCCACTCCTTCACTACTTTACTCACTGTCTCACTGAGCCACTCCTTCACTGCTCCACTCATTCACTCACTGAGCCATTCCTTCACTGCTGCAGTCACTAACTGAGCAACTCCTTCACTCCTCACACACTCACTCACTCACTGAGCCGCTCCTTCACAGCTCCACTCACTCACTGAGGCACTCCTTCACAGCTCCACTCATACACTCACTGAGCCATTCCTTCACTGCTCCAGTCACAAACTGAGCAACTCTTTCAATTCTCACTCACTCACTGAGCAACTCCTTCACTGCTCCACTTACTCACTAACTGAGCCACTCCTTCACAGCTCCACTCACTCACTCACTGAGCCATTCCTTCACTGCTCCAGTCACTATCTGAGCAACTCCTTCACAGCTCCACTCACTCACTCACTAAGCAGCTCCTTCACTGCTCCACTCACTCACTCACTGAGCCATTCCTTCACTGTTCCACTCACTAACTGAGCCAGTCCTTCACTTCTCCACTCATTCACTGATCCTCTCCTTCACTGCTCCACTCACTCACTCAGCTATTCCTTCATGCTCCATTCACACACTCACTGAGCCACTCCTTCACTGCTCCACTCACTCACTGTGCCACTCCTTCACTGCTCCACTCACTCACTGAGCCACTCCTTCACTGCTGTGCTCCACTCACTCACTAACTGAGCCTCTCCTTCACTGCTCCATTCACTCACTGATGAGCCACTCCTTCACTACTCTACTCACTATCTCACTGAGCCACACATTCACTGCTCCACACACCTATTCAGCCACTCCTTCACTGCTCTATTCACTCACTCACTGAGCTACTCCTTGACAGCTCCACTCACTCACTGAGGCACTTCTTCATTGCTCCATTCACTCACTGAGCCACTCCTTCACAGCTCCACTCACTCACTCACTGAGCCATTCCTTCACTGCTCCAGTCACTAACTGAGCAACTCCTTCACTACTCCACTCACTCACTGAGCCACTCCTTCACTTCCCCACTCACTTAATGATCCACTCCTTCACTGCTCCACTCAATCACTAACTGAGCCATTCCTTCACTGCTCCACTCACTCACTCACTGAGCCACTCCTTCACAGCTCCACTCACTCACTGACTGAGCCATTCCTTCACTGCTCAAGTCAATAACTGAGCAACTCCTTCACTTCTCCACTCACTCACTGAGCCACTCCTTCACTTCCCCACTCACTTAATGATCCACTCCTTCACTTCTCCACTCACTCACTGATCCACTCCTTCACTGCTCCACTCACTCACTCAGCCACTCCTTCATGCTCTATTCACACACTCACTGAGCCACTCCTTCACTGCTCCACTCACTCACTGAGCCACTCCTTCACTGCTCCACTCACCCACTAACTGAGCCATTCCTTCAATGCTCCACTCATTCAATCACTCATCGAGCCACTCCTTCACTGCTCCACTCACTCACTGAGCCACTCCTTCACTGCAGTGCTCCACTCACTCACTAACTGAGCTATCCTTCACTGCTCTACTCACTTACAGAGCCACTCTTTCACTGCTCCATTCACACACTCATTGAGCCACACATTCACTACTCCTCTCACTCACTCAGCCACTCCTTCACTGCTCTATTCACTCACTCACTGAGCTACTCCTTCACTGCTCCACTCACTCACTGAGGCACTCCTTCATTGCTCTACTCACTCACTGAGCCACTCCTTCACAGCTGCACACATTAACTCACTGAGCCATTCCTTCACTGATCCAGTCACTAACTGAGCAACTCCTTCACTGCTCCACTCACTCACTCACTGAGCCAGTCCTTCACTTCTCCACTCATTCACTGATCCTCTCCTTCACTGCTCCACTCACTCAGTCAGCCACTCCTTCATGCTCCATTCACACACTCACTGAGCCGCTCCTTCACTGCTCCACTCACTCACTGTGCAACTCCTTAACTGCTCCACTCACTCACTGAGCCACTCCTTCACTGCTGTGCTCCACTCACTCACTAACTGAGCCTCTCCTTCACTGCTCCATTCACTCACTGATGAGCCACTCCTTCACTACTCTACTCACTGTCTCACTGAGCCACACATTCACTGCTCCACTCACCTACTCAGCCACTCCTTCACTGCTCTATTCACTCACTCACTGAGCTACTCCTTGACTGCTCCACTCACTCACTGAGGCACTTCTTCATTTCTCCACTCACTCACTGAACCACTCCTTCACAGGTCCACTCACTCACTCACTGAGCCATTCCTTCACTGCTCCACTCACTCACTGAGCCACTCCTTCACTTCCCCACTCACTTAATGATCCACTCCTTCACTGCTCCACTCACTCACTAACTGAGCCATTCCTTCACTGCTCCACTCACTCACTAACTGAGCCAGTCCTTCACTTCTCCACTCACTCACTGATCCACTCCTTCACTGCTCCACTCACTCACTCAGCCACTCCTTCATGCTCTATTCACACACTGAGCCACTCCTTCACTGATCCACTCACTCACAAACTGGGCCATTCCTTCACTGCTCCACTCATTCAATCTCTCATCGAGCCACTCCTTCACTGCTCCACTCAGTCACTGAGCCACTCCTTCACTGCAGTGCTCCACACACTCACTAACTGAGCTATCCTTCACTGCTCTACTCACTTACAGAGCCACTCTTTCACTGCTCCATTCACACATTCATTGAGCCACACCTTCACTACTCCACTCACTCACTCAGCCACTCCTTCACTGCTCTATTCACTCACTCACTGAGCTAGTCCTTCACTGCTCCACTCACTCACTGAGGCACTCCTTCATTGCTCCACTCACTCACTGAGCCATTCCTTCACTGATCCAGTCACTAACTGAGCAACTCCTTCACTGCTCCACTCACTCACTAACTGAGCCATTCCTTCACTGCTCCACTCACTCACTAACTGAGCCAGTCCTTCACTTCTCCACTCACTCACTGATCCACTCCTTCACTGCTCCACTCACTCACACAGCCACTCCTTCATGCTCCATTCACACACTCACTGAGCCACTCCTTCACTGCTCCACTCACTCACTAACTGAACTCTCCTTCACTGCTCCACTCACTCACTGAGCCACTCCTTCACTGCTCTACTCACTCACTGATGAGCCACTCCTTCTCTACTCTACTCACTGTCTCACTGAGCCACACCTTCACTGCTCCACTCACCTACTCAGCCACTCCTTCACTGCTCCACTCATTCACTGATCCTCTCCTTCACTGCTCCACTCACTCACTCAGCTATTCCTTCATGCTCCATTCACACACTCACTGAGCCACTCCTTCACTGCTCCACTCACTCACTGTGCCACTCCTTCACTGCTCCACTCACTCACTGAGCCACTCCTTCACTGCTGTGCTCCACTCACTCACTAACTGAGCCTCTCCTTCACTGCTCCATTCACTCACTGATGAGCCACTCCTTCACTACTCTACTCACTATCTCACTGAGCCACACATTCACTGCTCCACACACCTATTCAGCCACTCCTTCACTGCTCTATTCACTCACTCACTGAGCTACTCCTTGACAGCTCCACTCACTCACTGAGGCACTTCTTCATTGCTCCATTCACTCACTGAGCCACTCCTTCACAGCTCCACTCACTCACTCACTGAGCCATTCCTTCACTGCTCCAGTCACTAACTGAGCAACTCCTTCACTACTCCACTCACTCACTGAGCCACTCCTTCACTTCCCCACTCACTTAATGATCCACTCCTTCACTGCTCCACTCACTCACTAACTGAGCCATTCCTTCACTGCTCCACTCACTCACTCACTGAGCCACTCCTTCACAGCTCCACTCACTCACTGACTGAGCCATTCCTTCACTGCTCAAGTCAATAACTGAGCAACTCCTTCACTTCTCCACTCACTCACTGAGCCACTCCTTCACTTCCCCACTCACTTAATGATCCACTCCTTCACTTCTCCACTCACTCACTGATCCACTCCTTCACTGCTCCACTCACTCACTCAGCCACTCCTTCATGCTCTATTCACACACTCACTGAGCCACTCCTTCACTGCTCCACTCACTCACTGAGCCACTCCTTCACTGCTCCACTCACCCACTAACTGAGCCATTCCTTCAATGCTCCACTCATTCAATCACTCATCGAGCCACTCCTTCACTGCTCCACTCACTCACTGAGCCACTCCTTCACTGCAGTGCTCCACTCACTCACTAACTGAGCTATCCTTCACTGCTCTACTCACTTACAGAGCCACTCTTTCACTGCTCCATTCACACACTCATTGAGCCACACATTCACTACTCCTCTCACTCACTCAGCCACTCCTTCACTGCTCTATTCACTCACTCACTGAGCTACTCCTTCACTGCTCCACTCACTCACTGAGGCACTCCTTCATTGCTCTACTCACTCACTGAGCCACTCCTTCACAGCTGCACACATGAACTCACTGAGCCATTCCTTCACTGATCCAGTCACTAACTGAGCAACTCCTTCACTGCTCCACTCACTCACTCACTGAGCCAGTCCTTCACTTCTCCACTCATTCACTGATCCTCTCCTTCACTGCTCCACTCACTCAGTCAGCCACTCCTTCATGCTCCATTCACACACTCACTGAGCCGCTCCTTCACTGCTCCACTCACTCACTGTGCAACTCCTTAACTGCTCCACTCACTCACTGAGCCACTCCTTCACTGCTGTGCTCCACTCACTCACTAACTGAGCCTCTCCTTCACTGCTCCATTCACTCACTGATGAGCCACTCCTTCACTACTCTACTCACTGTCTCACTGAGCCACACATTCACTGCTCCACTCACCTACTCAGCCACTCCTTCACTGCTCTATTCACTCACTCACTGAGCTACTCCTTGACTGCTCCACTCACTCACTGAGGCACTTCTTCATTTCTCCACTCACTCACTGAACCACTCCTTCACAGGTCCACTCACTCACTCACTGAGCCATTCCTTCACTGCTCCACTCACTCACTGAGCCACTCCTTCACTTCCCCACTCACTTAATGATCCACTCCTTCACTGCTCCACTCACTCACTAACTGAGCCATTCCTTCACTGCTCCACTCACTCACTAACTGAGCCAGTCCTTCACTTCTCCACTCACTCACTGATCCACTCCTTCACTGCTCCACTCACTCACTCAGCCACTCCTTCATGCTCTATTCACACACTGAGCCACTCCTTCACTGATCCACTCACTCACAAACTGGGCCATTCCTTCACTGCTCCACTCATTCAATCTCTCATCGAGCCACTCCTTCACTGCTCCACTCAGTCACTGAGCCACTCCTTCACTGCAGTGCTCCACACACTCACTAACTGAGCTATCCTTCACTGCTCTACTCACTTACAGAGCCACTCTTTCACTGCTCCATTCACACATTCATTGAGCCACACCTTCACTACTCCACTCACTCACTCAGCCACTCCTTCACTGCTCTATTCACTCACTCACTGAGCTAGTCCTTCACTGCTCCACTCACTCACTGAGGCACTCCTTCATTGCTCCACTCACTCACTGAGCCATTCCTTCACTGATCCAGTCACTAACTGAGCAACTCCTTCACTGCTCCACTCACTCACTAACTGAGCCATTCCTTCACTGCTCCACTCACTCACTAACTGAGCCAGTCCTTCACTTCTCCACTCACTCACTGATCCACTCCTTCACTGCTCCACTCACTCACACAGCCACTCCTTCATGCTCCATTCACACACTCACTGAGCCACTCCTTCACTGCTCCACTCACTCACTAACTGAACTCTCCTTCACTGCTCCACTCACTCACTGAGCCACTCCTTCACTGCTCTACTCACTCACTGATGAGCCACTCCTTCTCTACTCTACTCACTGTCTCACTGAGCCACACCTTCACTGCTCCACTCACCTACTCAGCCACTCCTTCACTGCTCCACTCACTCACTGAGGCACTCCTTCATTGCTCCACTCACTCACTGAGCAACTCCTTCACAGCTCCACACACTCACTCACTGAGCCATTCCTTCACTGCGTCAGTCACTAACTAAGAAACTCCTTCACTGCTCCACTCACTCACTCACTGAGCAATTCCTTCACTGCTCCACTCACTCACTCAGCCACTCCTTCATGCTCTATTCACAAACTCACTGAGCCACTCCTTCACTGCTCCACTCACTCACTCAGCCACTCCTTCACAGCTCCACTCACTCACTGAGCCACTCGAAGACTGCAACACTTATTCACTTACTGAGCCATTACTTCACTGCTCCAGTCACTAACTGAGCAAATCCTTCACTGCTCCACTCACTCACTAACTGAGGCACTCCTTCACAGCTCGACTCACTCACTCACTGAGCCACTCCTTCACTGCTCCACTCACTCACTGAGCCACTCCTTCACTGCTCCACTCACCCACTAACTGAGCCATTCCTTCAATGCTCCACTCATTCAATCACTCATCGAGCCACTCCTTCACTGCTCCACTCACTCACTGAGCCACTCCTTCACTGCAGTGCTCCACTCACTCACTAACTGAGCTATCCTTCACTGCTCTACTCACTTACAGAGCCACTCTTTCACTGCTCCATTCACACACTCATTGAGCCACACATTCACTACTCCTCTCACTCACTCAGCCACTCCTTCACTGCTCTATTCACTCACTCACTGAGCTACTCCTTCACTGCTCCACTCACTCACTGAGGCACTCCTTCATTGCTCTACTCACTCACTGAGCCACTCCTTCACAGCTGCACACATTAACTCACTGAGCCATTCCTTCACTGATCCAGTCACTAACTGAGCAACTCCTTCACTGCTCCACTCACTCACTCACTGAGCCAGTCCTTCACTTCTCCACTCATTCACTGATCCTCTCCTTCACTGCTCCACTCACTCAGTCAGCCACTCCTTCATGCTCCATTCACACACTCACTGAGCCGCTCCTTCACTGCTCCACTCACTCACTGTGCAACTCCTTAACTGCTCCACTCACTCACTGAGCCACTCCTTCACTGCTGTGCTCCACTCACTCACTAACTGAGCCTCTCCTTCACTGCTCCATTCACTCACTGATGAGCCACTCCTTCACTACTCTACTCACTGTCTCACTGAGCCACACATTCACTGCTCCACTCACCTACTCAGCCACTCCTTCACTGCTCTATTCACTCACTCACTGAGCTACTCCTTGACTGCTCCACTCACTCACTGAGGCACTTCTTCATTTCTCCACTCACTCACTGAACCACTCCTTCACAGGTCCACTCACTCACTCACTGAGCCATTCCTTCACTGCTCCACTCACTCACTGAGCCACTCCTTCACTTCCCCACTCACTTAATGATCCACTCCTTCACTGCTCCACTCACTCACTAACTGAGCCATTCCTTCACTGCTCCACTCACTCACTAACTGAGCCAGTCCTTCACTTCTCCACTCACTCACTGATCCACTCCTTCACTGCTCCACTCACTCACTCAGCCACTCCTTCATGCTCTATTCACACACTGAGCCACTCCTTCACTGATCCACTCACTCACAAACTGGGCCATTCCTTCACTGCTCCACTCATTCAATCTCTCATCGAGCCACTCCTTCACTGCTCCACTCAGTCACTGAGCCACTCCTTCACTGCAGTGCTCCACACACTCACTAACTGAGCTATCCTTCACTGCTCTACTCACTTACAGAGCCACTCTTTCACTGCTCCATTCACACATTCATTGAGCCACACCTTCACTACTCCACTCACTCACTCAGCCACTCCTTCACTGCTCTATTCACTCACTCACTGAGCTAGTCCTTCACTGCTCCACTCACTCACTGAGGCACTCCTTCATTGCTCCACTCACTCACTGAGCCATTCCTTCACTGATCCAGTCACTAACTGAGCAACTCCTTCACTGCTCCACTCACTCACTAACTGAGCCATTCCTTCACTGCTCCACTCACTCACTAACTGAGCCAGTCCTTCACTTCTCCACTCACTCACTGATCCACTCCTTCACTGCTCCACTCACTCACACAGCCACTCCTTCATGCTCCATTCACACACTCACTGAGCCACTCCTTCACTGCTCCACTCACTCACTAACTGAACTCTCCTTCACTGCTCCACTCACTCACTGAGCCACTCCTTCACTGCTCTACTCACTCACTGATGAGCCACTCCTTCTCTACTCTACTCACTGTCTCACTGAGCCACACCTTCACTGCTCCACTCACCTACTCAGCCACTCCTTCACTGCTCCACTCACTCACTGAGGCACTCCTTCATTGCTCCACTCACTCACTGAGCAACTCCTTCACAGCTCCACACACTCACTCACTGAGCCATTCCTTCACTGCGTCAGTCACTAACTAAGAAACTCCTTCACTGCTCCACTCACTCACTCACTGAGCAATTCCTTCACTGCTCCACTCACTCACTCAGCCACTCCTTCATGCTCTATTCACAAACTCACTGAGCCACTCCTTCACTGCTCCACTCACTCACTCAGCCACTCCTTCACAGCTCCACTCACTCACTGAGCCACTCGAAGACTGCAACACTTATTCACTTACTGAGCCATTACTTCACTGCTCCAGTCACTAACTGAGCAAATCCTTCACTGCTCCACTCACTCACTAACTGAGCCACTCCTTCACAGCTCGACTCACTCACTCACTGAGCCACTCCTTCACTGCAGTGCTCCACTCACTCACTAACTGAGCTCTCCTTCACTGCTCTACTCACTCACAGAGCCACTCCTTCACTGCTCCACTCAGTCACTCAATGAACACTCCTTCACTGCTATACTCACTAACTGAGCAACTCCTTCACTCCTCACTCACTCACTCACTCACTGAGCCGCTCCTTCACAGCTCCACTCACTCACTGAGGCACTCCTTCACAGCTCCACTCATACACTCACTGAGCCATTCCTTCACTGCTCCAGTCACTAACTGAGCAACTCCTTCAATTCTCACTCACTCACTGAGCAACTCCTTCACTGCTCCACTTACTCACTAACTGAGCCACTCCTTCACAGCTCCACTCACTCACTCACTGAGCCATTCCTTCACTGCTCCAGTCACTATCTGAGCAACTCCTTCACAGCTCCACTCACTCACTCACTAAGCAGCTCCTTCAGTGCTCCACTCACTCACTGAGCCATTCCTTAACTTCTCCACTCACTCACTGAGCAACTCCTTCACTGCTCCACTCACTCACTAACTTAGCCAGTCCTTCACTTCTCCACTCATTCACTGATCCTCTCCTTCACTGCTCCACTCACTCACTCAGCTATTCCTTCATGCTCCATTCACACACTCACTGAGCCACTCCTTCACTGCTCCACTCACTCACTGTGCCACTGCTTCACTGCTCCACTCACTCACTGAGCCACTCCTTCACTGCTCCATTCACTCACTGATGAGACACTCCTTCACTACTCTACTCACCATCTCACTGAGCCACACATTCACTGCTCCACTCACCTACTCAGCCACTCCTTCACTGCTCTATTCACTCACTCACTGAGCTACTCCTTGACAGCTCCACTCACTCACTGAGGCACTTCTTCATTGCTCCATTCACTCACTGAGCCACTCCATCACAGCTCCACTCACTCACTCACTGAGCCATTCCTTCACTGCTCCAGTCACTAACTGAGCAACTCCTTCACTACTCCACTCACTCACTGAGCCACTCCTTCACTTCCCCACTCACTTAATGATCCACTCCTTCACTGCTCCACTCACTCACTAACTGAGCCATTCCTTCACTGCTCCACTCACTCACTCACTGAGCCATCCCTTCACTGCTCAAGTCACTAACTGAGCAACTCCTTCACTTCTCCACTCACTCACTGAGCCACTCCTTCACTTCCCCACTCACTTAATGATCCACTCCTTCACTTCTCCACTCACTCACTGATCCACTCCTTCACTTCTCCACTCACTCACTGATCCACTCCTTCACTGCTCCACTCACTCACTAACTGAGCCAGTCCTTCACTTCTCCACTCACTCACTGATGCACTCCTTCACTGCTCCACTCACTCACTCAGCCACTCCTTCATGCTCCTTTCCCACACTCACTGAGCCACTCCTTCACTGCTCCACTCACTCACTCAGCCACTCCTTCATGCTCCTTTCCCACACTCACTGAGCAACTCCTTCACTGCTCCACTCACTCACTGAGCAACTCCTTCACTGCTCCACTCACTCACTCACTGAACCATTCCTTCACTGCTCCACTCACTCATCGAGCCACTCCTTCACTGCTCCACTCACTCACTGAGCCACTCCTTCACTGCAGTGCTCCACTCACTCACTAACTGAGCTCAACTTCACTGCTCTACTCACTCACAGAGCCACTCCTTCACTGCTCCACTCAGTCACTCAATGAACACTCCTTCACTGCTATACTCACTCACTGAGCCACTCCTTCAGTGCTCCACTCACTCACTAACTGAGCCACTCCTTCACTACTTTACTCACTGTCTCACTGAGCCACTCCTTCACTGCTCCACTCATTCACTCACTGAGCCATTCCTTCACTGCTGCAGTCACTAACTGAGCAACTCCTTCACTCCTCACACACTCACTCACTCACTGAGCCGCTCCTTCACAGCTCCACTCACTCACTGAGGCACTCCTTCACAGCTCCACTCATACACTCACTGAGCCATTCCTTCACTGCTCCAGTCACAAACTGAGCAACTCTTTCAATTCTCACTCACTCACTGAGCAACTCCTTCACTGCTCCACTTACTCACTAACTGAGCCACTCCTTCACAGCTCCACTCACTCACTCACTGAGCCATTCCTTCACTGCTCCAGTCACTATCTGAGCAACTCCTTCACAGCTCCACTCACTCACTCACTAAGCAGCTCCTTCACTGCTCCACTCACTCACTCACTGAGCCATTCCTTCACTGCTCCACTCACTAACTGAGCCAGTCCTTCACTTCTCCACTCATTCACTGATCCTCTCCTTCACTGCTCCACTCACTCACTCAGCTATTCCTTCATGCTCCATTCACACACTCACTGAGCCACTCCTTCACTGCTCCACTCACTCACTGTGCCACTCCTTCACTGCTCCACTCACTCACTGAGCCACTCCTTCACTGCTGTGCTCCACTCACTCACTAACTGAGCCTCTCCTTCACTGCTCCATTCACTCACTGATGAGCCACTCCTTCACTACTCTACTCACTATCTCACTGAGCCACACATTCACTGCTCCACACACCTATTCAGCCACTCCTTCACTGCTCTATTCACTCACTCACTGAGCTACTCCTTGACAGCTCCACTCACTCACTGAGGCACTTCTTCATTGCTCCATTCACTCACTGAGCCACTCCTTCACAGCTCCACTCACTCACTCACTGAGCCATTCCTTCACTGCTCCAGTCACTAACTGAGCAACTCCTTCACTACTCCACTCACTCACTGAGCCACTCCTTCACTTCCCCACTCACTTAATGATCCACTCCTTCACTGCTCCACTCAATCACTAACTGAGCCATTCCTTCACTGCTCCACTCACTCACTCACTGAGCCACTCCTTCACAGCTCCACTCACTCACTGACTGAGCCATTCCTTCACTGCTCAAGTCAATAACTGAGCAACTCCTTCACTTCTCCACTCACTCACTGAGCCACTCCTTCACTTCCCCACTCACTTAATGATCCACTCCTTCACTTCTCCACTCACTCACTGATCCACTCCTTCACTGCTCCACTCACTCACTCAGCCACTCCTTCATGCTCTATTCACACACTCACTGAGCCACTCCTTCACTGCTCCACTCACTCACTGAGCCACTCCTTCACTGCTCCACTCACCCACTAACTGAGCCATTCCTTCAATGCTCCACTCATTCAATCACTCATCGAGCCACTCCTTCACTGCTCCACTCACTCACTGAGCCACTCCTTCACTGCAGTGCTCCACTCACTCACTAACTGAGCTATCCTTCACTGCTCTACTCACTTACAGAGCCACTCTTTCACTGCTCCATTCACACACTCATTGAGCCACACATTCACTACTCCTCTCACTCACTCAGCCACTCCTTCACTGCTCTATTCACTCACTCACTGAGCTACTCCTTCACTGCTCCACTCACTCACTGAGGCACTCCTTCATTGCTCTACTCACTCACTGAGCCACTCCTTCACAGCTGCACACATTAACTCACTGAGCCATTCCTTCACTGATCCAGTCACTAACTGAGCAACTCCTTCACTGCTCCACTCACTCACTCACTGAGCCAGTCCTTCACTTCTCCACTCATTCACTGATCCTCTCCTTCACTGCTCCACTCACTCAGTCAGCCACTCCTTCATGCTCCATTCACACACTCACTGAGCCGCTCCTTCACTGCTCCACTCACTCACTGTGCAACTCCTTAACTGCTCCACTCACTCACTGAGCCACTCCTTCACTGCTGTGCTCCACTCACTCACTAACTGAGCCTCTCCTTCACTGCTCCATTCACTCACTGATGAGCCACTCCTTCACTACTCTACTCACTGTCTCACTGAGCCACACATTCACTGCTCCACTCACCTACTCAGCCACTCCTTCACTGCTCTATTCACTCACTCACTGAGCTACTCCTTGACTGCTCCACTCACTCACTGAGGCACTTCTTCATTTCTCCACTCACTCACTGAACCACTCCTTCACAGGTCCACTCACTCACTCACTGAGCCATTCCTTCACTGCTCCACTCACTCACTGAGCCACTCCTTCACTTCCCCACTCACTTAATGATCCACTCCTTCACTGCTCCACTCACTCACTAACTGAGCCATTCCTTCACTGCTCCACTCACTCACTAACTGAGCCAGTCCTTCACTTCTCCACTCACTCACTGATCCACTCCTTCACTGCTCCACTCACTCACTCAGCCACTCCTTCATGCTCTATTCACACACTGAGCCACTCCTTCACTGATCCACTCACTCACAAACTGGGCCATTCCTTCACTGCTCCACTCATTCAATCTCTCATCGAGCCACTCCTTCACTGCTCCACTCAGTCACTGAGCCACTCCTTCACTGCAGTGCTCCACACACTCACTAACTGAGCTATCCTTCACTGCTCTACTCACTTACAGAGCCACTCTTTCACTGCTCCATTCACACATTCATTGAGCCACACCTTCACTACTCCACTCACTCACTCAGCCACTCCTTCACTGCTCTATTCACTCACTCACTGAGCTAGTCCTTCACTGCTCCACTCACTCACTGAGGCACTCCTTCATTGCTCCACTCACTCACTGAGCCATTCCTTCACTGATCCAGTCACTAACTGAGCAACTCCTTCACTGCTCCACTCACTCACTAACTGAGCCATTCCTTCACTGCTCCACTCACTCACTAACTGAGCCAGTCCTTCACTTCTCCACTCACTCACTGATCCACTCCTTCACTGCTCCACTCACTCACACAGCCACTCCTTCATGCTCCATTCACACACTCACTGAGCCACTCCTTCACTGCTCCACTCACTCACTAACTGAACTCTCCTTCACTGCTCCACTCACTCACTGAGCCACTCCTTCACTGCTCTACTCACTCACTGATGAGCCACTCCTTCTCTACTCTACTCACTGTCTCACTGAGCCACACCTTCACTGCTCCACTCACCTACTCAGCCACTCCTTCACTGCTCCACTCACTCACTGAGGCACTCCTTCATTGCTCCACTCACTCACTGAGCAACTCCTTCACAGCTCCACACACTCACTCACTGAGCCATTCCTTCACTGCGTCAGTCACTAACTAAGAAACTCCTTCACTGCTCCACTCACTCACTCACTGAGCAATTCCTTCACTGCTCCACTCACTCACTCAGCCACTCCTTCATGCTCTATTCACAAACTCACTGAGCCACTCCTTCACTGCTCCACTCACTCACTCAGCCACTCCTTCACAGCTCCACTCACTCACTGAGCCACTCGAAGACTGCAACACTTATTCACTTACTGAGCCATTACTTCACTGCTCCAGTCACTAACTGAGCAAATCCTTCACTGCTCCACTCACTCACTAACTGAGCCACTCCTTCACAGCTCGACTCACTCACTCACTGAGCCATTCCTTCACTGCTCCAGTCACTAACTAAGCAACTCCTTCACTGCTCCACTCACTCACTCACTGAGAAACTCCTTCACTGCTCCACTCACTCACTCACTGAGCCATTCCTTCACTGCTTCACTCACTCACTGAGCCACTCCTTCACTTCTTCACTCACTCACTGATCCAATCCTTCACTGCTCCACTCACTCACTCAGCCACTCCTTCATGTTCTATTCACACACTCACTGAGCCACTCCTTCACTGCTCCACTCACTCACTGATCCACTCCTTCACTGCTCCACTCACTCACTCAGCCACTCCTTCATGTTCTATTCACACACTCACTGAGACATTCCTTCACTGCTCCAGTCACTAACTAAGCAACTCCTTCACTGCTCCACTCACTCACTCACTGAGCAACTCCTTCACTGCTCCACTCACTCACTCACTGAGCCATTCCTTCACTGCTCCATTCACTCACTGAGCCACTCCTTCACTTCTCCACTCACTCACTAATCCACTCCTTCACTGCTCCACTCACTCACTAACTGAGCCATTCCTTCACGGCTCCACTCACTCACTAAGCCACTCCTTCACTGCTCCACTGACTCAATGAGCCACTCCTTCACTGCTCCACTCACTCACTGATGAGCCACTCCTTCACTACTCTACTCACTGTCTCACTGAGCCACACCTTCACTGCTCCACTCACCTACTCGGCCACTCCTTCACTGCTCTATTCACTCACTCACTGAGCTACTACTTCACTGCTCCACTCACTCACTGAGGCACTCCTTTATTGCTCCACTCGCACACTGAGCCACTCCTTCAAAGCTCCACTCACTCACTCACTGAGCCATTCCTTCACTGCTCCAGTCACTAATTGAGCAACTCCTTCATTGCTCCACTCACTCACTGAGCCACTCCTTCACTTCCCCACTCACTAACTGATCCACTCCTTCACTGCTCCAATCAATCACTCACTGCGCCACTCCTTCACTGCTCCACTCACTAACTGAGCCACTCCTTCACTTCTCCACTCACTCACTGATCCACACCTTCAGTGCTCCACACACTCACCGAGCCACTCCTTCACAGCTCCACTCACTCACTGAGCCACTCCTTCACTGCTCCACTCATTGAGTCATGAGCCACTCCTTCACTGCTAGACTCACTAACTGAGGCACTCCTTCACTGCTCCACTCACTCACTGAGCATCTCCTTCACAGCTCCACTCACTCACTCACTGAGCCATTCCTTCACTGATCCAGTCACTAACTGAGCAACTCCTTCACTGCTCCACTCACTCACTCACTCAGCAACCCCTTCACTCCTCCACTCACTCACTCACAGAGCCATTCCTTCACTGCTCCACTCACTCACTGAGCCACTCCTTCACTGCTCCACTCACTCACTGAGCCATTCCTTCACTGCTCCACTCACTCACTAACTGAGCCAGTCCTTCATTTCTCCACTCACTCACTGATCCACTCCTTCACTGCTCCACTCACTCACTCAGCCACTCCTTCATGCTCTATTCACACATTCACTGAGCCACTCCTTCACTGCTCCACTCACTCTCTGAGCCACTCCTTCACTGCTCCACTCACTCACTGAGCCATTCCTTCACTGCTCCACTCACTCACTAACTGAGCCAGTCCTTCATTTCTCCACTCACTAACTGATCCACTCCTTCACTGCTCCACTCACTCACTCAGCCACTCCTTCATACTCCATTCACACACTCACTGAGCCACTCCTTCACTGCTCCACTCACTCACTGAGCAACTCCTTCACAGCTCCACTCACTCACAGAGCCACTCAATCACAGCTCCACTCATTCACGCACTGAGCCACTCCTTCACTGCTCCATTCACTCACTAACTGAGCCTCTCCTTCACTGCTCCACTCACTCACTGAGCAACTCCTTCACAGCTCCACTCACTCACTGAGCCACTCCTTCACAGCTCCACTCATTCACGCACTGAGCCACTCCTTCACTGCTCCATTCACTCACTAACTGAGCCACTCCTTCACTGCTCCATTCCGTCACTAACTGAGCCACTCCTTCACTGCGCCACTCACTCACTGAGCCACTCCTTCACAGCTCCACTCACTCACTCACTGAGCCATTCCTTCACTGATCCAGTCACTAACTGAGCAACTCCTTCACTGCTCCACTCACTCACTCACTCAGCAACCCCTTCACTGCTCCACTCACTCACTCACAGAGCCATTCCTTCACTGCTCCACTCACTCACTGAGCCACTCCTTCACAGCTCCACTCAATCACTCACTGAGCCATTCCTTCACTGCTCCAGTCACTAACTGAGCAACTCCTTCACTGCTCCACTCACTCACTCACTGAGAAACTCCTTCACTGCTGCACTCACTCACTCACTGAGCCATTCCTTCACTGCTCCACTCACTCACTGAGCCACTCCTTCACTTCACCACTCACTAACTGATCCACTCCTTCACTGCTCCACTCACTCACTAACTGAACCATTCCTTCACTGCTCCACTCACTCACTAACTGAGCCACTCCTTCACTGCTCCACTCACTCACTGAGCCACTCCTTCACTTCTCCACTCACTCACTGATCCACTCCTTCACTGCTCCACTCACTCACTGAGCCACTCCTTCACAGCTCCACTCACTCACTGAACCACTCCTTCACTGCACCACTCACTCACTCACTGAGCCACTCCTTCACTGCTCCACTCTTTCAGTCATGAGCCACTCCTTCACTGCTAGACTCACTCACTAACTGAGCCACCCTTTCACTGCTCCACTCACTCACTGAGCCACGCCCTCACTACTCCACACACTCACTAACTGTGTCACTCCTTCACTGCTCCACTCAATCACTGAGCTACTCCTTCACTGCTCTACTCACTCTCTCACAGAGCCACTCCTTCATTGCTCCACTCACTCACTGAGCAACACCTTCACTGCTCCACTCAATCACTCACTGAGCCACTCCTTCTCAGCTCCACTCACTCACTAACTGTGTCACTCCTTCACTGCTCCACTCAATCACTGAGCTACTCCTTCACTTCGCTACTCACTCTCTCACTGAGCCACTCCTTCATTGCTCCACTCACTCACTGAGCCACTCCTTCACTGCTCCACTCAATCACTCACTGAGCCACTCCTTCTCTTCTCCAATCACTAACTGAGCAACTCCTTCACTGCTCCACTCACTCACTACCTGAGCCACATCTTCACTGATCCAATCACTAACTGAACAACTCCTTCACTGTTCCACTCACTCACTAACTGAGCCACTACTTCACAGCTCCACTCACTCACAGAGCCACTCCTTCACAGCTCCAGTTACTAACTGAGCAACTCCTTCACTGCTCGACACACTCACTCACTGAGCCACTCCTTCTCTGCTCCACTAACTCACTGAGCCACGCCTTCACTGCTCCTATCACTAACTGAGCAACTGCTTCACTGCTGCACTCACTCACTCACTGAGCCACTCCTTCACATCTCCACTCACTCACTGAGACACTCCTTCACTGCTCCATTCCGTCACTAACTGAGCCACTCCTTCACTGCGCCACTCACTGACTGAGCCACTCCCTCACTCCTCCACTCACTCAGTCATGAGCCACTCCTTCACTGCTAGACTCACTAACTGAGGCACTCCTTCACTGCTCCACTCACTCACTGAGCCACTCCTTCACAGCTCCACTCACTCACTCACTGAGCCATTCCTTCACTGCTCCAGTCACTAACTGAGCAACTCCTTCACTGCTCCACTCACTCACTCACTGAGAAACTCCTTCACTGCTGCACTCACTCACTCACAGAGCCATTCCTTCACTGCTCCACTCACTCAATGAGCCACTCCTTCACTTCACCACTCACTAACTGATCCACTCCTTCACTGCTCCACTCACTCACTAACTGAACCATTCCTTCACTGATCCACTCACTCACTAACTGAGCCACTCCTTCACTGCTCCACTCACTCACTGAGCCACTCCTTCACTTCTCCACTCACTCACTGATCCACTCCTTCACTGCTCCACTCACTCACTGAGCCACTCCTTCACAGCTCCACTCACTCACTGAACCACTCCTTCACTGCTCCACTCACTCACTCACTGAGCCACTCCTTCACTGCTCCACTCTTTCAGTCATGAGCCACTCCTTCACTGCTAGACTCACTCACTAACTGAGCCACTCTTTCACTGCTCCACTCACTCACTGAGCCACGCCTTCACTACTCCACACACTCACTAACTGTGTCACTCCTTCACTGCTCCACTCAATCACTGAGCTACTCCTTCACTGCTCTACTCACTCTCTCACAGAGCCACTCCTTCATTGCTCCACTCACTCACTGAGCAACTCCTTCACTGCTCCACTCAATCACTCACTGAGCCACTCCTTCTCAGCTCCACTCACTCACTAACTGTGTCACTCCTTCACTGCTCCACTCAATCACTGAGCTACTCCTTCACTGCTCTACTCACTCTCTCACTGAGCCACTCCTTCATTGCTCCACTCACTCACTGAGCCACTCCTTCACTGCTCCACTCAATCACTCACTGAGCCACTCCTTCTCTGCTCCAATCACTAACTGAGCAACTCCTTCACTGCTCCACTCACTCACTACCTGAGCCACATCTTCACTGATCCAATCACTAACTGAACAACTCCTTCACTGTTCCACTCACTCACTAACTGAGCCACTCCTTCACAGCTCCACTCACTCACAGAGCCACTACTTCACAGCTCCAGTCACTAACTGAGCAACTCCTTCACTGCTCGACACACTCACTCACTGAGCCACTCCTTCTCTGCTCCACTAACTCACTGAGCCACGCCTTTACTGCTCCACTGACTCACTACCTGAGCCACATCTTCAATGCTCCAATCACTAAATGAGCAAATCCTTCACTGCTCAACTCACTCACTACCTGAGCCACATCTTCACTGATCCAATCACTAACTGAGCAACTCCTTCACTGTTCCACTCACTCACTAACTGAGCCACTCCTTCACAGCTCCACTCACTCACTGAGCCACTCCTTCACTGCTCCAATCAATCACTCACTGAGCCACTCATTCACTGCTCCATTCCGTCACTAACTGAGCCACTCCTTCACTGCGCCACTCACTGACTGAGCCACTCCCTCACTCCTCCACTCACTCAATCATGAGCCACTCCTTCACTGCTCCACTCACTAACTAAGCCACTCCTTCACTGCTCAACTCACTCACTAACTGAGCCACTCCTACACTGCTCTACTCACTCACTCACTGAGCCACTCCTTCACTGCTCCACTCACTCACTCACTGAGCGACTCCTTCACTGCTCCACTCACTCACTAAGCCACTCCTTCACTACTCCACTCACTCACTGAGCCACTCCTTCACTGCTCCACTCACTCACTAACTGAGCCATTCCTTCACTGCTCCACTCACTCAATCACTCATCGAGCCACTCCTTCACTGCTCCACTCACTCACTTAGCCACTCCTTCACTGCAGTGCTCCACTCACTCACCAAATGAGCTCTCCTTCACTGCTCTACTCACTTACAGAGCCACTCCTTCACTGCTCCACTCAGTCACTCAATAAACACTCCTTCTCTGCTCTACTCACTCACTGAGCCACTCCTTCACTGCTCCACTCACTCACTGAACCACTCCTTCACAGCTCCACTCACTCACTGAACCACTCCTTCACTGCTCCACTCACTCACTCACTGAGCCACTCCTTCAATGCTCCACTCTATCAGTCATGAGCCACTCCTTCACTGCTAGACTCACTCACTAACTGAGCCACACTTTCTTTGCTCCACTCACTCACTGAGCCACTCCTTCACAGCTCCACTCACTCACTCACTGAGCCATTCCTTCACTGCTCCACTCTTTCAGTCATGAGCCACTCCTTCACTGCTAGACTCACTCACTAACTGAGCCACACTTTCTTTGCTCCACTCACTCACTGAGCCATTCCTTAAATTCTCCACTCACTCACTGAGCAACTCCTTCACTGCTCCACTCACTCACTAACTGAGCCAGTCCTTCACTTCTCCACTCATTCACTGATCCTCTCCTTCACTGCTCCACTCAATCACTCAGCTATTCCTTCATGCTCCATTCACACACTCACTGAGCCACTCCTTCACTGCTCCACTCACTCACTGTGCCACTCCTTCACTGCTCCACTCACTCACTGAGCCACTCCTTCACTGCTGTGCTGCACTCACTCACTAACTGAGCCTCTCCTTCACTGCTCCATTCACTCACTGATGAGCCACTCCTTCACTACTCTACTCACTATCTCACTGAGCCACACATTCACTGCTCCACTCACCTACTCAGCCACTCCTTCACTGCTCTATTCACTCACTCACTGAGCTACTCCTTGACAGCTCCACTCACTCACTGAGGCACTTCTTCATTGCTCCATTCACTCACTGAGCCACTCCTTCACAGCTCCACTCACTCACTCACTGAGCCATTCCTTCACTGCTCCAGTCACTAACTGAGCAACTCCTTCACTACTCCACTCACTCACTGAGCCACTCCTTCAATTCCCCACTCACTTAATGATCCATTCCTTCACTGCTCCACTCACTCACTAACTGAGCCATTCCTTCACTGCTCCACTCACTCACTCACTGAGCCACTCCTTCACAGCTCCACTCACTCACTGACTGAGCCATTCCTTCACTGCTCAAGTCAATAACTGAGCAACTCCTTCACTTCTCCACTCACTCACTGAGCCACTCCTTCACTTCCCCACTCACTTAATGATCCACTCCTTCACTTCTCCACTCACTCACTGATCCACTCCTTCACTGCTCCACTCACTCACTCAGCCACTCCTTCATGCTCTATTCACACACTCACTGAGCCACTCCTTCACTGCTCCACTCACTCACTGAGCCACTCCTTCACTGCTCCTCTCACTCACTAACTGAGCCATTCCTTCAATGCTCAACTCATTTAATCACTCATCGAGCCACTCCTTCACTGCTCCACTCACTCACTGAGCCACTCCTTCACTGCAGTGCTCCAATCACTCACTAACTGAGCTATCCTTCACTGCTCTACTCACTTACAGAGCCACTCTTTCACTGCTCCATTCACACACTCATTGAGCCACACATTCACTACTCCTCTCACTCACTCAGCCACTCCTTCACTGCTCTATTCACTCACTCACTGAGCTACTCCTTCACTGCTCCACTCACTCACTGAGGCACTCCTTCATTGCTCCACTCACTCACTGAGCCACTCCTTCACAGCTGCACACATTAACTCACTGAGCCATTCCTTCACTGATCCAGTCACTAACTGAGCAACTCCTTCACTGCTCCACTCACTCACTCACTGAGCCAGTCCTTCACTTCTCCACTCATTCACTGATCCTCTCCTTCACTGCTCCACTCACTCACTCAGCCACTCCTTCATGCTCCATTCACACACTCACTGAGCCGCTCCTTCACTGCTCCACTCACTCACTGTGCAACTCCTTAAATGCTCCACTCAATCACTGAGCCACTCCTTCACTGCTGTGCTCCACTCACTCACTAACTGAGCCTCTCCTTCACTGCTCCATTCACTCACTGATGAGCCACTCCTTCACTACTCTACTCACTGTCTCACTGAGCCACACATTCACTGCTCCACTCACCTACTCAGCCACTCCTTCACTGCTCTATTCACTCACTCACTGAGCTACTCCTTGACTGCTCCACTCACTCACTGAGGCACTTCTTCATTGCTCCACTCACTCACTGAGCCACTCCTTCACAGGTCCACTCACTCACTCACTGAGCCATTCCTTTACTGCTCCACTCACTCACTGAGCCACTCCTTCACTTCCCCACTCACTTAATGATCCACTCCTTCACTGCTCCACTCACTCACTAACTGAGCCATTCCTTCACTGCTCCACTCACTCACTAACTGAGCCAGTCCTTCACTTCTCCACTCACTCACTGATCCACTCCTTCACTGCTCCACTCACTCACTCAGCCACTCCTTCATGCTCTATTCACACACTGAGCCACTCCTTCACTGCTCCACTCACTCACAAACTGGGCCATTCCTTCACTGCTCCACTCATTCAATCTCTCATCGAGCCACTCCTTCACTGCTCCACTCAGTCACTGAGCCACTCCTTCACTGCAGTGCTCCACACACTCACTAACTGAGCTATCCTTCACTGCTCTACTCACTTACAGAGCCACTCTTTCACTGCTCCATTCACACATTCATTGAGCCACACCTTCACTACTCCACTCACTCACTCAGCCACTCCTTCACTGCTCTATTCACTCACTCACTGAGCTAGTCCTTCACTGCTCCACTCACTCACTGAGGCACTCCTTCATTGCTCCACTCACTCACTGAGCCATTCCTTCACTGATCCAGTCACTAACTGAGCAACTCCTTCACTGCTCCACTCACTCACTAACTGAGCCATTCCTTCACTGCTCCACTCACTCACTAACTGAGCCAGTCCTTCACTTCTCCACTCACTCACTGATCCACTCCTTCACTGCTCCACTCACTCACACAGCCACTCCTTCATGCTCCATTCACACACTCACTGAGCCACTCCTTCACTGCTCCACTCACTCACTAACTGAACTCTCCTTCACTGCTCCACTCACTCACTGAGCCACTCCTTCACTGCTCTACTCACTCACTGAGACACTCCTTCACTGCTCCGCTCAGTCACTCACTGAGCCACTCCTTCACTGCTCCACTCACTCACTGATGAGCCACTCCTTCTCTACTCTACTCACTGTCTCACTGAGCCACACCTTCACTGCTCCACTCACCTACTCAGCCACTCCTTCACTGCTCCACTCACTCACTGAGGCACTCCTTCATTGCTCCACTCACTCACTGAGCAACTCCTTCACAGCTCCACACACTCACTCACTGAGCCATTCCTTCACTGCGTCAGTCACTAACTAAGAAACTCCTTCACTGCTCCACTCACTCACTCACTGAGCAATTCCTTCACTGCTCCACTCACTCACTCAGCCACTCCTTCATGCTCTATTCACAAACTCACTGAGCCACTCCTTCACTGCTCCACTCACTCACTCAGCCACTCCTTCACAGCTCCACTCACTCACTGAGCCAATCGAAGACTGCAACACTTATTCACTTACTGAGCCATTACTTCACTGCTCCAGTCACTAACTGAGCAACTCCTTCACTGCTCCACTCACTCACTAACTGAGCCACTCCTTCACAGCTCCACTCACTCACTCACTGAGCCATTCCTTCACTGCTCCAGTCACTAACTAAGCAACTCCTTCACTGCTCCACTCACTCACTCACTGAGAAACTCCTTCACTGCTCCACTCACTCACTCACTGAGCCATTCCTTCACTGCTTCACTCACTCACTGAGCCACTCCTTCACTTCTCCACTCACTCACAGATCCACTCCTTCACTGCTCCACTCACTCACTCAGCCACTCCTTCATGTTCTATTCACACACTCACTGAGCCACTCCTTCACTGCTCCACTCACTCACTGATCCACTCCTTCACTGCTCCACTCACTCACTCAGCCACTCCTTCATGTTCTATTCACACACTCACTGAGCCATTCCTTCACTGCTCCAGTCACTAACTAAGCAACTCCTTCACTGCTCCACTCAATCACTCACTGAGCAACTCCTTCACTGCTCCACTCACTCACTCACTGAGCCATTCCTTCACTGCTCCATTCACTCACTGAGCCACTCCTTCACTTCTCCACTCACTAACTGATCCACTCCTTCACTGCTCCACTCACTCACTAACTGAACCATTCCTTCACTGCTCCACTCACTCACTAACTGAGCCACTCCTTCACTGCTCCACTCACTCACTGAGCCACTCCTTCACTTCTCCACTCACTCACTGATCCACTCCTTCACTGCTCCACTCACTCACTGAGACACTCCTTCACAGCTCCACTCACTCACTGAACCACTCCTTCACTGCTCCACTCACTCACTCACTGAGCCACTCCTTCACTGCTCCACTCTTGCAGTCATGAGCCACTCCTTCACTGCTAGACTCACTCACTAACTGAGCCACCCTTTCACTGCTCCACTCACTCACTGAGCCACGCCCTCACTACTCCACACACTCACTAACTGTGTCACTCCTTCACTGCTCCACTCAATCACTGAGCTACTCCTTCACTGCTCTACTCACTCTCTCACAGAGCCACTCCTTCATTGCTCCACTCACTCACTGAGCAACTCCTTCACTGCTCCACTCAATCACTCACTGAGCCACTCCTTCTCAGCTCCACTCACTCACTAACTGTGTCACTCCTTCACTGCTCCACTCAATCACTGAGCTACTCCTTCACTGCTCTACTCACTCTCTCACTGAGCCACTCCTTCATTGCTCCACTCACTCACTGAGCCACTCCTTCACTGCTCCACTCAATCACTCACTGAGCCACTCCTTCTCTTCTCCAATCACTAACTGAGCAACTCCTTCACTGCTCCACTCACTCACTACCTGAGCCACATCTTCACTGATCCAATCACTAACTGAACAACTCCTTCACTGTTCCACTCACTCACTAACTGAGCCACTCCTTCACAGCTCCACTCACTCACTGAGCCACTCCTTCTCTGCTCCACTAACTCACTGAGCCACGCCTTTACTGCTCCACTGACTCACTACCTGAGCCACATCTTCAATGCTCCTATCACTAACTGAGCAACTCCTTCACTGCTCGACTCACTCACTCACTGAGCCACTCCTTCACTGCTCCACTCACTCACTAAGCCACTCCTTCACTGCTCCTATCACTAACTGAGCAACTGCTTCACTGCTGCACTCACTCACTCACTGAGCCACTCCTTCACATCTCCACTCACTCACTGAGACACTCCTTCACTGCTCCATTCCGTCACTAACTGAGCCACTCCTTCACTGCGCCACTCACTGACTGAGCCACTCCCTCACTCCTCCACTCACTCAGTCATGAGCCACTCCTTCACTGCTAGACTCACTAACTGAGGCACTCCTTCACTGCTCCACTCACTCACTGAGCCACTCCTTCACAGCTCCACTCACTCACTCACTGAGCCATTCCTTCACTGCTCCAGTCACTAACTGAGCAACTCCTTCACTGCTCCACTCACTCACTCACTGAGAAACTCCTTCACTGCTGCACTCACTCACTCACAGAGCCATTCCTTCACTGCTCCACTCACTCAATGAGCCACTCCTTCACTTCACCACTCACTAACTGATCCACTCCTTCACTGCTCCACTCACTCACTAACTGAACCATTCCTTCACTGATCCACTCACTCACTAACTGAGCCACTCCTTCACTGCTCCACTCACTCAATGAGCCACTCCTTCACTTCTCCACTCACTCACTGATCCACTCCTTCACTGCTCCACTCACTCACTGAGCCACTCCTTCACAGCTCCACTCACTCACTGAACCACTCCTTCACTGCTCCACTCACTCACTCACTGAGCCACTCCTTCACTGCTCCACTCTTTCAGTCATGAGCAACTCCTTCACTGCTAGACTCACTCACTAACTGAGCCACTCTTTCACTGCTCCACTCACTCACTGAGCCACGCCCTCACTACTCCACACACTCACTAACTGTGTCACTTCTTCACTGCTCCACTCAATCACTGAGCTACTCCTTCACTGCTCTACTCACTCTCTCACAGAGCCACTCCTTCATTGCTCCACTCACTCACTGAGCAACTCCTTCACTGCTCCACTCAATCACTCACTGAGCCACTCCTTCTCAGTTCCACTCACTCACTAACTGTGTCACTCCTTCACTGCTCCACTCAATCACTGAGCTACTCCTTCACTGCTCTACTCACTCTCTCACTGAGCCACTCCTTCATTGCTCCACTCACTCACTGAGCCACTCCTTCACTGCTCCACTCAATCACTCACTGAGCCACTCCTTCTCTGCTCCAATCACTAACTGATCAACTCCTTCACTGCTCCACTCACTCACTACCTGAGCCACATCTTCACTGATCCAATCACTAACTGAACAACTCCTTCACTGTTCCACTCACTCACTAACTGAGCCACTCCTTCACAGCTCCACTCACTCACAGAGCCACTCCTTCACAGCTCCAGTCACTAACTGAGCAACTCCTTCACTGCTCGACACACTCAATCACTGAGCCACTCCTTCTCTGCTCCACTAACTCACTGAGCCACGCCTTTACTGCTCCACTGACTCACTACCTGAGCCACATCTTCAATGCTCCAATCACTAAATGAGCAAATCCTTCACTGCTCAACTCACTCACTACCTGAGCCACATCTTCACTGATCCAATCACTAACTGAGCAACTCCTTCACTGTTCCACTCACTCACTAACTGAGCCACTCCTTCACAGCTCCACTCACTCACTGAGCCACTCCTTCACTGCTCCAATCAATCACTCACTGAGCCACTCATTCACTGCTCCATTCCGTCACTAACTGAACCACTCCTTCACTGCGCCACTCACTGACTGAGCCAGTCCCTCACTCCTCCACTCACTCAATCATGAGCCACTCCTTCACTGCTCCACTCACTAACTAAGCCACTCCTTCACTGCTCAACTCACTCACTAACTGAGCCACTCCTACACTGCTCTACTCACTCACTCACTGAGCCACTCCTTCACTGCTCCACTCACTCACTCACTGAGCGACTCCTTCACTGCTCCACTCACTCACTAAGCCACTCCTTCACTACTCCACTCACTCACTGAGCCACTCCTTCACTGCTCCACTCACTCACTAACTGAGCCATTCCTTCACTGCTCCACTCACTCAATCACTCATCGAGCCACTCCTTCACTGCTCCACTCACTCACTGAGCCACTCCTTCACTGCAGTGCTCCACGCACTCACCAAATGAGCTCTCCTTCACTGCTCTACTCACTTACAGAGCCACTCCTTCACTGCTCCACTCAGTCACTCAATAAACACTCCTTCTCTGCTCTACTCACTCACTGAGCCACTCCTTCACTGCTCCACTCACTCACTGAACCACTCCTTCACAGCTCCACTCACTCACTGAACCACTCCTTCACTGCTCCACTCACTCACTCACTGAGCCACTCCTTCAATGCTCCACTCTATCAGTCATGAGCCACTCCTTCACTGCTAGACTCACTCACTAACTGAGCCACACTTTCTTTGCTCCACTCACTCACTGAGCCACTCCTTCACAGCTCCACTCACTCACTCACTGAGCCATTCCTTCACTGCTCCACTCTTTCAGTCATGAGCCACTCCTTCACTGCTAGACTCACTCACTAACTGAGCCACACTTTCTTTGCTCCACTCACTCACTGAGCCATTCCTTAACTTCTCCACTCACTCACTGAGCAACTCCTTCACTGCTCCACTCACTCACTAACTGAGCCAGTCCTTCACTTCTCCACTCATTCACTGATCCTCTCCTTCACTGCTCCACTCACTCACTCAGCTATTCCTTCATGCTCCATTCACACACTCACTGAGCCACTCCTTCACTGCTCCACTCACTCACTGTGCCACTCCTTCACTGCTCCACTCACTCACTGAGCCACTCCTTCACTGCTCCATTCACTCACTGATGAGCCACTCCTTCACTACTCTACTCACTATCTCACTGAGCCACACATTCACTGCTCCACTCACCTACTCAGCCACTCCTTCACTGCTCTATTCACTCACTCACTGAGCTACTCCTTGACAGCTCCACTCACTCACTGAGGCACTTCTTCATTGCTCCATTCACTCACTGAGCCACTCCTTCACAGCTCCACTCACTCACTCACTGAGCCATTCCTTCACTGCTCCAGTCACTAACTGAGCAACTCCTTCAATACTCCACTCACTCACTGAGCTACTCCTTGACAGCTCCACTCACTCACTGAGGCACTTCTTCATTGCTCCATTCACTCACTGAGCCACTCCTTCACTACTCCACTCACTCACTGAGCCACTCCTTCACTTCCCCACTCACTTAATGATCCATTCCTTCACTGCTCCACTCACTCACTAACTGAGCCATTCCTTCACTGCTCCACTCACTCACTCACTGAGCCACTCCTTCACAGCTCCACTCACTCACTGACTGAGCCATTCCTTCACTGCTCAAGTCAATAACTGAGCAACTCCTTCACTTCTCCACTCACTCACTGAGCCACTCCTTCACTTCCCCACTCACTTAATGATCCACTCCTTCACTTCTCCACTCACTCACTGATCCACTCCTTCACTGCTCCACTCACTCACTCAGCCACTCCTTCATGCTCTATTCACACACTCACTGAGCCACTCCTTCACTGCTCCACTCACTCACTGAGCCACTCCTTCACTGCTCCACTCACTCACTAACTGAGCCATTCCTTCAATGCTCCACTCATTCAATCACTCATCGAGCCACTCCTTCACTGCTCCACTCACTCACTGAGCCACTCCTTCACTGCTGTGCTCCAATCACTCACTAACTGAGCCATTCCTTCAATGCTCCACTCATTCAATCACTCATCGAGCCACTCCTTCACTACTCCTCTCACTCACTCAGCCACTCCTTCACTGCTCCACTCACTCACTGAGCCAATCGAAGACTGCAACACTTATTCACTTACTGAGCCATTACTTCACTGCTCCAGTCACTAACTAAGAAACTCCTTCACTGCTCCACTCACTCACTCACTGAGCAATTCCTTCACTGCTCCACTCACTCACTCAGCCACTCCTTCATGCTCTATTCACAAACTCACTGAGCCACTCCTTCACTGCTCCACTCACTCACTCAGCCACTCCTTCACAGCTCCACTCACTCACTGAGCCAATCGAAGACTGCAACACTTATTCACTTACTGAGCCATTACTTCACTGCTCCAGTCACTAACTGAGCAACTCCTTCACTGCTCCACTCACTCACTAACTGAGCCACTCCTTCACAGCTCCACTCACTCACTCACTGAGCCATTCCTTCACTGCTCCAGTCACTAACTAAGCAACTCCTTCACTGCTCCACTCACTCACTCACTGAGAAACTCCTTCACTGCTCCACTCACTCACTCACTGAGCCATTCCTTCACTGCTTCACTCACTCACTGAGCCACTCCTTCACTTCTCCACTCACTCACAGATCCACTCCTTCACTGCTCCACTCACTCACTCAGCCACTCCTTCATGTTCTATTCACACACTCACTGAGCCACTCCTTCACTGCTCCACTCACTCACTGATCCACTCCTTCACTGCTCCACTCACTCACTCAGCCACTCCTTCATGTTCTATTCACACACTCACTGAGCCATTCCTTCACTGCTCCAGTCACTAACTAAGCAACTCCTTCACTGCTCCACTCACTCACTCACTGAGCAACTCCTTCACTGCTCCACTCACTCACTCACTGAGCCATTCCTTCACTGCTCCATTCACTCACTGAGCCACTCCTTCACTTCTCCACTCACTAACTGATCCACTCCTTCACTGCTCCACTCACTCACTAACTGAACCATTCCTTCACTGCTCCACTCACTCACTAACTGAGCCACTCCTTCACTGCTCCACTCACTCACTGAGCCACTCCTTCACTTCTCCACTCACTCACTGATCCACTCCTTCACTGCTCCACTCACTCACTGAGACACTCCTTCACAGCTCCACTCACTCACTGAACCACTCCTTCACTGCTCCACTCACTCACTCACTGAGCCACTCCTTCACTGCTCCACTCTTGCAGTCATGAGCCACTCCTTCACTGCTAGACTCACTCACTAACTGAGCCACCCTTTCACTGCTCCACTCACTCACTGAGCCACACCCTCACTACTCCACACACTCACTAACTGTGTCACTCCTTCACTGCTCCACTCAATCACTGAGCTACTCCTTCACTGCTCTACTCACTCTCTCACAGAGCCACTCCTTCATTCCTCCACTCACTCACTGAGCAACTCCTTCACTGCTCCACTCAATCACTCACTGAGCCACTCCTTCTCAGCTCCACTCACTCACTAACTGTGTCACTCCTTCACTGCTCCACTCAATCACTGAGCTACTCCTTCACTGCTCTACTCACTCTCTCACTGAGCCACTCCTTCATTGCTCCACTCACTCACTGAGCCACTCCTTCACTGCTCCACTCAATCACTCACTGAGCCACTCCTTCTCTTCTCCAATCACTAACTGAGCAACTCCTTCACTGCTCCACTCACTCACTACCTGAGCCACATCTTCACTGATCCAATCACTAACTGAACAACTCCTTCACTGTTCCACTCACTCACTAACTGAGCCACTCCTTCACATCTCCACTCACTCACAGAGCCACTCCTTCACAGCTCCAGTCACTAACTGAGCAACTTCTTCACTGCTCGACACACTCACTCACTGAGCCACTCCTTCTCTGCTCCACTAACTCACTGAGCCACGCCTTTACTGCTCCACTGACTCACTACCTGAGCCACATCTTCAATGCTCCTATCACTAACTGAGCAACTCCTTCACTGCTCGACTCACTCACTCACTGAGCCACTCCTTCACTGCTCCACTCACTCACTAAGCCACTCCTTCACTGCTCCTATCACTAACTGAGCAACTGCTTCACTGCTGCACTCACTCACTCACTGAGCCACTCCTTCACATCTCCACTCACTCACTGAGACACTCCTTCACTGCTCCATTCCGTCACTAACTGAGCCACTCCTTCACTGCGCCACTCACTGACTGAGCCACTCCCTCACTCCTCCACTCACTCAGTCATGAGCCACTCCTTCACTGCTAGACTCACTAACTGAGGCACTCCTTCACTGCTCCACTCACTCACTGAGCCACTCCTTCACAGCTCCACTCACTCACTCACTGAGCCATTCCTTCACTGCTCCAGTCACTAACTGAGCAACTCCTTCACTGCTCCACTCACTCTCTCACTGAGAAACTCCTTCACTGCTGCACTCACTCACTCACAGAGCCATTCCTTCACTGCTCCACTCACTCAATGAGCCACTCCTTCACTTCACCACTCACTAACTGATCCACTCCTTCACTGATCCACTCACTCACTAACTGAGCCACTCCTTCACTGCTCCACTCACTCACTGAGCCACTCCTTCACTTCTCCACTCACTCACTGATCCACTCCTTCACTGCTCCACTCACTCACTGAGCCACTCCTTCACAGCTCCACTCACTCACTGAACCACTCCTTCACTGCTCCACTCACTCACTCACTGAGCCACTCCTTCACTGCTCCACTCTTTCAGTCATGAGCAACTCCTTCACTGCTAGACTCACTCACTAACTGAGCCACTCTTTCACTGCTCCACTCACTCACTGAGCCACGCCCTCACTACTCCACACACTCACTAACTGTGTCACTCCTTCACTGCTCCACTCAATCACTGAGCTACTCCTTCACTGCTCTACTCACTCTCTCACAGAGCCACTCCTTCATTGCTCCACTCACTCACTGAGCAACACCTTCACTGCTCCACTCAATCACTCACTGAGCCACTCCTTCTCAGCTCCACTCACTCACAAACTGTGTCACTCCTTCACTGCTCCACTCAATCACTGAGCTACTCCTTCACTGCTCTACTCACTCTCTCACTGAGCCACTCCTTCATTGCTCCACTCACTCACTGAGCCACTCCTTCACTGCTCCACTCAATCACTCACTGAGCCACTCCTTCTCTGCTCCAATCACTAACTGATCAACTCCTTCACTGCTCCACTCACTCACTACCTGAGCCACATCTTCACTGATCCAATCACTAACTGAACAACTCCTTCACTGTTCCACTCACTCACTAACTGAGCCACTCCTTCACAGCTCCACTCACTCACAGAGCCACTCCTTCACAGCTCCAGCCACTAACTGAGCAACTCCTTCACTGCTCGACACACTCACTCACTGAGCCACTCCTTCTCTGCTCCACTAACTCACTGAGCCACGCCTTTACTGCTCCACTGACTCACTACCTGAGCCACATCTTCAATGCTCCAATCACTAAATGAGCAAATCCTTCACTGCTCAACTCACTCACTACCTGAGCCACATCTTCACTGATCCAATCACTAACTGAGCAACTCCTTCACTGTTCCACTCACTCACTAACTGAGCCACTCCTTCACAGCTCCACTCACTCACTGAGCCACTCCTTCACTGATCCAATCAATCACTCACTGAGCCACTCATTCACTGCTCCATTCCGTCACTAACTGAACCACTCCTTCACTGCGCCACTCACTGACTGAGCCAGTCCCTCACTCCTCCACTCACTCAATCATGAGCCACTCCTTCACTGCTCCACTCACTAACTAAGCCACTCCTTCACTGCTCAACTCACTCACTAACTGAGCCACTCCTACACTGCTCTACTCACTCACTCACTGAGCCACTCCTTCACTGCTCCACTCACTCACTCACTGAGCGACTCCTTCACTGCTCCACTCACTCACTAAGCCACTCCTTCACTACTCCACTCACTCACTGAGCCACTCCTTCACTGCTCCACTCACTCACTAACTGAGCCATTCCTTCACTGCTCCACTCACTCAATCACTCATCGAGCCACTCCTTCACTGCTCCACTCACTCACTGAGCCACTCCTTCACTGCAGTGCTCCACGCACTCACCAAATGAGCTCTCCTTCACTGCTCTACTCACTTACAGAGCCACTCCTTCACTGCTCCACTCAGTCACTCAATAAACACTCCTTCTCTGCTCTACTCACTCACTGAGCCACTCCTTCACTGCTCCACTCACTCACTGAACCACTCCTTCACAGCTCCACTCACTCACTGAACCACTCCTTCACTGCTCCACTCACTCACTCACTGAGCCACTCCTTCAATGCTCCACTCTATCAGTCATGAGACACTCCTTCACTGCTAGACTCACTCACTAACTGAGCCACACTTTCTTTGCTCCACTCACTCACTGAGCCACTCCTTCACAGCTCCACTCACTCACTCACTGAGCCATTCCTTCACTGCTCCACTCTTTCAGTCATGAGCCACTCCTTCACTGCTAGACTCACTCACTAACTGAGCCACACTTTCTTTGCTCCACTCACTCACTGAGCCATTCCTTAACTTTTCCACTCACTCACTGAGCAACTCCTTCACTGCTCCACTCACTCACTAACTGAGCCAGTCCTTCACTTCTCCACTCATTCACTGATCCTCTCCTTCACTGCTCCACTTACTCACTCAGCTATTCCTTCATGCTCCATTCACACACTCACTGAGCCACGCCTTTACTGCTCCACTGACTCACTACCTGAGCCACATCTTCAATGCTCCTATCACTAACTGAGCAACTCCTTCACTGCTCGACTCACTCACTCACTGAGCCACTCCTTCACTGCTCCACTCACTCACTAAGCCACTCCTTCACTGCTCCTATCACTAACTGAGCAACTGCTTCACTGCTGCACTCACTCACTCACTGAGCCACTCCTTCACATCTCCACTCACTCACTGAGACACTCCTTCACTGCTCCATTCCGTCACTAACTGAGCCACTCCTTCACTGCGCCACTCACTGACTGAGCCACTCCCTCACTCCTCCACTCACTCAGTCATGAGCCACTCCTTCACTGCTAGACTCACTAACTGAGGCACTCCTTCACTGCTCCACTCACTCACTGAGCCACTCCTTCACAGCTCCACTCACTCACTCACTGAGCCATTCCTTCACTGCTCCAGTCACTAACTGAGCAACTCCTTCACTGCTCCACTCACTCACTCACTGAGAAACTCCTTCACTGCTGCACTCACTCACTCACAGAGCCATTCCTTCACTGCTCCACTCACTCAATGAGCCACTCCTTCACTTCACCACTCACTAACTGATCCACTCCTTCACTGCTCCACTCACTCACTAACTGAACCATTCCTTCACTGATCCACTCACTCACTAACTGAGCCACTCCTTCACTGCTCCACTCACTCAATGAGCCACTCCTTCACTTCTCCACTCACTCACTGATCCACTCCTTCACTGCTCCACTCACTCACTGAGCCACTCCTTCACAGCTCCACTCACTCACTGAACCACTCCTTCACTACTCCACTCACTCACTCACTGAGCCACTCCTTCACTGCTCCACTCTTTCAGTCATGAGCAACTCCTTCACTGCTAGACTCACTCACTAACTGAGCCACTCTTTCACTGCTCCACTCACTCACTGAGCCACGCCCTCACTACTCCACACACTCACTAACTGTGTCACTTCTTCACTGCTCCACTCAATCACTGAGCTACTCCTTCACTGCTCTACTCACTCTCTCACAGAGCCACTCCTTCATTGCTCCACTCACTCACTGAGCAACTCCTTCACTGCTCCACTCAATCACTCACTGAGCCACTCCTTCTCAGTTCCACTCACTCACTAACTGTGTCACTCCTTCACTGCTCCACTCAATCACTGAGCTACTCCTTCACTGCTCTACTCACTCTCTCACTGAGCCACTCCTTCATTGCTCCACTCACTCACTCACTGAGAAACTCCTTCACTGCTCCACTCACTCACTCACTGAGCCATTCCTTCACTGCTTCACTCACTCACTGAGCCACTCCTTCACTTCTCCACTCACTCACAGATCCACTCCTTCACTGCTCCACTCACTCACTCAGCCACTCCTTCATGTTCTATTCACACACTCACTGAGCCACTCCTTCACTGCTCCACTCACTCACTGATCCACTCCTTCACTGCTCCACTCACTCACTCAGCCACTCCTTCATGTTCTATTCACACACTCACTGAGCCATTCCTTCACTGCTCCAGTCACTAACTAAGCAACTCCTTCACTGCTCCACTCACTCACTCACTGAGCAACTCCTTCACTGCTCCACTCACTCACTCACTGAGCCATTCCTTCACTGCTCCATTCACTCACTGAGCCACTCCTTCACTTCTCCACTCACTAACTGATCCACTCCTTCACTGCTCCACTCACTCACTAACTGAACCATTCCTTCACTGCTCCACTCACTCACTAACTGAGCCACTCCTTCACTGCTCCACTCACTCACTGAGCCACTCCTTCACTTCTCCACTCACTCACTGATCCACTCCTTCACTGCTCCACTCACTCACTGAGACACTCCTTCACAGCTCCACTCACTCACTGAACCACTCCTTCACTGCTCCACTCACTCACTCACTGAGCCACTCCTTCACTGCTCCACTCTTGCAGTCATGAGCCACTCCTTCACTGCTAGACTCACTCACTAACTGAGCCACCCTTTCACTGCTCCACTCACTCACTGAGCCACACCCTCACTACTCCACACACTCACTAACTGTGTCACTCCTTCACTGCTCCACTCAATCACTGAGCTACTCCTTCACTGCTCTACTCACTCTCTCACAGAGCCACTCCTTCATTCCTCCACTCACTCACTGAGCAACTCCTTCACTGCTCCACTCAATCACTCACTGAGCCACTCCTTCTCAGCTCCACTCACTCACTAACTGTGTCACTCCTTCACTGCTCCACTCAATCACTGAGCTACTCCTTCACTGCTCTACTCACTCTCTCACTGAGCCACTCCTTCATTGCTCCACTCACTCACTGAGCCACTCCTTCACTGCTCCACTCAATCACTCACTGAGCCACTCCTTCTCTTCTCCAATCACTAACTGAGCAACTCCTTCACTGCTCCACTCACTCACTACCTGAGCCACATCTTCACTGATCCAATCACTAACTGAACAACTCCTTCACTGTTCCACTCACTCACTAACTGAGCCACTCCTTCACATCTCCACTCACTCACAGAGCCACTCCTTCACAGCTCCAGTCACTAACTGAGCAACTTCTTCACTGCTCGACACACTCACTCACTGAGCCACTCCTTCTCTGCTCCACTAACTCACTGAGCCACGCCTTTACTGCTCCACTGACTCACTACCTGAGCCACATCTTCAATGCTCCTATCACTAACTGAGCAACTCCTTCACTGCTCGACTCACTCACTCACTGAGCCACTCCTTCACTGCTCCACTCACTCACTAAGCCACTCCTTCACTGCTCCTATCACTAACTGAGCAACTGCTTCACTGCTGCACTCACTCACTCACTGAGCCACTCCTTCACATCTCCACTCACTCACTGAGACACTCCTTCACTGCTCCATTCCGTCACTAACTGAGCCACTCCTTCACTGCGCCACTCACTGACTGAGCCACTCCCTCACTCCTCCACTCACTCAGTCATGAGCCACTCCTTCACTGCTAGACTCACTAACTGAGGCACTCCTTCACTGCTCCACTCACTCACTGAGCCACTCCTTCACAGCTCCACTCACTCACTCACTGAGCCATTCCTTCACTGCTCCAGTCACTAACTGAGCAACTCCTTCACTGCTCCACTCACTCTCTCACTGAGAAACTCCTTCACTGCTGCACTCACTCACTCACAGAGCCATTCCTTCACTGCTCCACTCACTCAATGAGCCACTCCTTCACTTCACCACTCACTAACTGATCCACTCCTTCACTGATCCACTCACTCACTAACTGAGCCACTCCTTCACTGCTCCACTCACTCACTGAGCCACTCCTTCACTTCTCCACTCACTCACTGATCCACTCCTTCACTGCTCCACTCACTCACTGAGCCACTCCTTCACAGCTCCACTCACTCACTGAACCACTCCTTCACTGCTCCACTCACTCACTCACTGAGCCACTCCTTCACTGCTCCACTCTTTCAGTCATGAGCAACTCCTTCACTGCTAGACTCACTCACTAACTGAGCCACTCTTTCACTGCTCCACTCACTCACTGAGCCACGCCCTCACTACTCCACACACTCACTAACTGTGTCACTCCTTCACTGCTCCACTCAATCACTGAGCTACTCCTTCACTGCTCTACTCACTCTCTCACAGAGCCACTCCTTCATTGCTCCACTCACTCACTGAGCAACACCTTCACTGCTCCACTCAATCACTCACTGAGCCACTCCTTCTCAGCTCCACTCACTCACAAACTGTGTCACTCCTTCACTGCTCCACTCAATCACTGAGCTACTCCTTCACTGCTCTACTCACTCTCTCACTGAGCCACTCCTTCATTGCTCCACTCACTCACTGAGCCACTCCTTCACTGCTCCACTCAATCACTCACTGAGCCACTCCTTCTCTGCTCCAATCACTAACTGATCAACTCCTTCACTGCTCCACTCACTCACTACCTGAGCCACATCTTCACTGATCCAATCACTAACTGAACAACTCCTTCACTGTTCCACTCACTCACTAACTGAGCCACTCCTTCACAGCTCCACTCACTCACAGAGCCACTCCTTCACAGCTCCAGCCACTAACTGAGCAACTCCTTCACTGCTCGACACACTCACTCACTGAGCCACTCCTTCTCTGCTCCACTAACTCACTGAGCCACGCCTTTACTGCTCCACTGACTCACTACCTGAGCCACATCTTCAATGCTCCAATCACTAAATGAGCAAATCCTTCACTGCTCAACTCACTCACTACCTGAGCCACATCTTCACTGATCCAATCACTAACTGAGCAACTCCTTCACTGTTCCACTCACTCACTAACTGAGCCACTCCTTCACAGCTCCACTCACTCACTGAGCCACTCCTTCACTGATCCAATCAATCACTCACTGAGCCACTCATTCACTGCTCCATTCCGTCACTAACTGAACCACTCCTTCACTGCGCCACTCACTGACTGAGCCAGTCCCTCACTCCTCCACTCACTCAATCATGAGCCACTCCTTCACTGCTCCACTCACTAACTAAGCCACTCCTTCACTGCTCAACTCACTCACTAACTGAGCCACTCCTACACTGCTCTACTCACTCACTCACTGAGCCACTCCTTCACTGCTCCACTCACTCACTCACTGAGCGACTCCTTCACTGCTCCACTCACTCACTAAGCCACTCCTTCACTACTCCACTCACTCACTGAGCCACTCCTTCACTGCTCCACTCACTCACTAACTGAGCCATTCCTTCACTGCTCCACTCACTCAATCACTCATCGAGCCACTCCTTCACTGCTCCACTCACTCACTGAGCCACTCCTTCACTGCAGTGCTCCACGCACTCACCAAATGAGCTCTCCTTCACTGCTCTACTCACTTACAGAGCCACTCCTTCACTGCTCCACTCAGTCACTCAATAAACACTCCTTCTCTGCTCTACTCACTCACTGAGCCACTCCTTCACTGCTCCACTCACTCACTGAACCACTCCTTCACAGCTCCACTCACTCACTGAACCACTCCTTCACTGCTCCACTCACTCACTCACTGAGCCACTCCTTCAATGCTCCACTCTATCAGTCATGAGACACTCCTTCACTGCTAGACTCACTCACTAACTGAGCCACACTTTCTTTGCTCCACTCACTCACTGAGCCACTCCTTCACAGCTCCACTCACTCACTCACTGAGCCATTCCTTCACTGCTCCACTCTTTCAGTCATGAGCCACTCCTTCACTGCTAGACTCACTCACTAACTGAGCCACACTTTCTTTGCTCCACTCACTCACTGAGCCATTCCTTAACTTTTCCACTCACTCACTGAGCAACTCCTTCACTGCTCCACTCACTCACTAACTGAGCCAGTCCTTCACTTCTCCACTCATTCACTGATCCTCTCCTTCACTGCTCCACTTACTCACTCAGCTATTCCTTCATGCTCCATTCACACACTCACTGAGCCACGCCTTTACTGCTCCACTGACTCACTACCTGAGCCACATCTTCAATGCTCCTATCACTAACTGAGCAACTCCTTCACTGCTCGACTCACTCACTCACTGAGCCACTCCTTCACTGCTCCACTCACTCACTAAGCCACTCCTTCACTGCTCCTATCACTAACTGAGCAACTGCTTCACTGCTGCACTCACTCACTCACTGAGCCACTCCTTCACATCTCCACTCACTCACTGAGACACTCCTTCACTGCTCCATTCCGTCACTAACTGAGCCACTCCTTCACTGCGCCACTCACTGACTGAGCCACTCCCTCACTCCTCCACTCACTCAGTCATGAGCCACTCCTTCACTGCTAGACTCACTAACTGAGGCACTCCTTCACTGCTCCACTCACTCACTGAGCCACTCCTTCACAGCTCCACTCACTCACTCACTGAGCCATTCCTTCACTGCTCCAGTCACTAACTGAGCAACTCCTTCACTGCTCCACTCACTCACTCACTGAGAAACTCCTTCACTGCTGCACTCACTCACTCACAGAGCCATTCCTTCACTGCTCCACTCACTCAATGAGCCACTCCTTCACTTCACCACTCACTAACTGATCCACTCCTTCACTGCTCCACTCACTCACTAACTGAACCATTCCTTCACTGATCCACTCACTCACTAACTGAGCCACTCCTTCACTGCTCCACTCACTCAATGAGCCACTCCTTCACTTCTCCACTCACTCACTGATCCACTCCTTCACTGCTCCACTCACTCACTGAGCCACTCCTTCACAGCTCCACTCACTCACTGAACCACTCCTTCACTACTCCACTCACTCACTCACTGAGCCACTCCTTCACTGCTCCACTCTTTCAGTCATGAGCAACTCCTTCACTGCTAGACTCACTCACTAACTGAGCCACTCTTTCACTGCTCCACTCACTCACTGAGCCACGCCCTCACTACTCCACACACTCACTAACTGTGTCACTTCTTCACTGCTCCACTCAATCACTGAGCTACTCCTTCACTGCTCTACTCACTCTCTCACAGAGCCACTCCTTCATTGCTCCACTCACTCACTGAGCAACTCCTTCACTGCTCCACTCAATCACTCACTGAGCCACTCCTTCTCAGTTCCACTCACTCACTAACTGTGTCACTCCTTCACTGCTCCACTCAATCACTGAGCTACTCCTTCACTGCTCTACTCACTCTCTCACTGAGCCACTCCTTCATTGCTCCACTCACTCACTGAGCCACTCCTTCACTGCTCCACTCAATCACTCACTGAGCCACTCCTTCTCTGCTCCAATCACTAACTGATCAACTCCTTCACTGCTCCACTCACTCACTACCTGAGCCACATCTTCACTGATCCAATCACTAACTGAACAACTCCTTCACTGTTCCACTCACTCACTAACTGAGCCACTCCTTCACAGCTCCACTCACTCACAGAGCCACTCCTTCACAGCTCCAGTCACTAACTGAGCAACTCCTTCACTGCTCGACACACTCAATCACTGAGCCACTCCTTCTCTGCTCCACTAACTCACTGAGCCACGCCTTTACTGCTCCACTGACTCACTACCTGAGCCACATCTTCAATGCTCCAATCACTAAATGAGCAAATCCTTCACTGCTCAACTCACTCACTACCTGAGCCACATCTTCACTGATCCAATCACTAACTGAGCAACTCCTTCACTGTTCCACTCACTCACTAACTGAGCCACTCCTTCACAGCTCCACTCACTCACTGAGCCACTCCTTCACTGCTCCAATCAATCACTCACTGAGCCACTCATTCACTGCTCCATTCCGTCACTAACTGAACCACTCCTTCACTGCGCCACTCACTGACTGAGCCAGTCCCTCACTCCTCCACTCACTCAATCATGAGCCACTCCTTCACTGCTCCACTCACTAACTAAGCCACTCCTTCACTGCTCAACTCACTCACTAACTGAGCCACTCCTACACTGCTCTACTCACTCACTCACTGAGCCACTCCTTCACTGCTCCACTCACTCACTCACTGAGCGACTCCTTCACTGCTCCACTCACTCACTAAGCCACTCCTTCACTACTCCACTCACTCACTGAGCCACTCCTTCACTGCTCCACTCACTCACTAACTGAGCCATTCCTTCACTGCTCCACTCACTCAATCACTCATCGAGCCACTCCTTCACTGCTCCACTCACTCACTGAGCCACTCCTTCACTGCAGTGCTCCACGCACTCACCAAATGAGCTCTCCTTCACTGCTCTACTCACTTACAGAGCCACTCCTTCACTGCTCCACTCAGTCACTCAATAAACACTCCTTCTCTGCTCTACTCACTCACTGAGCCACTCCTTCACTGCTCCACTCACTCACTGAACCACTCCTTCACAGCTCCACTCACTCACTGAACCACTCCTTCACTGCTCCACTCACTCACTCACTGAGCCACTCCTTCAATGCTCCACTCTATCAGTCATGAGCCACTCCTTCACTGCTAGACTCACTCACTAACTGAGCCACACTTTCTTTGCTCCACTCACTCACTGAGCCACTCCTTCACAGCTCCACTCACTCACTCACTGAGCCATTCCTTCACTGCTCCACTCTTTCAGTCATGAGCCACTCCTTCACTGCTAGACTCACTCACTAACTGAGCCACACTTTCTTTGCTCCACTCACTCACTGAGCCATTCCTTAACTTCTCCACTCACTCACTGAGCAACTCCTTCACTGCTCCACTCACTCACTAACTGAGCCAGTCCTTCACTTCTCCACTCATTCACTGATCCTCTCCTTCACTGCTCCACTCACTCACTCAGCTATTCCTTCATGCTCCATTCACACACTCACTGAGCCACTCCTTCACTGCTCCACTCACTCACTGTGCCACTCCTTCACTGCTCCACTCACTCACTGAGCCACTCCTTCACTGCTCCATTCACTCACTGATGAGCCACTCCTTCACTACTCTACTCACTATCTCACTGAGCCACACATTCACTGCTCCACTCACCTACTCAGCCACTCCTTCACTGCTCTATTCACTCACTCACTGAGCTACTCCTTGACAGCTCCACTCACTCACTGAGGCACTTCTTCATTGCTCCATTCACTCACTGAGCCACTCCTTCACAGCTCCACTCACTCACTCACTGAGCCATTCCTTCACTGCTCCAGTCACTAACTGAGCAACTCCTTCAATACTCCACTCACTCACTGAGCTACTCCTTGACAGCTCCACTCACTCACTGAGGCACTTCTTCATTGCTCCATTCACTCACTGAGCCACTCCTTCACTACTCCACTCACTCACTGAGCCACTCCTTCACTTCCCCACTCACTTAATGATCCATTCCTTCACTGCTCCACTCACTCACTAACTGAGCCATTCCTTCACTGCTCCACTCACTCACTCACTGAGCCACTCCTTCACAGCTCCACTCACTCACTGACTGAGCCATTCCTTCACTGCTCAAGTCAATAACTGAGCAACTCCTTCACTTCTCCACTCACTCACTGAGCCACTCCTTCACTTCCCCACTCACTTAATGATCCACTCCTTCACTTCTCCACTCACTCACTGATCCACTCCTTCACTGCTCCACTCACTCACTCAGCCACTCCTTCATGCTCTATTCACACACTCACTGAGCCACTCCTTCACTGCTCCACTCACTCACTGAGCCACTCCTTCACTGCTCCACTCACTCACTAACTGAGCCATTCCTTCAATGCTCCACTCATTCAATCACTCATCGAGCCACTCCTTCACTGCTCCACTCACTCACTGAGCCACTCCTTCACTGCTGTGCTCCAATCACTCACTAACTGAGCCATTCCTTCAATGCTCCACTCATTCAATCACTCATCGAGCCACTCCTTCACTACTCCTCTCACTCACTCAGCCACTCCTTCACTGCTCCACTCACTCACTGAGCCAATCGAAGACTGCAACACTTATTCACTTACTGAGCCATTACTTCACTGCTCCAGTCACTAACTAAGAAACTCCTTCACTGCTCCACTCACTCACTCACTGAGCAATTCCTTCACTGCTCCACTCACTCACTCAGCCACTCCTTCATGCTCTATTCACAAACTCACTGAGCCACTCCTTCACTGCTCCACTCACTCACTCAGCCACTCCTTCACAGCTCCACTCACTCACTGAGCCAATCGAAGACTGCAACACTTATTCACTTACTGAGCCATTACTTCACTGCTCCAGTCACTAACTGAGCAACTCCTTCACTGCTCCACTCACTCACTAACTGAGCCACTCCTTCACAGCTCCACTCACTCACTCACTGAGCCATTCCTTCACTGCTCCAGTCACTAACTAAGCAACTCCTTCACTGCTCCACTCACTCACTCACTGAGAAACTCCTTCACTGCTCCACTCACTCACTCACTGAGCCATTCCTTCACTGCTTCACTCACTCACTGAGCCACTCCTTCACTTCTCCACTCACTCACAGATCCACTCCTTCACTGCTCCACTCACTCACTCAGCCACTCCTTCATGTTCTATTCACACACTCACTGAGCCACTCCTTCACTGCTCCACTCACTCACTGATCCACTCCTTCACTGCTCCACTCACTCACTCAGCCACTCCTTCATGTTCTATTCACACACTCACTGAGCCATTCCTTCACTGCTCCAGTCACTAACTAAGCAACTCCTTCACTGCTCCACTCACTCACTCACTGAGCAACTCCTTCACTGCTCCACTCACTCACTCACTGAGCCATTCCTTCACTGCTCCATTCACTCACTGAGCCACTCCTTCACTTCTCCACTCACTAACTGATCCACTCCTTCACTGCTCCACTCACTCACTAACTGAACCATTCCTTCACTGCTCCACTCACTCACTAACTGAGCCACTCCTTCACTGCTCCACTCACTCACTGAGCCACTCCTTCACTTCTCCACTCACTCACTGATCCACTCCTTCACTGCTCCACTCACTCACTGAGACACTCCTTCACAGCTCCACTCACTCACTGAACCACTCCTTCACTGCTCCACTCACTCACTCACTGAGCCACTCCTTCACTGCTCCACTCTTGCAGTCATGAGCCACTCCTTCACTGCTAGACTCACTCACTAACTGAGCCACCCTTTCACTGCTCCACTCACTCACTGAGCCACACCCTCACTACTCCACACACTCACTAACTGTGTCACTCCTTCACTGCTCCACTCAATCACTGAGCTACTCCTTCACTGCTCTACTCACTCTCTCACAGAGCCACTCCTTCATTCCTCCACTCACTCACTGAGCAACTCCTTCACTGCTCCACTCAATCACTCACTGAGCCACTCCTTCTCAGCTCCACTCACTCACTAACTGTGTCACTCCTTCACTGCTCCACTCAATCACTGAGCTACTCCTTCACTGCTCTACTCACTCTCTCACTGAGCCACTCCTTCATTGCTCCACTCACTCACTGAGCCACTCCTTCACTGCTCCACTCAATCACTCACTGAGCCACTCCTTCTCTTCTCCAATCACTAACTGAGCAACTCCTTCACTGCTCCACTCACTCACTACCTGAGCCACATCTTCACTGATCCAATCACTAACTGAACAACTCCTTCACTGTTCCACTCACTCACTAACTGAGCCACTCCTTCACATCTCCACTCACTCACAGAGCCACTCCTTCACAGCTCCAGTCACTAACTGAGCAACTCCTTCACTGCTCGACACACTCACTCACTGAGCCACTCCTTCTCTGCTCCACTAACTCACTGAGCCACGCCTTTACTGCTCCACTGACTCACTACCTGAGCCACATCTTCAATGCTCCTATCACTAACTGAGCAACTCCTTCACTGCTCGACTCACTCACTCACTGAGCCACTCCTTCACTGCTCCACTCACTCACTAAGCCACTCCTTCACTGCTCCTATCACTAACTGAGCAACTGCTTCACTGCTGCACTCACTCACTCACTGAGCCACTCCTTCACATCTCCACTCACTCACTGAGACACTCCTTCACTGCTCCATTCCGTCACTAACTGAGCCACTCCTTCACTGCGCCACTCACTGACTGAGCCACTCCCTCACTCCTCCACTCACTCAGTCATGAGCCACTCCTTCACTGCTAGACTCACTAACTGAGGCACTCCTTCACTGCTCCACTCACTCACTGAGCCACTCCTTCACAGCTCCACTCACTCACTCACTGAGCCATTCCTTCACTGCTCCAGTCACTAACTGAGCAACTCCTTCACTGCTCCACTCACTCTCTCACTGAGAAACTCCTTCACTGCTGCACTCACTCACTCACAGAGCCATTCCTTCACTGCTCCACTCACTCAATGAGCCACTCCTTCACTTCACCACTCACTAACTGATCCACTCCTTCACTGATCCACTCACTCACTAACTGAGCCACTCCTTCACTGCTCCACTCACTCACTGAGCCACTCCTTCACTTCTCCACTCACTCACTGATCCACTCCTTCACTGCTCCACTCACTCACTGAGCCACTCCTTCACAGCTCCACTCACTCACTGAACCACTCCTTCACTGCTCCACTCACTCACTCACTGAGCCACTCCTTCACTGCTCCACTCTTTCAGTCATGAGCAACTCCTTCACTGCTAGACTCACTCACTAACTGAGCCACTCTTTCACTGCTCCACTCACTCACTGAGCCACGCCCTCACTACTCCACACACTCACTAACTGTGTCACTCCTTCACTGCTCCACTCAATCACTGAGCTACTCCTTCACTGCTCTACTCACTCTCTCACAGAGCCACTCCTTCATTGCTCCACTCACTCACTGAGCAACACCTTCACTGCTCCACTCAATCACTCACTGAGCCACTCCTTCTCAGCTCCACTCACTCACAAACTGTGTCACTCCTTCACTGCTCCACTCAATCACTGAGCTACTCCTTCACTGCTCTACTCACTCTCTCACTGAGCCACTCCTTCATTGCTCCACTCACTCACTGAGCCACTCCTTCACTGCTCCACTCAATCACTCACTGAGCCACTCCTTCTCTGCTCCAATCACTAACTGATCAACTCCTTCACTGCTCCACTCACTCACTACCTGAGCCACATCTTCACTGATCCAATCACTAACTGAACAACTCCTTCACTGTTCCACTCACTCACTAACTGAGCCACTCCTTCACAGCTCCACTCACTCACAGAGCCACTCCTTCACAGCTCCAGTCACTAACTGAGCAACTCCTTCACTGCTCGACACACTCACTCACTGAGCCACTCCTTCTCTGCTCCACTAACTCACTGAGCCACGCCTTTACTGCTCCACTGACTCACTACCTGAGCCACATCTTCAATGCTCCAATCACTAAATGAGCAAATCCTTCACTGCTCAACTCACTCACTACCTGAGCCACATCTTCACTGATCCAATCACTAACTGAGCAACTCCTTCACTGTTCCACTCACTCACTAACTGAGCCACTCCTTCACAGCTCCACTCACTCACTGAGCCACTCCTTCACTGATCCAATCAATCACTCACTGAGCCACTCATTCACTGCTCCATTCCGTCACTAACTGAACCACTCCTTCACTGCGCCACTCACTGACTGAGCCAGTCCCTCACTCCTCCACTCACTCAATCATGAGCCACTCCTTCACTGCTCCACTCACTAACTAAGCCACTCCTTCACTGCTCAACTCACTCACTAACTGAGCCACTCCTACACTGCTCTACTCACTCACTCACTGAGCCACTCCTTCACTGCTCCACTCACTCACTCACTGAGCGACTCCTTCACTGCTCCACTCACTCACTAAGCCACTCCTTCACTACTCCACTCACTCACTGAGCCACTCCTTCACTGCTCCACTCACTCACTAACTGAGCCATTCCTTCACTGCTCCACTCACTCAATCACTCATCGAGCCACTCCTTCACTGCTCCACTCACTCACTGAGCCACTCCTTCACTGCAGTGCTCCACGCACTCACCAAATGAGCTCTCCTTCACTGCTCTACTCACTTACAGAGCCACTCCTTCACTGCTCCACTCAGTCACTCAATAAACACTCCTTCTCTGCTCTACTCACTCACTGAGCCACTCCTTCACTGCTCCACTCACTCACTGAACCACTCCTTCACAGCTCCACTCACTCACTGAACCACTCCTTCACTGCTCCACTCACTCACTCACTGAGCCACTCCTTCAATGCTCCACTCTATCAGTCATGAGACACTCCTTCACTGCTAGACTCACTCACTAACTGAGCCACACTTTCTTTGCTCCACTCACTCACTGAGCCACTCCTTCACAGCTCCACTCACTCACTCACTGAGCCATTCCTTCACTGCTCCACTCTTTCAGTCATGAGCCACTCCTTCACTGCTAGACTCACTCACTAACTGAGCCACACTTTCTTTGCTCCACTCACTCACTGAGCCATTCCTTAACTTTTCCACTCACTCACTGAGCAACTCCTTCACTGCTCCACTCACTCACTAACTGAGCCAGTCCTTCACTTCTCCACTCATTCACTGATCCTCTCCTTCACTGCTCCACTTACTCACTCAGCTATTCCTTCATGCTCCATTCACACACTCACTGAGCCACTCCTTCACTGCTCCACTCACTCACTGTGCCACTCCTTCACTGCTCCACTCACTCACTGAGCCACTCCTTCACTGCTCCATTCACTCACTGATGAGCCACTCCTTCACTACTCTACTCACTATCTCACTGAGCCACACATTCACTGCTCCACTCACCTACTCAGCCACTCCTTCACTGCTCTATTCACTCACTCACTGAGCTACTCCTTGACAGCTCCACTCACTCACTGAGGCACTTCTTCATTGCTCCATTCACTCACTGAGCCACTCCTTCACAGCTCCACTCACTCACTCACTGAGCCATTCCTTCACTGCTCCAGTCACTAACTGAGCAACTCCTTCACTACTCCACTCACTCACTGAGCTACTCCTTGACAGCTCCACTCACTCACTGAGGCACTTCTTCATTGCTCCATTCACTCACTGAGCCACTCCTTCACTACTCCACTCACTCACTGAGCCACTCCTTCACTTCCCCACTCACTTAATGATCCATTCCTTCACTGCTCCACTCACTCACTAACTGAGCCATTCCTTCACTGCTCCACTCACTCACTCACTGAGCCACTCCTTCACAGCTCCACTCACTCACTGACTGAGCCATTCCTTCACTGCTCAAGTCAATAAATGAGCAACTCCTTCACTTCTCCACTCACTCACTGAGCCACTCCTTCACTTCCCCACTCACTTAATGATCCACTCCTTCACTTCTCCACTCACTCACTGATCCACTCCTTCACTGCTCCACTCACTCACTCAGCCACTCCTTCATGCTCTATTCACACACTCACTGAGCCACTCCTTCACTGCTCCACTCACTCACTGAGCCACTCCTTCACTGCTCCACTCACTCACTAACTGAGCCATTCCTTCAATGCTCCACTCATTCAATCACTCATCGAGCCACTCCTTCACTGCTCCACTCACTCACTGAGCCACTCCTTCACTGCAGTGCTCCAATCACTCACTAACTGAGCCATTCCTTCAATGCTCCACTCATTCAATCACTCATCGAGCCACTCCTTCACTACTCCTCTCACTCACTCAGCCACTCCTTCACTGCTCTATTCACTCACTCACTGAGCTACTCCTTCACAGCTGCACACATTAACTCACTGAGCCATTCCTTCACTGATCCAGTCACTAACTGAGCAACTCCTTCACTGCTCCACTCACTCACTCACTGAGCCAGTCCTTCACTTCTCCACTCATTCACTGATCCTCTCCTTCACTGCTCCACTCACTCACTCAGCCACTCCTTCATGCTCCATTCACACACTCACTGAGCCGCTCCTTCACTGCTCCACTCACTCACTGTGCAACTCCTTAAATGCTCCACTCACTCACTGAGCCACTCCTTCACTGCTGTGCTCCACTCACTCACTAACTGAGCCTCTCCTTCACTGCTCCATTCACTCACTGATGAGCCACTCCTTCACTACTCTACTCACTGTCTCACTGAGCCACACATTCACTGCTCCACTCACCTACTCAGCCACTCCTTCACTGCTCTATTCACTCACTCACTGAGCTACTCCTTGACTGCTCCACTCACTCACTGAGGCACTTCTTCATTGCTCCACTCACTCACTGAGCCACTCCTTCACAGGTCCACTCACTCACTCACTCACTGAGCCATTCCTTCACTGCTCCACTCACTCACTGAGCCACTCCTTCACTTCCCCACTCACTTAATGATCCACTCCTTCACTGCTCCACTCACTCACTAACTGAGCCATTCCTTCACTGCTCCACTCACTCACTAACTGAGCCAGTCCTTCACTTCTCCACTCACTCACTGATCCACTCCTTCACTGCTCCACTCACTCACTCAGCCACTCTTTCATGCTCTATTCACACACTGAGCCACTCCTTCACTGCTCCACTCACTCACAAACTGGGCCATTCCTTCACTGCTCCACTCATTCAATCTCTCATCGAGCCACTCCTTCACTGCTCCACTCAGTCACTGAGCCACTCCTTCACTGCAGTGCTCCACACACTCACTAACTGAGCTATCCTTCACTGCTCTACTCACTTACAGAGCCACTCTTTCACTGCTCCATTCACACATTCATTGAGCCACACCTTCACTACTCCACTCACTCACTCAGCCACTCCTTCACTGCTCTATACACTCACTCACTGAGCTAGTCCTTCACTGCTCCACTCACTCACTGAGGCACTCCTTCATTGCTCCACTCACTCACTGAGCCATTCCTTCACTGATCCAGTCACTAACTGAGCAACTCCTTCACTGCTCCACTCACTCACTAACTGAGCCATTCCTTCACTGCTCCACTCACTCACGAACAGAGCCAGTCCTTCACTTCTCCACTCACTCACTGATCCACTCCTTCACTGCTCCACTCACTCACACAGCCACTCCTTCATGCTCCATTCACACACTCACTGAGCCACTCCTTCACTGCTCCACTCACTCACTAACTGAACTCTCCTTCACTGCTCCACTCACTCACTGAGCCACTCCTTCACTGCTCTACTCACTCACTGAGACACTCCTTCATTGCTCCGCTCAGTCACTCACTGAGCCACTCCTTCACTGCTCCACTCACTCACTGATGAGCCACTCCTTCTCTACTCTACTCACTGTCTCACTGAGCCACACCTTCACTGCTCCACTCACCTACTCAGCCACTCCTTCACTGCTCCACTCACTCACTGAGGCACTCCTTCATTGCTCCACTCACTCACTGAGCAACTCCTTCACAGCTCCACACACTCACTCACTGAGCCATTCCTTCACTGCGTCAGTCACTAACTAAGAAACTCATTCACTGTTCCACTCACTCACTCACTGAGCAATTCCTTCACTGCTCCACTCACTCACTCAGCCACTCCTTCATGCTCTATTCACAAACTCACTGAGCCACTCCTTCACTGCTCCACTCACTCACTCAGCCACTCCTTCACAGCTCCACTCACTCACTGAGCCACTCGAAGACTGCAACACTTATTCACTTACTGAGCCATTACTTCACTGCTCCAGTCACTAACTGAGCAACTCCTTCACTGCTCCACTCACTCACTCACTGAGCCATTCCTTCACTGCTCCAGTCACTAACTAAGCAACTCCTTCACTGCTCCACTCACTCACTCACTGAGAAACTCCTTCACTGCTCCACTCATTCACTCACTGAGCCATTCCTTCACTGCTTCACTCACTCACTGAGCCACTCCTTCACTTCTCCACTCACTCACTGATCCACTCCTTCACTGCTCCACTCACTCACTCAGCCACTCCTTCATGTTCTATTCACACACTCACTGAGCCACTCCTTCACTGCTCCACTCACTCACTGATCCACTCCTTCACTGCTCCACTCACTCACTCAGCCACTCCTTCATGTTCTATTCACACACTCACTGAGTCATTCCTTCACTGCTCCAGTCACTAACTAAGCAACTCCTTCACTGCTCCACTCACTCACTCACTGAGCAACTCCTTCACTGCTCCACTCACTCACTCACTGAGCCATTCCTTCACTGCTCCATTCACTAACTGATCCACTCCTTCACTGCTCCACTCACTCACTAACTGAACCATTCCTTCACTGCTCCACTCACTCACTAACTGAGCCACTCCTTCACTGCTCCACTCACTCACTGAGCCACTCCTTCACTGCTCCACTCTTTCAGTCATGAGCCACTCCTTCACTGCTAGAATCACTCACTAACTGAGCCACTCTTTCACTGCTACACTCACTCACTGAGCCACGCCCTCACTACTCCACACACTCACTAACTGTGTCACTCCTTCACTGCTCCACTCAATCACTGAGCTACTCCTTCACTGCTCTACTCACTCTCTCACAGAGCCACTCCTTCATTGCTCCACTCACTCACTGAGCAACTCCTTCACTGCTCCACTCAATCACTCACTGAGCCACTCCTTCTCAGCTCCACTCACTCACTAACTGTGTCACTCCTTCACTGCTCCACTCAATCACTGAGCTACTCCTTCACTGCTCTACTCACTCTCTCACTGAGCCACTCCTTCGTTGCTCCACTCACTCACTGAGCCTCTCCTTCACTGCTCCACTCAATCACTCACTGAGCCACTCCTTCTCTGCTCCAATCACTAACTGAGCAACTCCTTCACTGCTCCACTCACTCACTACCTGAGCCACATCTTCACTGATCCAATCACTCACTGAACAACTCCTTCACTGTTCCACTCACTCACTAACTGAGCCACTCCTTCACAGCTCCACTCACTCACAGAGCCACTCCTTCACAGCTCCAGTCACTAACTGAGCAACTCCTTCACTGCTCGACACACTCACTCACTGAGCCACGCCTTTACTGCTCCACTGACTCACTACCTGAGCCACATCTTCAATGCTCCAATCACTAAATGAGCAAATCCTTCACTGCTCAACTCACTCACTACCTGAGCCACATCTTCACTGATCCAATCACTAACTGAGCAACTCCTTCACTGCTCCACTCACTCAATCACTCATCGAGCCACTCCTTCACTGCTCCACTCACTCACTGAGCCACTCCTTCACTGCAGTGCTCCACTCACTCACCAAATGAGCTCTCCTTCACTGCTCTACTCACTTACAGAGCCACTCCTTCACTGCTCCACTCAGTCACTCAATAAACACTCCTTCTCTGCTCTACTCACTCACTGAGCCACTCCTTCACTGCTCCACTCACTCACTGAACCACTCCATCACAGCTCCACTCACTCACTGAACCACTCCTTCACTGCTCCACTCACTCACTCACTCAGCCACTCCTTCAATGCTCCACTCTATCAGTCATGAGCCACTCCTTCACTGCTAGACTCACTCACTAACTGAGCCACACTTTCTTTGCTCCACTCACTCACTGAGCCACTCCTTCACAGCTCCACTCACTCACTCACTGAGCCATTCCTTCACTGCTCCACTCTTTCAGTCATGAGCCACTCCTTCACTGCTAGACTCACTCACTAACTGAGCCACACTTTCTTTGCTCCACTCACTCACTGAGCCATTCCTTAACTTCTCCACTCACTCACTGAGCAACTCCTTCACTGCTCCACTCACTCACTAACTGAGCCAGTCCTTCACTTCTCCACTCATTCACTGATCCTCTCCTTCACTGCTCCACTCACTCACTCAGCTATTCCTTCATGCTCCATTCACACACTCACTAAGCCACTCCTTCACTGCTCCACTCACTCACTGTGCCACTCCTTCACTGCTCCACTCACTCACTGAGCCACTCCTTCACTACTGTGCTCCACTCACTCACTAACTGAGCCTCTCCTTCACTGCTCCATTCACTCACTGATGAGCCACTCCTTCACTACTCTACTCACTATCTCACTGAGCCACACATTCACTGCTCCACTCACCTACTCAGCCACTCCTTCACTGCTCTATTCACTCACTCACTGAGCTACTCCTTGACAGCTCCACTCACTCACTGAGGCACTTCTTCATTGCTCCATTCACTCACTGAGCCACTCCTTCACAGCTCCACTCACTCACTCACTGAGCCATTCCTTCACTGCTCCAGTCACTAACTGAGCAACTCCTTCACTACTCCACTCACTCACTGAGCCACTCATTCACTTCCCAACTCACTTAATGATCCATTCCTTCACTGCTCCACTCACTCACTAACTGAGCCATTCCTTCACTGCTCCACTCACTCACTCACTGAGCCACTCCTTCATAGCTCCACTCACTCACTGACTGAGCCATTCCTTCACTGCTCAAGTCAATAACTGAGCAACTCCTTCACTTCTCCACTCACTCACTGAGCCACTCCTTCACTTCCCCACTCACTTAATGATCCACTCCTTCACTTCTCCACTCACTCACTGATCCACTCCTTCACTGCTCCACTCACTCACTCAGCCACTCCTTCATGCTCTATTCACACACTCACTGAGCCACTCCTTCACTGCTCCACTCACTCACTGAGCCACTCCTTCACTGCTCCACTCACTCACTAACTGAGCCATTCCTTCAATGCTCCACTCATTCAATCACTCATCGAGCCACTCCTTCACTGCTCCACTCACTCACTGAGCCACTCCTTCACTGCAGTGCTCCAATCACTCACTAACTGAGCGATCCTTCACTGCTCTACTCACTTACAGAGCCACTCTTTCACTGCTCCATTCACACACTCATTGAGCCACACATTCACTACTCCTCTCACTCACTCAGCCACTCCTTCACTGCTCTATTCACTCACTCACTGAGCTACTCCTTCACTGCTCCACTCACTCACTGAGGCACTCCTTCATTGCTCCACTCACTCACTGAGCCACTCCTTCACAGCTGCACACATTAACTCACTGAGCCATTCCTTCACTGATCCAGTCACTAAATGAGCAACTCCTTCACTGCTCCACTCACTCACTCACTGAGCCAGTCCTTCACTTCTCCACTCATTCACTGATCCTCTCCTTCACTGCTCCACTCACTAACTCAGCCACTCCTTCATGCTCCATTCACACACTCACTGAGCCGCTCCTTCACTGCTCCACTCACTCACTGTGCAACTCCTTAAATGCTCCACTCACTCACTGAGCCACTCCTTCACTGCTGTGCTCCACTCACTCACTAACTGAGCCTCTCCTTCACTGCTCCATTCACTCACTGATGAGCCACTCCTTCACTACTCTACTCACTGTCTCACTGAGCCACACATTCACTGCTCCACTCACCTACTCAGCCACTCCTTCACTGCTCTATTCACTCACTCACTGAGCTACTCCTTGACTGCTCCACTCACTCACTGAGGCACTTCTTCATTGCTCCACTCACTCACTGAGCCACTCCTTCACAGGTCCACTCACTCACTCACTGAGCCATTCCTTCACTGCTCCACTCACTCACTGAGCCACTCCTTCACTTCCCCACTCACTTAATGATCCACTCCTTCATTGCTCCACTCACTCACTAACTGAGCCATTCCTTCACTGCTCCACTCACTCACTAACTGAGCCAGTCCTTCACTTCTCCACTCACTCACTGATCCACTCCTTCACTGCTCCACTCACTCACTCAGCCACTCCTTCATGCTCTATTCACACACTGAGCCACTCCTTCACTGCTCCACTCACTCACAAACTGGGCCATTCCTTCACTGCTCCACTCATTCAATCTCTCATCGAGCCACTCCTTCACTGCTCCACTCAGTCACTGAGCCACTCCTTCACTGCAGTGCTCCACACACTCACTAACTGAGCTATCCTTCACTGCTCTACTCACTTACAGAGCCACTCTTTCACTGCTCCATTCACACATTCATTGAGCCACACCTTCACTACTCCACTCACTCACTCAGCCACTCCTTCACTGCTCTATTCACTCACTCACTGAGCTAGTCCTTCACTGCTCCACTCACTCACTGAGGCACTCCTTCATTGCTCCACTCACTCACTGAGCCATTCCTTCACTGATCCAGTCACTAACTGAGAAACTCCTTCACTGCTCCACTCACTCACTAACTGAGCCATTCCTTCACTGCTCCACTCACTCACTAACTGAGCCAGTCCTTCACTTCTCCACTCACTCACTGATCCACTCCTTCACTGCTCCACTCACTCACACAGCCACTCCTTCATGCTCCATTCACACACTCACTGAGCCACTCCTTCACTGCTCCACTCACTCACTAACTGAACTCTCCTTCACTGCTCCACTCACTCACTGAGCCACTCCTTCACTGCTCTACTCACTCACTGAGACACTCCTTCATTGCTCCGCTCAGTCACTCACTGAGCCACTCCTTCACTGCTCCACCCACTCACTGATGAGCCACTCCTTCTCTACTCTACTCACTGTCTCACTGAGCCACACCTTCACTGCTCCACTCACCTACTCAGCCACTCCTTCACTGCTCCACTCACTCACTGAGGCACTCCTTCATTGCTCCACTCACTCACTGAGCAACTCCTTCACAGCTCCACACACTCACTCACTGAGCCATTCCTTCACTGCGTCAGTCACTAACTAAGAAACTCCTTCACTGCTCCACTCACTCACTCACTGAGCAATTCCTTCACTGCTCCACTCACTCACTCAGCCACTCCTTCATGCTCTATTCACAAACTCACTGAGCCACTCCTTCACTGCTCCACTCACTCACTCAGCCACTCCTTCACAGCTCCACTCACTCACTGAGCCACTCGAAGACTGCAACACTTATTCACTTACTGAGCCATTACTTCACTGCTCCAGTCACTAACTGAGCAACTCCTTCACTGCTCCACTCACTCACTAACTGAGCCACTCCTTCACAGCTCCACTCACTCACTCACTGAGCCATTCCTTCACTGCTCCAGTCACTAACTAAGCAACTCCTTCACTGCTCCACTCACTCACTCACTGAGAAACTCCTTCACTGCTCCACTCATTCACTCACTGAGCCATTCCTTCACTGCATCACTCACTCACTGAGCCACTCCTTCACTTCTCCACTCACTCACTGATCCACTCCTTCACTGCTCCACTCACTCACTCAGCCACTCCTTCATGTTCTATTCACACACTCACTGAGCCACTCCTTCACTGCTCCACTCACTCACTGATCCACTCCTTCACTGCTCCACTCACTCACTCAGCCACTCCTTCATGTTCTATTCACACACTCACTGAGCCATTCCTTCACTGCTCCAGACACTAACGAAGCAACTCCTTCACTGCTCCACTCACTCACTCACTGAGCAACTCCTTCACTGCTCCACTCACTCACTCACTGAGCCATTCCTTCACTGCTCCATTCACTCACTGAGCCACTCCTTCACTTCTCCACTCACTAACTGATCCACTCCTTCACTGCTCCACTCACTCACTAACTGAACCATTCCTTCACTGCTCCACTCACTCACTAACTGAGCCACTCCTTCACTGCTCCACTCACTCACTGAGCCACTCCTTCACTGCTCCACTCTTTCAGTCATGAGCCACTCCTTCACTGCTAGACTCACTCACTAACTGAGCCACTCTTTCACTGCTCCACTCACTCACTGAGCCACGCCCTCACTACTCCACACACTCACTAACTGTGTCACTCCTTCACTGCTCCACTCAATCACTGAGCTACTCCTTCACTGCTCTACTCACTCTCTCACAGAGCCACTCCTTCATTGCTCCACTCACTCACTGAGCAACTCCTTCACTGCTCCACTCAATCACTCACTGAGCCACTCCTTCTCAGCTCCACTCACTCACTAACTGTGTCACTCCTTCACTGCTCCACTCAATCACTGAGCTACTCCTTCACTGCTCTACTCACTCTCTCACTGAGCCACTCCTTCATTGCTCCACTCACTCACTGAGCCTCTCCTTCACTGCTCCACTCAATCACTCACTGAGCCACTCCTTCTCTGCTCCAATCACTAAGTGAGCAACTCCTTCACTGCTCCACTCACTCACTACCTGAGCCACATCTTCACTGATCCAATCACTAACTGAACAACTCCTTCACTGTTCCACTCACTCACTAACTGAGCCACTCCTTCACAGCTCCACTCACTCACAGAGCCACTCCATCACAGCTCCAGTCACTAACTGAGCAACTCCTTCACTGCTCGACACACTCACTCACTGAGCCACTCCTTCTCTGCTCCACTAACTCACTGAGCCACGCCTTTACTGCTCCACTGACTCACTACCTGAGCCACATCTTCAATGCTCCAATCACTAAATGAGCAAATCCTTCACTGCTCAACTCACTCACTACCTGAGCCACATCTTCACTGATCCAATCACTAACTGAGCAACTCCTTCACTGTTCCACTCACTCACTAACTGAGCCACTCCTTCACAGCTCCACTCACTCACTGAGCCACTCCTTCACTGCTCCAATCAATCACTCACTGAGCCACTCATTCACTGCTCCATTCCGTCACTAACTGAGCCACTCCTTCACTGCGCCACTCACTGACTGAGCCACTCCCTCACTCCTCCACTCACTCAATCATGAGCCACTCCTTCACTGCTCCACTCACTAACTAAGCCACTCCTTCACTGCTCAACTCACTCACTAACTGAGCCACTCCTACACTGCTCTACTCACTCACTCACTGAGCCACTCCTTCACTGCTCCACTCACTCACTCACTGAGCGACTCCTTCACTGCTCCACTCACTCACTAAGCCACTCCTTCACTACTCCACTCACTCACTGAGCCACTCCTTCACTGCTCCACTCACTCACTAACTGAGCCATTCCTTCACTGCTCCACTCACTCAATCACTCATCGAGCCACTCCTTCACTGCTCCACTCACTCACTGAGCCACTCCTTCACTGCAGTGCTCCACTCACTCACCAAATGAGCTCTCCTTCACTGCTCTACTCACTTACAAAGCCACTCCTTCACTGCTCCACTCAGTCACTCAATAAACACTCCTTCTCTGCTCTACTCACTCACTGAGCCACTCCTTCACTGCTCCACTCACTCACTGAACCACTCCTTCACAGCTCCACTCACTCACTGAACCACTCCTTCACTGCTCCACTCACTCACTCACTGAGCCACTCCTTCAATGCTCCACTCTATCAGTCATGAGCCACTCCTTCACTGCTAGACTCACTCACTAACTGAGCCACACTTTCTTTGCTCCACTCACTCACTGAGCCACTCCTTCACAGCTCCACTCACTCACTCACTGAGCCATTCCTTCACTGCTCCACTCTTTCAGTCATGAGCCACTCCTTCACTGCTAGACTCACTCACTAACTGAGCCACACTTTCTTTGCTCCACTCACTCACTGAGCCATTCCTTAACTTCTCCACTCACTCACTGAGCAACTCCTTCACTGCTCCACTCACTCACTAACTGAGCCAATCCTTCACTTCTCCACGCATTCACTGATCCTCTCCTTCACTGCTCCACTCACTCACTCAGCTATTCCTTCATGCTCCATTCACACACTCACTGAGCCACTCCTTCACTGCTCCACTCACTCACTGTGCCACTCCTTCACTGCTCCACTCACTCACTGAGCCACTCCTTCACTGCTGTGCTCCACTCACTCAGTAACTGAGCCTCTCCTTCACTGCTCCATTCACTCACTGATGAGCCACTCCTTCACTACTCTACTCACTATCTCACTGAGCCACACATTCACTGCTCCACTCACCTACTCAGCCACTCCTTCACTGCTCTATTCACTCACTCACTGAGCTACTCCTTGACAGCTCCACTCACTCACTGAGGCACTTCTTCATTGCTCCATTCACTCACTGAGCCACTCCTTCACAGCTCCACTCACTCACTCACTGAGCCATTCCTTCACTGCTCCAGTCACTAACTGAGCAACTCCTTCACTACTCCACTCACTCACTGAGCCACTCCTTCACTTCCCCACTCACTTTATGATCCATTCCTTCACTGCTCCACTCACTCACTAAGTGAGCCATTCCTTCACTGCTCCACTCACTCACTCACTGAGCCACTCCTTCACAGCTCCACTCACTCACTGACTGAGCCATTCCTTCACTGCTCAAGTCAATAACTGAGCAACTCCTTCACTTCTCCACTCACTCACTGAGACACTCCTTCACTTCCCCACTCATTCACTGATCCTCTCCTTCACTGCTCCACTCACTCACTGAGCAACTCCTTCACTGCTCCACTCACTCACTAACTGAGCCAGTCCTTCACTTCTCCACTCATTCACTGATCCTCTCCTTCACTGCTCCACTCACTCACTCAGCTATTCCTTCATGCTCCATTCACACACTCACTGAGCCACTCCTTCACTGCTCCTCTCACTCACTGTGCCACTCCTTCACTGCTCCACTCACTCACTGAGCCACTCCTTCACTGCTGTGCTCCACTCACTCACTAACTGAGCCTCTCCTTCACTGCTCCATTCACTCACTATTGAGCCACTCCTTCACTACTCTACTCACTATCTCACTGAGCCACACATTCACTGCTCCACTCACCTACTCAGCCACTCCTTCACTGCTCTATTCACTCACTCACTGAGCTACTCCTTGACAGCTCCACTCACTCAATGAGGCACTTCTTCATTGCTCCATTCACTCACTGAGCCACTCCTTCACAGCTCCACTCACTCACTCACTGAGCCATTCCTTCACTGCTCCAGTCACTAACTGAGCAACTCCTTCACTACTCCACTCACTCACTGAGGCACTCCTTCACTTCCCCACTCACTTAATGATCTATTCCTTCACTGCTCCACTCACTCACTAACTGAGCCATTCCTTCACTGCTCCACTCACTCACTCACTGAGCCACTCCTTCACAGCTCCACTCACTCACTGACTGAGCCATTCCTTCACTGCTCAAGTCAATAACTGAGCAACTCCTTCACTTCTCCACTCACTCACTGATCCACTCCTTCACTGCTCCACTCACTCACTCAGCCACTCCTTCATGCTCTATTCACACACTCACTGAGCCACTCCTTCACTGCTCCACTCACTCACTGAGCCACTCCTTCACTGCTCCACTCACTCACTAACTGAGCCATTCCTTCAATGCTCCACTCATTCAATCACTCATCGAGCCACTCCTTCACTGCTCCACTCACTCACTGAGCCACTCCTTCACTGCAGTGCTCCAATCACTCACTAACTGAGCTATCCTTCACTGCTCTACTCACTTACAGAGCCACTCTTTCACTGCTCCATTCACACACTCATTGAGCCACACATTCACTACTCCTCTCACTCACTCAGCCACTCCTTCACTGCTCTATTCACTCACTCACTGAGCTACTCCTTCACTGCTCCACTCACTCACTGAGGCACTCCTTCATTGCTCCACTCACTCACTGAGCCACTCCTTCACAGCTGCACACATTAACTCACTGAGCCATTCCTTCACTGATCCAGTCACTAACTGAGCAACTCCTTCACTGCTCCACTCACTCACTCACTGAGCCAGTCCTTCACTTCTCCACTCATTCACTGATCCTCTCCTTCACTGCTCCACTCACTCACTCAGCCACTCCTTCATGCTCCATTCACACACTCACTGAGCCGCTCCTTCACTGCTCCACTCACTCACTGTGCAACTCCTTAAATGCTCCACTCACTCACTGAGCCACTCCTTCACTGCTGTGCTCCACTCACTCACTAACTGAGCCTCTCCTTCACTGCTCCATTCACTCACTGATGAGCCACTCCTTCACTACTCTACTCACTGTCTCACTGAGCCACACATTCACTGCTCCACTCACCTACTCAGCCACTCCTTCACTGCTCTATTCACTCACTCACTGAGCTACTCCTTGACTGCTCCACTCACTCACTGAGGCACTTCTTCATTGCTCCACTCACTCACTGAGCCACTCCTTCACAGGTCCACTCACTCACTCACTGAGCCATTCCTTCACTGCTCCACTCACTCACTGAGCCACTCCTTCACTTCCCCACTCACTTAATGATCCACTCCTTCACTGCTCCACTCACTCACTAACTGAGCCATTCCTTCACTGCTCCACTCACTCACTAACTGAGCCAGTCCTTCACTTCTCCACTCACTCACTGATCCACTCCTTCACTGCTCCACTCACTCACTCAGCCACTCCTTCATGCTCTATTCACACACTGAGCCACTCCTTCACTGCTCCACTCACTCACAAACTGGGCCATTCCTTCACTGCTCCACTCATTCAATCTCTCATCGAGCCACTCCTTCACTGCTCCACTCAGTCACTGAGCCACTCCTTCACTGCAGTGCTCCACACACTCACTAACTGAGCTCTCCTTCACTGCTCTACTCACTTACAGAGCCACTCCTTCACTGCTCCACTCAGTCACTCAATAAACACTCCTTCTCTGCTCTACTCACTCACTGAGCCACTCCTTCACTGCTCCACTCACTCACTGAACCACTCCTTCACAGCTCCACTCACTCACTGAACCACTCCTTCACAGCTCCACTCACTCACTGAACCACTCCTTCACTGCTCCACTCACTCACTCACTGAGCCACTCCTTCAATGCTCCACTATATCAGTCATGAGCCACTCCTTCACTGCTAGACTCACTCACTAACTGAGCCACACTTTCTTTGCTCCACTCACTCACTGAGCCACTCCTTCACAGCTCCACTCACTCACTCACTGAGCCATTCCTTCACTGCTCCACTCTTTCAGTCATGAGCCACTCCTTCACTGCTAGACTCACTCACTAACTGAGCCACACTTTCTTTGCTCCACTCACTCACTGAGCCATTCCTTAACTTCTCCACTCACTCACTGAGCAACTCCTTCACTGCTCCACTCACTCACTAACTGAGCCAATCCTTCACTTCTCCACGCATTCACTGATCCTCTCCTTCACTGCTCCACTCACTCACTCAGCTATTCCTTCATGCTCCATTCACACACTCACTAAGCCACTCCTTCACTGCTCCACTCACTCACTGTGCCACTCCTTCACTGCTCCACTCACTCACTGAGCCACTCCTTCACTACTGTGCTCCACTCACTCACTAACTGAGCCTCTCCTTCACTGCTCCATTCACTCACTGATGAGCCACTCCTTCACTACTCTACTCACTATCTCACTGAGCCACACATTCACTGCTCCACTCACCTACTCAGCCACTCCTTCACTGCTCTATTCACTCACTCACTGAGCTACTCCTTGACAGCTCCACTCACTCACTGAGGCACTTCTTCATTGCTCCATTCACTCACTGAGCCACTCCTTCACAGCTCCACTCACTCACTCACTGAGCCATTCCTTCACTGCTCCAGTCACTAACTGAGCAACTCCTTCACTACTCCACTCACTCACTGAGCCACTCATTCACTTCCCAACTCACTTAATGATCCATTCCTTCACTGCTCCACTCACTCACTAACTGAGCCATTCCTTCACTGCTCCACTCACTCACTCACTGAGCCACTCCTTCATAGCTCCACTCACTCACTGACTGAGCCATTCCTTCACTGCTCAAGTCAATAACTGAGCAACTCCTTCACTTCTCCACTCACTCACTGAGCCACTCCTTCACTTCCCCACTCACTTAATGATCCACTCCTTCACTTCTCCACTCACTCACTGATCCACTCCTTCACTGCTCCACTCACTCACTCAGCCACTCCTTCATGCTCTATTCACACACTCACTGAGCCACTCCTTCACTGCTCCACTCACTCACTGAGCCACTCCTTCACTGCTCCACTCACTCACTAACTGAGCCATTCCTTCAATGCTCCACTCATTCAATCACTCATCGAGCCACTCCTTCACTGCTCCACTCACTCACTGAGCCACTCCTTCACTGCAGTGCTCCAATCACTCACTAACTGAGCGATCCTTCACTGCTCTACTCACTTACAGAGCCACTCTTTCACTGCTCCATTCACACACTCATTGAGCCACACATTCACTACTCCTCTCACTCACTCAGCCACTCCTTCACTGCTCTATTCACTCACTCACTGAGCTACTCCTTCACTGCTCCACTCACTCACTGAGGCACTCCTTCATTGCTCCACTCACTCACTGAGCCACTCCTTCACAGCTGCACACATTAACTCACTGAGCCATTCCTTCACTGATCCAGTCACTAAATGAGCAACTCCTTCACTGCTCCACTCACTCACTCACTGAGCCAGTCCTTCACTTCTCCACTCATTCACTGATCCTCTCCTTCACTGCTCCACTCACTAACTCAGCCACTCCTTCATGCTCCATTCACACACTCACTGAGCCGCTCCTTCACTGCTCCACTCACTCACTGTGCAACTCCTTAAATGCTCCACTCACTCACTGAGCCACTCCTTCACTGCTGTGCTCCACTCACTCACTAACTGAGCCTCTCCTTCACTGCTCCATTCACTCACTGATGAGCCACTCCTTCACTACTCTACTCACTGTCTCACTGAGCCACACATTCACTGCTCCACTCACCTACTCAGCCACTCCTTCACTGCTCTATTCACTCACTCACTGAGCTACTCCTTGACTGCTCCACTCACTCACTGAGGCACTTCTTCATTGCTCCACTCACTCACTGAGCCACTCCTTCACAGGTCCACTCACTCACTCACTGAGCCATTCCTTCACTGCTCCACTCACTCACTGAGCCACTCCTTCACTTCCCCACTCACTTAATGATCCACTCCTTCATTGCTCCACTCACTCACTAACTGAGCCATTCCTTCACTGCTCCACTCACTCACTAACTGAGCCAGTCCTTCACTTCTCCACTCACTCACTGATCCACTCCTTCACTGCTCCACTCACTCACTCAGCCACTCCTTCATGCTCTATTCACACACTGAGCCACTCCTTCACTGCTCCACTCACTCACAAACTGGGCCATTCCTTCACTGCTCCACTCATTCAATCTCTCATCGAGCCACTCCTTCACTGCTCCACTCAGTCACTGAGCCACTCCTTCACTGCAGTGCTCCACACACTCACTAACTGAGCTATCCTTCACTGCTCTACTCACTTACAGAGCCACTCTTTCACTGCTCCATTCACACATTCATTGAGCCACACCTTCACTACTCCACTCACTCACTCAGCCACTCCTTCACTGCTCTATTCACTCACTCACTGAGCTAGTCCTTCACTGCTCCACTCACTCACTGAGGCACTCCTTCATTGCTCCACTCACTCACTGAGCCATTCCTTCACTGATCCAGTCACTAACTGAGAAACTCCTTCACTGCTCCACTCACTCACTAACTGAGCCATTCCTTCACTGCTCCACTCACTCACTAACTGAGCCAGTCCTTCACTTCTCCACTCACTCACTGATCCACTCCTTCACTGCTCCACTCACTCACACAGCCACTCCTTCATGCTCCATTCACACACTCACTGAGCCACTCCTTCACTGCTCCACTCACTCACTAACTGAACTCTCCTTCACTGCTCCACTCACTCACTGAGCCACTCCTTCACTGCTCTACTCACTCACTGAGACACTCCTTCATTGCTCCGCTCAGTCACTCACTGAGCCACTCCTTCACTGCTCCACCCACTCACTGATGAGCCACTCCTTCTCTACTCTACTCACTGTCTCACTGAGCCACACCTTCACTGCTCCACTCACCTACTCAGCCACTCCTTCACTGCTCCACTCACTCACTGAGGCACTCCTTCATTGCTCCACTCACTCACTGAGCAACTCCTTCACAGCTCCACACACTCAATCACTGAGCCATTCCTTCACTGCGTCAGTCACTAACTAAGAAACTCCTTCACTGCTCCACTCACACACTCACTGAGCAATTCCTTCAATGCTCCACTCACTCACTCAGCCACTCCTTCATGCTCTATTCACAAACTCACTGAGCCACTCCTTCACTGCTCCACTCACTCACTCAGCCACTCCTTCACAGCTCCACTCACTCACTGAGCCACTCGAAGACTGCAACACTTATTCACTTACTGAGCCATTACTTCACTGCTCCAGTCACTAACTGAGCAACTCCTTCACTGCTCCACTCACTCACTAACTGAGCCACTCCTTCACAGCTCCACTCACTCACTCACTGAGCCATTCCTTCACTGCTCCAGTCACTAACTAAGCAACTCCTTCACTGCTCCACTCACTCACTCACTGAGAAACTCCTTCACTGCTCCACTCATTCACTCACTGAGCCATTCCTTCACTGCATCACTCACTCACTGAGCCACTCCTTCACTTCTCCACTCACTCACTGATCCACTCCTTCACTGCTCCACTCACTCACTCAGCCACTCCTTCATGTTCTATTCACACACTCACTGAGCCACTCCTTCACTGCTCCACTCACTCACTGATCCACTCCTTCACTGCTCCACTCACTCACTCAGCCACTCCTTCATGTTCTATTCACACACTCACTGAGCCATTCCTTCACTGCTCCAGACACTAACTAAGCAACTCCTTCACTGCTCCACTCACTCACTCACTGAGCAACTCCTTCACTGCTCCACTCACTCACTCACTGAGCCATTCCTTCACTGCTCCATTCACTCACTGAGCCACTCCTTCACTTCTCCACTCACTAACTGATCCACTCCTTCACTGCTCCACTCACTCACTAACTGAACCATTCCTTCACTGCTCCACTCACTCACTAACTGAGCCACTCCTTCACTGCTCCACTCACTCACTGAGCCACTCCTTCACTGCACCACTCTTTCAGTCATGAGCCACTCCTTCACTGCTAGACTCACTCACTAACTGAGCCACTCTTTCACTGCTCCACTCACTCACTGAGCCACGCCCTCACTACTCCACACACTCACTAACTGTGTCACTCCTTCACTGCTCCACTCAATCACTGAGCTACTCCTTCACTGCTCTACTCACTCTCTCACAGAGCCACTCCTTCATTGCTCCACTCACTCACTGAGCAACTCCTTCACTGCTCCACTCAATCACTCACTGAGCCACTCCTTCTCAGCTCCACTCACTCACTAACTGTGTCACTCCTTCACTCCTCCACTCAATCACTGAGCTACTCCTTCACTGCTCTACTCACTCTCTCACTGAGCCACTCCTTCATTGCTCCACTCACTCACTGAGCCTCTCCTTCACTGCTCCACTCAATCACTCACTGAGCCACTCCTTCTCTGCTCCAATCACTAACTGAGCAACTCCTTCACTGCTCCACTCACTCACTACCTGAGCCACATCTTCACTGATCCAATCACTAACTGAACAACTCCTTCACTGTTCCACTCACTCACTAACTGAGCCACTCCTTCACAGCTCCACTCACTCACAGAGCCACTCCATCACAGCTCCAGTCACTAACTGAGCAACTCCTTCACTGCTCGACACACTCACTCACTGAGCCACTCCTTCTCTGCTCCACTAACTCACTGAGCCACGCCTTTACTGCTCCACTGACTCACTACCTGAGCCACATCTTCAATGCTCCAATCACTAAATGAGCAAATCCTTCACTGCTCAACTCACTCACTACCTGAGCCACATCTTCACTGATCCAATCACTAACTGAGCAACTCCTTCACTGTTCCACTCACTCACTAACTGAGCCACTCCTTCACAGCTCCACTCACTCACTGAGCCACTCCTTCACTGCTCCAATCAATCACTCACTGAGCCACTCATTCACTGCTCCATTCCGTCACTAACTGAGCCACTCCTTCACTGCGCCACTCACTGACTGAGCCACTCCCTCACTCCTCCACTCACTCAATCATGAGCCACTCCTTCACTGCTCCACTCACTAACTAAGCCACTCCTTCACTGCTCAACTCACTCACTAACTGAGCCACTCCTACACTGCTCTACTCACTCACTCACTGAGCCACTCCTTCACTGCTCCACTCACTCACTCACTGAGCGACTCCTTCACTGCTCCACTCACTCACTAAGCCACTCCTTCACTACTCCACTCACTCACTGAGCCACTCCTTCACTGCTCCACTCACTCACTAACTGAGCCATTCCTTCACTGCTCCACTCACTCAATCACTCATCGAGCCACTCCTTCACTGCTCCACTCACTCACTGAGCCACTCCTTCACTGCAGTGCTCCACTCACTCACCAAATGAGCTCTCCTTCACTGCTCTACTCACTTACAGAGCCACTCCTTCACTGCTCCACTCAGTCACTCAATAAACACTCCTTCTCTGCTCTACTCACTCACTGAGCCACTCCTTCACTGCTCCACTCACTCACTGAACCACTCCTTCACAGCTCCACTCACTCACTGAACCACTCCTTCACTGCTCCACTCACTCACTCACTGAGCCACTCCTTCAATGCTCCACTCTATCAGTCATGAGCCACTCCTTCACTGCTAGACTCACTCACTAACTGAGCCACACTTTCTTTGCTCCACTCACTCACTGAGCCACTCCTTCACAGCTCCACTCACTCACTCACTGAGCCATTCCTTCACTGCTCCACTCTTTCAGTCATGAGCCACTCCTTCACTGCTAGACTCACTCACTAACTGAGCCACACTTTCTTTGCTCCACTCACTCACTGAGCCATTCCTTAACTTCTCCACTCACTCACTGAGCAACTCCTTCACTGCTCCACTCACTCACTAACTGAGCCAATCCTTCACTTCTCCACGCATTCACTGATCCTCTCCTTCACTGCTCCACTCACTCACTCAGCTATTCCTTCATGCTCCATTCACACACTCACTGAGCCACTCCTTCACTGCTCCACTCACTCACTGTGCCACTCCTTCACTGCTCCACTCACTCACTGAGCCACTCCTTCACTGCTGTGCTCCACTCACTCAGTAACTGAGCCTCTCCTTCACTGCTCCATTCACTCACTGATGAGCCACTCCTTCACTACTCTACTCACTATCTCACTGAGCCACACATTCACTGCTCCACTCACCTACTCAGCCACTCCTTCACTGCTCTATTCACTCACTCACTGAGCTACTCCTTGACAGCTCCACTCACTCACTGAGGCACTTCTTCATTGCTCCATTCACTCACTGAGCCACTCCTTCACAGCTCCACTCACTCACTCACTGAGCCATTCCTTCACTGCTCCAGTCACTAACTGAGCAACTCCTTCACTACTCCACTCACTCACTGAGCGACTCCTTCACTTCCCCACTCACTTAATGATCCATTCCTTCACTGCTCCACTCACTCACTAAGTGAGCCATTCCTTCACTGCTCCACTCACTCACTCACTGAGCCACTCCTTCACAGCTCCACTCACTCACTGACTGAGCCATTCCTTCACTGCTCAAGTCAATAACTGAGCAACTCCTTCACTTCTCCACTCACTCACTGAGCCACTCCTTCACTTCCCCACTCATTCACTGATCCTCTCCTTCACTGCTCCACTCACTCACTGAGCAACTCCTTCACTGCTCCACTCACTCACTAACTGAGCCAGTCCTTCACTTCTCCACTCATTCACTGATCCTCTCCTTCACTGCTCCACTCACTCACTCAGCTATTCCTTCATGCTCCATTCACACACTCACTGAGCCACTCCTTCACTGCTCCTCTCACTCACTGTGCCACTCCTTCACTGCTCCACTCACTCACTGAGCCACTCCTTCACTGCTGTGCTCCACTCACTCACTAACTGAGCCTCTCCTTCACTGCTCCATTCACTCACTATTGAGCCACTCCTTCACTACTCTACTCACTATCTCACTGAGCCACACATTCACTGCTCCACTCACCTACTCAGCCACTCCTTCACTGCTCTATTCACTCACTCACTGAGCTACTCCTTGACAGCTCCACTCACTCAATGAGGCACTTCTTCATTGCTCCATTCACTCACTGAGCCACTCCTTCACAGCTCCACTCACTCACTCACTGAGCCATTCCTTCACTGCTCCAGTCACTAACTGAGCAACTCCTTCACTACTCCACTCACTCACTGAGGCACTCCTTCACTTCCCCACTCACTTAATGATCTATTCCTTCACTGCTCCACTCACTCACTAACTGAGCCATTCCTTCACTGCTCCACTCACTCACTCACTGAGCCACTCCTTCACAGCTCCACTCACTCACTGACTGAGCCATTCCTTCACTGCTCAAGTCAATAACTGAGCAACTCCTTCACTTCTCCACTCACTCACTGATCCACTCCTTCACTGCTCCACTCACTCACTCAGCCACTCCTTCATGCTCTATTCACACACTCACTGAGCCACTCCTTCACTGCTCCACTCACTCACTGAGCCACTCCTTCACTGCTCCACTCACTCACTAACTGAGCCATTCCTTCAATGCTCCACTCATTCAATCACTCATCGAGCCACTCCTTCACTGCTCCACTCACTCACTGAGCCACTCCTTCACTGCAGTGCTCCAATCACTCACTAACTGAGCTATCCTTCACTGCTCTACTCACTTACAGAGCCACTCTTTCACTGCTCCATTCGCACACTCATTGAGCCACACATTCACTACTCCTCTCACTCACTCAGCCACTCCTTCACTGCTCTATTCACTCACTCACTGAGCTACTCCTTCACTGCTCCACTCACTCACTGAGGCACTCCTTCATTGCTCCACTCACTCACTGAGCCACTCCTTCACAGCTGCACACATTAACTCACTGAGCCATTCCTTCACTGATCCAGTCACTAACTGAGCAACTCCTTCACTGCTCCACTCACTCACTCACTGAGCCAGTCCTTCACTTCTCCACTCATTCACTGATACTCTCCTTCACTGCTCCACTCACTCACTCAGCCACTCCTTCATGCTCCATTCACACACTCACTGAGCCGCTCCTTCACTGCTCCACTCACTCACTGTGCTACTCCTTAAATGCTCCACTCACTCACTGAGCCACTCCTTCACTGCTGTGCTCCACTCACTCACTAACTGAGCCTCTCCTTCACTGCTCCATTCACTCACTGATGAGCCACTCCTTCACTACTCTACTCACTGTCTCACTGAGCCACACATTCACTGCTCCACTCACCTACTCAGCCACTCCTTCACTGCTCTATTCACTCACTCACTGAGCTACTCCTTGACTGCTCCACTCACTCACTGAGGCACTTCTTCATTGCTCCACTCACTCACTGAGCCACTCCTTCACAGGTCCACTCACTCACTCACTGAGCCATTCCTTCACTGCTCCACTCACTCACTGAGCCACTCCTTCACTTCCCCACTCACTTAATGATCCACTCCTTCACTGCTCCACTCACTCACTAACTGAGCCATTCCTTCACTGCTCCACTCACTCACTAACTGAGCCAGTCCTTCACTTCACCACTCACTCACTGATCCACTCCTTCACTGCTCCACTCACTCACTCAGCCACTCCTTCATGCTCTATTCACACACTGAGCCACTCCTTCACTGCTCCACTCACTCACAAACTGGGCCATTCCTTCACTGCTCCACTCATTCAATCTCTCATCGAGCCACTCCTTCACTGCTCCACTCAGTCACTGAGCCACTCCTTCACTGCAGTGCTCCACACACTCACTAACTGAGCTCTCCTTCACTGCTCTACTCACTTACAGAGCCACTCCTTCACTGCTCCACTCAGTCACTCAATAAACACTCCTTCTCTGCTCTACTCACTCACTGAGCCACTCCTTCACTGCTCCACTCACTCACTGAACCACTCCTTCACAGCTCCACTCACTCACTGAACCACTCCTTCACAGCTCCACTCACTCACTGAACCACTCCTTCACTGCTCCACTCACTCACTCACTGAGCCACTCCTTCAATGCTCCACTATATCAGTCATGAGCCACTCCTTCACTGCTAGACTCACTCACTAACTGAGCCACACTTTCTTTGCTCCACTCACTCACTGAGCCACTCCTTCACAGCTCCACTCACTCACTCACTGAGCCATTCCTTCACTGCTCCACTCTTTCAGTCATGAGCCACTCCTTCACTGCTAGACTCACTCACTAACTGAGCCACACTTTCTTTGCTCCACTCACTCACTGAGCCATTCCTTAACTTCTCCACTCACTCACTGAGCAACTCCTTCACTGCTCCACTCACTCACTAACTGAGCCAATCCTTCACTTCTCCACGCATTCACTGATCCTCTCCTTCACTGCTCCACTCACTCACTCAGCTATTCCTTCATGCTCCATTCACACACTCACTGAGCCACTCCTTCACTGCTCCACTCACTCACTGTGCCACTCCTTCACTGCTCCACTCACTCACTGAGCCACTCCTTCACAGCTCCACTCACTCACTCACTGAGCCATTCCTTCACTTCTCCAGTCACTAACTGAGCAACTCCTTCACTACTCCACTCACTCACTGAGCCACTCCTTCACTTCCCCACTCACTTAATGATCCATTCCTTCACTGCTCCACTCACTCACTAAGTGAGCCATTCCTTCACTGCTCCACTCACTCACTCACTGAGCCACTCCTTCACAGCTCCACTCACTCACTGACTGAGCCATTCCTTCACTGCTCAAGTCAATAACTGAGCAACTCCTTCACTTCTCCACTCACTCACTGAGCCACTCCTTCACTTCCCCACTCATTCACTGATCCTCTCCTTCACTGCTCCACTCACTCACTGAGCAACTCCTTCACTGCTCCACTCACTCACTAACTGAGCCAGTCCTTCACTTCTCCACTCATTCACTGATCCTCTCCTTCACTGCTCCACTCACTCACTCAGATATTCCTTCATGCTCCATTCACACACTCACTGAGCCACTCCTTCACTGCTCCACTCACTCACTGTGCCACTCCTTCACTGCTCCACTCACTCACTGAGCCACTCCTTCACTGCTGTGCTCCACTCACTCACTAACTGAGCCTCTCCTTCACTGCTCCATTCACTCACTGATGAGCCACTCCTTCACTACTCTACTCACTATCTCACTGAGCCACACATTCACTGCTCCACTCACCTACTCAGCCACTCCTTCACTGCTCTATTCACTCACTCACTGAGCTACTCCTTGACAGCTCCACTCACTCACTGAGGCACTTCTTCATTGCTCCATTCACTCACTGAGCCACTCCTTCACAGCTCCACTCACTCACTCACTGAGCCATTCCTTCACTGCTCCAGTCACTAACTGAGCAACTCCTTCACTACTCCACTCACTCACTGAGCCACTCCTTCACTTCGCCACTCACTTAATGATCCATTCCTTCACTGATCCACTCACTCACTAACTGAGCCATTCCTTCACTGCTCCACTCACTCACTCACTGAGCCACTCCTTCACAGCTCCACTCACTCACTGACTGAGCCATTCCTTCACTGCTCAAGTCAATAACTGAGCAACTCCTTCACTTCTCCACTCACTCACTGAGCCACTCCTTCACTTCCCCACTCACTTAATGATCCACTCCTTCACTTCTCCACTCACTCACTGATCCACTCCTTCACTGCTCCACTCACTCACTCAGCCACTCCTTCATGCTCTATTCACACACTCACTGAGCCACTCCTTCACTGCTCCACTCACTCACTGAGCCACTCCTTCACTGCTCCACTCACTCACTAACTGAGCCATTCCTTCAATGCTCCACTCATTCAATCACTCATCGAGCCACTCCTTCACTGCTCCACTCACTCACTGAGCCACTCCTTCACTGCAGTGCTCCAATCACTCACTAACTGAGCTATCCTTCACTGCTCTACTCACTTACAGAGCCACTCTTTCACTGCTCCATTCACACACTTATTGAGCCACACATTCACTACTCCTCTCACTCACTCAGCCACTCCTTCACTGCTCTATTCACTCACTCACTGAGCTACTCCTTCACTGCTCCACTCACTCACTGAGGCACTCCTTCATTGCTCCACTCACTCACTGAGCCACTCCTTCACAGCTGCACACATTAACTCACTGAGCCATTCCTTCACTGATCCAGTCACTAACTGAGCAACTCCTTCACTGCTCCACTCACTCACTCACTGAGCCAGTCCTTCACTTCTCCACTCATTCACTGATCCTCTCCTTCACTGCTCCACTCACTCACTCAGCCACTCCTTCATGCTCCATTCACACACTCACTGAGCCGCTCCTTCACTGCTCCACTCACTCACTGTGCAACTCCTTAAATGCTCCACTCACTCACTGAGCCACTCCTTCACTGCTGTGCTCCACTCACTCACTAACTGAGCCTCTCCTTCACTGCTCCATTCACTCACTGATGAGCCACTCCTTCACTACTCTACTCACTGTCTCACTGAGCCACACATTCACTGCTCCACTCACCTACTCAGCCACTCCTTCACTGCTCTATTCACTCACTCACTGAGCTACTCCTTGACAGCTCCACTCACTCACTGAGGCACTTCTTCATTGCTCCATTCACTCACTGAGCCACTCCTTCACAGCTCCAATCACTCACTCACTGAGCCATTCCTTCACTGCTCCAGTCACTAACTGAGCAACTCCTTCACTACTCCACTCACTCACTGAGCCACTCCTTCACTTCCCCACTCACTTAATGATCCATTCCTTCACTGATCCACTCACTCACTAACTGAGCCATTCTTCACTGCTCCACTCACTCACTCACTGAGCCACTCCTTCACAGCTCCACTCACTCACTGACTGAGCCATTCCTTCACTGCTCAAGTCAATAACTGAGCAACTCCTTCACTTCTCCACTCACTCACTGAGCCACTCCTTCACTTCCCCACTCACTTAATGATCCACTCCTTCACTTCTCCACTCACTCACTGATCCACTCCTTCACTGCTCCACTCACTCACTGAGCCACTCCTTCACTGCTGTGCTCCACTCACTCACTAACTGAGCCTCTCCTTCACTGCTCCATTCACTCACTGATGAGCCACTCCTTCACTACTCTACTCACAGTCTCACTGAGCCACACATTCACTGCTCCACTCACCTACTCAGCCACTCCTTCACTGCTCTATTCACTCACTCACTGAGCTACTCCTTGACAGCTCCACTCACTCACTGAGGCACTTCTTCATTGCTCCATTCACTCACTGAGCCACTCCTTCACAGCTCCACTCACTCACTCACTGAGCCATTCCTTCACTGCTCCAGTCACTAACTGAGCAACTCCTTCACTACTCCACTCACTCACTGAGCCACTCCTTCACTTCCCCACTCACTTAATGATCCATTCCTTCACTGCTCCACTCACTCATTAAGTGAGCCATTCCTTCACTGCTCCACTCACTCACTCACTGAGCCACTCCTTCACAGCTCCACTCACTCACTGACTGAGCCATTCCTTCACTGCACAAGTCAATAACTGAGCAACTCCTTCACTTCTCCACTCACTCACTGAGCCACTCCTTCACTTCCCCACTCATTCACTGATCCTCTCCTTCACTGCTCCACTCACTCACTGAGCAACTCCTTCACTGCTCCACTCACTCACTAACTGAGCCAGTCCTTCACTTCTCCACTCATTCACTGATCCTCTCCTTCACTGCTCCACTCACTCACTCAGCTATTCCTTCATGCTCCATTCACACACTCACTGAGCCACTCCTTCACTGCTCCACTCACTCACTGTGCCACTCCTTCACTGCTCCACTCACTCACTGAGCCACTCATTCACTGCTGTGCTCCACTCACTCACTAACTGAGCCTCTCCTTCACTGCTCCATTCACTCACTGATGAGCCACTCCTTCACTACTCTACTCACTATCTCACTGAGCCACACATTCACTGCTCCACACACCTACTCAGCCACTCCTTCACTGCTCTATTCACTCACTCACTGAGCTACTCCTTGACAGCTCCACTCACTCACTGAGGCACTTCTTCATTGCTCCATTCACTCACTGAGCCACTCCTTCACAGCTCCACTCACTCACTCACTGAGCCATTCCTTCACTGCTCCAGTCACTAACTGAGCAACTCCTTCACTACTCCACTCACTCACTGAGCCACTCCTTCACTTCCCCACTCACTTAATGATCCATTCCTTCACTGCTCCACTCACTCACTAACTGGGCCATTCCTTCACTGCTCCACTCACTCACTCACTGAGCCACTCCTTCACAGCTCCACTCACTCACTGACTGAGCCATTCCTTCACTGCTCAAGTCAATAACTGAGCAACTCCTTCACTTCTCCACTCACTCACTGAGCCACTCCTTCACTTCCCCACTCACTTAATGATCCACTCCTTCACTTCTCCACTCACTCACTGATCCACTCCTTCACTGCTCCACTCACTCACTCAGCCACTCCTTCATGCTCTATTCACACACTCACTGAGCCACTCCTTCACTGCTCCACTCACTCACTGAGCCACTCCTTCACTGCTCCACTCACTCACTAACTGAGCCATTCCTTCAATGCTCCACTCATTCAATCACTCATCGAGCCACTCCTTCACTGCTCCACTCACTCACTGAGCCACTCCTTCACTGCAGTGCTCCAATCACTCACTAACTGAGCTATCCTTCACTGCTCTACTCACTCTCTCACTGAGCCACTCCTTCATTGCTCCACTCACTCACTGAGCCTCTCCTTCACTGCTCCACTCAATCACTCACTGAGCCACTCCTTCTCTGCTCCAATCACTAACTGAGCAACTCCTTCACTGCTCCACTCACTCACTACCTGAGCCACATCTTCACTGATCCAATCACTAACTGAACAACTCCTTCACTGTTCCACTCACTCACTAACTGAGCCACTCCTTCACAGCTCCACTCACTCACAGAGCCACTCCTTCACAGCTCCAGTCACTAACTGAGCAACTCCTTCACTGCTCGACACACTCACTCACTGAGCCACTCCTTCTCTGCTCCACTAACTCACTGAGCCACGCCTTTACTGCTCCACTGACTCACTACCTGAGCCACATCTTCAATGCTCCAATCACTAAATGAGCAAATCCTTCACTGCTCAACTCACTCACTACCTGAGCCACATCTTCACTGATCCAATCACTAACTGAGCAACTCCTTCACTGTTCCACTCACTCACTAACTGAGCCACTCCTTCACAGCTCCACTCACTCACTGAGCCACTCCTTCACTGCTCCAATCAATCACTCACTGAGCCACTCATTCACTGCTCCATTCCGTCACTAACTGAGCCACTCCTTCACTGCGCCACTCACTGACTGAGCCACTCCCTCACTCCTCCACTCACTCAATCATGAGCCACTCCTTCACTGCTCCACTCACTAACTAAGCCACTCCTTCACTGCTCAACTCACTCACTAACTGAGCCACTCCTACACTGCTCTACTCACTCACTCACTGAGCCACTCCTTCACTGCTCCACTCACTCACTCACTGAGCGACTCCTTCACTGCTCCACTCACTCACTAAGCCACTCCTTCACTACTCCACTCACTCACTGAGCCACTCCTTCACTGCTCCACTCACTCACTAACTGAGCCATTCCTTCACTGCTCCACTCACTCAATCACTCATCGAGCCACTCCTTCACTGCTCAACTCACTCACTGAGCCACTCCTTCACTGCAGTGCTCCACTCACTCACCAAATGAGCTCTCCTTCACTGCTCTACTCACTTACAGAGCCACTCCTTCACTGCTCCACTCAGTCACTCAATAAACACTCCTTCTCTGCTCTACTCACTCACTGAGCCACTCCTTCACTGCTCCACTCACTCACTGAACCACTCCTTCACAGCTCCACTCACTCACTGAACCACTCCTTCACTGCTCCACTCACTCACTCACTGAGCCACTCCTTCAATGCTCCACTCTATCAGTCATGAGCCACTCCTTCACTGCTAGACTCACTCACTAACTGAGCCACACTTTCTTTGCTCCACTCACTCACTGAGCCACTCCTTCACAGCTCCACTCACTCACTCACTGAGCCATTCCTTCACTGCTCCACTCTTTCAGTCATGAGCCACTCCTTCACTGCTAGACTCACTCACTAACTGAGCCACACTTTCTTTGCTCCACTCACTCACTGAGCCATTCCTTAACTTCTCCACTCACTCACTGAGCAACTCCTTCACTGCTCCACTCACTCACTAACTGAGCCAATCCTTCACTTCTCCACGCATTCACTGATCCTCTCCTTCACTGCTCCACTCACTCACTCAGCTATTCCTTCATGCTCCATTCACACACTCACTGAGCCACTCCTTCACTGCTCCACTCACTCACTGTGCCACTCCTTCACTGCTCCACTCACTCACTGAGCCACTCCTTCACTGCTGTGCTCCACTCACTCACTAACTGAGCCTCTCCTTCACTGCTCCATTCACTCACTGATGAGCCACTCCTTCACTACTCTACTCACTATCTCACTGAGCCACACATTCACTGCTCCACTCACCTACTCAGCCACTCCTTCACTGCTCTATTCACTCACTCACTGAGCTACTCCTTGACAGCTCCACTCACTCACTGAGGCACTTCTTCATTGCTCCATTCACTCACTGAGCCACTCCTTCACAGCTCCACTCACTCACTCACTGAGCCATTCCTTCACTGCTCCAGTCACTAACTGAGCAACTCCTTCACTACTCCACTCACTCACTGAGCCACTCCTTCACTTCCCCACTCACTTAATGATCCATTCCTTCACCGCTCCACTCACTCACTAAGTGAGCCATTCCTTCACTGCTCCACTCACTCACTCACTGAGCCACTCCTTCACAGCTCCACTCACTCACTGACTGAGCCATTCCTTCACTGCTCAAGTCAATAACTGAGCAACTCCTTCACTTCTCCACTCACTCACTGAGCCACTCCTTCACTTCCCCACTCATTCACTGATCCTCTCCTTCACTGCTCCACTCACTCACTGAGCAACTCCTTCACTGCTCCACTCACTCACTAACTGAGCCAGTCCTTCACTTCTCCACTCATTCACTGATCCTCTCCTTCACTGCTCCACTCACTCACTCAGCTATTCCTTCATGCTCCATTCACACACTCACTGAGCCACTCCTTCACTGCTCCACTCACTCACTGTGCCACTCCTTCACTGCTCCACTCACTCACTCAGCCACTCCTTCATGCTCTATTCACACACTCACTGAGCCACTCCTTCACTGCTCCACTCACTCACTGAGCCACTCCTTCACTGCTCCACTCACTCACTAACTGAGCCATTCCTTCAATGCTCCACTCATTCAATCACTCATCGAGCCACTCCTTCACTGCTCCACTCACTCACTGAGCCACTCCTTCACTGCAGTGCTCCAATCACTCACTAACTGAGCTATCCTTCACTGCTCTACTCACTTACAGAGCCACTCTTTCACTGCTCCATTCACACACTCATTGAGCCACACATTCACTACTCCTCTCACTCACTCAGCCACTCCTTCACTGCTCTATTCACTCACTCACTGAGCTACTCCTTCACTGCTCCACTCATTCACTGAGGCACTCCTTCATTGCTCCACTCACTCACTGAGCCACTCCTTCACAGCTGCACACATTAACTCACTGAGCCATTCCTTCACTGATCCAGTCACTAACTGAGCAACTCCTTCACTGCTCCACTCACTCACTCACTGAGCCAGTCCTTCACTTCTCCACTCATTCACTGATCCTCTCCTTCACTGCTCCACTCACTCACTCAGCCACTCCTTCATGCTCCATTCACACACTCACTGAGCCGCTCCTTCACTGCTCCACTCACTCACTGTGCAACTCCTTAAATGCTCCACTCACTCACTGAGCCACTCCTTCACTGCTGTGCTCCACTCACTCACTAACTGAGCCTCTCCTTCACTGCTCCATTCACTCACTGATGAGCCACTCCTTCACTACTCTACTCACTGTCTCACTGAGCCACACATTCACTGCTCCACTCACCTACTCAGCCACTCCTTCACTGCTCTATTCACTCACTCACTGAGCTACTCCTTGACTGCTCCACTCACTCACTGAGGCACTTCTTCATTGCTCCACTCACTCACTGAGCCACTCCTTCACAGGTCCACTCACTCACTCACTGAGCCATTCCTTCACTGCTCCACTCACTCACTGAGCCACTCCTTCACTTCCCCACTCACTTAATGATCCACTCCTTCACTGCTCCACTCACTCACTAACTGAGCCATTCCTTCACTGCTCCACTCACTCACTAACTGAGCCAGTCCTTCACTTCTCCACTCACTCACTGATCCACTCCTTCACTGCTCCACTCACTCACTCAGCCACTCCTTCATGCTCTATTCACACACTGAGCCACTCCTTCACTGCTCCACTCACTCACAAACTGGGCCATTCCTTCACTGCTCCACTCATTCAATCTCTCATCGAGCCACCCCTTCACTGCTCCACTCAGTCACTGAGCCACTCCTTCACTGCAGTGCTCCACACACTCACTAACTGAGCTCTCCTTCACTGCTCTACTCACTTACAGAGCCACTCCTTCACTGCTCCACTCAGTCACTCAATAAACACTCCTTCTCTGCTCTACTCACTCACTGAGCCACTCCTTCACTGCTCCACTCACTCACTGAACCACTCCTTCACAGCTCCACTCACTCACTGAACCACTCCTTCACAGCTCCACTCACTCACTGAACCACTCCTTCACAGCTCCACTCACTCACTGAACCACTCCTTCACTGCTCCACTCACTCACTCACTGAGCCACTCCTTCAATGCTCCACTCTATCAGTCATGAGCCACTCCTTCACTGCTAGACTCACTCACTAACTGAGCCACACTTTCTTTGCTCCACTCACTCACTGAGCCACTCCTTCACAGCTCCACTCACTCACTCACTGAGCCATTCCTTCACTGCTCCACTCTTTCAGTCATGAGCCACTCCTTCACTGCTAGACTCACTCACTAACTGAGCCACACTTTCTTTGCTCCACTCACTCACTGAGCCATTCCTTAACTTCTCCAATCACTCACTGAGCAACTCCTTCACTGCTCCACTCACTCACTAACTGAGCCAATCCTTCACTTCTCCACGCATTCACTGATCCTCTCCTTCACTGCTCCACTCACTCACTCAGCTATTCCTTCATGCTCCATTCACACACTCACTGAGCCACTCCTTCACTGCTCCACTCACTCACTGTGCCACTCCTTCACTGCTCCACTCACTCACTGAGCCACTCCTTCACTGCTGTGCTCCACTCACTCACTAACTGAGCCTCTCCTTCACTGCTCCACTCACTCACTCACTGAGCCACTCCTTCACAGCTCCACTCACTCACTGACTGAGCCATTCCTTCACTGCTCAAGTCAATAACTGAGCAACTCCTTCACTTCTCCACTCACTCACTGATCCACTCCTTCACTGCTCCACTCACTCACTCAGCCACTCCTTCATGCTCTATTCACACACTCACTGAGCCACTCCTTCACTGCTCCACTCACTCACTGAGCCACTCCTTCACTGCTCCACTCACTCACTAACTGAGCCATTCCTTCAATGCTCCACTCATTCAATCACTCATCGAGCCACTCCTTCACTGCTCCACTCACTCACTGAGCCACTCCTTCACTGCAGTGCTCCAATCACTCACTAACTGAGCTATCCTTCACTGCTCTACTCACTTACAGAGCCACTCTTTCACTGCTCCATTCACACACTCATTGAGCCACACATTCACTACTCCTCTCACTCACTCAGCCACTCCTTCACTGCTCTATTCACTCACTCACTGAGCTACTCCTTCACTGCTCCACTCACTCACTGAGGCACTCCTTCATTGCTCCACTCACTCACTGAGCCACTCCTTCACAGCTGCACACATTAACTCACTGAGCCATTCCTTCACTGATCCAGTCACTAACTGAGCAACTCCTTCACTGCTCCACTCACTCACTCACTGAGCCAGTCCTTCACTTCTCCACTCATTCACTGATCCTCTCCTTCACTGCTCCACTCACTCACTCAGCCACTCCTTCATGCTCCATTCACACACTCACTGAGCCGCTCCTTCACTGCTCCACTCACTCACTGTGCAACTCCTTAAATGCTCCACTCACTCACTGAGCCACTCCTTCACTGCTGTGCTCCACTCACTCACTAACTGAGCCTCTCCTTCACTGCTCCATTCACTCACTGATGAGCCACTCCTTCACTACTCTACTCACTGTCTCACTGAGCCACACATTCACTGCTCCACTCACCTACTCAGCCACTCCTTCACTGCTCTATTCACTCACTCACTGAGCTACTCCTTGACTGCTCCACTCACTCACTGAGGCACTTCTTCATTGCTCCACTCACTCACTGAGCCACTCCTTCACAGGTCCACTCACTCACTCACTGAGCCATTCCTTCACTGCTCCACTCACTCACTGAGCCACTCCTTCACTTCCCCACTCACTTAATGATCCACTCCTTCACTGCTCCACTCACTCACTAACTGAGCCATTCCTTCACTGCTCCACTCACTCACTAACTGAGCCAGTCCTTCACTTCTCCACTCACTCACTGATCCACTCCTTCACTGCTCCACTCACTCACTCAGCCACTCCTTCATGCTCTATTCACACACTGAGCCACTCCTTCACTGCTCCACTCACTCACAAACTGGGCCATTCCTTCACTGCTCCACTCATTCAATCTCTCATCGAGCCACTCCTTCACTGCTCCACTCAGTCACTGAGCCACTCCTTCACTGCAGTGCTCCACACACTCACTAACTGAGCTCTCCTTCACTGCTCTACTCACTTACAGAGCCACTCCTTCACTGCTCCACTCAGTCACTCAATAAACACTCCTTCTCTGCTCTACTCACTCACTGAGCCACTCCTTCACTGCTCCACTCACTCACTGAACCACTCCTTCACAGCTCCACTCACTCACTGAACCACTCCTTCACAGCTCCACTCACTCACTGAACCACTCCTTCACTGCTCCACTCACTCACTCACTGAGCCACTCCTTCAATGCTCCACTCTATCAGTCATGAGCCACTCCTTCACTGCTAGACTCACTCACTAACTGAGCCACACTTTCTTTGCTCCACTCACTCACTGAGCCACTCCTTCACAGCTCCACTCACTCACTCACTGAGCCATTCCTTCACTGCTCCACTCTTTCAGTCATGAGCCACTCCTTCACTGCTAGACTCACTCACTAACTGAGCCACACTTTCTTTGCTCCACTCACTCACTGAGCCATTCCTTAACTTCTCCAATCACTCACTGAGCAACTCCTTCACTGCTCCACTCACTCACTAACTGAGCCAATCCTTCACTTCTCCACGCATTCACTGATCCTCTCCTTCACTGCTCCACTCACTCACTCAGCTATTCCTTCATGCTCCATTCACACACTCACTGAGCCACTCCTTCACTGCTCCACTCACTCACTGTGCCACTCCTTCACTGCTCCACTCACTCACTGAGCCACTCCTTCACTGCTGTGCTCCACTCACTCACTAACTGAGCCTCTCCTTCACTGCTCCATTCACTCACTGATGAGCCACTCCTTCACTACTCTACTCACTATCTCACTGAGCCACACATTCACTGCTCCACTCACCTACTCAGCCACTCCTTCACTGCTCTATTCACTCACTCACTGAGCTACTCCTTGACAGCTCCACTCACTCACTGAGGCACTTCTTCATTGCTCCATTCACTCACTGAGCCACTCCTTCACAGCTCCACTCACTCACTCACTGAGCCATTCCTTCACTGCTCCAGTCACTAACTGAGCAACTCCTTCACTACTCCACTCACTCACTGAGCCACTCCTTCACTTCCCCACTCACTTAATGATCCATTCCTTCACTGATCCACTCACTCACTAACTGAGCCATTCCTTCACTGCTCCACTCACTCACTCACTGAGCCACTCCTTCACAGCTCCACTCACTCACTGACTGAGCCATTCCTTCACTGCTCAAGTCAATAACTGAGCAACTCCTTCACTTCTCCACTCACTCACTGAGCCACTCCTTCACTTCCCCACTCATTCACTGATCCTCTCCTTCACTGCTCCACTCACTCACTGAGCAACTCCTTCACTGCTCCACTCACTCACTAACTGAGCCAGTCCTTCACTTCTCCACTCATTCACTGATCCTCTCCTTCACTGCTCCACTCACTCACTCAGCTATTCCTTCATGCTCCATTCACACACTCACTGAGCCACTCCTTCACTGCTCCACTCACTCACTGTGCCACTCCTTCACTGCTCCACTCACTCACTGAGCCACTCCTTCACTGCTGTGCTCCACTCACTCACTAACTGAGCCTCTCCTTCACTGCTCCATTCACTCACTGATGAGCCACTCCTTCACTACTCTACTCACTATCTCACTGAGCCACACATTCACTGCTCCACTCACCTACTCAGCCACTCCTTCACTGCTCTATTCACTCACTCACTGAGCTACTCCTTGACAGCTCCACTCACTCACTGAGGCACTTCTTCATTGCTCCATTCACTCACTGAGCCACTCCTTCACAGCTCCACTCACTCACTCACTGAGCCATTCCTTCACTGCTCCAGTCACTAACTGAGCAACTCCTTCACTACTCCACTCACTCACTGAACCACTCCTTCACTTCCCCACTCACTTAATGATCCATTCCTTCACTGCTCCACTCACTCACTAACTGATCCACTCACTCACTAACTGAGCCATTCCTTCACTGCTCCACTCACTCACTCACTGAGCCACTCCTTCACAGCTCCACTCACTCACTGACTGAGCCATTCCTTCACTGCTCAAGTCAATAACTGAGCAACTCCTTCACTTCTCCACTCACTCACTGAGCCACTCCTTCACTTCCCCACTCACTTAATGATCCACTCCTTCACTTCTCCACTCACTCACTGATCCACTCCTTCACTGCTCCACTCACTCACTCAGCCACTCCTTCATGCTCTATTCACACACTCACTGAGCCACTCCTTCACTGCTCCACTCACTCACTGAGCCACTCCTTCACTGCTCCACTCACTCACTAACTGAGCCATTCCTTCAATGCTCCACTCATTCAATCACTCATCGAGCCACTCCTTCACTGCTCCACTCACTCACTGAGCCACTCCTTCACTGCAGTGCTCCAATCACTCACTAACTGAGCTATCCTTCACTGCTCTACTCACTTACAGAGCCACTCTTTCACTGCTCCATTCACACACTCATTGAGCCACACATTCACTACTCCTCTCACTCACTCAGCCACTCCTTCACTGCTCTATTCACTCACTCACTGAGCTACTCCTTCACTGCTCCACTCACTCACTGAGGCACTCCTTCATTGCTCCACTCACTCACTGAGCCACTCCTTCACAGCTGCACACATTAACTCACTGAGCCATTCCTTCACTGATCCAGTCACTAACTGAGCAACTCCTTCACTGCTCCACTCACTCACTCACTGAGCCAGTCCTTCACTTCTCCACTCATTCACTGATCCTCTCCTTCACTGCTCCACTCACTCACTCAGCCACTCCTTCATGCTCCATTCACACACTCACTGAGCCGCTCCTTCACTGCTCCACTCACTCACTGTGCAACTCCTTAAATGCTCCACTCACTCACTGAGCCACTCCTTCACTGCTGTGCTCCACTCACTCACTAACTGAGCCTCTCCTTCACTGCTCCATTCACTCACTGATGAGCCACTCCTTCACTACTCTACTCACTGTCTCACTGAGCCACACATTCACTGCTCCACTCACCTACTCAGCCACTCCTTCACTGCTCTATTCACTCACTCACTGAGCTACTCCTTGACTGCTCCACTCACTCACTGAGGCACTTCTTCATTGCTCCACTCACTCACTGAGCCACTCCTTCACAGGTCCACTCACTCACTCACTGAGCCATTCCTTCACTGCTCCACTCACTCACTGAGCCACTCCTTCACTTCCCCACTCACTTAATGATCCACTCCTTCACTGCTCCACTCACTCACTAACTGAGCCATTCCTTCACTGCTCCACTCACTCACTAACTGAGCCAGTCCTTCACTTCTCCACTCACTCACTGATCCACTCCTTCACTGCTCCACTCACTCACTCAGCCACTCCTTCATGCTCTATTCACACACTGAGCCACTCCTTCACTGCTCCACTCACTCACAAACTGGGCCATTCCTTCACTGCTCCACTCATTCAATCTCTCATCGAGCCACTCCTTCACTGCTCCACTCAGTCACTGAGCCACTCCTTCACTGCAGTGCTCCACACACTCACTAACTGAGCTATCCTTCACTGCTCTACTCACTTACAGAGCCACTCTTTCACTGCTCCATTCACACATTCATTGAGCCACACCTTCACTACTCCACTCACTCACTCAGCCACTCCTTCACTGCTCTATTCACTCACTCACTGAGCTAGTCCTTCACTGCTCCACTCACTCACTGAGGCACTCCTTCATTGCTCCACTCACTCACTGAGCCATTCCTTCACTGATCCAGTCACTAACTGAGCAACTCCTTCACTGCTCCACTCACTCACTAACTGAGCCATTCCTTCACTGCTCCACTCACTCACTAACTGAGCCAGTCCTTCACTTCTCCACTCACTCACTGATCCACTCCTTCACTGCTCCACTCACTCACACAGCCACTCCTTCATGCTCCATTCACACACTCACTGAGCCACTCCTTCACTGCTCCACTCACTCACTAACTGAACTCTCCTTCACTGCTCCACTCACTCACTGAGCCATCCTTCACTGCTCTACTCACTCACTGAGACACTCCTTCATTGCTCTGCTCAGTCACTCACTGAGCCACTCCTTCACTGCTCCACTCACTCACTGATGAGCCACTCCTTCTCTACTCTACTCACTATCTCACTGAGCCACACCTTCACTGCTCCACTCACCTACTCAGCCACTCCTTCACAGCTCCACTCACTCACTGAGGCACTCCTTCATTGCTCCACTCACTCACTGAGCAACTCCTTCACAGCTCCACACACTCACTCACTGAGCCATTCCTTCACTGCGTCAGTCACTAACTAAGAAACTCCTTCACTGCTCCACTCACTCACTCACTGAGCAATTCCTTCACTGCTCCACTCACTCACTCAGCCACTCCTTCATGCTCTATTCACAAACTCACTGAGCCACTCCTTCACTGCTCCACTCACTCACTCAGACACTCCTTCACAGCTCCACTCACTCACTGAGCCACTCGAAGACTGCAACACTTATTCACTTACTGAGCCATTACTTCACTGCTCCAGTCACTAACTGAGCAACTCCTTCACTGCTCCACTCACTCACTCACTGAGCCATTCCTTCACTGCTCCAGTCACTAACTGAGCAACTCCTTCACTACTCCACTCACTCACTGAACCACTCCTTCACTTCCCCACTCACTTAATGATCCATTCCTTCACTGCTCCACTCACTCACTAACTGATCCACTCACTCACTAACTGAGCCATTCCTTCACTGCTCCACTCACTCACTCACTGAGCCACTCCTTCACAGCTCCACTCACTCACTGACTGAGCCATTCCTTCACTGCTCAAGTCAATAACTGAGCAACTCCTTCACTTCTCCACTCACTCACTGAGCCACTCCTTCACTTCCCCACTCACTTAATGATCCACTCCTTCACTTCTCCACTCACTCACTGATCCACTCCTTCACTGCTCCACTCACTCACTCAGCCACTCCTTCATGCTCTATTCACACACTCACTGAGCCACTCCTTCACTGCTCCACTCACTCACTGAGCCACTCCTTCACTGCTCCACTCACTCACTAACTGAGCCATTCCTTCAATGCTCCACTCATTCAATCACTCATCGAGCCACTCCTTCACTGCTCCACTCACTCACTGAGCCACTCCTTCACTGCAGTGCTCCAATCACTCACTAACTGAGCTATCCTTCACTGCTCTACTCACTTACAGAGCCACTCTTTCACTGCTCCATTCACACACTCATTGAGCCACACATTCACTACTCCTCTCACTCACTCAGCCACTCCTTCACTGCTCTATTCACTCACTCACTGAGCTACTCCTTCACTGCTCCACTCACTCACTGAGGCACTCCTTCATTGCTCCACTCACTCACTGAGCCACTCCTTCACAGCTGCACACATTAACTCACTGAGCCATTCCTTCACTGATCCAGTCACTAACTGAGCAACTCCTTCACTGCTCCACTCACTCACTCACTGAGCCAGTCCTTCACTTCTCCACTCATTCACTGATCCTCTCCTTCACTGCTCCACTCACTCACTCAGCCACTCCTTCATGCTCCATTCACACACTCACTGAGCCGCTCCTTCACTGCTCCACTCACTCACTGTGCAACTCCTTAAATGCTCCACTCACTCACTGAGCCACTCCTTCACTGCTGTGCTCCACTCACTCACTAACTGAGCCTCTCCTTCACTGCTCCATTCACTCACTGATGAGCCACTCCTTCACTACTCTACTCACTGTCTCACTGAGCCACACATTCACTGCTCCACTCACCTACTCAGCCACTCCTTCACTGCTCTATTCACTCACTCACTGAGCTACTCCTTGACTGCTCCACTCACTCACTGAGGCACTTCTTCATTGCTCCACTCACTCACTGAGCCACTCCTTCACAGGTCCACTCACTCACTCACTGAGCCATTCCTTCACTGCTCCACTCACTCACTAACTGAGCCAGTCCTTCACTTCTCCACTCACTCACTGATCCACTCCTTCACTGCTCCACTCACTCACTCAGCCACTCCTTCATGCTCTATTCACACACTGAGCCACTCCTTCACTGCTCCACTCACTCACAAACTGGGCCATTCCTTCACTGCTCCACTCATTCAATCTCTCATCGAGCCACTCCTTCACTGCTCCACTCAGTCACTGAGCCACTCCTTCACTGCAGTGCTCCACACACTCACTAACTGAGCTATCCTTCACTGCTCTACTCACTTACAGAGCCACTCTTTCACTGCTCCATTCACACATTCATTGAGCCACACCTTCACTACTCCACTCACTCACTCAGCCACTCCTTCACTGCTCTATTCACTCACTCACTGAGCTAGTCCTTCACTGCTCCACTCACTCACTGAGGCACTCCTTCATTGCTCCACTCACTCACTGAGCCATTCCTTCACTGATCCAGTCACTAACTGAGCAACTCCTTCACTGCTCCACTCACTCACTAACTGAGCCATTCCTTCACTGCTCCACTCACTCACTAACTGAGCCAGTCCTTCACTTCTCCACTCACTCACTGATCCACTCCTTCACTGCTCCACTCACTCACACAGCCACTCCTTCATGCTCCATTCACACACTCACTGAGCCACTCCTTCACTGCTCCACTCACTCACTAACTGAACTCTCCTTCACTGCTCCACTCACTCACTGAGCCATCCTTCACTGCTCTACTCACTCACTGAGACACTCCTTCATTGCTCTGCTCAGTCACTCACTGAGCCACTCCTTCACTGCTCCACTCACTCACTGATGAGCCACTCCTTCTCTACTCTACTCACTATCTCACTGAGCCACACCTTCACTGCTCCACTCACCTACTCAGCCACTCCTTCACAGCTCCACTCACTCACTGAGGCACTCCTTCATTGCTCCACTCACTCACTGAGCAACTCCTTCACAGCTCCACACACTCACTCACTGAGCCATTCCTTCACTGCGTCAGTCACTAACTAAGAAACTCCTTCACTGCTCCACTCACTCACTCACTGAGCAATTCCTTCACTGCTCCACTCACTCACTCAGCCACTCCTTCATGCTCTATTCACAAACTCACTGAGCCACTCCTTCACTGCTCCACTCACTCACTCAGACACTCCTTCACAGCTCCACTCACTCACTGAGCCACTCGAAGACTGCAACACTTATTCACTTACTGAGCCATTACTTCACTGCTCCAGTCACTAACTGAGCAACTCCTTCACTGCTCCACTCACTCACTAACTGAGCCACTCCTTCACAGCTCCACTCACTCACTCACTGAGCCATTCCTTCACTGCTCCAGTCACTAACTAAGCAACTCCTTCACTGCTCCACTCACTCACTCACTGAGAAACTCCTTCACTGCTCCACTCATTCACTCACTGAGCCATTCCTTCACTGCTTCACTCACTCACTGAGCCACTCCTTCACTTCTCCACTCACTCACTGATCCACTCCTTCACTGCTCCACTCACTCACTCAGCCACTCCTTCATGTTCTATTCACACACTCACTGAGCCACTCCTTCACTGCTCCACTCACTCACTGATCCACTCCTTCACTGCTCCACTCACTCACTCAGCCACTCCTTCATGTTCTATTCACACACTCACTGAGCCATTCCTTCACTGCTCCAGTCACTAACTAAGCAACTCCTTCACTGCTCCACTCACTCACTCACTGAAAAACTCCTTCACTGCTCCACTCATTCACTCACTGAGCCATTCCTTCACTGCTTCACTCACTCACTGAGCCACTCCTTCACTTCTCCACTCACTCACTGATCCACTCCTTCACTGCTCCACTCACTCACTCAGCCACTCCTTCATGTTCTATTCACACACTCACTGAGCCACTCCTTCACTGCTCCACTCACTCACTGATCCACTCCTTCACTGCTCCACTCACTCACTCAGCCACTCCTTCATGTTCTATTCACACACTCACTGAGCCATTCCTTTACTGCTCCAGTCACTAACTAAGCAACTCCTTCACTGCTCCACTCACTCACTCACTGAGCAACTCCTTCACTGCTCCACTCACTCACTCACTGAGCCATTCCTTCACTGCTCCATTCACTCACTGAGCCACTCCTTCACTTCTCCACTCACTAACTGATCCACTCCTTCACTGCTCCCCTCACTCACTAACTGAACCATTCCTTCACTGCTCCACTCACTCATTAACTGAGCCACTCCTTCACTGCTCCACTCACTCACTGAGCCACTCCTTCACTGCTCCACTCTTTCAGTCATGAGCCACTCCTTCACTGCTAGACTCACTCACTAACTGAGCCACTCTTTCACTGCTCCACTCACTCACTGAGCCACGCCCTCACTACTCCACACACTCACTAACTGTGTCACTCCTTCACTGCTCCACTCAATCACTGAGCTACTCCTTCACTGCTCTACTCACTCTCTCACAGAGCCACTCCTTCATTGCTCCACTCACTCACTGAGCAACTCCTTCACTGCTCCACTCAATCACTCACTGAGCCACTCCTTCCCAGCTCCACTCACTCACTAACTGTGTCACTCCTTCACTGCTCCACTCAATCACTGAGCTACTCCTTCACTGCTCTACTCACTCTCTCACTGAGCCACTCCTTCATTGCTCCACTCACTCACTGAGCCTCTCCTTCACTGCTCCACTCAATCACTCACTGAGCCACTCCTTCTCTGCTCCAATCACTAACTGAGCAACTCCTTCACTGCTCCACTCACTCACTACCTGAGCCACATCTTCACTGATCCAATCACTAACTGAACAACTCCTTCACTGTTCCACTCACTCACTAACTGAGCCACTCCTTCACAGCTCCACTCACTCACAGAGCCACTCCTTCACAGCTCCAGTCACTAACTGAGCAACTCCTTCACTGACCCACTCAATCACTCACTGAGCCACTCCTTCTCAGCTCCACTCACTCACTAACTGTGTCACTCCTTCACTGCTCCACTCAATCACTGAGCTACTCCTTCACTGCTCTACTCACTCTCTCACTGAGCCACTCCTTCATTGCTCCACTCACTCACTGAGCCTCTCCTTCACTGCTCCACTCAATCACTCACTGAGCCACTCCTTCTCTGCTCCAATCACTAACTGAGCAACTCCTTCACTGCTCCACTCACTCACTACCTGAGCCACATCTTCACTGATCCAATCACTAACTGAACAACTCCTTCACTGTTCCACTCACTCACTAACTGAGCCACTCCTTCACAGTTCCACTCACTCACAGAGCCACTCCTTCACAGCTCCAGTCACTAACTGAGCAACTCCTTCACTGCTCGACACACTCACTCACTGAGCCACTCCTTCTCTGCTCCACTAACTCACTGAGCCACTCCTTTACTGCCCAACTGACTCACTACCTGAGCCACATCTTCAATGCTCCAATCACTAAATGAGCAAATCCTTCACTGCTCAACTCACTCACTACCTGAGCCACATCTTCACTGATCCAATCACTAACTGAGCAACTCCTTCACTGTTCCACTCACTCACTAACTGAGCCACTCCTTCACAGCTCCACTCACTCACGGAGCCACTCCTTCACTGCTCCAATCAATCACTCACTGAGCCACTCATTCACTGCTCCATTCCGTCACTAACTGAGCCACTCCTTCACTGAGCCACTCACTGACTGAGCCACTCCCTCACTCCTCCACTCACTCAATCATGAGCCACTCCTTCACTGCTCCACTCACTAACTAAGCCACTCCTTCACTGCTCAACTCACTCACTAACTGAGCCACTCCTACACTGCTCTACTCACTCACTCACTGAGCCACTCCTTCACTGCTCCACTCACTCACTCACTGAGCGACTCCTTCACTGCTCCACTCACTCACTAAGCCACTCCTTCACTACTCCACTCACTCACTGAGCCACTCCTTCACTGCTCCACTCACTCACTAACTGAGCCATTCCTTCACTGCTCCACTCACTCAATCACTCATCGAGCCACTCCTTCACTGCTCCACTCACTCACTGAGCCACTCCTTCACTGCAGTGCTCCACTCACTCACCAAATGAGCTCTCCTTCACTGCTCCACTCACTCACTCAGCTATTCCTTCATGCTCCATTCACACACTCACTGAGCCACTCCTTCACTGCTCCACTCACTCACTGTGCCACTCCTTCACTGCTCCACTCACTCACTGAGCCACTCCTTCACTGCTGTGCTCCACTCACTCACTAACTGAGCCTCTCCTTCACTGCTCCATTCACTCACTGATGAGCCACTCCTTCACTACTCTACTCACTATCTCACTGAGCCACACATTCACTGCTCCACTCACCTACTCAGCCACTCCTTCACTGCTCTATTCACTCACTCACTGAGCTACTCCTTGACAGCTCCACTCACTCACTGAGGCACTTCTTCATTGCTCCATTCACTCACTGAGCCACTCCTTCACAGCTCCACTCACTCACTCACTGAGCCATTCCTTCACTGCTCCAGTCACTAACTGAGCAACTCCTTCACTACTCCACTCACTCACTGAGCCACTCCTTCACTTCCCCACTCACTTAATGATCCATTCCTTCACTGCTCCACTCACTCACTAAGTGAGCCATTCCTTCACTGCTCCACTCAATCACTCACTGAGCCACTCCTTCTCTGCTCCAATCACTAACTGAGCAACTCCTTCACTGCTCCACTCACTCACTACCTGAGCCACATCTTCACTGATCCAATCACTAACTGAACAACTCCTTCACTGTTCCACTCACTCACTAACTGAGTCACTCCTTCACAGCTCCACTCACTCACAGAGCCACACCTTCACAGCTCCAGTCACTAACTGAGCAACTCCTTCACTGCTCGACACACTCACTCACTGAGCCACTCCTTCTCTGCTCCACTAACTCACTGAGCCACTCCTTTACTGCTCCACTGACTCACTACCTGAGCCACATCTTCAATGCTCCAATCACTAAATGAGCAAATCCTTCACTGCTCAACTCACTCACTACCTGAGCCACATCTTCACTGATCCAATCACTAACTGAGCAACTCCTTCACTGTTCCACTCACTCACTAACTGAGCCACTCCTTCACAGCTCCACTCACTCACGGAGCCACTCCTTCACTGCTCCAATCAATCACTCACTGAGCCACTCATTCACTGCTCCATTCCGTCACTAACTGAGCCACTCCTTCACTGAGCCACTCACTGACTGAGCCACTCCCTCACTCCTCCACTCACTCAATCATGAGCCACTCCTTCACTGCTCCACTCACTAACTAAGCCACTCCTTCACTGCTCAACTCACTCACTAACTGAGCCACTCCTACACTGCTCTACTCACTCACTCACTGAGCCACTCCTTCACTGCTCCACTCACTCACTCACTGAGCGACTCCTTCACTGCTCCACTCACTCACTAAGCCACTCCTTCACTACTCCACTCACTCACTGAGCCACTCCTTCACTGCTCCACTCACTCACTAACTGAGCCATTCCTTCACTGCTCCACTCACTCAATCACTCATCGAGCCACTCCTTCACTGCTCCACTCACTCACTGAGCCACTCCTTCACTGCAGTGCTCCACTCACTCACCAAATGAGCTCTCCTTCACTGCTCTACTCACTTACAGAGCCACTCCTTCACTGCTCCACTCAGTCACTCAATAAACACTCCTTCTCTGCTCTACTCACTCACTGAGCCACTCCTTCACTGCTCCACTCACTCACTGAACCACTCCTTCACAGCTCCACTCACTCACTGAACCACTCCTTCACAGCTCCACTCACTCACTGAACCACTCCTTCACTGCTCCACTCACTCACTCACTGAGCCACTCCTTCAATGCTCCACTCTATCAGTCATGAGCCACTCCTTCACTGCTAGACTCACTCACTAACTGAGCCACACTTTCTTTGCTCCACTCACTCACTGAGCCACTCCTTCACAGCTCCACTCACTCACTCACTGAGCCATTCCTTCACTGCTCCACTCTTTCAGTCATGAGCCACTCCTTCACTGCTAGACTCACTCACTAACTGAGCCACACTTTCTTTGCTCCACTCACTCACTGAGCCATTCCTTAACTTCTCCACTCACTCACTGAGCAACTCCTTCACTGCTCCACTCACTCACTAACTGAGCCAATCCTTCACTTCTCCACGCATTCACTGATCCTCTCCTTCACTGCTCCACTCACTCACTCAGCTATTCCTTCATGCTCCATTCACACACTCACTGAGCCACTCCTTCACTGCTCCACTCACTCACTGTGCCACTCCTTCACTGCTCCACTCACTCACTGAGCCACTCCTTCACTGCTGTGCTCCACTCACTCACTAACTGAGCCTCTCCTTCACTGCTCCATTCACTCACTGATGAGCCACTCCTTCACTACTCTACTCACTATCTCACTGAGCCACACATTCACTGCTCCACTCACCTACTCAGCCACTCCTTCACTGCTCTATTCACTCACTCACTGAGCTACTCCTTGACAGCTCCACTCACTCACTGAGGCACTTCTTCATTGCTCCATTCACTCACTGAGCCACTCCTTCACAGCTCCACTCACTCACTCACTGAGCCATTCCTTCACTGCTCCAGTCACTAACTGAGCAACTCCTTCACTACTCCACTCACTCACTGAGCCACTCCTTCACTTCCCCACTCACTTAATGATCCATTACTTCACTGCTCCACACACTCACTAAGTGAGCCATTCCTTCACTGCTCCACTCACTCACTCACTGATCCACTCCTTCACAGCTCCACTCACTCACTGACTGAGCCACTCCTTCACTTCCCCACTCATTCACTGATCCTCTCCTTCACTGCTCCACTCACTCACTGAGCATCTCCTTCACTGCTCCACTCACTCACTAACTGAGCCAGTCCTTCACTTCTCCACTCATTCACTGATCCTCTCCTTCACTGCTCCACTCACTCACTCAGCTATTCCTTCATGCTCCATTCACACACTCACTGAGCCACTCCTTCACTGCTCCACTCACTCACTGTGCCACTCCTTCACTGCTCCACTCACTCACTGAGCCACTCCTTCACTGCTGTGCTCCACTCACTCACTAACTGAGCCTCTCCTTCACTGCTCCATTCACTCACTGATGAGCCACTCCTTCACTACTCTACTCACTATCTCACTGAGCCACACATTCACTGCTCCACTCACCTACTCAGCCACTCCTTCACTGCTCTATTCACTCACTCACTGAGCTACTCCTTGACAGCTCCATTCACTCACTGAGCCACTCCTTCACAGCTCCACTCACTCACTCACTGAGCCATTCCTTCACTGCTCCAGTCACTAACTGAGCAACTCCTTCACTACTCCACTCACTCACTGAGCCACTCCTTCACTTCCCCACTCACTTAATGATCCATTCCTTCACTGCTCCACTCACTCACTAAGTGAACCATTCCTTCACTGCTCCACTCACTCACTCACTGAGCCACTCCTTCACAGCTCCACTCACTCACTGACTGAGCCATTCCTTCACTGCTCAAGTCAATAACTGAGCAACTCCTTCACTTCTCCACTCACTCACTGAGCCACTCCTTCACTTCCCCACTCACTTAATGATCCACTCCTTCACTTCTCCACTCACTCACTGATCCACTCCTTCACTGCTCCACTCACTCACTCAGCCACTCCTTCATGCTCTATTCACACACTCACTGAGCCACTCCTTCACTGCTCCACTCACTCACTGAGCCACTCCTTCACTGCTCCACTCACTCAATAACTGAGCCATTCCTTCAATGCTCCACTCATTCAATCACTCATCGAGCCACTCCTTCACTGCTCCACTCACTCACTGAGCCACTCCTTCACTGCAGTGCTCCAATCACTCACTAACTGAGCTATCCTTCACTGCTCTACTCACTTACAGAGCCACTCTTTCACTGCTCCATTCACACACTCATTGAGCCACACATTCACTACTCCTCTCACTCACTCAGCCACTCCTTCACTGCTCTATTCACTCACTCACTGAGCTACTCCTTCACTGCTCCACTCACTCACTGAGGCACTCCTTCATTGCTCCACTCACTCACTGAGCCACTCCTTCACAGCTGCACACATTAACTCACTGAGCCATTCCTTCACTGATCCAGTCACTAACTGAGCAACTCCTTCACTGCTCCACTCACTCACTCACTGAGCCAGTCCTTCACTTCTCCACTCATTCACTGATCCTCTCCTTCACTGCTCCACTCACTCACTCAGCCACTCCTTCATGCTCCATTCACACACTCACTGAGCTGCTCCTTCACTGCTCCACTCACTCACTGTGAAACTCCTTAAATGCTCCACTCACTCACTGAGCCACTCCTTCACTGCTGTGCTCCACTCACTCACTAACTGAGCCTCTCCTTCACTGCTCCATTCACTCACTGATGAGCCACTCCTTCACTACTCTACTCACTGTCTCACTGAGCCACACATTCACTGCTCCACTCACCTACTCAGCCACTCCTTCACTGCTCTATTCACTCACTCACTGAGCTACTCCTTGACTGCTCCACTCACTCACTGAGGAACTTCTTCATTGCTCCACTCACTCACTGAGCCACTCCTTCACAGGTCCACTCACTCACTCACTGAGCCATTCCTTCACTGCTCCACTCACTCACTGAGCCACTCCTTCACTTCCCCACTCACTTAATGATCCACTCCTTCACTGCTCCACTCACTCACTAACTGAGCCATTCCTTCACTGCTCCACTCACTCACTAACTGAGCCAGTCCTTCACTTCTCCACTCACTCACTGATCCACTCCTTCACTGCTCCACTCACTCACTCAGCCTCTCCTTCATGCTCTATTCACACACTGAGCCACTCCTTCACTGCTCCACTCACTCACAAACTGGGCCATTCCTTCACTGCTCCACTCATTCAATCTCTCATCGAGCCACTCCTTCACTGCTCCACTCAGTCACTGAGCCACTCCTTCACTGCAGTGCTCCACACACTCACTAACTGAGCTATCCTTCACTGCTCTACTCACTTACAGAGCCACTCTTTCACTGCTCCATTCACACATTCATTGAGCCACACCTTCACTACTCCACTCACTCACTCAGCCACTCCTTCACTGCTCTATTCACTCACTCACTGAGCTAGTCCTTCACTGCTCCACTCACTCACTGAGGCACTCCTTCATTGCTCCACTCACTCACTGAGCCATTCCTTCACTGATCCAGTCACTAACTGAGCAACTCCTTCACTGCTCCACTCACTCACTAACTGAGCCATTCCTTCACTGCTCCACTCACTCACTAACTGAGCCAGTCCTTCACTTCTCCACTCACTCACTGATCCACTCCTTCACAGCTCCACTCACTCACACAGCCACTCCTTCATGCTCCATTCACACACTCACTGAGCCACTCCTTCACTGCTCCACTCACTCACTAACTGAACTCTCCTTCACTGCTCCACTCACTCACTGAGCCACTCCTTCACTGCTCTACTCACTCACTGAGACACTCCTTCATTGCTCCGCTCAGTCACTCACTGAGCCACTCCTTCACTGCTCCACTCACTCACTGATGAGCCACTCCTTCTCTACTCTACTCACTGTCTCACTGAGCCACACCTTCACTGCTCCACTCACCTACTCAGCCACTCCTTCCCTGCTCAACTCACTCACTGAGGCACTCCTTCATTGCTCCACTCACTCACTGAGCAACTCCTTCACAGCTCCACACACTCACTCACTGAGCCATTCCTTCACTGCGTCAGTCACTAACTAAGAAACTCCTTCACTGCTCCACTCACTCACTCACTGAGCAATTCCTTCACTGCTCCACTCACTCACTCAGCCACTCCTTCATGCTCTATTCACAAACTCACTGAGCCACTCCTTCACTGCTCCACTCACTCACTCAGCCACTCCTTCACAGCTCCACTCACTCACTGAGCCACTCGAAGACTGCAACACTTATTCACTTACTGAGCCATTACTTCACTGCTCCAGTCACTAACTGAGCAACTCCTTCACTGCTCCACTCACTCACTAACTGAGCCACTCCTTCACAGCTCCACTCACTCACTCACTGAGCCATTCCTTCACTGCTCCAGTCACTAACTAAGCAACTCCTTCACTGCTCCACTCATTCACTCACTGAGAAACTCCTTCACTGCTCCACTCATTCACTCACTGAGCAATTCCTTCACTGCTTCAGTCACTCACTGAGCCACTCCTTCACTTCTCCACTCACTCACTGATCCACTCCTTCACTGCTCCACTCACTCACTCAGCCACTCCTTCATGTTCTATTCACACACTCACTGAGCCACTCCTTCACTGCTCCACTCACTCACTGATCCACTCCTTCACTGCTCCACTCACTCACTCAGCCACTCCTTCATGTTCTATTCACACACTCACTGAGCCATTCCTTTACTGCTCCAGTCACTAACTAAGCAACTCCTTCACTGCTCCACTCACTCACTCACTGAGCAACTCCTTCACTGCTCCACTCACTCACTCACTGAGCCATTCCTTCACTGCTCCATTCACTCACTGAGCCACTCCTTCACTTCTCCACTCACTAACTGATCCACTCCTTCACTGCTCCCCTCACTCACTAACTGAACCATTCCTTCACTGCTCCACTCACTCACTAACTGAGCCACTCCTTCACTGCTCCACTCACTCACTGAGCCACTCCTTCACTGCTCCACTCTTTCAGTCATGAGCCACTCCTTCACTGCTAGACTCACTCACTAACTGAGCCACTCTTTCACTGCTCCACTCACTCACTGAGCCACGCCCTCACTACTCCACACACTCACTAACTGTGTCACTCCTTCACTGCTCCACTCAATCACTGAGCTACTCCTTCACTGCTCTACTCACTCTCTCACAGAGCCACTCCTTCATTGCTCCACTCACTCACTGAGCAACTCCTTCACTGCTCCACTCAATCACTCACTGAGCCACTCCTTCCCAGCTCCACTCACTCACTAACTGTGTCACTCCTTCACTGCTCCACTCAATCACAGAGCTACTCCTTCACTGCTCTACTCACTCTCTCACTGAGCCACTCCTTCATTGCTCCACTCACTCACTGAGCCTCTCCTTCACTGCTCCACTCAATCACTCACTGAGCCACTCCTTCTCTGCTCCAATCACTAACTGAGCAACTCCTTCACTGCTCCACTCACTCACTACCTGAGCCACATCTTCACTGATCCAATCACTAACTGAACAACTCCTTCACTGTTCCACTCACTCACTAACTGAGCCACTCCTTCACAGCTCCACTCACTCACAGAGCCACTCCTTCACAGCTCCAGTCACTAACTGATCAACTCCTTCACTGCTCGACACACTCACTCACTGAGCCACTCCTTCTCTGCTCCACTAACTCACTGAGCCACGCCTTTACTGCTCCACTGACTCACTACCTGAGCCACATCTTCAATGCTTCAATCACTAAATGAGCAAATCCTTCACTGCTCAACTCACTCACTACCTGAGCCACATCTTCACTGATCCAATCACTAACTAAGCAACTCCTTCACTGTTCCACTCACTCACTAACTGAGCCACTCCTTCACAGCTCCACTCACTCACTGAGCCACTCCTTCACTGCTCCAATCAATCACTCATTGAGCCACTCATTCACTGCTCCATTCCGTCACTAACTGAGCCACTCCTTCACTGCGCCACTCACTGACTGAGCCACTCCCTCACTCCTCCACTCACTCAATCATGAGCCACTCCTTCACTGCTCCACTCACTAACTAAGCCAATCCTTCACTGCTCAACTCACTCACTAACTGAGCCACTCCTACACTGCTCTACTCACTCACTCACTGAGCCACTCCTTCACTGCTCCACTCACTCACTCACTGAGCGACTCCTTCACTGCTCCACTCACTCACTAAGCCAATCCTTCACTACTCCACTCACTCACTGAGCCACTCCTTCACTGATCCACTCACTCACTAACTGAGCCATTCCTTCACTGCTCCACTCACTCAATCACTCATCGAGCCACTCCTTCACTGCTCCACTCACTCACTGAGCCACTCCTTCACTGCAGTGCTCCACTCACTCACCAAATGAGCTCTCCTTCACTGCTCTACTCACTTACAGAGCCACTCCTTCACTGCTCCACTCAGTCACTCAATAAACACTCCTTCTCTGCTCTACTCACTCACTGAGCCACTCCTTCACTGCTCCACTCACTCACTGAACCACTCCTTCACAGCTCCACTCACTCACTGAACCACTCCTTCACAGCTCCACTCACTCACTGAACCACTCCTTCACTGCTCCACTCACTCACTCACTGAGCCACTCCTTCAATGCTCCACTCTATCAGTCATGAGCCACTCCTTCACTGCTAGACTCACTCACTAACTGAGCCACACTTTCTTTGCTCCACTCACTCACTGAGCCACTCCTTCACAGCTCCACTCACTCACTCACTGAGCTATTCCTTCACTGCTCCACTCTTTCAGTCATGAGCCACTCCTTCACTGCTAGACTCACTCACTAACTGAGCCACACTTTCTTTGCTCCACTCACTCACTGAGCCATTCCTTAACTTCTCCACTCACTCACTGAGCAACTCCTTCACTGCTCCACTCACTCACTAACTGAGCCAGTCCTTCACTTCTCCACTCATTCACTGATCCTCTCGTTCACTGCTCCACTCACTCACTCAGCTATTCCTTCATGCTCCATTCACACACTCACTGAGCCACTCCTTCACTGCTCCACTCACTCACTGTGCCACTCCTTCACTGCTCCACTCACTCACTGAGCCACTCCTTCACTGCTGTGCTCCACTCACTCACTAACTGAGCCTCTCCTTCACTGCTCCATTCACTCACTGATGAGCCACTCCTTCACTACTCTACTCACTATCTCACTGAGCCACACATTCACTGCTCCACTCACCTACTCAGCCACTCCTTCACTGCTCTATTCACTCACTCACTGAGCTACTCCTTGACAGCTCCACTCACTCACTGAGGCACTTCTTCATTGCTCCATTCACTCACTGAGCCACTCCTTCACAGCTCCACTCACTCACTCACTGAGCCATTCCTTCACTGCTCCAGTCACTAACTGAGCAACTCCTTCACTACTCCACTCACTCACTGAGCCACTCCTTCACTTCCCCACTCACTTAATGATCCATTCCTTCACTGCTCCACTCACTCACTAACTGAGCCATTCCTTCACTGCTCCACTCACTCACTCACTGAGCCACTCCTTCACAGCTCCACTCACTCACTGACTGAGCCATTCCTTCACTGCTCAAGTCAATAACTGAGCAACTCCTTCACTTCTCCACTCACTCACTGAGCCACTCCTTCACTTCCCCACTCACTTAATGATCCACTCCTTCACTTCTCCACTCACTCACTGATCCACTCCTTCACTGCTCCACTCACTCACTCAGCCACTCCTTCATGCTCTATTCACACACTCACTGAGCCACTCCTTCACTGCTCCACTCACTCACTGAGCCACTCCTTCACTGCTCCACTCACTCACTAACTGAGCCATTCCTTCAATGCTCCACTCATTCAATCACTCATCGAGCCACTCCTTCACTGCTCCACTCACTCACTGAGCCACTCCTTCACTGCAGTGCTCCAATCACTCACTAACTGAGCTATCCTTCACTGCTCTACTCACTTACAGAGCCACTCTTTCACTGCTCCATTCACACACTCATTGAGCCACACATTCACTACTCCTCTCACTCACTCAGCCACTCCTTCACTGCTCTATTCACTCACTCACTGAGCTACTCCTTCACTGCTCCACTCACTCACTGAGGCACTCCTTCATTGCTCCACTCACTCACTGAGCCACTCCTTCACAGCTGCACACATTAACTCACTGAGCCATTCCTTCACTGATCCAGTCACTAACTGAGCAACTCCTTCACTGCTCCACTCACTCACTCACTGAGCCAGTCCTTCACTTCTCCACTCATTCACTGATCCTCTCCTTCACTGCTCCACTCACTCACTCAGCCACTCCTTCATGCTCCATTCACACACTCACTGAGCCGCTCCTTCACTGCTCCACTCACTCACTGTGCAACTCCTTAAATGCTCCACTCACTCACTGAGCCACTCCTTCACTGCTGTGCTCCACTCACTCACCAACTGAGCCTCTCCTTCACTGCTCCATTCACTCACTGATGAGCCACTCCTTCACTACTCTACTCACTGTCTCACTGAGCCACACATTCACTGCTCCACTCACCTACTCAGCCACTCCTTCACTGCTCTATTCACTCACTCACTGAGCTACTCCTTGACTGCTCCACTCACTCACTGAGGCTCTTCTTCATTGCTCCACTCACTCACTGAGCCACTCCTTCACAGGTCCACTCACTCACTCACTGAGCCATTCCTTCACTGCTCCACTCACTCATTGAGCCACTCCTTCACTTCCCCACTCACTTAATGATCCACTCCTTCACTGCTCCACTCACTCACTAACTGAGCCATTCCTTCACTGCTCCACTCACTCACTAACTGAGCCAGTCCTTCACTTCTCCACTCACTCACTGATCCACTCCTTCACTGCTCCACTCACTCACTCAGCCACTCCTTCATGCTCTATTCACACACTGAGCCACTCCTTCACTGCTCCACTCACTCACAAACTGGGCCATTCCTTCACTGCTCCACTCATTCAATCTCTCATCGAGCCACTCCTTCACTGCTCCACTCAGTCACTGAGCCACTCCTTCACTGCAGTGCTCCACACACTCACTAACTGAGCTATCCTTCACTGCTCTACTCACTTACAGAGCCACTCTTTCACTGCTCCATTCACACATTCATTGATCCACACCTTCACTACTCCACTCACTCACTCAGCCACTCCTTCACTGCTCTATTCACTCACTCACTGAGCTAGTCCTTCACTGCTCCACTCACTCACTGAGGCACTCCTTCATTGCTCCACTCACTCACTGAGCCATTCCTTCACTGATCCAGTCACTAACTGAGCAACTCCTTCACTGCTCCACTCACTCACTAACTGAGCCACTCCTTCACTGCTCCACTCTTGCAGTCATGAGCCACTCCATCACTGCTAGACTCACTCACTAACTGAGCCACCCTTTCACTGCTCCACTCACTCACTGAGCCACGCCCTCTCTACTCCACACACTCACTAACTGTGTCACTCCTTCACTGCTCCACTCAATCACTGAGCTACTCCTTCACTGCTCTACTCACTCTCTCACAGAGCCACTCCTTCATTGCTCCACTCACTCACTGAGCAACTCCTTCACTGCTCCACTCAATCACTCACTGAGCCACTCCTTCTCAGCTCCACTCACTCACTAACTGTGTCACTCCTTCACTGCTCCACTCAATCACTGAGCTACTCCTTCACTGCTCTACTCACTCTCTCACTGAGCCACTCCTTCATTGCTCCACTCACTCACTGAGCCACTCCTTCACTGCTCCACTCAATCACTCACTGAGCCACTCCTTCTCTTCTCCAATCACTAACTGAGCAACTCCTTCACTGCTCCACTCACTCACTACCTGAGCCACATCTTCACTGATCCAATCACTAACTGAACAACTCCTTCACTGTTCCACTCACTCACTAACTGAGCCACTCCTTCACAGCTCCACTCACTCACAGAGCCACTCCTTCACAGCTCCAGTCACTAACTGAGCAACTCCTTCACTGCTCGACACACTCACTCACTGAGCCACTCCTTCTCTGCTCCACTAACTCACTGAGCCACGCCTTTACTGCTCCACTGACTCACTACCTGAGCCACATCTTCAATGCTCCAATCACTAACTGAGCAACTCCTTCACTGCTCCACTCACTCACTCAGCCACTCCTTCATGCTCCATTCACACACTCACTGAGCCGCTCCTTCACTGCTCCACTCACTCACTGTGCAACTCCTTAAATGCTCCACTCACTCACTGAGCCACTCCTTCACTGCTGTGCTCCACTCACTCACTAACTGAGCCTCTCCTTCACTGCTCCATTCACTCACTGATGAGCCACTCCTTCACTACTCTACTCACTGTCTCACTGAGCCACACATTCACTGCTCCACTCACCTACTCAGCCACTCCTTCACTGCTCTATTCACTCACTCACTGAGCTACTCCTTGACTGCTCCACTCACTCACTGAGGCACTTCTTCATTGCTCCACTCACTCACTGAGCCACTCCTTCACAGGTCCACTCACTCACTCACTGAGCCATTCCTTCACTGCTCCACTCACTCACTGAGCCACTCCTTCACTTCCCCACTCACTTAATGATCCACTCCTTCACTGCTCCACTCACTCACTAACTGAGCCATTCCTTCACTGCTCCACTCACTCACTAACTGAGCCAGTCCTTCACTTCTCCACTCACTCACTGATCCACTCCTTCACTGCTCCACTCACTCACTCAGCCACTCCTTCATGCTCTATTCACACACTGAGCCACTCCTTCACTGCTCCACTCACTCACAAACTGGGCCATTCCTTCACTGCTCCACTCATTCAATCTCTCATCGAGCCACTCCTTCACTGCTCCACTCAGTCACTGAGCCACTCCTTCACTGCAGTGCTCCACACACTCACTAACTGAGCTATCCTTCACTGCTCTACTCACTTACAGAGCCACTCTTTCACTGCTCCATTCACACATTCATTGAGCCACACCTTCACTACTCCACTCACTCACTCAGCCACTCCTTCACTGCTCTATTCACTCACTCACTGAGCTAGTCCTTCACTGCTCCACTCACTCACTGAGGCACTCCTTCATTGCTCCACTCACTCACTGAGCCATTCCTTCACTGATCCAGTCACTAACTGAGCAACTCCTTCACTGCTCCACTCACTCACTAACTGAGCCATTCCTTCACTGCTCCACTCACTCACTAACTGAGCCAGTCCTTCACTTCTCCACTCACTCACTGATCCACTCCTTCACTGCTCCACTCACTCACACAGCCACTCCTTCATGCTCCATTCACACACTCACTGAGCCACTCCTTCACTGCTCCACTCACTCACTAACTGAACTCTCCTTCACTGCTCCACTCACTCACTGAGCCATCCTTCACTGCTCTACTCACTCACTGAGACACTCCTTCATTGCTCTGCTCAGTCACTCACTGAGCCACTCCTTCACTGCTCCACTCACTCACTGATGAGCCACTCCTTCTCTACTCTACTCACTATCTCACTGAGCCACACCTTCACTGCTCCACTCACCTACTCAGCCACTCCTTCACAGCTCCACTCACTCACTGAGGCACTCCTTCATTGCTCCACTCACTCACTGAGCAACTCCTTCACAGCTCCACACACTCACTCACTGAGCCATTCCTTCACTGCGTCAGTCACTAACTAAGAAACTCCTTCACTGCTCCACTCACTCACTCACTGAGCAATTCCTTCACTGCTCCACTCACTCACTCAGCCACTCCTTCATGCTCTATTCACAAACTCACTGAGCCACTCCTTCACTGCTCCACTCACTCACTCAGACACTCCTTCACAGCTCCACTCACTCACTGAGCCACTCGAAGACTGCAACACTTATTCACTTACTGAGCCATTACTTCACTGCTCCAGTCACTAACTGAGCAACTCCTTCACTGCTCCACTCACTCACTCACTGAGCCATTCCTTCACTGCTCCAGTCACTAACTGAGCAACTCCTTCACTACTCCACTCACTCACTGAACCACTCCTTCACTTCCCCACTCACTTAATGATCCATTCCTTCACTGCTCCACTCACTCACTAACTGATCCACTCACTCACTAACTGAGCCATTCCTTCACTGCTCCACTCACTCACTCACTGAGCCACTCCTTCACAGCTCCACTCACTCACTGACTGAGCCATTCCTTCACTGCTCAAGTCAATAACTGAGCAACTCCTTCACTTCTCCACTCACTCACTGAGCCACTCCTTCACTTCCCCACTCAATTAATGATCCACTCCTTCACTTCTCCACTCACTCACTGATCCACTCCTTCACTGCTCCACTCACTCACTCAGCCACTCCTTCATGCTCTATTCACACACTCACTGAGCCACTCCTTCACTGCTCCACTCACTCACTGAGCCACTCCTTCACTGCTCCACTCACTCACTAACTGAGCCATTCCTTCAATGCTCCACTCATTCAATCACTCATCGAGCCACTCCTTCACTGCTCCACTCACTCACTGAGCCACTCCTTCACTGCAGTGCTCCAATCACTCACTAACTGAGCTATCCTTCACTGCTCTACTCACTTACAGAGCCACTCTTTCACTGCTCCATTCACACACTCATTGAGCCACACATTCACTACTCCTCTCACTCACTCAGCCACTCCTTCACTGCTCTATTCACTCACTCACTGAGCTACTCCTTCACTGCTCCACTCACTCACTGAGGCACTCCTTCATTGCTCCACTCACTCACTGAGCCACTCCTTCACAGCTGCACACATTAACTCACTGAGCCATTCCTTCACTGATCCAGTCACTAACTGAGCAACTCCTTCACTGCTCCACTCACTCACTCACTGAGCCAGTCCTTCACTTCTCCACTCATTCACTGATCCTCTCCTTCACTGCTCCACTCACTCACTCAGCCACTCCTTCATGCTCCATTCACACACTCACTGAGCCGCTCCTTCACTGCTCCACTCACTCACTGTGCAACTCCTTAAATGCTCCACTCACTCACTGAGCCACTCCTTCACTGCTGTGCTCCACTCACTCACTAACTGAGCCTCTCCTTCACTGCTCCATTCACTCACTGATGAGCCACTCCTTCACTACTCTACTCACTGTCTCACTGAGCCACACATTCACTGCTCCACTCACCTACTCAGCCACTCCTTCACTGCTCTATTCACTCACTCACTGAGCTACTCCTTGACTGCTCCACTCACTCACTGAGGCACTTCTTCATTGCTCCACTCACTCACTGAGCCACTCCTTCACAGGTCCACTCACTCACTCACTGAGCCATTCCTTCACTGCTCCACTCACTCACTGAGCCACTCCTTCACTTCCCCACTCACTTAATGATCCACTCCTTCACTGCTCCACTCACTCACTAACTGAGCCATTCCTTCACTGCTCCACTCACTCACTAACTGAGCCAGTCCTTCACTTCTCCACTCACTCACTGATCCACTCCTTCACTGCTCCACTCACTCACTCAGCCACTCCTTCATGCTCTATTCACACACTGAGCCACTCCTTCACTGCTCCACTCACTCACAAACTGGGCCATTCCTTCACTGCTCCACTCATTCAATCTCTCATCGAGCCACTCCTTCACTGCTCCACTCAGTCACTGAGCCACTCCTTCACTGCAGTGCTCCACACACTCACTAACTGAGCTATCCTTCACTGCTCTACTCACTTACAGAGCCACTCTTTCACTGCTCCATTCACACATTCATTGAGCCACACCTTCACTACTCCACTCACTCACTCAGCCACTCCTTCACTGCTCTATTCACTCACTCACTGAGCTAGTCCTTCACTGCTCCACTCACTCACTGAGGCACTCCTTCATTGCTCCACTCACTCACTGAGCCATTCCTTCACTGATCCAGTCACTAACTGAGCAACTCCTTCACTGCTCCACTCACTCACTAACTGAGCCATTCCTTCACTGCTCCACTCACTCACTAACTGAGCCAGTCCTTCACTTCTCCACTCACTCACTGATCCACTCCTTCACTGCTCCACTCACTCACACAGCCACTCCTTCATGCTCCATTCACACACTCACTGAGCCACTCCTTCACTGCTCCACTCACTCACTAACTGAACTCTCCTTCACTGCTCCACTCACTCACTGAGCCATCCTTCACTGCTCTACTCACTCACTGAGACACTCCTTCATTGCTCTGCTCAGTCACTCACTGAGCCACTCCTTCACTGCTCCACTCACTCACTGATGAGCCACTCCTTCTCTACTCTACTCACTATCTCACTGAGCCACACCTTCACTGCTCCACTCACCTACTCAGCCACTCCTTCACAGCTCCACTCACTCACTGAGGCACTCCTTCATTGCTCCACTCACTCACTGAGCAACTCCTTCACAGCTCCACACACTCACTCACTGAGCCATTCCTTCACTGCGTCAGTCACTAACTAAGAAACTCCTTCACTGCTCCACTCACTCACTCACTGAGCAATTCCTTCACTGCTCCACTCACTCACTCAGCCACTCCTTCATGCTCTATTCACAAACTCACTGAGCCACTCCTTCACTGCTCCACTCACTCACTCAGACACTCCTTCACAGCTCCACTCACTCACTGAGCCACTCGAAGACTGCAACACTTATTCACTTACTGAGCCATTACTTCACTGCTCCAGTCACTAACTGAGCAACTCCTTCACTGCTCCACTCACTCACTAACTGAGCCACTCCTTCACAGCTCCACTCACTCACTCACTGAGCCATTCCTTCACTGCTCCAGTCACTAACTAAGCAACTCCTTCACTGCTCCACTCACTCACTCACTGAGAAACTCCTTCACTGCTCCACTCATTCACTCACTGAGCCATTCCTTCACTGCTTCACTCACTCACTGAGCCACTCCTTCACTTCTCCACTCACTCACTGATCCACTCCTTCACTGCTCCACTCACTCACTCAGCCACTCCTTCATGTTCTATTCACACACTCACTGAGCCACTCCTTCACTGCTCCACTCACTCACTGATCCACTCCTTCACTGCTCCACTCACTCACTCAGCCACTCCTTCATGTTCTATTCACACACTCACTGAGCCATTCCTTCACTGCTCCAGTCACTAACTAAGCAACTCCTTCACTGCTCCACTCACTCACTCACTGAAAAACTCCTTCACTGCTCCACTCATTCACTCACTGAGCCATTCCTTCACTGCTTCACTCACTCACTGAGCCACTCCTTCACTTCTCCACTCACTCACTGATCCACTCCTTCACTGCTCCACTCACTCACTCAGCCACTCCTTCATGTTCTATTCACACACTCACTGAGCCACTCCTTCACTGCTCCACTCACTCACTGATCCACTCCTTCACTGCTCCACTCACTCACTCAGCCACTCCTTCATGTTCTATTCACACACTCACTGAGCCATTCCTTTACTGCTCCAGTCACTAACTAAGCAACTCCTTCACTGCTCCACTCACTCACTCACTGAGCAACTCCTTCACTGCTCCACTCACTCACTCACTGAGCCATTCCTTCACTGCTCCATTCACTCACTGAGCCACTCCTTCACTTCTCCACTCACTAACTGATCCACTCCTTCACTGCTCCCCTCACTCACTAACTGAACCATTCCTTCACTGCTCCACTCACTCATTAACTGAGCCACTCCTTCACTGCTCCACTCACTCACTGAGCCACTCCTTCACTGCTCCACTCTTTCAGTCATGAGCCACTCCTTCACTGCTAGACTCACTCACTAACTGAGCCACTCTTTCACTGCTCCACTCACTCACTGAGCCACGCCCTCACTACTCCACACACTCACTAACTGTGTCACTCCTTCACTGCTCCACTCAATCACTGAGCTACTCCTTCACTGCTCTACTCACTCTCTCACAGAGCCACTCCTTCATTGCTCCACTCACTCACTGAGCAACTCCTTCACTGCTCCACTCAATCACTCACTGAGCCACTCCTTCCCAGCTCCACTCACTCACTAACTGTGTCACTCCTTCACTGCTCCACTCAATCACTGAGCTACTCCTTCACTGCTCTACTCACTCTCTCACTGAGCCACTCCTTCATTGCTCCACTCACTCACTGAGCCTCTCCTTCACTGCTCCACTCAATCACTCACTGAGCCACTCCTTCTCTGCTCCAATCACTAACTGAGCAACTCCTTCACTGCTCCACTCACTCACTACCTGAGCCACATCTTCACTGATCCAATCACTAACTGAACAACTCCTTCACTGTTCCACTCACTCACTAACTGAGCCACTCCTTCACAGCTCCACTCACTCACAGAGCCACTCCTTCACAGCTCCAGTCACTAACTGAGCAACTCCTTCACTGACCCACTCAATCACTCACTGAGCCACTCCTTCTCAGCTCCACTCACTCACTAACTGTGTCACTCCTTCACTGCTCCACTCAATCACTGAGCTACTCCTTCACTGCTCTACTCACTCTCTCACTGAGCCACTCCTTCATTGCTCCACTCACTCACTGAGCCTCTCCTTCACTGCTCCACTCAATCACTCACTGAGCCACTCCTTCTCTGCTCCAATCACTAACTGAGCAACTCCTTCACTGCTCCACTCACTCACTACCTGAGCCACATCTTCACTGATCCAATCACTAACTGAACAACTCCTTCACTGTTCCACTCACTCACTAACTGAGCCACTCCTTCACAGTTCCACTCACTCACAGAGCCACTCCTTCACAGCTCCAGTCACTAACTGAGCAACTCCTTCACTGCTCGACACACTCACTCACTGAGCCACTCCTTCTCTGCTCCACTAACTCACTGAGCCACTCCTTTACTGCCCAACTGACTCACTACCTGAGCCACATCTTCAATGCTCCAATCACTAAATGAGCAAATCCTTCACTGCTCAACTCACTCACTACCTGAGCCACATCTTCACTGATCCAATCACTAACTGAGCAACTCCTTCACTGTTCCACTCACTCACTAACTGAGCCACTCCTTCACAGCTCCACTCACTCACGGAGCCACTCCTTCACTGCTCCAATCAATCACTCACTGAGCCACTCATTCACTGCTCCATTCCGTCACTAACTGAGCCACTCCTTCACTGAGCCACTCACTGACTGAGCCACTCCCTCACTCCTCCACTCACTCAATCATGAGCCACTCCTTCACTGCTCCACTCACTAACTAAGCCACTCCTTCACTGCTCAACTCACTCACTAACTGAGCCACTCCTACACTGCTCTACTCACTCACTCACTGAGCCACTCCTTCACTGCTCCACTCACTCACTCACTGAGCGACTCCTTCACTGCTCCACTCACTCACTAAGCCACTCCTTCACTACTCCACTCACTCACTGAGCCACTCCTTCACTGCTCCACTCACTCACTAACTGAGCCATTCCTTCACTGCTCCACTCACTCAATCACTCATCGAGCCACTCCTTCACTGCTCCACTCACTCACTGAGCCACTCCTTCACTGCAGTGCTCCACTCACTCACCAAATGAGCTCTCCTTCACTGCTCTACTCACTTACAGAGCCACTCCTTCACTGCTCCACTCAGTCACTCAATAAACACTCCTTCTCTGCTCTACTCACTCACTGAGCCACTCCTTCACTGCTCCACTCACTCACTGAACCACTCCTTCACAGCTCCACTCACTCACTGAACCACTCCTTCACTGCTCCACTCACTCACTCACTGAGCCACTCCTTCAATGCTCCACTCTATCAGTCATGAGCCACTCCTTCACTGCTAGACTCACTCACTAACTGAGCCACACTTTCTTTGCTCCACTCACTCACTGAGCCACTCCTTCACAGCTCCACTCACTCACTCACTGAGCCATTCCTTCACTGCTCCACTCTTTCAGTCATGAGCCACTCCTTCACTGCTAGACTCACTCACTAACTGAGCCACACTTTCTTTGCTCCACTCACTCACTGAGCCATTCCTTAACTTCTCCACTCACTCACTGAGCAACTCCTTCACTGCTCCACTCACTCACTAACTGAGCCAATCCTTCACTTCTCCACGCATTCACTGATCCTCTCCTTCACTGCTCCACTCACTCACTCAGCTATTGCTTCATGCTCCATTCACACACTCACTGAGCCACTCCTTCACTGCTCCACTCACTCACTGTGCCACTCCTTCACTGCTCCACTCACTCACTGAGCCACTCCTTCACTGCTGTGCTCCACTCACTCACTAACTGAGCCTCTCCTTCACTGCTCCATTCACTCACTGATGAGCCACTCCTTCACTACTCTACTCACTATCTCACTGAGCCACACATTCACTGCTCCACTCACCTACTCAGCCACTCCTTCACTGCTCTATTCACTCACTCACTGAGCTACTCCTTGACAGCTCCACTCACTCACTGAGGCACTTCTTCATTGCTCCATTCACTCACTGAGCCACTCCTTCACAGCTCCACTCACTCACTCACTGAGCCATTCCTTCACTGCTCCAGTCACTAACTGAGCAACTCCTTCACTACTCCACTCACTCACTGAGCCACTCCTTCACTTCCCCACTCACTTAATGATCCATTACTTCACCGCTCCACTCACTCACTAAGTGAGCCATTCCTTCACTGCTCCACTCACTCACTCACTGATCCACTCCTTCACAGCTCCACTCACTCACTGACTGAGCCATTCCTTCACTGCTCAAGTCAATAACTGAGCAACTCCTTCACTTCTCCACTCACTCACTGAGCCACTCCTTCACTTCCCCACTCATTCACTGATCCTCTCCTTCACTGCTCCACTCACTCACTGAGCAACTCCTTCACTGCTCCACTCACTCACTAACTGAGCCAGTCCTTCACTTCTCCACTCATTCACTGATCCTCTCCTTCACTGCTCCACTCACTCACTCAGCTATTCCTTCATGCTCCATTCACACACTCACTGAGCCACTCCTTCACTGCTCCACTCACTCACTGTGCCACTCCTTCACTGCTCCACTCACTCACTGAGCCACTCCTTCACTGCTGTGCTCCACTCACTCACTAACTGAGCCTCTCCTTCACTGCTCCATTCACTCACTGATGAGCCACTCCTTCACTACTCTACTCACTATCTCACTGAGCCACACATTCACTGCTCCACTCACCTACTCAGCCACTCCTTCACTGCTCTATTCACTCACTCACTGAGCTACTCCTTGACAGCTCCACTCACTCACTGAGGCACTTCTTCATTGCTCCATTCACTCACTGAGCCACTCCTTCACAGCTCCACTCACTCACTCACTGAGCCATTCCTTCACTGCTCCAGTCACTAACTGAGCAACTCCTTCACTACTCCACTCACTCACTGAGCCACTCCTTCACTTCCCCACTCACTTAATGATCCATTCCTTCACTGCTCCACTCACTCACTAAGTGAGCCATTCCTTCACTGCTCCACTCAATCACTCACTGAGCCACTCCTTCTCTGCTCCAATCACTAACTGAGCAACTCCTCCACTGCTCCACTCACTCACTACCTGAGCCACATCTTCACTGATCCAATCACTAACTGAACAACTCCTTCACTGTTCCACTCACTCACTAACTGAGTCACTCCTTCACAGCTCCACTCACTCACAGAGCCACACCTTCACAGCTCCAGTCACTAACTGAGCAACTCCTTCACTGCTCGACACACTCACTCACTGAGCCACTCCTTCTCTGCTCCACTAACTCACTGAGCCACTCCTTTACTGCTCCACTGACTCACTACCTGAGCCACATCTTCAATGCTCCAATCACTAAATGAGCAAATCCTTCACTGCTCAACTCACTCACTACCTGAGCCACATCTTCACTGATCCAATCACTAACTGAGCAACTCCTTCACTGTTCCACTCACTCACTAACTGAGCCACTCCTTCACAGCTCCACTCACTCACGGAGCCACTCCTTCACTGCTCCAATCAATCACTCACTGAGCCACTCATTCACTGCTCCATTCCGTCACTAACTGAGCCACTCCTTCACTGAGCCACTCACTGACTGAGCCACTCCCTCACTCCTCCACTCACTCAATCATGAGCCACTCCTTCACTGCTCCACTCACTAACTAAGCCACTCCTTCACTGCTCAACTCACTCACTAACTGAGCCACTCCTACACTGCTCTACTCACTCACTCACTGAGCCACTCCTTCACTGCTCCACTCACTCACTCACTGAGCGACTCCTTCACTGCTCCACTCACTCACTAAGCCACTCCTTCACTACTCCACTCACTCACTGAGCCACTCCTTCACTGCTCCACTCACTCACTAACTGAGCCATTCCTTCACTGCTCCACTCACTCAATCACTCATCGAGCCACTCCTTCACTGCTCCACTCACTCACTGAGCCACTCCTTCACTGCAGTGCTCCACTCACTCACCAAATGAGCTCTCCTTCACTGCTCTACTCACTTACAGAGCCACTCCTTCACTGCTCCACTCAGTCACTCAATAAACACTCCTTCTCTGCTCTACTCACTCACTGAGCCACTCCTTCACTGCTCCACTCACTCACTGAACCACTCCTTCACAGCTCCACTCACTCACTGAACCACTCCTTCACAGCTCCACTCACTCACTGAACCACTCCTTCACTGCTCCACTCACTCACTCACTGAGCCACTCCTTCAATGCTCCACTCTATCAGTCATGAGCCACTCCTTCACTGCTAGACTCACTCACTAACTGAGCCACACTTTCTTTGCTCCACTCACTCACTGAGCCACTCCTTCACAGCTCCACTCACTCACTCACTGAGCCATTCCTTCACTGCTCCACTCTTTCAGTCATGAGCCACTCCTTCACTGCTAGACTCACTCACTAACTGAGCCACACTTTCTTTGCTCCACTCACTCACTGAGCCATTCCTTAACTTCTCCACTCACTCACTGAGCAACTCCTTCACTGCTCCACTCACTCACTAACTGAGCCAATCCTTCACTTCTCCACGCATTCACTGATCCTCTCCTTCACTGCTCCACTCACTCACTCAGCTATTCCTTCATGCTCCATTCACACACTCACTGAGCCACTCCTTCACTGCTCCACTCACTCACTGTGCCACTCCTTCACTGCTCCACTCACTCACTGAGCCACTCCTTCACTGCTGTGCTCCACTCACTCACTAACTGAGCCTCTCCTTCACTGCTCCATTCACTCACTGATGAGCCACTCCTTCACTACTCTACTCACTATCTCACTGAGCCACACATTCACTGCTCCACTCACCTACTCAGCCACTCCTTCACTGCTCTATTCACTCACTCACTGAGCTACTCCTTGACAGCTCCACTCACTCACTGAGGCACTTCTTCATTGCTCCATTCACTCACTGAGCCACTCCTTCACAGCTCCACTCACTCACTCACTGAGCCATTCCTTCACTGCTCCAGTCACTAACTGAGCAACTCCTTCACTACTCCACTCACTCACTGAGCCACTCCTTCACTTCCCCACTCACTTAATGATCCATTACTTCACTGCTCCACACACTCACTAAGTGAGCCATTCCTTCACTGCTCCACTCACTCACTCACTGATCCACTCCTTCACAGCTCCACTCACTCACTGACTGAGCCATTCCTTCACTGCTCAAGTCAATAACTGAGCAACTCCTTCACTTCTCCACTCACTCACTGAGCCACTCCTTCACTTCCCCACTCATTCACTGATCCTCTCCTTCACTGCTCCACTCACTCACTGAGCATCTCCTTCACTGCTCCACTCACTCACTAACTGAGCCAGTCCTTCACTTCTCCACTCATTCACTGATCCTCTCCTTCACTGCTCCACTCACTCACTCAGCTATTCCTTCATGCTCCATTCACACACTCACTGAGCCACTCCTTCACTGCTCCACTCACTCACTGTGCCACTCCTTCACTGCTCCACTCACTCACTGAGCCACTCCTTCACTGCTGTGCTCCACTCACTCACTAACTGAGCCTCTCCTTCACTGCTCCATTCACTCACTGATGAGCCACTCCTTCACTACTCTACTCACTATCTCACTGAGCCACACATTCACTGCTCCACTCACCTACTCAGCCACTCCTTCACTGCTCTATTCACTCACTCACTGAGCTACTCCTTGACAGCTCCATTCACTCACTGAGCCACTCCTTCACAGCTCCACTCACTCACTCACTGAGCCATTCCTTCACTGCTCCAGTCACTAACTGAGCAACTCCTTCACTACTCCACTCACTCACTGAGCCACTCCTTCACTTCCCCACTCACTTAATGATCCATTCCTTCACTGCTCCACTCACTCACTAAGTGAACCATTCCTTCACTGCTCCACTCACTCACTCACTGAGCCACTCCTTCACAGCTCCACTCACTCACTGACTGAGCCATTCCTTCACTGCTCAAGTCAATAACTGAGCAACTCCTTCACTTCTCCACTCACTCACTGAGCCACTCCTTCACTTCCCCACTCACTTAATGATCCACTCCTTCACTTCTCCACTCACTCACTGATCCACTCCTTCACTGCTCCACTCACTCACTCAGCCACTCCTTCATGCTCTATTCACACACTCACTGAGCCACTCCTTCACTGCTCCACTCACTCACTGAGCCACTCCTTCACTGCTCCACTCACTCAATAACTGAGCCATTCCTTCAATGCTCCACTCATTCAATCACTCATCGAGCCACTCCTTCACTGCTCCACTCACTCACTGAGCCACTCCTTCACTGCAGTGCTCCAATCACTCACTAACTGAGCTATCCTTCACTGCTCTACTCACTTACAGAGCCACTCTTTCACTGCTCCATTCACACACTCATTGAGCCACACATTCACTACTCCTCTCACTCACTCAGCCACTCCTTCACTGCTCTATTCACTCACTCACTGAGCTACTCCTTCACTGCTCCACTCACTCACTGAGGCACTCCTTCATTGCTCCACTCACTCACTGAGCCACTCCTTCACAGCTGCACACATTAACTCACTGAGCCATTCCTTCACTGATCCAGTCACTAACTGAGCAACTCCTTCACTGCTCCACTCACTCACTCACTGAGCCAGTCCTTCACTTCTCCACTCATTCACTGATCCTCTCCTTCACTGCTCCACTCACTCACTCAGCCACTCCTTCATGCTCCATTCACACACTCACTGAGCTGCTCCTTCACTGCTCCACTCACTCACTGTGAAACTCCTTAAATGCTCCACTCACTCACTGAGCCACTCCTTCACTGCTGTGCTCCACTCACTCACTAACTGAGCCTCTCCTTCACTGCTCCATTCACTCACTGATGAGCCACTCCTTCACTACTCTACTCACTGTCTCACTGAGCCACACATTCACTGCTCCACTCACCTACTCAGCCACTCCTTCACTGCTCTATTCACTCACTCACTGAGCTACTCCTTGACTGCTCCACTCACTCACTGAGGAACTTCTTCATTGCTCCACTCACTCACTGAGCCACTCCTTCACAGGTCCACTCACTCACTCACTGAGCCATTCCTTCACTGCTCCACTCACTCACTGAGCCACTCCTTCACTTCCCCACTCACTTAATGATCCACTCCTTCACTGCTCCACTCACTCACTAACTGAGCCATTCCTTCACTGCTCCACTCACTCACTAACTGAGCCAGTCCTTCACTTCTCCACTCACTCACTGATCCACTCCTTCACTGCTCCACTCACTCACTCAGCCTCTCCTTCATGCTCTATTCACACACTGAGCCACTCCTTCACTGCTCCACTCACTCACAAACTGGGCCATTCCTTCACTGCTCCACTCATTCAATCTCTCATCGAGCCACTCCTTCACTGCTCCACTCAGTCACTGAGCCACTCCTTCACTGCAGTGCTCCACACACTCACTAACTGAGCTATCCTTCACTGCTCTACTCACTTACAGAGCCACTCTTTCACTGCTCCATTCACACATTCATTGAGCCACACCTTCACTACTCCACTCACTCACTCAGCCACTCCTTCACTGCTCTATTCACTCACTCACTGAGCTAGTCCTTCACTGCTCCACTCACTCACTGAGGCACTCCTTCATTGCTCCACTCACTCACTGAGCCATTCCTTCACTGATCCAGTCACTAACTGAGCAACTCCTTCACTGCTCCACTCACTCACTAACTGAGCCATTCCTTCACTGCTCCACTCACTCACTAACTGAGCCAGTCCTTCACTTCTCCACTCACTCACTGATCCACTCCTTCACAGCTCCACTCACTCACACAGCCACTCCTTCATGCTCCATTCACACACTCACTGAGCCACTCCTTCACTGCTCCACTCACTCACTAACTGAACTCTCCTTCACTGCTCCACTCACTCACTGAGCCACTCCTTCACTGCTCTACTCACTCACTGAGACACTCCTTCATTGCTCCGCTCAGTCACTCACTGAGCCACTCCTTCACTGCTCCACTCACTCACTGATGAGCCACTCCTTCTCTACTCTACTCACTGTCTCACTGAGCCACACCTTCACTGCTCCACTCACCTACTCAGCCACTCCTTCCCTGCTCAACTCACTCACTGAGGCACTCCTTCATTGCTCCACTCACTCACTGAGCAACTCCTTCACAGCTCCACACACTCACTCACTGAGCCATTCCTTCACTGCGTCAGTCACTAACTAAGAAACTCCTTCACTGCTCCACTCACTCACTCACTGAGCAATTCCTTCACTGCTCCACTCACTCACTCAGCCACTCCTTCATGCTCTATTCACAAACTCACTGAGCCACTCCTTCACTGCTCCACTCACTCACTCAGCCACTCCTTCACAGCTCCACTCACTCACTGAGCCACTCGAAGACTGCAACACTTATTCACTTACTGAGCCATTACTTCACTGCTCCAGTCACTAACTGAGCAACTCCTTCACTGCTCCACTCACTCACTAACTGAGCCACTCCTTCACAGCTCCACTCACTCACTCACTGAGCCATTCCTTCACTGCTCCAGTCACTAACTAAGCAACTCCTTCACTGCTCCACTCATTCACTCACTGAGAAACTCCTTCACTGCTCCACTCATTCACTCACTGAGCAATTCCTTCACTGCTTCAGTCACTCACTGAGCCACTCCTTCACTTCTCCACTCACTCACTGATCCACTCCTTCACTGCTCCACTCACTCACTCAGCCACTCCTTCATGTTCTATTCACACACTCACTGAGCCACTCCTTCACTGCTCCACTCACTCACTGATCCACTCCTTCACTGCTCCACTCACTCACTCAGCCACTCCTTCATGTTCTATTCACACACTCACTGAGCCATTCCTTTACTGCTCCAGTCACTAACTAAGCAACTCCTTCACTGCTCCACTCACTCACTCACTGAGCAACTCCTTCACTGCTCCACTCACTCACTCACTGAGCCATTCCTTCACTGCTCCATTCACTCACTGAGCCACTCCTTCACTTCTCCACTCACTAACTGATCCACTCCTTCACTGCTCCCCTCACTCACTAACTGAACCATTCCTTCACTGCTCCACTCACTCACTAACTGAGCCACTCCTTCACTGCTCCACTCACTCACTGAGCCACTCCTTCACTGCTCCACTCTTTCAGTCATGAGCCACTCCTTCACTGCTAGACTCACTCACTAACTGAGCCACTCTTTCACTGCTCCACTCACTCACTGAGCCACGCCCTCACTACTCCACACACTCACTAACTGTGTCACTCCTTCACTGCTCCACTCAATCACTGAGCTACTCCTTCACTGCTCTACTCACTCTCTCACAGAGCCACTCCTTCATTGCTCCACTCACTCACTGAGCAACTCCTTCACTGCTCCACTCAATCACTCACTGAGCCACTCCTTCCCAGCTCCACTCACTCACTAACTGTGTCACTCCTTCACTGCTCCACTCAATCACAGAGCTACTCCTTCACTGCTCTACTCACTCTCTCACTGAGCCACTCCTTCATTGCTCCACTCACTCACTGAGCCTCTCCTTCACTGCTCCACTCAATCACTCACTGAGCCACTCCTTCTCTGCTCCAATCACTAACTGAGCAACTCCTTCACTGCTCCACTCACTCACTACCTGAGCCACATCTTCACTGATCCAATCACTAACTGAACAACTCCTTCACTGTTCCACTCACTCACTAACTGAGCCACTCCTTCACAGCTCCACTCACTCACAGAGCCACTCCTTCACAGCTCCAGTCACTAACTGATCAACTCCTTCACTGCTCGACACACTCACTCACTGAGCCACTCCTTCTCTGCTCCACTAACTCACTGAGCCACGCCTTTACTGCTCCACTGACTCACTACCTGAGCCACATCTTCAATGCTTCAATCACTAAATGAGCAAATCCTTCACTGCTCAACTCACTCACTACCTGAGCCACATCTTCACTGATCCAATCACTAACTAAGCAACTCCTTCACTGTTCCACTCACTCACTAACTGAGCCACTCCTTCACAGCTCCACTCACTCACTGAGCCACTCCTTCACTGCTCCAATCAATCACTCATTGAGCCACTCATTCACTGCTCCATTCCGTCACTAACTGAGCCACTCCTTCACTGCGCCACTCACTGACTGAGCCACTCCCTCACTCCTCCACTCACTCAATCATGAGCCACTCCTTCACTGCTCCACTCACTAACTAAGCCAATCCTTCACTGCTCAACTCACTCACTAACTGAGCCACTCCTACACTGCTCTACTCACTCACTCACTGAGCCACTCCTTCACTGCTCCACTCACTCACTCACTGAGCGACTCCTTCACTGCTCCACTCACTCACTAAGCCAATCCTTCACTACTCCACTCACTCACTGAGCCACTCCTTCACTGATCCACTCACTCACTAACTGAGCCATTCCTTCACTGCTCCACTCACTCAATCACTCATCGAGCCACTCCTTCACTGCTCCACTCACTCACTGAGCCACTCCTTCACTGCAGTGCTCCACTCACTCACCAAATGAGCTCTCCTTCACTGCTCTACTCACTTACAGAGCCACTCCTTCACTGCTCCACTCAGTCACTCAATAAACACTCCTTCTCTGCTCTACTCACTCACTGAGCCACTCCTTCACTGCTCCACTCACTCACTGAACCACTCCTTCACAGCTCCACTCACTCACTGAACCACTCCTTCACAGCTCCACTCACTCACTGAACCACTCCTTCACTGCTCCACTCACTCACTCACTGAGCCACTCCTTCAATGCTCCACTCTATCAGTCATGAGCCACTCCTTCACTGCTAGACTCACTCACTAACTGAGCCACACTTTCTTTGCTCCACTCACTCACTGAGCCACTCCTTCACAGCTCCACTCACTCACTCACTGAGCTATTCCTTCACTGCTCCACTCTTTCAGTCATGAGCCACTCCTTCACTGCTAGACTCACTCACTAACTGAGCCACACTTTCTTTGCTCCACTCACTCACTGAGCCATTCCTTAACTTCTCCACTCACTCACTGAGCAACTCCTTCACTGCTCCACTCACTCACTAACTGAGCCAGTCCTTCACTTCTCCACTCATTCACTGATCCTCTCGTTCACTGCTCCACTCACTCACTCAGCTATTCCTTCATGCTCCATTCACACACTCACTGAGCCACTCCTTCACTGCTCCACTCACTCACTGTGCCACTCCTTCACTGCTCCACTCACTCACTGAGCCACTCCTTCACTGCTGTGCTCCACTCACTCACTAACTGAGCCTCTCCTTCACTGCTCCATTCACTCACTGATGAGCCACTCCTTCACTACTCTACTCACTATCTCACTGAGCCACACATTCACTGCTCCACTCACCTACTCAGCCACTCCTTCACTGCTCTATTCACTCACTCACTGAGCTACTCCTTGACAGCTCCACTCACTCACTGAGGCACTTCTTCATTGCTCCATTCACTCACTGAGCCACTCCTTCACAGCTCCACTCACTCACTCACTGAGCCATTCCTTCACTGCTCCAGTCACTAACTGAGCAACTCCTTCACTACTCCACTCACTCACTGAGCCACTCCTTCACTTCCCCACTCACTTAATGATCCATTCCTTCACTGCTCCACTCACTCACTAACTGAGCCATTCCTTCACTGCTCCACTCACTCACTCACTGAGCCACTCCTTCACAGCTCCACTCACTCACTGACTGAGCCATTCCTTCACTGCTCAAGTCAATAACTGAGCAACTCCTTCACTTCTCCACTCACTCACTGAGCCACTCCTTCACTTCCCCACTCACTTAATGATCCACTCCTTCACTTCTCCACTCACTCACTGATCCACTCCTTCACTGCTCCACTCACTCACTCAGCCACTCCTTCATGCTCTATTCACACACTCACTGAGCCACTCCTTCACTGCTCCACTCACTCACTGAGCCACTCCTTCACTGCTCCACTCACTCACTAACTGAGCCATTCCTTCAATGCTCCACTCATTCAATCACTCATCGAGCCACTCCTTCACTGCTCCACTCACTCACTGAGCCACTCCTTCACTGCAGTGCTCCAATCACTCACTAACTGAGCTATCCTTCACTGCTCTACTCACTTACAGAGCCACTCTTTCACTGCTCCATTCACACACTCATTGAGCCACACATTCACTACTCCTCTCACTCACTCAGCCACTCCTTCACTGCTCTATTCACTCACTCACAGAGCTACTCCTTCACTGCTCCACTCACTCACTGAGGCACTCCTTCATTGCTCCACTCACTCACTGAGCCACTCCTTCACAGCTGCACACATTAACTCACTGAGCCATTCCTTCACTGATCCAGTCACTAACTGAGCAACTCCTTCACTGCTCCACTCACTCACTCACTGAGCCAGTCCTTCACTTCTCCACTCATTCACTGATCCTCTCCTTCACTGCTCCACTCACTCACTCAGCCACTCCTTCATGCTCCATTCACACACTCACTGAGCCGCTCCTTCACTGCTCCACTCACTCACTGTGCAACTCCTTAAATGCTCCACTCACTCACTGAGCCACTCCTTCACTGCTGTGCTCCACTCACTCACCAACTGAGCCTCTCCTTCACTGCTCCATTCACTCACTGATGAGCCACTCCTTCACTACTCTACTCACTGTCTCACTGAGCCACACATTCACTGCTCCACTCACCTACTCAGCCACTCCTTCACTGCTCTATTCACTCACTCACTGAGCTACTCCTTGACTGCTCCACTCACTCACTGAGGCTCTTCTTCATTGCTCCACTCACTCACTGAGCCACTCCTTCACAGGTCCACTCACTCACTCACTGAGCCATTCCTTCACTGCTCCACTCACTCATTGAGCCACTCCTTCACTTCCCCACTCACTTAATGATCCACTCCTTCACTGCTCCACTCACTCACTAACTGAGCCATTCCTTCACTGCTCCACTCACTCACTAACTGAGCCAGTCCTTCACTTCTCCACTCACTCACTGATCCACTCCTTCACTGCTCCACTCACTCACTCAGCCACTCCTTCATGCTCTATTCACACACTGAGCCACTCCTTCACTGCTCCACTCACTCACAAACTGGGCCATTCCTTCACTGCTCCACTCATTCAATCTCTCATCGAGCCACTCCTTCACTGCTCCACTCAGTCACTGAGCCACTCCTTCACTGCAGTGCTCCACACACTCACTAACTGAGCTATCCTTCACTGCTCTACTCACTTACAGAGCCACTCTTTCACTGCTCCATTCACACATTCATTGATCCACACCTTCACTACTCCACTCACTCACTCAGCCACTCCTTCACTGCTCTATTCACTCACTCACTGAGCTAGTCCTTCACTGCTCCACTCACTCACTGAGGCACTCCTTCATTGCTCCACTCACTCACTGAGCCATTCCTTCACTGATCCAGTCACTAACTGAGCAACTCCTTCACTGCTCCACTCACTCACTAACTGAGCCACTCCTTCACTGCTCCACTCTTGCAGTCATGAGCCACTCCATCACTGCTAGACTCACTCACTAACTGAGCCACCCTTTCACTGCTCCACTCACTCACTGAGCCACGCCCTCTCTACTCCACACACTCACTAACTGTGTCACTCCTTCACTGCTCCACTCAATCACTGAGCTACTCCTTCACTGCTCTACTCACTCTCTCACAGAGCCACTCCTTCATTGCTCCACTCACTCACTGAGCAACTCCTTCACTGCTCCACTCAATCACTCACTGAGCCACTCCTTCTCAGCTCCACTCACTCACTAACTGTGTCACTCCTTCACTGCTCCACTCAATCACTGAGCTACTCCTTCACTGCTCTACTCACTCTCTCACTGAGCCACTCCTTCATTGCTCCACTCACTCACTGAGCCACTCCTTCACTGCTCCACTCAATCACTCACTGAGCCACTCCTTCTCTTCTCCAATCACTAACTGAGCAACTCCTTCACTGCTCCACTCACTCACTACCTGAGCCACATCTTCACTGATCCAATCACTAACTGAACAACTCCTTCACTGTTCCACTCACTCACTAACTGAGCCACTCCTTCACAGCTCCACTCACTCACAGAGCCACTCCTTCACAGCTCCAGTCACTAACTGAGCAACTCCTTCACTGCTCGACACACTCACTCACTGAGCCACTCCTTCTCTGCTCCACTAACTCACTGAGCCACGCCTTTACTGCTCCACTGACTCACTACCTGAGCCACATCTTCAATGCTCCAATCACTAACTGAGCAACTCCTTCACTGCTCGACTCACTCACTCACTGAGCCACTCCTTCACTGCTCCACTCACTCACTAAGCCACTCCTTCACTGCTCCTATCACTAACTGAGCAACTGCTTCACTGCTGCACTCACTCACTCACTGAGCCACTCCTTCACATCTCCACTCACTCACTGAGACACTCCTTCACTGCTCCATTCCGTCACTAACTGAGCCACTCCTTCACTGCGCCACTCACTGACTGAGCCACTCCCTCACTCCTCCACTCACTCAGTCATGAGCCACTCCTTCACTGCTAGACTCACTAACTGAGGCACTCCTTCACTGCTCCACTCACTCACTGAGCCACCCCTTCACAGCTCCACTCACTCACTCACTGAGCCATTCCTTCACTGCTCCAGTCACTAACTGAGCAACTCCTTCACTGCTCCACTCACTCACTCACTGAGAAACTCCTTCACTGCTGCACTCACTCACTCACAGAGCCATTCCTTCACTGCTCCACTCACTCAATGAGCCACTCCTTCACTTCACCACTCACTAACTGATCCACTCCTTCACTGCTCCACTCACTCACTAACTGAACCATTCCTTCACTGCTCCACTCACTCAATGAGCCACTCCTTCACTTCTCCACTCACTCACTGAGCAACTCCTTCACTGCTCCACTCACTCACTGAGCCACTCCTTCACAGCTCCACTCACTCACTGAACCACTCCTTCACTGCTCCACTCACTCACTCACTGAGCCACTCCTTCACTGCTCCACTCTTTCAGTCATGAGCCACTCCTTCACTGCTAGACTCACTCACTAACTGAGCCACTCTTTCACTGCTCCACTCACTCACTGAGCCACGCCCTCACTACTCCACACACTCACTAACTGTGTCACTCCTTCACTGCTCCACTCAATCACTGAGCTACTCCTTCACTGCTCTACTCACTCTCTCACAGAGCCACTCCTTCATTGCTCCACTCACTCACTGAGCAACTCCTTCACTGCTCCACTCAATCACTCACTGAGCCACTCCTTCTCAGCTCCACTCACTCACTAACTGTGTCACTCCTTCACTGCTCCACTCAATCACTGAGCTACTCCTTCACTGCTCTACTCACTCTCTCACTGAGCCACTCCTTCATTGCTCCACTCACTCACTGAGCCACTCCTTCACTGCTCCACTCAATCACTCACTGAGCCACTCCTTCTCTGCTCCAATCACTAACTGAGCAACTCCTTCACTGCTCCACTCACTCACTACCTGAGCCACATCTTCACTGATCCAATCACTAACTGAACAACTCCTTCACTGTTCCACTCACTCACTAACTGAGCCACTCCTTCACAGCTCCACTCACTCACAGAGCCACTCCTTCACAACTCCAGTCACTAACTGAGCAACTCCTTCACTGCTCGACACACTCACTCACTGAGCCACTCCTTCTCTGCTCCACTAACTCACTGAGCCACGCCTTTACTGCTCCACTGACTCACTACCTGAGCCACATCTTCAATGCTCCAATCACTAAATGAGCAAATCCTTCACTGCTCAAATCACTCACTACCTGAGCCACATCTTCACTGATCCAATCACTAACTGAGCAACTCCTTCACTGTTCCACTCACTCACTAACTGAGCCACTCCTTCACAGCTCCACTCACTCACTGAGCCACTCCTTCACTGCTCCATTCCGTCACTAACTGAGCCACTCCTTCACTGCGCCACTCACTGACTGAGCCACTCCCTCACTCCTCCACTCACTCAGTCATGAGCCACTCCTTCACTGCTCCACTTACTAACTAAGCCACTCCTTCACTGCTCAACTCACTCACTAACTGAGCCACTCCTACACTGCTCTACTCACTCACTCACTGAGCCACTCCTTCACTGCTCCACTCACTCACTCACTGAGCGACTCCTTCACTGCTCCACTCACTCACTAAGCCACTCCTTCACTACTCCACTCACTCACTGAGCCACTCCTTCACTGCTCCACTCACTCACTAACTGAGCCATTCCTTCACTGCTCCACTCACTCAATCACTCATCGAGCCACTCCTTCACTGCTCCACTCACTCACTGAGCTTCTCCTTCACTGCAGTGCTCCACTCACTCACCAAATGAGCTCTCCTTCACTGCTCTACTCACTTACAGAGCCACTCCTTCACTGCTCCACTCAGTCACTCAATAAACACTCCTTCTCTGCTCTACTCACTCACTGAGCCACTCCTTCACTGCTCCACTCACTCACTGAACCACTCCTTCACAGCTCCACTCACTCACTGAACCACTCCTTCACTGCTCCACTCACTCACTCACTGAGCCACTCCTTCAATGCTCCACTCTATCAGTCATGAGCCACTCCTTCACTGCTAGACTCACTCACTAACTGAGCCACACTTTCTTTGCTCCACTCACTCACTGAGCCACTCCTTCACAGCTCCACTCACTCACTCACTGAGCCATTCCTTCACTGCTCCACTCTTTCAGTCATGAGCCACTCCTTCACTGCTAGACTCACTCACTAACTGAGCCACACTTTCTTTGCTCCACTCACTCACTGAGCCATTCCTTAACTTCTCCACTCACTCACTGAGCAACTCCTTCACTGCTCCACTCACTCACTAACTGAGCCAGTCCTTCACTTCTCCACTCATTCACTGATCCTCTCCTTCACTGCTCCACTCACTCACTCAGCTATTCCTTCATGCTCCATTCACACACTCACTGAGCCACTCCTTCACTGCTCCAATCACTCACTGTGCCACTCCTTCACTGCTCCACTCACTCACTGAGCCACTCCTTCACTGCTGTGCTCCACTCACTCACTAACTGAGCCTCTCCTTCACTGCTCCATTCACTCACTGATGAGCCACTCCTTCACTACTCTACTCACTATCTCACTGAGCCACACATTCACTGCTCCACTCACCTACTCAGCCACTCCTTCACTGCTCTATTCACTCACTCACTGAGCTACTCCTTGACAGCTCCACTCACTCACTGAGGCACTTCTTCATTGCTCCATTCACTCACTGAGCCACTCCTTCACAGCTCCACTCACTCACTCACTGAGCCATTCCTTCACTGCTCCAGTCACTAACTGAGCAACTCCTTCACTACTCCACTCACTCACTGAGCCACTCCTTCACTTCCCCACTCACTTAATGATCCATTCCTTCACTGCTCCACTCACTCACTAACTGAGCCATTCCTTCACTGCTCCACTCACTCACTCACTGAGCCACTCCTTCACAGCTCCACTCACTCACTGACTGAGCCATTCCTTCACTGCTCAAGTCAATAACTGAGCAACTCCTTCACTTCTCCACTCACTCACTGAGCCACTCCTTCACTTCCCCACTCACTTAATGATCCACTCCTTCACTTCTCCACTCACTCACTGATCCACTCCTTCACTGCTCCACTCACTCACTCAGCCACTCCTTCATGCTCTATTCACACACTCACTGAGCCACTCCTTCACTGCTCCACTCACTCACTGAGCCACTCCTTCACCGCTCCACTCACTCACTAACTGAGCCATTCCTTCAATGCTCCACTCATTCAATCACTCATCGAGCCACTCCTTCACTGCTCCACTCACTCACTGAGCCACTCCTTCACTGCAGTGCTCCAATCACTCACTAACTGAGCTATCCTTCACTGCTCTACTCACTTACAGAGCCACTCTTTCACTGCTCCATTCACACACTCATTGAGCCACACATTCACTACTCCTCTCACTCACTCAGCCACTCCTTCACTGCTCTATTCACTCACTCACTGAGCTACTCCTTCACTGCTCCACTCACTCACTGAGGCACTCCTTCATTGCTCCACTCACTCACTGAGCCACTCCTTCACAGCTGCACACATTAACTCACTGAGCCATTCCTTCACTGATCCAGTCACTAACTGAGCAACTCCTTCACTGCTCCACTCACTCACTCACTGAGCCAGTCCTTCACTTCTCCACTCATTCACTGATCCTCTCCTTCACTGCTCCACTCACTCACTCAGCCACTCCTTCATGCTCCATTCACACACTCACTGAGCCGCTCCTTCACTGCTCCACTCACTCACTGTGCAACTCCTTAAATGCTCCACTCACTCACTGAGCCACTCCTTCACTGCTGTGCTCCACTCACTCACTAACTGAGCCTCTCCTTCACTGCTCCATTCACTCACTGATGAGCCACTCCTTCACTACTCTACTCACTGTCTCACTGAGCCACACATTCACTGCTCCACTCACCTACTCAGCCACTCCTTCACTGCTCTATTCACTCACTCACTGAGCTACTCCTTGACTGCTCCACTCACTCACTGAGGCACTTCTTCATTGCTCCACTCACTCACTGAGCCACTCCTTCACAGGTCCACTCACTCACTCACTGAGCCATTCCTTCACTGCTCCACTCACTCACTGAGACACTCCTTCACTTCCCCACTCACTTAATGATCCACTCCTTCACTGCTCCACTCACTCACTAACTGAGCCAGTCCTTCACTTCTCCACTCATTCACTGATCCTCTCCTTCACTGCTCCACTCACTCACTCAGCTATTCCTTCATGCTCCATTCACACACTCACTGAGCCACTCCTTCACTGCTCCACTCACTCACTGTGCCACTCCTTCACTGCTCCACTCACTCACTGAGCCACTCCTTCACTGCTGTGCTCCACTCACTCACTAACTGAGCCTCTCCTTCACTGCTCCATTCACTCACTGATGAGCCACTCCTTCACTACTCTACTCACTATCTCACTGAGCCACACATTCACTGCTCCACTCACCTACTCAGCCACTCCTTCACTGCTCTATTCACTCACTCACTGAGCTACTCCTTGACAGCTCCACTCACTCACTGAGGCACTTCTTCATTGCTCCATTCACTCACTGAGCCACTCCTTCACAGCTCCACTCACTCACTCACTGAGCCATTCCTTCACTGCTCCAGTCACTAACTGAGCAACTCCTTCACTACTCCACTCACTCACTGAGCCACTCCTTCACTTCCCCACTCACTTAATGATCCATTCCTTCACTGCTCCACTCACTCACTAACTGAGCCATTCCTTCACTGCTCCACTCACTCACTCACTGAGCCACTCCTTCACAGCTCCACTCACTCACTGACTGAGCCATTCCTTCACTGCTCAAGTCAATAACTGAGCAACTCCTTCACTTCTCCACTCACTCACTGAGCCACTCCTTCACTTCCCCTCTCACTTAATGATCCACTCCTTCACTTCTCCACTCACTCACTGATCCACTCCTTCACTGCTCCACTCACTCACTCAGCCACTCCTTCATGCTCTATTCACACACTCACTGAGCCACTCCTTCACTGCTCCACTCACTCACTGAGCCACTCCTTCACTGCTCCACTCACTCACTAACTGAGCCATTCCTTCAATGCTCCACTCATTCAATCACTCATCGAGCCACTCCTTCACTGCTCCACTCACTCACTGAGCCACTCCTTCACTGCAGTGCTCCAATCACTCACTAACTGAGCTATCCTTCACTGCTCTACTCACTTACAGAGCCACTCTTTCACTGCTCCATTCACACACTCATTGAGCCACACATTCACTACTCCTCTCACTCACTCAGCCACTCCGTCACTGCTCTATTCACTCACTCACAGAGCTACCCCTTCACTGCTCCACTCACTCACTGAGGCACTCCTTCATTGCTCCACTCACTCACTGAGCCACTCCTTCACAGCTGCACACATTAACTCACTGAGCCATTCCTTCACTGATCCAGTCACTAACTGAGGAACTCCTTCACTGCTCCACTCACTCACTCACTGAGCCAGTCCTTCACTTCTCCACTCATTCACTGATCCTCTCCTTCACTGCTCCACTCACTCACTCAGCCACTCCTTCATGCTCCATTCACACACTCACTGAGCCGCTCCTTCACTGCTCCACTCACTCACTGTGCAAGTCCTTAAATGCTCCACTCACTCACTGAGCCACTCCTTCACTGCTGTGCTCCACTCACTCACTAACTGAGCCTCTCCTTCACTGCTCAATTCACTCACTGATGAGCCACTCCTTCACTACTCTACTCACTGTCTCACTGAGCCACACATTCACTGCTCCACTCACCTACTCAGCCACTCCTTCACTGCTCTATTCACTCACTCACTGAGCTACTCCTTGACTGCTCCACTCACTCACTGAGGCACTTCTTCATTGCTCCACTCACTCACTGAGCCACTCCTTCACAGGTCCACTCACTCACTCACTGAGCCATTCCTTCACTGCTCCACTCACTCACTGAGCCACTCCTTCACTTCCCCACTCACTTAATGATCCACTCCTTCACTGCTCCACTCACTCACTAACTGAGCCATTCCTTCACTGCTCCACTCACTCACTAACTGAGCCAGTCCTTCACTTCTCCACTCACTCACTGATCCACTCCTTCACTGCTCCACTCACTCACTCAGCCACTCCTTCATGCTCTATTCACACACTGAGCCACTCCTTCACTGCTCCACTCACTCACAAACTGGGCCATTCCTTCACTGCTCCACTCATTCAATCTCTCATCGAGCCACTCCTTCACTGCTCCACTCAGTCACTGAGCCACTCCTTCACTGCAGTGCTCCACACACTCACTAACTGAGCTATCCTTCACTGCTCTACTCACTTACAGAGCCACTCTTTCACTGCTCCATTCACACATTCATTGAGCCACACCTTCACTACTCCACTCACTCACTCAGCCACTCCTTCACTGCTCTATTCACTCACTCACTGAGCTAGTCCTTCACTGCTCCACTCACTCACTGAGGCACTCCTTCATTGCTCCACTCACTCACTGAGCCATTCCTTCACTGATCCAGTCACTAACTGAGCAACTCCTTCACTGCTCCACTCACTCACTAACTGAGCCATTCCTTCACTGCTCCACTCACTCACTAACTGAGCCAGTCCTTCACTTCTCCACTCACTCACTGATCCACTCCTTCACTGCTCCACTCACTCACACAGCCACTCCTTCATGCTCCATTCACACACTCACTGAGCCACTCCTTCACTGCTCCACTCACTCACTAACTGAACTCTCCTTCACTGCTCCACTCACTCACTGAGCCACTCCTTCACTGCTCTACTCACTCACTGAGACACTCCTTCACTGCTCCGCTCAGTCACTCACTGAGCCACTCCTTCACTGCTCCACTCACTCACTGATGAGCCACTCCTTCTCTACTCTACTCACTGTCTCACTGAGCCACACCTTCACTGCTCCACTCACCTACTCAGCCACTCCTTCACTGCTCCACTCACTCACTGAGGCACTCCTTCATTGCTCCACACACTCACTGAGCAACTCCTTCACAGCTCCACACACTCACTCACTGAGCCATTCCTTCACTGCGTCAGTCACTAACTAAGAAACTCCTTCACTGCTCCACTCACTCACTCACTGAGCAATTCCTTCACTGCTCCACTCACTCACTCAGCCACTCCTTCATGCTCTATTCACAAACTCACTGAGCCACTCCTTCACTGCTCCACTCACTCACTCAGCCACTCCTTCACAGCTCCACTCACTCACTGAGCCACTCGAAGACTGCAACACTTATTCACTTACTGAGCCATTACTTCACTGCTCCAGTCACTAACTGAGCAACTCCTTCACTGCTCCACTCACTCACTAACTGAGCCACTCCTTCACAGCTCCACTCACTCACTCACTGAGCCATTCCTTCACTGCTCCAGTCACTAACTAAGCAACTCCTTCACTGCTCCACTCACTCACTCACTGAGAAACTCCTTCACTGCTCCACTCACTCACTCACTGAGCCATTCCTTCACTGCTTCACTCACTCACTGAGCCACTCCTTCACTTCTCCACTCACTCACTGATCCACTCCTTCACTGCTCCACTCACTCACTCAGCCACTCCTTCATGTTCTATTCACACACTCACTGAGCCACTCCTTCACTGCTCCAGTCACTAACTAAGCAACTCCTTCACTGCTCCACTCACTCACTCACTGAGGAACTCCTTCACTGCTCCACTCACTCACTCACTGAGCCATTCCTTCACTGCTCCATTCACTCACTGAGCCACTCCTTCACTTCTCCACTCACTAACTGATCCACTCCTTCACTGCTCCACTCACTCACTAACTGAACCATTCCTTCACTGCTCCACTCACTCACTAACTGAGCCACTCATTCACTGCTCCACTCACTCACTGAGCCACTCCTTCACTTCTCCACTCACTCACTGATCCACTCCTTCACTGCTCCACTCACTCACTGAGCCACGCCCTCACTACTCCACACACTCACTAACTGTGTCACTCCTTCACTGCTCCACTCAATCACTGAGCTACTCCTTCACTGCTCTACTCACTCTCTCACAGAGCCACTCCTTCATTGCTCCACTCACTCACTGAGCAACTCCTTCACTGCTCCACTCAATCACTCACTGAGCCACTCCTTCTCAGCTCCACTCACTCACTAACTGTGTCACTCCTTCACTGCTCCACTCAATCACTGAGCTACTCCTTCACTGCTCTACTCACTCTCTCACTGAGCCACTCCTTCATTGCTCCACTCACTCACTGAGCCACTCCTTCACTGCTCCACTCAATCACTCACTGAGCCACTCCTTCTCTTCTCCAATCACTAACTGAGCAACTCCTTCACTGCTCCACTCACTCACTACCTGAGCCACATCTTCACTGATCCAATCACTAACTGAACAACTCCTTCACTGTTCCACTCACTCACTAACTGAGCCACTCCTTCACAGCTCCACTCACTCACAGAGCCACTCCTTCACAGCTCCAGTCACTAACTGAGCAACTCCTTCACTGCTCGACACACTCACTCACTGAGCCACTCCTTCACTTCCCCACTCACTTAATGATCCATTCCTTCACTGCTCCACTCACTCACTAACTGAGCCATTCCTTCACTGCTCCACTCACTCACTCACTGAGCCAGTCCTTCACTTCTCCACTCACTCACTGATCCACTCCTTCACTGCTCCACTCACTCACTCAGCCACTCCTTCATGCTCTATTCACACACTGAGCCACTCCTTCACTGCTCCACTCACTCACAAACTGGGCCATTCCTTCACTGCTCCACTCATTCAATCTCTCATCGAGCCACTCCTTCACTGCTCCACTCAGTCACTGAGCCACTCCTTCACTGCAGTGCTCCACACACTCACTAACTGAGCTATCCTTCACTGCTCTACTCACTTACAGAGCCACTCTTTCACTGCTCCATTCACACATTCATTGAGCCACACCTTCACTACTCCACTCACTCACTCAGCCACTCCTTCACTGCTCTATTCACTCACTCACTGAGCTAGTCCTTCACTGCTCCACTCACTCACTGAGGCACTCCTTCATTGCTCCACTCACTCACTGAGCCATTCCTTCACTGATCCAGTCACTAACTGAGCAACTCCTTCACTGCTCCACTCACTCACTAACTGAGCCATTCCTTCACTGCTCCACTCACTCACTAACTGAGCCAGTCCTTCACTTCTCCACTCACTCACTGATCCACTCCTTCACTGCTCCACTCACTCACACAGCCACTCCTTCATGCTCCATTCACACACTCACTGAGCCACTCCTTCACTGCTCCACTCACTCACTAACTGAACTCTCCTTCACTGCTCCACTCACTCACTGAGCCACTCCTTCACTGCTCTACTCACTCACTGAGACACTCCTTCACTGCTCCGCTCAGTCACTCACTGAGCCACTCCTTCACTGCTCCACTCACTCACTGATGAGCCACTCCTTCTCTACTCTACTCACTGTCTCACTGAGCCACACCTTCACTGCTCCACTCACCTACTCAGCCACTCCTTCACTGCTCCACTCACTCACTGAGGCACTCCTTCATTGCTCCACACACTCACTGAGCAACTCCTTCACAGCTCCACACACTCACTCACTGAGCCATTCCTTCACTGCGTCAGTCACTAACTAAGAAACTCCTTCACTGCTCCACTCACTCACTCACTGAGCAATTCCTTCACTGCTCCACTCACTCACTCAGCCACTCCTTCATGCTCTATTCACAAACTCACTGAGCCACTCCTTCACTGCTCCACTCACTCACTCAGCCACTCCTTCACAGCTCCACTCACTCACTGAGCCACTCGAAGACTGCAACACTTATTCACTTACTGAGCCATTACTTCACTGCTCCAGTCACTAACTGAGCAACTCCTTCACTGCTCCACTCACTCACTAACTGAGCCACTCCTTCACAGCTCCACTCACTCACTCACTGAGCCATTCCTTCACTGCTCCAGTCACTAACTAAGCAACTCCTTCACTGCTCCACTCACTCACTCACTGAGAAACTCCTTCACTGCTCCACTCACTCACTCACTGAGCCATTCCTTCACTGCTTCACTCACTCACTGAGCCACTCCTTCACTTCTCCACTCACTCACTGATCCACTCCTTCACTGCTCCACTCACTCACTCAGCCACTCCTTCATGTTCTATTCACACACTCACTGAGCCACTCCTTCACTGCTCCAGTCACTAACTAAGCAACTCCTTCACTGCTCCACTCACTCACTCACTGAGGAACTCCTTCACTGCTCCACTCACTCACTCACTGAGCCATTCCTTCACTGCTCCATTCACTCACTGAGCCACTCCTTCACTTCTCCACTCACTAACTGATCCACTCCTTCACTGCTCCACTCACTCACTAACTGAACCATTCCTTCACTGCTCCACTCACTCACTAACTGAGCCACTCATTCACTGCTCCACTCACTCACTGAGCCACTCCTTCACTTCTCCACTCACTCACTGATCCACTCCTTCACTGCTCCACTCACTCACTGAGACACTCCTTCACAGCTCCACTCACTCACTGAACTACTCCTTCACTGCTCCACTCACTCACTCACTGAGCCACTCCTTCACTGCTCCACTCTTTCAGTCATGAGCCACTCCTTCACTGCTAGACTCACTCACTAACTGAGCCACCCTTTCACTGCTCCACTCACTCACTGAGCCACGCCCTCACTACTCCACACACTCACTAACTGTGTCACTCCTTCACTGCTCCACTCAATCACTGAGCTACTCCTTCACTGCTCTACTCACTCTCTCACAGAGCCACTCCTTCATTGCTCCACTCACTCACTGAGCAACTCCTTCACTGCTCCACTCAATCACTCACTGAGCCACTCCTTCTCAGCTCCACTCACTCACTAACTGTGTCACTCCTTCACTGCTCCACTCAATCACTGAGCTACTCCTTCACTGCTCTACTCACTCTCTCACTGAGCCACTCCTTCATTGCTCCACTCACTCACTGAGCCACTCCTTCACTGCTCCACTCAATCACTCACTGAGCCACTCCTTCTCTTCTCCAATCACTAACTGAGCAACTCCTTCACTGCTCCACTCACTCACTACCTGAGCCACATCTTCACTGATCCAATCACTAACTGAACAACTCCTTCACTGTTCCACTCACTCACTAACTGAGCCACTCCTTCACAGCTCCACTCACTCACAGAGCCACTCCTTCACAGCTCCAGTCACTAACTGAGCAACTCCTTCACTGCTCGACACACTCACTCACTGAGCCACTCCTTCACTTCCCCACTCACTTAATGATCCATTCCTTCACTGCTCCACTCACTCACTAACTGAGCCATTCCTTCACTGCTCCACTCACTCACTCACTGAGCCACTCCTTCACAGCTCCACTCACTCACTGACTGAGCCATTCCTTCACTGCTCAAGTCAATAACTGAGCAACTCCTTCACTTCTCCACTCACTCACTGAGCCACTCCTTCACTTCCCCACTCACTTAATGATCCACTCCTTCACTTCTCCACTCACTCACTGATCCACTCCTTCACTGCTCCACTCACTCACTCAGCCACTCCTTCATGCTCTATTCACACACTCACTGAGCCACTCCTTCACTGCTCCACTCACTCACTGAGCCACTCCTTCACCGCTCCACTCACTCACTAACTGAGCCATTCCTTCAATGCTCCACTCATTCAATCACTCATCGAGCCACTCCTTCACTGCTCCACTCACTCACTGAGCCACTCCTTCACTGCAGTGCTCCAATCACTCACTAACTGAGCTATCCTTCACTGCTCTACTCACTTACAGAGCCACTCTTTCACTGCTCCATTCACACACTCATTGAGCCACACATTCACTACTCCTCTCACTCACTCAGCCACTCCTTCACTGCTCTATTCACTCACTCACTGAGCTACTCCTTCACTGCTCCACTCACTCACTGAGGCACTCCTTCATTGCTCCACTCACTCACTGAGCCACTCCTTCACAGCTGCACACATTAACTCACTGAGCCATTCCTTCACTGATCCAGTCACTAACTGAGCAACTCCTTCACTGCTCCACTCACTCACTCACTGAGCCAGTCCTTCACTTCTCCACTCATTCACTGATCCACTCCTTCACTGCTCCACTCACTCACTCAGCCACTCCTTCATGCTCCATTCACACACTCACTGAGCCGCTCCTTCACTGCTCCACTCACTCACTGTGCAACTCCTTAAATGCTCCACTCACTCACTGAGCCACTCCTTCACTGCTGTGCTCCACTCACTCACTAACTGAGCCTCTCCTTCACTGCTCCATTCACTCACTGATGAGCCACTCCTTCACTACTCTACTCACTGTCTCACTGAGCCACACATTCACTGCTCCACTCACCTACTCAGCCACTCCTTCACTGCTCTATTCACTCACTCACTGAGCTACTCCTTGACTGCTCCACTCACTCACTGAGGCACTTCTTCATTGCTCCACTCACTCACTGAGCCACTCCTTCACAGGTCCACTCACTCACTCACTGAGCCATTCCTTCACTGCTCCACTCACTCACTGAGCCACTCCTTCACTTCCCCACTCACTTAATGATCCACTCCTTCACTGCTCCACTCACTCACTAACTGAGCCAGTCCTTCACTTCTCCACTCATTCACTGATCCTCTCCTTCACTGCTCCACTCACTCACTCAGCTATTCCTTCATGCTCCATTCACACACTCACTGAGCCACTCCTTCACTGCTCCACTCACTCACTGTGCCACTCCTTCACTGCTCCACTCACTCACTGAGCCACTCCTTCACTGCTGTGCTCCACTCACTCACTAACTGAGCCTCTCCTTCACTGCTCCATTCACTCACTGATGAGCCACTCCTTCACTACTCTACTCACTATCTCACTGAGCCACACATTCACTGCTCCACTCACCTACTCAGCCACTCCTTCACTGCTCTATTCACTCACTCACTGAGCTACTCCTTGACAGCTCCACTCACTCACTGAGGCACTTCTTCATTGCTCCATTCACTCACTGAGCCACTCCTTCACAGCTCCACTCACTCACTCACTGAGCCATTCCTTCACTGCTCCAGTCACTAACTGAGCAACTCCTTCACTACTCCACTCACTCACTGAGCCACTCCTTCACTTCCCCACTCACTTAATGATCCATTCCTTCACTGCTCCACTCACTCACTAACTGAGCCATTCCTTCACTGCTCCACTCACTCACTCACTGAGCCACTCCTTCACAGCTCCACTCACTCACTGACTGAGCCATTCCTTCACTGCTCAAGTCAATAACTGAGCAACTCCTTCATTTCTCCACTCACTCACTGAGCCACTCCTTCACTTCCCCTCTCACTTAATGATCCACTCCTTCACTTCTCCACTCACTCACTGATCCACTCCTTCACTGCTCCACTCACTCACTCAGCCACTCCTTCATGCTCTATTCACACACTCACTGAGCCACTCCTTCACTGCTCCACTCACTCACTGAGCCACTCCTTCACTGCTCCACTCACTCACTAACTGAGCCATTCCTTCAATGCTCCACTCATTCAATCACTCATCGAGCCACTCCTTCACTGCTCCACTCACTCACTGAGCCACTCCTTCACTGCAGTGCTCCAATCACTCACTAACTGAGCTATCCTTCACTGCTCTACTCACTTACAGAGCCACTCTTTCACTGCTCCATTCACACACTCATTGAGCCACACATTCACTACTCCTCTCACTCACTCAGCCACTCCGTCACTGCTCTATTCACTCACTCACAGAGCTACCCCTTCACTGCTCCACTCACTCACTGAGGCACTCCTTCATTGCTCCACTCACTCACTGAGCCACTCCTTCACAGCTGCACACATTAACTCACTGAGCCATTCCTTCACTGATCCAGTCACTAACTGAGGAACTCCTTCACTGCTCCACTCACTCACTCACTGAGCCAGTCCTTCACTTCTCCACTCATTCACTGATCCTCTCCTTCACTGCTCCACTCACTCACTCAGCCACTCCTTCATGCTCCATTCACACACTCACTGAGCCGCTCCTTCACTGCTCCACTCACTCACTGTGCAAGTCCTTAAATGCTCCACTCACTCACTGAGCCACTCCTTCACTGCTGTGCTCCACTCACTCACTAACTGAGCCTCTCCTTCACTGCTCAATTCACTCACTGATGAGCCACTCCTTCACTACTCTACTCACTGTCTCACTGAGCCACACATTCACTGCTCCACTCACCTACTCAGCCACTCCTTCACTGCTCTATTCACTCACTCACTGAGCTACTCCTTGACTGCTCCACTCACTCACTGAGGCACTTCTTCATTGCTCCACTCACTCACTGAGCCACTCCTTCACAGGTCCACTCACTCACTCACTGAGCCATTCCTTCACTGCTCCACTCACTCACTGAGCCACTCCTTCACTTCCCCACTCACTTAATGATCCACTCCTTCACTGCTCCACTCACTCACTAACTGAGCCATTCCTTCACTGCTCCACTCACTCACTAACTGAGCCAGTCCTTCACTTCTCCACTCACTCACTGATCCACTCCTTCACTGCTCCACTCACTCACTCAGCCACTCCTTCATGCTCTATTCACACACTGAGCCACTCCTTCACTGCTCCACTCACTCACAAACTGGGCCATTCCTTCACTGCTCCACTCATTCAATCTCTCATCGAGCCACTCCTTCACTGCTCCACTCAGTCACTGAGCCACTCCTTCACTGCAGTGCTCCACACACTCACTAACTGAGCTATCCTTCACTGCTCTACTCACTTACAGAGCCACTCTTTCACTGCTCCATTCACACATTCATTGAGCCACACCTTCACTACTCCACTCACTCACTCAGCCACTCCTTCACTGCTCTATTCACTCACTCACTGAGCTAGTCCTTCACTGCTCCACTCACTCACTGAGGCACTCCTTCATTGCTCCACTCACTCACTGAGCCATTCCTTCACTGATCCAGTCACTAACTGAGCAACTCCTTCACTGCTCCACTCACTCACTAACTGAGCCATTCCTTCACTGCTCCACTCACTCACTAACTGAGCCAGTCCTTCACTTCTCCACTCACTCACTGATCCACTCCTTCACTGCTCCACTCACTCACACAGCCACTCCTTCATGCTCCATTCACACACTCACTGAGCCACTCCTTCACTGCTCCACTCACTCACTAACTGAACTCTCCTTCACTGCTCCACTCACTCACTGAGCCACTCCTTCACTGCTCTACTCACTCACTGAGACACTCCTTCACTGCTCCGCTCAGTCACTCACTGAGCCACTCCTTCACTGCTCCACTCACTCACTGATGAGCCACTCCTTCTCTACTCTACTCACTGTCTCACTGAGCCACACCTTCACTGCTCCACTCACCTACTCAGCCACTCCTTCACTGCTCCACTCACTCACTGAGGCACTCCTTCATTGCTCCACACACTCACTGAGCAACTCCTTCACAGCTCCACACACTCACTCACTGAGCCATTCCTTCACTGCGTCAGTCACTAACTAAGAAACTCCTTCACTGCTCCACTCACTCACTCACTGAGCAATTCCTTCACTGCTCCACTCACTCACTCAGCCACTCCTTCATGCTCTATTCACAAACTCACTGAGCCACTCCTTCACTGCTCCACTCACTCACTCAGCCACTCCTTCACAGCTCCACTCACTCACTGAGCCACTCGAAGACTGCAACACTTATACACTTACTGAGCCATTACTTCACTGCTCCAGTCACTAACTGAGCAACTCCTTCACTGCTCCACTCACTCACTAACTGAGCCACTCCTTCACAGCTCCACTCACTCACTCACTGAGCCATTCCTTCACTGCTCCAGTCACTAACTAAGCAACTCCTTCACTGCTCCACTCACTCACTCACTGAGAAACTCCTTCACTGCTCCACTCACTCACTCACTGAGCCATTCCTTCACTGCTTCACTCACTCACTGAGCCACTCCTTCACTTCTCCACTCACTCACTGATCCACTCCTTCACTGCTCCACTCACTCACTCAGCCACTCCTTCATGTTCTATTCACACACTCACTGAGCCACTCCTTCACTGCTCCACTCACTCACTGATCCACTCCTTCACTGCTCCAGTCACTCACTCAGCCACCCCTTCATGTTCTATTCACACACTCACTGAGCCATTCCTTCACTGCTCCAGTCACTAACTAAGCAACTCCTTCACTGCTCCACTCACTCACTCACTGAGGAACTCCTTCACTGCTCCACTCACTCACTCACTGAGCCATTCCTTCACTGCTCCATTCACTCACTGAGCCACTCCTTCACTTCTCCACTCACTAACTGATCCACTCCTTCACTGCTCCACTCACTCACTAACTGAACCATTCCTTCACTGCTCCACTCACTCACTAACTGAGCCACTCATTCACTGCTCCACTCACTCACTGAGCCACTCCTTCACTGCTCCACTCACTCACTGAGACACTCCTTCACAGCTCCACTCACTCACTGAACTACTCCTTCACTGCTCCACTCACTCACTCACTGAGCCACTCCTTCACTGCTCCACTCTTTCAGTCATGAGCCACTCCTTCACTGCTAGACTCACTCACTAACTGAGCCACCCTTTCACTGCTCCACTCACTCACTGAGCCACGCCCTCACTACTCCACACACTCACTAACTGTGTCACTCCTTCACTGCTCCACTCAATCACTGAGCTACTCCTTCACTGCTCTACTCACTCTCTCACAGAGCCACTCCTTCATTGCTCCACTCACTCACTGAGCAACTCCTTCACTGCTCCACTCAATCACTCACTGAGCCACTCCTTCTCAGCTCCACTCACTCACTAACTGTGTCACTCCTTCACTGCTCCACTCAATCACTGAGCTACTCCTTCACTGCTCTACTCACTCTCTCACTGAGCCACTCCTTCATTGCTCCACTCACTCACTGAGCCACTCCTTCACTGCTCCACTCAATCACTCACTGAGCCACTCCTTCTCTTCTCCAATCACTAACTGAGCAACTCCTTCACTGCTCCACTCACTCACTACCTGAGCCACATCTTCACTGATCCAATCACTAACTGAACAACTCCTTCACTGTTCCACTCACTCACTAACTGAGCCACTCCTTCACAGCTCCACTCACTCACAGAGCCACTCCTTCACAGCTCCAGTCACTAACTGAGCAACTCCTTCACTGCTCGACACACTCACTCAATGAGCCACTCCTTCTCTGCTCCACTAACTCACTGAGCCACGCCTTTACTGCTCCACTGACTCACTACCTGAGCCACATCTTCAATGCTCCAATCACTAACTGAGCAACTCCTTCACTGCTCGACTCACTCACTCACTGAGCCACTCCTTCACTGCTCCACTCACTCACTAAGCCACTCCTTCACTGCTCCTATCACTAACTGAGCAACTGCTTCACTGCTGCACTCACTCACTCACTGAGCCACTCCTTCACATCTCCACTCACTCACTGAGCCACTCCTTCACTGCTCCATTCCGTCACTAACTGAGCCACTCCTTCACTGCGCCACTCACTGACTGAGCCACTCCCTCACTCCTCCACTCACTCAATCATGAGCCACTCCTTCACTGCTCCACTCACTAACTAAGCCACTCCTTCACTGCTCAACTCACTCACTAACTGAGCCACTCCTACACTGCTCTACTCACTCACTCACTGAGCCACTCCTTCACTGCTCCACTCACTCACTCACTGAGCGACTCCTTCACTGCTCCACTCACTCACTAAGCCACTCCTTCACTACTCCACTCACTCACTGAGCCACTCCTTCACTGCTCCACTCACTCACTAACTGAGCCATTCCTTCACTGCTCCACTCACTCAATCACTCATCGAGCCACTCCTTCACTGCTCCACTCACTCACTGAGCCACTCCTTCACTGCAGTGCTCCACTCACTCACCAAATGAGCTCTCCTTCACTGCTCTACTCACTTACAAAGCCACTCCTTCACTGCTCCACTCAGTCACTCAATAAACACTCCTTCTCTGCTCTACTCACTCACTGAGCCACTCCTTCACTGCTCCACTCACTCACTGAACCACTCCTTCACAGCTCCACTCACTCACTGAACCACTCCTTCACTGCTCCACTCACTCACTCACTGAGCCACTCCTTCAATGCTCCACTCTATCAGTCATGAGCCACTCCTTCACTGCTAGACTCACTCACTAACTGAGCCACACTTTCTTTGCTCCACTCACTCACTGAGCCACTCCTTCACAGCTCCACTCACTCACTCACTGAGCCATTCCTTCACTGCTCCACTCTTTCAGTCATGAGCCACTCCTTCACTGCTAGACTCACTCACTAACTGAGCCACACTTTCTTTGCTCCACTCACTCACTGAGCCATTCCTTAACTTCTCCACTCACTCACTGAGCAACTCCTTCACTGCTCCACTCACTCACTAACTGAGCCAGTCCTTCACTTCTCCACTCATTCACTGATCCTCTCCTTCACTGCTCCACTCACTCACTCAGCTATTCCTTCATGCTCCATTCACACACTCACTGAGCCACTCCTTCACTGCTCCACTCACTCACTGTGCCACTCCTTCACTGCTCCACTCACTCACTGAGCCACTCCTTCACTGCTGTGCTCCACTCACTCACTAACTGAGCCTCTCCTTCACTGCTCCATTCACTCACTGATGAGCCACTCCTTCACTACTCTACTCACTATCTCACTGAGCCACACATTCACTGCTCCACTCACCTACTCAGCCACTCCTTCACTGCTCCATTCACACACTCACTGAGCCACTCCTTCACTGCTCCACTCACTCACTGTGCCACTCCTTCACTGCTCCACTCACTCACTGAGCCATTCCTTCACTGCTCCAGTCACTAACTGAGCAACTCCTTCACTACTCCACTCACTCACTGAGCCACTCCTTCACTTCCCCACTCACTTAATGATCCATTCCATCACTGCTCCACTCACTCACTAACTGAGCCATTCCTTCACTGCTCCACTCACTCACTCAATGAGCCACTCCTTCACAGCTCCACTCACTCACTGACTGAGCCATTCCTTCACTGCTCAAGTCAATAACTGAGCAACTCCTTCACTTCTCCACTCACTCACTGAGCCACTCCTTCACTTCCCCACTCACTTAATGATCCACTCCTTCACTTCTCCACTCACTCACTGATCCACTCCTTCACTGCTCCACTCACTCACTCAGCCACTCCTTCATGCTCTATTCACACACTCACTGAGCCACTCCTTCACTGCTCCACTCACTCACTGAGCCACTCCTTCACCGCTCCACTCACTCACTTACTGAGCCATTCCTTCAATGCTCCACTCATTCAATCACTCATCGAGCCACTCCTTCACTGCTCCACTCACTCACTGAGCCACTCCTTCACTGCAGTGCTCCAATCACTCACTAACTGAGCTATCCTTCACTGCTCTACTCACTTACAGAGCCACTCTTTCACTGCTCCATTCACACACTCATTGAGCCACACATTCACTACTCCTCTCACTCACTCAGCCACTCCTTCACTGCTCTATTCACTCACTCACTGAGCTACTCCTTCACTGCTCCACTCACTCACTGAGGCACTCCTTCATTGCTCCACTCACTCATTGAGCCACTCCTTCACAGCTGCACACATTAACTCACTGAGCCATTCCTTCACTGATCCAGTCACTAACTGAGCAACTCCTTCACTGCTCCACTCACTCACTCACTGAGCCAGTCCTTCACTTCTCCACTCATTCACTGATCCTCTCCTTCACTGCTCCACTCACTCACTCAGCCACTCCTTCATGCTCCATTCACACACTCACTGAGCCGCTCCTTCACTGCTCCACTCACTCACTGTGCAACTCCTTAAATGCTCCACTCACTCACTGAGCCACTCCTTCACTGCTGTGCTCCACTCACTCACTAACTGAGCCTCTCCTTCACTGCTCCATTCACTCACTGATGAGCCACTCCTTCACTACTCTACTCACTGTCTCACTGAGCCACAAATTCACTGCTCCACTCACCTACTCAGCCACTCCTTCACTGCTCTATTCACTCACTCACTGAGCTACTCCTTGACTGCTCCACTCACTCACTGAGGCACTTCTTCATTGCTCCACTCACTCACTGAGCCACTCCTTCACAGGTCCACTCACTCACTCACTGAGCCATTCCGTCACTGCTCCACTCACTCACTGAGCCACTCCTTCACTTCCCCACTCACTTAATGATCCACTCCTTCACTGCTCCACTCACTCACTAACTGAGCCATTCCTTCACTGCTCCACTCACTCACTAACTGAGCCAGTCCTTCACTTCTCCACTCACTCACTGATCCACTCCTTCACTGCTCCACTCACTCACTCAGCCACTCCTTCATGCTCTATTCACACACTGAGACACTCCTTCACTGCTCCACTCACTCACAAACTGGGCCATTCCTTCACTGCTCCACTCATTCAATCTCTCATCGAGCCACTCCTTCACTGCTCCACTCAGTCACTGAGCCACTCCTTCACTGCAGTGCTCCACACACTCACTAACTGAGCTATCCTTCACTGCTCTACTCACTTACAGAGCCACTCTTTCACTGCTCCATTCACACATTCATTGAGCCACACCTTCACTACTCCACTCACTCACTCAGCCACTCCTTCACTGCTCTATTCACTCACTCACTGAGCTAGTCCTTCACTGCTCCACTCACTCACTGAGGCACTCCTTCATTGCTCCACTCACTCACTGAGCCATTCCTTCACTGATCCAGTCACTAACTGAGCAACTCCTTCACTGCTCCACTCACTCACTAACTGAGCCATTCCTTCACTGCTCCACTCACTCACTAACTGAGCCAGTCCTTCACTTCTCCACTCACTCACTGATCCACTCCTTCACTGCTCCACTCACTCACACAGCCACTCCTTCATGCTCCATTCACACACTCACTGAGCCACTCCTTCACTGCTCTACTCACTCACTGAGACACTCCTTCACTGCTCCGCTCAGTCACTCACTGAGCCACTCCTTCACTGCTCCACTCACTCACTGATGAGACACTCCTTCTCTACTCTACTCACTGTCTCACTGAGCCACACCTTCACTGCTCCACTCACCTACTCAGCCACTCCTTCACTGCTCCACTCACTCACTGAGGCACTCCTTCATTGCTCCACTCACTCACTGAGCAACTCCTTCACAGCTCCACACACTCACTCACTGAGCCATTCCTTCACTGCGTCAGTCACTAACTAAGAAACTCCTTCACTGCTCCACTCACTCACTCACTGAGCAATTCCTTCACTGCTCCACTCACTCACTCAGCCACTCCTTCATGCTCTATTCACAAACTCACTGAGCCACTCCTTCACTGCTCCACTCACTCACTCAGCCACTCCTTCACAGCTCCACTCACTCACTGAGCCACTCGAAGACTGCAACACTTATTCACTTACTGAGCTATTACTTCACTGCTCCAGTCACTAACTGAGCAACTCCTTCACTGCTCCACTCACTCACTAACTGAGCCACTCCTTCACAGCTCCACTCACTCACTCACTGAGCCATTCCTTCACTGCTCCAGTCACTAACTAAGCAACTCCTTCACTGCTCCACTCACTCACTCACTGAGAAACTCCTTCACTGCTCCACTCACTCACTCACTGAGCCATTCCTTCACTGCTTCACTCACTCACTGAGCCACTCCTTCACTTCTCCACTCACTCACTGATCCACTCCTTCACTGCTCCACTCACTCACTCAGCCACTCCTTCATGTTCTATTCACACACTCACTGAGCCACTCCTTCACTGCTCCACTCACTCACTGATCCACTCCTTCACTGCTCCACTAACTCACTCAGCCACTCCTTCATGTACTATTCACACACTCACTGAGCCATTCCTTCACTGCTCCAGTCACTAACTAAGCAACTCCTTCACTGCTCCACTCACTCACTCACTGAGCAACTCCTTCACTGCTCCACTCACTCACTCACTGAGCAATTCCTTCACTGCTCCATTCACTCACTGAGCCACTCCTTCACTTCTCCACTCACTCACTGATCCACTCCTTCACTGCTCCACTCACTCACTAACTGAGTCATTCCTTCACGGCTCCACTCACTCACTCACTGAGCCACTCCTTCACAGCTCCACTCACTCACTGACTGAGCCATTCCTTCACTGCACAAGTCAATAACTGAGCAACTCCTTCACTTCTCCACTCACTCACTGAGCCACTCCTTCACTTCCCCACTCACTTAATGATCCACTCCTTCACTTCTCCACTCACTCACTGATCCACTCCTTCACTGCTCCACTCACTCACTCAGCCACTCCTTCATGCTCTATTCACACACTCACTGAGCCACTCCTTCACTGCTCCACTCACTCACTGAGCCACTCCTTCACTGCTCCACTCACTCACTAACTGAGCCATTCCTTCAATGCTCCACTCATTCAATCACACATCGAGCCACTCCTTCACTGCTCCACTCACTCACTGAGCCACTCCTTCACTGCAGAGCTCCAATCACTCACTAACTGAGCTATCCTTCACTGCTCTACTCACTTACAGAGCCACTCTTTCACTGCTCCATTCACACACTCATTGAGCCACACATTCACTACTCCTCTCACTCACTCAGCCACTCCTTCACTGCTCTATTCACTCACTCACTGAGCTACTCCTTCACTGCTCCACTCACTCACTGAGGCACTCCTTCATTGCTCCACTCACTCACTGAGCCACTCCTTCACAGCTGCACACATTAACTCACTGAGCCATTCCTTCACTGATCCAGTCACTAACTGAGCAACTCCTTCACTGCTCCACTCACTCACTCACTGAGCCAGTCCTTCACTTCTCCACTCATTCACTGATCCTCTCCTTCACTGGTCCACTCACTCACTCAGCCACTCCTTCATGCTCCATTCACACACTCACTGAGCCGCTCCTTCACTGCTCCACTCACTCACTGTGCAACTCCTTACCTGCTCCACTCACTCACTGAGCCACTCCTTCACTGCTGTGCTCCACTCACTCACTAACTGAGCCTCTCCTTCACTGCTCCATTCACTCACTGATGAGCCACTCCTTCACTACTCTACTCACTGTCTCACTGAGCCACACATTCACTGCTCCACTCACCTACTCAGCCACTCCTTCACTGCTCTATTCACTCACTCACTGAGCTACTCCTTGACTGCTCCACTCACTCACTGAGGCACTTCTTCATTGCTCCACTCACTCACTGAGCCACTCCTTCACAGGTCCACTCACTCACTCACTGAGCCATTCCTTCACTGCTCCACTCACTCACTGAGCCACTCCTTCACTTCCCCACTCACTTAATGATCCACTCCTTCACTGCTCCACTCACTCACTAACTGAGCCATTCCTTCACTGCTCCACTCACTCACTAACTGAGCCAGTCCTTCACTTCTCCACTCACTCACTGATCCACTCCTTCACTGCTCCACTCACTCACTCAGCCACTCCTTCATGCTCTATTCACACACTGAGCCACTCCTTCACTGCTCCACTCACTCACAAACTGGGCCATTCCTTCACTGCTCCACTCATTCAATCTCTCATCGAGCCACTCCTTCACTGCTCCACTCAGTCACTGAGCCACTCCTTCACTGCAGTGCTCCACACACTCACTAACTGAGCTATCCTTCACTGCTCTACTCACTTACAGAGCCACTCTTTCACTGCTCCATTCACACATTCATTGAGCCACACCTTCACTACTCCACTCACTCACTCAGCCACTCCTTCACTGCTCTATTCACTCACTCACTGAGCTAGTCCTTCACTGCTCCACTCACTCACTGAGGCACTCCTTCATTGCTCCACTCACTCACTGAGCCATTCCTTCACTGATCCAGTCACTAACTGAGCAACTCCTTCACTGCTCCACTCACTCACTAACTGAGCCAGTCCTTCACTTCTCCACTCACTCACTGATCCACTCCTTCACTGCTCCACTCACTCACACAGCCACTCCTTCATGCTCCATTCACACACTCACTGAGCCACTCCTTCACTGCTCCACTCACTCACTAACCGAACTCTCCTTCACTGCTCCACTCACTCACTAACTGAACTCTCCTTCACTGCTCTACTCACTCACTGAGACACTCCTTCACTGCTCCGCTCAGTCACTCACTGAGCCACTCCTTCACTGCTCCACTCACTCACTGATGAGCCACTCCTTCTCTACTCTACTCACTGTCTCACTGAGCCACACCTTCACTGCTCCACTCACCTACTCAGCCACTCCTTCACTGCTCCACTCACTCACTGAGGCACTCCTTCATTGCTCCACTCACTCACTGAGCAACTCCTTCACAGCTCCACACACTCACTCACTGAGCCATTCCTTCACTGCGTCAGTCATTAACTAAGAAACTCCTTCACTGCTCCACTCACTCACTCACTGAGCAATTCCTTCACTGCTCCACTCACTCACTCAGCCACTCCTTCATGCTCTATTCACAAACTCACTGAGCCACTCCTTCACTGCTCCACTCACTCACTCAGCCACGCCTTCACAGCTCCACTCACTCACTGAGCCACTCGAAGACTGCAACACTTATTCACTTACTGAGCCATTACTTCACTGCTCCAGTCACTAACTGAGCAACTCCTTCACTGCTCCACTCACTCACTAACTGAGCCACTCCTTCACAGCTCCACTCACTCACTCACTGAGCCATTCCTTCACTGCTCCAGTCACTAACTAAGCAACTCCTTCACTGCTCCACTCACTCACTCACTGAGAAACTCCTTCACTGCTCCACTCACTCACTCACTGAGCCATTCCTTCACTGCTTCACTCACTCACTGAGCCACTCCTTCACTTCTCCACTCACTCACTGATCCACTCCTTCACTGCTCCACTCACTCACTCAGCCACTCCTTCATGTTCTATTCACACACTCACTGAGCCACTCCTTCACTGCTCCACTCACTCACTGATCCACTCCTTCACTGCTCCACTCACTCACTCAGCCACTCCTTCATGTTCTATTCACACACTCACTGAGCCATTCCTTCACTGCTCCAGTCACTAACTAAGCAACTCCTTCACTGCTCCACTCACTCACTCACTGAGCAACTCCTTCACTGCTCCACTCACTCACTCACTGAGCCATTCCTTCACTGCTCCATTCACTCACTGAGCCACTCCTTCACTTCTCCACTCACTCACTGATCCTCTCCTTCACTGCTCCACTCACTCACTAACTGAGCCATTCTTTCACGGCTCCACTCACTCACTGATGAGCCACTCCTTCACTACTCTACTCACTGTCTCACTGAGCCAAACCTTCACTGCTCCACTCACCTACTCGGCCACTCCTTCACTGCTCTATTCACTCACTCACTGAGCTACTCCTTCACTGCTCCACTCACTCACTGAGGCACTCCTTCATTGCTCCACTCGCACACTAAGCCACTCCTTCAAAGCTCCACTCACTTACTCACTGAGCCATTCCTTCACTGCTCCAGTCACTAATTGAGCAACTCCTTCATTGCTCCACTCACTCACTGAGCCACTTCTTCACATCACCACTCACTAACTGATCCACTCCTTCACTGCTCCAATCAATCACTCACTGCGCCACTCCTTCACTGCTCCACTCACTAACTGAGCCACTCCTTCACTTCTCCACTCACTCACTGATCCACTCCTTCAGTGCTCCACACACTCACCGAGCCACTCCTTCACAGCTCCACTCACTCACTGAGCCACTCCTTCACTGCTCCACTCACTCACTCACTGAGCCACTCCTTCACTGCTCCACTCATTGAGTCATGAGCCACTCCTTCACTGCTAGACTCACTAACTGAGGCACTCCTTCACTGCTCCACTCACTCACAGAGCCACTCCTTCACAGCTCCACTCACTCACTCACTGAGCCATTCCTTCACTGATCCAGTCACTAACTGAGCAACTCCTTCACTGCTCCACTCACTCACTCACTCAGCAACCCCTTCACTGCTCCACTCACTCACTCACAGAGCCATTCCTTCACTGCTCCACTCACTCACTGAGCCACTCCTTCACTGCTCCACTCACTCACTGAGCCATTCCTTCACTGCTCAACTCACTCACTAACTGAGCCAGTCCTTCATTTCTCCACTCACTCACTGATCCACTCCTTCACTGCTCCACTCACTCACTCAGCCACTCCTTCATGCTCTATTCACACACTCACTGAGCCACTCCTTCACTGCTCCACTCACTCTCTGAGCCACTCCTTCACTGCTCCACTCACTCACTGAGCCATTCCTTCACTGCTCCACTAACTCACTAACTGAGCCAGTCCTTCATTTCTCCACTCACTAACTGATCCACTCCTTCACTGCTCCACTCACTCACTCAGCCACTCCTTCATACTCCATTCACACACTCACTGAGCCACTCCTTCACTGCTCCACTCACTCACTGTGCCACTCCTTCATGCTCCACTCACTCACTCACTGAGCGACTCCTTCACTGCTCCACTCACTCACTGAGCAACTCCTTCACAGCTCCACTAACTCACTGAGCCACTCATTCACAGCTCCACTCATTCACGCACTGAGCCACTCCTTCACTGCTCCATTCACTCACTAACTGAGCCTCTCCTTCACTGCTCCACTCACTCACTGAGCAACTCCTTCACAGCTCCACTCACTCACTGAGCCACTCCTTCACAGCTCCACTCATTCACGCACTGAGCCACTCCTTCACTGCTCCATTCACTCTCTAACTGAGCCACTCCTTCACTGCTCCATTCCGTCACTAACTAAGCCACTCCTTCACTGCGCCACTCACTCACTGAGCCACTTCTTCACAGCTCCACTCACTCACTCACTGAGCCATTCCTTCACTGATCCAGTCACTAACTGAGCAACTCCTTCACTGCTCCACTCACTCACTCACTCAGCAACCCCTTCACTGCTCCGCTCACTCACTCACAGAGCCATTCCTTCACTGCTCCACTCACTCACTGAGCCACTCCTTCACAGCTCCACTCAATCACTCACTGAGCCATTCCTTCACTGCTCCAGTCACTAACTGAGCAACTCCTTCACTGCTCCACTCACTCACTCACTGAGAAACTCCTTCACTGCTGCACTCACTCACTCACTGAGCCATTCCTTCACTGCTCCACTCACTCACTGATCCACTCCTTCACTGCTCCACTCACTCACTAACTGAACCATTCCTTCACTGCTCCACTCACTCACTAACTGAGCCACTCCTTCACTGCTCCACTCACTCACTGAGCCACTCCTTCACTTCTCCACTCACTCACTGATCCACTCCTTCACTGCTCCACTCACTCACTGAGCCACTCCTTCACAGCTCCACTCACTCACTGAACCACTCCTTCACTGCTCCACTCACTCACTCACTGAGCCACTCCTTCACTGCTCCACTCTTTCAGTCATGAGCCACTCCTTCACTGCTAGACTCACTCACTAACTGAGCCACCCTTTCACTGCTCCACTCACTCACTGAGCCACGCCCTCACTACTCCACACACTCACTAACTGTGTCACTCCTTCACTGCTCCACTCAATCACTGAGCTACTCCTTCACTGCTCTACTCACTCTCTCACAGAGCCACTCCTTCATTGCTCCACTCACTCACTGAGCAACTCCTTCACTGCTCCACTCAATCACTCACTGAGCCACTCCTTCTCAGCTCCACTCACTCACCAACTGTGTCACTCCTTCACTGCTCCACTCAATCACTGAGCTACTCCTTCACTGCTCTACTCACTCTCTCACTGAGCCACTCCTTCATTGCTCCACTCACTCACTGAGCCACGCCCTCACTACTCCACACACTCACTAACTGTGTCACTCCTTCACTGCTCCACTCAATCACTGAGCTACTCCTTCACTGCTCTACTCACTCTCTCACAGAGCCACTCCTTCATTGCTCCACTCACTCACTGAGCAACTCCGTCACTGCTCCACTCAATCACTCACTGAGCCACTCCTTCTCAGCTCCACTCACTCACTAACTGTGTCACTCCTTCACTGCTCCACTCAATCACTGAGCTACTCCTTCACTGCTCCACTCAATCACTCACTGAGCCACTCCTTCTCTTCTCCAATCACTAACTGAGCAACTCCTTCACTGCTCCACTCACTCACTACCTGAGCCACATCTTCACTGATCCAATCACTAACTGAACAACTCCTTCACTGTTCCACTCACTCACTAACTGAGCCACTCCTTCACAGCTCCACTCACTTACAGAGCCACTCCTTCACAGCTCCAGTCACTAACTGAGCAACTCCTTCACTGCTCGACACACTCACTCACTGAGCCACTCCTTCTCTGCTCCACTAACTCATTGAGCCACGCCTTTACTGCTCCACTGACTCACTACCTGAGCCACATCTTCAATGCTCCAATCACTAACTGAGCAACTCCTTCACTGCTCGACTCACTCACTCACTGAGCCACTCCTTCACTGCTCCACTCACTCACTAAGCCACTCCATCACTGCTCCTATCACTAACTGAGCAACTGCTTCACTGCTGCACTCACTCACTCACTGAGCCACTCCTTCACATCTCCACTCACTCACTGAGCCACTCCTTCACTGCTCCATTCCGTCACTAACTGAGCCACTCCTTCACTGCGCCACTCACTGACTGAGCCACTCCCTCACTCCTCCACTCACTCAGTCATGAGCCACTCCTTCACTGCTAGACTCACTAACTGAGGCACTCCTTCACTGCTCCACTCACTCACTGAGCCACTCCTTCACAGCTCCACTCACTCACTCACTGAGCCATTCCTTCACAGCTCCAGTCACTAACTGAGCAACTCCTTCACTGCTCCACTCACTCACTCACTGAGAAACTCCTTCACTGCTGCACTCACTCACTCACAGGGCCATTCCTTCACTGCTCCACTCACTCAATGAGCCACTCCTTCACTTCACCACTCACTAACTGATCCACTCCTTCACTGCTCCACTCACTCACTAACTGAACCATTCCTTCACTGCTCCACTCACTCACTAACTGAGCCACTCCTTCACTGCTCCACTCACTCACTGAGCCACTACTTCACTTCTCCACTCACTCACTGATCCACTCCTTCACTGCTCCACTCACTCACTGAGCCACTCCTTCACAGCTCCACTCATTCACTGAACCACTCCTTCACTGCTCCACTCACTCACTCACTGAGCCACTCCTTCACTGCTCCACTCTTTCAGTCATGAGCCACTCCTTCACTGCTAGACTCACTCACTAACTGAGCCACTCTTTCACTGCTCCACTCACTCACTGAGCCACGCCCTCACTACTCCACACACTCACTAACTGTGTCACTCCTTCACTGCTCCACTCAATCACTGAGCTACTCCTTCACTGCTCTACTCACTCTCTCACAGAGCCACTCCTTCATTGCTCCACTCACTCACTGAGCAACTCCTTCACTGCTCCACTCAATCACTCTCTGAGCCACTCCTTCTCAGCTCCACTCACTCACTAACTGTGTCACTCCTTCACTGCTCCACTCAATCACTGAGCTACTCCTTCACTGCTCTACTCACTCTCTCACTGAGCCACTCCTTCATTGCTCCACTCACTCACTGAGCCACTCCTTCACTGCTCCACTCAATCACTCACTGAGCCACTCCTTCTCTGCTCCAATCACTAACTGAGCATCTCCTTCACTGCTCCACTCACTCACTACCTGAGCCACATCTTCACTGATCCAATCACTAACTGAGCAACTCCTTCACTGTTCCACTCACTCACTAACTGAGCCACTCCTTCACAGCTCCACTCACTCACAGAGCCACTCCTTCACAGCTCCAGTCACTAACTGAGCAACTCCTTCACTGCTCGACACACTCACTCACTGAGCCACTCCTTCTCTGCTCCACTAACTCACTGAGCCACGCCTTAACTGCTCCACTGACTCACTACCTGAGCCACATCTTCACTGATCCAATCACTAACTGAGCAACTCCTTCACTGTTCCACTCACTCACTAACTGAGCCACTCCTTCACAGCTCCACTCACTCACTGAGCCACTCCTTCACTGCTCCAATCAATCATTCACTGAGCCACTCATTCACTGCTCCATTCCGTCACTAACTGAGCCACTCCTTCACTGCGCCACTCACTGACTGAGCCACTCCCTCACTCCTCCACTCACTCAATCATGAGCCACTCCTTCACTGCTCCACTCACTAACTAAGCCACTCCTTCACTGCTCAACTCACTCACTAACTGAGCCACTCCTACACAGCTCTACTCACTCACTCACTGAGCCACTCCTTCACTGCTCCACTCACTCACTCACTGAGCGACTCCTTCACTGCTCCACTCACTCACTAAGCCACTCCTTCACTGCTCCACTCACTCACTGAGCCACTCCTTCACTGCTCCACTCACTCACTAACTGAGCCATTCCTTCACTGCTCCACTCACTCAATCACTCATCGAGCCACTCCTTCACTGCTCCACTCACTCACTGAGCCACTCCTTCACTGCAGTGCTCCACTCACTCACCAAATGAGCTCTCCTTCACTGCTCTACTCACTTACAGAGCCACTCCTTCACTGCTCCACTCAGTCACTCAATAAACACTCCTTCTCTGCTCTACTCACTCACTGAGCCACTCCTTCACTGCTCCACTCACTCACTGAACCACTCCTTCACAGCTCCACTCACTCACTGAACCACTCCTTCACTGCTCCACTCACTCACTCACTGAGCCACTCCTTCAATGCTCCACTCTTTCAGTCATGAGCCACTCCTTCACTGCTAGACTCACTCACTAACTGAGCCACACTTTCTTTGCTCCACTCACTCACTGAGCCACTCCTTCACAGCTCCACTCACTCACTCACTGAGCCATTCCTTCACAGCTCCAGTCACTAACTGAGCAACTCCTTCACTGCTCCACTCACTCACTCACTGAGAAACTCCTTCACTGCTGCACTCACTCACTCACAGGGCCATTCCTTCACTGCTCCACTCACTCAATGAGCCACTCCTTCACTTCACCACTCACTAACTGATCCACTCCTTCACTGCTCCACTCACTCACTAACTGAACCATTCCTTCACTGCTCCACTCACTCACTAACTGAGCCACTCCTTCACTGCTCCACTCACTCACTGAGCCACTACTTCACTTCTCCACTCACTCACTGATCCACTCCTTCACTGCTCCACTCACTCACTGAGCCACTCCTTCACAGCTCCACTCATTCACTGAACCACTCCTTCACTGCTCCACTCACTCACTCACTGAGCCACTCCTTCACTGCTCCACTCTTTCAGTCATGAGCCACTCCTTCACTGCTAGACTCACTCACTAACTGAGCCACTCTTTCACTGCTCCACTCACTCACTGAGCCACGCCCTCACTACTCCACACACTCACTAACTGTGTCACTCCTTCACTGCTCCACTCAATCACTGAGCTACTCCTTCACTGCTCTACTCACTCTCTCACAGAGCCACTCCTTCATTGCTCCACTCACTCACTGAGCAACTCCTTCACTGCTCCACTCAATCACTCTCTGAGCCACTCCATCTCAGCTCCACTCACTCACTAACTGTGTCACTCCTTCACTGCTCCACTCAATCACTGAGCTACTCCTTCACTGCTCTACTCACTCTCTCACTGAGCCAATCCTTCATTGCTCCACTCACTCACTGAGCCACTCCTTCACTGCTCCACTCAATCACTCACTGAGCCACTCCTTCTCTGCTCCAATCACTAACTGAGCAACTCCTTCACTGCTCCACTCACTCACTACCTGAGCCACATCTTCACTGATCCAATCACTAACTGAGCAACTCCTTCACTGTTCCACTCACTCACTAACTGAGCCACTCCTTCACAGCTCCACTCACTCACAGAGCCACTCCTTCACAGCTCCAGTCACTAACTGAGCAACTCCTTCACTGCTCGACACACTCACTCACTGAGCCACTCCTTCTCTGCTCCACTAACTCACTGAGCCACGCCTTAACTGCTCCACTGACTCACTACCTGAGCCACATCTTCACTGATCCAATCACTAACTGAGCAACTCCTTCACTGTTCCACTCACTCACTAACTGAGCCACTCCTTCACAGCTCCACTCACTCACTGAGCCACTCCTTCACTGCTCCAATCAATCATTCACTGAGCCACTCATTCACTGCTCCATTCCGTCACTAACTGAGCCACTCCTTCACTGCGCCACTCACTGACTGAGCCACTCCCTCACTCCTCCACTCACTCAATCATGAGCCACTCCTTCACTGCTCCACTCACTAACTAAGCCACTCCTTCACTGCTCAACTCACTCACTAACTGAGCCACTCCTACACAGCTCTACTCACTCACTCACTGAGCCACTCCTTCACTGCTCCACTCACTCACTCACTGAGCGACTCCTTCACTGCTCCACTCACTCACTAAGCCACTCCTTCACTGCTCCACTCACTCACTGAGCCACTCCTTCACTGCTCCACTCACTCACTAACTGAGCCATTCCTTCACTGCTCCACTCACTCAATCACTCATCGAGCCACTCCTTCACTGCTCCACTCACTCACTGAGCCACTCCTTCACTGCAGTGCTCCACTCACTCACCAAATGAGCTCTCCTTCACTGCTCTACTCACTTACAGAGCCACTCCTTCACTGCTCCACTCAGTCACTCAATAAACACTCCTTCTCTGCTCTACTCACTCACTGAGCCACTCCTTCACTGCTCCACTCACTCACTGAACCACTCCTTCACAGCTCCACTCACTCACTGAACCACTCCTTCACTGCTCCACTCACTCACTCACTGAGCCACTCCTTCAATGCTCCACTCTTTCAGTCATGAGCCACTCCTTCACTGCTAGACTCACTCACTAACTGAGCCACACTTTCTTTGCTCCACTCACTCACTGAGCCACTCCTTCACAGCTCCACTCACTCACTCACTGAGCCATTCCTTCACTGCTCCAGTCACTAACTGAGCAACTCCTTCACTGCTCCACTTACTCACTCACTGAGAAACACCTTCACTGCTGCACTCACTCACTCACTGAGCCATTCCTTCACTGCTCCACTCACTCACTGAGCCACTCCTTCACTTCACCACTCACTAACTGATCCACTCCTTCACTGCTCCACTCACTCACTAACTGAACCATTCCTTCACTGCTCCACTCACTCACTAACTGAGCCACTCATTCACTGCTCCACTCAATCACTCACTGAGCCACTCCTTCTCAGCTCCACTCACTCACTAACTGTGTCACTCCTTCACTGCTCCACTCAATCACTGAGCTACTCCTTCACTGCTCTACTCACTCTCTCACTGAGCCACTCCTTCATTGCTCCACTCACTCACTGAGCCACTCCTTCACTGCTCCACTCAATCACTCACTGAGCCACTCCTTCTCTGCTCCAATCACTAACTGAGCATCTCCTTCACTGCTCCACTCACTCACTACCTGAGCCACATCTTCACTGATCCAATCACTAACTGAGCAACTCCTTCACTGTTCCACTCACTCACTAACTGAGCCACTCCTTCACAGCTCCACTCACTCACAGAGCCACTCCTTCACAGCTCCAGTCACTAACTGAGCAACTCCTTCACTGCTCGACACACTCACTCACTGAGCCACTCCTTCTCTGCTCCACTAACTCACTGAGCCACGCCTTAACTGCTCCACTGACTCACTACCTGAGCCACATCTTCACTGATCCAATCACTAACTGAGCAACTCCTTCACTGTTCCACTCACTCACTAACTGAGCCACTCCTTCACAGCTCCACTCACTCACTGAGCCACTCCTTCACTGCTCCAATCAATCATTCACTGAGCCACTCATTCACTGCTCCATTCCGTCACTAACTGAGCCACTCCTTCACTGCGCCACTCACTGACTGAGCCACTCCCTCACTCCTCCACTCACTCAATCATGAGCCACTCCTTCACTGCTCCACTCACTAACTAAGCCACTCCTTCACTGCTCAACTCACTCACTAACTGAGCCACTCCTACACAGCTCTACTCACTCACTCACTGAGCCACTCCTTCACTGCTCCACTCACTCACTCACTGAGCGACTCCTTCACTGCTCCACTCACTCACTAAGCCACTCCTTCACTGCTCCACTCACTCACTGAGCCACTCCTTCACTGCTCCACTCACTCACTAACTGAGCCATTCCTTCACTGCTCCACTCACTCAATCACTCATCGAGCCACTCCTTCACTGCTCCACTCACTCACTGAGCCACTCCTTCACTGCAGTGCTCCACTCACTCACCAAATGAGCTCTCCTTCACTGCTCTACTCACTTACAGAGCCACTCCTTCACTGCTCCACTCAGTCACTCAATAAACACTCCTTCTCTGCTCTACTCACTCACTGAGCCACTCCTTCACTGCTCCACTCACTCACTGAACCACTCCTTCACAGCTCCACTCACTCACTGAACCACTCCTTCACTGCTCCACTCACTCACTCACTGAGCCACTCCTTCAATGCTCCACTCTTTCAGTCATGAGCCACTCCTTCACTGCTAGACTCACTCACTAACTGAGCCACACTTTCTTTGCTCCACTCACTCACTGAGCCACTCCTTCACAGCTCCACTCACTCACTCACTGAGCCATTCCTTCACAGCTCCAGTCACTAACTGAGCAACTCCTTCACTGCTCCACTCACTCACTCACTGAGAAACTCCTTCACTGCTGCACTCACTCACTCACAGGGCCATTCCTTCACTGCTCCACTCACTCAATGAGCCACTCCTTCACTTCACCACTCACTAACTGATCCACTCCTTCACTGCTCCACTCACTCACTAACTGAACCATTCCTTCACTGCTCCACTCACTCACTAACTGAGCCACTCCTTCACTGCTCCACTCACTCACTGAGCCACTACTTCACTTCTCCACTCACTCACTGATCCACTCCTTCACTGCTCCACTCACTCACTGAGCCACTCCTTCACAGCTCCACTCATTCACTGAACCACTCCTTCACTGCTCCACTCACTCACTCACTGAGCCACTCCTTCACTGCTCCACTCTTTCAGTCATGAGCCACTCCTTCACTGCTAGACTCACTCACTAACTGAGCCACTCTTTCACTGCTCCACTCACTCACTGAGCCACGCCCTCACTACTCCACACACTCACTAACTGTGTCACTCCTTCACTGCTCCACTCAATCACTGAGCTACTCCTTCACTGCTCTACTCACTCTCTCACAGAGCCACTCCTTCATTGCTCCACTCACTCACTGAGCAACTCCTTCACTGCTCCACTCAATCACTCTCTGAGCCACTCCATCTCAGCTCCACTCACTCACTAACTGTGTCACTCCTTCACTGCTCCACTCAATCACTGAGCTACTCCTTCACTGCTCTACTCACTCTCTCACTGAGCCAATCCTTCATTGCTCCACTCACTCACTGAGCCACTCCTTCACTGCTCCACTCAATCACTCACTGAGCCACTCCTTCTCTGCTCCAATCACTAACTGAGCAACTCCTTCACTGCTCCACTCACTCACTACCTGAGCCACATCTTCACTGATCCAATCACTAACTGAGCAACTCCTTCACTGTTCCACTCACTCACTAACTGAGCCACTCCTTCACAGCTCCACTCACTCACAGAGCCACTCCTTCACAGCTCCAGTCACTAACTGAGCAACTCCTTCACTGCTCGACACACTCACTCACTGAGCCACTCCTTCTCTGCTCCACTAACTCACTGAGCCACGCCTTAACTGCTCCACTGACTCACTACCTGAGCCACATCTTCACTGATCCAATCACTAACTGAGCAACTCCTTCACTGTTCCACTCACTCACTAACTGAGCCACTCCTTCACAGCTCCACTCACTCACTGAGCCACTCCTTCACTGCTCCAATCAATCATTCACTGAGCCACTCATTCACTGCTCCATTCCGTCACTAACTGAGCCACTCCTTCACTGCGCCACTCACTGACTGAGCCACTCCCTCACTCCTCCACTCACTCAATCATGAGCCACTCCTTCACTGCTCCACTCACTAACTAAGCCACTCCTTCACTGCTCAACTCACTCACTAACTGAGCCACTCCTACACAGCTCTACTCACTCACTCACTGAGCCACTCCTTCACTGCTCCACTCACTCACTCACTGAGCGACTCCTTCACTGCTCCACTCACTCACTAAGCCACTCCTTCACTGCTCCACTCACTCACTGAGCCACTCCTTCACTGCTCCACTCACTCACTAACTGAGCCATTCCTTCACTGCTCCACTCACTCAATCACTCATCGAGCCACTCCTTCACTGCTCCACTCACTCACTGAGCCACTCCTTCACTGCAGTGCTCCACTCACTCACCAAATGAGCTCTCCTTCACTGCTCTACTCACTTACAGAGCCACTCCTTCACTGCTCCACTCAGTCACTCAATAAACACTCCTTCTCTGCTCTACTCACTCACTGAGCCACTCCTTCACTGCTCCACTCACTCACTGAACCACTCCTTCACTGCTCCACTCAATCACTCACTGAGCCACTCCTTCTCTGCTCCAATCACTAACTGAGCATCTCCTTCACTGCTCCACTCACTCACTACCTGAGCCACATCTTCACTGATCCAATCACTAACTGAGCAACTCCTTCACTGTTCCACTCACTCACTAACTGAGCCACTCCTTCACAGCTCCACTCACTCACAGAGCCACTCCTTCACAGCTCCAGTCACTAACTGAGCAACTCCTTCACTGCTCGACACACTCACTCACTGAGCCACTCCTTCTCTGCTCCACTAACTCACTGAGCCACGCCTTAACTGCTCCACTGACTCACTACCTGAGCCACATCTTCACTGATCCAATCACTAACTGAGCAACTCCTTCACTGTTCCACTCACTCACTAACTGAGCCACTCCTTCACAGCTCCACTCACTCACTGAGCCACTCCTTCACTGCTCCAATCAATCATTCACTGAGCCACTCATTCACTGCTCCATTCCGTCACTAACTGAGCCACTCCTTCACTGCGCCACTCACTGACTGAGCCACTCCCTCACTCCTCCACTCACTCAATCATGAGCCACTCCTTCACTGCTCCACTCACTAACTAAGCCACTCCTTCACTGCTCAACTCACTCACTAACTGAGCCACTCCTACACAGCTCTACTCACTCACTCACTGAGCCACTCCTTCACTGCTCCACTCACTCACTCACTGAGCGACTCCTTCACTGCTCCACTCACTCACTAAGCCACTCCTTCACTGCTCCACTCACTCACTGAGCCACTCCTTCACTGCTCCACTCACTCACTAACTGAGCCATTCCTTCACTGCTCCACTCACTCAATCACTCATCGAGCCACTCCTTCACTGCTCCACTCACTCACTGAGCCACTCCTTCACTGCAGTGCTCCACTCACTCACCAAATGAGCTCTCCTTCACTGCTCTACTCACTTACAGAGCCACTCCTTCACTGCTCCACTCAGTCACTCAATAAACACTCCTTCTCTGCTCTACTCACTCACTGAGCCACTCCTTCACTGCTCCACTCACTCACTGAACCACTCCTTCACAGCTCCACTCACTCACTGAACCACTCCTTCACTGCTCCACTCACTCACTCACTGAGCCACTCCTTCAATGCTCCACTCTTTCAGTCATGAGCCACTCCTTCACTGCTAGACTCACTCACTAACTGAGCCACACTTTCTTTGCTCCACTCACTCACTGAGCCACTCCTTCACAGCTCCACTCACTCACTCACTGAGCCATTCCTTCACAGCTCCAGTCACTAACTGAGCAACTCCTTCACTGCTCCACTCACTCACTCACTGAGAAACTCCTTCACTGCTGCACTCACTCACTCACAGGGCCATTCCTTCACTGCTCCACTCACTCAATGAGCCACTCCTTCACTTCACCACTCACTAACTGATCCACTCCTTCACTGCTCCACTCACTCACTAACTGAACCATTCCTTCACTGCTCCACTCACTCACTAACTGAGCCACTCCTTCACTGCTCCACTCACTCACTGAGCCACTACTTCACTTCTCCACTCACTCACTGATCCACTCCTTCACTGCTCCACTCACTCACTGAGCCACTCCTTCACAGCTCCACTCATTCACTGAACCACTCCTTCACTGCTCCACTCACTCACTCACTGAGCCACTCCTTCACTGCTCCACTCTTTCAGTCATGAGCCACTCCTTCACTGCTAGACTCACTCACTAACTGAGCCACTCTTTCACTGCTCCACTCACTCACTGAGCCACGCCCTCACTACTCCACACACTCACTAACTGTGTCACTCCTTCACTGCTCCACTCAATCACTGAGCTACTCCTTCACTGCTCTACTCACTCTCTCACAGAGCCACTCCTTCATTGCTCCACTCACTCACTGAGCAACTCCTTCACTGCTCCACTCAATCACTCTCTGAGCCACTCCATCTCAGCTCCACTCACTCACTAACTGTGTCACTCCTTCACTGCTCCACTCAATCACTGAGCTACTCCTTCACTGCTCTACTCACTCTCTCACTGAGCCAATCCTTCATTGCTCCACTCACTCACTGAGCCACTCCTTCACTGCTCCACTCAATCACTCACTGAGCCACTCCTTCTCTGCTCCAATCACTAACTGAGCAACTCCTTCACTGCTCCACTCACTCACTACCTGAGCCACATCTTCACTGATCCAATCACTAACTGAGCAACTCCTTCACTGTTCCACTCACTCACTAACTGAGCCACTCCTTCACAGCTCCACTCACTCACAGAGCCACTCCTTCACAGCTCCAGTCACTAACTGAGCAACTCCTTCACTGCTCGACACACTCACTCACTGAGCCACTCCTTCTCTGCTCCACTAACTCACTGAGCCACGCCTTAACTGCTCCACTGACTCACTACCTGAGCCACATCTTCACTGATCCAATCACTAACTGAGCAACTCCTTCACTGTTCCACTCACTCACTAACTGAGCCACTCCTTCACAGCTCCACTCACTCACTGAGCCACTCCTTCACTGCTCCAATCAATCATTCACTGAGCCACTCATTCACTGCTCCATTCCGTCACTAACTGAGCCACTCCTTCACTGCGCCACTCACTGACTGAGCCACTCCCTCACTCCTCCACTCACTCAATCATGAGCCACTCCTTCACTGCTCCACTCACTAACTAAGCCACTCCTTCACTGCTCAACTCACTCACTAACTGAGCCACTCCTACACAGCTCTACTCACTCACTCACTGAGCCACTCCTTCACTGCTCCACTCACTCACTCACTGAGCGACTCCTTCACTGCTCCACTCACTCACTAAGCCACTCCTTCACTGCTCCACTCACTCACTGAGCCACTCCTTCACTGCTCCACTCACTCACTAACTGAGCCATTCCTTCACTGCTCCACTCACTCAATCACTCATCGAGCCACTCCTTCACTGCTCCACTCACTCACTGAGCCACTCCTTCACTGCAGTGCTCCACTCACTCACCAAATGAGCTCTCCTTCACTGCTCTACTCACTTACAGAGCCACTCCTTCACTGCTCCACTCAGTCACTCAATAAACACTCCTTCTCTGCTCTACTCACTCACTGAGCCACTCCTTCACTGCTCCACTCACTCACTGAACCACTCCTTCACAGCTCCACTCACTCACTGAACCACTCCTTCACTGCTCCACTCACTCACTCACTGAGCCACTCCTTCAATGCTCCACTCTTTCAGTCATGAGCCACTCCTTCACTGCTAGACTCACTCACTAACTGAGCCACACTTTCTTTGCTCCACTCACTCACTGAGCCACTCCTTCACAGCTCCACTCACTCACTCACTGAGCCATTCCTTCACTGCTCCAGTCACTAACTGAGCAACTCCTTCACTGCTCCACTTACTCACTCACTGAGAAACACCTTCACTGCTGCACTCACTCACTCACTGAGCCATTCCTTCACTGCTCCACTCACTCACTGAGCCACTCCTTCACTTCACCACTCACTAACTGATCCACTCCTTCACTGCTCCACTCACTCACTAACTGAACCATTCCTTCACTGCTCCACTCACTCACTAACTGAGCCACTCCTTCACTGCTCCACTCACTCACTGAGCCACTCCTTCACTTCTCCACTCACTCACTGATCCACTCCTTCACTGCTCCACTCACTCACTGAGCCACTCCTTCACAGCTCCACTCACTCACTGAACCACTCCTTCACTGCTCCACTCACTCACTCACTGAGCCACTCCTTCACTGCTCCACTCTTTCAGTCATGAGCCACTCCTTCACTGCTAGACTCACTCACTAACTGAGCCACTCTTTCACTGCTCCACTCACTCACTGAGCCACGCCCTCACTACTCCACACACTCACTAACTGTGTCACTCCTTCACTGCTCCACTCAATCACTGAGCTACTCCTTCACTGCTCTACTCACTCTCTCACAGAGCCACTCCTTCATTGCTCCACTCACTCACTGAGCAACTCCTTCACTGCTCCACTCAATCACTCACTGAGCCACTCCTTCTCAGCTCCACTCACTCACTAACTGTGTCACTCCTTCACTGCTCCACTCAATCACTGAGCTACTCCTTCACTGCTCTACTCACTCTCTCACTGAGCCACTCCTTCATTGCTCCACTCACTCACTGAGCCACTCCTTCACTACTCCACTCAATCACTCACTGACCCACTCATTCTCTGCTCCAATCACTAACTGAGCAACTCCTTCACTGCTCCACTCACTCACTACCTGAGCCACATCTTCACTGATCCAATCACTACCTGAGCAACTCCTTCACTGTTCCACTCACTCACTAACTGAGCCACTCCTTCACAGCTCCACTCACTCACAGAGCCACTCCTTCACAGCTCCAGTCACTAACTGAGCAACTCCTTCACTGCTCGACACACTCACTCACTGAGCCACTCCTTCTGTGCTCCACTAACTCACTGAGCCACGCCTTTACTGCTCCACTGACTCAATTCCTGAGCCACATCTTCAATGCTCCAATCACTAACTGAGCAAATCCTTCACTGCTCAACTCACTCACTACCAGAGCCACATCTTCACTGATCCAATCACTAACTGAGCAACTCCTTCACTGTTCCACTCACTCACTAACTGAGCCACTCCTTCACAGCTCCACTCACTCACTGAGCCACTCCTTCACTGCTCCAATCAATCCCTCTCTGAGCCACTCATTCACTGCTCCATTCCGTCACTAACTGAGCCACTCCTTCACTGCGCCACTCACTGACTGAGCCACTCCCTCACTCCTCCACTCACTCAATCATGAGCCACTCCTTCACTGCTCCACTCACTAATTAAGCCACTCCTTCACTGCTCAACTCACTCACTAACTGAGCCACTCCTACACTGCTCTACTCACTCACTCACTGAGCCACTCCTTCACTGCTCCACTCACTCACTCACTGAGCGACTCCTTCACTGCTCCATTCACTCACTAAGCCACTCCTTCACTGCTCCACTCACTCACTGAGCCACTCCTTCACTGCTCCACTCACTCACTAACTGAGCCATTCCTTCACTGCTCCACTCACTCAATCACTCATCGAGCCACTCCTTCACTGCTCCACTCACTCACTGAGCCACTCCTTCACTGCAGTGCTCCACTCACTCACCAAATGAGCTCTCCTTCACTGCTCTACTCACTTACAGAGCCACTCCTTCACTGCTCCACTCAGTCACTCAATAAACACTCCTTCTCTGCTCTACTCACTCACTGAACCACTCCTTCACTGCTCCACTCACTCACTGAGCCACTCCTTCACAGCTCCACTCACTCACTGAACCACACCTTCACTGCTCCACTCACTCACTCACTGAGCCACTCCTTCAATGCTCCACTCTTTCAGTCATGAGCCACTCCTTCACTGCTAGACTCACTCACTAACTGAGCCACTCTTTCTTTGCTCCACTCACTCACTGAGCCACTCCTTCACAGCTCCACTCACTCACTCACTGAGCCATTCCTTCACTGCTCCACTCACTCACTGAGCCACTCCTTCACTTCACCACTCACTAACTGATCCACTCCTTCACTGCTCCACTCACTCACTAACTGAACCATTCCTTCACTGCTCCACTCACTCACTGAGCCACTCCTTCACTTCAACACTCACTAACTGATCCACTCCTTCACTGCTCCACTCACTCACTGAGCCACTCCTTCACTTCAACACTCACTAACTGATCCACTCCTTCACTGCTCCACTCACTCACTAACTGAACCATTCCTTCACTGCTCCACTCACTCACTAACTGAGCCACTCTTTCACTGCTCCACTCACTCACTGAGCCACTCCTTCACTTCTCCACTCACTCACTGATCCACTCCTTCACTGCTCCACTCACTCACTGAGCCACTCCTTCACAGCTCCACTCACTCACTGAACCACTCCTTCACTGCTCCACTCACTCACTCACTGAGCCACTCCTTCACTGCTCCACTCTTTCTGTCATGAGCCACTCCTTCACTGCTAGACTCACTCACTAACTGAGCCACTCTTTCACTGCTCCACTCACTCACTGAGCCACGCCCTCACTACTCCACACACTCACTAACTGTGTCACTCCTTCACTGCTCCACTCAATCACTGAGCTACTCCTTCACTGCTCTACTCAATCTCTCACAGAGCCACTCCTTCATTGCTCCACTCACTTACTGAGCAACTCCTTCACTGCTCCACTCAATCACTCACTGAGCCACTCCTTCTCAGCTCCACTCACTCACTAACTGTGTCACTCCTTCACTGCTCCACTCAATCACTGAGGTACTCCTTCACTGCTCTACTCACTCTCTCACTGAGCCACTCCTTCATTGCTCCACTCACTCACTGAGCCACTCCTTCACTGCTCCACTCAATCACTCACTGAGCCACTCCTTCTCTGCTCCAATCACTAACTGAGCAACTCCTTCACTGCTCCACTCACTCACTACCTGAGCCACATCTTCACTGATCCAATCACTAACTGAGCAACTCCTTCACTGTTCCACTCACTCACTAACTGAGCCACTCCTTCACAGCTCCACTCACTCACAGAGCCACTCCTTCACAGCTCCAGTCACTAACTGAGCAACTCCTTCACTGCTCGACACACTCACTCACTGAGCCACTCCTTCTCTGCTCCACTAACTCACTGAGCCACGCCTTTACTGCTCCACTGACTCACTACCTGAGCCACATCTTCAATGCTCCAATCACTAACTGAGCAAATCCTTCACTGCTCAACTCACTCACTACCTGAGCCACATCTTCACTGATCCAATCACTAACTGAGCAACTCCTTCACTGTTCCACTCACTCACTAACTGAGCCACTCCTTCACAGCTCCACTCACTCACTGAGGCACTCCTTCACTGCTCCAATCAATCACTCACTGAGCCACTCATTCACTGCTCCATTCCGTCACTAACTGAGCCACTCCTTTACTGCGCCACTCACTGACTGAGCCACTCCCTCACTCCTCCACTCACTCACTAACTGAGCCATTCCTTCACTGCTCCACTCACTCAATCACTCATCGAGCCACTCCTTCACTGCTCCACTCACTCACTGAGCCACTCCTTCACTGCAGTGCTCCACTCACTCACCAAATGAGCTCTCCTTCACTGCTCTACTCACTTACAGAGCCACTCCTTCACTGCTCCACTCAGTCACTCAATAAACACTCCTTCTCTGCTCTACTCACTCACTGAGCCACTCCTTCTCTGCTCCACTCACTCACTGAGCCACTCCTTCACAGCTCCACTCGCTCACTGAACCACTCCTTCACTGCTCCACTCACTCACTCACTGAGCCACTCCTTCAATGCTCCACTCTTTCAGTCATGAGCCACTCCTTCACTGCTAGACTCACTCACTAACTGAGCCACTCTTTCTTTGCTCCACTCACTCACTGAGCCACGCCCTCACTGCTCCACTCACTCACTAACTGTGTCACTCCTTCACTGCTCCACTCAATCACTGAGCTACTCCTTCACTGCTCTACTCACTCACTAACTGAGCCACTCTTTCTTTGCTCCACTCACTCACTGAGCCACGCCCTCACTGCTCCACTCACTCACTAACTGTGTCACTCCTTCACTGCTCCACTCAATCACTGAGCTACTCCTTCACTGCTCTACTCACTCTCTCACTGAGCCACTCCTTCATTGCTCCACTCACTCACTGAGCAACTCCTTCACTGCTCCACTCAATCACTCACTGAGCCACTGCTTCTCAGCTCCACTCACTCACTAACTGTGTCACTCCTTCACTGCTCCACTCAATCATTGAGATACTCCTTCACTGCTCTACTCACTCTCTCACTTAGCCACTCCTTCATTGCTCCACTCACTCACTGAGCCACTCCTTCACTGCTCCACTCAATCACTCACTGAGCCACTCCTTCTCTGCTCCAATCACTCACTGAGCAACTCCTTCACTGCTCCACTCACTCACTACCTGAGCCACATCTTCACTAATCCAATCACTAACTGAGCAACTCCTTCACTGTTCCACTCACTCACTAACTGAGCCACTCCTTCATATCTCCACTCACTCACTGAGCCACTCCTTCACTGCTCCATTCCGTCACTAACTGAGCCACTCCTTCACTGCTCCACTCACGAACTAAGCCACTCCTTCACTGCTCAACTCACTCACTAACTGAGCCACTCCTACACTGCTCTACTAACTCACTCACTGAGCCACTCCTTCACTGCTCCACTCACTCACTCACTGACCGACTCCTTCACTGCTCCACTCACTCACTAAGCCACTCCTTCACTGCTCCACTCACTCACTGAGCCACTCCTTCACTGCTCCACTCACTCACTAACTGAGCCATTCCTTCAGTGCTCCACTCACTCACTAACTGAGCCTCTCCTTCACTGCTCCACTCACTCACTGAGACACACCTCACTGCTCCGCTCAGTCACTCACTGAGCCACACCTTCACTGCACCACTCACTCACTCAGCCACTCCTTCACTGCTCTATTCACTCACTCACTGAGCTACTCCTACACTTCACCACTCACTAACTGATCCACTCCTTCACTGCTCCACTCACTCACTAACTGAGCCATTCCTTCACTGCTCAACTCACTCACTCACTGAGCCACTCCTTCAATGCTCCACTCACTCACTGAGCCACTCCTTCACTTCTCCACTCACTCACTGATCCACTCCTTCACTGCTCCACTCACTCTCTCAGCCACTCCTTCACAGCTCCACTCACTCACTGAGCCACTCCTTCACTGCTCCACTCACTCACTCACTGAGCCACTCCTTCACTGCTCCACTCTTGCAGTCATGAGTCACTCCTTCACTGCTAGACTCACTCACTACCTGAGCCACATCTTCACTGATCCAATCACTAACTGAGCAACTCCTTCACTGTTCCACTCACTCACTAACTGAGCCACTCCTTCACAGCTCCACTCACTCACAGAGCCACTCCTTCACAGCTCCAGTCACTAACTGAGCAACTCCTTCACTGCTCGACACACTCACTCACTGAGCCACTCCTTCTCTGCTCCACTAACTCACTGAGCCACGCCTTTACTGCTCCACTGACTCACTACCTGAGCCACATCTTCAATGCTCCAATCACTAACTGAGCAAATCCTTCACTGCTCAACTCACTCACTACCTGAGCCACATCTTCACTGATCCAATCACTAACTGAGCAACTCCTTCACTGTTCCACTCACTCACTAACTGAGCCACTCCTTCACAGCTCCACTCACTCACTGAGGCACTCCTTCACTGCTCCCATCAATCACTCACTGAGCCACTCATTCACTGCTCCATTCCGTCACTAACTGAGCCACTCCTTCACTGCGCCATACACTGACTGAGCCACTCCCTCACTCCTCCACTCACTCACTAACTGAGCCATTCCTTCACTGCTCCACTCACTCAATCACTCATCGAGCCACTCCTTCACTACTCCACTCACTCACTGAGCCACTCCTTCACAGCTCCAGTCACTAACTGAGCAACTCCTTCACTGCAGTGATCCACTCACTCACCAAATGAGCTCTCCTTCACTGCTCTACTCACTTACAGAGCCACTCCTTCACTGCTCCACTCAGTCACTCAATAAACACTCCTTCTCTGCTCTACTCACTCACTGAGCCACTCCTTCTCTGCTCCACTCACTCACTGAGCCACTCCTTCTCTGCTCCACTCACTCACTGAGCCACTCCTTCACAGCTCCACTCGCTCACTGAACCACTCCTTCACTGCTCCACTCACTCACTCACTGAGCCACTCCTTCAATGCTCCACTCTTTCAGTCATGAGCCACTCCTTCACTGCTAGACTCACTCACTAACTGAGCCACTCTTTCTTTGCTCCACTCACTCACTGAGCCACGCCCTCACTGCTCCACTCACGCACTAACTGTGTCACTCCTTCACTGCTCCACTCAATCACTGAGCTACTCCTTCACTGCTCTACTCACTCTCTCACTGAGCCACTCCTTCATTGCTCCACTTACTCACTGAGCAACTCCTTCACTGCTCCACTCAATCACTCACTGAGCCACTGCTTCTCAGCTCCACTCACTCACTAACTGTGTCACTCCTTCACTGCTCCACTCAATCACTGAGATACTCCTTCACTGCTCTACTCACTCTCTCACTTAGCCACTCCTTCATTGCTCCACTCACTCACTGAGCCACTCCTTCACTGCTCCACTCAATCACTCACTGAGCCACTCCTTCTCTGCTCCAATCACTCACTGAGCAACTCCTTCACTGCTCCACTCACTCACTACCTGAGCCACATCTTCACTAATCCAATCACTAACTGAGCAACTCCTTCACTGTTCCACTCACTCACTAACTGAGCCACTCCTTCACAGCTCCACTCACTCACAGAGCCACTCCTTCACAGCTCCAGTCACTAAATGAGCAACTCCTTCACTGCTCGACACACTCACTCACTGAGCCACTCCTTCTCTGCTCCACTAACTCACTGAGCCACGCCTTTACTGCTCTACTGACTCACTACCTGAGCCACATCTTCAATGCTCCAATCACTAACTGAGCAAATCCTTCACTGCTCCACTCACTCAGTACCTGAGCCACATCTTCACTGATTCAATCACTAACTGATCAACTCCTTCACTGTTCCACTCACTCACTAACTGAGCCACTCCTTCACAGCTCCACTCACTCACAGAGCCACTCCTTCACAGCTCCAATCACTAACTGAGCAACTCCTTCACTGCTCGACACACTCACTCACTGAGCCACTCCTTCATATCTCCACTCACTCACTGAGCCACTCCTTCACTGCTCCATTCCGTCACTAACTGAGCCACTCCTTCACTGCGCCACTCACTGACTGAGCCACTCCCTCACTCCTCCACTCACTCAATCATGAGCCACTCCTTCACTGCTCCACTCACGAACTAAGCCACTCCTTCACTGCTCAACTCACTCACTAACTGAGCCACTCCTACACTGCTCTACTAACTCACTCACTAAGCCACTCCTTCACTGCTCCACTCACTCACTGAGCCACTCCTTCACTGCTCCACTCACTCACTAACTGAGCCATTCCTTCACTGCTCCACTCACTCAATCACTATTCGAGCCACTCCTTCACTGCTCTACTCACTTACAGAGCCACTCCTTCACTGCTCCACTCAGTCACTCAATAAACACTCCTTCACTGCTCTACTCACTCACTGAGCCACTCCTTCTCTGCTCCACTCACTCACTAACTGAGCCATTCCTTCAGTGCTCCACTTACTCACTAACTGAGCCTCTCCTTCACTGCTCCACTCACTCACTGAGCCACTCCTTCACTGCTCCACTCACTCACTCAGCCACTCCTTCACTGCTCTATTCACTCACTCACTGAGCTACTCCTTCACTGCTCCACTCACTCACTCACTCAGCCACTCCTTCACTGCTCTATTCACTCACTCACTGAGCTACTCCTTCAATGCTCCACTCACTCACTCACTCAGCAACTCCTTCACTGCTCCACTTACTCACTGAGCCACGCCTTCACAGCTCCACTCACTCACTCACTGAGCCATTCCTTCACTGCTGCAGTCACTAACTAAGCAACTCCTTCACAGCTCCACTCACTCACTGAGCCACTCCTTCACTGCTCCATTCACTCACTAACTGAGCCTCTCCTTCACTGCTCCATTCACTGACTGAGCCCCTCCCTCACTCCTCCACTCACTCAGTCATGAGCCACTCCTACACTGCTCTACTAACTCACTCACTGAGCCACTCCTTCACTCCTCCACTCACTAACTAAGCCACTCTTTCACTGCTCCACTCACTCAGTAATTGAGCTCTCCTTCACTCCTCTACTCACTCACTAAGCCACTGTTTCACTGCTCCACTCACTCACTGAACCACTCCTTCACTGCACCACTCACTCACTCACTGAGCCATTCCTTCACTGCTCCACTCACTCACTCACTGAGCAACTCCTTCACTGCTCCACTCACTCACTCACTGAGCCATTCCTTCACTGCTCCATTCACTCACTGAGCCACTCCTTCACTTCTCCACTCACTCACTGATCCACTCCTTCACTGCTCCACTCACTCACTAACTGAGCCATTCCTTCACGGCTCCACTCACTCACTAAGCCACTCCTTCACCGCTCCACTGACTCACTGACCACTCCTTCACTGCTCCACTCACTCACTGATGAGCCACTCCTTCACTACTCTACTCACTGTCTCACTGAGCCACACCTTCACTGCTCCACTCACCTACTCGGCCACTCCTTCACTGCTCTATTCACTCACTCACTGAGCTACTCCTTCACTGCTCCACTCACTCACTGAGGCACTCCTTCATTGCTCCACTCGCACACTGAGCCACTCCTTCAAAGCTCCACTCACTCACTCACTGAGCCATTCCTTCACTGCTCCAGTCACTAACTGAGCAACTCCTTCATTGCTCCACTCACTCACTGAGCCACTCCTTCACTGCTCCACTCACTCACTGAGCCACTCCTTCACTGCAGTGCTCCACTCAATCACTAACTGAGCTATCCTTCACTGCTCTACTCACTTACAGAGCCACTCTTTCACTGCTCCATTCACACTCTCATTGAGCCACACATTCACTACTCCTCTCACTCACTCAGCCACTCCTTCACTGCTCTATTCACTCACTCACTGAGCTACTCCTTCACTGCTCCACTCACTCACTGAGGCACTCCTTCATTGCTCCACTCACTCACTGAGCCACTCCTTCACAGCTGCACACATTAACTCACTGAGCCATTCCTTCACTGATCCAGTCACTAACTGAGCAACTCCTTCACTGCTCCACTCACTCACTCACTGAGCCAGTCCTTCACTTCTCCACTCATTCACTGATCCTCTCCTTCACTGCTCCACTCACTCACTCAGCCACTCCTTCATGCTCCATTCACACACTCACTGAGCCACTCCTTCACTGCTCCACTCACTCACTGTGCAACTCCTTAACTGCTCCACTCAATCACTGAGCCACTCCTTCACTGCTGTGCTCCACTCACTCACTAACTGAGCCTCTCCTTCACTGCTCCATTCACTCACTGATGAGCCAATCCTTCACTACTCTACTCACTGTCTCACTGAGCCACACATTCACTGCTCCACTCACCTACTCAGCCACTCCTTCACTGCTCTATTCACTCACTCACTGAGCTACTCCTTGACTGCTCCACTCACTCACTGAGGCACTTCTTCATTGCTCCACTCACTCACTGAGCCACTCCTTCACAGGTCCACTCACTCACTCACTGAGCCATTCCTTCACTGCTCCACTCACTCACTGAGCCACTTCTTCACTTCCCCACTCACTTAATGATCCACTCCTTCACTGCTCCACTCACTCACTAACTGAGCCATTCCTTCACTGCTCCACTCACTCACTAACTGAGCCAGTCCTTCACTTCTCCACTCACTCACTGATCCACTCCTTCACTGCTCCACTCACTCACTCAGCCACTCATTCACTGCTCTATTCACTCACTCACTGAGCTAGTCCTTCACTGCTCCACTCACTCACTGAGGCACTCCTTCATTGCTCCACTCACTTACTGAGCCATTCCTTCACTGATCCAGTCAGTAACTGAGCAACTCCTTCACTGCTCCACTCACTCACTAACTGAGCCATTCCTTCACTGCTCCACTCACTCACTAACTGAGCCAGTCCTTCACTTCTCCACTCACTCACTGATCCACTCCTTCACTGCTCCACTCACTCACACAGCCACTCCTTCATGCTCCATTCACACACTCACTGAGCCACTCCTTCACTGCTCCACTCACTCACTAACTGAACTCTCCTTCACTGCTCCACTCACTCACTGAGCCACTCCTTCATTGCTCCACTCACTCACTGAGCCATTCCTTCACTGATCCAGTCACTAACTGAGCAACTCCTTCACTGCTCCACTCACTCACTAACTGAGCCATTCCTTCACTGCTCCACTCACTCACTAACTGAGCCAGTCCTTCACTTCTACACTCACTCACTGATCCACTCCTTCACTGCTCCACTCACTCACACAGCCACTCATTCATGTTCCATTCACACACTCACTGAGCCACTCCTTCACTGCTCCACTCACTCACTAACTGAACTCTCCTTCATTGCTCCACTCACTCACTGAGCAACTCCTTCACAGCTCCACACACTCACTCACTGAGCCATTCCTTCACTGCGTCAGTCACTAACTAAGAAACTCCTTCACTGCTCCACTCACTCACTCACTGAGCAATTCCTTCACTGCTCCACTCACTCACTCAGGCACTCCTTCATGCTCTATTCAAAAACTCACTGAGCCACTCCTTCACTGCTCCACTCACTCACTCAGCCACTCCTTCACAGCTCCACTCACTCACTGAGCAACTCGAAGACTGCAACACTTATTCACTTACTGAGCCATTTCTTCACTGCTCCAGTCACTAACTGAGCAACTCCTTCACTGCTCCACTCACTCACTCACTGAGCCACTCCTTCACAGCTCCACTCACTCACTCACTGAGCCATTCCTTCACTGCTCCAGTCACTAACTAAGCAACTCCTTCACTGCTCCACTCACTCACTCACTGAGAAACTCCTTCACTGCTCCACTCACTCACTCACTGAGCCATTCCTTCACTGCTTCACTCACTCACTGAGCCACTCCTTCACTTCTCCACTCACTCACTGATCCACTCCTTCACTGCTCCACTCACTCACTCAGCCACTCCTTCATGTTCTATTCACTCACTCATCGAGCCACTCCTTTACGGCTCCACTCACTCACTGAGCCACTCCTTCACTGCTCCACTGACTCACTGAGCCACTCCTTCACTGCTCCACTCACTCACTGATGAGCCACTCCTTCACTACTCTACTCACTGTCTCACTGAGCCACACCTTCACTGCTCCACTCACCTACTCGGCCACTCCTTCACTGCTCTATTCACTCACTCACTGAGCTACTCCTTCACTGCTCCACTCACTCACTGAGGCACTCCTTCATTGCTCCACCCGCACACTGACCCACTCCTTCAAAGCTCCACTCACTCACTCACTGAGCCATTCCTTCACTGCTCCAGTCACTAACTGAGCAACTCCTTCATTGCTCCACTCACTCACTGAGCCACTCCTTCACTTCACCACTCACTAACTGATCCACTCCTTCACTGCTCCAATCAATCACTCACTGCGCCACTCCTTCACTGCTCCACTCACTAACTGAGCCACTCCTTCACTTCTCCACTCACTCACTGATCCACTCCTTCAGTGCTCCACACACTCACCGAGCCACTCCTTCACAGCTCCACTCACTCACTGAGCCAATCCTTCACTGCTCCACTCACTCACTCACTGAGCCACTCATTCACTGCTCCACTCATTGAGTCATGAGCCACTCCATCACTGCTAGACTCACTCACTAACTGAGCCAATCCTTCACTGCTCCACTCACTCACTGATCCTCGCCCTCACTGCTCCACTCACTCACTAACTGTGTCACTCCTTCACTGCTCCACTCAATCACTGAGCTACTCCTTCACTTCACCACTCACTAACTGATCCACTCCTTCACTGCTCCAATCAATCACTCACTGCGCCACTCCTTCACTGCTCCACTCACTAACTGAGCCACTCCTTCACTTCTCCACTCACTAACTGAGGCACACCTTCACTGCTCCACTCACTCACTGAGCCACTCCTTCACAGCTCCACTCACTCACTCACTGAGCCATTCCTTCACTGATCCAGTCACTAACTGAGCAACTCCTTCACTGCTCCACTCACTGACTCCATCAGCAAACCCTTCACTGCTCCACTCACTCACTCACAGAGCCATTCCTTCACTGCTCCACTCACTCACTGAGCCACTCCTTCACTGCTCCACTCACTCACTGAGCCATTCCTTCACTGCTCCACTCACTCACTAACTGAGCCAGTCCTTCATTTCTCCACTCACTCACTGATCCACTCCTTCACTGCTCCACTCACTCACTCTGCCACTCCTTCATGCTCTATTCACACACTCACTGAGCCACTCCTTCACTGCTCCACTCACTCTCTGAGCCACTCCTTCACTGCTCCACTCACTCACTGAGCACTTCCTTCACTGCTCCACTCACTCACTAACTGAGCCAGTCCTTCATTTCTCCAAACACTCACTGATACACTCCTTCACTGCTCCACTCACTCACTCAGCCACTCCTTCATGCTCCACTCACTCACTCACTGAGCGACTCCTTCACTGCTCCACTCACTCACTGAGTAACTCCTTCACAGCTCCACTCACTCACTGAGCCACTCCTTCACAGCTCCACTCATTCACGCACTGAGCCACTCCTTCACTGCTCCATTCACTCACTAACTGAGCCTCTCCTTCACTGCTCCACTCACCTACTCAGCCACTCCTACACTGCTCTACTCACTCACTCACTGAGCCACTCCTCACTCGTCCACTCACTAACTAAGCCACACTTTCACTGCTCCACTCACTCACTAATTGAGCTCTCCTTCACTCCTCTATTCACTCACTGAGCCACTCCTTCACTGCTCCACTCTTTCAGTCATGATCCACTCCATCACTGCTAGACTCACTCACTAACTGAGCTCTCCTTCACTCCTCTATTCACTCACTGAGCCACTCCTTCACTGCTCCACTCTTTCAGTCATGAGCCACTCCATCACTGCTAGACTCACTCACTAACTGTGTCACTCCTTCACTGCTCCACTCAATAACTGAGCTACTCCTTCACTGCTCTACTCACTCTCTCACTGAGCCACGCCTTTAATGCTCCACTGACTCACTACCTGAGCCACATCTTCAATGCTCCAATCACTAACTGAGCAAATCCTTCACTGCTCCACTCGCTCACTACCTGAGCCACATCTTCACTGATCCAATCACTAACTGAGCAACTTCTTCACTGCTCCACTCACTCACTAAATGAGCCTCTCCTTCACAGCTCCACTCACTCACACAACCACTCCTTCACAGCTCCAATCACTAACTGAGCAAATCCTTCACTGCTCCACGCACTCACTAACTGAGCCTCTCCTTCACAGCTCCACTCACTCACACAACCACTCCTTCACTGCTCCAATCACTGACTGAGCCCCTCCCTCACTCCTCCACTCACTCACTGAACCACTCCTTCACTGCACCACTCACTCACTAACTGAGACATTCCTTCACTGTCCACTCACTCAATCACTCATCGAGCCACTCCTTCACTGCTCCACTCACTTACTAACTGAGCTCTCCTTCACTCCTCTATTCACTCACTGAGCCACTCCTTCACTGCTCCACTCTTTCAGTCATGAGCCACTCCATCATTGCTAGACTCACTCACTAACTGAGCCACTCCTTAACTGCTCCACTCACTCACTGAGCCTCGCCCTCACTGCTCCACTCACTCACTAACTGTGTCACTCCTTCACTGCTCCACTCAATAACTGAGCTACTCCTTCACTGCTCTACTCACTCTCTCACTGAGCCACGCCTTTAATTCTCCACTGACTCACTACCTGAGCCACATCTTCAATGCTCCAATCACTAACTGAGCAAATCCTTTACTGCTCCACTCGCTCACTACCTGAGCCACATCACTGATCCAATCACTAACTGAGCAACTCCTTCACTGCTCCACTCACTCACTAAATGAGCCTCTCCTTCACAGCTCCACTCACTCACACAACCACTCCTTCACAGCTCCTATCACTAACTGAGCAACTCCTTCACTGCTCCACGCACTCACTAACTGAGCCTCTCCTTCACAGCTCCACTCACTCACACAACAACTCCTTCACTGCTCCAATCACTAACTGAGCAACTGCTTCACGGCTCCACTCACTCACTCACTGAGCCACTCCTTCACATGTCCACTCACTCACTGAGCCACTCCTTCACTGCTCCACTCACTCACTGAGCCACTCCTTCACTGCTCCGCTCAGTCACTCACTGAGCCACTCCTTCACTGCTCCACTCACTCACTGATGAGCCACTCCTTCACTTCTCTACTCACTGTCTCATTGAGCCACACCTTCACTACTCCACTCACTCACTCAGCCACTCCTTCACTGCTCTATTCACTCACTCACTGAGCTACTCCTTCACTGCTCCACTCACTCACTCACTCAGCAACCCCTACACTACTCCACTCACTCACTCACTGAACCATTCCTTCACTGCTCCACTCACTCATCGAGCCACTCCTTTACGGCTCCACTCACTCACTTAGCCACTCCTTCACTGCTCCACTGACTCACTGAGCAACTCCTTCACTGCTCCACTCACTCACTGATGAGCCACTCCTTCACTACTCTACTCACTGTCTCACTGAGCCACACCTTCACTGCTCCACTCACCTACTCGGCCACTCCTTCACTGCTCTATTCACTCACTCACTGAGCTACTCCTTCACTGCTCCACTCACTCACTGAGGCACTCCTTCATTGCTCCACTCGCACACTGAGACACTCCTTCAAAGCTCCACTCACTCACTCACTGAGCCATTCCTTCACTGCTAAAGTCACTAACTGAGCAACTCCTTCATTGCTCCACTCACTCACTGAGCCACTCCTTCACTTCACCACTCACTAACTGATCCACTCCTTCACTGCTCCAATCAATCACTCAATGCGCCACTCCTTCACTGCTCCACTCACTAACTGAGCCACTCCTTCACTTCTCCACTCACTCACTGATCCACTCCTTCAGTGCTCCACACACTCACCGAGCCACTCCTTCACAGCTCCACTCACTCACTGAGCCACTCCTTCACTGCTCCACTCACTCACTCACTGAGCCACTCCTTCACTGCTCCACTCATTGAGTCATGAGCCAATCCTTCACTGCTAGACTCACTAACTGAGGCACACCTTCAATGCTCCACTCACTCACTGAGCCACTCCTTCACAGCTCCACTCACTCACTCACTGAGCCATTCCTTTATTGATCCAGTCACTAACTGAGCAACTCCTTCACTGCTCCACTCACTCACTCACTCAGCAACCCCTTCACTGCTCCACTCACTCACTCACAGAGCCATTCCTTCACTGCTCCACTCACTCACTGAGCCACTCCTTCACTGCTCCACTCACTCACTGAGCCATTCCTTCACTGCTCCACTCACTCACTAACTGAGCCAGTCCTTCATTTCTCCACTCACTCACTGATCCACTCCTTCACTGCTCCACTCACTCACTCAGCCACTCCTTCATGCTCTATTCACACACTCACTGAGCCACTCCTTCACTGCTCCACTCACTCTCTGAGCCACTCCTTCACTGCTCCACTCACTCACTGAGCCACTCCTTCACTGCTCCACTCACTCTCTGAGCCACTCCTTCACTGCTCCACTCACTCACTGATACACTCCTTCACTGCTCCACTCACTCACTCAGCCACTCCTTCATGCTCCATTCACACACTCACTGAGCCACTCCTTCACTGCTCCACTCACTCACTGTGCCACTCATTCATGCTCCACTCACTCACTCACTGAGCGACTCCTTCACTGCTCCACTCACTCACTGAGCAACTCATTCACAGCTCCACTCACTCACTGAGCCACTCCTTCACAGCTCCACTCATTTACGCACTGAGCCCCTCGCTCACTCCTCCACTCACTCAGTCATGAGCCACTCCTACACTGCTCTACTCACTCACTCACTGAGCCACTCCTCACTCGTCCACTCACTAACTAAGCCACACTTTCACTGCTCCAATCACTCACTAATTGAGCTCTCCTTCACTCCTCTACTCACTCACTAAGCCACTCTTTCACTGCTCCACTCACTCACTGAACCACTCCTTCACTGCACCACTCACTCACTAACTGAGACATTCCTTCACTGCTCCACTCACTCACTCACTAACTGAGCCACTCCTTAACTGCTCCACTCATTCACTGAGCAACTCCTTCACTGCTCCACTCACTAACTAAGCCACTCTTTCACTGCTCCACTCACTCACTCATTGAGCCACTCCTTCACTGCTCCACTCACTCACTCACTGAGGGACTCCTTCACTGCTTCACTCACTAACTAAGCCACTCCTTCACAGCTCCACTCACTCACTAAGCCACTCCTTACCTGCTCCACTCACTCACTAACTGAGCCATTCCTTCACTGCTCCACACACTCAATCACTCATCGAGCCACTCCTTCACTGCTCCACTCACTCACTGAGCCACTCCTTCACTGCAGTGCTCCACTCACTCACTAACTGAGCTCTCCTTCACTGCTCTACTCACTCACAGAGCCACTCCTTCACTGCTCCACTCAGTCACTCAATGAACACTCCATCACTGCTCTACTCACTCACTGAGCCGCTCCTTCAGTGCTCCACTCAGTCACTAACTTAGCCTCTCCTTCACTGCTCCACTCACTCACTGAGCCACACCTTCACTGCTCCACTCACCTACTCAGCCACTCCTTCACTGCTCTATTCACTCACTCACTGAGCCATTCCTTCACTGCTCCAGTAACTAACTGAGCAACTCCTTCACTGCTCCACGCACTCACTCACTGAGCCATTCCTTCACTGCTCCACTCACTCACTAACTGAGCCACTCCTTCAGTGCTCCACTCACTCACTAACTGAGCCTCTTCTTTGCTGCTCCACTCACTCACTGAGCCACTCCTTCACTCCTCCACTCACTCAGTCATGAGCCACTCCTTCACTGCTCCACTCACTAACTAAGCCACTTCTTCACTGCTCAACTCACTCACTCATTGAGCCTCTCCTTCACTGCTCCACTCACTCACTGAGCCATTCCTTCACTGCTCCACTCACTCACTAACTGAGCCAGTCCTTCATTTCTCCACTCACTCACTGATCCACTCCTTCACTGCTCCACTCACTCACTCAGCCACTCCTTCATGCTCTATTCACACACTCACTGAGCCACTCCTTCACTGCTCCACTCACTCTCTGAGCCACTCCTTCACTGCTCCACTCACTCACTGAGCACTTCCTTCACTGCTCCACTCACTCACTAACTGAGCCAGTCCTTCATTTCTCCAAACACTCACTGATACACTCCTTCACTGCTCCACTCACTCACTCAGCCACTCCTTCATGCTCCATTCACACACTCACTGAGCCACTCCTTCACTGCTCCACTCACTCACTGTGCCACTCCTTCATGCTCCACTCACTCACTCACTGAGCGACTCCTTCACTGCTCCACTCACTCACTGAGTAACTCCTTCACAGCTCCACTCACTCACTGAACCACTCCTTCACAGCTCCACTCATTCACGCACTGAGCCACTCCTTCACTGCTCCATTCACTCACTAACTGAGCCTCTCCTTCACTGCTCCACTCACCTACTCAGCCACTCCTACACTGCTCTACTCACTCACTCACTGAGCCACTCCTCACTCGTCCACTCACTAACTAAGCCACACTTTCACTGCTCCACTCACTCACTAATTGAGCTCTCCTTCACTCCTCTATTCACTCACTGAGCCACTCCTTCACTGCTCCACTCTTTCAGTCATGAGCCACTCCATCACTGCTAGACTCACTCACTAACTGAGCTCTCCTTCACTCCTCTATTCACTCACTGAGCCACTCCTTCACTGCTCCACTCTTTCAGTCATGAGCCACTCCATCACTGCTAGACTCACTCACTAACTGAGCCACTCCTTAACTGCTCCACTCACTCACTGAGCCTCGCCCTCACTGCTCCACTCACTCACTAACTGTGTCACTCCTTCACTGCTCCACTCAATAACTGAGCTACTCCTTCACTGCTCTACTCACTCTCTCACTGAGCCACGCCTTTAATGCTCCACTGACTCACTACCTGAGCCACATCTTCAATGCTCCAATCACTAACTGAGCAAATCCTTCACTGCTCCACTCGCTCACTACCTGAGCCACATCTTCACTGATCCAATCACTGAGCAACTTCTTCACTGCTCCACTCACTCACTAAATGAGCCTCTCCTTCACAGCTCCACTCACTCACACAACCACTCCTTCACAGCTCCAATCACTAACTGAGCAACTCCTTCACTGCTCCACGCACTCACTAACTGAGCCTCTCCTTCACAGCTCCACTCACTCACACAACCACTCCTTCACTGCTCCAATCACTGACTGAGCCCCTCCCTCACTCCTCCACTCACTCACTGAACCACTCCTTCACTGCACCACTCACTCACTAACTGAGACATTCCTTCACTGTCCACTCACTCAATCACTCATCGAGCCACTCCTTCACTGCTCCACTCACTTACTAACTGAGCTCTCCTTTACTCCTCTATTCACTCACTGAGCCACTCCTTCACTGCTCCACTCTTTCAGTCATGAGCCACTCCATCATTGCTAGACTCACTCACTAACTGAGCCACTCCTTAACTGCTCCACTCACTCACTGAGCCTCGCCCTCACTGCTCCACTCACTCACTAACTGTGTCACTCCTTCACTGCTCCACTCAATAACTGAGCTACTCCTTCACTGCTCTACTCACTCTCTCACTGAGCCACGCCTTTAATTCTCCACTGACTCACTACCTGAGCCACATCTTCAATGCTCCAATCACTAACTGAGCAAATCCTTTACTGCTCCACTCGCTCACTACCTGAGCCACATCACTGATCCAATCACTAACTGAACAACTCCTTCACTGCTCCACTCACTCACTAAATGAGCCTCTCCTTCACAGCTCAACTCACTCACACAACCACTCCTTCACAGCTCCTATCACTAACTGAGCAACTCCTTCACTGCTCCATGCACTCACTAACTGAGCCTCTCCTTCACAGCTCCACTCACTCACACAACAACTCCTTCACTGCTCCAATCACTAACTGAGCAACTGCTTCACGGCTCCACTCACTCACTCACTGAGCCACTCCTTCACATGTCCACTCACTCACTGAGCCACTCCTTCACTGCTCCACTCACTCACTGAGCCACTCCTTCACTGCTCCGCTCAGTCACTCACTGAGCCACTCCTTCACTGCTCCACTCACTCACTGATGAGCCACTCCTTCACTTCTCTACTCACTGTCTCATTGAGCCACACCTTCACTACTCCACTCACTCACTCAGCCACTCCTTCACTGCTCTATTCACTCACTCACTGAGCTACTCCTTCACTGCTCCACTCACTCACTCACTCAGCAACCCCTACACTGCTCCACTCACTCACTCACTGAACCATTCCTTCACTGCTCCACTCACTCATCGAGCCACTCCTTTACGGCTCCACTCACTCACTTAGCCACTCCTTCACTGCTCCACTGACTCACTGAGCAACTCCTTCACTGCTCCACTCACTCACTGATGAGCCACTCCTTGACTACTCTACTCACTGTCTCACTGAGCCACACCTTCACTGCTCCACTCACCTACTCGGCCACTCCTTCACTGCTCTATTCACTCACTCACTGAGCTACTCCTTCACTGCTCCACTCACTCACTGAGGCACTCCTTCATTGCTCCACTCGCACACTGAGACACTCCTTCAAAGCTCCACTCACTCACTCACTGAGCCATTCCTTCACTGCTAAAGTCACTAACTGAGCAACTCCTTCATTGCTCCACTCACTCACTGAGCCACTCCTTCACTTCACCACTCACTAACTGATCCACTCCTTCACTGCTCCAATCAATCACTCACTGCGCCACTCCTTCACTGCTCCAATCACTAACTGAGCCACTCCTTCACTTCTCCACTCACTCACTGATCCACTCCTTCAGTGCTCCACACACTCACCGAGCCACTCCTTCACAGCTCCACTCACTCACTGAGCCACTCCTTCACTGCTCCACTCACTCACTCACTGAGCCACTCCTTCACTGCTCCACTCATTGAGTCATGAGCCAATCCTTCACTGCTAGACTAACTAACTGAGGCACACCTTCAATGCTCCACTCACTCACTGAGCCACTCCTTCACAGCTCCACTCACTCACTCACTGAGCCATTCCTTTACTGATCCAGTCACTAACTGAGCAACTCCTTCACTGCTCCACTCACTCACTCACTCAGCAACCCCTTCACTGCTCCACTCACTCACTCACAGAGCCATTCCTTCACTGCTCCACTCACTCACTGAGCCACTCCTTCACTGCTCCACTCACTCACTGAGCCATTCCTTCACTGCTCCACTCACTCACTAACTGAGCCAGTCCTTCATTTCTCCACTCACTCACTGATCCACTCCTTCACTGCTCCACTCACTCACTCAGCCACTCCTTCATGCTCTATTCACACACTCACTGAGCCACTCCTTCACTGCTCCACTCACTCTCTGAGCCACTCCTTCACTGCTCCACTCACTCACTGAGCCACTCCTTCACTGCTCCACTCACTCTCTGAGCCACTCCTTCACTGCTCCACTCACTCACTGATACACTCCTTCACTGCTCCACTCACTCACTCAGCCACTCCTTCATGCTCCATTCACACACTCACTGAGCCACTCCTTCACTGCTCCACTCACTCACTGTGCCACTCATTCATGCTCCACTCACTCACTGACTGAGCGACTCCTTCACTGCTCCACTCACTCACTGAGCAACTCATTCACAGCTCCACTTACTCACTGAGCCACTCCTTCACAGCTCCACTCATTCACGCACTGAGCCCCTCGCTCACTCCTCCACTCACTCAGTCATGAGCCACTCCTACACTGCTCTACTCACTCACTCACTGAGCCACTCCTCACTCGTCCACTCACTAACGAAGCCACACTTTCACTGCTCCACTCACTCACTAATTGAGCTCTCCTTCACTCCTCTACTCACTCACTAAGCCACTCTTTCACTGCTCCACTCACTCACTGAACCACTCCTTCACTGCACCACTCACTCACTAACTGAGACATTCCTTCACTGCTCCACTCACTCACTCACTAACTGAGCCACTCCTTAACTGCTCCACTCACTCACTGAGCAACTCCTTCACTGCTCCACTCACTAACTAAGCCACTCTTTCACTGCTCCACTCACTCACTCATTGAGCCACTCCTTCACTGCTCCACTCACTCACTCACTGAGGGACTCCTTCACTGCTTCACTCACTAACTAAGCCACTCCTTCACAGCTCCACTCACTCACTAAGCCACTCCTTACCTGCTCCACTCACTCACTAACTGAGCCATTCCTTCACTGCTCCACACACTCAATCACTCATCGAGCCACTCCTTCACTGCTCCACTCACTCACTGAGCCACTCCTTCACTGCAGTGCTCCACTCACTCACTAACTGAGCTCTCCTTCACTGCTCTACTCACTCACAGAGCCACTCCTTCACTGCTCCACTCAGTCACTCAATGAACACTCCATCACTGCTCTACTCACTCACTGAGCCGCTCCTTCAGTGCTCCACTCAGTCACTAACTTAGCCTCTCCTTCACTGCTCCACTCACTCACTGAGCCACACCTTCACTGCTCCACTCACCTACTCAGCCACTCCTTCACTGCTCTATTCACTCACTCACTGAGCCATTCCTTCACTGCTCCAGTAACTAACTGAGCAACTCCTTCACTGCTCCACGCACTCACTCACTGAGCCATTCCTTCACTGCTCCACTCACTCACTAACTGAGCCACTCCTTCAGTGCTCCACTCACTCACTAACTGAGCCTCTTCTTTGCTGCTCCACTCACTCACTGAGCCACTCCTTCACTCCTCCACTCACTCAGTCATGAGCCACTCCTTCACTGCTCCACTCACTAACTAAGCCACTCCTTCACTGCTCAACTCACTCACTCATTGAGCCTCTCCTTCACTGCTCCACTCACTCACTCACTGAGGGACTACTTCACTGCTCCACTCACTAACTAAGCCACTCCTTCACTGCTCCACTCACTCACTAAGCCACTCCTTACCTGCTCTACTCACTCACTAACTGAGCCATTCCTTCACTGCCCCACACACTCAATCACTCATCGGGCCACTCCTTCACTGCTCCACTCACTCACTGAGCCACTCCTTCACTGCAGTGCACAACTCACTCACTAACTGAGCCACTCCTTCACTGCTCCACTCACTCACTGAGCCACTCCTTCACTGCTCCACTCACTCATTGAGCCACTCCTTCACTGCTCCACTCACTAACTGAGCCACTCCTTCACTGCTCCACTCACTCACTGATGAGCCACTCCTTCACTACTCTACTCACTGTCTCACTGAGCCACACCTTCACTGCTCTACTCACCTACTCAGCCACTCCTTCACTGCTCTATTCACTCACTCACTGAGCTACTCCTTCACTGCTCCACTCACTCACTGAGGCACTCCTTCATTGCTCCACTCACTCTCTGAGCCACTCCTTCACAGCTCCACTCACTCACTCACTGAGCCATTCCTTCACTGTTCCAGTCACTAACTAAGCAACTCCTTCGCTGCTCCACTCACTCACTCACTGAGCAACTCCTTCACTGCTCCACTCACTCACTCACTGAGCCATTCCTTCACTGCTCCACTCACTCACTGATCCACTCCTTCACTGCTCCACTCACTCACTAACTGAGCCATTCCATCACGGCTCCACTCACTCACAAAGCCACTCCTTCACTGCTCCACTGACTCACTGAGCCACTCCTTCACTGCTCCACTCACTCACTGAGCCACTCCCTCACAGCTCCACTCACTCACTCACTGAGCCATTCCTTCACTGCTCCAGTCACTAACTGAGCAACTCCTTCACTGCTCCACTCACTCACTCAATGAGCAACTCCTTCACTGCTCCACTCACTCACTGAGCCACTCCTTCACAGCTCCACTCACTCACTCACTGAGCCATTCCTTCACTGCTCCAGTCACTAACTGAGCAACTCCTTCACTGCTCCACTCACTCACTCACTGACCCACTCCTTCACAGCTCCACTCACTCACTCACTGAGCCATTCCTTCACTGCTCCAGTCACTAACTGAGCAACTCCTTCACTGCTCCACTCACTCACTGAGGCAAACCTTCATTGCTCCACTCACTCACTGAGCCACTCCTTCACAGCTCCACTCACTCACTCACTTGCCATTCCTTCACTGCTCCACTCACTCACTGAGCCACTCCTTCACTTCTCCACTCACTTACTGATCCACACCTTCACTGCTCCACTCACTCACTCAGCCACTCCTTCATTGCTCCACTCACTCACTGAGCCACTCCTTCACAGCTCCACTCACTCACTCACTGAGCCACTCCTTCACTGCTCCACTCACTCACTGACCCACTCCTTCACAGCTCCACGCACTCACTCACTGAGCCATTCCTTCACTGCTCCAGTCACTAACTGAGCAACTCCTTCACTGCTCACTCACTCACTCACTAGCCACTCCTTCACAGCTCCACTCACTCACTAACTGACCCATTCCTTCATGGCTCCACTCACTCACTAAGCCACTCCTTCACTGCTCCACTGACTCACTGAGCCACTCCTTCAGTGCTCCACTCACTCACTAACTGATCCTCTCCTTCACTGCTCCACTCACCCACTGAGCCACTCCTTCACTCCTCCACTCACTCAGTCATGAGCCACTCCTTCACTGCTCCACTCACTAACTAAGCCACTCCTTCACTGTTCAACTCACTGACTAACTGAGCCACTCCTACACTGCTCTACTCACTCACTCACTGAGCCACTCCTTCATTGCTCCACTCACTCACTGAGCAACTCCTTCACAGCTCCACACACTCACTCACTGAGCCATTCCTTCACTGCGTCAGTCATTAACTAAGAAACTCCTTCACTGCTCCACTCACTCACTCACTGAGCAATTCCTTCACTGCTCCACTCACTCACTCAGCCACTCCTTCATGCTCTATTCACAAACTCACTGAGCCACTCCTTCACTGCTCCACTCACTCACTCAGCCACTCCTTCACAGCTCCACTCACTCACTGAGCCACTCGAAGACTGCAACACTTATTCACTTACTGAGCCATTACTTCACTGCTCCAGTCACTAACTGAGCAACTCCTTCACTGCTCCACTCACTCACTAACTGAGCCACTCCTTCACAGCTCCACTCACTCACTCACTGAGCCATTCCTTCACTGCTCCAGTCACTAACTAAGCAACTCCTTCACTGCTCCACTCACTCACTCACTGAGAAACTCCTTCACTGCTCCACTCACTCACTCACTGAGCCATTCCTTCACTGCTTCACTCACTCACTGAGCCACTCCTTCACTTCTCCACTCACTCACTGATCCACTCCTTCACTGCTCCACTCACTCACTCAGCCACTCCTTCATGTTCTATTCACACACTCACTGAGCCACTCCTTCACTGCTCCACTCACTCACTGATCCACTCCTTCACTGCTCCACTCACTCACTCAGCCACTCCTTCATGTTCTATTCACACACTCACTGAGCCATTCCTTCACTGCTCCAGTCACTAACTAAGCAACTCCTTCACTGCTCCACTCACTCACTCACTGAGCAACTCCTTCACTGCTCCACTCACTCACTCACTGAGCCATTCCTTCATTGCTCCATTCACTCACTGAGCCACTCCTTCACTTCTCCACTCACTCACTGATCCTCTCCTTCACTGCTCCACTCACTCACTAACTGAGCCATTCCTTCACGGCTCCACTCACTCACTGATGAGCCACTCCTTCACTACTCTACTCACTGTCTCACTGAGCCAAACCTTCACTGCTCCACTCACCTACTCGGCCACTCCTTCACTGCTCTATTCACTCACTCACTGAGCTACTCCTTCACTGCTCCACTCACTCACTGAGGCACTCCTTCATTGCTCCACTCGCACACTAAGCCACTCCTTCAAAGCTCCACTCACTTACTCACTGAGCCATTCCTTCACTGCTCCAGTCACTAATTGAGCAACTCCTTCATTGCTCCACTCACTCACTGAGCCACTTCTTCACATCACCACTCACTAACTGATCCACTCCTTCACTGCTCCAATCAATCACTCACTGCGCCACTCCTTCACTGCTCCACTCACTAACTGAGCCACTCCTTCACTTCTCCACTCACTCACTGATCCACTCCTTCAGTGCTCCACACACTCACCGAGCCACTCCTTCACAGCTCCACTCACTCACTGAGCCACTCCTTCACTGCTCCACTCACTCACTCACTGAGCCACTCCTTCACTGCTCCACTCATTGAGTCATGAGCCACTCCTTCACTGCTAGACTCACTAACTGAGGCACTCCTTCACTGCTCCACTCACTCACAGAGCCACTCCTTCACAGCTCCACTCACTCACTCACTGAGCCATTCCTTCACTGATCCAGTCACTAACTGAGCAACTCCTTCACTGCTCCACTCACTCACTCACTCAGCAACCCCTTCACTGCTCCACTCACTCACTCACAGAGCCATTCCTTCACTGCTCCACTCACTCACTGAGCCACTCCTTCACTGCTCCACTCACTCACTGAGCCATTCCTTCACTGCTCAACTCACTCACTAACTGAGCCAGTCCTTCATTTCTCCACTCACTCACTGATCCACTCCTTCACTGCTCCACTCACTCACTCAGCCACTCCTTCATGCTCTATTCACACACTCACTGAGCCACTCCTTCACTGCTCCACTCACTCTCTGAGCCACTCCTTCACTGCTCCACTCACTCACTGAGCCATTCCTTCACTGCTCCACTAACTCACTAACTGATCCAGTCCTTCATTTCTCCACTCACTAACTGATCCACTCCTTCACTGCTCCACTCACTCACTCAGCCACTCCTTCATACTCCATTCACACACTCACTGAGCCACTCCTTCACTGCTCCACTCACTCACTGTGCCACTCCTTCATGCTCCACTCACTCACTCACTGAGCGACTCCTTCACTGCTCCACTCACTCACTGAGCAACTCCTTCACAGCTCCACTAACTCACTGAGCCACTCATTCACAGCTCCACTCATTCACGCACTGAGCCACTCCTTCACTGCTCCATTCACTCACTAACTGAGCCTCTCCTTCACTGCTCCACTCACTCACTGAGCAACTCCTTCACAGCTCCACTCACTCACTGAGCCACTCCTTCACAGCTCCACTCATTCACGCACTGAGCCACTCCTTCACTGCTCCATTCACTCTCTAACTGAGCCACTCCTTCACTGCTCCATTCCGTCACTAACTAAGCCACTCCTTCACTGCGCCACTCACTCACTGAGCCACTTCTTCACAGCTCCACTCACTCACTCACTGAGCCATTCCTTCACTGATCCAGTCACTAACTGAGCAACTCCTTCACTGCTCCACTCACTCACTCACTCAGCAACCCCTTCACTGCTCCGCTCACTCACTCACAGAGCCATTCCTTCACTGCTCCACTCACTCACTGAGCCACTCCTTCACAGCTCCACTCAATCACTCACTGAGCCATTCCTTCACTGCTCCAGTCACTAACTGAGCAACTCCTTCACTGCTCCACTCACTCACTCACTGAGAAACTCCTTCACTGCTGCACTCACTCACTCACTGAGCCATTCCTTCACTGCTCCACTCACTCACTGATCCACTCCTTCACTGCTCCACTCACTCACTAACTGAACCATTCCTTCACTGCTCCACTCACTCACTAACTGAGCCACTCCTTCACTGCTCCACTCACTCACTGAGCCACTCCTTCACTTCTCCACTCACTCACTGATCCACTCCTTCACTGCTCCACTCACTCACTGAGCCACTCCTTCACAGCTCCACTCACTCACTGAACCACTCCTTCACTGCTCCACTCACTCACTCACTGAGCCACTCCTTCACTGCTCCACTCTTTCAGTCATGAGCCACTCCTTCACTGCTAGACTCACTCACTAACTGAGCCACCCTTTCACTGCTCCACTCACTCACTGAGCCACGCCCTCACTACTCCACACACTCACTAACTGTGTCACTCCTTCACTGCTCCACTCAATCACTGAGCTACTCCTTCACTGCTCTACTCACTCTCTCACAGAGCCACTCCTTCATTGCTCCACTCACTCACTGAGCAACTCCTTCACTGCTCCACTCAATCACTCACTGAGCCACTCCTTCTCAGCTCCACTCACTCACCAACTGTGTCACTCCTTCACTGCTCCACTCAATCACTGAGCTACTCCTTCACTGCTCTACTCACTCTCTCACTGAGCCACTCCTTCATTGCTCCACTCACTCACTGAGCCACGCCCTCACTACTCCACACACTCACTAACTGTGTCACTCCTTCACTGCTCCACTCAATCACTGAGCTACTCCTTCACTGCTCTACTCACTCTCTCACAGAGCCACTCCTTCATTGCTCCACTCACTCACTGAGCAACTCCGTCACTGCTCCACTCAATCACTCACTGAGCCACTCCTTCTCAGCTCCACTCACTCACTAACTGTGTCACTCCTTCACTGCTCCACTCAATCACTGAGCTACTCCTTCACTGCTCCACTCAATCACTCACTGAGCCACTCCTTCTCTTCTCCAATCACTAACTGAGCAACTCCTTCACTGCTCCACTCACTCACTACCTGAGCCACATCTTCACTGATCCAATCACTAACTGAACAACTCCTTCACTGTTCCACTCACTCACTAACTGAGCCACTCCTTCACAGCTCCACTCACTTACAGAGCCACTCCTTCACAGCTCCAGTCACTAACTGAGCAACTCCTTCACTGCTCGACACACTCACTCACTGAGCCACTCCTTCTCTGCTCCACTAACTCATTGAGCCACGCCTTTACTGCTCCACTGACTCACTACCTGAGCCACATCTTCAATGCTCCAATCACTAACTGAGCAACTCCTTCACTGCTCGACTCACTCACTCACTGAGCCACTCCTTCACTGCTCCACTCACTCACTAAGCCACTCCATCACTGCTCCTATCACTAACTGAGCAACTGCTTCACTGCTGCACTCACTCACTCACTGAGCCACTCCTTCACATCTCCACTCACTCACTGAGCCACTCCTTCACTGCTCCATTCCGTCACTAACTGAGCCACTCCTTCACTGCGCCACTCACTGACTGAGCCACTCCCTCACTCCTCCACTCACTCAGTCATGAGCCACTCCTTCACTGCTAGACTCACTAACTGAGGCACTCCTTCACTGCTCCACTCACTCACTGAGCCACTCCTTCACAGCTCCACTCACTCACTCACTGAGCCATTCCTTCACAGCTCCAGTCACTAACTGAGCAACTCCTTCACTGCTCCACTCACTCACTCACTGAGAAACTCCTTCACTGCTGCACTCACTCACTCACAGGGCCATTCCTTCACTGCTCCACTCACTCAATGAGCCACTCCTTCACTTCACCACTCACTAACTGATCCACTCCTTCACTGCTCCACTCACTCACTAACTGAACCATTCCTTCACTGCTCCACTCACTCACTAACTGAGCCACTCCTTCACTGCTCCACTCACTCACTGAGCCACTACTTCACTTCTCCACTCACTCACTGATCCACTCCTTCACTGCTCCACTCACTCACTGAGCCACTCCTTCACAGCTCCACTCATTCACTGAACCACTCCTTCACTGCTCCACTCACTCACTCACTGAGCCACTCCTTCACTGCTCCACTCTTTCAGTCATGAGCCACTCCTTCACTGCTAGACTCACTCACTAACTGAGCCACTCTTTCACTGCTCCACTCACTCACTGAGCCACGCCCTCACTACTCCACACACTCACTAACTGTGTCACTCCTTCACTGCTCCACTCAATCACTGAGCTACTCCTTCACTGCTCTACTCACTCTCTCACAGAGCCACTCCTTCATTGCTCCACTCACTCACTGAGCAACTCCTTCACTGCTCCACTCAATCACTCTCTGAGCCACTCCTTCTCAGCTCCACTCACTCACTAACTGTGTCACTCCTTCACTGCTCCACTCAATCACTGAGCTACTCCTTCACTGCTCTACTCACTCTCTCACTGAGCCACTCCTTCATTGCTCCACTCACTCACTGAGCCACTCCTTCACTGCTCCACTCAATCACTCACTGAGCCACTCCTTCTCTGCTCCAATCACTAACTGAGCATCTCCTTCACTGCTCCACTCACTCACTACCTGAGCCACATCTTCACTGATCCAATCACTAACTGAGCAACTCCTTCACTGTTCCACTCACTCACTAACTGAGCCACTCCTTCACAGCTCCACTCACTCACAGAGCCACTCCTTCACAGCTCCAGTCACTAACTGAGCAACTCCTTCACTGCTCGACACACTCACTCACTGAGCCACTCCTTCTCTGCTCCACTAACTCACTGAGCCACGCCTTAACTGCTCCACTGACTCACTACCTGAGCCACATCTTCACTGATCCAATCACTAACTGAGCAACTCCTTCACTGTTCCACTCACTCACTAACTGAGCCACTCCTTCACAGCTCCACTCACTCACTGAGCCACTCCTTCACTGCTCCAATCAATCATTCACTGAGCCACTCATTCACTGCTCCATTCCGTCACTAACTGAGCCACTCCTTCACTGCGCCACTCACTGACTGAGCCACTCCCTCACTCCTCCACTCACTCAATCATGAGCCACTCCTTCACTGCTCCACTCACTAACTAAGCCACTCCTTCACTGCTCAACTCACTCACTAACTGAGCCACTCCTACACAGCTCTACTCACTCACTCACTGAGCCACTCCTTCACTGCTCCACTCACTCACTCACTGAGCGACTCCTTCACTGCTCCACTCACTCACTAAGCCACTCCTTCACTGCTCCACTCACTCACTGAGCCACTCCTTCACTGCTCCACTCACTCACTAACTGAGCCATTCCTTCACTGCTCCACTCACTCAATCACTCATCGAGCCACTCCTTCACTGCTCCACTCACTCACTGAGCCACTCCTTCACTGCAGTGCTCCACTCACTCACCAAATGAGCTCTCCTTCACTGCTCTACTCACTTACAGAGCCACTCCTTCACTGCTCCACTCAGTCACTCAATAAACACTCCTTCTCTGCTCTACTCACTCACTGAGCCACTCCTTCACTGCTCCACTCACTCACTGAACCACTCCTTCACAGCTCCACTCACTCACTGAACCACTCCTTCACTGCTCCACTCACTCACTCACTGAGCCACTCCTTCAATGCTCCACTCTTTCAGTCATGAGCCACTCCTTCACTGCTAGACTCACTCACTAACTGAGCCACACTTTCTTTGCTCCACTCACTCACTGAGCCACTCCTTCACAGCTCCACTCACTCACTCACTGAGCCATTCCTTCACAGCTCCAGTCACTAACTGAGCAACTCCTTCACTGCTCCACTCACTCACTCACTGAGAAACTCCTTCACTGCTGCACTCACTCACTCACAGGGCCATTCCTTCACTGCTCCACTCACTCAATGAGCCACTCCTTCACTTCACCACTCACTAACTGATCCACTCCTTCACTGCTCCACTCACTCACTAACTGAACCATTCCTTCACTGCTCCACTCACTCACTAACTGAGCCACTCCTTCACTGCTCCACTCACTCACTGAGCCACTACTTCACTTCTCCACTCACTCACTGATCCACTCCTTCACTGCTCCACTCACTCACTGAGCCACTCCTTCACAGCTCCACTCATTCACTGAACCACTCCTTCACTGCTCCACTCACTCACTCACTGAGCCACTCCTTCACTGCTCCACTCTTTCAGTCATGAGCCACTCCTTCACTGCTAGACTCACTCACTAACTGAGCCACTCTTTCACTGCTCCACTCACTCACTGAGCCACGCCCTCACTACTCCACACACTCACTAACTGTGTCACTCCTTCACTGCTCCACTCAATCACTGAGCTACTCCTTCACTGCTCTACTCACTCTCTCACAGAGCCACTCCTTCATTGCTCCACTCACTCACTGAGCAACTCCTTCACTGCTCCACTCAATCACTCTCTGAGCCACTCCATCTCAGCTCCACTCACTCACTAACTGTGTCACTCCTTCACTGCTCCACTCAATCACTGAGCTACTCCTTCACTGCTCTACTCACTCTCTCACTGAGCCAATCCTTCATTGCTCCACTCACTCACTGAGCCACTCCTTCACTGCTCCACTCAATCACTCACTGAGCCACTCCTTCTCTGCTCCAATCACTAACTGAGCAACTCCTTCACTGCTCCACTCACTCACTACCTGAGCCACATCTTCACTGATCCAATCACTAACTGAGCAACTCCTTCACTGTTCCACTCACTCACTAACTGAGCCACTCCTTCACAGCTCCACTCACTCACAGAGCCACTCCTTCACAGCTCCAGTCACTAACTGAGCAACTCCTTCACTGCTCGACACACTCACTCACTGAGCCACTCCTTCTCTGCTCCACTAACTCACTGAGCCACGCCTTAACTGCTCCACTGACTCACTACCTGAGCCACATCTTCACTGATCCAATCACTAACTGAGCAACTCCTTCACTGTTCCACTCACTCACTAACTGAGCCACTCCTTCACAGCTCCACTCACTCACTGAGCCACTCCTTCACTGCTCCAATCAATCATTCACTGAGCCACTCATTCACTGCTCCATTCCGTCACTAACTGAGCCACTCCTTCACTGCGCCACTCACTGACTGAGCCACTCCCTCACTCCTCCACTCACTCAATCATGAGCCACTCCTTCACTGCTCCACTCACTAACTAAGCCACTCCTTCACTGCTCAACTCACTCACTAACTGAGCCACTCCTACACAGCTCTACTCACTCACTCACTGAGCCACTCCTTCACTGCTCCACTCACTCACTCACTGAGCGACTCCTTCACTGCTCCACTCACTCACTAAGCCACTCCTTCACTGCTCCACTCACTCACTGAGCCACTCCTTCACTGCTCCACTCACTCACTAACTGAGCCATTCCTTCACTGCTCCACTCACTCAATCACTCATCGAGCCACTCCTTCACTGCTCCACTCACTCACTGAGCCACTCCTTCACTGCAGTGCTCCACTCACTCACCAAATGAGCTCTCCTTCACTGCTCTACTCACTTACAGAGCCACTCCTTCACTGCTCCACTCAGTCACTCAATAAACACTCCTTCTCTGCTCTACTCACTCACTGAGCCACTCCTTCACTGCTCCACTCACTCACTGAACCACTCCTTCACAGCTCCACTCACTCACTGAACCACTCCTTCACTGCTCCACTCACTCACTCACTGAGCCACTCCTTCAATGCTCCACTCTTTCAGTCATGAGCCACTCCTTCACTGCTAGACTCACTCACTAACTGAGCCACACTTTCTTTGCTCCACTCACTCACTGAGCCACTCCTTCACAGCTCCACTCACTCACTCACTGAGCCATTCCTTCACTGCTCCAGTCACTAACTGAGCAACTCCTTCACTGCTCCACTTACTCACTCACTGAGAAACACCTTCACTGCTGCACTCACTCACTCACTGAGCCATTCCTTCACTGCTCCACTCACTCACTGAGCCACTCCTTCACTTCACCACTCACTAACTGATCCACTCCTTCACTGCTCCACTCACTCACTAACTGAACCATTCCTTCACTGCTCCACTCACTCACTAACTGAGCCACTCCTTCACTGCTCCACTCACTCACTGAGCCACTCCTTCACTTCTCCACTCACTCACTGATCCACTCCTTCACTGCTCCACTCACTCACTGAGCCACTCCTTCACAGCTCCACTCACTCACTGAACCACTCCTTCACTGCTCCACTCACTCACTAACTGAGCCACTCTTTCACTGCTCCACTCACTCACTGAGCCACGCCCTCACTACTCCACACACTCACTAACTGTGTCACTCCTTCACTGCTCCACTCAATCACTGAGCTACTCCTTCACTGCTCTACTCACTCTCTCACAGAGCCACTCCTTCATTGCTCCACTCACTCACTGAGCAACTCCTTCACTGCTCCACTCAATCACTCACTGAGCCACTCCTTCTCAGCTCCACTCACTCACTAACTGTGTCACTCCTTCACTGCTCCACTCAATCACTGAGCTACTCCTTCACTGCTCTACTCACTCTCTCACTGAGCCACTCCTTCATTGCTCCACTCACTCACTGAGCCACTCCTTCACTACTCCACTCAATCACTCACTGACCCACTCATTCTCTGCTCCAATCACTAACTGAGCAACTCCTTCACTGCTCCACTCACTCACTACCTGAGCCACATCTTCACTGATCCAATCACTACCTGAGCAACTCCTTCACTGTTCCACTCACTCACTAACTGAGCCACTCCTTCACAGCTCCACTCACTCACAGAGCCACTCCTTCACAGCTCCAGTCACTAACTGAGCAACTCCTTCACTGCTCGACACACTCACTCACTGAGCCACTCCTTCTGTGCTCCACTAACTCACTGAGCCACGCCTTTACTGCTCCACTGACTCAATTCCTGAGCCACATCTTCAATGCTCCAATCACTAACTGAGCAAATCCTTCACTGCTCAACTCACTCACTACCAGAGCCACATCTTCACTGATCCAATCACTAACTGAGCAACTCCTTCACTGTTCCACTCACTCACTAACTGAGCCACTCCTTCACAGCTCCACTCACTCACTGAGCCACTCCTTCACTGCTCCAATCAATCCCTCTCTGAGCCACTCATTCACTGCTCCATTCCGTCACTAACTGAGCCACTCCTTCACTGCGCCACTCACTGACTGAGCCACTCCCTCACTCCTCCACTCACTCAATCATGAGCCACTCCTTCACTGCTCCACTCACTAATTAAGCCACTCCTTCACTGCTCAACTCACTCACTAACTGAGCCACTCCTACACTGCTCTACTCACTCACTCACTGAGCCACTCCTTCACTGCTCCACTCACTCACTCACTGAGCGACTCCTTCACTGCTCCATTCACTCACTAAGCCACTCCTTCACTGCTCCACTCACTCACTGAGCCACTCCTTCACTGCTCCACTCACTCACTAACTGAGCCATTCCTTCACTGCTCCACTCACTCAATCACTCATCGAGCCACTCCTTCACTGCTCCACTCACTCACTGAGCCACTCCTTCACTGCAGTGCTCCACTCACTCACCAAATGAGCTCTCCTTCACTGCTCTACTCACTTACAGAGCCACTCCTTCACTGCTCCACTCAGTCACTCAATAAACACTCCTTCTCTGCTCTACTCACTCACTGAACCACTCCTTCACTGCTCCACTCACTCACTGAGCCACTCCTTCACAGCTCCACTCACTCACTGAACCACACCTTCACTGCTCCACTCACTCACTCACTGAGCCACTCCTTCAATGCTCCACTCTTTCAGTCATGAGCCACTCCTTCACTGCTAGACTCACTCACTAACTGAGCCACTCTTTCTTTGCTCCACTCACTCACTGAGCCACTCCTTCACAGCTCCACTCACTCACTCACTGAGCCATTCCTTCACTGCTCCACTCACTCACTGAGCCACTCCTTCACTTCACCACTCACTAACTGATCCACTCCTTCACTGCTCCACTCACTCACTAACTGAACCATTCCTTCACTGCTCCACTCACTCACTGAGCCACTCCTTCACTTCAACACTCACTAACTGATCCACTCCTTCACTGCTCCACTCACTCACTGAGCCACTCCTTCACTTCAACACTCACTAACTGATCCACTCCTTCACTGCTCCACTCACTCACTAACTGAACCATTCCTTCACTGCTCCACTCACTCACTAACTGAGCCACTCTTTCACTGCTCCACTCACTCACTGAGCCACTCCTTCACTTCTCCACTCACTCACTGATCCACTCCTTCACTGCTCCACTCACTCACTGAGCCACTCCTTCACAGCTCCACTCACTCACTGAACCACTCCTTCACTGCTCCACTCACTCACTCACTGAGCCACTCCTTCACTGCTCCACTCTTTCTGTCATGAGCCACTCCTTCACTGCTAGACTCACTCACTAACTGAGCCACTCTTTCACTGCTCCACTCACTCACTGAGCCACGCCCTCACTACTCCACACACTCACTAACTGTGTCACTCCTTCACTGCTCCACTCAATCACTGAGCTACTCCTTCACTGCTCTACTCAATCTCTCACAGAGCCACTCCTTCATTGCTCCACTCACTTACTGAGCAACTCCTTCACTGCTCCACTCAATCACTCACTGAGCCACTCCTTCTCAGCTCCACTCACTCACTAACTGTGTCACTCCTTCACTGCTCCACTCAATCACTGAGGTACTCCTTCACTGCTCTACTCACTCTCTCACTGAGCCACTCCTTCATTGCTCCACTCACTCACTGAGCCACTCCTTCACTGCTCCACTCAATCACTCACTGAGCCACTCCTTCTCTGCTCCAATCACTAACTGAGCAACTCCTTCACTGCTCCACTCACTCACTACCTGAGCCACATCTTCACTGATCCAATCACTAACTGAGCAACTCCTTCACTGTTCCACTCACTCACTAACTGAGCCACTCCTTCACAGCTCCACTCACTCACAGAGCCACTCCTTCACAGCTCCAGTCACTAACTGAGCAACTCCTTCACTGCTCGACACACTCACTCACTGAGCCACTCCTTCTCTGCTCCACTAACTCACTGAGCCACGCCTTTACTGCTCCACTGACTCACTACCTGAGCCACATCTTCAATGCTCCAATCACTAACTGAGCAAATCCTTCACTGCTCAACTCACTCACTACCTGAGCCACATCTTCACTGATCCAATCACTAACTGAGCAACTCCTTCACTGTTCCACTCACTCACTAACTGAGCCACTCCTTCACAGCTCCACTCACTCACTGAGGCACTCCTTCACTGCTCCAATCAATCACTCACTGAGCCACTCATTCACTGCTCCATTCCGTCACTAACTGAGCCACTCCTTTACTGCGCCACTCACTGACTGAGCCACTCCCTCACTCCTCCACTCACTCACTAACTGAGCCATTCCTTCACTGCTCCACTCACTCAATCACTCATCGAGCCACTCCTTCACTGCTCCACTCACTCACTGAGCCACTCCTTCACTGCAGTGCTCCACTCACTCACCAAATGAGCTCTCCTTCACTGCTCTACTCACTTACAGAGCCACTCCTTCACTGCTCCACTCAGTCACTCAATAAACACTCCTTCTCTGCTCTACTCACTCACTGAGCCACTCCTTCTCTGCTCCACTCACTCACTGAGCCACTCCTTCACAGCTCCACTCGCTCACTGAACCACTCCTTCACTGCTCCACTCACTCACTCACTGAGCCACTCCTTCAATGCTCCACTCTTTCAGTCATGAGCCACTCCTTCACTGCTAGACTCACTCACTAACTGAGCCACTCTTTCTTTGCTCCACTCACTCACTGAGCCACGCCCTCACTGCTCCACTCACTCACTAACTGTGTCACTCCTTCACTGCTCCACTCAATCACTGAGCTACTCCTTCACTGCTCTACTCACTCACTAACTGAGCCACTCTTTCTTTGCTCCACTCACTCACTGAGCCACGCCCTCACTGCTCCACTCACTCACTAACTGTGTCACTCCTTCACTGCTCCACTCAATCACTGAGCTACTCCTTCACTGCTCTACTCACTCTCTCACTGAGCCACTCCTTCATTGCTCCACTCACTCACTGAGCAACTCCTTCACTGCTCCACTCAATCACTCACTGAGCCACTGCTTCTCAGCTCCACTCACTCACTAACTGTGTCACTCCTTCACTGCTCCACTCAATCATTGAGATACTCCTTCACTGCTCTACTCACTCTCTCACTTAGCCACTCCTTCATTGCTCCACTCACTCACTGAGCCACTCCTTCACTGCTCCACTCAATCACTCACTGAGCCACTCCTTCTCTGCTCCAATCACTCACTGAGCAACTCCTTCACTGCTCCACTCACTCACTACCTGAGCCACATCTTCACTAATCCAATCACTAACTGAGCAACTCCTTCACTGTTCCACTCACTCACTAACTGAGCCACTCCTTCATATCTCCACTCACTCACTGAGCCACTCCTTCACTGCTCCATTCCGTCACTAACTGAGCCACTCCTTCACTGCTCCACTCACGAACTAAGCCACTCCTTCACTGCTCAACTCACTCACTAACTGAGCCACTCCTACACTGCTCTACTAACTCACTCACTGAGCCACTCCTTCACTGCTCCACTCACTCACTCACTGACCGACTCCTTCACTGCTCCACTCACTCACTAAGCCACTCCTTCACTGCTCCACTCACTCACTGAGCCACTCCTTCACTGCTCCACTCACTCACTAACTGAGCCATTCCTTCAGTGCTCCACTCACTCACTAACTGAGCCTCTCCTTCACTGCTCCACTCACTCACTGAGACACACCTCACTGCTCCGCTCAGTCACTCACTGAGCCACACCTTCACTGCACCACTCACTCACTCAGCCACTCCTTCACTGCTCTATTCACTCACTCACTGAGCTACTCCTACACTTCACCACTCACTAACTGATCCACTCCTTCACTGCTCCACTCACTCACTAACTGAGCCATTCCTTCACTGCTCAACTCACTCACTCACTGAGCCACTCCTTCAATGCTCCACTCACTCACTGAGCCACTCCTTCACTTCTCCACTCACTCACTGATCCACTCCTTCACTGCTCCACTCACTCTCTCAGCCACTCCTTCACAGCTCCACTCACTCACTGAGCCACTCCTTCACTGCTCCACTCACTCACTCACTGAGCCACTCCTTCACTGCTCCACTCTTGCAGTCATGAGTCACTCCTTCACTGCTAGACTCACTCACTACCTGAGCCACATCTTCACTGATCCAATCACTAACTGAGCAACTCCTTCACTGTTCCACTCACTCACTAACTGAGCCACTCCTTCACAGCTCCACTCACTCACAGAGCCACTCCTTCACAGCTCCAGTCACTAACTGAGCAACTCCTTCACTGCTCGACACACTCACTCACTGAGCCACTCCTTCTCTGCTCCACTAACTCACTGAGCCACGCCTTTACTGCTCCACTGACTCACTACCTGAGCCACATCTTCAATGCTCCAATCACTAACTGAGCAAATCCTTCACTGCTCAACTCACTCACTACCTGAGCCACATCTTCACTGATCCAATCACTAACTGAGCAACTCCTTCACTGTTCCACTCACTCACTAACTGAGCCACTCCTTCACAGCTCCACTCACTCACTGAGGCACTCCTTCACTGCTCCCATCAATCACTCACTGAGCCACTCATTCACTGCTCCATTCCGTCACTAACTGAGCCACTCCTTCACTGCGCCACTCACTGACTGAGCCACTCCCTCACTCCTCCACTCACTCACTAACTGAGCCATTCCTTCACTGCTCCACTCACTCAATCACTCATCGAGCCACTCCTTCACTACTCCACTCACTCACTGAGCCACTCCTTCACAGCTCCAGTCACTAACTGAGCAACTCCTTCACTGCAGTGATCCACTCACTCACCAAATGAGCTCTCCTTCACTGCTCTACTCACTTACAGAGCCACTCCTTCACTGCTCCACTCAGTCACTCAATAAACACTCCTTCTCTGCTCTACTCACTCACTGAGCCACTCCTTCTCTGCTCCACTCACTCACTGAGCCACTCCTTCTCTGCTCCACTCACTCACTGAGCCACTCCTTCACAGCTCCACTCGCTCACTGAACCACTCCTTCACTGCTCCACTCACTCACTCACTGAGCCACTCCTTCAATGCTCCACTCTTTCAGTCATGAGCCACTCCTTCACTGCTAGACTCACTCACTAACTGAGCCACTCTTTCTTTGCTCCACTCACTCACTGAGCCACGCCCTCACTGCTCCACTCACGCACTAACTGTGTCACTCCTTCACTGCTCCACTCAATCACTGAGCTACTCCTTCACTGCTCTACTCACTCTCTCACTGAGCCACTCCTTCATTGCTCCACTTACTCACTGAGCAACTCCTTCACTGCTCCACTCAATCACTCACTGAGCCACTGCTTCTCAGCTCCACTCACTCACTAACTGTGTCACTCCTTCACTGCTCCACTCAATCACTGAGATACTCCTTCACTGCTCTACTCACTCTCTCACTTAGCCACTCCTTCATTGCTCCACTCACTCACTGAGCCACTCCTTCACTGCTCCACTCAATCACTCACTGAGCCACTCCTTCTCTGCTCCAATCACTCACTGAGCAACTCCTTCACTGCTCCACTCACTCACTACCTGAGCCACATCTTCACTAATCCAATCACTAACTGAGCAACTCCTTCACTGTTCCACTCACTCACTAACTGAGCCACTCCTTCACAGCTCCACTCACTCACAGAGCCACTCCTTCACAGCTCCAGTCACTAAATGAGCAACTCCTTCACTGCTCGACACACTCACTCACTGAGCCACTCCTTCTCTGCTCCACTAACTCACTGAGCCACGCCTTTACTGCTCTACTGACTCACTACCTGAGCCACATCTTCAATGCTCCAATCACTAACTGAGCAAATCCTTCACTGCTCCACTCACTCAGTACCTGAGCCACATCTTCACTGATTCAATCACTAACTGATCAACTCCTTCACTGTTCCACTCACTCACTAACTGAGCCACTCCTTCACAGCTCCACTCACTCACAGAGCCACTCCTTCACAGCTCCAATCACTAACTGAGCAACTCCTTCACTGCTCGACACACTCACTCACTGAGCCACTCCTTCATATCTCCACTCACTCACTGAGCCACTCCTTCACTGCTCCATTCCGTCACTAACTGAGCCACTCCTTCACTGCGCCACTCACTGACTGAGCCACTCCCTCACTCCTCCACTCACTCAATCATGAGCCACTCCTTCACTGCTCCACTCACGAACTAAGCCACTCCTTCACTGCTCAACTCACTCACTAACTGAGCCACTCCTACACTGCTCTACTAACTCACTCACTAAGCCACTCCTTCACTGCTCCACTCACTCACTGAGCCACTCCTTCACTGCTCCACTCACTCACTAACTGAGCCATTCCTTCACTGCTCCACTCACTCAATCACTATTCGAGCCACTCCTTCACTGCTCTACTCACTTACAGAGCCACTCCTTCACTGCTCCACTCAGTCACTCAATAAACACTCCTTCACTGCTCTACTCACTCACTGAGCCACTCCTTCTCTGCTCCACTCACTCACTAACTGAGCCATTCCTTCAGTGCTCCACTTACTCACTAACTGAGCCTCTCCTTCACTGCTCCACTCACTCACTGAGACACACCTCACTGCTCCGCTCAGTCACTCACTGAGCCACACCTTCACTGCTCCACTCACTCACTGATGAGCCACTCCTTCACTACTCTACTCACTGTCTCACTGAACCACACCTACACTGCACCACTCACTCACTCAGCCACTCCTTCACTGCTCTATTCACTCACTCACTGAGCTACTCCTACACTTCACCACTCACTAACTGAATCACTCCTTCACTGCTCCACTCACTCACTAACTGAGCCATTCCTTCACTGCTCAACTCACTCACTCACTGAGCCACTCCTTCACTGCTCCACTCACTCACTGAGCCACTCCTTCACTTCTCCACTCACTCACTGATCCACTCCTTCACTGCTCCACTCACTCACTCAGCCACTCCATCACAGCTCCACTCACTCACTGAGCCACTCCTTCACTGCTCCACTCACTCACTCAGCCACTCCTTCACTGCTCTATTCACTCACTCACTGAGCTACTCCTTCACTGCTCCACTCACTCACTCACTCAGCCACTCCTTCACTGCTCTATTCACTCACTCACTGAGCTACTCCTTCAATGCTCCACTCACTCACTCACTCAGCAACTCCTTCACTGCTCCACTTACTCACTGAGCCACGCCTTCACAGCTCCACTCACTCACTCACTGAGCCATTCCTTCACTGCTGCAGTCACTAACTAAGCAACTCCTTCACAGCTCCACTCACTCACTGAGCCACTCCTTCACTGCTCCATTCACTCACTAACTGAGCCTCTCCTTCACTGCTCCATTCACTGACTGAGCCCCTCCCTCACTCCTCCACTCACTCAGTCATGAGCCACTCCTACACTGCTCTACTAACTCACTCACTGAGCCACTCCTTCACTCCTCCACTCACTAACTAAGCCACTCTTTCACTGCTCCACTCACTCAGTAATTGAGCTCTCCTTCACTCCTCTACTCACTCACTAAGCCACTGTTTCACTGCTCCACTCACTCACTGAACCACTCCTTCACTGCACCACTCACTCACTCACTGAGCCATTCCTTCACTGCTCCACTCACTCACTCACTGAGCAACTCCTTCACTGCTCCACTCACTCACTCACTGAGCCATTCCTTCACTGCTCCATTCACTCACTGAGCCACTCCTTCACTTCTCCACTCACTCACTGATCCACTCCTTCACTGCTCCACTCACTCACTAACTGAGCCATTCCTTCACGGCTCCACTCACTCACTAAGCCACTCCTTCACCGCTCCACTGACTCACTGACCACTCCTTCACTGCTCCACTCACTCACTGATGAGCCACTCCTTCACTACTCTACTCACTGTCTCACTGAGCCACACCTTCACTGCTCCACTCACCTACTCGGCCACTCCTTCACTGCTCTATTCACTCACTCACTGAGCTACTCCTTCACTGCTCCACTCACTCACTGAGGCACTCCTTCATTGCTCCACTCGCACACTGAGCCACTCCTTCAAAGCTCCACTCACTCACTCACTGAGCCATTCCTTCACTGCTCCAGTCACTAACTGAGCAACTCCTTCATTGCTCCACTCACTCACTGAGCCACTCCTTCACTGCTCCACTCACTCACTGAGCCACTCCTTCACTGCAGTGCTCCACTCAATCACTAACTGAGCTATCCTTCACTGCTCTACTCACTTACAGAGCCACTCTTTCACTGCTCCATTCACACTCTCATTGAGCCACACATTCACTACTCCTCTCACTCACTCAGCCACTCCTTCACTGCTCTATTCACTCACTCACTGAGCTACTCCTTCACTGCTCCACTCACTCACTGAGGCACTCCTTCATTGCTCCACTCACTCACTGAGCCACTCCTTCACAGCTGCACACATTAACTCACTGAGCCATTCCTTCACTGATCCAGTCACTAACTGAGCAACTCCTTCACTGCTCCACTCACTCACTCACTGAGCCAGTCCTTCACTTCTCCACTCATTCACTGATCCTCTCCTTCACTGCTCCACTCACTCACTCAGCCACTCCTTCATGCTCCATTCACACACTCACTGAGCCACTCCTTCACTGCTCCACTCACTCACTGTGCAACTCCTTAACTGCTCCACTCAATCACTGAGCCACTCCTTCACTGCTGTGCTCCACTCACTCACTAACTGAGCCTCTCCTTCACTGCTCCATTCACTCACTGATGAGCCAATCCTTCACTACTCTACTCACTGTCTCACTGAGCCACACATTCACTGCTCCACTCACCTACTCAGCCACTCCTTCACTGCTCTATTCACTCACTCACTGAGCTACTCCTTGACTGCTCCACTCACTCACTGAGGCACTTCTTCATTGCTCCACTCACTCACTGAGCCACTCCTTCACAGGTCCACTCACTCACTCACTGAGCCATTCCTTCACTGCTCCACTCACTCACTGAGCCACTTCTTCACTTCCCCACTCACTTAATGATCCACTCCTTCACTGCTCCACTCACTCACTAACTGAGCCATTCCTTCACTGCTCCACTCACTCACTAACTGAGCCAGTCCTTCACTTCTCCACTCACTCACTGATCCACTCCTTCACTGCTCCACTCACTCACTCAGCCACTCATTCACTGCTCTATTCACTCACTCACTGAGCTAGTCCTTCACTGCTCCACTCACTCACTGAGGCACTCCTTCATTGCTCCACTCACTTACTGAGCCATTCCTTCACTGATCCAGTCAGTAACTGAGCAACTCCTTCACTGCTCCACTCACTCACTAACTGAGCCATTCCTTCACTGCTCCACTCACTCACTAACTGAGCCAGTCCTTCACTTCTCCACTCACTCACTGATCCACTCCTTCACTGCTCCACTCACTCACACAGCCACTCCTTCATGCTCCATTCACACACTCACTGAGCCACTCCTTCACTGCTCCACTCACTCACTAACTGAACTCTCCTTCACTGCTCCACTCACTCACTGAGCCACTCCTTCATTGCTCCACTCACTCACTGAGCCATTCCTTCACTGATCCAGTCACTAACTGAGCAACTCCTTCACTGCTCCACTCACTCACTAACTGAGCCATTCCTTCACTGCTCCACTCACTCACTAACTGAGCCAGTCCTTCACTTCTACACTCACTCACTGATCCACTCCTTCACTGCTCCACTCACTCACACAGCCACTCATTCATGTTCCATTCACACACTCACTGAGCCACTCCTTCACTGCTCCACTCACTCACTAACTGAACTCTCCTTCATTGCTCCACTCACTCACTGAGCAACTCCTTCACAGCTCCACACACTCACTCACTGAGCCATTCCTTCACTGCGTCAGTCACTAACTAAGAAACTCCTTCACTGCTCCACTCACTCACTCACTGAGCAATTCCTTCACTGCTCCACTCACTCACTCAGGCACTCCTTCATGCTCTATTCAAAAACTCACTGAGCCACTCCTTCACTGCTCCACTCACTCACTCAGCCACTCCTTCACAGCTCCACTCACTCACTGAGCAACTCGAAGACTGCAACACTTATTCACTTACTGAGCCATTTCTTCACTGCTCCAGTCACTAACTGAGCAACTCCTTCACTGCTCCACTCACTCACTCACTGAGCCACTCCTTCACAGCTCCACTCACTCACTCACTGAGCCATTCCTTCACTGCTCCAGTCACTAACTAAGCAACTCCTTCACTGCTCCACTCACTCACTCACTGAGAAACTCCTTCACTGCTCCACTCACTCACTCACTGAGCCATTCCTTCACTGCTTCACTCACTCACTGAGCCACTCCTTCACTTCTCCACTCACTCACTGATCCACTCCTTCACTGCTCCACTCACTCACTCAGCCACTCCTTCATGTTCTATTCACTCACTCATCGAGCCACTCCTTTACGGCTCCACTCACTCACTGAGCCACTCCTTCACTGCTCCACTGACTCACTGAGCCACTCCTTCACTGCTCCACTCACTCACTGATGAGCCACTCCTTCACTACTCTACTCACTGTCTCACTGAGCCACACCTTCACTGCTCCACTCACCTACTCGGCCACTCCTTCACTGCTCTATTCACTCACTCACTGAGCTACTCCTTCACTGCTCCACTCACTCACTGAGGCACTCCTTCATTGCTCCACCCGCACACTGACCCACTCCTTCAAAGCTCCACTCACTCACTCACTGAGCCATTCCTTCACTGCTCCAGTCACTAACTGAGCAACTCCTTCATTGCTCCACTCACTCACTGAGCCACTCCTTCACTTCACCACTCACTAACTGATCCACTCCTTCACTGCTCCAATCAATCACTCACTGCGCCACTCCTTCACTGCTCCACTCACTAACTGAGCCACTCCTTCACTTCTCCACTCACTCACTGATCCACTCCTTCAGTGCTCCACACACTCACCGAGCCACTCCTTCACAGCTCCACTCACTCACTGAGCCAATCCTTCACTGCTCCACTCACTCACTCACTGAGCCACTCATTCACTGCTCCACTCATTGAGTCATGAGCCACTCCATCACTGCTAGACTCACTCACTAACTGAGCCAATCCTTCACTGCTCCACTCACTCACTGATCCTCGCCCTCACTGCTCCACTCACTCACTAACTGTGTCACTCCTTCACTGCTCCACTCAATCACTGAGCTACTCCTTCACTTCACCACTCACTAACTGATCCACTCCTTCACTGCTCCAATCAATCACTCACTGCGCCACTCCTTCACTGCTCCACTCACTAACTGAGCCACTCCTTCACTTCTCCACTCACTAACTGAGGCACACCTTCACTGCTCCACTCACTCACTGAGCCACTCCTTCACAGCTCCACTCACTCACTCACTGAGCCATTCCTTCACTGATCCAGTCACTAACTGAGCAACTCCTTCACTGCTCCACTCACTGACTCCATCAGCAAACCCTTCACTGCTCCACTCACTCACTCACAGAGCCATTCCTTCACTGCTCCACTCACTCACTGAGCCACTCCTTCACTGCTCCACTCACTCACTGAGCCATTCCTTCACTGCTCCACTCACTCACTAACTGAGCCAGTCCTTCATTTCTCCACTCACTCACTGATCCACTCCTTCACTGCTCCACTCACTCACTCTGCCACTCCTTCATGCTCTATTCACACACTCACTGAGCCACTCCTTCACTGCTCCACTCACTCTCTGAGCCACTCCTTCACTGCTCCACTCACTCACTGAGCACTTCCTTCACTGCTCCACTCACTCACTAACTGAGCCAGTCCTTCATTTCTCCAAACACTCACTGATACACTCCTTCACTGCTCCACTCACTCACTCAGCCACTCCTTCATGCTCCACTCACTCACTCACTGAGCGACTCCTTCACTGCTCCACTCACTCACTGAGTAACTCCTTCACAGCTCCACTCACTCACTGAGCCACTCCTTCACAGCTCCACTCATTCACGCACTGAGCCACTCCTTCACTGCTCCATTCACTCACTAACTGAGCCTCTCCTTCACTGCTCCACTCACCTACTCAGCCACTCCTACACTGCTCTACTCACTCACTCACTGAGCCACTCCTCACTCGTCCACTCACTAACTAAGCCACACTTTCACTGCTCCACTCACTCACTAATTGAGCTCTCCTTCACTCCTCTATTCACTCACTGAGCCACTCCTTCACTGCTCCACTCTTTCAGTCATGATCCACTCCATCACTGCTAGACTCACTCACTAACTGAGCTCTCCTTCACTCCTCTATTCACTCACTGAGCCACTCCTTCACTGCTCCACTCTTTCAGTCATGAGCCACTCCATCACTGCTAGACTCACTCACTAACTGTGTCACTCCTTCACTGCTCCACTCAATAACTGAGCTACTCCTTCACTGCTCTACTCACTCTCTCACTGAGCCACGCCTTTAATGCTCCACTGACTCACTACCTGAGCCACATCTTCAATGCTCCAATCACTAACTGAGCAAATCCTTCACTGCTCCACTCGCTCACTACCTGAGCCACATCTTCACTGATCCAATCACTAACTGAGCAACTTCTTCACTGCTCCACTCACTCACTAAATGAGCCTCTCCTTCACAGCTCCACTCACTCACACAACCACTCCTTCACAGCTCCAATCACTAACTGAGCAAATCCTTCACTGCTCCACGCACTCACTAACTGAGCCTCTCCTTCACAGCTCCACTCACTCACACAACCACTCCTTCACTGCTCCAATCACTGACTGAGCCCCTCCCTCACTCCTCCACTCACTCACTGAACCACTCCTTCACTGCACCACTCACTCACTAACTGAGACATTCCTTCACTGTCCACTCACTCAATCACTCATCGAGCCACTCCTTCACTGCTCCACTCACTTACTAACTGAGCTCTCCTTCACTCCTCTATTCACTCACTGAGCCACTCCTTCACTGCTCCACTCTTTCAGTCATGAGCCACTCCATCATTGCTAGACTCACTCACTAACTGAGCCACTCCTTAACTGCTCCACTCACTCACTGAGCCTCGCCCTCACTGCTCCACTCACTCACTAACTGTGTCACTCCTTCACTGCTCCACTCAATAACTGAGCTACTCCTTCACTGCTCTACTCACTCTCTCACTGAGCCACGCCTTTAATTCTCCACTGACTCACTACCTGAGCCACATCTTCAATGCTCCAATCACTAACTGAGCAAATCCTTTACTGCTCCACTCGCTCACTACCTGAGCCACATCACTGATCCAATCACTAACTGAGCAACTCCTTCACTGCTCCACTCACTCACTAAATGAGCCTCTCCTTCACAGCTCCACTCACTCACACAACCACTCCTTCACAGCTCCTATCACTAACTGAGCAACTCCTTCACTGCTCCACGCACTCACTAACTGAGCCTCTCCTTCACAGCTCCACTCACTCACACAACAACTCCTTCACTGCTCCAATCACTAACTGAGCAACTGCTTCACGGCTCCACTCACTCACTCACTGAGCCACTCCTTCACATGTCCACTCACTCACTGAGCCACTCCTTCACTGCTCCACTCACTCACTGAGCCACTCCTTCACTGCTCCGCTCAGTCACTCACTGAGCCACTCCTTCACTGCTCCACTCACTCACTGATGAGCCACTCCTTCACTTCTCTACTCACTGTCTCATTGAGCCACACCTTCACTACTCCACTCACTCACTCAGCCACTCCTTCACTGCTCTATTCACTCACTCACTGAGCTACTCCTTCACTGCTCCACTCACTCACTCACTCAGCAACCCCTACACTACTCCACTCACTCACTCACTGAACCATTCCTTCACTGCTCCACTCACTCATCGAGCCACTCCTTTACGGCTCCACTCACTCACTTAGCCACTCCTTCACTGCTCCACTGACTCACTGAGCAACTCCTTCACTGCTCCACTCACTCACTGATGAGCCACTCCTTCACTACTCTACTCACTGTCTCACTGAGCCACACCTTCACTGCTCCACTCACCTACTCGGCCACTCCTTCACTGCTCTATTCACTCACTCACTGAGCTACTCCTTCACTGCTCCACTCACTCACTGAGGCACTCCTTCATTGCTCCACTCGCACACTGAGACACTCCTTCAAAGCTCCACTCACTCACTCACTGAGCCATTCCTTCACTGCTAAAGTCACTAACTGAGCAACTCCTTCATTGCTCCACTCACTCACTGAGCCACTCCTTCACTTCACCACTCACTAACTGATCCACTCCTTCACTGCTCCAATCAATCACTCAATGCGCCACTCCTTCACTGCTCCACTCACTAACTGAGCCACTCCTTCACTTCTCCACTCACTCACTGATCCACTCCTTCAGTGCTCCACACACTCACCGAGCCACTCCTTCACAGCTCCACTCACTCACTGAGCCACTCCTTCACTGCTCCACTCACTCACTCACTGAGCCACTCCTTCACTGCTCCACTCATTGAGTCATGAGCCAATCCTTCACTGCTAGACTCACTAACTGAGGCACACCTTCAATGCTCCACTCACTCACTGAGCCACTCCTTCACAGCTCCACTCACTCACTCACTGAGCCATTCCTTTATTGATCCAGTCACTAACTGAGCAACTCCTTCACTGCTCCACTCACTCACTCACTCAGCAACCCCTTCACTGCTCCACTCACTCACTCACAGAGCCATTCCTTCACTGCTCCACTCACTCACTGAGCCACTCCTTCACTGCTCCACTCACTCACTGAGCCATTCCTTCACTGCTCCACTCACTCACTAACTGAGCCAGTCCTTCATTTCTCCACTCACTCACTGATCCACTCCTTCACTGCTCCACTCACTCACTCAGCCACTCCTTCATGCTCTATTCACACACTCACTGAGCCACTCCTTCACTGCTCCACTCACTCTCTGAGCCACTCCTTCACTGCTCCACTCACTCACTGAGCCACTCCTTCACTGCTCCACTCACTCTCTGAGCCACTCCTTCACTGCTCCACTCACTCACTGATACACTCCTTCACTGCTCCACTCACTCACTCAGCCACTCCTTCATGCTCCATTCACACACTCACTGAGCCACTCCTTCACTGCTCCACTCACTCACTGTGCCACTCATTCATGCTCCACTCACTCACTCACTGAGCGACTCCTTCACTGCTCCACTCACTCACTGAGCAACTCATTCACAGCTCCACTCACTCACTGAGCCACTCCTTCACAGCTCCACTCATTCACGCACTGAGCCCCTCGCTCACTCCTCCACTCACTCAGTCATGAGCCACTCCTACACTGCTCTACTCACTCACTCACTGAGCCACTCCTCACTCGTCCACTCACTAACTAAGCCACACTTTCACTGCTCCACTCACTCACTAATTGAGCTCTCCTTCACTCCTCTACTCACTCACTAAGCCACTCTTTCACTGCTCCACTCACTCACTGAACCACTCCTTCACTGCACCACTCACTCACTAACTGAGACATTCCTTCACTGCTCCACTCACTCACTCACTAACTGAGCCACTCCTTAACTGCTCCACTCATTCACTGAGCAACTCCTTCACTGCTCCACTCACTAACTAAGCCACTCTTTCACTGCTCCACTCACTCACTCATTGAGCCACTCCTTCACTGCTCCACTCACTCACTCACTGAGGGACTCCTTCACTGCTTCACTCACTAACTAAGCCACTCCTTCACAGCTCCACTCACTCACTAAGCCACTCCTTACCTGCTCCACTCACTCACTAACTGAGCCATTCCTTCACTGCTCCACACACTCAATCACTCATCGAGCCACTCCTTCACTGCTCCACTCACTCACTGAGCCACTCCTTCACTGCAGTGCTCCACTCACTCACTAACTGAGCTCTCCTTCACTGCTCTACTCACTCACAGAGCCACTCCTTCACTGCTCCACTCAGTCACTCAATGAACACTCCATCACTGCTCTACTCACTCACTGAGCCGCTCCTTCAGTGCTCCACTCAGTCACTAACTTAGCCTCTCCTTCACTGCTCCACTCACTCACTGAGCCACACCTTCACTGCTCCACTCACCTACTCAGCCACTCCTTCACTGCTCTATTCACTCACTCACTGAGCCATTCCTTCACTGCTCCAGTAACTAACTGAGCAACTCCTTCACTGCTCCACGCACTCACTCACTGAGCCATTCCTTCACTGCTCCACTCACTCACTAACTGAGCCACTCCTTCAGTGCTCCACTCACTCACTAACTGAGCCTCTTCTTTGCTGCTCCACTCACTCACTGAGCCACTCCTTCACTCCTCCACTCACTCAGTCATGAGCCACTCCTTCACTGCTCCACTCACTAACTAAGCCACTTCTTCACTGCTCAACTCACTCACTCATTGAGCCTCTCCTTCACTGCTCCACTCACTCACTGAGCCATTCCTTCACTGCTCCACTCACTCACTAACTGAGCCAGTCCTTCATTTCTCCACTCACTCACTGATCCACTCCTTCACTGCTCCACTCACTCACTCAGCCACTCCTTCATGCTCTATTCACACACTCACTGAGCCACTCCTTCACTGCTCCACTCACTCTCTGAGCCACTCCTTCACTGCTCCACTCACTCACTGAGCACTTCCTTCACTGCTCCACTCACTCACTAACTGAGCCAGTCCTTCATTTCTCCAAACACTCACTGATACACTCCTTCACTGCTCCACTCACTCACTCAGCCACTCCTTCATGCTCCATTCACACACTCACTGAGCCACTCCTTCACTGCTCCACTCACTCACTGTGCCACTCCTTCATGCTCCACTCACTCACTCACTGAGCGACTCCTTCACTGCTCCACTCACTCACTGAGTAACTCCTTCACAGCTCCACTCACTCACTGAACCACTCCTTCACAGCTCCACTCATTCACGCACTGAGCCACTCCTTCACTGCTCCATTCACTCACTAACTGAGCCTCTCCTTCACTGCTCCACTCACCTACTCAGCCACTCCTACACTGCTCTACTCACTCACTCACTGAGCCACTCCTCACTCGTCCACTCACTAACTAAGCCACACTTTCACTGCTCCACTCACTCACTAATTGAGCTCTCCTTCACTCCTCTATTCACTCACTGAGCCACTCCTTCACTGCTCCACTCTTTCAGTCATGAGCCACTCCATCACTGCTAGACTCACTCACTAACTGAGCTCTCCTTCACTCCTCTATTCACTCACTGAGCCACTCCTTCACTGCTCCACTCTTTCAGTCATGAGCCACTCCATCACTGCTAGACTCACTCACTAACTGAGCCACTCCTTAACTGCTCCACTCACTCACTGAGCCTCGCCCTCACTGCTCCACTCACTCACTAACTGTGTCACTCCTTCACTGCTCCACTCAATAACTGAGCTACTCCTTCACTGCTCTACTCACTCTCTCACTGAGCCACGCCTTTAATGCTCCACTGACTCACTACCTGAGCCACATCTTCAATGCTCCAATCACTAACTGAGCAAATCCTTCACTGCTCCACTCGCTCACTACCTGAGCCACATCTTCACTGATCCAATCACTAACTGAGCAACTTCTTCACTGCTCCACTCACTCACTAAATGAGCCTCTCCTTCACAGCTCCACTCACTCACACAACCACTCCTTCACAGCTCCAATCACTAACTGAGCAACTCCTTCACTGCTCCACGCACTCACTAACTGAGCCTCTCCTTCACAGCTCCACTCACTCACACAACCACTCCTTCACTGCTCCAATCACTGACTGAGCCCCTCCCTCACTCCTCCACTCACTCACTGAACCACTCCTTCACTGCACCACTCACTCACTAACTGAGACATTCCTTCACTGTCCACTCACTCAATCACTCATCGAGCCACTCCTTCACTGCTCCACTCACTTACTAACTGAGCTCTCCTTTACTCCTCTATTCACTCACTGAGCCACTCCTTCACTGCTCCACTCTTTCAGTCATGAGCCACTCCATCATTGCTAGACTCACTCACTAACTGAGCCACTCCTTAACTGCTCCACTCACTCACTGAGCCTCGCCCTCACTGCTCCACTCACTCACTAACTGTGTCACTCCTTCACTGCTCCACTCAATAACTGAGCTACTCCTTCACTGCTCTACTCACTCTCTCACTGAGCCACGCCTTTAATTCTCCACTGACTCACTACCTGAGCCACATCTTCAATGCTCCAATCACTAACTGAGCAAATCCTTTACTGCTCCACTCGCTCACTACCTGAGCCACATCACTGATCCAATCACTAACTGAACAACTCCTTCACTGCTCCACTCACTCACTAAATGAGCCTCTCCTTCACAGCTCAACTCACTCACACAACCACTCCTTCACAGCTCCTATCACTAACTGAGCAACTCCTTCACTGCTCCATGCACTCACTAACTGAGCCTCTCCTTCACAGCTCCACTCACTCACACAACAACTCCTTCACTGCTCCAATCACTAACTGAGCAACTGCTTCACGGCTCCACTCACTCACTCACTGAGCCACTCCTTCACATGTCCACTCACTCACTGAGCCACTCCTTCACTGCTCCACTCACTCACTGAGCCACTCCTTCACTGCTCCGCTCAGTCACTCACTGAGCCACTCCTTCACTGCTCCACTCACTCACTGATGAGCCACTCCTTCACTTCTCTACTCACTGTCTCATTGAGCCACACCTTCACTACTCCACTCACTCACTCAGCCACTCCTTCACTGCTCTATTCACTCACTCACTGAGCTACTCCTTCACTGCTCCACTCACTCACTCACTCAGCAACCCCTACACTGCTCCACTCACTCACTCACTGAACCATTCCTTCACTGCTCCACTCACTCATCGAGCCACTCCTTTACGGCTCCACTCACTCACTTAGCCACTCCTTCACTGCTCCACTGACTCACTGAGCAACTCCTTCACTGCTCCACTCACTCACTGATGAGCCACTCCTTGACTACTCTACTCACTGTCTCACTGAGCCACACCTTCACTGCTCCACTCACCTACTCGGCCACTCCTTCACTGCTCTATTCACTCACTCACTGAGCTACTCCTTCACTGCTCCACTCACTCACTGAGGCACTCCTTCATTGCTCCACTCGCACACTGAGACACTCCTTCAAAGCTCCACTCACTCACTCACTGAGCCATTCCTTCACTGCTAAAGTCACTAACTGAGCAACTCCTTCATTGCTCCACTCACTCACTGAGCCACTCCTTCACTTCACCACTCACTAACTGATCCACTCCTTCACTGCTCCAATCAATCACTCACTGCGCCACTCCTTCACTGCTCCAATCACTAACTGAGCCACTCCTTCACTTCTCCACTCACTCACTGATCCACTCCTTCAGTGCTCCACACACTCACCGAGCCACTCCTTCACAGCTCCACTCACTCACTGAGCCACTCCTTCACTGCTCCACTCACTCACTCACTGAGCCACTCCTTCACTGCTCCACTCATTGAGTCATGAGCCAATCCTTCACTGCTAGACTAACTAACTGAGGCACACCTTCAATGCTCCACTCACTCACTGAGCCACTCCTTCACAGCTCCACTCACTCACTCACTGAGCCATTCCTTTACTGATCCAGTCACTAACTGAGCAACTCCTTCACTGCTCCACTCACTCACTCACTCAGCAACCCCTTCACTGCTCCACTCACTCACTCACAGAGCCATTCCTTCACTGCTCCACTCACTCACTGAGCCACTCCTTCACTGCTCCACTCACTCACTGAGCCATTCCTTCACTGCTCCACTCACTCACTAACTGAGCCAGTCCTTCATTTCTCCACTCACTCACTGATCCACTCCTTCACTGCTCCACTCACTCACTCAGCCACTCCTTCATGCTCTATTCACACACTCACTGAGCCACTCCTTCACTGCTCCACTCACTCTCTGAGCCACTCCTTCACTGCTGCACTCACTCACTGATACACTCCTTCACTGCTCCACTCACTCACTCAGCCACTCCTTCATGCTCCATTCACACACTCACTGAGCCACTCCTTCACTGCTCCACTCACTCACTGTGCCACTCATTCATGCTCCACTCACTCACTGACTGAGCGACTCCTTCACTGCTCCACTCACTCACTGAGCAACTCATTCACAGCTCCACTTACTCACTGAGCCACTCCTTCACAGCTCCACTCATTCACGCACTGAGCCCCTCGCTCACTCCTCCACTCACTCAGTCATGAGCCACTCCTACACTGCTCTACTCACTCACTCACTGAGCCACTCCTCACTCGTCCACTCACTAACGAAGCCACACTTTCACTGCTCCACTCACTCACTAATTGAGCTCTCCTTCACTCCTCTACTCACTCACTAAGCCACTCTTTCACTGCTCCACTCACTCACTGAACCACTCCTTCACTGCACCACTCACTCACTAACTGAGACATTCCTTCACTGCTCCACTCACTCACTCACTAACTGAGCCACTCCTTAACTGCTCCACTCACTCACTGAGCAACTCCTTCACTGCTCCACTCACTAACTAAGCCACTCTTTCACTGCTCCACTCACTCACTCATTGAGCCACTCCTTCACTGCTCCACTCACTCACTCACTGAGGGACTCCTTCACTGCTTCACTCACTAACTAAGCCACTCCTTCACAGCTCCACTCACTCACTAAGCCACTCCTTACCTGCTCCACTCACTCACTAACTGAGCCATTCCTTCACTGCTCCACACACTCAATCACTCATCGAGCCACTCCTTCACTGCTCCACTCACTCACTGAGCCACTCCTTCACTGCAGTGCTCCACTCACTCACTAACTGAGCTCTCCTTCACTGCTCTACTCACTCACAGAGCCACTCCTTCACTGCTCCACTCAGTCACTCAATGAACACTCCATCACTGCTCTACTCACTCACTGAGCCGCTCCTTCAGTGCTCCACTCAGTCACTAACTTAGCCTCTCCTTCACTGCTCCACTCACTCACTGAGCCACACCTTCACTGCTCCACTCACCTACTCAGCCACTCCTTCACTGCTCTATTCACTCACTCACTGAGCCATTCCTTCACTGCTCCAGTAACTAACTGAGCAACTCCTTCACTGCTCCACGCACTCACTCACTGAGCCATTCCTTCACTGCTCCACTCACTCACTAACTGAGCCACTCCTTCAGTGCTCCACTCACTCACTAACTGAGCCTCTTCTTTGCTGCTCCACTCACTCACTGAGCCACTCCTTCACTCCTCCACTCACTCAGTCATGAGCCACTCCTTCACTGCTCCACTCACTAACTAAGCCACTCCTTCACTGCTCAACTCACTCACTCATTGAGCCTCTCCTTCACTGCTCCACTCACTCACTCACTGAGGGACTACTTCACTGCTCCACTCACTAACTAAGCCACTCCTTCACTGCTCCACTCACTCACTAAGCCACTCCTTACCTGCTCTACTCACTCACTAACTGAGCCATTCCTTCACTGCCCCACACACTCAATCACTCATCGGGCCACTCCTTCACTGCTCCACTCACTCACTGAGCCACTCCTTCACTGCAGTGCACAACTCACTCACTAACTGAGCCACTCCTTCACTGCTCCACTCACTCACTGAGCCACTCCTTCACTGCTCCACTCACTCACTGAGCCACTCCTTCACTGCTCCACTCACTAACTGAGCCACTCCTTCACTGCTCCACTCACTCACTGATGAGCCACTCCTTCACTACTCTACTCACTGTCTCACTGAGCCACACCTTCACTGCTCTACTCACCTACTCAGCCACTCCTTCACTGCTCTATTCACTCACTCACTGAGCTACTCCTTCACTGCTCCACTCACTCACTGAGGCACTCCTTCATTGCTCCACTCACTCTCTGAGCCACTCCTTCACAGCTCCACTCACTCACTCACTGAGCCATTCCTTCACTGTTCCAGTCACTAACTAAGCAACTCCTTCGCTGCTCCACTCACTCACTCACTGAGCAACTCCTTCACTGCTCCACTCACTCACTCACTGAGCCATTCCTTCACTGCTCCACTCACTCACTGATCCACTCCTTCACTGCTCCACTCACTCACTAACTGAGCCATTCCATCACGGCTCCACTCACTCACAAAGCCACTCCTTCACTGCTCCACTGACTCACTGAGCCACTCCTTCACTGCTCCACTCACTCACTGAGCCACTCCTTCACAGCTCCACTCACTCACTCACTGAGCCATTCCTTCACTGCTCCAGTCACTAACTGAGCAACTCCTTCACTGCTCCACTCACTCACTCAATGAGCAACTCCTTCACTGCTCCACTCACTCACTGAGCCACTCCTTCACAGCTCCACTCACTCACTCACTGAGCCATTCCTTCACTGCTCCAGTCACTAACTGAGCAACTCCTTCACTGCTCCACTCACTCACTCACTGACCCACTCCTTCACAGCTCCACTCACTCACTCACTGAGCCATTCCTTCACTGCTCCAGTCACTAACTGAGCAACTCCTTCACTGCTCCACTCACTCACTGAGGCAAACCTTCATTGCTCCACTCACTCACTGAGCCACTCCTTCACAGCTCCACTCACTCACTCACTTGCCATTCCTTCACTGCTCCACTCACTCACTGAGCCACTCCTTCACTTCTCCACTCACTTACTGATCCACACCTTCACTGCTCCACTCACTCACTCAGCCACTCCTTCATTGCTCCACTCACTCACTGAGCCACTCCTTCACAGCTCCACTCACTCACTCACTGAGCCACTCCTTCACTGCTCCACTCACTCACTGACCCACTCCTTCACAGCTCCACGCACTCACTCACTGAGCCATTCCTTCACTGCTCCAGTCACTAACTGAGCAACTCCTTCACTGCTCACTCACTCACTCACTAGCCACTCCTTCACAGCTCCACTCACTCACTAACTGACCCATTCCTTCATGGCTCCACTCACTCACTAAGCCACTCCTTCACTGCTCCACTGACTCACTGAGCCACTCCTTCAGTGCTCCACTCACTCACTAACTGATCCTCTCCTTCACTGCTCCACTCACCCACTGAGCCACTCCTTCACTCCTCCACTCACTCAGTCATGAGCCACTCCTTCACTGCTCCACTCACTAACTAAGCCACTCCTTCACTGTTCAACTCACTGACTAACTGAGCCACTCCTACACTGCTCTACTCACTCACTCACTGAGCCACTCCTTCACTGCTCCACTCACTAACTAAGCCACTCTTTCACTGCTCCACTCACTCACTCATTGAGCCACTCCTTCACTGCTCCACTCACTCACTCACTGAGGGAATCCTTCACTGCTTCACTCACTAACTAAGCCACTCCTTCACTGCTCCACTCACTCACTCACTGAGCAACTCCTTCACTGCTCCACTCACTCACTAACTGAGCCACTCCTTCACTGCTCGACTCACTCACTGAGACACTCCTTCACTGCTCCACTCACTCACTCACTGAACCACTCCTTCACTGCTCCACTCACTCACTGAGCCACTCCTTCACTGCTCCACTCACTCACTACCTGAGCCACTCCTTCACTGCTCTACTCACTGTCTCACTGAGCCACACCTTCACTGCTCCACTCACTGTCTCACTGAGCCACACCTTCACTGCTCCACTCACCTACTCAGCCACTCCTTCACTGCTCTATTCACTCACTCACTGAGCTACTCCTTCACTGCTCCACTCACTCACTGAGGCACTCCTTCATTGCTCCACTCACTCTCTGAGCCACTCCTTCACAGCTCCACTCACTCACTCACTGAGCCATTCCTTCACTGTTCCAGTCACTAAGTAAGCAACTCCTTCACTGCTCCACTCACTCACTCACTGAGCAACTCCTTCACTGCTCCACTCACTCACTCACTGAGCCATTCCTTCACTGCTCCACTCACTCACTGATCCACTCCTTCACTGCTCCACTAACTCACTAACTGAGCCATTCCATCACGGCTCCACTCACTCACAAAGCCACTCCTTCACTGCTCCACTGACTCACTGAGCCACTCCTTCACTGCTCCACTCACTCACTGAGCCACTCCTTCACAGCTCCACTCACTCACTCACTGAGCCATTCCTTCACTGCTCCAGTCACTAAGTGAGCAACTCCTTCACTGCTCCACTCACTCACTCAATGAGCAACTCCTTCACTGCTCCACTCACTCACTAACTGAGCCACTCCTTCACTGCTCTACTCACTCACTGAGACACTCCTTCACTGCTCCGCTCAGGCACTCACTGAGCCACTCCTTCACTGCTCCACTCACTCACTGATGAGCCACTCCTTCACCACTCTACTCACTGTCTCACTGAGCCACACCTTCACTGCTCCACTCACCTACTCAGCCACTCCTTCACTGCTCTATTCACTCACTCACTGAGCTACTCCTTCACTGCTCCACTCACTCACTGAGGCACTCCTTCATTGCTCCACTCACTCACTGAGCCACTCCTTCACAGCTCCACTCACTCACTCACTGAGCCATTCCTTCACTGCTCCACTCACTCACTGACCCACTCCTTCACAGCTCCACTCACTCACTCACTGAGCCATTCTTTCACTGCTCCAGTCACTAACTGAGCAACTCCTTCACTGCTCACTCACTCACTCACTAGCCAATCCTTCACTGCTCCACTCACTCACTGAGCCACTCCTTCACTTCTCCACTCACTTACTAATCCACACCTTCACTGCTACACTCACTCACTCAGTCACTCCTTCATTGCTCCACTCACTCACTGAGCCACTCCTTCACAGCTCCACTCACTCACTCACTGAGCCACTCCTTCACTGCTCCTGTCACTAACTGAGCAACTCCTTCACTGCTCACTCACTCACTCACTAGCCACTCCTTCACAGCTCCACTCACTCACTAACTGAGCCATTCCTTCATGGCTCCACTCACTCACTAAGCAACTCATTCACTGCTCCACTGACTCACTGAGCCACTCCTTCACTGCTCCAGTCACTAATTGAGCAACTCCTTCAATGCTCCACTCACTCACTCACTGAGCAACTCCTTCACTGCTCCACTCACTCATTAAGCCACTCCTTCACTGCTCCCCTGACTCACTGAGCCACTACTTCACTGCTCCACTCACTCACTGATGAGCCACTCCTTCACTACTCTACTCACTGTCTCACTGAGTCACACCTTCACTGCTCCACTCACCTACTCAGCCACTCCTTCACTGCTCTATTCACTCACTCACTGAGCCATTCCTTCACTGCTCCACTCACTCACTAACTGAGCCACTCCTTCAGTGCTCCACTCACTCACTAACTGAGCCTCTTCTTCACTGTTCTACTCACTCACTGAGCCACTCCTTCACAGCTCCACTCACTCACTCACTGAGCCACTCCTTCACTGCTCCACTCACTCACTGACCCACACCTTCACAGCTCCACTCACTCACTAACTGAGCCATTCCTTCGTGGCTCCACTCACTCACTGAGCCACTCCTTCACTGATCCACTCACTCACTGATGAGCCACTCCTTCACTACTCTACTCACTGTCTTACTGAGCCACACCTTCACTGCTCCACTCTCCTACTCAGCCACTCCTTCACTGCTCTATTCACTCACTCACTGAGCCAATCCTTCACAGCTCCACTCACTCACTAACTGAGCCATTCCTTCATGGCTCCACTCACTCACTAAGCCACTCCTTCACTGCTCCACTGACTCACTGAGCCACTCCTTCAGTGCTCCACTCACTCACTAACTGAGCCCCTCCTTCACTGCTCCACTCACTCACTGAGACACTCCTTCACTCCTCCACTCACTCAGTCATGAGCCACTCCTTTACTGCTCCACTCACTAACTAAGCCACTCCTTCACTGCTCCACTCACTCACTAAGCCACTCCTTACCTGCTCCACTCACTCACTAACTGAGCCACTCCTTCACTGCTCCACTCACTCACTGATGAGCCACTCCTTCACTACTCTACTCACTGTCTCACTGAGCCACACCTTCACTGCTCCACTCACCTACTCAGCCACTCCTTCACTGCTCTATTCACTCACTCACTGAGGCACTCCTTCATTGCTCCACTCACTCTCTGAGCCACTCCTTCACAGCTCCACTCACTCACTCACTGAGCCATTCCTTCACTGTTCCAGTCACTAACTAAGCAACTCCTTCACTGCTCCACTCACTCACTCACTGAGCAACTTCTTCACTGCTCCACTCACTCACTCACTGAGCCATTCCTTCACTGCTCCACTCACTCACTGATCCACTCCTTCACTGCTCCACTCACTCACTAACTGAGCCATTCCATCACGGCTCCACTCACTCACAAAGCCACTCCTTCACTGCTCCACTGACTCACTGAGCCACTCCTTCACTGCTCCACTCACTCACTGAGCCACTCCTTCACAGCTCCACTCACTCACTCACTGAGCCATTCCTTCACTGCTCCAGTCACTAACTGAGCAACTCCTTCACTGCTCCACTCACTCACTCAATGAGCAACTCCTTCACTGCTCCACTCACTCACTAACTGAGCCACTCCTTCACTGCTCTACTCACTCACTGAGACACTCCTTCACTGCTCCACTCACTCACTAAGCCACTCCTTACCTACTCCACTCACTCACTAACTGAGCCATTCCTTCACAGCTCCACACACTCAATCACTCATCGAGCCACTCCTTCACTGCTTTACTCACTCACTGAGCCACTCCTTCACTGCTCCACTCAGTCACTCAATGAACACTCCATCACTGCTCTACTCACTAACTGAGCCACTCCTTCACTGCTGTACTCACTCACTGAGCCACTCCTTCACTGCTCCACTCACTAACTGAGCCACTCCTTCACTGCTACACTCACTCACTGATGAGCCACTCCTTCACTACTCTACACACTGTCTTACTGAGCCACACCTTCACTGCTCCACTCACCTACTCAGCCACTCCTTCACAGCTCTATTCACTCACTCACTGAACCATTCCTTCACTGCTCCACTCACTCACTGATCCACTGCTTCACTGCTCCTCTCACTCACTCACTGTGCCATTCCTTCACTGCTCCACTCACTCACTGATCCACTCCTTCACTGCTCCACTCACTCACTAACTGAGCCACTCCTTCAGTGCTCCACTCACTCAGTCATGAGCCACTCCTTCACTGCTCCACTCACTAACTAAGCCACTCCTTCACTGCTCAACTCACTGACTAACTGAGCCACTCCTACACTGCTCTACTCACTCACTCACTGAGCCACTCCTTCACTGCTCCACTCACGAACTAAGCCACTCTTTCACTGCTCCACTCACTCACTCATTGAGCCACTCCTTCACTGCTCCACTCACTCACTCACTGAGGGACTCCTTCACTGCTCCACTCACTAACTAAGCCACTCCTTCACTGCTCCACTCACTCACTAAGCCACTCCTTACCTACTCCACTCACTCACTAACTGAGCCATTCCTTCACTGCTCCACACACTCAATCACTCATCGGGCCACTCCTTCACTGCTCCACTCACTCACTGAGCCACTCCTTCACTGCTCCACTCACTCACTGAGCCACTCCTTCACTGCAGTGCTCCACTCACTCACTAACTGAGCTCTCCTTCACTGCTCTACTCACTCACAGAGCCACTCCTTCACTGCTCCACTCAGTCACTCAATGAACACTCCATCACTGCTCTACTCACTCACTGAGCCACTCCTTCAGTGCTCCACTCAGTCACTAACTTAGCCTCTCCTTCACTGCTCCACTCACTCACAGAGCCACTCCTTCACTGCTCCACGCACTCACTCAATGAACACCCCTTCACTGCTCCACTCACTCACTAACTGAGCCATTCCTTCACTGCTCCACACACTCAATCACTCATCGGGCCACTCCTTCACTGCTCCACTCACTCACTAACTGAGCCACTCCTTCACTGCTGTACTCACTCACTGAGCCACTCCTTCACTGCTCCACTCACTAACTGAGCCACTCCTTCACTGCCTCACTCACTCACTGATGAGCCACTCCTTCACTACTCTACTCACTGTCTCACTGAGCTACTCCTTCACTGCTCCACTCACTCACTGAGGCACTCCTTCATTGCTCCACTCACTCACTGAGCCACTCCTTCACAGCTCCACTCACTCACTCACTGAGACATTACTTCACTGTTCCAGTCACTAACTAAGCAACTCCTTCACTGCTCCACTCACTCACTCACTGAGCAACTCCTTCACTGCTCCACTCACTCACTCACTGAGCCATTCCTTCACTGATCCACTCACTCACTGATCCACTCCTTCACTGCTCCACTCACTCACTGAGCCACTCCTTCGCGGCTCCACTCACTCACAAAGCCACTCCTTCACTGCTCCACTGACTCACTGAGCCACTCCTTCACTGCTCCACTCACTCACTGAGCCACTCCTTCACAGCTCCACTCACTCACTCACTGAGCCATTCCTTCACTGCTCCAGTCACTAACTGAGCAACTCCTTCACTGCTCCACTCACTCACTCAATGAGCAACTCCTTCACTGCTCCACTCACTCACTAACTGAGCCACTCCTTCAATGCTCTACTCACTCACTGAGACACTCCTTCACTGCTCCGCTCAGGCACTCACTGAGCCACTCCTTCACTGCTCCACTCACTCATTGATGAGCCACTCCTTCACCACTCTACCCACTGTCTCACTGAGCCACACCTTCGCTGCTCCACTCACCTTCTCAGCCACTCCTTCACTTCTCTATTCACTCACTCACAGAGCTACTCCTTCACTGCTCCACTCACTCACTGAGGCAAACCTTCATTGCTCCACTCACTCACTGACCCACTCCTTCACAGCTCCACTCACTCACTCACTGAGCCATTTCTTCACTGCTCCAGTCACTAACTGAGCAACTCCTTCACTGCTCCACTCACTCACTGAGGCAAACCTTCATTGCTCCACTCACTAACTGAGCAACTCCTTCACTGCTCACTCACTCACTCACTAGCCACTCCTTCACAGCTCCACTCACTCACTAACTGAGCCATTCCTTCATGGCTCCACTCACTCACTAAGCCACTCCTTCACTGCTCCACTGACTCACTGACCACTCCTTCAGTGCTCCACTCACTCACTAACTGAGCCTCTCCTTCACTGCTCCACTCACTCACTGAGACACTCCTTCACTCCTCCACTCACTCAGTCGTGAGCCACTCCTTTACTGCTCCACTCACTAACTAAGCCACTCCTTCACTGCTCAACTCACTGACTAACTGAGCCACTCCTACACTGCTCTACTCACTCACTCACTGAGCCACTACTTCACTGCTCCACTCACTAACTAAGCCACTCTTTCACTGCTCCACTCACTCACTCATTGAGCCACTCCTTCACTGCTCCACTCACTCACTCACTGAGGGACTCCTTCACTGCTTCACTCACTAACTAAGCCACTCCTTCACTGCTCCACTCACTCACTAAGCCACTCCTTACCTGCTCCACTCACTCACTAACTGAGCCATTCCTTCACTGCTCCACACACTCAATCACTCATCGAGCCACTCCTTCACTGCTCCACTCACTAACTGAGCCACTCATTCACTGCAGTGCTCCACTCACTCACTAACTTAGCTCTCCTTCACTGCTCTACTCACTCACAGAGCCACTCCTTCACTGCTCCACTCACTCACTCAATGAACACTCCATCACTGCTCTACTCACTCACTGAGCCACTCCTTCAGTGCTCCACTCAGTCACTAACTTAGCCTCTCCTTCACTGCTCCACTCACTCACTGAGCCACACCTTCACTGCTCCACTCACCTACTCAGCCACTCCTTCACTGCTCTATTCACTCACTCACTGAGCCATTCCTTCACTGCTCCAGTCACTAACTGAGCAACTCCTTCACTGCTCCGCGCACTCACTCACTGAGCCATTCCATCACGGCTCCACTCACTCACAAAGCCACTCCTTCACTGCTCCACTGACTCACTGAGCCACTCCTTCACTGCTCCACTCACTCACTGAGCCACTCCTTCACAGCTCCACTCACTCACTCACTGAGCCATTCCTTCACTGCTCCAGTCACTAACTGAGCAACTCCTTCACTGCTCCACTCACTCACTCAATGAGCAACTCCTTCACTGCTCCACTCACTCACTAACTGAGCCACTCCTTCACTGCTCTACTCACTCACTGAGACACTCCTTCACTGCTCCGCTCAGGCACTCACTGAGCCACTCCTTCACTGCTCCACTCACTCACTGATGAGCCACTCCTTCACCACTCTACTCACTGTCTCACTGAGCCACACCTTCACTGCTCCACTCACCTACTCAGCCACTCCTTCACTGCTCTATTCACTCACTCACTGAGCTACTCCTTCACTGCTCCACTCACTCACTGAGGCACTCCTTCATTGCTCCACTCACTCACTGAGCCACTCCTTCACAGCTCCACTCACTCACTCACTGAGCCATTCCTTCACTGCTCCACTCACTCACTGACCCACTCCTTCACAGCTCCACTCACTCACTCACTGAGCCATTCTTTCACTGCTCCAGTCACTAACTGAGCAACTCCTTCACTGCTCACTCACTCACTAGCCAATCCTTCACTGCTCCACTCACTCACTGAGCCACTCCTTCACTTCTCCACTCACTTACTGATCCACACCTTCACTGCTACACTCACTCACTCAGCCACTCCTTCATTGCTCCACTCACTCACTGAGCCACTCCTTCACAGCTCCACTCACTCACTCACTGAGCCACTCCTTCACTGCTCCGCTCACTCACTGACCCACACCTTCACAGCTCCACACACTCACTAACTGAGCCATTCCTTCGTGGCTCCACTCACTCACTAAGCCACTCCTTCACTGCTCCACTGACTCACTGAACCACTCCTTCACTGCTCCACTCACTCACTGATGAGCCACTCCTTCACTACTCTACTCACTGTCTTACTGAGCCACACCTTCACTGCTCCACTCTCCTACTCAGCCACTCCTTCACTGCTCTGTTCACTCACTCACTGAGCCAATCCTTCACTGCTCCAGTCACTAACTGAGCAACTCCTTCACTGCTCCACGCACTCACTCACTGAGCAACTCCTTCACTGCTCCACTCACTCACTCACTGAGCCATTCCTTCACTGCTCCACTCACTCACTGATCCACTCCTTCACTGCTCCACTCACTCACTAAGCCACTCCTTCAGTGCTCCACTCACTCACTAACTGAGCCTCTCCTTCACTGCTCCACTCACTCACTGAGCCACACCTTCACTGCTCCACTCACCTACTCAGCCACTCCTTCACTGCTCTATTCACTCACTCACTGAGCCATTCCTTCACTGCTCCAGTCACTAACTGAGCAACTCCTTCACTGCTCCGCGCACTCACTCACTGAGCCATTCCATCACGGCTCCACTCACTCACAAAGCCACTCCTTCACTCCTCCACTCACTCAGTCATGAGCCACTCCTTCACTGCTCCACTCACTAACTAAGCCACTCTTTCACTGCTCCACTCACTCACTCATTGAGCCACTCCTTCACTGCTCCACTCACTCACTGAGCCACTCCTTCACTCTCCACTCACTCACTAACTGAGCCTCTCCTTCACTGCTCCACTCACTCACTGAGCCACTCCTTCACTCCTCCACTCACTAGGTCATGAGCCACTCCTTCACTGCTCCACTCACTAACTAAGCCACTCCTACACTGCTCTACTCACTCACTCACTGAGCCACTCCTTCACTGCTCCACTCACTAACTAAGCCACTCTTTCACTGCTCCACTCACTCACTCATTGAGCCACTCCTTCACTGCTCCACTCACTCACTCACTGAGGGACTCTTTCACTGCTCCACTCACTAACTAAGCCACTCTTTCACTGCTCCACTCACTCTCTCATTGAGCCACTCCTTCACTGCTCCACTCACTAACTAAGCCTCTCTTTCACTGCTCCACTCACTCACTCATTGATCCTCTCCTTCACTGCTCCACTCACTCACTAACTGAGCCTCTCCTTCACTGCTCCACTCACTCACTCACTGAGCCACTCCTTCACTGCTCCACTCACTCACTAACTGAGCCACTCCTTCACTGTTCTACTCACTCACTGAGCCTCTCCTTCACTGCTCCACTCACTCACTAACTGAGCCACTGCTTCACTGCTCTACTCACTCACTGAGACATTCCTTCACTGCTCCACTCACTCACTGAGCCACTCATTCACTGCTCCACTCACTCACTCACCGAACCACTCCTTCACTGCTCCACTCACTCACTAACTGAGCCACTCCTTCACTGCTCTACTCACTCACTGAGACACTCCTTCACTGCTCCACTCACTCACTCACTGAACCACTCCTTCACTGCTCCACTCACTCACTGAGCCACTCCTTCACTGCTCCACTCACTCACTACCTGAGCCACTCCTTCACTGCTCTACTCACTGTCTCACTGAGCCACACCTTCACTGCTCCACTCACTGTCTCACTGAGCCACACCTTCACTGCTCCACTCACTCACTCAGCCACTCCTTCAATTCTCCACTCACTCACTAACAGAGCCACTCCTTCACATCTCCACTCACTCACTGAGCCACTCCTTCACTGCTCCACACACTCACTAACAGAGCCACTCCTTCACTGCTCCACTCACTCACTCACTGAGACACTCCTTCACTGCTCCACTCACTGACTGAGCCTCTCCCTCACTGCTCCACTCACTCAGTCATGAGCCACTCCTTAAATGCTAGACTCACTCACTCACTGAGCCACTCCTTCACTGCGCCACTCACTCACTAACTGAGCCATTCCTTCACTGCTCCACTCATTCAATCACTCATCGAGCCAATCCTTCACTGCTCCACTCACTCACTGAGCCACTCCTTAACTGCAGTGCTCCACTCACTCACTAACTGAGCTCTCCTTCACTGCTCTACTCACTTACAGAGCCACTCCTTCAGTGCTCCACTCACTCACTCACTGAGCCACTCCTTCAGGGCTCCACTCACTCACTAACTGAGCCTCTCCTTCACTGCTCCACTCAGTCACTAACTGAGCCACTCCTTCACTGCTCCACTCACTAACTAAGCCACTCCTTCACTGTTCAACTCACTGACTAACTGAGCCACTCCTACACTGCTCTACTCACTCACTCACTGAGCCACTCCTTCACTGCTCCACTCACTAACTAAGCCACTCTTTCACTGCTCCACTCACTCACTCATTGAGCCACTCCTTCACTGCTCCACTCACTCACTCACTGAGGGAATCCTTCACTGCTTCACTCACTAACTAAGCCACTCCTTCACTGCTCCACTCACTCACTCACTGAGCAACTCCTTCACTGCTCCACTCACTCACTAACTGAGCCACTCCTTCACTGCTCGACTCACTCACTGAGACACTCCTTCACTGCTCCACTCACTCACTCACTGAACCACTCCTTCACTGCTCCACTCACTCACTGAGCCACTCCTTCACTGCTCCACTCACTCACTACCTGAGCCACTCCTTCACTGCTCTACTCACTGTCTCACTGAGCCACACCTTCACTGCTCCACTCACTGTCTCACTGAGCCACACCTTCACTGCTCCACTCACCTACTCAGCCACTCCTTCACTGCTCTATTCACTCACTCACTGAGCTACTCCTTCACTGCTCCACTCACTCACTGAGGCACTCCTTCATTGCTCCACTCACTCTCTGAGCCACTCCTTCACAGCTCCACTCACTCACTCACTGAGCCATTCCTTCACTGTTCCAGTCACTAAGTAAGCAACTCCTTCACTGCTCCACTCACTCACTCACTGAGCAACTCCTTCACTGCTCCACTCACTCACTCACTGAGCCATTCCTTCACTGCTCCACTCACTCACTGATCCACTCCTTCACTGCTCCACTGACTCACTGAGCCACTCCTTCACTGCTCCACTCACTCACTGAGCCACTCCTTCACAGCTCCACTCACTCACTCACTGAGCCATTCCTTCACTGCTCCAGTCACTAACTGAGCAACTCCTTCACTGCTCCACTCACTCACTCAATGAGCAACTCCTTCACTGCTCTACTCACTCACTGAGACACTCCTTCACTGCTCCGCTCAGGCACTCACTGAGCCACTCCTTCACTGCTCCACTCACTCACTGATGAGCCACTCCTTCACCACTCTACTCACTGTCTCACTGAGCCACACCTTCACTGCTCCACTCACCTACTCAGCCACTCCTTCACTGCTCTATTCACTCACTCACTGAGCTACTCCTTCACTGCTCCACTCACTCACTGAGGCACTCCTTCATTGCTCCACTCACTCACTGAGCCACTCCTTCACAGCTCCACTCACTCACTCACTGAGCCATTCCTTCACTGCTCCACTCACTCACTGACCCACTCCTTCACAGCTCCACTCACTCACTCACTGAGCCATTCTTTCACTGCTCCAGTCACTAACTGAGCAACTCCTTCACTGCTCACTCACTCACTCACTAGCCAATCCTTCACTGCTCCACTCACTCACTGAGCCACTCCTTCACTTCTCCACTCACTTACTAATCCACACCTTCACTGCTACACTCACTCACTCAGTCACTCCTTCATTGCTCCACTCACTCACTGAGCCACTCCTTCACAGCTCCACTCACTCACTCACTGAGCCACTCCTTCACTGCTCCACTCACTCACTGACCCACACCTTCACAGCTCCACTCACTCACTAACTGAGCCATTCCTTCGTGGCTCCACTCACTCACTGAGCCACTCCTTCACTGATCCACTCACTCACTGATGAGCCACTCCTTCACTACTCTACTCACTGTCTTACTGAGCCACACCTTCACTGCTCCACTCTCCTACTCAGCCACTCCTTCACTGCTCTATTCACTCACTCACTGAGCCAATCCTTCACAGCTCCACTCACTCACTAACTGAGCCATTCCTTCATGGCTCCACTCACTCACTAAGCCACTCCTTCACTGCTCCACTGACTCACTGAGCCACTCCTTCAGTGCTCCACTCACTCACTAACTGAGCCTCTCCTTCACTGCTCCACTCACTCACTGAGACACTCCTTCACTCCTCCACTCACTCAGTCATGAGCCACTCCTTTACTGCTCCACTCACTAACTAAGCCACTCCTTCACTGCTAAACTCACTGACTAACTGAGCCACTCCTACACTGCTCTACTCACTCACTCACTGAGCCACTCCTTCACTGCTCCACTCACTAACTAAGCCACTCTTTCACTGTTCCACTCACTCACTCATTGAGCCACTCCTTCACTGCTCCACTCACTCACTCACTGAGGGACTCCTTCACTGCTTCACTCACTAACTAAGCCACTCCTTCACTGCTCCACTCACTCACTAAGCCACTCCTTACCTGCTCCACTCACTCACTAACTGAGCCACTCCTTCACTGCTCCACTCACTCACTGATGAGCCACTCCTTCACTACTCTACTCACTGTCTCACTGAGCCACACCTTCACTGCTCCACTCACCTACTCAGCCACTCCTTCACTGCTCTATTCACTCACTCACTGAGGCACTCCTTCATTGCTCCACTCACTCTCTGAGCCACTCCTTCACAGCTCCACTCACTCACTCACTGAGCCATTCCTTCACTGTTCCAGTCACTAACTAAGCAACTCCTTCACTGCTCCACTCACTCACTCACTGAGCAACTTCTTCACTGCTCCACTCACTCACTCACTGAGCCATTCCTTCACTGATCCACTCCTTCACTGCTCCACTCACTCACTAACTGAGCCATTCCATCACGGCTCCACTCACTCACAAAGCCACTCCTTCACTGCTCCACTGACTCACTGAGCCACTCCTTCACTGCTCCACTCACTCACTGAGCCACTCCTTCACAGCTCCACTCACTCACTCACTGAGCCATTCCTTCACTGCTCCAGTCACTAACTGAGCAACTCCTTCACTGCTCCACTCACTCACTCAATGAGCAACTCCTTCACTGCTCCACTCACTCACTAACTGAGCCACTCCTTCACTGCTCTACTCACTCACTGAGACACTCCTTCACTGCTCCACTCACTCACTAAGCCACTCCTTACCTACTCCACTCACTCACTAACTGAGCCATTCCTTCACAGCTCCACACACTCAATCACTCATCGAGCCACTCCTTCACTGCTTTACTCACTCACTGAGCCACTCCTTCACTGCTCCACTCAGTCACTCAATGAACACTCCATCACTGCTCTACTCACTAACTGAGCCACTCCTTCACTGCTGTACTCACTCACTGAGCCACTCCTTCACTGCTCCACTCACTAACTGAGCCACTCCTTCACTGCTACACTCACTCACTGATGAGCCACTCCTTCACTACTCTACACACTGTCTTACTGAGCCACACCTTCACTGCTCCACTCACCTACTCAGCCACTCCTTCACAGCTCTATTCACTCACTCACTGAACCATTCCTTCACTGCTCCACTCACTCACTGATCCACTGCTTCACTGCTCCTCTCACTCACTAACTGAGCCACTCCTTCACTGCTCCACGCACTCACTCACTGTGCCATTCCTTCACTGCTCCACTCACTCACTGATCCACTCCTTCACTGCTCCACTCACTCACTAACTGAGCCACTCCTTCAGTGCTCCACTCACTCAGTCATGAGCCACTCCTTCACTGCTCCACTCACTAACTAAGCCACTCCTTCACTGCTCAACTCACTGACTAACTGAGCCACTCCTACACTGCTCTACTCACTCACTCACTGAGCCACTCCTTCACTGCTCCACTCACGAACTAAGCCACTCTTTCACTGCTCCACTCACTCACTCATTGAGCCACTCCTTCACTGCTCCACTCACTCACTCACTGAGGGACTCCTTCACTGCTCCACTCACTAACTAAGCCACTCCTTCACTGCTCCACTCACTCACTAAGCCACTCCTTACCTACTCCACTCACTCACTAACTGAGCCATTCCTTCACTGCTCCACACACTCAATCACTCATCGGGCCACTCCTTCACTGCTCCACTCACTCACTGAGCCACTCCTTCACTGCTCCACTCACTCACTGAGCCACTCCTTCACTGCAGTGCTCCACTCACTCACTAACAGAGCTCTCCTTCACTGCTCTACTCACTCACATAGCCACTCCTTCACTGCTCCACTCAGTCACTCAATGAACACTCCATCACTGCTCTACTCACTCACTGAGCCACTCCTTCAGTGCTCCACTCAGTCACTAACTTAGCCTCTCCTTCACTGCTCCACTCACTCACAGAGCCACTCCTTCACTGCTCCACGCACTCACTCAATGAACACCCCTTCACTGCTCCACTCACTCACTAACTGAGCCATTCCTTCACTGCTCCACACACTCAATCACTCATCGGGCCACTCCTTCACTGCTCCACTCACTCACTAACTGAGCCACTCCTTCACTGCTGTACTCACTCACTGAGCCACTCCTTCACTGCTCCACTCACTAACTGAGCCACTCCTTCACTGCCTCACTCACTCACTGATGAGCCACTCCTTCACTACTCTACTCACTGTCTCACTGAGCTACTCCTTCACTGCTCCACTCACTCACTGAGGCACTCCTTCATTGCTCCACTCACTCACTGAGCCACTCCTTCACAGCTCCACTCACTCACTCACTGAGACATTACTTCACTGTTCCAGTCACTAACTAAGCAACTCCTTCACTGCTCCACTCACTCACTCACTGAGCAACTCCTTCACTGCTCCACTCACTCACTCACTGAGCCATTCCTTCACTGATCCACTCACTCACTGATCCACTCCTTCACTGCTCCACTCACTCACTGAGCCACTCCTTCGCGGCTCCACTCACTCACAAAGCCACTCCTTCACTGCTCCACTGACTCACTGAGCCACTCCTTCACTGCTCCACTCACTCACTGAGCCACTCCTTCACAGCTCCACTCACTCACTCACTGAGCCATTCCTTCACTGCTCCAGTCACTAACTGAGCAACTCCTTCACTGCTCCACTCACTCACTCAATGAGCAACTCCTTCACTGCTCCACTCACTCACTAACTGAGCCACTCCTTCAATGCTCTACTCACTCACTGAGACACTCCTTCACTGCTCCGCTCAGGCACTCACTGAGCCACTCCTTCACTGCTCCACTCACTCATTGATGAGCCACTCCTTCACCACTCTACCCACTGTCTCACTGAGCCACACCTTCGCTGCTCCACTCACCTTCTCAGCCACTCCTTCACTTCTCTATTCACTCACTCACAGAGCTACTCCTTCACTGCTCCACTCACTCACTGAGGCAAACCTTCATTGCTCCACTCACTCACTGACCCACTCCTTCACAGCTCCACTCACTCACTCACTGAGCCATTTCTTCACTGCTCCAGTCACTAACTGAGCAACTCCTTCACTGCTCCACTCACTCACTGAGGCAAACCTTCATTGCTCCACTCACTAACTGAGCAACTCCTTCACTGCTCACTCACTCACTCACTAGCCACTCCTTCACAGCTCCACTCACTCACTAACTGAGCCATTCCTTCATGGCTCCACTCACTCACTAAGCCACTCCTTCACTGCTCCACTGACTCACTGACCACTCCTTCAGTGCTCCACTCACTCACTAACTGAGCCTCTCCTTCACTGCTCCACTCACTCACTGAGACACTCCTTCACTCCTCCACTCACTCAGTCATGAGCCACTACTTCACTGCTCCACTCACTAACTAAGCCACTCTTTCACTGCTCCACTCACTCACTCATTGAGCCACTCCTTCACTGCTCCACTCACTCACTCACTGAGGGACTCCTTCACTGCTTCACTCACTAACTAAGCCACTCCTTCACTGCTCCACTCACTCACTAAGCCACTCCTTACCTGCTCCACTCACTCACTAACTGAGCCATTCCTTCACTGCTCCACACACTCAATCACTCATCGAGCCACTCCTTCACTGCTCCACTCACTAACTGAGCCACTCATTCACTGCAGTGCTCCACTCACTCACTAACTTAGCTCTCCTTCACTGCTCTACTCACTCACAGAGCCACTCCTTCACTGCTCCACTCACTCACTCAATGAACACTCCATCACTGCTCTACTCACTCACTGAGCCACTCCTTCAGTGCTCCACTCAGTCACTAACTTAGCCTCTCCTTCACTGCTCCACTCACTCACTGAGCCACACCTTCACTGCTCCACTCACCTACTCAGCCACTCCTTCACTGCTCTATTCACTCACTCACTGAGCCATTCCTTCACTGCTCCAGTCACTAACTGAGCAACTCCTTCACTGCTCCGCGCACTCACTCACTGAGCCATTCCATCACGGCTCCACTCACTCACAAAGCCACTCCTTCACTGCTCCACTGACTCACTGAGCCACTCCTTCACTGCTCCACTCACTCACTGAGCCACTCCTTCACAGCTCCACTCACTCACTCACTGAGCCATTCCTTCACTGCTCCAGTCACTAACTGAGCAACTCCTTCACTGCTCCACTCACTCACTCAATGAGCAACTCCTTCACTGCTCCACTCACTCACTAACTGAGCCACTCCTTCACTGCTCTACTCACTCACTGAGACACTCCTTCACTGCTCCGCTCAGGCACTCACTGAGCCACTCCTTCACTGCTCCACTCACTCACTGATGAGCCACTCCTTCACCACTCTACTCACTGTCTCACTGAGCCACACCTTCACTGCTCCACTCACCTACTCAGCCACTCCTTCACTGCTCTATTCACTCACTCACTGAGCTACTCCTTCACTGCTCCACTCACTCACTGAGGCACTCCTTCATTGCTCCACTCACTCACTGAGCCACTCCTTCACAGCTCCACTCACTCACTCACTGAGCCATTCCTTCACTGCTCCACTCACTCACTGACCCACTCCTTCACAGCTCCACTCACTCACTCACTGAGCCATTCTTTCACTGCTCCAGTCACTAACTGAGCAACTCCTTCACTGCTCACTCACTCACTAGCCAATCCTTCACTGCTCCACTCACTCACTGAGCCACTCCTTCACTTCTCCACTCACTTACTGATCCACACCTTCACTGCTACACTCACTCACTCAGCCACTCCTTCATTGCTCCACTCACTCACTGAGCCACTCCTTCACAGCTCCACTCACTCACTCACTGAGCCACTCCTTCACTGCTCCGCTCACTCACTGACCCACACCTTCACAGCTCCACACACTCACTAACTGAGCCATTCCTTCGTGGCTCCACTCACTCACTAAGCCACTCCTTCACTGCTCCACTGACTCACTGAACCACTCCTTCACTGCTCCACTCACTCACTGATGAGCCACTCCTTCACTACTCTACTCACTGTCTTACTGAGCCACACCTTCACTGCTCCACTCTCCTACTCAGCCACTCCTTCACTGCTCTGTTCACTCACTCACTGAGCCAATCCTTCACTGCTCCAGTCACTAACTGAGCAACTCCTTCACTGCTCCACGCACTCACTCACTGAGCAACTCCTTCACTGCTCCACTCACTCACTCACTGAGCCATTCCTTCACTGCTCCACTCACTCACTGATCCACTCCTTCACTGCTCCACTCACTCACTAAGCCACTCCTTCAGTGCTCCACTCACTCACTAACTGAGCCTCTCCTTCACTGCTCCACTCACTCACTGAGCCACACCTTCACTGCTCCACTCACCTACTCAGCCACTCCTTCACTGCTCTATTCACTCACTCACTGAGCCATTCCTTCACTGCTCCAGTCACTAACTGAGCAACTCCTTCACTGCTCCGCGCACTCACTCACTGAGCCATTCCATCACGGCTCCACTCACTCACAAAGCCACTCCTTCACTCCTCCACTCACTCAGTCATGAGCCACTCCTTCACTGCTCCACTCACTAACTAAGCCACTCTTTCACTGCTCCACTCACTCACTCATTGAGCCACTCCTTCACTGCTCCACTCACTCACTCAGCCACTCCTTCACTGCTCCACTCACTCACTGAGCCACTCCTTCACTCTCCACTCACTCACTAACTGAGCCTCTCCTTCACTGCTCCACTCACTCACTGAGCCACTCCTTCACTCCCCCACTCACTAGGTCATGAGCCACTCCTTCACTGCTCCACTCACTAACTAAGCCACTCCTACACTGCTCTACTCACTCACTCACTGAGCCACTCCTTCACTGCTCCACTCACTAACTAAGCCACTCTTTCACTGCTCCACTCACTCACTCATTGAGCCACTCCTTCACTGCTCCACTCACTCACTCACTGAGGGACTCTTTCACTGCTCCACTCACTAACTAAGCCACTCTTTCACTGCTCCACTCACTCTCTCATTGAGCCACTCCTTCACTGCTCCACTCACTAACTAAGCCTCTCTTTCACTGCTCCACTCACTTACTCATTGAACCTCTCCTTCACTGCTCCACTCACTCACTAACTGAGCCTCTCCTTCACTGCTCCACTCACTCACTCACTGAGCCACTCCTTCACTGCTCCACTCACTCACTAACTGAGCCACTCCTTCACTGTTCTACTCACTCACTGAGCCTCTCCTTCACTGCTCCACTCACTCACTAACTGAGCCACTGCTTCACTGCTCTACTCACTCACTGAGACATTCCTTCACTGCTCCACTCACTCACTGAGCCACTCATTCACTGCTCCACTCACTCACTCACCGAACCACTCCTTCACTGCTCCACTCACTCACTAACTGAGCCACTCCTTCACTGCTCTACTCACTCACTGAGACACTCCTTCACTGCTCCACTCACTCACTCACTGAACCACTCCTTCACTGCTCCACTCACTCACTGAGCCACTCCTTCACTGCTCCACTCACTCACTACCTGAGCCACTCCTTCACTGCTCTACTCACTGTCTCACTGAGCCACACCTTCACTGCTCCACTCACTGTCTCACTGAGCCACACCTTCACTGCTCCACTCACCTACTCAGCCACTCCTTCACTGCTCTATTCACTCACTCACTGAGCCATTCCTTCACTGCTCCAGTCACTAACTGAGCAACTCCTTCACTGCTCCGCGCACTCACTCACTGAGCCATTCCATCACGGCTCCACTCACTCACAAAGCCACTCCTTCACTCCTCCACTCACTCAGTCATGAGCCACTCCTTCACTGCTCCACTCACTAACTAAGCCACTCTTTCACTGCTCCACTCACTCACTCATTGAGCCACTCCTTCACTGCTCCACTCACTCACTCAGCCACTCCTTCACTGCTCCACTCACTCACTGAGCCACTCCTTCACTCTCCACTCACTCACTAACTGAGCCTCTCCTTCACTGCTCCACTCACTCACTGAGACACTCCTTCACTCCTCCACTCACTCAGTCATGAGCCACTCCTTTACTGCTCCACTCACTAACTAAGCCACTCCTTCACTGCTCAACTCACTGACTAACTGAGCCACTCCTACACTGCTCTACTCACTCACTCACTGAGCCATTACTTCACTGCTCCACTCACTAACTAAGCCACTCTTTCACTGCTCCACTCACTCACTCATTGAGCCACTCCTTCACTGCTCCACTCACTCACTCACTGAGGGACTCCTTCACTGCTTCACTCACTAACTAAGCCACTCCTTCACTGCTCCACTCACTCACTAAGCCACTCCTTACCTGCTCCACTCACTCACTAACTGAGCCATTCCTTCACTGCTCCACACACTCAATCACTCATCGAGCCACTCCTTCACTGCTCCACTCACTAACAGAGCCACTCCTTCACTGCTCCACTCAGTCACTCAATGAACACTCCATCACTGCTCTACTCACTCACTGACCCACTCCTTCAGTGCTCCACTCAGTCACTAACTTAGCCTCTCCTTCACTGCTCCACTCACTCACTGAGCCACACCTTCACTGCTCCACTCACCTACTCAGCCACTCCTTCACTGCTCTATTCACTCACTCACTGAGCCATTCCTTCACTGCTCCAGTCACTAACTGAGCAACTCCTTCACTGCTCCGCGCACTCACTCACTGAGCCATTCCATCACGGCTCCACTCACTCACAAAGCCACTCCTTCACTGCTCCACTGACTCACTGAGCCACTCCTTCACTGCTCCACTCACTCACTGAGCCACTCCTTCACAGCTCCACTCACTCACTCACTGAGCCATTCCTTCACTGCTCCAGTCACTAACTGAGCAACTCCTTCACTGCTCCACTCACTCACTCAATGAGCAACTCCTTCACTGCTCCACTCACTCACTAACTGAGCCACTCCTTCACTGCTCTACTCACTCACTGAGACACTCCTTCACTGCTCCGCTCAGGCACTGAGCCACTCCTTCACTTCTCCACTCACTTACTGATCCACACCTTCACTGCTACACTCACTCACTCAGCCACTCCTTCATTGCCCCACTCATTCACTGAGCCACTCCTTCACAGCTCCACTCACTCACTCACTGAGCCACTCCTTCACTGCTCCGCTCACTCACTGACCCACACCTTCACAGCTCCACACACTCACTAACTGAGCCATTCCTTCGTGGCTCCACTCACTCACTAAGCCACTCCTTCACTGCTCCACTGACTCACTGAACCACTCATTCACTGCTCCACTCACTCACTGATGAGCCACTCCTTCACTACTCCACTCACTGTCTTACTGAGCCACACCTTCACTGCTCCACTCTCCTACTCAGCCACTCCTTCACTGCTCTGTTCACTCACTCACTGAGCCAATCCTTCACTGCTCCAGTCACTAACTGAGCAACTCCTTCACTGCTCCACGCACTCACTCACTGAGCAACTCCTTCACTGCTCCACTCACTCACTCACTGAGCCATTCCTTCACTGCTCCACTCACTCACTGATCCACTCCTTCACTGCTCCACTCACTCACTAAGCCACTCCTTCAGTGCTCCACTCACTCACTAACTGAGCCTCTCCTTCACTGCTCCACTCACTCACTGAGCCACTCCTTCACTCCTCCACTCACTCAGTCATGAGCCACTCCTTCACTGCTCCACTCACTAACTAAGCCACTCTTTCACTGCTCCACTCACTCACTCATTGAGCCACTCCTTCACTGCTCCACTCACTCACTCAGCCACTCCTTCACTGCTCCACTCACTCACTGAGCCACTCCTTCACTCTCCACTCACTCACTAACTGAGCCTCTCCTTCACTGCTCCACTCACTCACTGAGCCACTCCTTCACTCCTCCACTCACTAGGTCATGAGCCACTCCTTCACTGCTCCACTCACTAACTAAGCCACTCCTACACTGCTCTACTCACTCACTCACTGAGCCACTCCTTCACTGCTCCACTCACTAACTAAGCCACTCTTTCACTGCTCCACTCACTCACTCATTGAGCCACTCCTTCACTGCTCCACTCACTCACTCACTGAGGGACTCTTTCACTGCTCCACTCACTAACTAAGCCACTCTTTCACTGCTCCACTCACTCTCTCATTGAACCACTCCTTCACGGCTCCACTCACTAACTAAGCCACTCTTTCACTGCTCCACTCACTCACTCATTGAACCTCTCCTTCACTGCTCCACTCACTCACTAACTGAGCCTCTCCTTCACTGCTCCACTCACTCACTCACTGAGCCACTCCTTCACTGCTCCACTCACTCACTAACTGAGCCACTCCTTCACTGTTCTACTCACTCACTGAGCCTCTCCTTCACTGCTCCACTCACTCACTAACTGAGCCACTGCTTCACTGCTATACTCACTCACTGAGACATTCCTTCACTGCTCCACTCACTCACTGAGCCACTCATTCACTGCTCCACTCACTCACTCACCGAACCACTCCTTCACTGCTCCAGTCACTCACTAACTGAGCCACTCCTTCACTGCTCTACTCACTCACTGAGACACTCCTTCACTGCTCCACTCACTCACTCACTGAACCACTCCTTCACTGCTCCACTCACTCACTGAGCCACTCCTTCACTGCTCCACTCACTCACTACCTGAGCCACTCCTTCACTGCTCTACTCACTGTCTCACTGAGCCACACCTTCACTGCTCCACTCACTGTCTCACTGAGCCACACCTTCACTGCTCCACTCACTCACTCAGCCACTCCTTCAATTCTCCACTCACTCACTAACAGAGCCACTCCTTCACATCTCCACTCACTCACTGAGCCACTCCTTCACTGCTCCACTCACTCACTGATGAGCCACTCCTTCACTACTCTACTCACTGTCTTACTGAGCCACAACTTCACTGCTCCACTCTCCTACTCAGCCACTCCTTCACTGCTCTATTCACTCACTCACTGAGCCAATCCTTCACTGCTCCAGTCACTAACTGAGCAACTCCTTCACTGCTCCACGCACTCACTCACTGAGCAACTCCTTCACTGCTCCACTCACTCACTCACTGAGCCATTCCTTCACTGCTCCACTCACTCACTGATCCACTCCTTCACTGCTCCACTCACTCACTAAGCCACTCCTTCAGTGCTCCACTCACTCACTAACTGAGCCTCTCCTTCACTGCTCCACTCACTCACTGAGCCACTCCTTCACTCCTCCACTCACTCAGTCATGAGCCACTCCTTCACTGCTCCACTCACTAACAAAGCCACTCTTTCACTGCTCCACTTACTCACTCATTGAGCCACTCCTTCACTGCTCCACTCACTCACTCAGCCACTCCTTCACTGCTCCACTCACTCACTGAGCCACTCCTTCACTCTCCACTCACTCACTAACTGAGCCTCTCCTTCACTGCTCCACTCACTCACTGAGCCACTCTTTCACTCCTCCACTCACTAGGTCATGAGCCACTCCTTCACTGCTCCACTCACTAACTAAGCCACTCCTACACTGCTCTACTCACTCACTCACTGAGCTACTCCTTCACTGCTCCACTCACTAACTAAGCCACTCTTTCACTGCTCCACTCACTCACTCATTGAGCCACTCCTTCACTGCTCCACTCACTCACTCACTGAGGGACTCTTTCACTGCTCCACTCACTAACTAAGCCACTGTTTCACTGCTCCACTCACTCTCTCATTGAGCCACTCCTTCACTGCTCCACTCACTAACTAAGCCACTCTTTCATCTGCTCCACTCACTCACTCATTGAACCTCTCCTTCACTGCTCCACTCACTCACTAACTGAGCCTCTCCTTCAGTGCTCCACTCACTCACTCACTGAGCCACTCCTTCACTTCTCCACTCACTCACTAACTGAGCCACTCCTTCACTGTTCTACTCACTCACTGAGCTTCTCCTTCACTGCTCCACTCACTCACTAACTGAGCCACTGCTTCACTGCTCTACTCACTCACTGAGACATTCCTTCACTGCTCCACTCACTCACTGAGCCACTCATTCACTGCTCCACTCACTCACTCACCGAACCACTCCTTCACTGCTCCACTCACTCACTAACTGAGCCACTCCTTCACTGCTCTACTCACTCACTGAGACACTCCTTCACTGCTCCACTCACTTACTCACTGAACCACTCCTTCACAGCTCCACTCACTCACTGAGCCACTCCTTCACTGCTCCACTCACTCACTACCTGAGCCACTCCTTCACTGCTCTACTCACTGTCTCACTGAGCCACACCTTCACTGCTCCACTCACTGTCTCACTGAGCCACACCTTCACTGCTCCACTCACTCACTCAGCCACTCCTTCAATTCTCCACTCACTCACTAACAGAGCCACTCCTTCACATCTCCACTCACTCACTGAGCCAGTCCTTCACTGCTCCACACACTCACTAACAGAGCCACTCCTTCACTGCTCCACTCACTCACTCACTGAGACACTCCTTCACTGCTCCACTCACTGACTGAGCCTCTCCCTCACTGCTCCACTCACTCAGTCATGAGCCACTCCTTAACTGCTAGACTCACTCACTCACTGAGCCACTCCTTCACTGCGGCACTCACTCACTAACTGAGCCATTCCTTCACTGCTCCACTCATTCAATCACTAACTGAGCTCTCCTTCACTGCTCTACTCACTTACAGAGCCACTCCTTCAGTGCTCCACTCACTCACTCACTGAGCCACTCCTTCAGGGCTCCACTCACTCACTAACTGAGCCTCTCCTTCACTGCTCCACTCAGTCACTAACTGAGCCACTCCTTCACTGCTCCACTCACTCACTGATGAGCCACTCCTTCACTACTCTACTCACTGTCTAACTGAGCCACACCTTGACTGCTCCACTCACTCACTCAGCCACTCCTTCACTGCTCTATTCACTCACTCACTGAGCCACTCCTTCACTGCTCCACTCACTCACTGATGAGCGACTCCTTCACTTCTCTACTCACTGTCTCACTGAGCCACTCCTTCGTTGCTCCACTCACTAACTGAGCAACTCCTTCACTGCTCCACTCACTCACTCACTGAGCAACTCTTTCACTGCTCCACTCACTCACTAACTGAGCCATTCCTTCACTGCTCCACTCACTCAATCACTGAGCCACTCCTTCACTGCTCCACTCACTCACTGACCCACTCCTTCACAGCTCCACGCACTCACTCACTGAGCCATTCCTTCACTGCTCCAGTCACTAACTGAGCAACTCCTTCACTGCTCACTCACTCACTCACTAGCCACTCCTTCACAGCTCCACTCACTCACTAACTGAGCCATTCCTTCATGGCTCCACTCACTCACTAAGCCACTCGTTCACTGCTCCACTGACTCACTGAGCCACTTCTTCAGTGCTCCACTCACTCACTCACTGAGCCATTCCTTCACTGCTCCACTCACTCACTGACCCACTCCTTCACAGCTCCACTCACTCACTCACTGAGCCATTCCTTCACTGTTCCAGTCACTAACTGAGCAACTCCTTCACTGCTCCACTCACTCACTGAGGCAAACCTTCATTGCTCCACTCACTCACTGAGCCACTCCTTCACAGCTCCACTCACTCACTCACTAGCCATTCCTTCACTGCTCCACTCACTCACTGAGCCACTCCTTCACTTCTCCACTCACTTACTGATCCACACCTTCACTGCTCCACTCACTCACTCAGCCACTCCTTCATTGCTCCACTCACTGACTGAGCCACTCCTTCACAGCTCCACTCACTCACTCACTGAGCCACTCCTTCACTGCTCCACTCACTCACTGACCCACTCCTTCACAGCTCCACGCACTCACTCACTGAGCCATTCCTTCACTGCTCCAGTCACTAACTGAGCAACTCCTTCACTGCTCACTCACTCACTCACTAGCCACTCCTTCACAGCTCCACTCACTCACTAACTGAGCCATTCCTTCATGGCTCCACTCACTCACTAAGCCACTCCTTCACTGCTCCACTGACTCACTGAGCCACTCCTTCAGTGCTCCACTCACTCACTAACTGAGCCTCTCCTTCACTGCTCCACTCACTCACTGAGCCACTCCTTCACTCCTCCACTCACTCACTAACTGAGCCTCTCCTTCACTGCTCCACTCACTAACTCAGCCACTCCTTCACTGCTCAACTCACTGACTAACTGAGCCACTCCTACACTGCTCTACTCACTCACTCACTGAGCCACTCCTTCACTGCTCCACTCACTAACTAAGCCACTCTTTCACTGCTCCACTCACTCACTCATTGAGCCACTCCTTCACTGCTCCACTCACTCACTCACTGAGGGACTCCTTCACTGCTTCACTCACTAACTAAGCCACTCCTTCACTGCTCCACTCACTCACTAAGCCACTCCTTACCTGCTCCACTCACTCACTAACTGAGCCATTCCTTCACTGCTCCACACACTCAATCACTCATCGAGCCACTCCTTCACTGCTCCACTCACTCACTGAGCCACTCCTTCACTGCAGTGCTCCACTCACTCACTAACTGAGCTCTCCTTCACTGCTCTACTCACTCACAGAGCCACTCCTTCACTGCTCCACTCAGTCACTCAATGAACACTCCATCACTGCTCTACTCACTCACTGAGCCACTCCTTCAGTGCTCCACTCAGTCACTAACTTAGCCTCTCCTTCACTGCTCCACTCACTCACTGAGCCACACCTTCACTGCTCCACTCACCTACTCAGCCACTCCTTCACTGCTCTATTCACTCACTCACTGAGCCATTCCTTCACTGCTCCAGTCACTAACTGAGCAACTCCTTCACTGCTCCACTCACTCACTGAGCCATTCCTTCACTGCTCCACTCACTCACTAACTGAGCCACTCCTTCAGTGCTCCACTCACTCACTAACTGAGCCTCTTCTTTGCTGCTCCACTCACTAACTAAGCCACTCCTTCACTGCTCAACTCACTCACTCATTGAGCCTCTCCTTCACTGCTCCACTCACTCACTCACTGAGGGACTACTTCACTGCTCCAATCACTAACTAAGCCACTCCTTCACTGCTCCACTCACTCACTAAGCCACTCCTTACCTGCTCCACTCACTCACTAACTGAGCCACTCCTTCACTGCTCCACTCACTCACTGAGCCACTCCTTCACTGCTCCACTCACTAACTGAGCCACAACTTCACTGCTCCACTCACTCACTGATGAGCCACTCCTTCACTACTCTACTCACTGTCTCACTGAGCCACACCTTCACTGCTCCACTCACCTACTCAGCCACTCCTTCACTGCTCTATTCACTCACTCACTGAGCTACTCCTTCACTGCTCCACTCACTCACTGAGGCACTCCTTCATTGCTCCACTCACTCTCTGAGCCACTCCTTCACAGCTCCACTCACTCACTCACTGAGCCATTCCTTCACTGTTCCAGTCACTAACTAAGCAACTCCTTCACTGCTCCACTCACTCACTCACTGAGCAACTCCTTCACTGCTCCACTCACTCACTCACTGAGCCATTCCTTCACTGCTCCACTCACTCACTGATCCACTCCTTCACTGCTCCACTCACTCACTAACTGAGCCATTCCATCACGGCTCCACTCACTCACAAAGCCACTCCTTCACTGCTCCACTGACTCACTGAGCCGCTCCTTCACTGCTCCACTCACTCACTGAGCCACTCCTTCACAGCTCCACTCACTCACTCACTGAGCCATTCCTTCACTGCTCCAGTCACTAACTGAGCAACTCCTTCACTGCTCCACTCACTCACTCAATGAGCAACTCCTTCACTGCTCCACTCACTCACTAACTGAGGCACTCCTTCACTGCTCTACTCACTCACTGAGACACTCCTTCACTGCTCCGCTCAGGCACTCACTGAGCCACTCCTTCACTGCTCCACTCACTCACTGATGAGCCACTCCTTCACCACTCTACTCACTGTCTCACTGAGCCACACCTTCACTGCTCCACTCACCTACTCAGCCACTCCTTCACTGCTCTATTCACTCACTCACTGAGCTACTCCTTCACTGCTCCACTCACTCACTGAGGCACTCCTTCATTGCTCCACTCACTCACTGAGCCACTCCTTCACAGCTCCACTCACTCACTCACTGAGCCATTCCTTCACTGCTCCACTCACTCACTGACCCACTCCTTCACAGCTCCACTCATCACTCACTGAGCCATTCTTTCACTGCTCCAGTCACTAACTGAGCAACTCCTTCACTGCTCACTCACTCACTCACTAGCCAATCCTTCACTGCTCCACTCACTCACTGAGCCACTCCTTCACTTCTCCACTCACTTACTGATCCACACCTTCACTGCTACACTCACTCACTCAGCCACTCCTTCATTGCTCCACTCACTCACTGAGCCACTCCTTCACAGCTCCACTCACTCACTCACTGAGCCAATCCTTCACTGCTCCGCTCACTCACTGACCCACACCTTCACAGCTCCACTCACTCACTAACTGAGCCATTCCTTCATGGCTCCACTCACTCACTAAGCCACTCCTTCACTGCTCCACTGACTCACTGAGCCACTCCTTCACTGCTCCACTCACTCACTGATGAGCCACTCCTTCACTACTCTACTCACTGTCTTACTGAGCCACACCTTCACTGCTCCACTCTCCTACTCAGCCACTCCTTCACTGCTCTATTCACTCACTCACTGAGCCATTCCTTCACTGCTCCACTCACTCACTGATCCACTCCTTCACTGCTCCACTCACTCACTAAGCCACTCCTTCAGTGCTCCACTCACTCACTAACTGAGCCTCTCCTTCACTGCTCCACTCACTCACTGAGCCACTCCTTCACTCCTCCACTCACTCAGTCATGAGCCACTCCTTCACTGCTCCACTCACTAACTAAGCCACTCTTTCACTGCTCCACTCACTCACTCATTGAGCCACTCCTTCACTCCTCCACTCACTCACTCACTAGCCACTCCTTCACAGCTCCACTCACTCACTAACTGAGCCATTCCTTCATGGCTCCACTCACTCACTAAGCCACTCCTTCAGTGCTCCACTCACTCACTAACTGAGCCTCTCCTTCACTGCTCCACTGACTCACTGAGCCACTCCTTCACTCCTCCACTCACTCAGTCATGAGCCACTCCTTCACTGCTCCACTCACTAACTAAGCCACTCCTTCACTGCTCAACTCACTGACTAACTGAGCCACTCCTACACTGCTCTACTCACTCACTCACTGAGCCACTCCTTCACTGCTCCACTCACTCACTCACTGAGGGACTCCTTCACTGCTTCACTCACTAACTAAGCCACTCCTTCACTGCTCCACTCACTCACTAAGCCACTCCTTACCTGCTCCACTCACTCACTAACTGAGCCATTCCTTCACTGCTCCACACACTCAATCACTCATCGAGCCACTCCTTCACTGCTCCACTCACTCACTGAGCCACTCCTTCACTGCAGTGCTCCACTCACTCACTAACTGAGCTCTCCTTCACTGCTCTACTCACTCACAGAGCCACTCCTTCACTGCTCCACTCAGTCACTCAATGAACACTCCATCACTGCTCTACTCACTCACTGAGCCACTCCTTCAGTGCTCCACTCAGTCACTAACTTAGCCTCTCCTTCACTGCTCCACTCACTCACTGAGCCACACCTTCACTGCTCCACTCACCTACTCAGCCACTCCTTCACTGCTCTATTCACTCACTCACTGAGCCATTCCTTCACTGCTCCAGTCACTAACTGAGCAACTCCTTCACTGCTCCACGCACTCACTCACTGAGCCATTCCTTCACTGCTCCACTCACTCACTAACTGAGCCACTCCTTCAGTGCTCCACTCACTCACTAACTGAGCCTCTTCTTTGCTGCTCCACTCACTCACTGACCCACTCCTTCACTCCTCCACTCACTCAGTCATGAGCCACTCCTGCACTGCTCCACTCACTAACTAAGCCACTCCTTCACTGCTCAACTCACTCACTCATTGAGCCTCTCCTTCACTGCTCCACTCACTCACTCACTGAGGGACTACTTCACTGCTCCAATCACTAACTAAGCCACTCCTTCACTGCTCCACTCACTCACTAAGCCACTCCTTACCTGCTCCACTCACTCACTAACTGAGCCATTCCTTCACTGCTCCACACACTCAATCACTCATCAGGCCACTCCTTCACTGCTCCACTCACTCACTGAGCCACTCCTTCACTGCAGTGCTCCACTCACTCACTCACTGAGCCACTCCTTCACTGCTCCACTCACTCACTAAGCCACTCCTTCACTGCTCCACTCACTAACTGAGCCACAACTTCACTGCTCCACTCACTCACTGATGAGCCACTCCTTCACTACTCTACTCACTGTCTCACTGAGCCACACCTTCACTGCTCCACTCACCTACTCAGCCACTCCTTCACTGCTCTATTCACTCACTCACTGAGCTACTCCTTCACTGCTCCACTCACTCACTGAGGCACTCCTTCATTGCTCCACTCACTCTCTGAGCCACTCCTTCACAGCTCCACTCACTCACTCACTGAGCCACACCTTCACTGCTCCACTCACTGTCTCACTGAGCCACACCTTCACTGCTCCACTCACTCACTCAGCCACTCCTTCAATTCTCCACTCACTCACTAACAGAGCCACTCCTTCACATCTCCACTCACTCACTGAGCCAGTCCTTCACTGCTCCACACACTCACTAACAGAGCCACTCCTTCACTGCTCCACTCACTCACTCACTGAGACACTCCTTCACTGCTCCACTCACTGACTGAGCCTCTCCCTCACTGCTCCACTCACTCAGTCATGAGCCACTCCTTAACTGCTAGACTCACTCACTCACTGAGCCACTCCTTCACTGCGGCACTCACTCACTAACTGAGCCATTCCTTCACTGCTCCACTCATTCAATCACTAACTGAGCTCTCCTTCACTGCTCTACTCACTTACAGAGCCACTCCTTCAGTGCTCCACTCACTCACTCACTGAGCCACTCCTTCAGGGCTCCACTCACTCACTAACTGAGCCTCTCCTTCACTGCTCCACTCAGTCACTAACTGAGCCACTCCTTCACTGCTCCACTCACTCACTCACTGAGGGACTACTTCACTGCTCCAATCACTAACTAAGCCACTCCTTCACTGCTCCACTCACTCACTAAGCCACTCCTTACCTGCTCCACTCATTCACTAACTGAGCCATTCCTTCACTGCTCCACACACTCAATCACTCATCGGGCCACTCCTTCACTGCTCCACTCACTCACTGAGCCACTCCTTCACTGCAGTGCTCCACTCACTCACTAACTGAGCCACTCCTTCACTGCTCCACTCACTCACTGAGCCACTCCTTCAGTGCTCCACTCACTAACTGAGCCACAACTTCACTGCTCCACTCACTCACTGATGTGCCACTCCTTCACTACTCTACTCACTGTCTCACTGAGCCACACCTTCACTGCTCCACTCACCTACTCAGCCACTCCTTCACTGCTCTATTCACTCACTCACTGAGCTACTCCTTCACTGCTCCACTCACTCACTGAGGCACTCCTTCATTGCTCCACTCACTCTCTGAGCCACTCCTTCACAGCTCCACTCACTCACTCACTGAGCCATTCCTTCACTGTTCCAGTCACTAACTAAGCAACTCCTTCACTGCTCCACTCACTCACTCACTGAGCAACTCCTTCACTGCTCCACTCACTCACTCACTGAGCCATTCCTTCACTGCTCCACTCACTCACTGATCCACTCCTTCACTGCTCCACTCACTCACTAACTGAGCCATTCCATCACGGCTCCACTCACTCACAAAGCCACTCCTTCACTGCTCCACTGACTCACTGAGCCGCTCCTTCACTGCTCCACTCACTCACTGAGCCACTCCTTCACAGCTCCACTCACTCACTCACTGAGCCATTCCTTCACTGCTCCAGTCACTAACTGAGCAACTCCTTCACTGCTCCACTCACTCACTCAATGAGCAACTCCTTCACTGCTCCACTCACTCACTAACTGAGGCACTCCTTCACTGCTCTACTCACTCACTGAGACACTCCTTCACTGCTCTGCTCAGGCACTCACTGAGCCACTCCTTCACTGCTCCACTCACTCACTGATGAGCCACTCCTTCACCACTCTACTCACTGTCTCACTGAGCCACACCTTCACTGCTCCACTCACCTACTCAGCCACTCCTTCACTGCTCTATTCACTCACTCACTGAGCTACTCCTTCACTGCTCCACTCACTCACTGAGGCACTCCTTCATTGCTCCACTCACTCACTGAGCCACTCCTTCACAGCTCCACTCACTCACTCACTGAGCCATTCCTTCACTGCTCCACTCACTCACTGACCCACTCCTTCACAGCTCCACTCACTCACTCACTGAGCCATTCTTTCACTGCTCCAGTCACTAACTGAGCAACTCCTTCACTGCTCACTCACTCACTCACTAGCCAATCCTTCACTGCTCCACTCACTCACTGAGCCACTCCTTCACTTCTCCACTCACTTACTGATCCACACCTTCACTGCTACACTCACTCACTCAGCCACTCCTTCATTGCTCCACTCACTCACTGAGCCACTCCTTCACAGCTCCACTCACTCACTCACTGAGCCACTCCTTCACTGCTCCGCTCACTCACTGACCCACACCTTCACAGCTCCACTCACTCACTAACTGAGCCATTCCTTCATGGCTCCACTCACTCACTAAGCCACTCCTTCACTGCTCCACTGACTCACTGAGCCACTCCTTCACTGCTCCACTCACTCACTGATGAGCCACTCCTTCACTACTCTACTCACTGTCTTACTGAGCCACACCTTCACTGCTCCACTCTCCTACTCAGCCACTCCTTCACTGCTCTATTCACTCACTCACTGAGCCATTCCTTCACTGCTCCACTCACTCACTGATCCACTCCTTCACTGCTCCACTCACTCACTAACTGAGCCTCTCCTTCACTGCTCCACTCACTCACTGAGCCACTCCTTCACTCCTCCACTCACTCAGTCATGAGCCACTCCTTCACTGCTCCACTCACTAACCAAGCCACTCTTTCACTGCTCCACTCACTCACTCATTGAGCCACTCCTTCACTCCTCCACTCACTCACTCACTAGCCACTCCTTCACAGCTCCACTCACTCACTAACTGAGCCATTCCTTCATGGCTCCACTCACTCACTAAGCCACTCCTTCACTGCTCCACTGACTCACTGAGCCACTCCTTCAGTGCTCCACTCACTCACTAACTGAGCCTCTCCTTCACTGCTCCACTCACTCACTGAGCCACTCCTTCACTCCTCCACTCACTCAGTCATGAGCCACTCCTTCACTGCTCCACTCACTAACTAAGCCACTCCTTCACTGCTCAACTCACTGACTAACTGAGCCACTCCTACACTGCTCTACTTACTCACTCACTGAGCCACTCCTTCACTGCTCCACTCACTCACTCACTGAGGGACTCCTTCACTGCTTCACTCACTAACTAAGCAACTCCTTCACTGCTCCACTCACTCACTAAGCCACTCCTTACCTGCTCCACTCACTCACTAACTGAGCCATTCCTTCACTGCTCCACACACTCAATCACTCATCGAGCCACTCCTTCACTGCTCCACTCACTCACTGAGCCACTCCTTCACTTCAGTGCTCCACTCACTCACTAACTGAGCTCTCCTTCACTGCTCTACTCACTCACAGAGCCACTCCTTCACTGCTCCACTCAGTCACTCAATGAACACTCCATCACTGCTCTACTCACTCACTGAGCCACTCCTTCAGTGCTCCACTCAGTCACTAACTTAGCCTCTCCTTCACTGCTCCACTCACTCACTGAGCCACACCTTCACTGCTCCACTCACCTACTCAGCCACTCCTTCACTGCTCTATTCACTCACTCACTGAGCCATTCCTTCACTGCTCCAGTCACTAACTGAGCAACTCCTTCACTGCTCCACGCACTCACTCACTGAGCCATTCCTTCACTGCTCCACTCACTCACTAACTGAGCCACTCCTTCAGTGCTCCACTCACTCACTAACTGAGCCTCTTCTTTGCTGCTCCACTCACTCACTGACCCACTCCTTCACTCCTCCACTCACTCAGTCATGAGCCACTCCTTCACTGCTCCACTCACTAACTAAGCCACTCCTTCACTGCTCAACTCACTCACTCATTGAGCCTCTCCTTCACTGCTCCACTCACTCACTCACTGAGGGACTACTTCACTGCTCCAATCACTAACTAAGCCACTCCTTCACTGCTCCACTCACTCACTAAGCCACTCCTTACCTGCTCCACTCACTCACTAACTGAGCCATTCCTTCACTGCTCCACACACTCAATCACTCATCAGGCCACTCCTTCACTGCTCCACTCACTCACTGAGCCACTCCTTCACTGCAGTGCTCCACTCACTCACTAACTGAGCCACTCCTTCACTGCTCCACTCACTCACTAAGCCACTCCTTCACTGCTCCACTCACTAACTGAGCCACAACTTCACTGCTCCACTCACTCACTAATGAGCCACTCCTTCACTACTCTACTCACTGTCTCACTGAGCCACACCTTCACTGCTCCACTCACCTACTCAGCCACTCCTTCACTGCTCTATTCACTCACTCACTGAGCTACTCCTTCACTGCTCCACTCACTCACTGAGGCACTCCTTCATTGCTCCACTCACTCTCTGAGCCACTCCTTCACAGCTCCACTCACTCACTCACTGAGCCACACCTTCACTGCTCCACTCACTGTCTCACTGAGCCACACCTTCACTGCTCCACTCACTCACTCAGCCACTCCTTCAATTCTCCACTCACTCACTAACAGAGCCACTCCTTCACATCTCCACTCACTCACTGAGCCAGTCCTTCACTGCTCCACACACTCACTAACAGAGCCACTCCTTCACTGCTCCACTCACTCACTCACTGAGACACTCCTTCACTGCTCCACTCACTGACTGAGCCTCTCCCTCACTGCTCCACTCACTCAGTCATGAGCCACTCCTTAACTGCTAGACTCACTCACTCACTGAGCCACTCCTTCACTGCGGCACTCACTCACTAACTGAGCCATTCCTTCACTGCTCCACTCATTCAATCACTAACTGAGCTCTCCTTCACTGCTCTACTCACTTACAGAGCCACTCCTTCAGTGCTCCACTCACTCACTCACTGAGCCACTCCTTCAGGGCTCCACTCACTCACTAACTGAGCCTCTCCTTCACTGCTCCACTCAGTCACTAACTGAGCCACTCCTTCACTGCTCCACTCACTCACTCACTGAGGGACTACTTCACTGCTCCAATCACTAACTAAGCCACTCCTTCACTGCTCCACTCACTCACTAAGCCACTCCTTACCTGCTCCACTCATTCACTAACTGAGCCATTCCTTCACTGCTCCACACACTCAATCACTCATCGGGCCACTCCTTCACTGCTCCACTCACTCACTGAGCCACTCCTTCACTGCAGTGCTCCACTCACTCACTAACTGAGCCACTCCTTCACTGCTCCACTCACTCACTGAGCCACTCCTTCACTGCTCCACTCACTAACTGAGCCACAACTTCACTGCTCCACTCACTCACTGATGTGCCACTCCTTCACTACTCTACTCACTGTCTCACTGAGCCACACCTTCACTGCTCCACTCACCTACTCAGCCACTCCTTCACTGCTCTATTCACTCACTCACTGAGCTACTCCTTCACAGCTCCACTCACTCACTGAGGCACTCCTTCATTGCTCCACTCACTCTCTGAGCCACTCCTTCACAGCTCCACTCACTCACTCACAGAGCCATTCCTTCACTGTTCCAGTCACTAACTAAGCAACTCCTTCACTGCTCCACTCACTCACTCACTGAGCAACTCCTTCACTGCTCCACTCACTCACTCACTGAGCCATTCCTTCACTGCTCCACTCACTCACTGATCCACTCCTTCACTGCTCCACTCACTCACTAACTGAGCCATTCCATCACGGCTCCACTCACTCACAAAGCCACTCCTTCACTGCTCCACTGACTCACTGAGCCGCTCCTTCACTGCTCCACTCACTCACTGAGCCACTCCTTCACAGCTCCACTCACTCACTCACTGAGCCATTCCTTCACTGCTCCAGTCACTAACTGAGCAACTCCTTCACTGCTCCACTCACTCACTCAATGAGCAACTCCTTCACTGCTCCACTCACTCACTAACTGAGGCACTCCTTCACTGCTCTACTCACTCACTGAGACACTCCTTCACTGCTCTGCTCAGGCACTCACTGAGCCACTCCTTCACTGCTCCACTCACTCACTGATGAGCCACTCCTTCACCACTCTACTCACTGTCTCACTGAGCCACACCTTCACTGCTCCACTCACCTACTCAGCCACTCCTTCACTGCTCTATTCACTCACTCACTGAGCTACTCCTTCACTGCTCCACTCACTCACTGAGGCACTCCTTCATTGCTCCACTCACTCACTGAGCCACTCCTTCACAGCTCCACTCACTCACTCACTGAGCCATTCCTTCACTGCTCCACTCACTCACTGACCCACTCCTTCACAGCTCCACTCACTCACTCACTGAGCCATTCTTTCACTGCTCCAGTCACTAACTGAGCAACTCCTTCACTGCTCACTCACTCACTCACTAGCCAATCCTTCACTGCTCCACTCACTCACTGAGCCACTCCTTCACTTCTCCACTCACTTACTGATCCACACCTTCACTGCTACACTCACTCACTCAGCCACTCCTTCATTGCTCCACTCACTCACTGAGCCACTCCTTCACAGCTCCACTCACTCACTCACTGAGCCACTCCTTCACTGCTCCGCTCACTCACTGACCCACACCTTCACAGCTCCACTCACTCACTAACTGAGCCATTCCTTCATGGCTCCACTCACTCACTAAGCCACTCCTTCACTGCTCCACTGTCTTACTGAGCCACACCTTCACTGCTCCACTCTCCTACTCAGCCACTCCTTCACTGCTCTATTCACTCACTCACTGAGCCATTCCTTCACTGCTCCACTCACTCACTGATCCACTCCTTCACTGCTCCACTCACTCACTAACTGAGCCTCTCCTTCACTGCTCCACTCACTCACTGAGCCACTCCTTCACTCCTCCACTCACTCAGTCATGAGCCACTCCTTCACTGCTCCACTCACTAACTAAGCCACTCTTTCACTGCTCCACTCACTCACTCATTGAGCCACTCCTTCACTCCTCCACTCACTCACTCACTAGCCACTCCTTCACAGCTCCACTCACTCACTAACTGAGCCATTCCTTCATGGCTCCACTCACTCACTAAGCCACTCCTTCACTGCTCCACTGACTCACTGAGCCACTCCTTCAGTGCTCCACTCACTCACTAACTGAGCCTCTCCTTCACTGCTCCACTCACTCACTGAGCCACTCCTTCACTCCTCCACTCACTCAGTCATGAGCCACTCCTTCACTGCTCCACTCACTAACTAAGCCACTCCTTCACTGCTCAACTCACTGACTAACTGAGCCACTCCTACACTGCTCTACTCACTCACTCATTGAGCCACTCCTTCACTCCTCCACTCACTCACTCACTGAGCCATTCCTTCACTGCTCCACTCACTCACTAACTGAGCCACTCCTTCAGTGCTCCACTCACTCACTAACTGAGCCTCTTCTTTGCTGCTCCACTCACTCACTGACCCACTCCTTCACTCCTCCACTCACTCAGTCATGAGCCACTCCTTCACTGCTCCACTCACTAACTAAGCCACTCCTTCACTGCTCAACTCACTCACTCATTGAGCCTCTCCTTCACTGCTCCACTCACTCACTCACTGAGGGACTACTTCACTGCTCCAATCACTAACTAAGCCACTCCTTCACTGCTCCACTCACTCACTAAGCCACTCCTTACCTGCTCCACTCACTCACTAACTGAGCCATTCCTTCACTGCTCCACACACTCAATCACTCATCAGGCCACTCCTTCACTGCTCCACTCATTCACTGAGCCACTCCTTCACTGCAGTGCTCCACTCACTCACTAACTGAGCCACTCCTTCACTGCTCCACTCACTCACTAAGCCACTCCTTCACTGCTCCACTCACTAACTGAGCCACAACTTCACTGCTCCACTCACTCACTAATGAGCCACTCCTTCACTACTCTACTCACTGTCTCACTGAGCCACACCTTCACTGCTCCACTCACCTACTCAGCCACTCCTTCACTGCTCTATTCACTCACTCACTGAGCTACTCCTTCACTGCTCCACTCACTCACTGAGGCACTCCTTCATTGCTCCACTCACTCTCTGAGCCACTCCTTCACAGCTCCACTCACTCACTCACTGAGCCACACCTTCACTGCTCCACTCACTGTCTCACTGAGCCACACCTTCACTGCTCCACTCACTCACTCAGCCACTCCTTCAATTCTCCACTCACTCACTAACAGAGCCACTCCTTCACATCTCCACTCACTCACTGAGCCAGTCCTTCACTGCTCCACACACTCACTAACAGAGCCACTCCTTCACTGCTCCACTCACTCACTCACTGAGACACTCCTTCACTGCTCCACTCACTGACTGAGCCTCTCCCTCACTGCTCCACTCACTCAGTCATGAGCCACTCCTTAACTGCTAGACTCACTCACTCACTGAGCCACTCCTTCACTGCGGCACTCACTCACTAACTGAGCCATTCCTTCACTGCTCCACTCATTCAATCACTAACTGAGCTCTCCTTCACTGCTCTACTCACTTACAGAGCCACTCCTTCAGTGCTCCACTCACTCACTCACTGAGCCACTCCTTCAGGGCTCCACTCACTCACTAACTGAGCCTCTCCTTCACTGCTCCACTCAGTCACTAACTGAGCCACTCCTTCACTGCTCCACTCACTCACTCACTGAGGGACTACTTCACTGCTCCAATCACTAACTAAGCCACTCCTTCACTGCTCCACTCACTCACTAAGCCACTCCTTACCTGCTCCACTCATTCACTAACTGAGCCATTCCTTCACTGCTCCACACACTCAATCACTCATCGGGCCACTCCTTCACTGCTCCACTCACTCACTGAGCCACTCCTTCACTGCAGTGCTCCACTCACTCACTAACTGAGCCACTCCTTCACTGCTCCACTCACTCACTGAGCCACTCCTTCACTGCTCCACTCACTAACTGAGCCACAACTTCACTGCTCCACTCACTCACTGATGTGCCACTCCTTCACTACTCTACTCACTGTCTCACTGAGCCACACCTTCACTGCTCCACTCACCTACTCAGCCACTCCTTCACTGCTCTATTCACTCACTCACTGAGCTACTCCTTCACTGCTCCACTCACTCACTGAGGCACTCCTTCATTGCTCCACTCACTCTCTGAGCCACTCCTTCACAGCTCCACTCACTCACTCACTGAGCCATTCCTTCACTGTTCCAGTCACTAACTAAGCAACTCCTTCACTGCTCCACTCACTCACTCACTGAGCAACTCCTTCACTGCTCCACTCACTCACTCACTGAGCCATTCCTTCACTGCTCCACTCACTCACTGATCCACACCTTCACTGCTACACTCACTCACTCAGCCACTCCTTCATTGCTCCACTCACTCACTGAGCCACTCCTTCACAGCTCCACTCACTCACTCACTGAGCCACTCCTTCACTGCTCCGCTCACTCACTGACCCACACCTTCACAGCTCCACTCACTCACTAACTGAGCCATTCCTTCATGGCTCCACTCACTCACTAAGCCACTCCTTCACTGCTCCACTGACTCACTGAGCCACTCCTTCACTGCTCCACTCACTCACTGATGAGCCACTCCTTCACTACTCTACTCACTGTCTTACTGAGCCACACCTTCACTGCTCCACTCTCCTACTCAGCCACTCCTTCACTGCTCTATTCACTCACTCACTGAGCCATTCCTTCACTGCTCCACTCACTCACTGATCCACTCCTTCACTGCTCCACTCACTCACTAACTGAGCCTCTCCTTCACTGCTCCACTCACTCACTGAGCCACTCCTTCACTCCTCCACTCACTCAGTCATGAGCCACTCCTTCACTGCTCCACTCACTAACCAAGCCACTCTTTCACTGCTCCACTCACTCACTCATTGAGCCACTCCTTCACTCCTCCACTCACTCACTCACTAGCCACTCCTTCACAGCTCCACTCACTCACTAACTGAGCCATTCCTTCATGGCTCCACTCACTCACTAAGCCACTCCTTCACTGCTCCACTGACTCACTGAGCCACTCCTTCAGTGCTCCACTCACTCACTAACTGAGCCTCTCCTTCACTGCTCCACTCACTCACTGAGCCACTCCTTCACTCCTCCACTCACTCAGTCATGAGCCACTCCTTCACTGCTCCACTCACTAACTAAGCCACTCCTTCACTGCTCAACTCACTGACTAACTGAGCCACTCCTACACTGCTCTACTTACTCACTCACTGAGCCACTCCTTCACTGCTCCACTCACTCACTCACTGAGGGACTCCTTCACTGCTTCACTCACTAACTAAGCCACTCCTTCACTGCTCCACTCACTCACTAAGCCACTCCTTACCTGCTCCACTCACTCACTAACTGAGCCATTCCTTCACTGCTCCACACACTCAATCACTCATCGAGCCACTCCTTCACTGCTCCACTCACTCACTGAGCCACTCCTTCACTGCAGTGCTCCACTCACTCACTAACTGAGCTCTCCTTCACTGCTCTACTCACTCACAGAGCCACTCCTTCACTGCTCCACTCAGTCACTCAATGAACACTCCATCACTGCTCTACTCACTCACTGAGCCACTCCTTCAGTGCTCCACTCAGTCACTAACTTAGCCTCTCCTTCACTGCTCCACTCACTCACTGAGCCACACCTTCACTGCTCCACTCACCTACTCAGCCACTCCTTCACTGCTCTATTCACTCACTCACTGAGCCATTCCTTCACTGCTCCAGTCACTAACTGAGCAACTCCTTCACTGCTCCACGCACTCACTCACTGAGCCATTCCTTCACTGCTCCACTCACTCACTAACTGAGCCACTCCTTCAGTGCTCCACTCACTCACTAACTGAGCCTCTTCTTTGCTGCTCCACTCACTCACTGACCCACTCCTTCACTCCTCCACTCACTCAGTCATGAGCCACTCCTTCACTGCTCCACTCACTAACTAAGCCACTCCTTCACTGCTCAACTCACTCACTCATTGAGCCTCTCCTTCACTGCTCCACTCACTCACTCACTGAGGGACTACTTCACTGCTCCAATCACTAACTAAGCCACTCCTTCACTGCTCCACTCACTCACTAAGCCACTCCTTACCTGCTCCACTCACTCACTAACTGAGCCATTCCTTCACTGCTCCACACACTCAATCACTCATCAGGCCACTCCTTCACTGCTCCACTCACTCACTGAGCCACTCCTTCACTGCAGTGCTCCACTCACTCACTAACTGAGCCACTCCTTCACTGCTCCACTCACTCACTAAGCCACTCCTTCACTGCTCCACTCACTAACTGAGCCACAACTTCACTGCTCCACTCACTCACTAATGAGCCACTCCTTCACTACTCTACTCACTGTCTCACTGAGCCACACCTTCACTGCTCCACTCACCTACTCAGCCACTCCTTCACTGCTCTATTCACTCACTCACTGAGCTACTCCTTCACTGCTCCACTCACTCACTGAGGCACTCCTTCATTGCTCCACTCACTCTCTGAGCCACTCCTTCACAGCTCCACTCACTCACTCACTGAGCCACACCTTCACTGCTCCACTCACTGTCTCACTGAGCCACACCTTCACTGCTCCACTCACTCACTCAGCCACTCCTTCAATTCTCCACTCACTCACTAACAGAGCCACTCCTTCACATCTCCACTCACTCACTGAGCCAGTCCTTCACTGCTCCACACACTCACTAACAGAGCCACTCCTTCACTGCTCCACTCACTCACTCACTGAGACACTCCTTCACTGCTCCACTCACTGACTGAGCCTCTCCCTCACTGCTCCACTCACTCAGTCATGAGCCACTCCTTAACTGCTAGACTCACTCACTCACTGAGCCACTCCTTCACTGCAGCACTCACTCACTAACTGAGCCATTCCTTCACTGCTCCACTCATTCAATCACTAACTGAGCTCTCCTTCACTGCTCTACTCACTTACAGAGCCACTCCTTCAGTGCTCCACTCACTCACTCACTGAGCCACTCCTTCAGGGCTCCACTCACTCACTAACTGAGCCTCTCCTTCACTGCTCCACTCAGTCACTAACTGAGCCACTCCTTCACTGCTCCACTCACTCACTCACTGAGGGACTACTTCACTGCTCCAATCACTAACTAAGCCACTCCTTCACTGCTCCACTCACTCACTAAGCCACTCCTTACCTGCTCCACTCATTCACTAACTGAGCCATTCCTTCACTGCTCCACACACTCAATCACTCATCGGGCCACTCCTTCACTGCTCCACTCACTCACTGAGCCACTCCTTCACTGCAGTGCTCCACTCACTCACTAACTGAGCCACTCCTTCACTGCTCCACTCACTCACTGAGCCACTCCTTCACTGCTCCACTCACTAACTGAGCCACAACTTCACTGCTCCACTCACTCACTGATGTGCCACTCCTTCACTACTCTACTCACTGTCTCACTGAGCCACACCTTCACTGCTCCACTCACCTACTCAGCCACTCCTTCACTGCTCTATTCACTCACTCACTGAGCTACTCCTTCACTGCTCCACTCACTCACTGAGGCACTCCTTCATTGCTCCACTCACTCTCTGAGCCACTCCTTCACAGCTCCACTCACTCACTCACTGAGCCATTCCTTCACTGTTCCAGTCACTAACTAAGCAACTCCTTCACTGCTCCACTCACTCACTCACTGAGCAACTCCTTCACTGCTCCACTCACTCACTCACTGAGCCATTCCTTCACTGCTCCACTCACTCACTGATCCACTCCTTCACTGCTCCACTCACTCACTAACTGAGCCATTCCATCACGGCTCCACTCACTCACAAAGCCACTCCTTCACTGCTCCACTGACTCACTGAGCCGCTCCTTCACTGCTCCACTCACTCACTGAGCCACTCCTTCACAGCTCCACTCACTCACTCACTGAGCCATTCCTTCACTGCTCCAGTCACTAACTGAGCAACTCCTTCACTGCTCCACTCACTCACTCAATGAGCAACTCCTTCACTGCTCCACTCACTCACTAACTGAGGCACTCCTTCACTGCTCTACTCACTCACTGAGACACTCCTTCACTGCTCTGCTCAGGCACTCACTGAGCCACTCCTTCACTGCTCCACTCACTCACTGATGAGCCACTCCTTCACCACTCTACTCACTGTCTCACTGAGCCACACCTTCACTGCTCCACTCACCTACTCAGCCACTCCTTCACTGCTCTATTCACTCACTCACTGAGCTACTCCTTCACTGCTCCACTCACTCACTGAGGCACTCCTTCATTGCTCCACTCACTCACTGAGCCACTCCTTCACAGCTCCACTCACTCACTCACTGAGCCATTCCTTCACTGCTCCACTCACTCACTGACCCACTCCTTCACAGCTCCACTCACTCACTCACTGAGCCATTCGTTCACTGCTCCAGTCACTAACTGAGCAACTCCTTCACTGCTCACTCACTCACTCACTAGCCAATCCTTCACTGCTCCACTCACTCACTGAGCCACTCCTTCACTTCTCCACTCACTTACTGATCCACACCTTCACTGCTACACTCACTCACTCAGCCACTCCTTCATTGCTCCACTCACTCACTGAGCCACTCCTTCACAGCTCCACTCACTCACTCACTGAGCCACTCCTTCACTGCTCCGCTCACTCACTGACCCACACCTTCACAGCTCCACTCACTCACTAACTGAGCCATTCCTTCATGGCTCCACTCACTCACTAAGCCACTCCTTCACTGCTCCACTGACTCACTGAGCCACTCCTTCACTGCTCCACTCACTCACTGATGAGCCACTCCTTCACTACTCTACTCACTGTCTTACTGAGCCACACCTTCACTGCTCCACTCTCCTACTCAGCCACTCCTTCACTGCTCTATTCACTCACTCACTGAGCCATTCCTTCACTGCTCCACTCACTCACTGATCCACTCCTTCACTGCTCCACTCACTCACTAACTGAGCCTCTCCTTCACTGCTCCACTCACTCACTGAGCCACTCCTTCACTCCTCCACTCACTCAGTCATGAGCCACTCCTTCACTGCTCCACTCACTAACTAAGCCACTCTTTCACTGCTCCACTCACTCACTCATTGAGCCACTCCTTCACTCCTCCACTCACTCACTCACTAGCCACTCCTTCACAGCTCCACTCACTCACTAACTGAGCCATTCCTTCATGGCTCCACTCACTCACTAAGCCACTCCTTCACTGCTCCACTGACTCACTGAGCCACTCCTTCAGTGCTCCACTCACTCACTAACTGAGCCTCTCCTTCACTGCTCCACTCACTCACTGAGCCACTCCTTCACTCCTCCACTCACTCAGTCATGAGCCACTCCTTCACTGCTCCACTCACTAACTAAGCCACTCCTTCACTGCTCAACTCACTGACTAACTGAGCCACTCCTACACTGCTCTACTCACTCACTCACTGAGCCACTCCTTCACTGCTCCACTCACTCACTCACTGAGGGACTCCTTCACTGCTTCACTCACTAACTAAGCCACTCCTTCACTGCTCCACTCACTCACTAAGCCACTCCTTACCTGCTCCACTCACTCACTAACTGAGCCATTCCTTCACTGCTCCACACACTCAATCACTCATCGAGCCACTCCTTCACTGCTCCACTCACTCACTGAGCCACTCCTTCACTGCAGTGCTCCACTCACTCACTAACTGAGCTCTCCTTCACTGCTCTACTCACTCACAGAGCCACTCCTTCACTGCTCCACTCAGTCACTCAATGAACACTCCATCACTGCTCTACTCACTCACTGAGCCACTCCTTCAGTGCTCCACTCAGTCACTAACTTAGCCTCTCCTTCACTGCTCCACTCACTCACTGAGCCACACCTTCACTGCTCCACTCACCTACTCAGCCACTCCTTCACTGCTCTATTCACTCACTCACTGAGCCATTCCTTCACTGCTCCAGTCACTAACTGAGCAACTCCTTCACTGCTCCACGCACTCACTCACTGAGCCATTCCTTCACTGCTCCACTCACTCACTAACTGAGCCACTCCTTCAGTGCTCCACTCACTCACTAACTGAGCCTCTTCTTTGCTGCTCCACTCACTCACTGACCCACTCCTTCACTCCTCCACTCACTCAGTCATGAGCCACTCCTTCACTGCTCCACTCACTAACTAAGCCACTCCTTCACTGCTCAACGCACTCACTCATTGAGCCTCTCCTTCACTGCTCCACTCACTCACTCACTGAGGGACTACTTCACTGCTCCAATCACTAACTAAGCCACTCCTTCACTGCTCCACTCACTCACTAAGCCACTCCTTACCTGCTCCACTCACTCACTAACTGAGCCATTCCTTCACTGCTCCACACACTCAATCACTCATCAGGCCACTCCTTCACTGCTCCACTCACTCACTGAGCCACTCCTTCACTGCAGTGCTCCACTCACTCACTAACTGAGCCACTCCTTCACTGCTCCACTCACTCACTGAGCCACTCCTTCACTGCTCCACTCACTAACTGAGCCACAACTTCACTGCTCCACTCACTCACTGATGAGCCACTCCTTCACTACTCTACTCACTGTCTTACTGAGCCACACCTTCACTGCTCCACTCTCCTACTCAGCCACTCCTTCACTGCTCTATTCACTCACTCACTGAGCCATTCCTTCACTGCTCCACTCACTCACTGATCCACTCCTTCACTGCTCCACTCACTCACTAACTGAGCCTCTCCTTCACTGCTCCACTCACTCACTGAGCCACTCCTTCACTCCTCCACTCACTCAGTCATGAGCCACTCCTTCACTGCTCCACTCACTAACCAAGCCACTCTTTCACTGCTCCACTCACTCACTCATTGAGCCACTCCTTCACTCCTCCACTCACTCACTCACTAGCCACTCCTTCACAGCTCCACTCACTCACTAACTGAGCCATTCCTTCATGGCTCCACTCACTCACTAAGCCACTCCTTCACTGCTCCACTGACTCACTGAGCCACTCCTTCAGTGCTCCACTCACTCACTAACTGAGCCTCTCCTTCACTGCTCCACTCACTCACTGAGCCACTCCTTCACTCCTCCACTCACTCAGTCATGAGCCACTCCTTCACTGCTCCACTCACTAACTAAGCCACTCCTTCACTGCTCAACTCACTGACTAACTGAGCCACTCCTACACTGCTCTACTCACTCACTCACTGAGCCACTCCTTCACTGCTCCACTCACTCACTCACTGAGGGACTCCTTCACTGCTTCACTCACTAACTAAGCCACTCCTTCACTGCTCCACTCACTCACTAAGCCACTCCTTACCTGCTCCACTCACTCACTAACTGAGCCATTCCTTCACTGCTCCACACACTCAATCACTCATCGAGCCACTCCTTCACTGCTCCACTCACTCACTGAGCCACTCCTTCACTGCAGTGCTCCACTCACTCACTAACTGAGCTCTCCTTCACTGCTCTACTCACTCACAGAGCCACTCCTTCACTGCTCCACTCAGTCACTCAATGAACACTCCATCACTGCTCTACTCACTCACTGAGCCACTCCTTCAGTGCTCCACTCAGTCACTAACTTAGCCTCTCCTTCACTGCTCCACTCACTCACTGAGCCACACCTTCACTGCTCCACTCACCTACTCAGCCACTCCTTCACTGCTCTATTCACTCACTCACTGAGCCATTCCTTCACTGCTCCAGTCACTAACTGAGCAACTCCTTCACTGCTCCACGCACTCACTCACTGAGCCATTCCTTCACTGCTCCACTCACTCACTAACTGAGCCACTCCTTCAGTGCTCCACTCACTCACTAACTGAGCCTCTTCTTTGCTGCTCCACTCACTCACTGACCCACTCCTTCACTCCTCCACTCACTCAGTCATGAGCCACTCCTTCACTGCTCCACTCACTAACTAAGCCACTCCTTCACTGCTCAACTCACTCACTCATTGAGCCTCTCCTTCACTGCTCCACTCACTCACTCACTGAGGGACTACTTCACTGCTCCAATCACTAACTAAGCCACTCCTTCACTGCTCCACTCACTCACTAAGCCACTCCTTACCTGCTCCACTCACTCACTAACTGAGCCATTCCTTCACTGCTCCACACACTCAATCACTCATCAGGCCACTCCTTCACTGCTCCACTCACTCACTGAGCCACTCCTTCACTGCAGTGCTCCACTCACTCACTAACTGAGCCACTCCTTCACTGCTCCACTCACTCACTAAGCCACTCCTTCACTGCTCCACTCACTAACTGAGCCACAACTTCACTGCTCCACTCACTCACTGATGAGCCACTCCTTCACTACTCTACTCACTGTCTCACTGAGCCACACCTTCACTGCTCCACTCACCTACTCAGCCACTCCTTCACTGCTCTATTCACTCACTCACTGAGCTACTCCTTCACTGCTCCACTCACTCACTGAGGCACTCCTTCATTGCTCCACTCACTCTCTGAGCCACTCCTTCACAGCTCCACTCACTCACTCACTGAGCCACACCTTCACTGCTCCACTCACTGTCTCACTGAGCCACACCTTCACTGCTCCACTCACTCACTCAGCCACTCCTTCAATTCTCCACTCACTCACTAACAGAGCCACTCCTTCACATCTCCACTCACTCACTGAGCCAGTCCTTCACTGCTCCACACACTCACTAACAGAGCCACTCCTTCACTGCTCCACTCACTCACTCACTGAGACACTCCTTCACTGCTCCACTCACTGACTGAGCCTCTCCCTCACTGCTCCACTCACTCAGTCATGAGCCACTCCTTAACTGCTAGACTCACTCACTCACTGAGCCACTCCTTCACTGCGGCACTCACTCACTAACTGAGCCATTCCTTCACTGCTCCACTCATTCAATCACTAACTGAGCTCTCCTTCACTGCTCTACTCACTTACAGAGCCACTCCTTCAGTGCTCCACTCACTCACTCACTGAGCCACTCCTTCAGGGCTCCACTCACTCACTAACTGAGCCTCTCCTTCACTGCTCCACTCAGTCACTAACTGAGCCACTCCTTCACTGCTCCACTCACTCACTCACTGAGGGACTACTTCACTGCTCCAATCACTAACTAAGCCACTCCTTCACTGCTCCACTCACTCACTAAGCCACTCCTTACCTGCTCCACTCATTCACTAACTGAGCCATTCCTTCACTGCTCCACACACTCAATCACTCATCGGGCCACTCCTTCACTGCTCCACTCACTCACTGAGCCACTCCTTCACTGCAGTGCTCCACTCACTCACTAACTGAGCCACTCCTTCACTGCTCCACTCACTCACTGAGCCACTCCTTCACTGCTCCACTCACTAACTGAGCCACAACTTCACTGCTCCACTCACTCACTGATGTGCCACTCCTTCACTACTCTACTCACTGTCTCACTGAGCCACACCTTCACTGCTCCACTCACCTACTCAGCCACTCCTTCACTGCTCTATTCACTCACTCACTGAGCTACTCCTTCACTGCTCCACTCACTCACTGAGGCACTCCTTCATTGCTCCACTCACTCTCTGAGCCACTCCTTCACAGCTCCACTCACTCACTCACTGAGCCATTCCTTCACTGTTCCAGTCACTAACTAAGCAACTCCTTCACTGCTCCACTCACTCACTCACTGAGCAACTCCTTCACTGCTCCACTCACTCACTCACTGAGCCATTCCTTCACTGCTCCACTCACTCACTGATCCACTCCTTCACTGCTCCACTCACTCACTAACTGAGCCATTCCATCACGGCTCCACTCACTCACAAAGCCACTCCTTCACTGCTCCACTGACTCACTGAGCCGCTCCTTCACTGCTCCACTCACTCACTGAGCCACTCCTTCACAGCTCCACTCACTCACTCACTGAGCCATTCCTTCACTGCTCCAGTCACTAACTGAGCAACTCCTTCACTGCTCCACTCACTCACTCAATGAGCAACTCCTTCACTGCTCCACTCACTCACTAACTGAGGCACTCCTTCACTGCTCTACTCACTCACTGAGACACTCCTTCACTGCTCTGCTCAGGCACTCACTGAGCCACTCCTTCACTGCTCCACTCACTCACTGATGAGCCACTCCTTCACCACTCTACTCACTGTCTCACTGAGCCACACCTTCACTGCTCCACTCACCTACTCAGCCACTCCTTCACTGCTCTATTCACTCACTCACTGAGCTACTCCTTCACTGCTCCACTCACTCACTGAGGCACTCCTTCATTGCTCCACTCACTCACTGAGCCACTCCTTCACAGCTCCACTCACTCACTCACTGAGCCATTCCTTCACTGCTCCACTCACTCACTGACCCACTCCTTCACAGCTCCACTCACTCACTCACTGAGCCATTCTTTCACTGCTCCAGTCACTAACTGAGCAACTCCTTCACTGCTCACTCACTCACTCACTAGCCAATCCTTCACTGCTCCACTCACTCACTGAGCCACTCCTTCACTTCTCCACTCACTTACTGATCCACACCTTCACTGCTACACTCACTCACTCAGCCACTCCTTCATTGCTCCACTCACTCACTGAGCCACTCCTTCACAGCTCCACTCACTCACTCACTGAGCCACTCCTTCACTGCTCCGCTCACTCACTGACCCACACCTTCACAGCTCCACTCACTCACTAACTGAGCCATTCCTTCATGGCTCCACTCACTCACTAAGCCACTCCTTCACTGCTCCACTGACTCACTGAGCCACTCCTTCACTGCTCCACTCACTCACTGATGAGCCACTCCTTCACTACTCTACTCACTGTCTTACTGAGCCACACCTTCACTGCTCCACTCTCCTACTCAGCCACTCCTTCACTGCTCTATTCACTCACTCACTGAGCCATTCCTTCACTGCTCCACTCACTCACTGATCCACTCCTTCACTGCTCCACTCACTCACTAACTGAGCCTCTCCTTCACTGCTCCACTCACTCACTGAGCCACTCCTTCACTCCTCCACTCACTCAGTCATGAGCCACTCCTTCACTGCTCCACTCACTAACTAAGCCACTCTTTCACTGCTCCACTCACTCACTCATTGAGCCACTCCTTCACTCCTCCACTCACTCACTCACTAGCCACTCCTTCACAGCTCCACTCACTCACTAACTGAGCCATTCCTTCATGGCTCCACTCACTCACTAAGCCACTCCTTCACTGCTCCACTGACTCACTGAGCCACTCCTTCAGTGCTCCACTCACTCACTAACTGAGCCTCTCCTTCACTGCTCCACTCACTCACTGAGCCACTCCTTCACTCCTCCACTCACTCAGTCATGAGCCACTCCTTCACTGCTCCACTCACTAACTAAGCCACTCCTTCACTGCTCAACTCACTGACTAACTGAGCCACTCCTACACTGCTCTACTCACTCAGTCATTGAGCCACTCTTTCACTGCTCCACTCACTCACTCACTGAGGGACTCCTTCACTGCTTCACTCACTAACTAAGCCACTCCTTCACTGCTCCACTCACTCACTAAGCCACTCCTTACCTGCTCCACTCACTCACTAACTGAGCCATTCCTTCACTGCTCCACACACTCAATCACTCATCGAGCCACTCCTTCACTGCTCCACTCACTCACTGATCCACTCCTTCACTGCAGTGCTCCACTCACTCACTAACTGAGCTCTCCTTCACTGCTCTACTCACTCACAGAGCCACTCCTTCACTGCTACACTCAGTCACTCAATGAACACTCCATCACTGCTCTACTCACTCACTGAGCCACTCCTTCAGTGCTCCACTCAGTCACTAACTTAGCCTCTCCTTCACTGCTCCACTCACTCACTGAGCCACACCTTCACTGCTCCACTCACCTACTCAGCCACTCCTTCACTGCTCTATTCACTCACTCACTGAGCCATTCCTTCACTGCTCCAGTCACTAACTGAGCAACTCCTTCACTGCTCCACGCACTCACTCACTGAGCCATTCCTTCACTGCTCCACTCACTCACTAACTGAGCCACTCCTTCAGTGCTCCACTCACTCACTAACTGAGCCTCTTCTTTGCTGCTCCACTCACTCACTGACCCACTCCTTCACTCCTCCACTCACTCAGTCATGAGCCACTCCTTCACTGCTCCACTCACTAACTAAGCCACTCCTTCACTGCTCAACGCACTCACTCATTGAGCCTCTCCTTCACTGCTCCACTCACTCACTCACTGAGGGACTACTTCACTGCTCCAATCACTAACTAAGCCACTCCTTCACTGCTCCACTCACTCACTAAGCCACTCCTTACCTGCTCCACTCACTCACTAACTGAGCCATTCCTTCACTGCTCCACACACTCAATCACTCATCAGGCCACTCCTTCACTGCTCCACTCACTCACTGAGCCACTCCTTCACTGCAGTGCTCCACTCACTCACTAACTGAGCCACTCCTTCACTGCTCCACTCACTCACTGAGCCACTCCTTCACTACTCTACTCACTGTCTCACTGAGCCACACCTTCACTGCTCCACTCACCTACTCAGCCACTCCTTCACTGCTCTATTCACTCACTCACTGAGCTACTCCTTCACTGCTCCACTCACTCACTGAGGCACTCCTTCATTGCTCCACTCACTCTCTGAGCCACTCCTTCACAGCTCCACTCACTCACTCACTGAGCCACACCTTCACTGCTCCACTCACTGTCTCACTGAGCCACACCTTCACTGCTCCACTCACTCACTCAGCCACTCCTTCAATTCTCCACTCACTCACTAACAGAGCCACTCCTTCACATCTCCACTCACTCACTGAGCCAGTCCTTCACTGCTCCACACACTCACTAACAGAGCCACTCCTTCACTGCTCCACTCACTCACTCACTGAGACACTCCTTCACTGCTCCACTCACTGACTGAGCCTCTCCCTCACTGCTCCACTCACTCAGTCATGAGCCACTCCTTAACTGCTAGACTCACTCACTCACTGAGCCACTCCTTCACTGCGGCACTCACTCACTAACTGAGCCATTCCTTCACTGCTCCACTCATTCAATCACTAACTGAGCTCTCCTTCACTGCTCTACTCACTTACAGAGCCACTCCTTCAGTGCTCCACTCACTCACTCACTGAGCCACTCCTTCACGGCTCCACTCACTCACTAACTGAGCCTCTACTTCACTGCTCCACTCAGTCACTAACTGAGCCACTCCTTCACTGCTCCACTCACTCACTGATGAGCCACTCCTTCACAACTCTACTCACTGTCTAACTGAGCCACACCTTGACTGCTCCACTCACTCACTCAGCCACTCCTTCACTGCTCTATTCACTCACTCACTGAGCCACTCCTTCACTGCTCCACTCACTCACTGATGAGTGACTCCTTCACTTCTCTACTCACTGTCTCACTGAGCCACTCCTTCGTTGCTCCACTCACTAACTGAGCAACTCCTTCACTGCTCCACTCACTCACTCACTGAGCAACTCTTTCACTGCTCCACTCACTCACTAACTGAGCCATTCCTTCACTGCTCCACTCACTCAATCACTGAGCCACTCCTTCACTGCTCCACTCACTCACTGACCCACTCCTTCACAGCTCCACGCACTCACTCACTGAGCCATTCCTTCACTGCTCCAGTCACTAACTGAGCAACTCCTTCACTGCTCACTCACTCACTCACTAGCCACTCCTTCACAGCTCCACTCACTCACTAAGCCACTCCTTCACTGCTCCACTGACTCACTGAGCCACTTCTTCAGTGCTCCACTCACTCACTCACTGAGCCATTCCTTCACTGCTCCACTCACTCACTGACCCACTCCTTCACACCTCCACTCACTCACTCACTGAGCCATTCCTTCACTGTTCTAGTCACTAACTGAGCAACTCCTTCACTGCTCCACTCACTCACTGAGGCAAACCTTCATTGCTCCACTCACTCACTGAGCCACTCCTTCACAGCTCCACTCACTCACTCACTAGCCATTCCTTCACTGCTCCACTCACTCACTGAGCCACTCCTTCACTTCTCCACTCACTTACTGATCCACACCTTCACTGCTCCACTCACTCACTCAGCCACTCCTTCATTGCTCCACTCACTCACTGAGCCACTCCTTCACAGCTCCACTCACTCACTCACTGAGCCACTCCTTCACTGCTCCACTCACTCACTGACCCACTCCTTCACAGCTCCACGCACTCACTCACTGAGCCATTCCTTCATGGCTCCACTGACTCACTGAGCCACTCCTTCAGTGCTCCACTCACTCACTAACTGAGCCTCTCCTTCACTGCTCCACTCACTCACTGAGCCACTCCTTCACTCCTCCACTCACTCAGTCATGAGCCACTCCTTCACTGCTCCACTCACTAACTAAGCCACTCCTTCACTGCTCAACTCACTGACTAACTGAGCCACTCCTACACTGCTCTACTCACTCACTCACTGAGCCACTCCTTCACTGCTCCACTCACTAACTAAGCCACTCTTTCACTGCTCCACTCACTCACTCATTGAGCCACTCCTTCACTGCTCCACTCACTCACTCACTGAGGGACTCCTTCACTGCTTCACTCACTAACTAAGCCACTCCTTCACTGCTCCACTCACTCACTAAGCCACTCCTTACCTGCTCCACTCACTCACTAACTGAGCCATTCCTTCACTGCTCCACACACTCAATCACTCATCGAGCCACTCCTTCACTGCTCCACTCACTCACTGAGCCACTCCTTCACTGCAGTGCTCCACTCACTCACTAACTGAGCTCTCCTTCACTGCTCTACTCACTCACAGAGCCACTCCTTCACTGCTCCACTCAGTCACTCAATGAACACTCCATCACTGCTCTACTCACTCACTGAGCCACTCCTTCAGTGCTCCACTCAGTCACTAACTTAGCCTCTCCTTCACTGCTCCACTCACTCACTGAGCCACACCTTCACTGCTCCACTCACCTACTCAGCCACTCCTTCACTGCTCTATTCACTCACTCACTGAGCCATTCCTTCACTGCTCCAGTCACTAACTGAGCAACTCCTTCACTGCTCCACGCACTCACTCACTGAGCCATTCCTTCACTGCTCCACTCACTCACTAACTGAGCCACTCCTTCAGTGCTCCACTCACTCACTAACTGAGCCTCTTCTTTGCTGCTCCACTCACTAACAAAGCCACTCCTTCACTGCTCAACTCACTCACTCATTGAGCCTCTCCTTCACTGCTCCACTCACTCACTCACTGAGGGACTACTTCACTGCTCCAATCACTAACTAAGCCACTCCTTCACTGCTCCACTCACTCACTAAGCCACTCCTTACCTGCTCCACTCATTCACTAACTGAGCCTTTCCTTCACTGCTCCACACACTCAATCACTCATCGGGCCACTCCTTCACTGCTCCACTCACTCACTGAGCCACTCCTTCACTGCAGTGCTCCACTCACTCACTAACTGAGCCACTCCTTCACTGCTCCACTCACTCACTGAGCCACTCCTTCACTGCTCCACTCACTAACTGAGCCAAAACTTCACTGCTCCACTCACTCACTGATGAGCCACTCCTTCACTACTCTACTCACTGTCTCACTGAGCCACACCTTCACTGCTCCACTCACCTACTCAGCCACTCCTTCACTGCTCTATTCACTCACTCACTGAGCTACTCCTTCACTGCTCCACTCACTCACTGAGGCACTCCTTCATTGCTCCACTCACTCTCTGAGCCACTCCTTCACAGCTCCACTCACTCACTCACTGAGTCATTCCTTCACTGTTCCAGTCACTAACTAAGCAACTCCTTCACTGCTCCACTCACTCACTCACTGAGCAACTCCTTCACTGCTCCACTCACTCACTCACTGAGCCATTCCTTCACTGCTCCACTCACTCACTGATCCACTCCTTCACTGCTCCACTCACTCACTAACTGAGCCATTCCATCACGGCTCCACTCACTCACAAAGCCACTCCTTCACTGCTCCACTGACTCACTGAGCCACTCCTTCACTGCTCCACTCACTCACTGAGCCACTCCTTCACAGCTCCACTCACTCACTCACTGAGCCATTCCTTCACTGCTCCAGTCACTAACTGAGCAACTCCTTCACTGCTCCACTCACTCACTCAATGAGCAACTCCTTCACTGCTCCACTCACTCACTAACTGAGGCACTCCTTCACTGCTCTACTCACTCACTGAGACACTCCTTCACTGCTCCGCTCAGGCACTCACTGAGCCACTCCTTCACTGCTCCACTCACTAACTGATGAGCCACTCCTTCACCACTCTACTCACTGTCTCACTGAGCCACACCTTCACTGCTCTACTCACTCACTGAGACACTCCTTCACTGCTCCGCTCAGGCACTCACTGAGCAACTCCTTCACTGCTCACTCACTCACTCACTAGCCAATCCTTCACTGCTCCACTCACTCACAGAGCCACTCCTTCACTGCTCCACTCAGTCACTCAATGAACACTCCATCACTGCTCTTCTCACTCACTGAGCCACTCCTTCAGTGCTCCACTCAGTCACTAACTTAGCCTCTCCTTCACTGCTCCACTCACTCACTGAGCCACACCTTCACTGCTCCACTCACCTACTCAGCCACTCCTTCACTGCTCTATTCACTCACTCACTGAGCCATTCCTTCACTGCTCCAGTCACTAACTGAGCAACTCCTTCACTGCTCCACGCACTCACTCACTGAGCCATTCCTTCACTGCTCCACTCACTCACTAACTGAGCCACTCCTTCAGTGCTCCACTCACTCACTAACTGAGCCTCTTCTTTGCTGCTCCACTCACTCACTGACCCACTCCTTCACTCCTCCACTCACTCAGTCATGAGCCACTCCTTCACTGCTCCACTCACTAACTAAGCCACTCCTTCACTGCTCAACTCACTCACTCATTGAGCCTCTCCTTCACTGCTCCACTCACTCACTCACTGAGGGACTACTTCACTGCTCCAATCACTAACTAAGCCACTCCTTCACTGCTCCACTCACTCACTAAGCCACTCCTTACCTACTCCACTCACTCACTAACTGAGCCATTCCTTCACTGCTCCACACACTCAATCACTCATCGGGCCACTCCTTCACTGCTCCACTCACTCACTGAGCCACTCCTTCACTGCAGTGCTCCACTCACTCACTAACTGAGCCACTCCTTCACTGCTCCACTCAGTCACTGAGCCACTCCTTCACTGCTCCACTCACTAACTGAGCCACAACTTCACTGCTCCACTCACTCACTGATGAGCCACTCCTTCACTACTCTACTCACTGTCTCACTGAGCCACACCTTCACTGCTCCACTCACCTACTCAGCCACTCCTTCACTGCTCTATTCACTCACTCACTGAGCTACTCCTTCACTGCTCCACTCACTCACTGAGGCACTCCTTCATTGCTCCACTCACTCTCTGAGCCACTCCTTCACAGCTCCACTCACTCACTCACTGAGCCATTCCTTCACTGTTCCAGTCACTAACTAAGCAACTCCTTCACTGCTCCACTCACTCACTCACTGAGGAACTCCTTCACTGCTCCACTCACTCACTGATCCACTCCTTCACTGCTCCACTCACTCACTAACTGAGCCATTCCATCACGGCTCCACTCACTCACAAAGCCACTCCTTCACTGCTCCACTCACTCACTGAGCCACTCCTTCACAGCTCCACTCACTCACTCACTGAGCCATTCCTTCACTGCTCCAGTCACTAACTGAGCAACTCCTTCACTGCTCCACTCACTCACTCAATGAGCAACTCCTTCACTGCTCCACTCACTCACTAACTGAGCCACTCCTTCACTGCTCTACTCACTCACTGAGACACTCCTTCACTGCTCCGCTCAGGCACTCACTGAGCCACTCCTTCACTGCTCCACTCACTCACTGATGAGCCACTCCTTCACCACTCTACTCACTGTCTCACTGAGCCACACCTTCACTGCTCCACTCACCTACTCAGCCACTCCTTCACTGCTCTATTCACTCACTCACTGAGCTACTCCTTCACTGCTCCACTCACTCACTGAGGCACTCCTTCATTGCTCCACTCACTCACTGAGCCACTCCTTCACAGCTCCACTCACTCACTCACTGAGCCATTCCTTCACTGCTCCACTCACTCACTGACCCACTCCTTCACAGCTCCACTCACTCACTCACTGAGCCATTCTTTCACTGCTCCAGTCACTAACTGAGCAACCCCTTCACTGCTCACTCACTCACTCACTAGCCAATCCTTCACTGCTCCACTCACTCACTGAGCCACTCCTTCACTTCTCCACTCACTTACTGATCCACACCTTCACTGCTACACTCACTCACTCAGCCACTCCTTCATTGCTCCACTCACTCACTGAGCCACTCCTTCACAGCTCCACTCACTCACTCACTGAGCCACTCCTTCACTGCTCCGCTCACTCACTGACCCACACCTTCACAGCTCCACTCACTCACTAACTGAGCCATTCCTTCATGGCTCCACTCACTCACTAAGCCACTCCTTCACTGCTCCACTGACTCACTGAGCCACTCCTTCACTGCTCCACTCACTCACTGATGAGCCACTCCTTCACTACTCTACTCACTGTCTTACTGAGCCACACCATCACTGCTCCACTCTCCTACTCAGCCACTCCTTCACTGCTCTATTCACTCACTCACTGAGCCAATCCTTCACTGCTCCAGTCACTAACTGAGCAACTCCTTCACTGCTCCACGCACTCACTCACTGAGCAACTCCTTCACTGCTCCACTCACTCACTCACTAAGCCATTCCTTCACTGCTCCACTCACTCACTGATCCACTCCTTCACTGCTCCACTCACTCACTAAGCCACTCCTTCAGTGCTCCACTCACTCACTAACTGAGCCTCTCCTTCACTGCTCCACTCACTCACTGAGCCACTCCTTCACTCCTCCACTCACTCAGTCATGAGCCACTCCTTCACTGCTCCACTCACTAACTAAGCCACTCTTTCACTGCTCCACTCACTCACTCATTGAGCCACTCCTTCACTGCTCCACTCACTCACTCAGCCACTCCTTCACTGCTCCACTCACTCACTGAGCCACTCCTTCACTCTCCACTCACTCACTAACTGAGCCTCTCCTTCACTGCTCCACTCACTCACTGAGCCACTCCTTCACTCCTCCACTCACTAGGTCATGAGCCACTCCTTCACTGCTCCACTCACTAACTAAGCCACTCCTAAACTGCTCTACTCACTCACTGAGCCACTCCTTAACTGCTCCACTCACTAACTAAGCCACTCTTTCACTGCTCCACTCACTCACTCATTGAGCCACTCCTTCACTGCTCCACTCACTCACTCACTGAGGGACTCTTTCACTGCTCCACTCACTAACTAAGCCACTCTTTCACTGCTCCACTCACTCTCTCATTGAGCCACTCCTTCACTGCTCCACTCACTAACTAAGCCACTCTTTCACTGCTCCACTCACTCACTCATTGAGCCTCTCCTTCACTGCTCCACTCACTCACTAACTGAGCCTCTCCTTCACTGCTCCACTCACTCACTCACTGAGCCACTCCTTCACTGCTCCACTCACTCACTAACTGAGCCACTCCTTCACTGTTCTACTCACTCACTGAGCCTCTCCTTCACTGCTCCACTCACACACTAACTGAGCCACTCCTTCACTGCTCTACTCACTCACTGAGACATTCCTTCACTGCTCCACTCACTCACTGAGCCACTCATTCACTGCTCCACTCACTCACTCACCGAGCCACTCCTTCACTGCTCCACTCACTCACAAACTGAGCCACTCCTTCACTGCTCTACTCACTCACTGAGACACTCCTTCACTGCTCCACTCACTCACTCACTGAACCACTCCTTCACTGCTCCACTCACTCACTGAGCCACTCCCTCACTGCTCCACTCACTCACTACCTGAGCCACTCCTTCACTGCTCTACTCACTGTCTCACTGAGCAACACCTTCTCTGCTCCACTCACTGTCTCACTGAGCCACACCTTCACTGCTCCACTCACTCACTCAGCCACTCCTTCAATTCTCCACTCACTCACTAACAGAGCCACTCCTTCACATCTCCACTCACTCACTGAGCCACTCCTTCACTGCTCCACACACTCACTAACAGAGCCACTCCTTCACTGCTCCACTCACTCACTCACTGAGATACTCCTTCACTGCTCCACTCACGGACTGAGCCTCTCCCTCACTGCTCCACTCACTCAGTCATGAGCCACTCCTTAACTGCTGGACTCACTCACTCACTGAGCCACTCCTTCACTGCGCCACTCACTCACTAACTGAGCCATTCCTTCACTGCTCCACTCATTCAATCACTCATCGAGCCACTCCTTCACTGCTCCACTCACTCACTGAGCCACTCCTTAACTGCAGTGCTCCACTCACTCACTAACTGAGCTCTCCTTCACTGCTCTACTCACTTACAGAGCCACTCCTTCAGTGCTCCACTCACTCACTCACTGAGCCACTCCTTCAGGGCTCCACTCACTCACTAACTGAGTCTCTCCTTCACTGCTCCACTCAGTCACTAACTGAGCCACTCCTTCACTGCTCCACTCAATCACTGATGAGCCACTCCTTCACTACTCTACTCACTGTCTAACTGAGCCACACCTTGACTGCTCCACTCACTCACTCAGCCACTCCTTCACTGCTCTATTCACTCACTCACTGAGCTACTCCTTCACTGCTCCGCTCAGTCACTCACTGAGCCACTCCTTCACTGCTCCACTCACTCACTGATGAGCCACTCCTTCACTTCTCTACTCACTGTCTCACTGAGCCTCTCCTTCGTTGCTCCACTCACTAACTGAGCAACTCCTTCACTGCTCCACTCACTCACTCACTGAGCAACTCTTTCACTGCTCCACTCACTCACTAACTGAGCCATTCCTTCACTGCTCCACTCACTCAATCACTCATCGAGCCACTCCTTCACTGCTACACTCACTCACTAAGCCACTCCTTCACTGCTCCAATCACTAACTGAGCAACTGCTTCACTGCTCCACTCACTGAATGAGCCACTCCCTCACTCCTCCACTCACTCAGTCATGAGCCACTCCTTCACTGCTCCACTCACTAACTAAGCCACTCCTTCACTGCTCAACTCACTCACTAACTGAGCCACTCCTACACTGCTCTACTCACTCACTCACTGAGCCACTCCTTCACTGCTCCACTTTCTTACAAAGCCACTCTTTCACTGCTCCACTCACTCACACATTGAGCCACTCCTTCACTGCTCCATTCACTCACTCACTGAGGGACTCCTTCACTGCTCCTCTCACTCACTGAGCCACTCCTTACCTGCTCCACTCACTCACTAACTGAGCCACTCCTTCACTACTCCACTCACTCACTGAGCCACTCCTTCACTGCTCCACTCACTCACTCACTGAGCCACTCCTTCACTGCTCCACTCACTAACTGAGCCACTCCTACACTGCTCAACTCACTCACTCACTGAGCCACTCCTTCACTGCTCCACTAACTAACTAAGCCACTCTTTCACTGCTCCACTCACTCACTCACTGAGGGACTCCTTCACTGCTCCACTCACTAATTAAGCCACTCTTTCACTGCTCCACTCACTCACTGAGCCACACCTTACCTGCTCCACTCACTCACTAACTGAGCCACTCCTACACTGCTCAACTCACTCACTCACTGAGCCACTCCTTCACTGCTCCACTAACTAACTAAGCCACTCTTTCACTGCTCCACTCACTCACACATTGAGCCACTCCTTCACTGCTCCACTCACTCACTCACTGAGGGACTCCTTCACTGCTCCTCTCACTCACTGAGCCACTCCTTACCTGCTCCACTCACTCACTCACTGAGCCACTCCTTCACTGCTCCACTAACTAACTAAGCCACTCTTTCACTGCTCCACTCACTCACTCACTGAGGGACTCCTTCACTGCTCCACTCACTAATTAAGCCACTCTTTCACTGCTCCACTCACTCACTGAGCCACACCTTACCTGCTCCACTCACTCACTAACTGAGCCATTCCTTCACTGCTCCACTCACTCACTGAGCCATTCCTTCACTGCTCCAGTCATGAACTGAGCAACTCCTTCACAGCTCCACTCACTCACTCACTAAGCAAGTCCTTCACTGCTCCACTCAGTCACTCAATGAACACTCCTTCACTGCTCCACTCACTAACTGAGCCACTCCTTCACTGCTCTACTCACTCACTGAGCTACTCCTTCACTGCTCCACTCAGTCACTGAAGCACTCCTACACTGCTCCACTCACTCACTGATCCATTCCTTCACTGCTCCAGTCAATAACTGAGCAACTCCTTCACTGCTCCACTCACTCATTCACTGAGCCACTCCTTCACTGCTCCACTCACTAACTAAGCCACTCCTTCACTGCCCAACTCACTCACTGATGAGCCACTCCTTCACTACTCTACTCACTGTCTCACTGAGCCACACCTTCACTGCACCACTCACCTACTCAGCCACTCCTTCACTGCTCTATTCACTCACTCACTGAGCTACTCCTTCACTGCTCCACTCACTCACAGAGGCACTCCTTCAATGCTCCACTCACACACTAGCCACTCCTTCACAGCTCCACTCACTCACTTACTGAGCCATTCCTTCACGGCTCCACTCACTCACTAAGCCACTCCTTCACTGCTCCACTGACTCATTGAGCCACTCCTTCACTGCTCCACTCACTCACTGATGAGCCACTCCTTCACTACTCTACTCACTGTCTTACTGAGCCACACCTTCACTGCTCCACTCACCTACTCAGCCACTCCTTCACTGCTCTATTCACTCACTCACTGAGCCAATCCTTCACTGCTCCAGTCACTAACTGAGCAACTCCTTCACTGCTCCACTCACTCACTCAATGAGCAACTCCTTCACTGCTCCACTCACTCACTCACTGAGCCATTCCTTCACGGCTCCACTCACTCACTAAGCCACTCCTTCAGTGCTCCACTCACTCACTAACTGAGCCTCTCCTTCACTGCTCCACTCACTCACTGACCCACTCGTTCACTCCTCCACTCACTCAGTCATGAGCCACTTCTTCACTGCTCAACTCACTCACTAACTGAGCCACTCCTACACTGCTCTACTCACTCACTCACTGAGCCACTCCTTCACTGCTCCACTCACTAACTAAGCCACTCCTTCACTGCTCTACTCACTCACTCACTGAGCAACTCCTTCAATGCTCCACTCACTCATCGAGCCACTCCTTCACTGCTCCACTCACTCACTGAGCCACTCCTTCAGTGCTCCACTCACTCACTAACTGAGCCTCTCCTTCACTGCTCCACTCACTCACTGAGCCACTCCTTCACTCCTCCACTCACTCACTAACTGAGGCTCTCCTTCACTGCTCCACTCACTCATCGCGCCACTCCTTCACTGCTCCACTCATTCACTGAGCCACTCCTTCAGTGCTCCACTCACTCACTAACTAGGCCTCTCCTTCACTGCTCCACTCACTCACTGAGCCACTCCTTCACTGCTCAACTCACTCACTGAGCCACTCCTTCACTACTCTACTCACTGTCTCACGGAGCCACACCTTCACTGCTCCACTCACCTACTCAGCCACTCCTTCACTGCTCTATTCACTCACTCACTGAGCTACTCCTTCACTGCTCCACTCACTCACTGAGGCACTCCTTCATTGCTCCACTCACTCACTGAGCCACTCCTTCACAGCTCCACTCACTCACTCACTGAGCCATTCCTTCACAGCTCCAATCACTAACTAAGCAACTCCTTCACTGCTCCACTAACTCACTCACTGAGCAACTCCTTCACTGCTCCACTCACTCACTCACTGAGCCATTCTTTCACTGCTCCACTCACTCACTGAGCCACTCCTTCACTTCTCCACTCACTTACTGATCCACACCTTCACTGCTCCACTCACTCACTCAGCCACTCCTTCACGCTCTATTCACACACTCACTGAGCCACTCCTTATCTGCTCCACTCACTCACTCAGCCACTCCATCACAGCTCCACTTATTCACTTACTGAGCCATTTCTTCACTGCTCCAGTCACTAACTGAGCAACTCCTTCACTGCTCACTCACTCACTCACTGAGCAACTCTTTCACTGCTCCACTCACTCACTGAGCCACTCCTTCACTTCTCCACTCACTCACTGATCCACTCCTTCACTACTCCACTCACTCACTAACTGAGCCATTCCTTCACTGCTCCACTCACTCACTGAGCCACTCCTTCACTGCAGTGCTCCACTCACTCACTAACTGAGCTCTCCTTCACTGCTCTACTCACTCACAGAGCCACTCCTTCACTGCTCCACTCAGTCACTAACTTAGCCTCTACTTCACTGCTCCACTCACTCACTGAGCCACTCCTTCACTGCTCTATTCACTCACTCACTGAGCCATTCCTTCACTGCTCCAGTCACTAACTGAGCAACTCCTTCACTGCTCCACTCACTTACTCACTGAGCAACTCCGTCACTGCTCCACTCACTCATTAAGCCACTCCTTCACTGCTCCACTGACTCACTGAGCCACTACTTCACTGCTCCACTCACTCACTGATGAGCCACTCCTTCACTACTCTACTCACTGTCTCACTGAGCCACACCTTCACTGCTCCACTCACCTACTCAGCCACTCCTTCACTGCTCTATTCACTCACTCACTGAGCCATTCCTTCACTGCTCCAGTCACTAACTGAGCAACTCCTTCACAGCTCCACGCACTCACTCACTGAGCCATTCCTTCACTGCTCCACTCTCTCACTGATCCACTCATTCACTGCTCCACTCACTCACTAACTGAGCCACTCCTTCAGTGCTCCACTCACTCACTACCTGAGCCTCTTCTTCACTGCTCCACTCACTCACTGAGCCACTCCTTCACTCCTCCACTCACTCAGTCATGAGCCACTCCTTCACTGCTCCACTCACTAACTAAGCCACTCCTTCACTGCTCAACTCACTGACTAACTGAGCCACTCCTACACTGCTCTACTCACTCACTCACTGAGCCACTCCTTCACTGCTCCACTCACTCACTCATTGAGCCTCTCCTTCACTGCTCCACTCACTCACTCACTGAGGGACTCCTTCACTGCTCCACTCACTAACTAAGCCACTCCTTCACTGCTCCACTCACTCACTAAGCCACTCCTTACCTGCTCCACTCACTCACTAACTGAGCCATTCCTTCACTGCTCCACACACTCAATCACTCATCGGGCCACTCATTCACTCCTCCACTCACTCACTGAGCCACTCCTTCACTGCAGTGCTCCACTCACTCACTAACTGAGCTCTCCTTCACTGCTCTACTCACTCACAGAGCCATTCCTTCAGTGCTCCACTCAGTCACTAACTTAGCCTCTCCTTCACTGCTCCACTCAGTCACTCAATGAACAGTCCATCACTGCTCAACTCACTCACTGTGCCACTCCTTCAGTGCTCCACTCAGTCACTAACTTAGCCTCTCCTTCACTGCTCCACTCACTCACAGAGCCACTCCTTCACTGCTCCACTCAGTCACTCAATGAACACTCCTTCACTGCTCCACTCACTCACTAACTGAGCCACTCCTTCACTGCTCGACTCACTCACTGAGCCACTCCTTCACTGCTCCACTCACTAACTGAGCCACTCCTTCACTGCTCCACTCACTCACTGAGCCACTCCTTCACTGCTCCACTCACTCACTGAGCCACTCCTTCACAGCTCCACTCATTCACTCACTGAGCCATTCCTTCACTGCTCCAGTCACAAACTGAGCAACTCCTTCAATGCTCCACTCACTCACTCAATGAGCAACTCCTTCACTGCTCCACTCACTCACTAACTGAGCCACTCCTTCACTGCTCCGCTCAGGCACTCACTGAGCCACTCCTTCACTGCTCCACTCACTCACTGATGAGCCACTCCTTCACCACTCTACTCACTGTCTCACTGAGCCACACCTTCACTGCTCCACTCACCTACTCAGCCACTCCTTCACTGCTCTATTCACTCACTCACTGAGCTACTCCTTCACTGCTCCACTCACTCACTGAGGCACTCCTTCATTGCTCCACTCACTCACTGAGCCACTCCTTCACAGCTCCACTCACTCACTCACTGAGCCATTCCTTCACTGCTCCACTCACTCACTGACCCACTCCTTCACAGCTCCACTCACTCACTCACTGAGCCATTCTTTCACTGCTCCAGTCACTAAATGAGCAACTCCTTCACTGCTCACTCACTCACTCACTAGCCATTCCTTAACTGCTCCACTCACTCACTGAGCCACTCCTTCACTTCTCCACTCACTTACTGATCCACACCTTCACTGCTCCACTCACTCACTCAGCCACTCCTTCATTGCTCCACTCACTCACTGAGCCACTCCTTCACAGCTCCAGTCACTCATTCACTGAGCCACTCCTTCACTGCTCCACTACCTCACTCACTGAGCCATTCCTTCACTGCTCCAGTCACTAACTGAGCAACTCCTTCACTGCTCACTCACTCACTCACTAGCCACTCCTTCACAGCTCCACTCACTCACTAACTGAGCCATTCCTTCATGGCTCCACTCACTCACTAAGCCACTCCTTCACTGCCCAACTCACTCACTCACTGAGCCATTCCTTCACTGCTCCAATCACTAACTAAGCAACTACTTCACTGCTCCACTCACTCGCTCACTGAGCAACTCCTTCACTGCTCCACTCACTCACTCACTGAGCCATTCCTTCACTGCTCCACTCACTCACTGAGCCACTCCTTCACTTCACCACTCACTTACTGATCCACACCTTCACTGCTCCACTCACTCACTCAGCCACTCCTTCATGCTCTATTCACACACTCACTGAGCCACTCCTTCACTGCTCCACTCACTCACTGAGCCACTCCATCACAGCTCCACTTATTCACTTACTGAGCCATTTCTTCACTGCTCCAGTCACTAACTGAGCAACTCCTTCACTGCTACATTCACTCACTGAGCCACTCCTTCACTTCTCCACTCACTCACTGATCCACTCCTTCACTGCTCCACTCACTCACTAAATGAGCCATTCCTTCATGGCTCCACTCACCTACTCAGCCACTCCTTCACTCCTCTATTCACTCACTCACTGAGCCATTCCATCACTGCTCCAATCACTAACTGAGCAACTCCTTCACTGCTCCACTCACTCACTCACTGAGCAACTCCTTCACTGCTCCACTCACTCATTATGCCACTCCTTCACTGCTCCACTGACTCACTGAGCCACTCCTTCACTGCTCCACTCACTCACTGATGAGCCACTCCTTCACTACTCTACTCACTGTCTCACTGGGCCACACCTTCACTGCTCCACTCACCTACTCAGCCACTCCTTCACTGCTCTATTCACTCACTCACTGAGCCATTCCTTCACTGCTCCAGTCACTAACTGAGCAACTCCTTCACTGCTCCACTCACTCACTAACAGAGCCACTCCTTCAGTGCTCCACTCACTCACTAACTGAGCCTCTCCTTCACTGCTCCACTCACTCACTGAGCCACTCCTTCACTCACAGAGTTATGAGCCACTCCTTCACTGCTATACTCACTAACTAAGCCACTCCTTCACTGCTCAACTCACTGACGAACTGAGCCACTCCTACATTGCTCTTCTCAGTCACTCACTCAGCCACTCCTTCACTGCTCCACTCACTAACTAAGCCACTCTTTCACTGCTCCACTTACTCACTCATTGAGCCACTCCTTCACTGCTCCACTCACTCACTCACTGAGGGACTCCTTCACTGCTCCACTCACTAACTAAGCCACTCCTTCACTGCTCCACTCACTCACTAAGCCACTCCTTACCTGCTCCACTCACTCACTAACTGAGCCATTCCTTCACAGCTCCACACACTCAATCACTCATCGAGCCACTCCTTCACTGCTTTACTCACTCACTAACTGAGCCACTCCTTCACTGCTGTACTCACTCACTAACTGAGCCACTACTTCACTGCTCCACTCACTCACTGAGCCACTCCTTCACTCCTCCACTCACTCAGTCATGAGCCACTCCTTCACTGCTCCACTCACGAACTAAGCCACTCCTTCACTGCTCAACTCACTGACTAACTGAGCCACTCCTACACTGCTCTACTCACTCACTCACTGAGCCACTCCTTCACTGCTCCACTCATGAACTAAGCCACTCTTTCACTGCTCCACTCACTCACTCATTGAGCCACTCCTTCACTGTTCCACTCACTAACTAAGCCACTCCTTCACTGCTCCACTCACGCACTAAGCCACTCCTTACCTACTCCACTCATTCACTAACTGAGCCATTCCTTCACTGCTCCACACACTCAATCACTCATCGGGCCACTCCTTCACTGCTCCACTCACTCACTGAGCCACTCCTTCACTGCAGTGCTCCACTCACTCACTAACTGAGCTCTCCTTCACTGCTCTACTCACTCACAGAGCCACTCCTTCACTGCTCCACTCAGTCACTCAATGAACACTCCATCACTGCTCTACTCACTCACTGAGCCACTCTTTCAGTGCTCCACTCAGTCACTAACTTAGCATCTCCTTCACTGCTCCACTCAGTCACTCAATAAACACTCCTTCACTGCTCCACTCACTCACTAACTGAGCCATTCCTTCACTGCTCCACACACTCAATCACTCATCGGGCCGCTCCTTCACTGCTCCACTCACTCACTAACTGAGCCACTCCTTCACTGCTGTACTCACTCACTGAGCCACTCCTTCATTGCTCCACTCACTCACTGAGCCACTCCTTCACAGCTCCACTCACTCACTCACTGAGACATTACTTCACTGTTCCAGTCACTAACTAAGCAACTCCTTCACTGCTCCACTCACTCACTCACTGAGCAACTCCTTCACTGCTCCACTCACTCACTCACTGAGCCATTCCTTCACTGATCCACTCACTCACTGATCCACTCCTTCACTGCTCTACTCACTCACTGAGCCACTCCTTCACGGCTCCACTCACTCACAAAGCCACTCCTTCACTGCTCCACAGACTCACTGAGCCTCTCCTTCACTGCTCCACTCACTCACTGAGCCACTCCTTCACTGCTCCACTCACTCACTCACTGAGCCATTCCCTCACTGCTCCAGTCACTAACTGAGCAACTCCTTCACTGCTCCACTCACTCACTCAATGAGCAACTCCTTCACTGCTCCACTCACTCACTAACTGAGCCACTCCTTCAATGCTCTACTCACTCACTGAGACACTCCTTCACTGCTCCGCTCAGGCACTCACTGAGCCACTCCTTCACTGCACCACTCACCTACTCAGCCACTCCTTCACTGCTCTATTCACTCACTCACAGAGCTACTCCTTAACTGCTCCACTCACTCACTGAGGCAAACCTTCATTGCTCCACTCACTCACTGAGCCACTCCTTCACAGCTCCACTCACTCACTCAATGAGCCATTCCTTCACTGCTCCACTCACTCACTGACCCACTCCTTCCCAGCTCCACTCACTCACTCACTGAGCCATTCCTTCACTGCTCCAGTCACTAACTGAGCAACTCCTTCACTGCTCACTCACTTACTCACTTGCCATTCCTTCACTGCTCCACTCACTCACTGAGCCACTCCTTCACTTCTCCACTCACTTACTGATCCACACCTTCACTGCTCCACTCACTCACTCAGCCACTCCTTCATTGCTCCACTCACTCACTCAGCCACTCCTTCACTGCTCCACTCACTCACTGACCCACTCCTTCACAGCTCCACACACTCACTCACTGAGCCATTCCTTCACTGCTCCAGTCACTAACTGAGCAACTCCTTCACTGCTCACTCACTCACTCACTAGCCACTCCTTCACAGCTCCACTCACTCACTAACTGAGCCATTCCTTCATGTCTCCACTCACTCACTTAGCCACTCCTTCACTGCTCCACTGACTCACTGAGCCACTCCTTCAGTGCTCCACTCACTCACTAACTGAGCCACTCCTTCACTGCTCCACTCACTCACTGAGCCACTCCTTCACTCCTCCACTCACTCAGTCATGAGCCACTCCTTCACTGCTCCACTCACTAACTAAGCCACTCCTTCACTGCTCAACTCACTGACTAACTGAGCCACTCCTACACTGCTCTACTCACTCACTCACTGAGCCACTCCTTCACTGCTCCACTCACTAACTAAGCCACTCTTTCACTGCTCCACTCACTCACTCATTGAGCCACTCCTTCACTGCTCCACTCACTCACTCAATGAGGGACTCCTTCACTGCTTCACTCACTAACTAAGCCACTCCTTCACTGCTCCACTCACTCACTAAGCCACTCCTTACCTGCTCCACTCACTCACTAACTGAGCCATTCCTTCACTGCTCCACACAATCAATCACTCATCGAGCCACTCCTTCACTGCTCCACTCACTCACTGAGCCACTCCTTCACTGCAGTGCTCCACTCACTCACTAACTGAGCTCTCCTTCACTGCTCTACTCACTCACAGAGCCACTCCTTCACTGCTCCACTCAGGCACTCAATGAACACTCCATCACAGCTCTACTCACTCACTGAGCCACTCCTTCAGTGCTCCACTCAGTCACTAACTTAGCCTCTCCTTCACTGCTCCACTCACTAACTGAGCCACTCCTTCACTGCTCCACTCACTCACTGATGAGCCACTCCTTCACTACTCTACTCACTGTCTCACTGAGCCACACCTTCACTGCTCCACTCACCTACTCAGCCACTCCTTCACTGCTCTATTCACTCACTCACTGAGCTACTCCTTCACTGCTCCACTCACTCACTGAGGCACTCCTTCATTGCTCCACTCACTCACTGAGCCACTCCTTCACAGCTCCACTCACTCACTCACTGAGCCATTCCTTCACTGTTCCAGTCACTAACTTAGCAACTCCTTCACTGCTCCACTCACTCACTCACTGAGCAACTCCTTCACTGCTCCACTCCCTCACTCACTGAGCCATTCCTTCACTGCTCCACTCACTCACTGATCCACTCCTTCACTGCTCCACTCACTCACTAACTGAGCCATTCCATCACGGCTCCACTCACTCACAAAGCCACTCCTTCACTGCTCCACTGACTCACTGAGCCACTCCTACACTGCTCCACTCACTCACTGAGCCACTCCTTCACAGCTCCACTCACTCACTCAATGAGCCATTCCTTCACTGCTCCAGTCACTAACTGAGCAACTCCTTCACTGCTCCACTCACTCACTCAATGAGCAACTCCTTCACTGCTCCACTCACTCACTAACTGAGCCACTTCTTCACTGCTCTACTCACTCACTGAGACACTCCTTCACTGCTCCGCTCAGGCACTCACTGAGCCACTCCTTCACTGCTCCACTCACTCACTGATGAGCCACTCCTTCACCACTCTACTCACTGTCTCACTGAGCCACACCTTCACTGCTCCACTCACCTACTCAGCCACTCCTTCACTGCTCTATTCACTCACTCACAGAGCTACTCCTTCACTGCTCCACTCACTCACTGAGGCAATCCTTCATTGCTCCACTCACTCACTGAGCCACTCCTTCACAGCTCCACTCACTCACTCACTGAGCCATTCCTTCACTGCTCCACTCACTCACTGACCCACTCCTTCACAGCTCCACTCACTCACTCACTGAGCCTTTCCTTCACTGCTCCAGTCACTAACTGAGCAACTCCTTCACTGCTCACTCACTCACTCACTAGCCATTCCTTCACTGCTCCACTCACTCACTGAGCCACTCCTTCACTTCTCCACTCACTAAATGATCCACACCTTCACTGCTCCACTCACTCACTCAGCCACTCCTTCATTGCTCCACTCACTCACTGAGCCACTCCTTCACAGCTCCACTCACTCATTCACTGAGCCACTCCTTCACTGCTCCAGTCAGTAACTGAGCAACTCCTTCACTGCTCACTCACTCACTCACTAGCCACTCCTTCACAGCTCCACTCACTCACTAACTGAGCCATTCCTTCATGGCTCCACTCACTCACTAAGCCACTCCTTCACTGCTCCACTGACTCACTGAGCCACTCCTTCAGTGCTCCACTCACTCACTAACTGAGCCTCTCCTTCACTGCTCCACTCACTCACTGAGCCACTCCTTCACTCCTCCACTCACTCAGTCTTGAGCCACTCCTTCACTGCTCCACTCACTAACTAAGCCACTCCTTCACTGCTCAACTCACTGACTAACTGAGCCACTCCTACACTGCTCTACTCACTCACTCACTGAGACAATCCTTCACTGCTCCACTCACTAACTAAGCCACTCTTTCACTGCTCCACTCACTCACTCATTGAGCCACTCCTTCACTGATCCACTCACTCACTCACTGAGGGACTCCTTCACTGCTTCAATCACTAACTAAGCCACTCCTTCACTGCTCCACTCACTCACTAAGCCACTCCATACCTGCTCCACTCACTCACTAACTGAGCCATTCCTTCACTGCTCCACACACTCAATCACTCATCGAGCCACTCCTTCACTGCTCCACTCACTCACTGAGCCACTCCTTCACTGCAGTGCTCCACTCATTCACTAACTGAGCTCTCCTTCACTGCTCTACTCACTCACTGAGCCACTCCTTCACTGCTCCACTCAGTCACTCAATGAACACTCCATCACTGCTCTACTCACTCACTGAGCCACTCCTTCAGTGCTCCACTCAGTCACCAACTTAGCCTCTCCTTCACTGCTCCACTCACTCACTGAGACACTCCTTCACTGTTCAATTCACTCACTCACTGAGCCACTCCTTCCCTGCTCCAGTCACTAACTGAGCAACTCCTTCACTGCTCCACTCACTCACTCACTGAGCAACTCCTTCACTGCTCCACTCACTCATTAAGCCACTCCTTCACTGCTCCACTGACTCACTGAGCCACTACTTCACTGCTCCACTCACTCACTGATGAGCCACTCCTTCACTACTCTACTCACTGTCTCACTGAGCCACACCTTCACTGCTCCACTCACCTACTCAGCCACTCCTTCACTGCTCTATTCACTCACTCACTGAACCATTCCTTCACTGCTCCAGTCACTAACTGAGCAACTCCTTCACTGCTCCACGCACTCACTCACTGAGCCATTCCTTCACTGCTCCACTCACTCACTAACTGAGCCACTCCTTCAGTGCTCCACTCACTCACTAACTGAGCCTCTTCTTTGCTGCTCCACTCACTCACTGAGCCACTCCTTCACTCCTCCACTCACTCAGTCATGAGCCACTCCTTCACTGCTCCACTCACTAACTAAGCCACTCCTTCACTGCTCAACTCACTCACTCATTGAGCCTCTCCTTCACTGCTCCACTCACTCACTCACTGAGGGACTCCTTCACTGCTCCACTCACTAACTAAGCCACTCCTTCACTGCTCCACTCACTCACTAAGCCACTCCTTACCTGCTCCACTCACTCACTAACTGAGCAATTCCTTCACTGCTCCACACACTCAATCACTCATCGGGCCACTCCTTCACTGCTCCACTCACTCACTCAATGAGGGACTCCTTCACTGCTTCACTCACTAACTAAGCCACTCCTTCACTGCTCCACTCACTCACTAAGCCACTCCTTACCTGCTCCACTCACTCACTAACTGAGCCATTCCTTCACTGCTCCACACAATCAATCACTCATCGAGCCACTCCTTCACTGCTCCACTCACTCACTGAGCCACTCCTTCACTGCAGTGCTCCACTCACTCACTAACTGAGCTCTCCTTCACTGCTCTACTCACTCACAGAGCCACTCCTTCACTGCTCCACTCAGTCACTCAATGAACACTCCATCACAGCTCTACTCACTCACTGAGCCACTCCTTCAGTGCTCCACTCAGTCACTAACTTAGCCTCTCCTTCACTGCTCCACTCACTAACTGAGCCACTCCTTCACTGCTCCACTCACTCACTGATGAGCCACTCCTTCACTACTCTACTCACTGTCTCACTGAGCCACACCTTCACTGCTCCACTCACCTACTCAGCCACTCCTTCACTGCTCTATTCACTCACTCACTGAGCTACTCCTTCACTGCTCCACTCACTCACTGAGGCACTCCTTCATTGCTCCACTCACTCACTGAGCCACTCCTTCACAGCTCCACTCACTCACTCACTGAGCCATTCCTTCACTGTTCCAGTCACTAACTTAGCAACTCCTTCACTGCTCCACTCACTCACTCACTGAGCAACTCCTTCACTGCTCCACTCACTCACTCACTGAGCCATTCCTTCACTGCTCCACTCACTCACTGATCCACTCCTTCACTGCTCCACTCACTCACTAACTGAGCCATTCCATCACGGCTCCACTCACTCACAAAGCCACTCCTTCACTGCTCCACTGACTCACTGAGCCACTCCTACACTGCTCCACTCACTCACTGAGCCACTCCTTCACAGCTCCACTCACTCACTCAATGAGCCATTCCTTCACTGCTCCAGTCACTAACTGAGCAACTCCTTCACTGCTCCACTCACTCACTCAATGAGCAACTCCTTCACTGCTCCACTCACTCACTAACTGAGCCACTTCTTCACTGCTCTACTCACTCACTGAGACACTCCTTCACTGCTCCGCTCAGGCACTCACTGAGCCACTCCTTCACTGCTCCACTCACTCACTGATGAGCCACTCCTTCACCACTCTACTCACTGTCTCACTGAGCCACACCTTCACTGCTCCACTCACCTACTCAGCCACTCCTTCACTGCTCTATTCACTCACTCACAGAGCTACTCCTTCACTGCTCCACTCACTCACTGAGGCAATCCTTCATTGCTCCACTCACTCACTGAGCCACTCCTTCACAGCTCCACTCACTCACTCACTGAGCCATTCCTTCACTGCTCCACTCACTCACTGACCCACTCCTTCACAGCTCCACTCACTCACTCACTGAGCCTTTCCTTCACTGCTCCAGTCACTAACTGAGCAACTCCTTCACTGCTCACTCACTCACTCACTAGCCATTCCTTCACTGCTCCACTCACTCACTGAGCCACTCCTTCACTTCTCCACTCACTAAATGATCCACACCTTCACTGCTCCACTCACTCACTCAGCCACTCCTTCATTGCTCCACTCACTCACTGAGCCACTCCTTCACAGCTCCACTCACTCATTCACTGAGCCACTCCTTCACTGCTCCAGTCAGTAACTGAGCAACTCCTTCACTGCTCACTCACTCACTCACTAGCCACTCCTTCACAGCTCCACTCACTCACTAACTGAGCCATTCCTTCATGGCTCCACTCACTCACTAAGCCACTCCTTCACTGCTCCACTGACTCACTGAGCCACTCCTTCAGTGCTCCACTCACTCACTAACTGAGCCTCTCCTTCACTGCTCCACTCACTCACTGAGCCACTCCTTCACTCCTCCACTCACTCAGTCTTGAGCCACTCCTTCACTGCTCCACTCACTAACTAAGCCACTCCTTCACTGCTCAACTCACTGACTAACTGAGCCACTCCTACACTGCTCTACTCACTCACTCACTGAGACAATCCTTCACTGCTCCACTCACTAACTAAGCCACTCTTTCACTGCTCCACTCACTCACTCATTGAGCCACTCCTTCACTGATCCACTCACTCACTCACTGAGGGACTCCTTCACTGCTTCAATCACTAACTAAGCCTCTCCTTCACTGCTCCACTCACTCACTGAGCCACTCCTTCACTCCTCCACTCACTCAGTCATGAGCCACTCCTTCACTGCTCCACTCACGAACTAAGCCACTCCTTCACTGCTCAACTCACTGACTAACTGCGCCACTCCTACACTGCTCTACTCACTCACTCACTGAGCCACTCCTTCACTGCTCCACTCATGAACTAAGCCACTCTTTCACTGCTCCACTCACTCACTCATTGAGCCACTCCTTCACTGTTCCACTCACTAACTAAGCCACTCCTTCACTGCTCCACTCACGCACTAAGCCACTCCTTACCTACTCCACTCATTCACTAACTGAGCCATTCCTTCACTGCTCCACACACTCAATCACTCATCGGGCCACTCCTTCACTGCTCCACTCACTCACTGAGCCACTCCTTCACTGCAGTGCTCCACTCACTCACTAACTGAGCTCTCCTTCACTGCTCTACTCACTCACAGAGCCACTCCTTCACTGCTCCACTCAGTCACTCAATGAACACTCCATCACTGCTCTACTCACTCACTGAGCCACTCTTTCAGTGCTCCACTCAGTCACTAACTTAGCATCTCCTTCACTGCTCCACTCAGTCACTCAATAAACACTCCTTCACTGCTCCACTCACTCACTAACTGAGCCATTCCTTCACTGCTCCACACACTCAATCACTCATCGGGCCGCTCCTTCACTGCTCCACTCACTCACTAACTGAGCCACTCCTTCACTGCTGTACTCACTCACTGAGCCACTCCTTCATTGCTCCACTCACTCACTGAGCCACTCCTTCACAGCTCCACTCACTCACTCACTGAGACATTACTTCACTGTTCCAGTCACTAACTAAGCAACTCCTTCACTGCTCCACTCACTCACTCACTGAGCAACTCCTTCACTGCTCCACTCACTCACTCACTGAGCCATTCCTTCACTGATCCACTCACTCACTGATCCACTCCTTCACTGCTCTACTCACTCACTGAGCCACTCCTTCACGGCTCCACTCACTCACAAAGCCACTCCTTCACTGCTCCACAGACTCACTGAGCCTCTCCTTCACTGCTCCACTCACTCACTGAGCCACTCCTTCACTGCTCCACTCACTCACTCACTGAGCCATTCCCTCACTGCTCCAGTCACTAACTGAGCAACTCCTTCACTGCTCCACTCACTCACTCAATGAGCAACTCCTTCACTGCTCCACTCACTCACTAACTGAGCCACTCCTTCAATGCTCTACTCACTCACTGAGACACTCCTTCACTGCACCACTCACTCACTGATGAGCCACTCCTTCACCACTCTACCCACTGTCTCACTGAGCCACACCTTCACTGCTCCACTCACCTACTCAGCCACTCCTTCACTGCTCTATTCACTCACTCACAGAGCTACTCCTTAACTGCTCCACTCACTCACTGAGGCAAACCTTCATTGCTCCACTCACTCACTGAGCCACTCCTTCACAGCTCCACTCACTCACTCAATGAGCCATTCCTTCACTGCTCCACTCACTCACTGACCCACTCCTTCCCAGCTCCACTCACTCACTCACTGAGCCATTCCTTCACTGCTCCAGTCACTAACTGAGCAACTCCTTCACTGCTCACTCACTTACTCACTTGCCATTCCTTCACTGCTCCACTCACTCACTGAGCCACTCCTTCACTTCTCCACTCACTTACTGATCCACACCTTCACTGCTCCACTCACTCACTCAGCCACTCCTTCATTGCTCCACTCACTCACTCAGCCACTCCTTCACTGCTCCACTCACTCACTGACCCACTCCTTCACAGCTCCACACACTCACTCACTGAGCCATTCCTTCACTGCTCCAGTCACTAACTGAGCAACTCCTTCACTGCTCACTCACTCACTCACTAGCCACTCCTTCACAGCTCCACTCACTCACTAACTGAGCCATTCCTTCATGTCTCCACTCACTCACTTAGCCACTCCTTCACTGCTCCACTGACTCACTGAGCCACTCCTTCAGTGCTCCACTCACTCACTAACTGAGCCACTCCTTCACTGCTCCACTCACTCACTGAGCCACTCCTTCACTCCTCCACTCACTCAGTCATGAGCCACTCCTTCACTGCTCCACTCACTAACTAAGCCACTCCTTCACTGCTCAACTCACTGACTAACTGAGCCACTCCTACACTGCTCTACTCACTCACTCACTGAGCCACTCCTTCACTGCTCCACTCACTAACTAAGCCACTCTTTCACTGCTCCACTCACTCACTCATTGAGCCACTCCTTCACTGCTCCACTCACTCACTCAATGAGGGACTCCTTCACTGCTTCACTCACTAACTAAGCCACTCCTTCACTGCTCCACTCACTCACTAAGCCACTCCTTACCTGCTCCACTCACTCACTAACTGAGCCATTCCTTCACTGCTCCACACAATCAATCACTCATCGAGCCACTCCTTCACTGCTCCACTCACTCACTGAGCCACTCCTTCACTGCAGTGCTCCACTCACTCACTAACTGAGCTCTCCTTCACTGCTCTACTCACTCACAGAGCCACTCCTTCACTGCTCCACTCAGTCACTCAATGAACACTCCATCACAGCTCTACTCACTCACTGAGCCACTCCTTCAGTGCTCCACTCAGTCACTAACTTAGCCTCTCCTTCACTGCTCCACTCACTAACTGAGCCACTCCTTCACTGCTCCACTCACTCACTGATGAGCCACTCCTTCACTACTCTACTCACTGTCTCACTGAGCCACACCTTCACTGCTCCACTCACCTACTCAGCCACTCCTTCACTGCTCTATTCACTCACTCACTGAGCTACTCCTTCACTGCTCCACTCACTCACTGAGGCACTCCTTCATTGCTCCACTCACTCACTGAGCCACTCCTTCACAGCTCCACTCACTCACTCACTGAGCCATTCCTTCACTGTTCCAGTCACTAACTTAGCAACTCCTTCACTGCTCCACTCACTCACTCACTGAGCAACTCCTTCACTGCTCCACTCCCTCACTCACTGAGCCATTCCTTCACTGCTCCACTCACTCACTGATCCACTCCTTCACTGCTCCACTCACTCACTAACTGAGCCATTCCATCACGGCTCCACTCACTCACAAAGCCACTCCTTCACTGCTCCACTGACTCACTGAGCCACTCCTACACTGCTCCACTCACTCACTGAGCCACTCCTTCACAGCTCCACTCACTCACTCAATGAGCCATTCCTTCACTGCTCCAGTCACTAACTGAGCAACTCCTTCACTGCTCCACTCACTCACTCAATGAGCAACTCCTTCACTGCTCCACTCACTCACTAACTGAGCCACTTCTTCACTGCTCTACTCACTCACTGAGACACTCCTTCACTGCTCCGCTCAGGCACTCACTGAGCCACTCCTTCACTGCTCCACTCACTCACTGATGAGCCACTCCTTCACCACTCTACTCACTGTCTCACTGAGCCACACCTTCACTGCTCCACTCACCTACTCAGCCACTCCTTCACTGCTCTATTCACTCACTCACAGAGCTACTCCTTCACTGCTCCACTCACTCACTGAGGCAATCCTTCATTGCTCCACTCACTCACTGAGCCACTCCTTCACAGCTCCACTCACTCACTCACTGAGCCATTCCTTCACTGCTCCACTCACTCACTGACCCACTCCTTCACAGCTCCACTCACTCACTCACTGAGCCTTTCCTTCACTGCTCCAGTCACTAACTGAGCAACTCCTTCACTGCTCACTCACTCACTCACTAGCCATTCCTTCACTGCTCCACTCACTCACTGAGCCACTCCTTCACTTCTCCACTCACTAAATGATCCACACCTTCACTGCTCCACTCACTCACTCAGCCACTCCTTCATTGCTCCACTCACTCACTGAGCCACTCCTTCACAGCTCCACTCACTCATTCACTGAGCCACTCCTTCACTGCTCCAGTCAGTAACTGAGCAACTCCTTCACTGCTCACTCACTCACTCACTAGCCACTCCTTCACAGCTCCACTCACTCACTAACTGAGCCATTCCTTCATGGCTCCACTCACTCACTAAGCCACTCCTTCACTGCTCCACTGACTCACTGAGCCACTCCTTCAGTGCTCCACTCACTCACTAACTGAGCCTCTCCTTCACTGCTCCACTCACTCACTGAGCCACTCCTTCACTCCTCCACTCACTCAGTCTTGAGCCACTCCTTCACTGCTCCACTCACTAACTAAGCCACTCCTTCACTGCTCAACTCACTGACTAACTGAGCCACTCCTACACTGCTCTACTCACTCACTCACTGAGACAATCCTTCACTGCTCCACTCACTAACTAAGCCACTCTTTCACTGCTCCACTCACTCACTCATTGAGCCACTCCTTCACTGATCCACTCACTCACTCACTGAGGGACTCCTTCACTGCTTCAATCACTAACTAAGCCACTCCTTCACTGCTCCACTCACTCACTAAGCCACTCCATACCTGCTCCACTCACTCACTAACTGAGCCATTCCTTCACTGCTCCACACACTCAATCACTCATCGAGCCACTCCTTCACTGCTCCACTCACTCACTGAGCCACTCCTTCACTGCAGTGCTCCACTCACTCACTAACTGAGCTCTCCTTCACTGCTCTACTCACTCACTGAGCCACTCCTTCACTGCTCCACTCAGTCACTCAATGAACACTCCATCACTGCTCTACTCACTCACTGAGCCACTCCTTCAGTGCTCCACTCAGTCACCAACTTAGCCTCTCCTTCACTGCTCCACTCACTCACTGAGACACTCCTTCACTGTTCAATTCACTCACTCACTGAGCCACTCCTTCCCTGCTCCAGTCACTAACTGAGCAACTCCTTCACTGCTCCACTCACTCACTCACTGAGCAACTCCTTCACTGCTCCACTCACTCATTAAGCCACTCCTTCACTGCTCCACTGACTCACTGAGCCACTACTTCACTGCTCCACTCACTCACTGATGAGCCACTCCTTCACTACTCTACTCACTGTCTCACTGAGCCACACCTTCACTGCTCCACTCACCTACTCAGCCACTCCTTCACTGCTCTATTCACTCACTCACTGAACCATTCCTTCACTGCTCCAGTCACTAACTGAGCAACTCCTTCACTGCTCCACGCACTCACTCACTGAGCCATTCCTTCACTGCTCCACTCACTCACTAACTGAGCCACTCCTTCAGTGCTCCACTCACTCACTAACTGAGCCTCTTCTTTGCTGCTCCACTCACTCACTGAGCCACTCCTTCACTCCTCCACTCACTCAGTCATGAGCCACTCCTTCACTGCTCCACTCACTAACTAAGCCACTCCTTCACTGCTCAACTCACTCACTCATTGAGCCTCTCCTTCACTGCTCCACTCACTCACTCACTGAGGGACTCCTTCACTGCTCCACTCACTAACTAAGCCACTCCTTCACTGCTCCACTCACTCACTAAGCCACTCCTTACCTGCTCCACTCACTCACTAACTGAGCAATTCCTTCACTGCTCCACACACTCAATCACTCATCGGGCCACTCCTTCACTGCTCCACTCACTCACTCAATGAGGGACTCCTTCACTGCTTCACTCACTAACTAAGCCACTCCTTCACTGCTCCACTCACTCACTAAGCCACTCCTTACCTGCTCCACTCACTCACTAACTGAGCCATTCCTTCACTGCTCCACACAATCAATCACTCATCGAGCCACTCCTTCACTGCTCCACTCACTCACTGAGCCACTCCTTCACTGCAGTGCTCCACTCACTCACTAACTGAGCTCTCCTTCACTGCTCTACTCACTCACAGAGCCACTCCTTCACTGCTCCACTCAGTCACTCAATGAACACTCCATCACAGCTCTACTCACTCACTGAGCCACTCCTTCAGTGCTCCACTCAGTCACTAACTTAGCCTCTCCTTCACTGCTCCACTCACTAACTGAGCCACTCCTTCACTGCTCCACTCACTCACTGATGAGCCACTCCTTCACTACTCTACTCACTGTCTCACTGAGCCACACCTTCACTGCTCCACTCACCTACTCAGCCACTCCTTCACTGCTCTATTCACTCACTCACTGAGCTACTCCTTCACTGCTCCACTCACTCACTGAGGCACTCCTTCATTGCTCCACTCACTCACTGAGCCACTCCTTCACAGCTCCACTCACTCACTCACTGAGCCATTCCTTCACTGTTCCAGTCACTAACTTAGCAACTCCTTCACTGCTCCACTCACTCACTCACTGAGCAACTCCTTCACTGCTCCACTCCCTCACTCACTGAGCCATTCCTTCACTGCTCCACTCACTCACTGATCCACTCCTTCACTGCTCCACTCACTCACTAACTGAGCCATTCCATCACGGCTCCACTCACTCACAAAGCCACTCCTTCACTGCTCCACTGACTCACTGAGCCACTCCTACACTGCTCCACTCACTCACTGAGCCACTCCTTCACAGCTCCACTCACTCACTCAATGAGCCATTCCTTCACTGCTCCAGTCACTAACTGAGCAACTCCTTCACTGCTCCACTCACTCACTCAATGAGCAACTCCTTCACTGCTCCACTCACTCACTAACTGAGCCACTTCTTCACTGCTCTACTCACTCACTGAGACACTCCTTCACTGCTCCGCTCAGGCACTCACTGAGCCACTCCTTCACTGCTCCACTCACTCACTGATGAGCCACTCCTTCACCACTCTACTCACTGTCTCACTGAGCCACACCTTCACTGCTCCACTCACCTACTCAGCCACTCCTTCACTGCTCTATTCACTCACTCACAGAGCTACTCCTTCACTGCTCCACTCACTCACTGAGGCAATCCTTCATTGCTCCACTCACTCACTGAGCCACTCCTTCACAGCTCCACTCACTCACTCACTGAGCCATTCCTTCACTGCTCCACTCACTCACTGACCCACTCCTTCACAGCTCCACTCACTCACTCACTGAGCCTTTCCTTCACTGCTCCAGTCACTAACTGAGCAACTCCTTCACTGCTCACTCACTCACTCACTAGCCATTCCTTCACTGCTCCACTCACTCACTGAGCCACTCCTTCACTTCTCCACTCACTAAATGATCCACACCTTCACTGCTCCACTCACTCACTCAGCCACTCCTTCATTGCTCCACTCATTCACTGAGCCACTCCTTCACAGCTCCACTCACTCATTCACTGAGCCACTCCTTCACTGCTCCAGTCAGTAACTGAGCAACTCCTTCACTGCTCACTCACTCACTCACTAGCCACTCCTTCACAGCTCCACTCACTCACTAACTGAGCCATTCCTTCATGGCTCCACTCACTCACTAAGCCACTCCTTCACTGCTCCACTGACTCACTGAGCCACTCCTTCAGTGCTCCACTCACTCACTAACTGAGCCTCTCCTTCACTGCTCCACTCACTCACTGAGCCACTCCTTCACTCCTCCACTCACTCAGTCTTGAGCCACTCCTTCACTGCTCCACTCACTAACTAAGCCACTCCTTCACTGCTCAACTCACTGACTAACTGAGCCACTCCTACACTGCTCTACTCACTCACTCACTGAGACAATCCTTCACTGCTCCACTCACTAACTAAGCCACTCTTTCACTGCTCCACTCACTCACTCATTGAGCCACTCCTTCACTGATCCACTCACTCACTCACTGAGGGACTCCTTCACTGCTTCAATCACTAACTAAGCCACTCCTTCACTGCTCCACTCACTCACTAAGCCACTCCATACCTGCTCCACTCACTCACTAACTGAGCCATTCCTTCACTGCTCCACACACTCAATCACTCATCGAGCCACTCCTTCACTGCTCCACTCACTCACTGAGCCACTCCTTCACTGCAGTGCTCCACTCACTCACTAACTGAGCTCTCCTTCACTGCTCTACTCACTCACTGAGCCACTCCTTCACTGCTCCACTCAGTCACTCAATGAACACTCCATCACTGCTCTACTCACTCACTGAGCCACTCCTTCAGTGCTCCACTCAGTCACCAACTTAGCCTCTCCTTCACTGCTCCACTCACTCACTGAGACACTCCTTCACTGTTCAATTCACTCACTCACTGAGCCACTCCTTCCCTGCTCCAGTCACTAACTGAGCAACTCCTTCACTGCTCCACTCACTCACTCACTGAGCAACTCCTTCACTGCTCCACTCACTCATTAAGCCACTCCTTCACTGCTCCACTGACTCACTGAGCCACTACTTCACTGCTCCACTCACTCACTGATGAGCCACTCCTTCACTACTCTACTCACTGTCTCACTGAGCCACACCTTCACTGCTCCACTCACCTACTCAGCCACTCCTTCACTGCTCTATTCACTCACTCACTGAACCATTCCTTCACTGCTCCAGTCACTAACTGAGCAACTCCTTCACTGCTCCACGCACTCACTCACTGAGCCATTCCTTCACTGCTCCACTCACTCACTAACTGAGCCACTCCTTCAGTGCTCCACTCACTCACTAACTGAGCCTCTTCTTTGCTGCTCCACTCACTCACTGAGCCACTCCTTCACTCCTCCACTCACTCAGTCATGAGCCACTCCTTCACTGCTCCACTCACTAACTAAGCCACTCCTTCACTGCTCAACTCACTCACTCATTGAGCCTCTCCTTCACTGCTCCACTCACTCACTCACTGAGGGACTCCTTCACTGCTCCACTCACTAACTAAGCCACTCCTTCACTGCTCCACTCACTCACTAAGCCACTCCTTACCTGCTCCACTCACTCACTAACTGAGCAATTCCTTCACTGCTCCACACACTCAATCACTCATCGGGCCACTCCTTCACTGCTCCACTCACTCACTGAGCCACTCCTTCACTGCAGTGCTCCACTCACTCACTAACTGAGCTCTCCTTCACTGCTCTACTCACTCACAGAGCCACTCCTTCAGTGCTCCACTCAGTCACTAACTTAGCCTCTCCTTCACTGCTCCACTCAGTCACTCAATGAACACTCCATCACTGCTCTACTCACTCACTGAGCCACTCCTTCAGTGCTCCACTCAGTCACTAACTTAGCCTCTCCTTCACTGCTCCACTCACTCACAGAGCCACTCCTTCACTGCTCCACTCAGTCACTCAATGAACACACCTTCACTGCTCCACTCACTCACTAACTGAGCCACTCCTTCACTGCTCCACTCACTCACTGAGCTACTCCTTCACTGCTCCACTCACTAACTGAGCCACTCCTTCACTGCTCCACTCACTCACTGATGAGCCACTCCTTCACTACTCTACTCACTGTATCACTGAGACACACCTTCACTGCTCAACTCACCTACTCAGCCACTCCTTCACTGCTCTATTCACTCACTCACTGAGCTACTCCTTCACTGCTCCACTCACTCACTGAGGCACTCCTTCATTGCTCCACTCACTCTCTGAGCCACTCCTTCACAGCTACACTCACTCACTCACTGAGCCATTCCTTCACTGTTCCAGTCACTAACTAAGCAACTCCTTCACTGCTCCACTCACTCACTCACTGAGCAACTCCTTCACTGCTCCACTCACTCACTCACTGAGCCATTCCTTCACTGCTCCACTCACTCACTGATCCACTCCTTCACTGCTCCACTCACTCACTAACTGAGCCATTCCATCACGGCTCCACTCACTCACAAAGCCACTCCTTCACTGCTCCACTGACTCACTGAGCCACTCCTTCACTGCTCCACTCACTCACTGAGCCACTCCTTCACAGCTCCACTCACTCACTCACTGAGCCATTCCTTCACTGCTCCAGTCACTAACTGAGCAACTCCTTCACTGCTCCACTCACTCACTCAATGAGCAACTCCTTCACTGCTCCACTCACTCACTAACTGAGCCACTCCTTCACTGCTCTACTCACTCACTGAGACACTCCTTCACTGCTCCGCTCAGGCACTCACTGAGCCACTACTTCACTGCTCCACTCACTCACTGATGAGCCACTCCTTCACCACTCTACTCACTGTCTCACTGAGCCACACCTTTACTGCTCCACTCACCTACTCAGCCACTCCTTCACTGCTCTGTTCACTCACTCACTGAGCTACTCCTTCACTGCTCCACTCACTCACTGAGGCACTCCTTCATTGCTCCACTCAATCACTGAGCCACTCCTTCACAGCTCCACTCACTCACTCACTGAGCCATTCCTTCACTGCTCCACTCACTCACTGACCCACTCCTTCACAGCTCCACTCACTCACTCACTGAGCCATTCTTTCACTGCTCCAGTCACTAACTGAGCAACTCCTTCACTGCTCACTCACTCACTCACTAGCCAATCCTTCACTGCTCCACTCACTCACTGAGCCACTCCTTCACTTCTCCACTCACTTACTGATCCACACCTTCACTGCTCCACTCACTCACTCAGCCACTCTTTCATTGCTCCACTCACTCACTGAGTCACTCCTTCACAGCTCCACTCACTCACTCACTGAGCCACTCCTTCACTGCTCCACTCACTCACTGACCCACTCCTTCACAGCTCCACTCACTCACTCACTTAGCCATTCCTTGACTGCTCCAGTCACTAACTGATCAACTCCTTCACTGCTCACTCACTCACTCACTAGCCACTCCTTCACAGCTCCACTCACTCACTAACTGAGCCATTCCTTCGTGGCTCCACTCACTCAATAAGCCACTCCTTCACTGCTCCACTGACTCACTGAGCCACTCCTTCACTGCTCCACTCACTCACTGATGAGCCACTCCTTCACTACTCTACTCACTGTCTTACTGAGCCACACCTTCACTGCTCCACTCTCCTACTCAGCCACTCCTTCACTGCTCTATTCACTCACTCACTGAGCCAATCCTTCACTGCTCCAGTCACTAACTGAGCAACTCCTTCACTGCTCCACGCACTCACTCACTGAGCAACTCCTTCACTGCTCCACTCACTCACTCACTGAGCCATTCCTTCACTGCTCCACTCACTCACTGATCCACTCCTTCACTGCTCCACTCACTCACTAAGCCACTCCTTCAGTGCTCCACTCACTCACTAACTGAGCCTCTCCTTCACTGCTCCACTCACTCACTGAGCCACTCCTTCACTCCTCCACTCACTCAGTCATGAGCCACTCCTTCACTGCTCCACTCACTAACTAAGCCACTCTTTCACTGCTCCACTCACACACTCATTGAGCCACTCCTTCACTGCTCCACTCACTCACTCAGCCACCTCTTCACTGCTCCACTCACTCACTGAGCCACTCCTTCACTCTCCACTCACTCACTAACTGAGCCTCTCCTTCACTGCTCCACTCACTAACTGAGCCACTCCTTCACTCCTCCACTCACTCAGTCATGAGCCACTCCTTCACTGCTCCACTCACTAACTAAGCCACTCCTACACTGCTCTACTCACTCACTCACTGAGCCACTCCTTCACTGCTCCACTCACTAACTAAGCCACTCTTTCACTGCACCACTCACTCACTCATTGAGCCACTCCTTCACTGCTCCACTCACTAACTCACTGAGGGACTCTTTCACTGCTCCACTCACTAACTAAGCCACTCTTTCACTGCTCCACTCACTCACTCATTGAGCCACTCCTTCACTGCTCCACTCACTAACTAAGCCACTCTTTCACTGCTCCACTCACTCACTCATTGAGCCTCTCCTTCACTGCTCCACTCACTCACTAACTGAGCCTCTCCTTCACTGCTCCACTCACTCACTCACTGAGCCACTCCTTCACTGCTCCACTCACTCACTAACTGAGCCACTCCTTCACTGCTCTACTCACTCACTGAGACACTCCTTCACTGCTCTACTCACTCACTGAGACATTCCTTCACTGCTCCACTCACTCACTGAGCCACTCATTCACTGCTCCACTCACTCAATCACCGAGCCACTCCTTCACTGCTCCACTCACTCACTAACTGAGCCACTCCTTCACTGCTCTACTCACTCACTGAGACACTCCTTCACTGCTCCACTCACTCACTCACTGAACCACTCCTTCACTGCTCCACTCACTCACTGAGCCACTCCTTCACTGCTCCACTCACTCACTACCTGAGCCACTCCTTCACTGCTCTACTCACTGTCTCACTGAGCCACACCTTCAATGCTCCACTCACTATCTCACTGAGCCACACCTTCACTGCTCCACTCACTCACTCAGCCACTCCTTCAATTCTCCACTCACTCACTAACAGAGCCACTCCTTCACATCTCCACTCACTCACTGAGCCACTCCTTCACTGCTCCACACACTCACTAACAGAGCCACTCCTTCACTGCTCCACTCACTCACTCACTGAGACACTCCTTCACTGCTCCACTCACTGACTGAGCATCTCCCTCACTGCTCCACTCACTCAGTCATGAGCCACTCCTTAACTGCTAGACTCACTCACTCACTGAGCCACTCCTTCACTGCGCCACTCACTCACTAACTGAGCCATTCCTTCACTGCTCCACTCATTCAATCACTCATCGAGCCACTCCTTCACTGCTCCACTCACTCACTGAGCCACTCCTTAACTGCAGTGCTCCACTCACTCACTAACTGAGCTCTCCTTCACTGCTCTACTCACTTACAGAGCCACTCCTTCAGTGCTCCACTCACTCACTCACTGAGCCACTCCTTCAGGGCTCCACTCACTCACTAACTGAGCCTCTCCTTCACTGCTCCACTCAGTCACTAACTGAGCCACTCCTTCACTGCTCCACTCACTCACTGATGAGCCACTCCTTCACTACTCTACTCACTGTCTAACTGAGCCACACCTTGACTGCTCCACTCACTCACTCAGCCACTTCTTCACTGCTCTATTCACTCACTCACTGAGCTACTCCTTCACTGCTCCACTCAGTCACTCACTGAGCCACTCCTTCACTGCTCCACTCACTCACTGATGAGCCACTGCTTCACTACTCTACTCACTGTCTCACTGAGCCACTCCTTCGTTGCTCCACTCACTAACTGAGCAACTCCTTCACTGCTCCACTCACTCACTCACTGAGCAACCCTTTCACTGCTCCACTCACTCACTAACTGAGCCATTCCTTCACTGCTCCACTCACTCAATCAATCATCGAGCCACTCCTTCACTGCTACACTCACTCACTAAGCCACTCCTTCACTGCTCCAATCACTAACTGAGCAACTGCTTCACTGCTCCACTCACTGAATGAGCCACTCCCTCACTCCTCCACTCACTCAGTCATGAGCCACTCCTTCACTGCTCCACTCACTAACTAAGCCACTCCTTCACTGCTCAACTCACTCACTAACTGAGCCACTCCTACACTGCTCTACTCACTCACTCACTGAGCCACTCCTTTACTGCTCCACTCACTAACAAAGCCACTCTTTCACTCCTCCACTCACTCACTCATTGAGCCACTCCTTCACTGCTCCACTCACTCACTCACTGAGGGACTCCTTCACTGCTCCACTCACTCACTGAGCCACTCCTTACCTGCTCCACTCACTCACTAACTGAGCCACTCCTTCACTACTCCACTCACTCACTGAGCCACTCCTTCATTGCTCCACTCTGTCACAAAGCCACTCCTTCACTGCTCCACTGACTCACTGAGCCACTCCTTCACTGCTCCACTCACTCACTGAGCCACTCCTTCACAGCTCCACTCACTCACTCACTGAGCCATTCCTTCACTGCTCCAGTCACTAACTGCGCAACTCCTTCACTGCTCCACTCACTCACTCAATGAGCAACTCCTTCACTGCTCCACTCACTCACTAACTGAGCCACTCCTTCACTGCTCTACTCACTCACTGAGACACTCCTTCACTGCTCCGCTCAGGCACTCACTGAGCCACTACTTCACTGCTCCACTCACTCACTGATGAGCCACTCCTTCACCACTCTACTCACTGTCTCACTGAGCCACACCTTCACTGCTCCACTCACCTACTCAGCCACTCCTTCACTGCTCTGTTCACTCACTCACTGAGCTACTCCTTCACTGCTCCACTCACTCACTGAGGCACTCCTTCATTGCTCCACTCACTCACTGAGCCACTCCTTCACAGCTCCACTCACTCACTCACTGAGCCATTCCTTCACTGCTCCACTCACTCACTGACCCACTCCTTCACAGCTCCACTCACTCACTCACTGAGCCATTCTTTCACTGCTCCAGTCACTAACTGAGCAACTCCTTCACTGCTCACTCACTCACTCACTAGCCAATCCTTCACTGCTCCACTCACTCACTGAGCCACTCCTTCACTTCTCCACTCACTTACTGATCCACACCTTCACTGCTCCACTCACTCACTCAGCCACTCTTTCATTGCTCCACTCACTCACTGAGTCACTCCTTCACAGCTCCACTCACTCACTCACTGAGCCACTCCTTCACTGCTCCACTCACTCACTGACCCACTCCTTCACAGCTCCACTCACTCACTCACTTAGCCATTCCTTGACTGCTCCAGTCACTAACTGATCAACTCCTTCACTGCTCACTCACTCACTCACTAGCCACTCCTTCACAGCTCCACTCACTCACTAACTGAGCCATTCCTTCGTGGCTCCACTCACTCAATAAGCCACTCCTTCACTGCTCCACTGACTCACTGAGCCACTCCTTCACTGCTCCACTCACTCACTGATGAGCCACTCCTTCACTACTCTACTCACTGTCTTACTGAGCCACACCTTCACTGCTCCACTCTCCTACTCAGCCACTCCTTCACTGCTCTATTCACTCACTCACTGAGCCAATCCTTCACTGCTCCAGTCACTAACTGAGCAACTCCTTCACTGCTCCACGCACTCACTCACTGAGCAACTCCTTCACTGCTCCACTCACTCACTCACTGAGCCATTCCTTCACTGCTCCACTCACTCACTGATCCACTCCTTCACTGCTCCACTCACTCACTAAGCCACTCCTTCAGTGCTCCACTCACTCACTAACTGAGCCTCTCCTTCACTGCTCCACTCACTCACTGAGCCACTCCTTCACTCCTCCACTCACTCAGTCATGAGCCACTCCTTCACTGCTCCACTCACTAACTAAGCCACTCTTTCACTGCTCCACTCACACACTCATTGAGCCACTCCTTCACTGCTCCACTCACTCACTCAGCCACCTCTTCACTGCTCCACTCACTCACTGAGCCACTCCTTCACTCTCCACTCACTCACTAACTGAGCCTCTCCTTCACTGCTCCACTCACTAACTGAGCCACTCCTTCACTCCTCCACTCACTCAGTCATGAGCCACTCCTTCACTGCTCCACTCACTAACTAAGCCACTCCTACACTGCTCTACTCACTCACTCACTGAGCCACTCCTTCACTGCTCCACTCACTAACTAAGCCACTCTTTCACTGCACCACTCACTCACTCATTGAGCCACTCCTTCACTGCTCCACTCACTCACTCACTGAGGGACTCTTTCACTGCTCCACTCACTAACTAAGCCACTCTTTCACTGCTCCACTCACTCACTCATTGAGCCACTCCTTCACTGCTCCACTCACTAACTAAGCCACTCTTTCCCTGCTCCACTCACTCACTCATTGAGCCTCTCCTTCACTGCTCCACTCACTCACTAACTGAGCCTCTCCTTCACTGCTCCACTCACTCACTCACTGAGCCACTCCTTCACTGCTCCACTCACTCACTAACTGAGCCACTCCTTCACTGCTCTACTCACTCACTGAGACACTCCTTCACTGCTCTACTCACTCACTGAGACATTCCTTCACTGCTCCACTCACTCACTGAGCCACTCATTCACTGCTCCACTCACTCAATCACCGAGCCACTCCTTCACTGCTCCACTCACTCACTAACTGAGCCACTCCTTCACTGCTCTACTCACTCACTGAGACACTCCTTCACTGCTCCACTCACTCACTCACTGAACCACTCCTTCACTGCTCCACTCACTCACTGAGCCACTCCTTCACTGCTCTACTCACTGTCTCACTGAGCCACACCTTCAATGCTCCACTCACTGTCTCACTGAGCCACACCTTCACTGCTCCACTCACTCACTCAGCCACTCCTTCAATTCTCCACTCACTCACTAACAGAGCCACTCCTTCACATCTCCACTCACTCACTGAGCCACTCCTTCACTGCTCCACACACTCACTAACAGAGCCACTCCTTCACTGCTCCACTCACTCACTCACTGAGACACTCCTTCACTGCTCCACTCACTGACTGAGCATCTCCCTCACTGCTCCACTCACTCAGTCATGAGCCACTCCTTAACTGCTAGACTCACTCACTCACTGAGCCACTCCTTCACTGCGCCACTCACTCACTAACTGAGCCATTCCTTCACTGCTCCACTCATTCAATCACTCATCGAGCCACTCCTTCACTGCTCCACTCACTCACTGAGCCACTCCTTAACTGCAGTGCTCCACTCACTCACTAACTGAGCTCTCCTTCACTGCTCTACTCACTTACAGAGCCACTCCTTCAGTGCTCCACTCACTCACTCACTGAGCCACTCCTTCAGGGCTCCACTCACTCACTAACTGAGCCTCTCCTTCACTGCTCCACTCAGTCACTAACTGAGCCACTCCTTCACTGCTCCACTCACTCACTGATGAGCCACTCCTTCACTACTCTACTCACTGTCTAACTGAGCCACACCTTGACTGCTCCACTCACTCACTCAGCCACTTCTTCACTGCTCTATTCACTCACTCACTGAGCTACTCCTTCACTGCTCCACTCAGTCACTCACTGAGCCACTCCTTCACTGCTCCACTCACTCACTGATGAGCCACTGCTTCACTACTCTACTCACTGTCTCACTGAGCCACTCCTTCGTTGCTCCACTCACTAACTGAGCAACTCCTTCACTGCTCCACTCACTCACTCAATTAGCAACTCCTTCACTGCTCCACTCACTCACTAACTGAGCCACTCCTTCACTGCTCTACTCACTCACTGAGACACTCCTTCACTGCTCCGCTCAGGCACTCACTGAGCCACTACTTCACTGCTCCACTCACTCACTGATGAGCCACTCCTTCACCACTCTACTCACTGTCTCACTGAGCCACACCTTCACTGCTCCACTCACCTACTCAGCCACTCCTTCACTGCTCTGTTCACTCACTCACTGAGCTACTCCTTCACTGCTCCACTCACTCACTGAGGCACTCCTTCATTGCTCCACTCACTCACTGAGCCACTCCTTCACAGCTCCACTCACTCACTCACTGAGCCATTCCTTCACTGCTCCACTCACTCACTGACCCACTCCTTCACAGCTCCACTCACTCACTAACAGAGCCACTCCTTCACTGCTCCACTCACTCACTCACTGAGACACTCCTTCACTGCTCCACTCACTGACTGAGCATCTCCCTCACTGCTCCACTCACTCAGTCATGAGCCACTCCTTAACTGCTAGACTCACTCACTCACTGAGCCACTCCTTCACTGCGCCACTCACTCACTAACTGAGCCATTCCTTCACCACTCTACTCACTGTCTCACTGAGCCACACCTTCACTGCTCCACTCACTCACTCAGCCACTCCTTCACTGCTCCACACACTCACTAACAGAGCCACTCCTTCACTGCTCCACTCACTCACTCACTGAGACACTCCTTCACTGCTCCACTCACTGACTGAGCATCTCCCTCACTGCTCCACTCACTCAGTCATGAGCCACTCCTTAACTGCTAGACTCACTCACTCACTGAGCCACTCCTTCACTGCTCCACTCACTCACTCAGCCACCTCTTCACTGCTCCACTCACTCACTGAGCCACTCCTTCACTCTCCACTCACTCACTAACTGAGCCTCTCCTTCACTGCTCCACTCACTAACTGAGCCACTCCTTCACTCCTCCACTCACTCAGTCATGAGCCACTCCTTCACTGCTCCACTCACTAACTAAGCCACTCCTACACTGCTCTACTCACTCACTCACTGAGCCATTCTTTCACTGCTCCAGTCACTAACTGAGCAACTCCTTCACTGCTCACTCACTCACTCACTAGCCAATCCTTCACTGCTCCACTCACTCACTGAGCCACTCCTTCACTGCTCCCCTCACTCACTCAGCCACTCTTTCATTGCTCCACTCACTCACTGAGTCACTCCTTCACAGCTCCACTCACTCACTCACTGAGCCACTCCTTCACTGCTCCACTCACTTACTGATCCACACCTTCACTGCTACACTCACTCACTCAGCCACTCTTTCATTGCTCCACTCACTCACTGAGTCACTCCTTCACAGCTCCACTCACTCACTCACTGAGCCACTCCTTCACTGCTCCACTCACTCACTGACCCACTCCTTCACAGCTCCACTCACTCACTCACTTAGCCATTCCTTGACTGCTCCAGTCACTAACTGATCAACTCCTTCACTGCTCACTCACTCACTCACTAGCCACTCCTTCACAGCTCCACTCACTCACTAACTGAGCCATTCCTTCGTGGCTCCACTCACTCAATAAGCCACTCCTTCACTGCTCCACTGACTCACTGAGCCACTCCTTCACTGCTCCACTCACTCACTGATGAGCCACTCCTTCACTACTCTACTCACTGTCTTACTGAGCCACACCTTCACTGCTCCACTCTCCTACTCAGCCACTCCTTCACTGCTCTATTCACTCACTCACTGAGCCAATCCTTCACTGCTCCAGTCACTAACTGAGCAACTCCTTCACTGCTCCACGCACTCACTCACTGAGCAACTCCTTCACTGCTCCACTCACTCACTCACTGAGCCATTCCTTCACTGCTCCACTCACTCACTGATCCACTCCTTCACTGCTCCACTCACTCACTAAGCCACTCCTTCAGTGCTCCACTCACTCACTAACTGAGCCTCTCCTTCACTGCTCCACTCACTCACTGAGCCACTCCTTCACTCCTCCACTCACTCAGTCATGAGCCACTCCTTCACTGCTCCACTCACTAACTAAGCCACTCTTTCACTGCTCCACTCACACACTCATTGAGCCACTCCTTCACTGCTCCACTCACTCACTCAGCCACCTCTTCACTGCTCCACTCACTCACTGAGCCACTCCTTCACTCTCCACTCACTCACTAACTGAGCCTCTCCTTCACTGCTCCACTCACTAACTGAGCCACTCCTTCACTCCTCCACTCACACAGTCATGAGCCACTCCTTCACTGCTCCACTCACTAACTAAGCCACTCCTACACTGCTCTACTCACTCACTCACTGAGCCACTCCTTCACTGCTCCACTCACTAACTAAGCCACTCTTTCACTGCACCACTCACTCACTCATTGAGCCACTCCTTCACTGCTCCACTCACTCACTCACTGAGGGACTCTTTCACTGCTCCACTCACTAACTAAGCCACTCTTTCACTGCTCCACTCACTCACTCATTGAGCCACTCCTTCACTGCTCCACTCACTAACTAAGCCACTCTTTCACTGCTCCACTCACTCACTCATTGAGCCTCTCCTTCACTGCTCCACTCACTCACTAACTGAGCCTCTCCTTCACTGCTCCACTCACTCACTCACTGAGCCACTCCTTCACTGCTCCACTCACTCACTAACTGAGCCACTCCTTCACTGCTCTACTCACTCACTGAGACACTCCTTCACTGCTCTACTCACTCACTGAGACATTCCTTCACTGCTCCACTCACTCACTGAGCCACTCATTCACTGCTCCACTCACTCAATCACCGAGCCACTCCTTCACTGCTCCACTCACTCACTAACTGAGCCACTCCTTCACTGCTCTACTCACTCACTGAGACACTCCTTCACTGCTCCACTCACTCACTCACTGAACCACTCCTTCACTGCTCCACTCACTCACTGAGCCACTCCTTCACTGCTCCACTCACTCACTACCTGAGCCACTCCTTCACTGCTCTACTCACTGTCTCACTGAGCCACACCTTCAATGCTCCACTCACTGTCTCACTGAGCCACACCTTCACTGCTCCACTCACTCACTCAGCCACTCCTTCAATTCTCCACTCACTCACTAACAGAGCCACTCCTTCACATCTCCACTCACTCACTGAGCCACTCCTTCACTGCTCCACTCACTCACTCACTGAGACACTCCTTCACTGCTCCACTCACTGACTGAGCATCTCCCTCACTGCTCCACTCACTCAGTCATGAGCCACTCCTTAACTGCTAGACTCACTCACTCACTGAGCCACTCCTTCACTGCGCCACTCACTCACTAACTGAGCCATTCCTTCACTGCTCCACTCATTCAATCACTCATCGAGCCACTCCTTCACTGCTCCACTCACTCACTGAGCCACTCCTTAACTGCAGTGCTCCACTCACTCACTAACTGAGCTCTCCTTCACTGCTCTACTCACTTACAGAGCCACTCCTTCAGTGCTCCACTCACTCACTCACTGAGCCACTCCTTCAGGGCTCCACTCACTCACTAACTGAGCCTCTCCTTCACTGCTCCACTCAGTCACTAACTGAGCCACTCCTTCACTGCTCCACTCACTCACTGATGAGCCACTCCTTCACTACTCTACTCACTGTCTAACTGAGCCACACCTTGACTGCTCCACTCACTCACTCAGCCACTTCTTCACTGCTCTATTCACTCACTCACTGAGCTACTCCTTCACTGCTCCACTCAGTCACTCACTGAGCCACTCCTTCACTGCTCCACTCACTCACTGATGAGCCACTGCTTCACTACTCTACTCACTGTCTCACTGAGCCACTCCTTCGTTGCTCCACTCACTAACTGAGCAACTCCTTCACTGCTCCACTCACTCACTCACTGAGCAACCCTTTCACTGCTCCACTCACTCACTAACTGAGCCATTCCTTCACTGCTCCACTCACTCAATCAATCATCGAGCCACTCCTTCACTGCTACACTCACTCACTAAGCCACTCCTTCACTGCTCCAATCACTAACTGAGCAACTGCTTCACTGCTCCACTCACTGAATGAGCCACTCCCTCACTCCTCCACTCACCCAGTCATGAGCCACTCCTTCACTGCTCCACTCACTAACTAAGCCACTCCTTCACTGCTCAACTCACTCACTAACTGAGCCACTCCTACACTGCTCTACTCACTCACTCACTGAGCCACTCCTTTACTGCTCCACTCACTAACAAAGCCACTCTTTCACTGCTCCACTCACTCACTCATTGAGCCACTCCTTCACTGCTCCACTCACTCACTCACTGAGGGACTCCTTCACTGCTCCACTCACTCACTGAGCCACTCCTTACCTGCTCCACTCACTCACTAACTGAGCCACTCCTTCACTACTCCACTCACTCACTGAGCCACTCCTTCATTGCTCCACTCTGTCACTTATGAACACTGCTTCACTGCTCTACTCACTCACTGAGCCACTCCTTCAGTGCTCCACTCACTCACTCACTGAGCCACTCCTTCAGTGCTCCACTCACTCACTCACTGAGCAACTCCTTCACTGCTCCACTCACTAACTGAGCCACTCCTACACTGCTCAACTCACTCACTCACTGAGCCACTCCTTCACTGCTCCACTCACTAACTAAGCCACTCTTTCACTGCTCCACTCACTCACTCACTGAGGGACTCCTTCACTGCTCCACTCACTAATTAAGCCACTCTTTCACTGCTCCACTCACTCACTCACTGAGCCACACCTTACCTGCTCCACTCACTCACTAACTGAGCCATTCCTTCACTGCTCCACTCACTCACTGAGCCATTCCTTCACTGCTCCAGTCATGAACTGAGCAACTCCTTCACAGCTGCACTCACTCACTCACTAAGCAAGTCCTTCACTGCTCCACTCAGTCACTCAATGGACACTCCTTCACTGCTCCACTCACTAACTGAGCCACTCCTTCACTGCTCTACTCACTCACTGAGCTACTCCTTCACTGCTCCACTCAGTCACTGAAGCACTCCTACACTGCTCCACTCACTCACTGATCCATTCCTTCACTGCTCCAGTCAATAACTGAGCAACTCCTTCACTGCTCCACTCACTCATTCACTGAGCCACACCTTCACTGCACCACTCACCTACTCAGCCACTCCTTCACTGCTCTATTCACTCACTCACTGAGCTACTCCTTCACTGCTCCACTCACTCACAGAGGCACTCCTTCATTGCTCCACTCACACACTAGCCACTCCTTCACAGCTCCACTCACTCACTCACTGAGCCATTCCTTCACGGCTCCACTCACTCACTAAGCCACTCCTTCACTGCTACACTGACTCATTGAGCCACTCCTTCACTGCTCCACTCACTCACTGATGAGCCACTCCTTCACTACTCTACTCACTGTCTTACTGAGCCACACCTTCACTGCTCCACTCACCTACTCAGCCACTCCTTCACTGCTCTATTCACTAACTCACTGAGCCAATCCTTCACTGCTCCAGTCACTAACTGAGCAACTCCTTCACTGCTCAACTCACTCACTCACTGAGCCATTCCTTCACGGCTCCACTCACTCACTAACTCACTCCTTCAGTGCTCCACTCACTCACTAACTGAGCCTCTCCTTCACTGCTCCACTCACTCACTGAGCCACTCGTTCACTCCTCCACTCACTCAGTCATGAGCCACTTCTTCACTGCTCAACTCACTCACTAACTGAGCCACTCCTACACTGCTCTACTCACTCACTCACTGAACCACTCCTTCACTGCTCCACTCACTAACTAAGCCACTCCTTCACTGCTCTACTCACTCACTCACTGAGCAACTCCTTCACTGCTCCACTCACTCATCGAGCCACTCCTTCACTGCTCCACTCACTCACTGAGCCACTCCTTCACTGCTCCACTCACTCACTAACTGAGCCTCTCCTTCACTGCTCCACTCACTCATCGCGCCACTCCTTCACTGCTCCACTCACTCACTGAGCCACTCCTTCAGTGCTCCACTCACTCACTAACTAGGCCTCTCCTTCACTGCTCCACTCACTCACTGAGCCACTCCTTCACTGCTCAACTCATTCACTGAGCCACTCCTTCACTACTCTACTCACTGTCTCACTGAGCCACACCTTCACTGCTCCACTCACCTACTCAGCCACTCCTTCACTGCTCTATTCACTCACTCACTGAGCTACTCCTTCACTGCTCCACTCACTCACTGAGGCACTCCTTCATTGCTCCACTCACTCACTGAGCAACTCCTTCACAGCTCCACTCACTCACTCACTGAGCCATTCCTTCACAGCTGCAATCACTAACTAAGCAACTCCTTCACTGCTCCACTCACTCACTCACTGAGCAACTCCTTCACTGCTCCACTCACTCACTCACTGAGCCATTCCTTCACTGCTCCACTCACTCACTGAGCCACTCCTTCACTTCTCCACTCACTTACTGATCCACACCTTCACTGCTCCACTCACTCACTCAGCCACTCCTTCACGCTCTATTCACACACTCACTGAGCCACTCCTTCACTGCTCCACTCACTCACTGAGCCACTCCATCACAGCTCCACTTATTCACTTACTGAGCCATTTCTTCACTGCTCCAGTCACTAACTGAGCAACTCCTTCACTGCTCACTCACTCACTCACTGAGCAACTCTTTCACTGCTCCACTCACTCACTGAGCCACTCCTTCACTTCTCCACTCACTCACTGATCCACTCCTTCACTGCTCCACTCACTCACTAACTGAGCCATTCCTTCACGGCTCCACTCACTCACTAAGCCACTCTTCACTGCTCCACTGACTCACTGAGCCACTCCTTCACTGCTCCACTCACTCACTGATGAGCCACTCCTTCACTACTCTACTCACTGTCTTACTAAGCCACACCTTCACTGCTCCACTCACCTACTCAGCCACTCCTTCACTGCTCTTTTCACTCACTCAATGAGCCATTCCTTCACTGCTCCAGTCACTAACTGAGCCACTCCTTCACTGCTCCACGCACTCACTCACTGAGCCATTCCTTCACTGCTCCACTCACTCACAGATCCACTCCTTCACTGCTCCACTCACTCACTAACTGAGCCACTCCTTCAGTGCTCCACTCACTCACTAACTAAGCCTCTCCTTCACTGCTCCACTCACTCACTGAGCCACTCCTTCACTCCTCCACTCACTCAGTCATGAGCCACTCCTTCACTGCTCCACTCACTAACTAAGCCACTCCTTCACTGCTCAACTCACTGACTAACTGAGCCACTCCTAAACTGCTCTACTCACTAACTAAGCCACTCTTTCACTGCTCCACTCACTCACTCATTGAGGGACACCTTCACTGCTCCACTCACTAACTAAGCCACTCCTTACCTGCTCCACTCACTCACTAACTGAGCTCTCCTTCACTGCTCTACTCACTCACAGAGCAACTCCTTCACTGCTCCACTCAGTCACTCAATGAACACTCCATCACTGCTCTACTCACTCACTGAGCCACTCCTTCAGTGCTCCACTCAGTCACTAACTGAGCCTCTCCTTCACTGCTCCACTAACTCACTGAGCCACTCCTTCACTGCTCCACTCAGTCACTGAGGCACTCCTTCACTGCTCCACTCACTCACTGAGCCAATCCTTCACTGCTCCAGTCAATAACTGAGCAACTCCTTCACTGCTCCACTCACTCACACACTGAGCAACTCCTTCACTGCCCAACTCACTCACTGATGAGCCACTCCTTCACTACTCTACTCACTGTCTCACTGAGCCACACCTTCACTGCACCACTCACCTACTCAGCCACTCCTTCACTGCTCTATTCACTCACTCACTGAGCTACTCCTTCACTGCTCCACTCACTCACAGAGGCACTCCTTCATTGCTCCACTCACACACTAGCCACTCCTTCACAGCTCCACTCACTCACTCACTGAGCCATTCCTTCACGGCTCCACTCACTCACTAAGCCACTCCTTCACTGCTCCACTGACTCATTGAGCCACTCCTTCACTGCTCCACTCACTCACTGATGAGCCACTCCTTCACTACTCTACTCACTGTCTTACTGAGCCACACCTTCACTGCTCCACTCACCTACTCAGCCACTCCTTCACTGCTCTATTCACTCACTCACTGAGCCAATCCTTCACTGCTCCAGTCACTAACTGAGCAACTCCTTCACTGCTCCACCCACTCACTCACTGAGCAACTCCTTCACTGCTCCACTCACTAACTAAGCCACTCCTTCACTGCTCTACTCACTCACTCACTGAGCAACTCCTTCACTGCTCCACTCACTCATCGAGCCACTCCTTCACTGCTCCACTCACTCACTGAGCCACTCCTTCAGTGCTCCACTCACTCACTAACTGAGCCTCTCCTTCACTGCTCCACTCACTCACTGAGCCACTCCTTCACTGCTCCACTCACTCACTAACTGAGCCTCTCCTTCACTGCTCCACTCACTCTTCGCACCACTCCTTCACTGCTCCACTCACTCACTGAGACATTCCTTCACTGCTCCGCTTAGGCACTCACTGAGCCACTCCTTCACTGCTCCACTCACTCACTGATGAGCCACTCCTTCACTACTCTACTCACTGTCTCACTGAGCCACACCTTCACTGCTCCACTCACCTACTCAGCCACTCCTTCACTGCTCTATTCACTCACTCACTGAGCTACTCCTTCACTGCTCCACTCATTCACTGAGGCACTCCTTCACTGCTCCACTCAATCACTTAGCTACTCCTTCACTGCTCTACTCACTCTCTCACTTAGCCACTCCTTCATTGCTCCACTCACTCACTGAGCCTCTCCTTCACTGCTCCACTCAATCACTCACTGAGCCACGACTTTACTGCTCCACTGACTCACTACCTGAGCCACATCTTCACTGCTCCAATCACTAACTGAGCAACTCCTTCACTGCTCCACTCACTCACTACCTGAGCCACATCTTCACTGTTCCAATCACTAACTGAGCAGCTCCTTCAATGCTCCATTCACTCACTAACTGAGACACTCCTTCACAGCTCCACTCACTCACTCACAGAGCCACTCCTTCACTGCTCCAATCACTAACTGAGCAACTCCTTCATTGCTCGACTCACTCACTCACTGAGCCACACCTTCACTGCTCCAATCACTAACTGAGCAACTCCTTCACTGCTCCACTCACTCACTACCTGAGCCACATCTTCACTGCTCCAATCACTAACTGAGCAGCTCCTTCACTGCTCCATTCACTCACTAACTGAGACACTCCTTCACTGCTCCACTCACTCAGAGAGCCACTCCTTGACTGCTCCAATCACTAACTGAGCAACTCCTTCATTGCTCGACTCACTCACTCACTGAGCCACTCCTTCACTGCTCCAATCACTAACTGAGCAACTCATTCACTGCTCCACTCACTCACTACCTGAGCCACATCTTCACTGCTCCAATCACTAACTGAGCAGCTCCTTCACTGCTCCATTCACTCACTAACTGAGACACTCCATCACAGCTCCACTCACTCACTCACAGAGCCACTCCTTCACTGCTCCAATCACTAACTGAGCAACTCCTTCATTACTCGACTCACTCACTCACTGAGCCACTCCTTCACTGCTCCACTCACTCACTAAGCCACTCCTTCACTGCTCCACTCACTCACTGAGCCACTCCTTCACTGCGCCACTCACTCACTAACTGAGCCATTCCTTCACTGCTCCACTCATTCAATCACTCATCGAGCCACTCCTTCACTGCTACACTCACTCACTAACTGAGCTCTCCTTCACTGCTCTACTCACTCACAGAGCCACTCCTTCACTGCTCCACTCAGTCACTCAATGAACACTCCTTCACTGCTATACTCACTCACTGAGCCACTCCATCAGGGCTCCACTCACTCACTAACTGAGCCTCTCGTTCACTGCTCCACTCAGTCACTAACTGAGCCACTCCTTCACTGCTCTACTCACTCACTGAGACACTCCTTCAGTGCTCCGCTCAGTCACTCACTGAGCCACTCCTTCACTGCTCCACTCACTCACTGATGAGCCACTCCTTCACTACTCTACTCACTGTCTCACTGAGCCACACCTTCACTGCTCCACTCACTCACTCAGCCACTCCTTCACTGCTCTATTCACTCACTCACTGAGCTACTCCTTCACTGCTCCGCTCAGTCACTCACTGAGCCACTCCTTCACTGCTCAACTCACTCACTGATGAGCCACTCCTTCACTACTCTACTCACTGTCTCACTGAGCCACTCCTTCGTTGCTCCACTCACTCACTGAGCCACTCCTTCACAGCTCCACTCACTCACTCACTGAGCCATTCCTTCACTGCTCCAGTCACTAACTGAGCAACTCCTTCACTGCTCCACTCACTCACTCACTGAGCAACTCTTTCACTGCTCCACTCACTCACTAACTGAGCCATTCCTTCACTGCTCCACTCACTAAATCACTCATCGAGCCACTCCTTCACTGCTACACTCATTCACTAAGCCACTCCTTCACTGCTCCAATCACTAACTGAGCAACTGCTTCACTGCTCCACTCACTGAATGAGCCACTCCCTCACTCCTCCACTCACTCAGTCATGAGCCACTCCTTCACTGCTCCACTCACTAACTAAGCCACTCCTTCACTGCTCAACTCACTCACTAACTGAGCCACACCTACACTGCTCTACGCACTCACTCACTGAGCCACTCCTTCACTGCTCCACTCACTAACAAAGCCACTCTTTCACTGCTCCACTCACTCACTCATTGAGCCACTACTTCACTGCTCCACTCACTCACTCACTCACTCACTGAGGGACTCCTTACCTGCTCCACTCACTCACTAACTGAGCCATTCCTTCACTGCTCCACTCACTCACTAACTGAGCTCTCCTTTACTACTCTACTCACTCACAGAGCCACTCCTTCACTGCGCCACTCAGTCACTCAATCAACACTCCTTCACTGCTCTACTCACTCACTGAGCCACTCCTTCAGTGCTCCACTCACTCACTCACTGAGCCACTCCTTCAGTGCTCCACTCACTCACTACCTGAGCCTCTGCTTCACTGCTCCACTCACTAACTAAGCCACTCCTTCACTGCTCAACTCATTCACTAACTGAGCCACTCCTACACTGCTCAACTCACTCACTCACTGAGCCACTCCTTCACTGCTCCACTCACTAACTAATCCACTCTTTAACTGCTCCACTCACTCACTCATTGAGCCACTCCTTCACTGCTCCACTCACTCACTCACTGAGGGACTCCTTCACTGCTCCACTCACTAATTAAGACACTCTTTCACTGCTCCACTCACTCACTCACTGAGCCACTCCTTACCTGCTCCACTCACTCACTAACTGAGCCATTCCTTCACTCTCCACTCACTCACTAACTGAGCTCTCTTTCACTGCTCCACTCACTAACTGAGCCACTCCTTCACTGCTCTACTCACTCACTGAGCCACTCCTTCACTGCTCCACTCACTCACTGATGAGCCACTCCTTCACTACTCTACTCACTGTCTCACTGAGCCACACCTTCACTGCTCCACTCACTCACTCAGCCACTCCTTCACTGCTCTATTCACTCACTCACTGAGCTACTCCTTCACTGCTCCGCTCAGTCACTCACTGAGCCACTCCTTCACTGCTCCACTCACTCACTGATGAGCCACTCCTTCACTACACTACTCACTGTCTCACTGAGCCACTCCTTCGTTGCTCCACTCACTCACTGAGCCACTCCTTCACAGCTCCACTCACTCACTCACTGAGCCATTCCTTCACTGCTCCAGTCACTAACTGAGCAACTCCTTCACTGCTCCACTCACTCACTCACTGAGCAACTCTTTCACTGCTCCACTCACTCACTAACTGAGCCATTCCTTCACTGCTCCACTCACTAAATCACTCATCGAGCCACTCCTTCACTGCTACACTCATTCACTAAGCCACTCCTTCACTGCTCCAATCACTAACTGAGCAACTGCTTCACTGCTCCACTCACTGAATGAGCCACTCCCTCACTCCTCCACTCACTCAGTCATGAGCCACTCCTTCACTGCTCCACTCACTAACTAAGCCACTCCTTCACTGCTCAACTCACTCACTAACTGAGCCACACCTACACTGCTCTACGCACTCACTCACTGAGCCACTCCTTCACTGCTCCACTCACTAACAAAGCCACTCTTTCACTGCTCCACTCACTCACTCATTGAGCCACTACTTCACTGCTCCACTCACTCACTCACTCACTCACTGAGGGACTCCTTACCTGCTCCACTCACTCACTAACTGAGCCATTCCTTCACTGCTCCACTCACTCACTAACTGAGCTCTCCTTTACTACTCTACTCACTCACAGAGCCACTTCTTCACTGCGCCACTCAGTCACTCAATCAACACTCCTTCACTGCTCTACTCACTCACTGAGCCACTCCTTCAGTGCTCCACTCACTCACTCACTGAGCCACTCCTTCAGTGCTCCACTCACTCACTACCTGAGCCTCTCCTTCACTGCTCCACTCACTAACTAAGCCACTCCTTCACTGCTCAACTCATTCACTAACTGAGCCACTCCTACACTGCTCAACTCACTCACTCACTGAGCCACTCCTTCACTGCTCCACTCACTAACTAATCCACTCTTTAACTGCTCCACTCACTCACTCATTGAGCCACTCCTTCACTGCTCCACTCACTCACTCACTGAGGGACTCCTTCACTGCTCCACTCACTAATTAAGACACTCTTTCACTGCTCCACTCACTCACTCACTGAGCCACTCCTTACCTGCTCCACTCACTCACTAACTGAGCCATTCCTTCACTCTCCACTCACTCACTAACTGAGCTCTCCTTCACTGCTCCACTCACTAACTGAGCCACTCCTTCACTGCTCTACTCACTCACTGAGCTACTCCTTCACTGCTCCACTCAGTCACTGAGGCACTCCTTCACTGCTCCACTCACTCACTGAGCCATTCCTTCACTGCTCCAGTCAATAACTGAGCAACTCCTTCACTGCTCCACTCACTCATTCACTGAGCCACTCCTTCACTGCTCCACTCACTAACTAAGCCACTCCTTCACTGCCCAACTCACTCACTGATGAGCCACTCCTTCACTACTCTACTCACTGTCTCACTGAACCACACCTTCACTGCACCACTCACCTACTCAGCCACTCCTTCACTGCTCTATTCACTCACTCACTGAACTACTCCTTCACTGCTCCACTCACTCACTGAGGCACTCCTTCATTGCTCCACTCGCACACTAGCCACTCCTTCACAGCTCCACTCACTCACTCACTGAGCCATTCCTTCACTGCTCCACTCACTCACTGATCCACTCCTTCACTGCTCCACTCACTCACTAACTGAGCCATTCCTTCACGGCTCCACTCACTCACTAAGCCACTCCTTCACTGCTCCACTGACTCACTGAGCCACTCCTTCACTGCTCCACTCACTAACTGATGAGCCACTCCTTCACTACTCTACTCACTGTCTCACTGAGCCACACCTTCACTGCTCCACTCACCTACTCAGCCACTCCTTCACTGCTCTATTCACTCACTCACTGAGCTACTCCTTCACTGCTCAACTCACTCAATGAGGCACTTCTGCATTGCTCCACTCACTCACTGAGCCACTTCCTCACTGCACAACTCACTCATCGAGCCACTCCTTCACTGCTCCACTCACTCACAGAGCCACTCCTTCACTGCTGCACTCAGTCACTCAATGAACACTCCTTCACTGCTCCACTCACTCACTAATTGAGCCTATCCTTCACTGCTCTGCTCACTCACTGAGACACTCCTTCACTACTCCGCTCAGTCACTCACTGAGCCACTCCTTCACTGCTCCACTCACTCACTGATGAGCCACTCCTTCACTACTCTACTCACTGTCTAACTGAGCCACACCTTCACTACTCCACTCACTCACTCAGCCACTCCTTCACTGCTCTATTCGCTCACTCACTGAGCCACTCCTTCACTGCTCCACTCACTCACTAACTGAGCCACACCTTCACTGCACCACTCACCTACTCAGCCACTCCTTCACTGCTGTATTCACTCACTCACTGAGCCAATCCTTCACTGCTCCAGTCACTAACTGAGCAACTCCTTCACTGCTCCACTCACTCACTCACTGAACCATTCCTTCACTGCTCCACTCACTCACTGATCCACTCCTTCACTGATCCACTCACTCACTGATCCACTGCCTCACTCCTCCACTTACTCATTCATGAGCCACTCCTTCACTGCTCCACTCACTAACTAAGCCACTTCTTCACTGCTTAACTCACTCACTAACTGACCCACTCCTACACTGCTCTACTCACTCACTCACTGAGCCACTCCTTCACTGCTCCACTCACTAACTAAGCCACTCCTTCACTGCTCTACTCACTCACTCACTGAGCAACTCCTTCACTGCTCCACTCACTCATCGAGCCACTCCTTCACTGCTCCACTCACTCACTGAGCCACTCCTTCAGTGCTCCACTCACTCACTAACTGAGCCTCTCCTTCACTGCTCCACTCACTCACTGAGCCACTCCTTCACTGCTCCACTCACTCACTGAGCCACTCCTTCACTACTCTACTCACTGTCTCACTGAGCCACACCTTCACTGCTCCACTCACCTACTCAGCCACTCCTTCACTGCTCTATTCACTCACTCACTGAGCTACTCCTTCACTGCTCCACTCACTCACTGAGGCACTCCTTCATTGCTCCACTCACTCACTGAGCCACTCCTTCACAGCTCCACTCACTCACTCACTGAGCCATTCCTTCACTGCTCCAGTCACTAACTAAGCAACTCCTTCACTGCTCCACTCACTCACTCACTGAGCAACTCCTTCACTGCTCCACTCACTCACTCACTGAGCCATTCCTTCACTGCTCCACTCACTCACTGAGCTACTCCTTCACTGCTCCACTCACTCACTGAGGCACTCCTTCATTGCTCCACTCACTCACTGAGCCACTCCTTCACAGCTCCACTCACTCACTCACTGAGCCATTCCTTCACTGCTCCAGTCACTAACTAAGCAACTCCTTCACTGCTCCACTCACTCACTCACTGAGCAACTCCTTCACTGCTCCACTCACTCACTCACTGAGCCATTCCTTCACTGCTCCACTCACTCACTGAGCTACTCCTTCACTTCTCCACTCACTTACTGATCCACACCTTCTCTGCTCCATTCACTCACTCAGCCACTCCTTCATGCTCTATTCACACACTCACTGAGCCACTCCTTCACTGCTCCACTCACTCACTGAGCCACTCCATCACAGCTCCACTTATTCACTTACTGAGCCATTTCTTCACTGCTCCAGTCACTAACTGAGCTACTCCTTCACTGCTCCACTCACTCACTGAGGCACTCCTTCATTGCTCCACTCACTCACTGAGCCACTCCTTCACAGCTCCACTCACTCACTCACTGAGCCATTCCTTCACTGCTCCAGTCACTAACTAAGCAACTCCTTCACTGCTCCACTCACTCACTCACTGAGCAACTCCTTCACTGCTCCACTCACTCACTCACTGAGCCATTCCTTCACTGCTCCACTCACTCACTGAGCTACTCCTTCACTTCTCCACTCACTTACTGATCCACACCTTCTCTGCTCCATTCACTCACTCAGCCACTCCTTCATGCTCTATTCACACACTCACTGAGCCACTCCTTCACTGCTCCACTCACTCACTGAGCCACTCCATCACAGCTCCACTTATTCACTTACTGAACCATTCCTTCACTGCTCCACTCACTCACTGAGCCACTCCTTCACTTCTCCACTCACTCACTGATCCACTCCTTCACTGCTCCACTCACTCACTAACTGAGCCATTCCTTCACGGCTCCACTCACTCACTAAGCCACTCCTTCACTGCTCCACTCACTCACTGATGAGCCACTCCTTCACTACTCTACTCACTGTCTCACTGAGCCACAGCTTCACTGCTCCACTAACCTACTCAGCCACTCCTTCACTGCTCTATTCACTCACTCACTGAGCTACTCCTTCACGGCTCCACTCACTCACTGATCCACTCCTTCACTGCTCCACTCACTCACTAACTGAGCCATTCCTTCACGGCTCCACTCACTCACTAAGCCACTCCTTCACTGCTCCACTGACTCACTGAGCCACTCCTTCACTGCTCCACTCACTCACTGATGAGTCACTCCTTCACTACTCTACTCACTGTCTCACTGAGCCACACCTTCACTGCTCCAGTCACTAACTGAGCAACTCCTTCACTGCTCCACGCACTCACTCACTGAGCCACTCCTTCAGTGCTCCACTCACTCACTCACTGAGCAACTCCTTCACTGCTCCACTCATTCACTGAGGCACTCCTTCACTGCTCCAATCAATCACTCACTGAGCCACATCTTCACTGCTCCAATCACTAACTGAGCAGCTCCTTCACTGCTCCATTCACTCACTAACTGAGACACTCCTTCACAGCTCCACTCACTCACTCACTGAGCCACTCCTTCACTGCTCCAATCACTAACTGAACAACTCCTTCACTGCTCCACTCACTGACTCAGCCACTCCCTCACTCCTCCACTCACTCAGTCATGAGCCAGTCCTTCACTGCTCCACTCACTAACTAAGCCACTCCTTCACTGCTCAACTCACTCACTAACTGAGCCACTCCTACACTGCTCTACTCACTCACTCACAGAGCCAATCCTTCACTGCTCCACTCACTAACAAAGCCACTCTTTCACTTCTCCACTCACTCACTCATTGAGCCACTTCTTCACTGCTCTATTCACTCACTCACTGAGCCACTCCTTTACCGCTCCACTCAATCACTAACTGAGCCATTCCTTCACTGCTCCACTCACTCAATCACTCATCGAGCCACTCCATCACTGCTCCACTCACTCACTAACTGAGCTCACCTTCACTGCTCCACTCACTCACTGAGACACTCCTTCACTGCTCCGCTCAGTCACTCACTGAGCCACTCCTTCACTGCTCCACTCACTCACTGAGCCACTCCTTCACTGCTCCACTCACTCACTAACTGAGCCACTCCTTCACTGCTCCACTCACTCACTCAGCCACTCCTTCACTGCTCCACTCACTCACTAACTGAGCCACTTCTTCACTGCTCCACTCACTCACTGAGACACTCCTTCACTGCTCCGCTCAGTCACTCACTGAGCCACTCCTTCACTGCTCCACTCACTCACTGATGAGCCAATCCTTCACTACTCTACTCACTGTCTCACTGAGCCACACCTTCACTGCTCCACTCACTCACTCAGCCACTCCTTCACTGCTCTATTCACTCACTCACTGAGCTACTCCTTCACTGCTCCACTCACTCACTGAGGCACTCCTTCATTGCTCCACTCACTCACTGAGCCACTCCTTCACAGCTCCACTCACTTACTCACTGAGCCACTCCTTCACTGCTCCACTCACTCACTCACTGAGCAACTCCTTCCCTGCTCCACGCACTCACTCACTGAGCCATTCCTTCACTGCTCCACTCACTAACTAAGCCACTCCATCACTGCCCAACTCACTCACTCATTGAGCAACTCCTTCACTGCTTCATTCACTCCCTCACTGAGCTACTCCTTCACTGCTCCACTCTATCACATAATGAGCAACTCCTTCACTGCTCCACTCACTCACTCACTGATCCATTCCGTCACTGCTCCACTCATTCATTGAGCCATCCTTCACTTCTCCACTCACTCACTGATCCACTCCTTCACTGCTCCACTCACTCACTAACTGAGCCATTCCTTCACTGCTCCACTCACTCACTGAGCCACTCCTTCACTGCCTCACTCACTCACTACCTGAGCCACTCCTTCACTACTGCACTCACTCATTCACTGAGCCACTCCTTCAATGCTCCACTCACTAACTAAGCCACTTCTTCACTGCCCAACTCACTCACTCATTGAGCCACTCCTTCACTGCTCCACTCACTCACTCACTGAGCCACTCCTTCACTGCTCCATTCACTCCCTAACTGAGCAAATCCTTCACTGCTCCACTCACTCACTGAGCCGCTCCTTCAATTCTCCACTCACTCACTAACAGAGCCACTCCTTCACATCTCCACTCACTCACTGAGCCACTCCTTCACTGCTCCACACACTCACTAACAGAGCCACTCCTTCACTACTCCACTCATTCACTCACTGAGACACTCCTTCACTGCTCCACACACTCACTCACTCCTTCACTGCTCCATTCACTCCCTCACTGAGCAAATCCTTCACTGCTACACTGACTCACCGAGCCACTCCTTATCAGCTCCACTCACTCACTGAGCCACTTCTGCACTGCTCCACACACTCACTAACTGAGCCACTCCTTCACTGCTCCACTCACTGACTGAGCCACTCCCTCACTGCTCCACTCACTCAGTCATAAGCCACTCCTTAACTGCTAGACTCACTCACTAACTGAGCAACTCCGTCACTGCTCCACTCACTCACTCACTGAGCCAATCCTTCACATCTCCACTCACTACCTGAGCCACTCCTTCACGGCTCCACTCACTCAGTGATGAGCCACTCCTTCACTACTCTACTCACTAACTAAGCCACTCCTTCAGTGCTCCACTCAGTCACTAACTGAGCCACTCCATCACTGCTCCACTCACTCACTGAGCCACTCCTTCACTGCTCCACTCACTCACTAACTGAGCCACTCCTTCACTGCTGTACTCACTCACTGAGCCACTCCTTCACTGCTCCACTGACTCACTGAGCCACTACTTCACTGCTCCACTCACTCACTGATGAGCCACTCCTTCACTACTCCACTCACTGTCTCACTGAGCCACACCTTCACTGCTCCACTCACCTACTCAGCCACTCCTTCACTGCTCTATTCACTCACTCACTGAGCTACTCCTTCACTGCTCCACTCACTCACTGAGGCACTCCTTCATTGCTCCACTCACTCACTGAGCCACTCCTTCACAGCTCCACTCACTCACTCACTGAGCCACTCCTTCACTGCTCCACTCACTCACTGAGCCACTCCATCACAGCTCCACTTATTCACTTACTGAGCCATTTCTTAACTGCTCCAGTCACTAACTGATCAACTCCTTCACTGCTCACTCACTCACTCACTGAGCCATTGCTTCACTGCTCCACACACTCAATCACTCATCGAGCCACTCCTTCACTGCAGTGCTCCACTCACTCACTAACTGAGCTCTCCTTCACTGCTCTACTCACTCACAGAGCCACTCCTTCACTGCTCCACTCAGTCACTCAATGAACACACCATCACTGCTCTACTCACTCACTGAGCCACTCCTTCACTGCTCCACTCACTCACAGAGCCACTCCTTCACTGCTCCACTCACTCACTGAGCCACTCCTTCAGTGCTCCACTCAGTCACTAACTGAGCCACTCCATCACTGCTCCACTCACTCACTGAGCCACTCCTTCACTGCTCCACTCACTCACTAACTGAGCCACTCCTTCACTGCTGTACTCACTCACTGAGCCACTCCTTCACTGCTCCACTGACTCACTGAGCCACTACTTCACTGCTCTACTCACTCAATGATGAGCCACTCCTTCACTACTGTACTCACTGTCTCACTGAGCCACACCTTCACTGCTCCACTCACCTACTCAGCCACTCCTTCACTGCTCTATTCACTCACTCACTGAGCTACTCCTTCACTGCTCCACTCACTCACTGAGGCACTCCTTCATTGCTCCACTCACTCACTGAGCCACTCCTTCACAGCTCCACTCACTCACTCACTGAGCCACTCCTTCACTGCTCCACTCACTCACTGAGCCACTCCATCACAGCTCCACTTATTCACTTACTGAGCCATTTCTTCACTGCTCCAGTCACTAACTGATCAACTCCTTCACTGCTCACTCACTCACTCACTGAGCCATTCCTTCACTGCTCCACACACTCAATCACTCATCGAGCCACTCCTTCACTGCAGTGCTCCACTCACTCACTCACTGAGCCACTCCTTCAGTGCTCCACTCAGTCACTAACTTAGCCTCTCCTTCACTGCTCCACTCAGTCACTCAATGAACACTCCATCAATGCTCTACTCACTCACTGAGCCACTCCTTCAGTGCTCCACTCACTCACTAACTTAGCCTCTCCTTCACTGCTCCACTCACTCACAGAGCCACTCCTTCACTGCTCCACTTAGTCACTCAATGAACACTCCTTCACTGCTCCACTCACTCACTAACTGAGCCACTCCTTCACTGCTCCACTCACTCACTGAGCCACTCCTTCACTGCTCCACTCACTAACTGAGCCTCTCCTTCACTGCTCCACTCACTCACTGATGAGCCACTCCTTCACTACTTTACTCACTGTCTCACTGAGCCACACCTTCACTGCTCCACTCACCTACTCAGCCACTCCTTCACTGCTCTATTCACTCACTCACTGAGCTACTCCTTCACTGCTCCACTCACTCACTGAGGCACTCCTTCATTGCTCCACTCACTCACTGAGCCACTCCTTCACTGCTCCACTCACTTACTCACTGAGCAACTCCTTCACTGCTCCACTCACTCACTCACTGAGCCATTCCTTCACTGCTCCACTCACTCACTGATCCACTCCTTCACTGCTCCACTCACTCACTAACTGAGCCATTCCATCACGGCTCCACTCACTCACAAAGACACTCCTTCACTGCTCCACTGACTCACTGAGCCACTCCTTCACTGCTCCACTCACTCACTGAGCCACTCCTTCACAGCTCCACTCACTCACTCACTGAGCCATTCCTTCACTGCTCCAGTCACTAACTGAGCAACTCCTTCACTGCTCCACTCACTCACTCAATGAGCAACTCCTTCACTGCTCCACTCACTCACTAACTGAGCCACTCCTTCACTGCTCTACTCACTCACTGAGACACTCCTTCACTGCTCCGCTCAGGCACTCACTGAGCCACTCCTTCACTGCTCCACTCACTCAATGATGAGCCACTCCTTCACCACTCTACTCACTGTCTCACTGAGCCACACCTTCACTGCTCCACTCACCTACTCAGCCACTCCTTCACTGCTCTATTCACTCACTCACAGAGCTACTCCTTCACTGCTCCACTCACTCACTGAGGCAATCCTTCATTGCTCCATTCACTCACTGAGCCACTCCTTCACTGCTGTACTCACTAACTGAGCCACTCCTTCACTGCTCCACTCACTCACTGACCCACTCCTTCACAGCTCCACTCACTCACTCACTGAGCCATTCCTTCACTGCTCCAGTCACTAACTGAGCTACTCCTTCACTGCTCACTCACTCACTCACTAGCCATTCCTTCACTGCTCCACTCACTCACTGAGCCACTCCTTCACTTCTCCACTCACTAACTGATCCACACCTTCACTGCTCCACTCACTCACTCAGCCACTCCTTCATTGCTCCATTCACTCACTGAGCCTCTCCTTCACAGCTCCACTCACTCACTCACTGAGCCACTCCTTCACTGCTCCAGTCACTAACTGAGCAACTCCTTCACTGCTCACTCACTCACTCACTAGCCACTCCTTCACTGCTCCACTCACTCACTGATGAGCCACTCCTTCACTACTCTACTCACTGTCTCACTGAGCCACACCTTCACTGCTCCACTCACCTACTCAGCCACTCCTTCACTGCTCTATTCACTCTTTCACTGATCCATTCCTTCACTGCTCCACTCACTCACTCAATGAGCAACTCCTTCACTGTTCCACTCACTCACTAACTGAGCCACTTCTTCACTGCTCTACTCACTCACTGAGACACTCCTTCACTGCTCCGCTCAGGCACTCACTGAGCCACTCCTTCACTGCTCCACTCACTCACTGATGAGCCACTCCTTCACCACTCTACTCACTGTCTCACTGAGCCACACCTTCACTGCTCCACTCACCCACTCAGCCACTCCTTCACTGCTCTATTCACTCACTCACAGAGCTACTCCTTCACTGATCCACTCACTCACTGAGGCAATCCTTAATTGCTCCACTCACTCACTGAGCCACTCCTTCACAGCTCCACTCACTCACTCACTGAGCCATTCCTTCACTGCTCCACTCACTCACTGACCCACTCCTTCACAGCTCCACTCACTCACTCACTGAGCCATTCCTTCACTGCTCCAGTCACTAACTGAGCAACTCCTTCACTGCTCACTCACTCACTCACTAGCCATTCCTTCACTGCTCCACTCACTCACTGAGCCACTCCTTCACTTCTCCACTCACTAACTGATCCACACCTTCACTGCTCCACTCACTCACTCAGCCACTCCTTCATTGCTCCACTCACTCACTGAGCAACTCCTTCACAGCTCCACTCACTCACTCACTGAGCCATTCCTTCACAGCTCCAATCACTAACTAAGCAACTCCGTCACAGCTCCACTCACTCACTCACTGAGCAACTCCTTCACTGCTCCACTCACTCACTCACTGAGCCATTCCTTCACTGCTCCACTCACTCACTGAGCCACTCCTTCACTTCTCCACTCACTTACTGATCCACACCTTCACTGCTCCACTCACTCACTCAGCCACTCCTTCACGCTCTATTCACACACTCACTGAGCCACTCCTTCACTGCTCCACTCACTCACTGAGCCACTCCATCACAGCTCCACTTATTCACTTACTGAGCCATTTCTTCACTGCTCCAGTCACTAACTGAGCAACTCCTTCACTGCTCACTCACTCACTCACTGAGCAACTCTTTCACTGCTCCACTCACTCACTGAGCCACTCCTTCACTGCTCCACTCACTCACTAACTGAGCCATTCCTTCACGGCTCCACTCACTCACTAAGCCACTCTTCACTGCTCCACTCACTCACTGATGAGCCACTCCTTCACTACTCTACTCACTGTCTCACTGAGCCACACCTTCACTGCTCCACTCACCTACTCAGCCACTCCTTCACTGCTCTTTTCACTCACTCACTGAGCCATTCCTTCACTGCTCCAGTCACTAACTGAGCCACTCCTTCACTGCTCCACGCACTCACTCACTGAGCCATTCCTTCACTGCTCCACTCACTCACAGATCCACTCCTTCACTGCTCCACTCACTCACTAACTGAGCCACTCCTTCAGTGCTCCACTCACTCACTAACTAAGCCTCTCCTTCACTGCTCCACTCACTCACTGAGCCACTCCTTCACTCCTCCACTCACTCAGTCATGAGCCACTCCTTCACTGCTCCACTCACTAACTAAGCCACTCCTTCACTGCTCAACTCACTGACTAACTGAGCCACTCCTAAACTGCTCTACTCACTAACTAAGCCACTCTTTCACTGCTCCACTCACTCACTCATTGAGGGACACCTTCACTGCTCCACTCACTAAGTAAGCCACTCCTTACCTGCTCCACTCACTCACTAACTGAGCTCTCCTTCACTGCTCTACTCACTCACAGAGCAACTCCTTCACTGCTCCACTCAGTCACTCAATGAACACTCCATCACTGCTCTACTCACTCACTGAGCCACTCCTTCAGTGCTCCACTCAATCACTAACTGAGCCTCTCCTTCACTGCTCCACTCACTCACTGAGCCACTCCTTCACTGCTCCACTCAGTCACTGAGGCACTCCTTCACTGCTCCACTCACTCACTGAGCCAATCCTTCACTGCTCCAGTCAATAACTGAGCAACTCCTTCACTGCTCCACTCACTCACACACTGAGCAACTCCTTCACTGCCCAACTCACTCACTGATGAGCCACTCCTTCACTACTCTACTCACTGTCTCACTGAGCCACACCTTCACTGCACCACTCACCTACTCAGCCACTCCTTCACTGCTCTATTCACTCACTCACTGAGCTACTCCTTCACTGCTCCACTCACTCACAGAGGCACTCCTTCATTGCTCCACTCACACACTAGCCACTCCTTCACAGCTCCACTCACTCACTTACTGAGCCATTCCTTCACGGCTCCACTCACTCACTAAGCCACTCCTTCACTGCTCCACTGACTCATTGAGCCACTCCTTCACTGCTCCACTCACTCACTGATGAGCCACTCCTTCACTACTCTACTCACTGTCTTACTGAGCCACACCTTCACTGCTCCACTCACCTACTCAGCCACTCCTTCACTGCTCTATTCACTCACTCACTGAGCCAATCCTTCACTGCTCCAGTCACTAACTGAGCAACTCCTTCACTGCTCCACCCACTCACTCACTGAGCAACTCCTTCACTGCTCCACTCACTAACTAAGCCACTCCTTCACTGCCCTACTCACTCACTCACTGAGCAACTCCTTCACTGCTCCACTCACTCATCGAGCCACTCCTTCACTGCTCCACTCACTCACTGAGCCACTCCTTCAGTGCTCCACTCACTCACTAACTGAGCCTCTCCTTCACTGCTCCACTCACTCACTCAGCCACTCCTTCACTGCTCCACTCACTCACTAACTGAGCCTCTCCTTCACTGCTCCACTCACTCTTCGCACCACTCCTTCACTGCTCCACTCACTCACTGAGACATTCCTTCACTGCTCCGCTCAGGCACTCACTGAGCCACTCCTTCACTGCTCCACTCACTCACTGATGAGCCACTCCTTCACTACTCTACTCAAGGTCTCACTGAGCCACACCTTCACTGCTCCACTCACCTACTCAGCCACTCCTTCACTGCTCTATTCACTCACTCACTGAGCTACTCCTTCACTGCTCCACTCATTCACTGAGGCACTCCTTCACTGCTCCACTCAATCACTTAGCTACTCCTTCACTGCTCTACTCACTCTCTCACTTAGCCACTCCTTCATTGCTCCACTCACTCACTGAGCCTCTCCTTCACTGCTCCACTCAATCACTCACTGAGCCACGACTTTACTGCTCCACTGACTCACTACCTGAGCCACATCTTCACTGCTCCAATCACTAACTGAGCAACTCCTTCACTGCTCCACTCACTCACTACCTGAGCCACATCTTCACTGCTCCAATCACTAACTGAGCAGCTCCTTCAATGCTCCATTCACTCACTAACTGAGACACTCCTTCACAGCTCCACTCACTCACTCACAGAGCCACTCCTTCACTGCTCCAATCACTAACTGAGCAACTCCTTCATTGCTCGACTCACTCACTCACTGAGCCACACCTTCACTGCTCCAATCACTAACTGAGCAACTCCTTCACTGCTCCACTCACTCACTACCTGAGCCACATCTTCACTGCTCCAATCACTAACTGAGCAGCTCCTTCACTGCTCCATTCACTCACTAACTGAGACACTCCATCACAGCTCCACTCAATCACTCACAGAGCCACTCCTTCACTGCTCCAATTTCTAACTGAGCAACTCCTTCATTGCTCGACTCACTCACTCACTGAGCCACTCCTTCACTGCTCCACTCACTCACTAAGCCACTCCTTCACTGCTCCACTCACTCACAGAGCCACTCCTTGACTGCTCCAATCACTAACTGAGCAACTCCTTCATTGCTCGACTCACTCACTCACTGAGCCACTCCTTCACTGCTCCAATCACTAACTGAGCAACTCATTCACTGCTCCACTCACTCACTACCTGAGCCACATCTTCACTGCTCCAATCACTAACTGAGCAGCTCCTTCACTGCTCCATTCACTCACTAACTGAGACACTCCATCACAGCTCCACTCACTCACTCACAGAGCCACTCCTTCACTGCTCCAATCACTAACTGAGCAACTCCTTCATTACTCGACTCACTCACTCACTGAGCCACTCCTTCACTGCTCCACTCACTCACTAAGCCACTCCTTCACTGCTCCACTCACTCACTGAGCCACTCCTTCACTGCGCCACTCACTCACTAACTGAGCCATTCCTTCACTGCTCCACTCATTCAATCACTCATCGAGCCACTCCTTCACTGCTACACTCCTTCACTAACTGAGCTCTCCTTCACTGCTCTACTCACTCACAGAGCCACTCCTTCACTGCTCCACTCAGTCACTCAATGAACACTCCTTCACTGCTATACTCACTCACTGAGCCACTCCATCAGGGCTCCACTCACTCACTAACTGAGCCTCTCGTTCACTGCTCCACTCAGTCACTAACTGAGCCACTCCTTCACTGCTCTACTCACTCACTGAGACACTCCTTCAGTGCTCCGCTCAGTCACTCACTGAGCCACTCCTTCACTGCTCCACTCACTCACTGATGAGCCACTCCTTCACTACTCTACTCACTGTCTCACTGAGCCACACCTTCACTGCTCCACTCACTCACTCAGCCACTCCTTCACTGCTCTATTCACTCACTCACTGAGCTACTCCTTCACTGCTCCGCTCAGTCACTCACTGAGCCACTCCTTCACTGCTCCACTCACTCACTGATGAGCCACTCCTTCACTACTCTACTCACTGTCTCACTGAGCCAATCCTTCGTTGCTCCACTCACTCACTGAGCCACTCCTTCACAGCTCCACTCACTCACTCACTGAGCCATTCCTTCACTGCTCCAGTCACTAACTGAGCAACTCCTTCACTGCTCCACTCACTCACTCAATGAGCAACTCTTTCACTGCTCCACTCACTCACTAACTGAGCTCTCCTTCACTGCTCTACTCACTCACAGAGCCACTCCTTCACTGCTCCACTCAGTCACTCAATGAACACTCCTTCACTGCTATACTCACTCACTGAGCCACTCCATCAGGGCTCCACTCACTCACTAACTGAGCCTCTCGTTCACTGCTCCACTCAGTCACTAACTGAGCCACTCCTTCACTGCTCTACTCACTCACTGAGACACTCCCTCAGTGCTCCGCTCAGTCACTCACTGAGCCACTCCTTCACTGCTCCACTCACTCACTGATGAGCCACTCCTTCACTACTCTACTCACTGTCTCACTGAGCCACACCTTCACTGCTCCACTCACTCACTCAGCCACTCCTTCACTGCTCTATTCACTCACTCACTGAGCTACTCCTTCACTGCTCCGCTCAGTCACTCACTGAGCCACTCCTTCACTGCTCCACTCACTCACTGATGAGCCACTCCTTCACTACTCTACTCACTGTCTCACTGAGCCACTCCTTCGTTGCTCCACTCACTCACTGAGCCACTCCTTCACAGCTCCACTCACTCACTCACTGAGCCATTCCTTCACTGCTCCAGTCACTAACTGAGCAACTCCTTCACTGCTCCACTCACTCACTCACTGAGCAACTCTTTCACTGCTCCACTCACTCACTAACTGAGCCATTCCTTCACTGCTCCACTCACTAAATCACTCATCGAGCCACTCCTTCACTGCTACACTCATTCACTAAGCCACTCCTTCACTGCTCCAATCACTAACTGAGCAACTGCTTCACTGCTCCACTCACTGAATGAGCCACTCCCTCACTCCTCCACTCACTCAGTCATGAGCCACTCCTTCACTGCTCCACTCACTAACTAAGCCACTCCTTCACTGCTCAACTCACTCACTAACTGAGCCACACCTACACTGCTCTACGCACTCACTCACTGAGCCACTCCTTCACTGCTCCACTCACTAACAAAGCCACTCTTTCACTGCTCCACTCACTCACTCATTGAGCCACTACTTCACTGCTCCACTCACTCACTAACTGAGCCATTCCTTCACTGCTCCACTCACTCACTAACTGAGCTCTCCTTTACTACTCTACTCACTCACAGAGCCACTCCTTCACTGCGCCACTCAGTCACTCAATCAACACTCCTTCACTGCTCTACTCACTCACTGAGCCACTCCTTCAGTGCTCCACTCACTCACTCACTGAGCCACTCCTTCAGTGCTCCACTCACTCACTACCTGAGCCTCTCCTTCACTGCTCCACTCACTAACTAAGCCACTCCTTCACTGCTCAACTCATTCACTAACTGAGCCACTCCTACACTGCTCAACTCACTCACTCACTGAGCCACTCCTTCACTGCTCCACTCACTAACTAATCCACTCTTTAACTGCTCCACTCACTCACTCATTGAGCCACTCCTTCAGTGCTCCACTCACTCACTCACTGAGCCACTCCTTCAGTGCTCCACTCACTCACTACCTGAGCCTCTCCTTCACTGCTCCACTCACTAACTAAGCCACTCCTTCACTGCTCAACTCATTCACTAACTGAGCCACTCCTACACTGCTCAACTCACTCACTAACTGAGCAACTCCTTCACTGCTCCACTCACTCACTCAATGAGCAACTCTTTCACTGCTCCACTCACTCACTAACTGAGCTCTCCTTCACTGCTCTACTCACTCACAGAGCCACTCCTTCACTGCTCCACTCAGTCACTCAATGAACACTCCTTCACTGCTATACTCACTCACTGAGCCACTCCATCAGGGCTCCACTCACTCACTAACTGAGCCTCTCGTTCACTGCTCCACTCAGTCACTAACTGAGCCACTCCTTCACTGCTCTACTCACTCACTGAGACACTCCCTCAGTGCTCCGCTCAGTCACTCACTGAGCCACTCCTTCACTGCTCCACTCACTCACTGATGAGCCACTCCTTCACTACTCTACTCACTGTCTCACTGAGCCACACCTTCACTGCTCCACTCACTCACTCAGCCACTCCTTCACTGCTCTATTCACTCACTCACTGAGCTACTCCTTCACTGCTCCGCTCAGTCACTCACTGAGCCACTCCTTCACTGCTCCACTCACTCACTGATGAGCCACTCCTTCACTACTCTACTCACTGTCTCACTGAGCCACTCCTTCGTTGCTCCACTCACTCACTGAGCCACTCCTTCACAGCTCCACTCACTCACTCACTGAGCCATTCCTTCACTGCTCCAGTCACTAACTGAGCAACTCCTTCACTGCTCCACTCACTCACTCACTGAGCAACTCTTTCACTGCTCCACTCACTCACTAACTGAGCCATTCCTTCACTGCTCCACTCACTAAATCACTCATCGAGCCACTCCTTCACTGCTACACTCATTCACTAAGCCACTCCTTCACTGCTCCAATCACTAACTGAGCAACTGCTTCACTGCTCCACTCACTGAATGAGCCACTCCCTCACTCCTCCACTCACTCAGTCATGAGCCACTCCTTCACTGCTCCACTCACTAACTAAGCCACTCCTTCACTGCTCAACTCACTCACTAACTGAGCCACACCTACACTGCTCTACGCACTCACTCACTGAGCCACTCCTTCACTGCTCCACTCACTAACAAAGCCACTCTTTCACTGCTCCACTCACTCACTCATTGAGCCACTACTTCACTGCTCCACTCACTCACTCACTCACTCACTGAGGGACTCCTTACCTGCTCCACTCACTCACTAACTGAGCCATTCCTTCACTGCTCCACTCACTCACTAACTGAGCTCTCCTTTACTACTCTACTCACTCACAGAGCCACTCCTTCACTGCGCCACTCAGTCACTCAATCAACACTCCTTCACTGCTCTACTCACTCACTGAGCCACGCCTTCAGTGCTCCACTCACTCACTCACTGAGCCACTCCTTCAGTGCTCCACTCACTCACTACCTGAGCCTCTCCTTCACTGCTCCACTCACTAACTAAGCCACTCCTTCACTGCTCAACTCATTCACTAACTGAGCCACTCCTACACTGCTCAACTCACTCACTCACTGAGCCACTCCTTCACTGCTCCACTCACTAACTAATCCACTCTTTAACTGCTCCACTCACTCACTCATTGAGCCACTCCTTCACTGCTCCACTCACTCACTGACTGAGCCACTCCCTCACTGCTCCACTCACTCAGTCATGAGCCACTCCTTAACTGCTAGACTCACTCACTAACTGAGCAACTCCTTCACTGCTCCACTCACTCACTACCTGAGCCACTCCTTCACGGCTCCACTCACTCAGTGATGAGCCACTCCTTCACTACTCTACTCACTAACTAAGCCACTCCTTCAGTGCTCCACTCAGTCACTAACTGAGCCACTCCATCACTGCTCCACTCACTCACTGAGCCACTCCTTCACTGCTCCACTCACTCACTAACTGAGCCACTCCTTCACTGCTGTACTCACTCACTGAGCCACTCCTTCACTGCTCCACTGACTCACTGAGCCACTACTTCACTGCTCCACTCACTCACTGATGAGCCACTCCTTCACTACTCCACTCACTGTCTCACTGAGCCACACCTTCACTGCTCCACTCACCTACTCAGCCACTCCTTCACTGCTCTATTCACTCACTCACTGAGCTACTCCTTCACTGCTCCACTCACTCACTGAGGCACTCCTTCATTGCTCCACTCACTCACTGAGCCACTCCTTCACAGCTCCACTCACTCACTCACTGAGCCACTCCTTCACTGCTCCACTCACTCACTGAGCCACTCCATCACAGCTCCACTTATTCACTTACTGAGCCATTTCTTCACTGCTCCAGTCACTAACTGATCAACTCCTTCACTGCTCACTCACTCACTCACTGAGCCATTGCTTCACTGCTCCACACACTCAATCACTCATCGAGCCACTCCTTCACTGCAGTGCTCCACTCACTCACTAACTGAGCTCTCCTTCACTGCTCTACTCACTCACAGAGCCACTCCTTCACTGCTCCACTCAGTCACTCAATGAACACTCAATCACTGCTCTACTCACTCACTGAGCCACTCCTTCACTGCTCCACTCACTCACAGAGCCACTCCTTCACTGCTCCACTCACTCACTGAGCCACTCCTTCAGTGCTCCACTCAGTCACTAACTGAGCCACTCCATCACTGCTCCACTCACTCACTGAGCCACTCCTTCACTGCTCCACTCACTCACTAACTGAGCCACTCCTTCACTGCTGTACTCACTCACTGAGCCACTCCTTCACTGCTCCACTGACTCACTGAGCCACTACTTCACTGCTCCACTCACTCAATGATGAGCCACTCCTTCACTACTCTACTCACTGTCTCACTGAGCCACACCTTCACTGCTCCACTCACCTACTCAGCCACTCCTTCACTGCTCTATTCACTCACTCACTGAGCTACTCCTTCACTGCTCCACTCACTCACTGAGGCACTCCTTCATTGCTCCACTCACTCACTGAGCCACTCCTTCACAGCTCCACTCACTCACTCACTGAGCCACTCCTTCACTGCTCCACTCACTCACTGAGCCACTCCATCACAGCTCCACTTATTCACTTACTGAGCCATTTCTTCACTGCTCCAGTCACTAACTGATCAACTCCTTCACTGCTCACTCACTCACTCACTGAGCCATTCCTTCACTGCTCCACACACTCAATCACTCATCGAGCCACTCCTTCACTGCAGTGCTCCACTCACTCACTCACTGAGCCACTCCTTCAGTGCTCCACTCAGTCACTAACTTAGCCTCTCCTTCACTGCTCCACTCAGTCACTCAATGAACACTCCATCAATGCTCTACTCACTCACTCAGCCACTCCTTCACTGCTCTATTCACTCACTCACTGAGCTACTCCTTCACTGCTCCGCTCAGTCACTCACTGAGCCACTCCTTCACTGCTCCACTCACTCACTGATGAGCCACTCCTTCACTACTCTACTCACTGTCTCACTGAGCCACTCCTTCGTTGCTCCACTCACTCACTGAGCCACTCCTTCACAGCTCCACTCACTCACTCACTGAGCCATTCCTTCACTGCTCCAGTCACTAACTGAGCAACTCCTTCACTGCTCCACTCACTCACTCACTGAGCAACTCTTTCACTGCTCCACTCACTCACTAACTGAGCCATTCCTTCACTGCTCCACTCACTAAATCACTCATCGAGCCACTCCTTCACTGCTACACTCATTCACTAAGCCACTCCTTCACTGCTCCAATCACTAACTGAGCAACTGCTTCACTGCTCCACTCACTGAATGAGCCACTCCCTCACTCCTCCACTCACTCAGTCATGAGCCACTCCTTCACTGCTCCACTCACTAACTAAGCCACTCCTTCACTGCTCAACTCACTCACTAACTGAGCCACACCTACACTGCTCTACGCACTCACTCACTGAGCCACTCCTTCACTGCTCCACTCACTAACAAAGCCACTCTTTCACTGCTCCACTCACTCACTCATTGAGCCACTACTTCACTGCTCCACTCACTCACTCACTCACTCACTGAGGGACTCCTTACCTGCTCCACTCACTCACTAACTGAGCCATTCCTTCACTGCTCCACTCACTCACTAACTGAGCTCTCCTTTACTACTCTACTCACTCACAGAGCCACTCCTTCACTGCGCCACTCAGTCACTCAATCAACACTCCTTCACTGCTCTACTCACTCACTGAGCCACTCCTTCAGTGCTCCACTCACTCACTCACTGAGCCACTCCTTCAGTGCTCCACTCACTCACTACCTGAGCCTCTCCTTCACTGCTCCACTCACTAACTAAGCCACTCCTTCACTGCTCAACTCATTCACTAACTGAGCCACTCCTACACTGCTCAACTCACTCACTCACTGAGCCACTCCTTCACTGCTCCACTCACTAACTAATCCACTCTTTAACTGCTCCACTCACTCACTCATTAAGCCACTCCTTCACTGCTCCACTCACTCACTCACTGAGGGACTCCTTCACTGCTCCACTCACTAATTAAGACACTCTTTCACTGCTCCAATCACTCACTAACTGAGCCATTCCTTCACTCTCCACTCACTCACTAACTGAGCTCTCCTTCACTGCTCCACTCACTAACTGAGCCACTCCTTCACTGCTCTACTCACTCACTGAGCTACTCCTTCACTGCTCCACTCAGTCACTGAGGCACTCCTTCACTGCTCCACTCACTCACTGAGCCATTCCTTCACTGCTCCAGTCAATAACTGAGCAACTCCTTCACTGCTCCACTCACTCATTCACTGAGCCACTCCTTCACTGCTCCACTCACTAACTAAGCCACTCCTTCACTGCCCAACTCACTCACTGATGAGCCACTCCTTCACTACTCTACTCACTGTCTCACTGAACCACACCTTCACTGCACCACTCACCTACTCAGCCACTCCTTCACTGCTCTATTCACTCACTCACTGAGCTACTCCTTCACTGCTCCACTCACTCACTGAGGCACTCCTTCATTGCTCCACTCGCACACTAGCCACTCCTTCACAGCTCCACTCACTCACTCACTGAGCCATTCCTTCACTGCTCCACTCACTCACTGATCCACTCCTTCACTGCTCCACTCACTCACTAACTGAGCCATTCCTTCACGGCTCCACTCACTCACTAAGCCACTCCTTCACTGCTCCACTGACTCACTGAGCCACTCCTTCACTGCTCCACTCACTAACTGATGAGCCACTCCTTCACTACTCTACTCACTGTCTCACTGAGCCACACCTTCACTGTTCCACTCACCTACTCAGCCACTCCTTCACTGCTCTATTCACTCACTCACTGAGCTACTCCTTCACTGCTCAACTCACTCACTGAGGCACTTCTGCATTGCTCCACTCACTCACTGAGCCACTTCCTCACTGCACAACTCACTCATCGAGCCACTCCTTCACTGCTCCACTCACTCACAGAGCCACTCCTTCACTGCTGCACTCAGTCACTCAATGAACACTCCTTCACTGCTCCACTCACTCACTAATTGAGCCTATCCTTCACTGCTCTGCTCACTCACTGAGACACTCCTTCACTACTCCGCTCAGTCACTCACTGAGCCACTCCTTCACTGCTCCACTCACTCACTGATGAGCCACTCCTTCACTACTCTATTCGCTCACTCACTGAGCCACTCCTTCACTGCTCCACTCACTCACTAACTGAGCCACACCTTCACTGCACCACTCACCTACTCAGCCACTCCTTCACTGCTGTATTCACTCACTCACTGAGCCAATCCTTCACTGCTCCAGTCACTAACTGAGCAACTCCTTCACTGCTCCACTCACTCACTCACTGAGCCATTCCTTCACTGCTCCACTCACTCACTGATCCACTCCTTCACTGCTCCACTCACTCACTGATCCACTGCCTCACTCCTCCACTCACTCATTCATGAGCCACTCCTTCACTGCTCCACTCACTAACTAAGCCACTTCTTCACTGCTTAACTCACTCACTAACTGACCCACTCCTACACTGCTCAACTCACTCACTCACTGAGCCACTCCTTCACTGCTCCACTCACTAACTAAGCCACTCCTTCACTGCTCTACTCACTCACTCACTGAGCAACTCCTTCACTGCTCCACTCACTCATCGAGCCACTCCTTCACTGCTCCACTCACTCACTGAGCCACTCCTTCAGTGCTCCACTCACTCACTAACTGAGCCTCTCCTTCACTGCTCCACTCACTCACTGAGCCACTCCTTCACTGCTCCACTCACTCACTGAGCCACTCCTTCACTACTCTACTCACTGTCTCACTGAGCCACACCTTCACTGCTCCACTCACCTACTCAGCCACTCCTTCACTGCTCTATTCACTCACTCACTGAGCTACTCCTTCACTGCTCCACTCACTCACTGAGGCACTCCTTCATTGCTCCACTCACTCACTGAGCCACTCCTTCACAGCTCCACTCACTCACTCACTGAGCCATTCCTTCACTGCTCCAGTCACTAACTAAGCAACTCCTTCACTGCTCCACTCACTCACTCACTGAGCAACTCCTTCACTGCTCCACTCACTCACTCACTGAGCCATTCCTTCACTGCTCCACTCACTCACTGAGCTACTCCTTCACTTCTCCACTCACTTACTGATCCACACCTTCTCTGCTCCATTCACTCACTCAGCCACTCCTTCATGCTCTATTCACACACTCACTGAGCCACTCCTTCACTGCTCCACTCACTCACTGAGCCACTCCATCACAGCTCCACTTATTCACTTACTGAGCCATTTCTTCACTGCTCCAGTCACTAACTGAGCAACTCCTTCACTACTCACTCACTCACTCACTGAGCAACTCCTTCACTGCTCCACTCACTCACTCACTGAACCATTCCTTCACTGCTCCACTCACTCACTGAGCCACTCCTTCACTTCTCCACTCACTCACTGATCCACTCCTTCACTGCTCCACTCACTCACTAACTGAGCCATTCCTTCACGGCTCCACTCACTCACTAAGCCACTCCTTCACTGCTCCACTCACTCACTGATGAGCCACTCCTTCACTACTCTACTCACTGTCTCACTGAGCCACAGCTTCACTGCTCCACTAACCTACTCAGCCACTCCTTCACTGCTCTATTCACTCACTCACTGAGCTACTCCTTCACGGCTCCACTCACTCACTGATCCACTCCTTCACTGCTCCACTCACTCACTAACTGAGCCATTCCTTCACGGCTCCACTCACTCACTAAGCCACTCCTTCACTGCTCCACTGACTCACTGAGCCACTCCTTCACTGCTCCACTCACTCACTGATGAGTCACTCCTTCACTACTCTACTCACTGTCTCACTGAGCCACACCTTCACTGCTCCAGTCACTAACTGAGCAACTCCTTCACTGCTCCACGCACTCACTCACTGAGCCACTCCTTCAGTGCTCCACTCACTCACTCACTGAGCAACTCCTTCACTGCTCCACTCATTCACTGAGGCACTCCTTCACTGCTCCACTCAATCACTCACTGAGCCACATCTTCACTGCTCCAATCACTAACTGAGCAGCTCCTTCACTGCTCCATTCACTCACTAACTGAGACACTCCTTCACAGCTCCACTCACTCACTCACTGAGCCACTCCTTCACTGCTCCAATCACTAACTGAACAACTCCTTCACTGCTCCACTCACTGACTCAGCCACTCCCTCACTCCTCCACTCACTCAGTCATGAGCCAGTCCTTCACTGCTCCACTCACTAACTAAGCCACTCCTTCACTGCTCAACTCACTCACTAACTGAGCCACTCCTACACTGCTCTACTCACTCACTCACAGAGCCAATCCTTCACTGCTCCACTCACTAACAAAGCCACTCTTTCACTTCTCCACTCACTCACTCATTGAGCCACTTCTTCACTGCTCTATTCACTCACTCACTGAGCCACTCCTTCACCGCTCCACACAATCACTAACTGAGCCATTCCTTCACTGCTCCACTCACTCAATCACTCATCGAGCCACTCCATCACTGCTCCACTCACTCACTAACTGAGCTCACCTTCACTGCTCCACTCACTCACTGAGACACTCCTTCACTGCTCCGCTCAGTCACTCACTGAGCCACTCCTTCACTGCTCCACTCACTCACTGAGCCACTCCTTCACTGCTCCACTCACTCACTAACTGAGCCACTCCTTCACTGCTCCACTCACTCACTCAGCCACTCCTTCACTGCTCCACTCACTCACTAACTGAGCCACTTCTTCACTGCTCCACTCACTCACTGAGACACTCCTTCACTGCTCCGCTCAGTCACTCACTGAGCCACTCCTTCACTGCTCCACTCACTCACTGATGAGCCAATCCTTCACTACTCTACTCACTGTCTCACTGAGCCACACCTTCACTGCTCCACTCACTCACTCAGCCACTCCTTCACTGCTCTATTCACTCACTCACTGAGCTACTCCTTCACTGCTCCACTCACTCACTGAGGCACTCCTTCATTGCTCCACTCACTCACTGAGCCACTCCTTCACAGCTCCACTCACTTACTCACTGAGCCACTCCTTCACTGCTCCACTCACTCACTCACTGAGCAACTCCTTCCCTGCTCCACGCACTCACTCACTGAGCCATTCCTTCACTGCTCCACTCACTAACTAAGCCACTCCTTCACTGCCCAACTCACTCACTCATTGAGCAACTCCTTCACTGCTTCATTCACTCCCTCACTGAGCTACTCCTTCACTGCTCCACTCTATCACATAATGAGCAACTCTTTCACTGCTCCACTCACTCACTCACTGATCCATTCCGTCACTGCTCCACTCATTCATTGAGCCATCCTTCACTTCTCCACTCACTCACTGATCCACTCCTTCACTGCTCCACTCACTCACTAACTGAGCCATTCCTTCACTGCTCCACTCACTCACTGAGCCATTCCTTCACTGCCTCACTCACTCACTACCTGAGCCACTCCTTCACTACTGCACTCACTCATTCACTGAGCCACTCCTTCAATGCTCCACTCACTAACTAAGCCACTTCTTCACTGCCCAACTCACTCACTCATTGAGCCACTCCTTCACTGCTCCACTCACTCACTCACTGAGCCACTCCTTCACTGCTCCATTCACTCCCTAACTGAGCAAATCCTTCACTGCTCCACTCACTCACTGAGCCGCTCCTTCAATTCTCCACTCACTCACTAACAGAGCCACTCCTTCACATCTCCACTCACTCACTGAGCCACTCCTTCACTGCTCCACACACTCACTAACAGAGCCACTCCTTCACTACTCCACTCATTCACTCACTGAGACACTCCTTCACTGCTCCACACACTCACTCACTCCTTCACTGCTCCATTCACTCCCTCACTGAGCAAATCCTTCACTGCTACACTGACTCACCGAGCCACTCCTTATCAGCTCCACTCACTCACTGAGCCACTTCTGCACTGCTCCACACACTCACTAACTGAGCCACTCCTTCACTGCTCCACTCACTCAGTCATGAGCCACTCCTTAACTGCTAGACTCACTCACTAACTGAGCAACTCCTTCACTGCTCCACTCACTCACTCACTGAGCCAATCCTTCACATCTCCACTCACTACCTGAGCCACTCCTTCACGGCTCCACTCACTCAGTGATGAGCCACTCCTTCACTACTCTACTCACTAACTAAGCCACTCCTTCAGTGCTCCACTCAGTCACTAACTGAGCCACTCCATCACTGCTCCACTCACTCACTGAGCCACTCCTTCACTGCTCCACTCACTCACTAACTGAGCCACTCCTTCACTGCTGTACTCACTCACTGAGCCACTCCTTCACTGCTCCACTGACTCACTGAGCCACTACTTCACTGCTCCACTCACTCACTGATGAGCCACTCCTTCACTACTCCACTCACTGTCTCACTGAGCCACACCTTCACTGCTCCACTCACCTACTCAGCCACTCCTTCACTGCTCTATTCACTCACTCACTGAGCTACTCCTTCACTGCTCCACTCACTCACTGAGGCACTCCTTCATTGCTCCACTCACTCACTGAGACACTCCTTCACAGCTCCACTCACTCACTCACTGAGCCACTCCTTCACTGCTCCACTCACTCACTGAGCCACTCCATCACAGCTCCACTTATTCACTTACTGAGCCATTTCTTCACTGCTCCAGTCACTAACTGATCAACTCCTTCACTGCTCACTCACTCACTCACTGAGCCATTGCTTCACTGCTCCACACACTCAATCACTCATCGAGCCACTCCTTCACTGCAGTGCTCCACTCACTCACTAACTGAGCTCTCCTTCACTGCTCTACTCACTCACAGAGCCACTCCTTCACTGCTCCACTCAGTCACTCAATGAACACTCAATCACTGCTCTACTCACTCACTGAGCCACTCCTTCACTGCTCCACTCACTCACAGAGCCACTCCTTCACTGCTCCACTCACTCACTGAGCCACTCCTTCAGTGCTCCACTCAGTCACTAACTGAGCCACTCCATCACTGCTCCACTCACTCACTGAGCCACTCCTTCACTGCTCCACTCACTCACTAACTGAGCCACTCCTTCACTGCTGTACTCACTCACTGAGCCACTCCTTCACTGCTCCACTGACTCACTGAGCCACTACTTCACTGCTCCACTCACTCAATGATGAGCCACTCCTTCACTACTCTACTCACTGTCTCACTGAGCCACACCTTCACTGCTCCACTCACCTACTCAGCCACTCCTTCACTGCTCTATTCACTCACTCACTGAGCTACTCCTTCACTGCTCCACTCACTCACTGAGGCACTCCTTCATTGCTCCACTCACTCACTGAGCCACTCCTTCACAGCTCCACTCACTCACTCACTGAGCCACTCCTTCACTGCTCCACTCACTCACTGAGCCACTCCATCACAGCTCCACTTATTCACTTACTGAGCCATTTCTTCACTGCTCCAGTCACTAACTGATCAACTCCTTCACTGCTCACTCACTCACTCACTGAGCTATTCCTTCACTGCTCCACACACTCAATCACTCATCGAGCCACTCCTTCACTGCAGTGCTCCACTCACTCACTCACTGAGCCACTCCTTCAGTGCTCCACTCAGTCACTAACTTAGCCTCTCCTTCACTGCTCCACTCAGTCACTCAATGAACACTCCATCAATGCTCTACTCACTCACTGAGCCACTCCTTCAGTGCTCCACTCAGTCACTAACTTAGCCTCTCCTTCACTGCTCCACTCACTCACAGAGCCACTCCTTCACTGCTCCACTTAGTCACTCAATGAACACTCCTTCACTGCTCCACTCACTCACTAACTGAGCCACTCCTTCACTGCTCCACTCACTCACTGAGCCACTCCTTCACTGCTCCACTCACTAACTGAGCCACACCTTCACTGCTCCACTCACTCACTGATGAGCCACTCCTTCACTACTTTACTCACTGTCTCACTGAGCCACACCTTCACTGCTCCACTCACCTACTCAGCCACTCCTTCACTGCTCTATTCACTCACTCACTGAGCTACTCCTTCACTGCTCCACTCACTCACTGAGGCACTCCTTCATTGCTCCACTCACTCACTGAGCCACTCCTTCACTGCTCCACTCACTTACTCACTGAGCAACTCCTTCACTGCTCCACTCACTCACTCACTGAGCCATTCCTTCACTGCTCCACTCACTCACTGATCCACTCCTTCACTGCTCCACTCACTCACTAACTGAGCCATTCCATCACGGCTCCACTCACTCACAAAGACACTCCTTCACTGCTCCACTGACTCACTGAGCCACTCCTTCACTGCTCCACTCACTCACTGAGCCACTCCTTCACAGCTCCACTCACTCACTCACTGAGCCATTCCTTCACTGCTCCAGTCACTAACTGAGCAACTCCTTCACTGCTCCACTCACTCACTCAATGAGCAACTCCTTCACTGCTCCACTCACTCACTAACTGAGCCACTCCTTCACTGCTCTACTCACTCACTGAGACACTCCTTCACTGCTCCGCTCAGGCACTCACTGAGCCACTCCTTCACTGCTCCACTCACTCAATGATGAGCCACTCCTTCACCACTCTACTCACTGTCTCACTGAGCCACACCTTCACTGCTCCACTCACCTACTCAGCCACTCCTTCACTGCTCTATTCACTCACTCACAGAGCTACTCCTTCACTGCTCCACTCACTCACTGAGGCAATCCTTCATTGCTCCACTCACTCACTGAGCCACTCCTTCACTGCTGTACTCACTAACTGAGCCACTCCTTCACTGCTCCACTCACTCACTGACCCACTCCTTCACAGCTCCACTCACTCACTCACTGAGCCATTCCTTCACTGCTCCAGTCACTAACTGAGCAACTCCTTCACTGCTCACTCACTCACTCACTAGCCATTCCTTCACTGCTCCACTCACTCACTGAGCCACTCCTTCACTTCTCCACTCACTAACTGATCCACACCTTCACTGCTCCACTCACTCACTCAGCCACTCCTTCATTGCTCCACTCACTCACTGAGCCTCTCCTTCACAGCTCCACTCACTCACTCACTGAGCCACTCCTTCACTGCTCCAGTCACTAACTGAGCAACTCCTTCACTGCTCACTCACTCACTCACTAGCCACTCCTTCACTGCTCCACTCACTCACTGATGAGCCACTCCTTCACTACTCTACTCACTGTCTCACTGAGCCACACCTTCACTGCTCCACTCACCTACTCAGCCACTCCTTCACTGCTCTATTCACTCTTTCACTGAGCCATTCCTTCACTGCTCCACTCACTCACTCAATGAGCAACTCCTTCACTGTTCCACTCACTCACTAACTGAGCCACTTCTTCACTGCTCTACTCACTCACTGAGACACTCCTTCACTGCTCCGCTCAGGCACTCACTGAGCCACTCCTTCACTGCTCCACTCACTCACTGATGAGCCACTCCTTCACCACTCTACTCACTGTCTCACTGAGCCACACCTTCACTGCTCCACTCACCCACTCAGCCACTCCATCACTGCTCTATTCACTCACTCACAGAGCTACTCCTTCACTGATCCACTCACTCACTGAGGCAATCCTTAATTGCTCCACTCACTCACTGAGCCACTCCTTCACAGCTCCACTCACTCACTCACTGAGCCATTCCTTCACTGCTCCACTCACTCACTGACCCACTCCTTCACAGCTCCACTCACTCACTCACTGAGCCATTCCTTCACTGCTCCAGTCACTAACTGAGCAACTCCTTCACTGCTCACTCACTCACTCACTAGCCATTCCTTCACTGCTCCACTCACTCACTGAGCCACTCCTTCACTTCTCCACTCACTAACTGATCCACACCTTCACTGCTCCACTCACTCACTCAGCCACTCCTTCATTGCTCCACTCACTCACTGAGCCACTCCTTCACAGCTCCACTCACTCACTCACTGAGCCACACCTTCACTGCTCCAGTCACTAACTGAGCAACTCATTCACTGCTCACTCACTCACTCACTAGCCACTCCTTCACAGCTCCACTCACTCACTAACTGAGCCATTCCTTCATGGCTCCACTCACTCACTAAGCCACTCATTCACTGCTCCACTGACTCACTGAGCCACTCCTTCAGTGCTCCACTCACTCACTAACTGAGCCTCTCCTTCACTGCTCCACTCACTCACTGAGCCACTCCTTCACTCCTCCACTCACTCAGTCATGAGCCACTCCTTCACTGCTCCACTCACTAACTAAGCTACTCCTTCACTGCTCAACTCACTGACTAACTGAGCCACTCCTACACTGCTCTACTCACTCACTCACTGAGACAATCCTTCACTGCTCCACTCACTAACTAAGCCACTCTTTCACTGCTCCACTCACTCACTCATTGAGCCACTCCTTCACTGATCCACTCACTCACTCACTGAGGGACTCCTTCACTGCTTCACTCACTAACTAAGCCACTCCTTCACTGCTCCACTCACTCACTAAGCCACTCCTTACCTGCTCCACTCATTCACTAACTGAGCCATTCCTTCACTGCTCCACACACTCAATCACTCATCGAGCCACTCCTTCACTGCTCCACTCAATCACTGAGCCACTCCTTCACTGCAGTGCTCCACTCACTCACTAACTGAGCTCTCCTTCACTGCTCTACTCACTCACTGAGCCACTCCTTCAGTGCTCCACTCAGTCACTAACTTAGCCTCTCCTTCACTGCTCCACTCACTCACTGAGACACTCCTTCACTGCTCTATTCACTCACTCACTGAGCCATTCCTTCACTGCTCCAGTCACTAACTGAGCAACTCCTTCACTGCTCCACTCACTCACTCACTGAGCAACTCCTTCACTGCTCCACTCACTCATTAAGCCACTCCTTCACTGCTCCACTGACTCACTGAGCCACTACTTCACTGCTCCACTCACTCACTGATGAGCCACTCCTTCACTACTCTACTCACTGTCTCACTGAGCCACACCTTCACTGCTCCACTCACCTACTCAGCCACTCCTTCACTGCTCTATTCACTCACTCACTGAGCCATTCCTTCATTGCTTCAGTCACTAACTGAGCAACTCCTTCACTGCTCCACGCACTCACTCAATGAGCATTTCCTTCACTGCTCCACTCACTCACTGATCCACTCCTTCACTGCTCCACTCACTCACTAACTGAGCCACTCCTTCAGTGCTCCACTCACTCACTAACTGAGCCTCTTCTTCACTGCTCCACTCACTCACTGAGCCACTCCTTCACTCCTCCACTCACTCAGTCATGAGCCACTCCTTCACTGCTCCACTCACTAACTAAGCCACTCCTTCACTGCTCAACTCACTGACTAACTGAGCCACTCCTACACTGCTCTACTCACTCACTCACTGAGCCACTCCTTCACTGCTCCACTCACTCACTCATTGAGCCTCTACTTCACTGCTCCACTCACTCACTCACTGAGGGACTCCTTCACTGCTCCAGTCACTAACTAATCCACTCCTTCACTGCTCCACTCACTCACTAAGCCACTGCTTACCTGCTCCACTCACTCACTAACTGAGCCATTCCTTCACTGCTCCACACACTCAATCACTCATCGGGCCACTACTTCACTGCTCCACTCACTCACTGAGCCACTCCTTCAGTGCTCCACTCAGTCACTAACTTAGCCTCTCCTTCACTGCTCCACTCAGTCACTCAATGAACACTCCATCAATGCTCTACTCACTCACTGAGCCACTCCTTCAGTGCTCCACTCAGTCACTAACTTAGCCTCTCCTTCACTGCTCCACTCACTCACAGAGCCACTCCTTCACTGCTCCACTTAGTCACTCAATGAACACTCCTTCACTGCTCCACTCACTCACTAACTGAGCCACTCCTTCACTGCTCCACTCAATCACTGAACCACTCCTTCACTGCTCCACTCACTAACTGAGCCACTCCTTCACTGCTCCACTCACTCACTGATGAGCCACTCCTTCACTACTTTACTCACTGTCTCACTGAGCCACACCTTCACTGCTCCACTCACCTACTCAGCCACTCCTTCACTGCTCTATTCACTCACTCACTGAGCTACTCCTTCACTGCTCCACTCACTCACTGAGGCACTCCTTCATTGCTCCACTCACTCACTGAGCCACTCCTTCACTGCTCCACTCACTTACTCACTGAGCAACTCCTTCACTGCTCCACTCACTCACTCACTGTGCCATTCCTTCACTGCTCCACTCACTCACTGATCCACTCCTTCACTGCTCCACTCACTCACTAACTGAGCCATTCCATCACGGCTCCACTCACTCACTGAGCCACTCCTTCACAGCTCCACTCACTCACTCACTGAGCCATTCCTTCACTGCTCCAGTCACTAACTGAGCAACTCCTTCACTGCTCCACTCACTCACTCAATGAGCAACTCCTTCACTGCTCCACTCACTCACGAACTGAGCCACTCCTTCACTGCTCTACTCACTCACTGAGACACTCCTTCACTGCTCCGCTCAGGCACTCACTGAGCCACTCCTTCACTGCTCCACTCACTCAAAGATGAGCCACTCCTTCACCACTCTACTTACTGTCTCACTGAGCCACACCTTCACTGCTCCACTCACCTACTCAGCCACTCCTTCACTGCTCTATTCACTCACTCACAGAGCTACTCCTTCACTGCTCCACTCACTCACTGAGGCAATCCTTCATTGCTCCACTCACTCACTGAGCCACTCCTTCACTGCTGTACTCACTAACTGAGCCACTCCTTCACAGCTCCACTCACTCACTGACCCACTCCTTCACAGCTCCACTCACTCACTCACTGAGCCATTCCTTCACTGCTCCAGTCACTAACTGAGCAACTCCTTCACTGCTCACTCACTCACTCACTAGCCATTCCTTCACTGCTCCACTCACTCACTGAGCCACTCCTTCACTTCTCCACTCACTAACTGATCCACACCTTCACTGCTCCACTCACTCACTCAGCCACTCCTTCATTGCTCCACTCACTCACTGAGCCTCTCCTTCACAGCTCCACTCACTCACTCACTGAGCCACTCCTTCACTGCTCCAGTCACTAACTGAGCAACTCCTTCACTGCTCACTCACTCACTCACTAGCCACTCCTTCACAGCTCCACTCACTCACTAACTGAGCCATTCCTTCATGGCTCCACTCACTCACTAAGCAACTCCTTCACTGCTCCACTGACTCACTGAGCCACTCCTTCACTGCTCCAGTCACTAACTGAGCAACTCCTTCACTGCTACACTCACTCACTCACTGAGCAACTCCTTCACTGCTCCACTCACTCATTAAGCCACTCCTTCACTGCTCCACTGACTCACTGAGCCACTACTTCACTGCTCCACTCACTCACTGATGAGCCACTCCTTCACTACTCTACTCACTGTCTCACTGAGCCACACCTTCACTGCTCCACTCACCTACTCAGCCACTCCTTCACTGCTCTATTCACTCACTCACTGAGCCATTCCTTCACTGCTCCACTCACTCACTGATCCACTCCTTCACTGCTCCACTCACTCACTAACTGAGCCACTCCTTCAGTGCTCCACTCACTCACTAACTGAGCCTCTTCTTCACTGCTCCACTCACTCACTGAGCCACTCCTTCACTCCTCCACTCACTCAGTCATGAGCCACTCCTTCACTGCTCCTCTCACTAACTAAGCCACTCCTTCACTGCTCAACTCACTGACTAACTGAGCCACTCCTACACTGCTCTAATCACTCACTCACTGAGCCACTCCTTCACTGCTCCACTCATGAACTAAGCCACTCTTTCACTGCTCCACTCACTCACTCACTGAGGGACTCCTTCACTGCTCCACTCACTAACTAAGCCACTCCTTCACTGCTCCACTCACTCACTAAACACTCCTTACCTGCTCCACTCACTCACTAACTGAGCCACTCCTTCACTGCTCCACTCACTCACTGAGCCACTCCTTCACTGCAGTGCTCCACTCACTCACTAACTGAGCTCTCCTTAACTGCTCCACTCACTCACAGATCCACTCCTTCACTGCTCCACTCAGTCACTCAATGAACACTCCTTCACTGCTCCACTCACTCACTAACTGAGCCACTCCTTCACTGCTCCACTCACTCACTGAGCCACTCCTTCACTGCTCCACTCATTCACTAACTGAGCCACTCCTTCACTGCTGTACTCACTCACTGAGCCACTCCTTCACTGCTCCACTCACTAACTGAGCCACTCCTTCACTGCTCCACTTACTCACTGATGAGCCACTCCTTCACTACTCTACTCACTGTCTCACTGAGCCACACCTTCACTGCTCCACTCACCTACTCAGCCACTCCTTCACTGCTCTATTCACTCACTCACTGAGCTACTCCTTCACTGCTCCACTCACTCACTGAGGCTCTCCTTCATTGCTCCACTCACTCACTGAGCCACTCCTTCACAGCTCCACTCACTCACTCACTGAGCCATTCCTTCACTGTTCCAGTCACTAACTAAGCAACTCCTTCACTGCTCCACTCACTCACTCACTGATCCACTCCTTCACTGCTCCACTGACTCACTAACTGAGCCATTCCATCACGGCTCCACTCACTCACAAAGCCACTCCTTCACTGCTCCACTGACTCACTGAGCCACTCCTTCACTGCTCCACTCACTCACTGAGCCACTCCTTCACAGCTCCACTCACTCATTCACTGAGCCATTCCTTCACTGCTCCAGTTACTAACTGAGCAACTCCTTCACTGCTCCACTCACTCACTCAATGAGCAACTCCTTCACTGCTCCACTCACTCACTAACTGAGCCACTTTTTCACTGCTCTACTCACTCACTGAGACACTCCTTCACTGCTCCGCTCAGGCACTCACTGAGCCACTCCTTCACTGCTCCACTCACTCACTGATGAGCCACTCCTTCACCACTCTACTCACTGTCTCACTGAGCCACACCTTCACTGCTCCACTCACCTACTCAGCCACTCCTTCACTGCTCTATTCACTCACTCACAGAGCTACTCCTTCACTGCTCCACTCACTCACTGAGGCAATCCTTCATTGCTCCACTCACTCACTGAGCCACTCCTTCACAGCTCCACTCACTCACTCACTGAGCCATTCCTTCACTGCTCCACTCACTCACTGACCCACTCCTTCACATCTCCACTCACTCACTCACTGAGCCATTCCTTCACTGCTCCAGTCACTAACTGAGCAACTCCTTCACTGCTCACTCACTCACTCACTAGCCATTCCTTCACTGCTGCACTCACTCACTGAGCCATTCCTTCACTGCTCCACTCACTCACTGATCCACTCCTTCACTGCTCCACTCACTAACTAAGCCACTCCTTCAGTGCTCCACTCACTCACTAACTGAGCCTCTCCTTCACTGCTCCAAGCATTCCCTGAGCCACTCCTTCACTCCTCCACTCACTCAGTCATGAGCCACTCCTTCACTGCTCCACTCACTAACTAAGCCACTCTTTCACTGCTCCACTCACTCACTCATTGATACACTCCTTCACTGCTCCACTCACTCACTCACTGAGGGACTCCTTCACTGCTCCACTCACTCACTAAGCCACTCCTTCACTGCTCCACTCACTCACTGAGCCACTCCTTCATTCCTCCACTCACTCAGTCATGAGCCACTCCACACTGCTCCACTCACTAACTAAGCCACTCCTACACTGCTCTACTCACTCACTCACTGAGCCACTCCTACACTGCTCTACTCACTCACTCACTGAGCCACTCCTTCACTGCAGTGCTCCACTCACTCACTAACTGAGCTCTCCTTCACTGCTCCACTCAGTCACTCAATGAACACTCCATCACTGCTCTACTCACTCACTGAGCCACTCCTTCACTGCTCTATTCACTCACTCACTGAGCCATTCCTTCACTGCTCCACTCACTCACTGATCCACTCCTTCAGTGCTCCACTCACTCACTAACTGAGCCTCTTCTTCACTGCTCCACTCACTCACTGAGCCACGCCTTCACTCCTCCACTCACTCAGTCATGAGCCACTCCTTCACTGCTCCTCTCACTAACTAAGCCACTCCTTCACTGCTCAACTCACTGACTAACTGAGCCACTCCTACACTACACTACTCACTCACTCACTGAGCCACTCCTTCACTGCTCCACTCATGAACTAAGCCACTCTTTCACTGCTCCACTCACTCACTCACTGAGGGACTCCTTCACTGCTCCACTCACTAACTAAGCCACTTCTTCACTGCTCCACTCACTCACTAAACACTCCTTAACTGCTCCACTCACTCACTAACTAAGCCACTCCTTCACTGCTCCACTCACTCACTGAGCCACTCCTTCACTGCAGTGCTCCACTCACTCACTAACTGAGCTCTCCTTAACTGCTCCACTCACTCACAGAGCCACTCCTTCACTGCTCCACTCAGTCACTCAATGAAAACTCCTTCACTGCTCCACTCACTCACTAACTGAGCCACTCCTTCACTGCTCCACTCACTCACTGAGCCACTCCTTCACTGCTCCACTCACTCACTAACTGAGCCACTCCTTCACTGCTGTACTCACTCACTGAGCCACTCCTTCACTGCTCCACTCACTAACTGAGCCACTCCTTCACTGCTCCACTCACTCACTGATGAGCCACTCCTTCACTACTCTACTCACTGTCTCACTGAGCCACACCTTCACTGCTCCACTCACCTACTCAGCCACTCCTTCACTGCTCTATTCACTCACTCACTGAGCTACTCCTTCACTGCTCCACTCACTCACTGAGGCACTCCATCATTGCTCCACTCACTCACTGAGCCACTCCTTCACAGCTCCACTCACTCACTCACTGAGCCATTCCTTCACTGTTCCAGTCACTAACTAAGCAACTCCTTCACTGCTCCACTCACTCACTCACTGAGCAACTCCTTCACTGCTCCACTCCCTCACTCACTGAGCCATTCCTTCACTGCTCCACTCACTCACTGATCCACTCCTTCACTGCTCCACTCACTCACTAACTGAGCCATTCCATCACGGCTCCACTCACTCACAAAGCCACTCCTTCACTGCTCCACTGACTCACTGAGCCACTCCTTCACTGCTCCACTCACTCACTGAGCCACTCCTTCACAGCTCCACTCACTCACTCACTGAGCCATTCCTTCACTGCTCCAGTCACTAACTGAGCAACTCCTTCACTGCTCCACTCACTCACTCAATGAGCAACTCCTTCACTGCTCCGCTCATGCACTCACTGAGCCACTCGTTCACTGCTCCACTCACTCACTGATGAGCCACTCCTTCACCACTCTACTCACTGTCTCACTGAGCCACACCTTCACTGCTCCACTCACCTACTCAGCCACTCCTTCACTGCTCTATTCACTCACTCACAGAGCTACTCCTTCACTGCTCCACTCACTCACTGAGGCAATCCTTCATTGCTCCACTCACTCACTGAGCCACTCCTTCACCGCTCCACTCACTCACTCACTGAGCCATTCCTTCACTGCTCCACTCACTCACTGACCCACTCCTTCACAGCTCCACTCGGTCACTCACTGAGCCATTCCTTCACTGCTCCAGTCACTAACTGAGCAACTCCTTCACTGCTCACTCACTCACTCACTAGCCATTCCTTCACTGCTCCACTCACTCACTGAGCCACTCTTTCACTTCTCCACTCACTAACTGATCCACACCTTCACTGCTCCACTCACTCACTCAGCCACTCCTTCATTGCTCCACTCACTCACTGAGCCACTCCTTCACAGCTCCACTCACTCACTCACTGAGCCACTCCTTCACTGCTCCAGTCACTAACTGAGCAACTCCTTCACTGCTCACTCACTCACTCACTAGCCACTCCTTCACAGCTCCACTCACTCACTAACTGAGCCATTCCTTCATGGCTCCACTCACTCACTAAGCCACTCAGTCACTGCTCCACTGACTCACTGAGCCACTCCTTCAGTGCTCCACTCACTCACTAACTGAGCCTCTTCTTCACTGCTCCACTCACTCACTGAGCCACTCCTTCACTACTCCACTCACTCAGTCATGAGCCACTCCTTCACTGCTCCACTCACTAACTAAGCCACTCCTTCACTGCTCAACTCACTGACTAACTGAGCCACTCCTACACTGCTCTACTCACTCACTCACTGAGCCACTCCTTCACTGCTCCACTCACTCACTCATTGAGCCTCTCCTTCACTGCTCCACTCACTCACTCACTGAGGGACTCCTTCACTGCTCCACTCACTAACTAAGCCACTCCTTCACTGCTCCACTCACTCACTAAGCCACTCCTTACCTGCTCCACTCACTCACTAACTGAGCCATTCCTTCACTGCTCCACACACTCAATCACTCATCGGGCCACTACTTCACTGCTCCACTCACTCACTGAGCCACTCCTTCAGTGCTCCACTCAGTCACTAACTTAGCCTCTCCTTCACTGCTCCACTCAGTCACTCAATGAACACTCCATCAATGCTCTACTCACTCACTGAGCCACTCCTTCAGTGCTCCACTCAGTCACTAACTTAGCCTCTCCTTCACTGCTCCACTCACTCACAGAGCCACTCCTTCACTGCTCCACTTAGTCACTCAATGAACACTCCTTCACTGCTCCACTCACTCACTAACTGAGCCACTCCTTCACTGCTCCACTCACTCACTCAGCCACTCCTTCACTGCTCTATTCACTCACTCACTGAGCTACTCCTTCACTGCTCCACTCACTCACTGAGGCACTCCTTCATTGCTCCACTCACTCACTGAGCCACTCCTTCACTGCTCCACTCACTTACTCACTGAGCAACTCCTTCACTGCTCCACTCACTCACTCACTGAGCCATTCCTTCACTGCTCCACTCACTCACTGATCCACTCCTTCACTGCTCCACTCACTCACTAACTGAGCCATTCCATCACGGCTCCACTCACTCACAAAGACACTCCTTCACTGCTCCACTGACTCACTGAGCCACTCCTTCACTGCTCCACTCACTCACTGAGCCACTCCTTCACAGCTCCACTCACTAACTCACTGAGCCATTCCTTCACTGCTCCAGTCACTAACTGAGCAACTCCTTCACTGCTCCACTCACTCACTCAATGAGCAACTCCTTCACTGCTCCACTCACTCACTAACTGAGCCACTCCTTCACTGCTCTACTCACTCACTGAGACACTCCTTCACTGCTCCGCTCAGGCACTCACTGAGCCACTCCTTCACTGCTCCACTCACTCAATGATGAGCAACTCCTTCACCACTCTACTCACTGTCTCACTGAGCCACACCTTCACTGCTCCACTCACCTACTCAGCCACTCCTTCACTGCTCTATTCACTCACTCACAGAGCTACTCCTTCACTGCTCCACTCACTCACTGAGGCAATCCTTCATTGCTCCACTCACTCACTGAGCCACTCCTTCACTGCTGTACTCACTAACTGAGCCACTCCTTCACTGCTCCACTCACTCACTGACCCACTCCTTCACAGCTCCACTCACTCACTCACTGAGCCATTCCTTCACTGCTCCAGTCACGAACTGAGCAACTCCTTCACTGCTCACTCACTCACTCACTAGCCATTCCTTCACTGCTCCACTCACTCACTTAGCCACTCCTTCACTTCTCCACTCACTAACTGATCCACACCTTCACTGCTCCACTCACTCACTCAGCCACTCCTTCATTGCTCCACTCACTCACTGAGCCTCTCCTTCACAGCTCCACTCACTCACTCACTGAGCCACTCCTTCACTGCTCCAGTCACTAACTGAGCAACTCCTTCACTGCTCACTCACTCACTCACTAGCCACTCCTTCACAGCTCCACTCACTCACTAACTGAGCCATTCCTTCATGGCTCCACTCACTCACTAAGCAACTCCTTCACTGCTCCACTGACTCACTGAGCCACTCCTTCACTGCTCCAGTCACTAACTGAGCAACTCCTTCACAGCTCCACTCACTCACTAACTGAGACATTCCTTCATGGCTCCACTCACTCATTAAGCCACTCCTTCACTGCTCCACTGACTCACTGAGCCACTACTTCACTGCTCCACTCACTCAATGATGAGCCACACCTTCACTGCTCCACTCACCTACTCAGCCACTCCTTCAATGCTCTATTCACTCACTCACTGAGCCATTCCTTCACTGCTCCACTCACTCACTGATCCACTCCTTCACTGCTCCACTCACTCACTAACTGAGCCACTCCTTCAGTGCTCCACTCACTCACTAACTGAGCCATTCCTTCATGGCTCCACTCACTCACTAAGCAACTCCTTCACTGCTCCACTGACTCACTGAGCCACTCCTTCACTGCTCCAGTCACTAACTGAGCAACTCCTTCACTGCTCCACTCACTCACTCACTGAGCAACTCCTTCACTGCTCCACTCACTCATTAAGCCACTCCTTCACTGCTCCACTGACTCACTGAGCCACTACTTCACTGCTCCACTCACTCACTGATGAGCCACTCCTTCACTACTCTACTCACTGTCTCACTGAGCCACACCTTCACTGCTCCACTCACCTACTCAGCCACTCCTTCACTGCTCTATTCACTCGCTCACTGAGCCATTCCTTCACTGCTCCACTCACTCACTGATCCACTCCTTCACTGCTCCACTCACTCACTAACTGAGCCACTCCTTCAGTGCTCCACTCACTCACTAACTGAGCCTCTTCTTCACTGCTCCACTCACTCACTGAGCCACTCCTACACTGCTCTACTCACTCACTCACTGAGCCACTCCTTCACTGCTCCACTCATGAACTAAGCCACTCTTTCACTGCTCCACTCACTCACTCACTGAGGGACTCCTTCACTGCTCCACTCACTAACTAAGCCACTCCTTCACTGCTCCACTCACTCACTAAACACTCCTTACCTGCTCCACTCACTCACTAACTGAGCCACTCCTACACTGCTCTACTCACTCACTCACTGAGCCACTCCTTCACTGCTCCACTCATGAACTAAGCCACTCTTTCACTGCTCCACTCACTCACTCACTGAGGGACTCCTTCACTGCTCCACTCACTAACTAAGCCACTCCTTCACTGCTCCACTCACTCACTAAACACTCCTTACCTGCTCCACTCACTCACTAACTGAGCCACTCCTTCACTGCTCCACTCACTCACTGAGCCACTCCTTCACTGCAGTGCTCCACTCACTCACTAACTGAGCTCTCCTTAACTGCTCCACTCACTCACAGATCCACTCCTTCACTGCTCCACTCAGTCACTCAATGAACACTCCTTCACTGCTCCACTCACTCACTAACTGAGCCACTCCTTCACTGCTCCACTCACTCACTGAGCCACTCCTTCACTGCTCCACTCACTCACTAACTGAGCCACTCCTTCACTGCTGTACTCACTCACTGAGCCACTCCTTCACTGCTCCACTCACTAACTGAGCCACTCCTTCACTGCTCCACTTACTCACTGATGAGCCACTCCTTCACTACTCTACTCACTGTCTCACTGAGCCACACCTTCACTGCTCCACTCACCTACTCAGCCACTCCTTCACTGCTCTATTCACTCACTCACTGAGCTACTCCTTCACTGCTCCACTCACTCACTGAGGCACTCCTTCATTGCTCCACTCACTCACTGAGCCACTCCTTCACAGCTCCACTCACTCACTCACTGAGCCATTCCTTCACTGTTCCAGTCACTAACTAAGCAACTCCTTCACTGCTCCACTCACTCACTCACTGAGCAACTCCTTCACTGCTCCACTCCCTCACTCACTGAGCCATTCCTTCACTGCTCCACTCACTCACTGAGCCACTCCTTCACTGCTCCACTCACTCACTAACTGAGCCATTCCATCACTGCTCCACTCACTCACAAACCCTCTCCTTCACTGCTCCACTGACTCACTGAGCCACTCCTTCACTGCTCCACTCACTCACTGAGCCACTCCTTCACAGCTCCACTCACTCACTCACTGAGCCATTCCTTCACTGCTCCAGTTACTAACTGAGCAACTCCTTCACTGCTCCACTCACTCACTCAATGAGCAACTCCTTCACTGCTCCACTCACTCACTAACTGAGCCACTTCTTCACTGCTCTACTCACTCACTGAGACACTCCTTCACTGCTCCGCTCAGGCACTCACTGAGCCACTCCTTCACTGCTCCACTCACTCACTGATGAGCCACTCCTTCACCACTCTACTCACTGTCTCACTGAGCCACACCTTCACTGCTCCACTCACCTACTCAGCCACTCCTTCACTGCTCTATTCACTCACTCACAGAGCTACTCCTTCACTGCTCCACTCACTCACTGAGGCAATCCTTCATTGCTCCACTCACTCACTGAGCCACTCCATCACAGCTCCACTCACTCACTCACTGAGCCATTCCTTCACTGCTCCACTCACTCACTGACCCACTCCTTCACATCTCCACTCACTCACTCACTGAGCCATTCCTTCACTGCTCCAGTCACTAACTGAGCAACTCCTTCACTGCTCACTCACTCACTCACTAGCCATTCCTTCACTGCTCCACTCACTCACTGAGCCATTCCTTCACTGCTCCACTCACTCACTGATTCACTCCTTCACTGCTCCACTCACTAACTAAGCCACTCATTCAGTGTTCCACTCACTCACTAACTGAGCCTCTCCTTCACTGCTCCAAGCACTCACTGAGCCACTCCTTCACTCCTCCACTCACTCAGTAATGAGCCACTCCTTCATTGCTCCACTCACTAACTAAGCCACTCTTTCACTGCTCCACTCACTCACTCATTGAGCCACTCCTTCACTGCTCCACTCACTCACTCACTGAGGGACTCCTTAACTGCTCCACTCACTCACTCAGCCACTCCTTCACTGCTCCACTCACTCACTGAGCCACCCCTTCATTCCTCCACTCACTAAGTCATGAGCCACTCCACACTGCTCCACTCACTAACTAAGCCACTCATACACTGCTCTACTCACTCACTCACTGAGCCACTCCTACACTGCTCTACTCACTCACTCACTGAGCCACTCCTTCACTGCAGTGCTCCACTCACTCACTAACTGAGCTCTCCTTCACTGCTCTACTCACTCACAGAGCCACTCCTTCACTGCTCCACTCAGTCACTCAATGAACACTCCATCACTGCTCTACTCACTCACTGAGCCACTCCTTCACTGCTCTATTCATTCACTCACTGAGCCATTCCTTCACTGCTCCACTCACTCACTGATCCACTCCTTCACTGCTCCACTCACTCACTAACTGAGCCACTCCTTCAGTGCTCCACTCACTCACTAACTGAGCCTCTTCTTCACTGCTCCACTCACTCACTGAGCCAATCCTTCACTCCTCCACTCACTCAGTCATGAGCCACTCCTTCACTGCTCCTCTCACTAACTAAGCCACTCCTTCACTGCTCAACTCACTGACTAACTGAGCCACTCCTACACTGCTCTATTCACTCACTCACTGAGCCACTCCTTCACTGCTCCTCTCATGAACTAAGCCACTCTTTCACTGCTCCACTCACTCACTCACTGAGGGACTCCTTCACTGCTCCACTCACTAACTAAGCCACTCCTTCACTGCTCCACTCACTCACTAAACACTCCTTACCTGCTCCACTCACTCACTAACTGGGCTCTCCTTAACTGCTCCACTCACTCACAGAGCCACTCCTTCACTGCTCCACTCAGTCACTCAATGAACACTCCTTCACTGCTCCACTCACTCACTAACTGAGCCACTCCTTCACTGCTCCACTCACTCACTGAGCCACTCCTTCACTGCTCCACTCACTCACTAACTGAGCCAGTCCTTCTCTGCTGTACTCACTCACTGAGCCACTCCTTCACTGCTCCACTCACTAACTGAGCCACTCCTTCACTGCTCCACTCACTCACTGATGAGCCACTCCTTCACTACTCTACTCACTGTCTCACTGAGCCACACCTTCACTTCTCCACTCACCTACTCAGCCACTCCTTCACTGCTCTATTCACTCACTCACTGAGCTACTCCTTCACTGCTCCACTCACTCACTGAGGCACTCCTTCATTGCTCCACTCACTCACTGAGCCACTCCTTCACAGCTCCACTCACTCACTCACTGAGCCATTCCTTCACTGTTCCAGTCACTAACTAAGCAACTCCTTCACTGCTCCACTCCCTCACTCACTGAGCAACTTCTTCACTGCTCCACTCCCTCAATCACTGAGCCATTCCTTCACTGCTCCACTCACTCACTGATCCACTCCTTCACTGCTCCACTCACTCACTAACTGAGCCATTCCATCACGGCTCCACTCACTCACAAAGCCACTCCTTCACTGCTCCACTGACTCACTGAGCCACTCCTTCACTGCTCCACTCACTCACTGAGCCACTCCTTCACAGCTCCACTCACTCACTCACTGAGCCATTCCTTCACTGCTCCAGTCACTAACTGAGCAACTCCTTCACTGCTCCACTCACTCACTCAATAAGCAACTCCTTCACTGCTCCACTCACTAACTGAGCCACTCCTTCACTGCTCCACTCACTCACTGATGAGCCACTCCTTCACTACTCTACTCACTGTCTCACTGAGCCACACCTTCACTGCTCCACTCACCTACTCAGCCACTCCTTCACTGCTCTATTCACTCACTCACTGAGCTACTCCTTCACTGCTCCACTCACTCACTGAGGCACTCCATCATTGCTCCACTCACTCACTGAGCCACTCCTTCACAGCTCCACTCACTCACTCACTGAGCCATTCCTTCACTGTTCCAGTCACTAACTAAGCAACTCCTTCACTGCTCCACTCACTCACTCACTGAGCAACTCCTTCACTGCTCCACTCCCTCACTCACTGAGCCATTCCTTCACTGCTCCACTCACTCACTGATCCACTCCTTCACTGCTCCACTCACTCACTAACTGAGCCATTCCATCACGGCTCCACTCACTCACAAAGCCACTCCTTCACTGCTCCACTGACTCACTGAGCCACTCCTTCACTGCTCCACTCACTCACTGAGCCACTCCTTCACAGCTCCACTCACTCACTCACTGAGCCATTCCTTCACTGCTCCAGTCACTAACTGAGCAACTCCTTCACTGCTCCACTCACTCACTCAATGAGCAACTCCTTCACTGCTCCGCTCATGCACTCACTGAGCCACTCGTTCACTGCTCCACTCACTCACTGATGAGCCACTCCTTCACCACTCTACTCACTGTCTCACTGAGCCACACCTTCACTGCTCCACTCACCTACTCAGCCACTCCTTCACTGCTCTATTCACTCACTCACAGAGCTACTCCTTCACTGCTCCACTCACTCACTGAGGCAATCCTTCACTGCTCCACACACTCACTAACAGAGCCACTCCTTCACTGCTCCACTCACTCACTCACTGAGACACTCCTTCACTGCTCCACTCACTGACTGAGCCTCTCCCTCACTGCTCCACTCACTCAGTCATGAGCCACTCCTTAACTGCTAGACTCACTCACTCACTGAGCCACTCCTTCACTGCGGCACTCACTCACTAACTGAGCCATTCCTTCACTGCTCCACTCATTCAATCACTAACTGAGCTCTCCTTCACTGCTCTACTCACTTACAGAGCCACTCCTTCAGTGCTCCACTCACTCACTCACTGAGCCACTCCTTCAGGGCTCCACTCACTCACTAACTGAGCCTCTCCTTCACTGCTCCACTCAGTCACTAACTGAGCCACTCCTTCACTGCTCCACTCACTCACTCACTGAGGGACTACTTCACTGCTCCAATCACTAACTAAGCCACTCCTTCACTGCTCCACTCACTCACTAAGCCACTCCTTACCTGCTCCACTCATTCACTAACTGAGCCATTCCTTCACTGCTCCACACACTCAATCACTCATCGGGCCACTCCTTCACTGCTCCACTCACTCACTGAGCCACTCCTTCACTGCAGTGCTCCACTCACTCACTAACTGAGCCACTCCTTCACTGCTCAACTCACTGACTAACTGAGCCACTCCTACACTGCTCTATTCACTCACTCACTGAGCCACTCCTTCACTGCTCCTCTCATGAACTAAGCCACTCTTTCACTGCTCCACTCACTCACTCACTGAGGGACTCCTTCACTGCTCCACTCACTAACTAAGCCACTCCTTCACTGCTCCACTCACTCACTAAACACTCCTTACCTGCTCCACTCACTCACTAACTGGGCTCTCCTTAACTGCTCCACTCACTCACAGAGCCACTCCTTCACTGCTCCACTCAGTCACTCAATGAACACTCCTTCACTGCTCCACTCACTCACTAACTGAGCCACTCCTTCACTGCTCCACTCACTCACTGAGCCACTCCTTCACTGCTCCACTCACTCACTAACTGAGCCAGTCCTTCTCTGCTGTACTCACTCACTGAGCCACTCCTTCACTGCTCCACTCACTAACTGAGCCACTCCTTCACTGCTCCACTCACTCACTGATGAGCCACTCCTTCACTACTCTACTCACTGTCTCACTGAGCCACACCTTCACTTCTCCACTCACCTACTCAGCCACTCCTTCACTGCTCTATTCACTCACTCACTGAGCTACTCCTTCACTGCTCCACTCACTCACTGAGGCACTCCTTCATTGCTCCACTCACTCACTGAGCCACTCCTTCACAGCTCCACTCACTCACTCACTGAGCCATTCCTTCACTGTTCCAGTCACTAACTAAGCAACTCCTTCACTGCTCCACTCCCTCACTCACTGAGCAACTTCTTCACTGCTCCACTCCCTCAATCACTGAGCCATTCCTTCACTGCTCCACTCACTCACTGATCCACTCCTTCACTGCTCCACTCACTCACTAACTGAGCCATTCCATCACGGCTCCACTCACTCACAAAGCCACTCCTTCACTGCTCCACTGACTCACTGAGCCACTCCTTCACTGCTCCACTCACTCACTGAGCCACTCCTTCACAGCTCCACTCACTCACTCACTGAGCCATTCCTTCACTGCTCCAGTCACTAACTGAGCAACTCCTTCACTGCTCCACTCACTCACTCAATAAGCAACTCCTTCACTGCTCCACTCACTCACTAACTGAGCCACTTCTTCACTGCTCTACTCACTCACTGAGACACTCCTTCACTGCTCCGCTCAGGCACTCACTGAGCCACTCCTTCACTGCTCCACTCACTCACTGATGAGCCACTCCTTCACCACTCTACTCACTGTCTCACTGAGCCACACCTTCACTGCTCCACTCACCTACTCAGCCACTCCTTCACTGCTCTATTCACTCACTCACAGAGCTACTCCTTCACTGCTCCACTCACTCACTGAGGCAATCCTTCATTGCTCCACTCACTCACTGAGCCACTCCTTCACGGCTCCACTCACTCATTCACTGAGCCATTCCTTCACTGCTCCACTCACTCACTGACCCACTCCTTCACAGCTCCACTCACTCACTCACTGAGCCATTCCTTCACTGCTCCAGTCACTAACTGAGCAACTCCTTCACTGCTCACTCACTCACTCACTAGCCACTCCTTCACAGCTCCACTCACTCACTAACTGAGCCATTCCTTCATGGCTCCACTCACTCACTAAGCCACTCAGTCACTGCTCCACTGACTCACTGAGCCACTCCTTCAGTGCTCCACTCACTCACTAACTGAGCCTCTCCTTCACTGCTCCACTCACTCACTGAGCCACTCCTTCACTCCTCCACTCACTCAGTCATGAGCCACTCCTTCACTGCTCCACTCACTAACTAAGCCACTCCTTCACTGCTCAACTTACTGACTAACTGAGCCACTCCTTCACTGCTCTATTCACTCACTCACTGAGCCATTCCTTCACTGCTCCACTCACTCACTGATCCACTCCTTCACTACTGCACTCACTCACTAACTGAGCCACTCCTTCAGTGCTCCACTCACTCACTAACTGAGCCTCTCCTTCACTGCTCCACTCACTCACTGAGCCACTCCTTCACTCCTCTACTCACTCACTCACTGAGCCACTCCTTCACTGCTACACTCACTAACTAAGCCACTCTTTCACTGCTCCACTGACTCACTGATTGAGCCACTCCTTCACTGCTCCACTCACTCACTCACTGAGGGACTCCTTCACTGCTCCACTCACTAACTAAGCCACTCCTTCACTGCTCCACTCACTCACTAAGCTACTCCTTACCTGCCCCACTCACTCACTAACTGAGCCATTCCTTCACTGCTCCACACACTCAATCACTCATCGAGCCACTCCTTCAATGCTCCACTCACTCACTGAGCCACTCCTTCACTGCAGTGCTCCTCTCACTCACTAACTGAGCTCTCCTTCACTGCTCTACTCACTCACAGAGCCAATCCTTCACTGCTCCACTCAGTCACTCAATGAACACTCCATCACTGCTCTACTCACTCACTGAGCCACTCCTTCAGTGCTCCACTCAGTCACTAACTTAGCCTCTCCTTCACTGCTCCACTCACTCACTGAGCCACTCCTTCACTGCTCTATTCACTCACTCAATGAGCCATTCCTTCACTGCTCCAGTCTCTAACTGAGCAACTCCTTCACTGCTCCACTCACTCACTCACTGAGCCACTCCTTCACTGCAGTGCTCCACTCACTCACTAACTGAGCTCTCCTTAACTGCTCCACTCACTCACAGAGCCACTCCTTCACTGCTCCACTCAGTCACTCAATGAACACTCCTTCACTGCTCCACTCACTCACTAACTGAGCCACACCTTCACTGCTCCACTCACTCACTGAGCCACTCCTTCACTGCTCCACTCACTCACTAACTGAGCCAGTCCTTCACTGCTGTACTCACTCACTGAGCCACTCCTTCACTGCTCCACTCACTAACTGAGCCACTCCTTCACTGCTCCACTCACTCACTGATGAGCCACTCCTTCACTACTCTCCTCACTGTCTCACTGAGCCACTCCTTCACTTCTCCACTCACCTACTCAGCCACTCCTTCACTGCTCTATTCACTCACTCACTGAGCTACTCCTTCACTGCTCCACTCACTCACTGAGGCACTCCTTCATTGCTCCACTCACTCACTGAGCCACTCCTTCACAGCTCCACTCACTCACTCACTGAGCCATTCCTTCACTGTTCCAGTCACTAACTAAGCAACTCCTTCACTGCTCCACTCACTCACTCACTGAGCAACTCCTTCACTGCTCCACTCCATCACTCACTGAGCCATTCCTTCACTGCTCCACTCACTCACTGATCCACTCCTTCACTGCTCCACTCACTCACTAACTGAGCCATTCCATCACGGCTCCACTCACTCACAAAGCCACTCCTTCACTGCTCCACTGACTCACTGAGCCACTCCTTCACTGCTCCACTCACTCACTGAGCCACTCCTTCACAGCTCCACTCACTCACTCACTGAGCCATTCCTTCACTGCTCCAGTCACTAACTGAGCAACTCCTTCACTGCTCCACTCACTCGCTCAATAAGCAACTCCTTCACTGCTCCACTCACTCACTAACTGAGCCACTTCTTCACTGCTCTACTCACTCACTGAGACACTCCTTCACTGCTCCGCTCAGGCACTCACTGAGCCACTCCTTCACTGCTCCACTCACTCACTGATGAGCCACTCCTTCACCACTCTACTCACTGTCTCACTGAGCCACACCTTCACTGCTCCACTCACCTACTCAGCCACTCCTTCACTGCTCTATTCACTCACTCACAGAGCTACTCCTTCACTGCTCCACTCACTCACTGAGGCAATCCTTCATTGCTCCACTCACTCACTGAGCCACTCCTTCACGGCTCCACTCACTCACTCACTGAGCCATTCCTTCACTGCTCCACTCACTCACTGACCCACTCCTTCACAGCTCCACTCACTCACTCACTGAGCCATTCCTTCACTGCTCCAGTCACTAACTGAGCAACTCCTTCACTGCTCACTCACTCACTCACTAGCCATTCCTTCACTGCTCCACTCACTCACAGAGCCACTCCTTCACTTCTCCACTCACTAACTGATCCACACCTTCACTGCTCCACTCACTCACTCAGCCACTCCTTCATTGCTCCACTCACTCACTGAGCCACTCCTTCACAGCTCCACTCACTCACTGAGCCACTCCTTCACTCCTCCACTCACTCAGTCATGAGCCACTCCTTCACTGCTCCACTCACTAACTAAGCCACTCCTTCACTGCTTAACTCACTGACTAACTGAGCCACTCCTACACTGCTCTACTCACTCACTCACTGAGCCACTCCTTCACTGCTACACTCACTAACTAAGCCACTCTTTCACTGCTCCACTCACTCACTCATTGAGCCACTCCTTCACTGCTCCACTCACTCACTCACTGAGGGACTCCTTCACTGCTCCACTCACTAACTAAGCCACTCCTTCACTGCTCCACTCACTCACTAACTGAGCCATTCCTTCACTGCTCCACACACTCAATCACTCATCGAGCCACTCCTTCAATGCTCCACTCACTCACTGAGCCACTCCTTCACGGCTCCACTCACTCACTCACTGAGCCATTCCTTCACTGCTCCACTCACTCACTGACCCACTCCTTCACAGCTCCACTCACTCACTCACTGAGCCATTCCTTCACTGCAACAGTCACTAACTGAGCAACTCCTTCACTGCTCACTCACTCACTCACTAGCCACTCCTTCACAGCTCCACTCACTCACTAACTGAGCCATTCCTTCATGGCTCCACTCACTCACTAAGCCACTCAGTCACTGCTCCACTGACTCACTGAGCCACTCCTTCAGTGCTCCACTCACTCACTGAGCCACTCCTTCACTTCTCCACTCACTAACTGATCCACACCTTCACTGCTCCACTCACTCACTCAGCCACTCCTTCATTGCTCCACTCACTCACTGAGCCACTCCTTCACAGCTCCACTCACTCACTCACTGAGCCACTCCTTCACTGCTCCAGTCACTAACTGAGCAACTCCTTCACTGCTCACTCACTCACTCACTAGCCACTCCTTCACAGCTCCACTCACTCACTAACTGAGCCTCTCCTTCACTGCTCCACTCACTCACTGAGCCACTCCTTCACTCCTCCACTCACTCAGTCATGAGCCACTCCTTCACTGCTCCACTCACTAACTAAGCCACTCCTTCACTGCTCAACTTACTGACTAACTGAGCCACTCCTTCACTGCACTATTCACTCACTCACTGAGCCATTCCTTCACTGCTCCACTCACTCACTGATCCACTCCTTCACTGCTGCACTCACTCACTAACTGAGCCACTCCTTCAGTGCTCCACTCACTCACTAACTGAGCCTCTCCTTCACTGCTCCACTCACTCACTGAGCCACTCCTTCACTCCTCCACTCACTCAGTCATGAGCCACTCCTTCACTGCTCCACTCACTAACTAAGCCACTCCTTCACTGCTTAACTCACTGACTAACTGAGCCACTCCTACACTGCTCTACTCACTCACTCACTGAGCCACTCCTTCACTGCTACACTCACTAACTAAGCCACTCTTTCACTGCTCCACTCACTCACTCATTGAGCCACTCCTTCACTGCTCCACTCACTCACTCACTGAGGGACTCCTTCACTGCTCCACTCACTAACTAAGCCACTCCTTCACTGCTCCACTCACTCACTAAGCTACTCCTTACCTGCCCCACTCACTCACTAACTGAGCCATTCCTTCACTGCTCCACACACTCAATCACTCATCGAGCCACTCCTTCAATGCTCCACTCACTCACTGAGCCACTCCTTCACTGCAGTGCTCCACTCACTCACTAACTGAGCTCTCCTTCACTGCTCTACTCACTCACAGAGCCACTCCTTCACTGCTCCACTCAGTCACTCAATGAACACTCCATCACTGCTCTACTCACTCACTGAGCCACTCCTTCAGTGCTCCACTCAGTCACTAACTTAGCCTCTCCTTCACTGCTCCACTCACTCACTGAGCCACTCCTTCACTGCTCTATTCACTCACTCAATGAGCCATTCCTTCACTGCTCCAGTCACTAACTGAGCAACTCCTTCACTGCTCCACTCACTCACTCACTGAGCCACTCCTTCACTGCAGTGCTCCACTCACTCACTAACTGAGCTCTCCTTAACTGCTCCACTCACTCACAGAGCCACTCCTTTACTGCTCCACTCAGTCACTCAATGAACACTCCTTCACTGCTCCACTCACTCACTAACTGAGCCACACCTTCACTGCTCCACTCACTCACTGAGCCACTCCTTCACTGCTCCACTCACTCACTAACTGAGCCAGTCCTTCACTGCTGTACTCACTCACTGAGCCACTCCTTCACTGCTCCACTCACTAACTGAGCCACTCCTTCACTGCTCCACTCACTCACTGATGAGCCACTCCTTCACTACTCTCCTCACTGTCTCACTGAGCCACACCTTCACTTCTCCACTCACCTACTCAGCCACTCCTTCACTGCTCTATTCACTCACTCACTGAGCTACTCCTTCACTGCTCCACTCACTCACTGAGGCACTCCTTCATTGCTCCACTCACTCACTGAGCCACTCCTTCACAGCTCCACTCACTCACTCACTGAGCCATTCCTTCACTGTTCCAGTCACTAACTAAGCAACTCCTTCACTGCTCCACTCACTCACTCACTGAGCAACTCCTTCACTGCTCCACTCCATCACTCACTGAGCCATTCCTTCACTGCTCCACTCACTCACTGATCCACTCCTTCACTGCTCCACTCACTCACTAACTGAGCCATTCCATCACGGCTCCACTCACTCACAAAGCCACTCCTTCACTGCTCCACTGACTCACTGAGCCACTACTTCACTGCTCCACTCACTCACTGAGCCACTCCTTCACAGCTCCACTCACTCACTCACTGAGCCATTCCTTCACTGCTCCAGTCACTAACTGAGCAACTCCTTCACTGCTCCACTCACTCGCTCAATAAGCAACTCCTTCACTGCTCCACTCACTCACTAACTGAGCCACTTCTTCACTGCTCTACTCACTCACTGAGACACTCCTTCACTGCTCCGCTCAGGCACTCACTGAGCCACTCCTTCACTGCTCCACTCACTCACTGATGAGCCACTCCTTCACCACTCTACTCACTGTCTCACTGAGCCACACCTTCACTGCTCCACTCACCTACTCAGCCACTCCTTCACTGCTCTATTCACTCACTCACAGAGCTACTCCTTCACTGCTCCACTCACTCACTGAGGCAATCCTTCATTGCTCCACTCACTCACTGAGCCACTCCTTCACGGCTCCACTCACTCACTCACTGAGCCATTCCTTCACTGCTCCACTCACTCACTGACCCACTCCTTCACAGCTCCACTCACTCACTCACTGAGCCATTCCTTCACTGCTCCAGTCACTAACTGAGCAACTCCTTCACTGCTCACTCACTCACTCACTAGCCATTCCTTCACTGCTCCACTCACTCACAGAGCCACTCCTTCACTTCTCCACTCACTAACTGATCCACACCTTCACTGCTCCACTCACTCACTCAGCCACTCCTTCATTGCTCCACTCACTCACTGAGCCACTCCTTCACAGCTCCACTCACTCACTCACTGAGCCACTCCTTCACTGCTCCAGTCACTAACTGAGCAACTCCTTCACTGCTCACTCACTCACTCACTAGCCACTCCTTCACAGCTCCACTCACTCACTAACTGAGCCATTCCTTCATGGCTCCACTCACTCACTAAGCCACTCAGTCACTGCTCCACTGACTCACTGAGCCACTCCTTCAGTGCTCCACTCACTCACTAACTGAGCCTCTCCTTCACTGCTCCACTCACTCACTGAGCCACTCCTTCACTCCTCCACTCACTCAGTCATGAGCCACTCCTTCACTGCTCCACTCACTAACTAAGCCACTCCTTCACTGCTTAACTCACTGACTAACTGAGCCACTCCTACACTGCTCTACTCACTCACTCACTGAGCCACTCCTTCACTGCTACACTCACTAACTAAGCCACTCTTTCACTGCTCCACTCACTCACTCATTGAGCCACTCCTTCACTGCTCCACTCACTCACTCACTGAGGGACTCCTTCACTGCTCCACTCACTAACTAAGCCACTCCTTCACTGCTCCACTCACTCACTAAGCTACTCCTTACCTGCTCCACTCACTCACTAACTGAGCCATTCCTTCACTGCTCCACACACTCAATCACTCATCGAGCCACTCCTTCAATGCTCCACTCACTCACTGAGCCACTCCTTCACTGCTCCACTCAGTCACTCAATGAACACTCCATCACTGCTCTACTCACTCACTGAGCCACTCCTTCAGTGCTCCACTCAGTCACTAACTTAGCCTCTCCTTCACTGCTCCACTCACTCACTGAGCCACTCCTTCACTGCTCTATTCACTCACTCAATGAGCCATTCCTTCACTGCTCCAGTCACTAACTGAGCAACTCCTTCACTGCTCCACTCACTCACTCACTGAGCCACTCCTTCACTGCAGTGCTCCACTCACTCACTAACTGAGCTCTCCTTAACTGCTCCACTCACTCACAGAGCCACTCCTTCACTGCTCCACTCAGTCACTCAATGAACACTCCTTCACTGCTCCACTCACACACTAACTGAGCCACTCCTTCACTGCTCCACTCACTCACTGAGCCACTCCTTCACTGCTCCACTCACTCACTAACTGAGCCAGTCCTTCACTGCTGTACTCACTCACTGAGCCACTCCTTCACTGCTCCACTCACTAACTGAGCCACTCCTTCACTGCTCCACTCACTCACTGATGAGCCACTCCTTCACTACTCTACTCACTGTCTCACTGAGCCACACCTTCACTTCTCCACTCACCTACTCAGCCACTCCTTCACTGCTCTATTCACTCACTCACTGAGCTACTGCTTCACTGCTCCACTCACTCACTGAGGCACTCCTTCATTGCTCCACTCACTCACTGAGCCACTCCTTCACAGCTCCACTCACTCACTCACTGAGCCATTCCTTCACTGTTCCAGTCACTAACTAAGCAACTCCTTCACTGCTCCACTCACTCACTCACTGAGCAACTCCTTCACTGCTCCACTCCCTCACTCACTGAGCCATTCCTTCACTGCTCCACTCACTCACTGATCCACTCCTTCACTGCTCCACTCACTCACTAACTGAGCCATTCCATCACGGCTCCACTCACTCACAAAGCCACTCCTTCACTGCTCCACTGACTCACTGAGCCACTCCTTCACTGCTCCACTCACTCACTGAGCCACTCCTTCACAGCTCCACTCACTCACTCACTGAGCCATTCCTTCACTGCTCCAGTCACTAACTGAGCCACTTCTTCACTGCTCTACTCACTCACTGAGACACTCCTTCACTGCTCCGCTCAGGCACTCACTGAGCCACTCCTTCACTGCTCCACTCACTCACTGATGAGCCACTCCTTCACCACTCTACTCACTGTCTCACTGAGCCACACCTTCACTGCTCCACTCACCTACTCAGCCACTCCTTCACTGCTCTATTCACTCACTCACAGAGCTACTCCTTCACTGCTCCACTCACTCACTGAGGCAATCCTTCATTGCTCCACTCACTCACTGAGCCACTCCTTCACGGCTCCACTCACTCACTCACTGAGCCATTCCTTCACTGCTCCACTCACTCACTGACCCACTCCTTCACAGCTCCACTCACTCACTCACTGAGCCATTCCTTCACTGCTCCAGTCACTAACTGAGCAATTCCTTCACTGCTCACTCACTCACTCACTAGCCATTCCTTCACTGCTCCACTCACTCACTGAGCCACTCCTTCACTTCTCCACTCACTAACTGATCCACACCTTCACTGCTCCACTCACTCACTCAGCCACTCCTTCATTGCTCCACTCACTCACTGAGCCACTCCTTCACAGCTCCACTCACTCACTAACTGAGCCATTCCTTCATGGCTCCACTCACTCACTAAGCCACTCAGTCACTGCTCCACTGACTCACTGAGCCACTCCTTCACTCCTCCACTCACTCAGTCATGAGCCACTCCTTCACTGCTCCACTCACTAACTAAGCCACTCCTTCACTGCTCAACTCACTGACTAACTGAGCCACTCCTTCACTGCTCTATTCACTCACTCACTGAGCCATTCCTTCACTGCTCCACTCACTCACTGATCCACTCCTTCACTGCTGCACTCACTCACTAACTGAGCCACTCCTTCAGTGCTCCACTCACTCACTAACTGAGCCTCTCCTTCACTGCTCCACTCACTCACTGAGCCACTCCTTCACTCCTCCACTCACTCAGTCATGAGCCACTCCTTCACTGCTCCACTCACTAACTAAGCCAGTCCTTCACTGCTTAACTCACTGACTAACTGAGCCACTCCTACACTGCTCTACTCACTCACTCACTGAGCCACTCCTTCACTGCTACACTCACTAACTAAGCCACTCTTTCACTGCTCCACTCACTCACTCATTGAGCCACTCCTTCACTGCTCCACTCACTCACTCACTGAGGGACTCCTTCACTGCTCCACTCACTAACTAAGCCACTCCTTCACTACTCCACTCACTCACTAAGCTACTCCTTACCTGCTCCACTCACTCACTAACTGAGCCATTCCTTCACTGCTCCACACACTCAATCACTCATCGAGCCACTCCTTCAATGCTCCACTCACTCACTGAGCCACTCCTTCACTGCAGTGCTCCACTCACTCACTAACTGAGCTCTCCTTCACTGCTCTACTCACTCACAGAGCCACTCCTTCAGTGCTCCACTCAGTCACTAACTTAGCCTCTCCTTAACTGCTCCACTCACTCACTGAGCCACTCCTTCACTGCTCTATTCACTCACTCAATGAGCCATTCCTTCACTGCTCCAGTCACTAACTGAGCAACTCCTTCACTGCTCCACTCACTCACTCACTGAGCAACTCCTTCACTGCTCCACTGACTCACTGAGCCACTACTTCACTGCTCCACTCACTCACTGATGAGCCACTCCTTCACTACTCTACTCACTGTCTCACTGAGCCACACCTTCACTGCTCCACTCACCTACTCAGCCACTCCTTCACTGCTCTATTCACTCACTCACTGAGCCATTCCTTCACTGCTCCACTCACTCACTGATCTATTCCTTCACTGCTCCACTCACTCACTAACTGAGCCACTCCTTCAGTGCTCCACTCACTCACTAACTGTGCCTCTCCTTCACTGCTCCACTCACTCACTGAGCCACTCCTTCACTCCTCCACTCACTAATTCATGACCCACTCCTTCACTGCTCCACTCATTAACTAAGCCACTCCTTCACTGCTCAACTCACTGACTAACTGAGCCACTTCTACACTGCTCTACTCACTCACTCACTGAGCCACTCCTTCACTGCTGTACTCACTAACTGAGCTACTCCTTCACTGCTCCACTCACTCACTGACCCACTCCTTCACAGCTCCACTCACTCACTCACTGAGCCATTCCTTCACTGCTCCAGTCACTAACTGAGCAACTCCTTCACTGCTCACTCACTCACTCACTAGCCATTCCTTCACTGCTCCACTCACTCACTGAGCCACTCCTTCACTTCTCCACTCACTAACTGATCCACACCTTCACTGCTCCACTCACTCACTCAGCCACTCCTTCATTGCTCCACTCACTCACTGAGCCTCTCCTTCACAGCTCCACCCACTCACTCACTGAGCCACTCCTTCACTGCTCCAGTCACTAACTGAGCAACTCCTTCACTGCTCACTCACTCACTCACTAGCCACTCCTTCACAGCTCCACTCACTCACTAACTGAGCCTCTCCTTCACTGCTCCACTGACTCACTGAGCCACTCCTTCACTGCTCCACTCACTCACTAACTGAGCCACTCCTTCAGTGCTCCACTCACTCACTAACTGTGCCTCTCCTTCACTGCTCCACTCACTCACTGAGCCACTCCTTCACTCCTCCAATCACTAATTCATGCCCCACTCCTTCACTGCTCCACTCATTAACTGAGCAACTCCTTCACTGCTCCACTCACTCACTCACTGAGCAACTCCTTCACTGCTCCACTCACTCATTAAGCCACTCCTTCACTGCTCCACTGACTCACTGAGCCACTACTTCACTGCTCCACTCACTCACTGATGAGCCACTCCTTCACTACTCTACTCACTGTCTCACTGAGCCACACCTTCACTGCTCCACTCACCTACTCAGCCACTCCTTCACTGCTCTATTCACTCACTCACTGATCCACTCCTTCACTGCTCCACTCACTCACTAACTGAGCCACTCCTTCAGTGCTCCACTCACTCACTAACTGAGCCTCTTCTTCACTGCTCCACTCACTCACTGAGCCACTCCTTCACTCCTCCACTCACTCAGTCATGAGCCACTCCTTCACTGATCCTCTCACTAACTAAGCCACTCCTTCACTGCTCAACTCACTGACTAACTGAGCCACTCCTACACTGCTCTACTCACTCACTCACTAAGCCACTCCTTCACTGCTCCACTCATGAACTAAGCCACTCTTTCACTGCTCCACTCACTCACTCACTGAGGGACTCCTTCACTGCTCCACTCACTAACTAAGCCACTCCTTCACTGCTCCACTCACTCACTAAACACTCCTTACCTGCTCCACTCACTCACTAACTGAGCCACTCCTTCACTGCTCCACTCACTCACTGAGCCTCTCCTTCACTGCAGTGCTCCACTCACTCACTAACTGAGCTCTCCTTAACTGCTCCACTCACTCACAGATCCACTCCTTCACTGCTCCACTCAGTCACTCAATGAACACTCCTTCACTGCTCCACTCACTCACTAACTGAGCTACTCCTTCACTGCTCCACTCACTAACTGATCCACTCCTTCACTGCTGTACTCACTCACTGAGCCACTCCTTCACTGCTCCACTCACTAACTGAGCCACTCCTTCACTGCTCCACTTACTCACTGATGAGCCACTCCTTCACTACTCTACTCACTGTCTCACTGAGCCACACCTTCACTGCTCCACTCACCTACTCAGCCACTCCTTCACTGCTCTATTCACTCACTCACTGAGCTACTCCTTCACTGCTCCACTCACTCACTGAGGCACTCCTTCATTGCTCCACTCACTCACTGAGCCGCTCCTTCACAGCTCCACTCACTCACTCACTGAGCCATTCCTTCACTGTTCCAGTCACTAACTAAGCAACTCCTTCACTGCTCCACTCACTCACTCACTGAGCAACTCCTTCACTGCTCCACTCCCTCACTCACTGAGCCATTCCTTCACTGCTCCACTCACTCACTGATCCACTCCTTCACTGCTCCACTCACTCACTAACTGAGCCATTCCATCACGGCTCCACTCACTCACAAAGCCACTCCTTCACTGCTCCACTGACTCACTGAGCCACTCCTTCACTGCTCCACTCACTCACTGAGCCACTCCTTCACAGCTCCACTCACTCACTCACTGAGCCATTCCTTCACTGCTCCAGTTACTAACTGAGCAACTCCTTCACTGCTCCACTCACTCACTCAATGAGCAACTCCTTCACTGCTCCACTCACTCACTAACTGAGCCACTTCTTCACTGATCTACTCACTCACTGAGACACTCCTTCACTGCTCCGCTCAGGCACTCACTGAGCCACTCCTTCACTGCTCCACTCACTCACTGATGAGCCACTCCTTCACCACTCTACTCACTGTCTCACTGAGCCACACCTTCACTGCTCCACTCACCTACTCGGCCACTCCTTCACTGCTCTATTCACTCACTCACAGAGCTACTCCTTCACTGCTCCACTCACTCACTGAGGCAATCCTTCATTGCTCCACTCACTCACTGAGCCACTCCTTCACAGCTCCACTCACTCACTCACTGAGCCATTCCTTCACTGCTCCACTCACTCACTGACCCACTCCTTCACATCTCCACTCACTCACTCACTGAGCCATTCCTTCACTGCTCCAGTCACTAACTGAGCAACTCCTTCACTGCTCACTCACTCACTCACTAGCCATTCCTTCACTGCTGCACTCACTCAATGAGCCATTCCTTCACTGCTCCACTCACTCACTGATCCACTCCTTCACTGCTCCACTCACTAACTAAGCCACTCCTTCACTGCTCCAAGCACTCACTGAGCCACTCCTTCACTCCTCCACTCACTCAGTCATGAGCCACTCCTTCACTGCTCCACTCACTAACTAAGCCACTCTTTCACTGCTCCACTCACTCACTCATTGAGCCACTCCTTCACTGCTCCACTCACTCACTCACTGTGGGACTCCTTCACTGCTCCACTCACTCACTCAGCCACTCCTTCACTGCTCCACTCACTCACTGAGCCACTCCTTCATTCCTCCACTCACTCAGTCATGAGCCACTCCACACTGCTCCACTCACTAACTAAGCCACTCCTACACTGCTCTACTCACTCACTCACTGAGCCACTCCTACACTGCTCTACTCACTCACTCACTGAGCCACTCCTTCACTGCAGTGCTCCACTCACTCACTAACTGAGCTCTCCTTCACTGCTCTACTCACTCACAGAGCCACTCCTTCACTGCTCCACTCAGTCACTCAATGAACACTCCTTCACTGCTCTACTCACTCACTGAGCCACTCCTTCACTGCTCTATTCACTCACTCACTGAGCCATTCCTTCACTGCTCCACTCACACACTGATCCACTCCTTCACTGCTCCACTCACTCACTAACTGAGCCACTCCTTCAGTGCTCCACTCACTCACTAACTGAGCCTCTTCTTCACTGCTCCACTCACTCACTGAGCCACTCCTTCACTCCTCCACTCACTCAGTCATGAGCCACTCCTTCACTGCTCCTCTCACTAACTAAGCCACTCCTTCACTGCTCAACTCACTGACTAACTGAGCCACTCCTACACTGCTCTACTCACTCACTCACTGAGCCACTCCTTCACTGCTCCACTCATGAACTAAGCCACTCTTTCACTGCTCCACTCACTCACTCACTGAGGGACTCCTTCACTGCTCCACTCACTAACTAAGCCACTCCTTCACTGCTCCACTCACTCACTAAACACTCCTTACCTGCTCCACTCACTCACTAACTAAGCCACTCCTTCACTGCTCCACTCACTCACTGAGCCACTCCTTCACTGCAGTGCTCCACTCACTCACTAACTGAGCTCTCCTTAACTGCTCCACTCACTCACAGAGCCACTCCTTCACCGCTCCACTCAGTCACTCAATGAACACTCCTTCACTGCTCCACTCACTCACTAACTGAGCCACTCCTTCACTGCTCCACTCACTCACTGAGCCACTCCTTCACTGCTCCACTCACTCACTAACTGAGCCACTCCTTCACTGCTGTACTCACTCACTGAGCCACTCCTTCACTGCTGTGCTCCACTCACTCACTAACTGAGCTCTCCTTAACTGCTCCACTCACTCACAGAGCCACTCCTTCACTGCTCCACTCAGTCACTCAATGAACACTCCTTCACTGCTCCACTCACTCACTAACTGAGCCACTCCTTCACTGCTCCACTCACTCACTGAGCCACTCCTTCACTGCTCCACTCACTCACTAACTGAGCCACTCCTTCACTGCTGTACTCACTCACTGAGCCACTCCTTCACTGCTCCACTCACTAACTGAGCCGCTCCTTCACTGCTCCACTCACTCACTGATGAGCCACTCCTTCACTACTCTACTCACTGTCTCACTGAGCCACACCTTCACTGCTCCACTCACCTACTCAGCCACTCCTTCACTGCTCTATTCACTCACTCACTGAGCTACTCCTTCACTGCTCCACTCACTCACTGAGGCACTCCATCATTGCTCCACTCACTCACTGAGCCACTTCTTCACAGCTCCACTCACTCACTCACTGAGCCATTCCTTCACTGCTCCACTCACTCACTCACTGAGGGACTCCTTCACTGCTCCACTCACTAACTAAGCCACTCCTTCACTGCTCCACTCACTCACTAAGCTACTCCTTACCTGCTCCACTCACTCACTAACTGAGCCATTCCTTCACTGCTCCACACACTCAATCACTCATCGAGCCACTCCTTCAATGCTCCACTCACTCACTGAGCCACTCCTTCACTGCAGTGCTCCACTCACTCACTAACTGAGCTCTCCTTCACTGCTCTACTCACTCACAGAGCCACTCCTTCACTGCTCCACTCAGTCACTCAATGAACACTCCATCACTGCTCTACTCACTCACTGAGCCACTCCTTCAGTGCTCCACTCAGTCACTAACTTAGCCTCTCCTTCACTGCTCCACTCACTCACTGATCCACTCCTTCACTGCTCTATTCACTCACTCAATGAGCCATTCCCTCACTGCTCCAGTCACTAACTGAGCAACTCCTTCACTGCTCCACTCACTCACTCACTGAGCCACTACTTCACTGCTCCACTCACTCACTGATGAGCCACTCCTTCACTACTCTACTCACTGTCTCACTGAGCCACACCTTCACTGCTCCACTCACCTACTCAGCCACTCCTTCACTGCTCTATTCACTCACTCACTGAGCCATTCCTTCACTGCTCCACTCACTCACTGATCTATTCCTTCACTGCTCCACTCACTCACTAACTGAGCCACTCCTTCAGTGCTCCACTCACTCACTAACTGTGCCTCTCCTTCACTGCTCCACTCACTCACTGAGCCACTCCTTCACTCCTCCACTCACTAATTCATGACCCACTCCTTCACTGCTCCACTCATTAACTAAGCCACTCCTTCACTGCTCAACTCACTGACTAACTGAGCCACTTCTACACTGCTCTACTCACTCACTCACTGAGCCACTCCTTCACTGCTGTACTCACTAACTGAGCCACTCCTTCACTGCTCCACTCACTCACTGACCCACTCCTTCACAGCTCCACTCACTCACTCACTGAGCCATTCCTTCACTGCTCCATTCACTAACTGAGCAACCCCTTCACTGCTCACTCACTCACTCACTAGCCATTCCTTCACTGCTCCACTCACTCACTGAGCCACTCCTTCACTTCTCCACTCACTAACTGATCCACACCTTCACTGCTCCACTCACTCACTCAGCCACTCCTTCATTGCTCCACTCACTCACTGAGCCTCTCCTTCACAGCTCCACCCACTCACTCACTGAGCCACTCCTTCACTGCTCCAGTCACTAACTGAGCAACTCCTTCACTGCTCACTCACTCACTCACTAGCCACTCCTTCACAGCTCCACTCACTCACTAACTGAGCCATTCCTTCATGGCTCCACTCACTCACTAAGCAACTCCTTCACTGCTCCACTGACTCACTGAGCCACTCCTTCACTGCTCCAGTCACTAACTGAGCAACTCCTTCACTGCTCCACTCACTCACTCACTGAGCAACTCCTTCACTGCTCCACTCACTCATTAAGCCACTCCTTCACTGCTCCACTGACTCACTGAGCCACTACTTCACTGCTCCACTCACTCACTGATGAGCCACTCCTTCACTACTCTACTCACTGTCTCACTGAGCCACACCTTCACTGCTCCACTCACCTACTCAGCCACTCCTTCACTGCTCTATTCACTCACTCACTGATCCACTCCTTCACTGCTCCACTCACTCACTAACTGAGCCACTCCTTCAGTGCTCCACTCACTCACTAACTGAGCCTCTTCTTCACTGCTCCACTCACTCACTGAGCCACTCCTTCACTCCTCCACTCACTCAGTCATGAGCCACTCCTTCACTGCTCCTCTCACTAACTAAGCCACTCCTTCACTGCTCAACTCACTGACTAACTGAGCCACTCCTACACTGCTCTACTCACTCACTCACTAAGCCACTCCTTCACTGCTCCACTCATGAACTAAGCCACTCTTTCACTGCTCCACTCACTCACTCACTGAGGGACTCCTTCACTGCTCCACTCACTAACTAAGCCACTCCTTCACTGCTCCACTCACTCACTAAACACTCCTTACCTGCTCCACTCACTCACTAACTGAGCCACTCCTTCACTGCTCCACTCACTCACTGAGCCACTCCTTCACTGCAGTGCTCCACTCACTCACTAACTGAGCTCTCCTTAACTGCTCCACTCACTCACAGATCCACTCCTTCACTGCTCCACTCAGTCACTCAATGAACACTCCTTCACTGCTCCACTCACTCACTAACTGAGCTACTCCTTCACTGCTCCACTCACTCACTGAGCCACTCCTTCACTGCTCCACTAACTCACTAAATGAGCCACTCCTTCACTGCTGTACTCACTCACTGAGCCACTCCTTCACTGCTCCACTCACTAACTGAGCCACTCCTTCACTACTCTACTCACTGTCTCACTGAGCCACACCTTCACTGCTCCACTCACCTACTCAGCCACTCCTTCACTGCTCTATTCACTCACTCACTGAGCTACTCCTTCACTGCTCCACTCACTCACTGAGGCACTCCTTCATTGCTCCACTCACTCACTGAGCCGCTCCTTCACAGCTCCACTCACTCACTCACTGAGCCATTCCTTCACTGTTCCAGTCACTAACTAAGCAACTCCTTCACTGCTCCACTCACTCACTCACTGAGCAACTCCTTCACTGCTCCACTCCCTCACTCACTGAGCCATTCCTTCACTGCTCCTCTCACTCACTGATCCACTCCTTCACTGCTCCACTCACTCACTAACTGAGCCATTCCATCACGGCTCCACTCACTCACAAAGCCACTCCTTCACTGCTCCACTGACTCACTGAGCCACTCCTTCACTGCTCCACTCACTCACTGAGCCACTCCTTCACAGCTCCACTCACTCACTCACTGAGCCATTCCTTCACTGCTCCAGTTACTAACTGAGCAACTCCTTCACTGCTCCACTCACTCACTCAATGAGCAACTCCTTCACTGCTCCACTCACTCACTAACTGAGCCACTTCTTCACTGCTCTACTCACTCACTGAGACACTCCTTCACTGCTCCGCTCAGGCACACACTGAGCCACTCCTTCACTGCTCCACTCACTCACAGATGAGCCACTCCTTCACTACTCTACTCACTGTCTCACTGAGCCACACCTTCACTGCTCCACTCACCTACTCAGCCACTCCTTCACTGCTCTATTCACTCACTCACAGAGCTACTCCTTCACTGCTCCACTCACTCACTGAGGCAATCCTTCATTGCTCCACTCACTCACTGAGCCACTCCTTCACAGCTCCACTCACTCACTCACTGAGCCATTCCTTCACTGCTCCACTCACTCACTGACCCACTCCTTCACATCTCCACTCACACACTCACTGAGCCATTCCTTCACTGCTCCAGTCACTAACTGAGCAACTCCTTCACTGCTCACTCACTCACTCACTAGCCATTCCTTCACTGCTGCACTAACTCACTGAGCCATTCCTTCACTGCTCCACTCACTCACTGATCCACTCCTTCACTGCTCCACTCACTAACTAAGCCACTCCTTCAGTGCTCCACTCACTCACTAACTGAGCCTCTCCTTCACTGCTCCAAGCACTCACTGAGCCACTCCTTCACTCCTCCACTCACTAATTCATGACCCACTCCTTCACTGCTCCACTCATTAACTAAGCCACTCCTTCACTGCTCAACTCACTGACTAACTGAGCCACTTCTACACTGCTCTACTCACTCACTCACTGAGCCACTCCTTCACTGCTGTACTCACTAACTGAGCCACTCCTTCACTGCTCCACTCACTCACTGACCCACTCCTTCACAGCTCCACTCACTCACTCACTGAGCCATTCCTTCACTGCTCCAGTCACTAACTGAGCAACTCCTTCACTGCTCACTCACTCACTCACTAGCCATTCCTTCACTGCTCCACTCACTCACTGAGCCACTCCTTCACTTCTCCACTCACTAACTGATCCACACCTTCACTGCTCCACTCACTCACTCAGCCACTCCTTCATTGCTCCACTCACTCACTGAGCCTCTCCTTCACAGCTCCACCCACTCACTCACTGAGCCACTCCTTCACTGCTCCAGTCACTAACTGAGCAACTCCTTCACTGCTCACTCACTCACTCACAAGCCACTCCTTCACAGCTCCACTCACTCACTAACTGAGCCATTCCTTCATGGCTCCACTCACTCACTAAGCAACTCCTTCACTGCTCCACTGACTCACTGAGCCACTCCTTCACTGCTCCAGTCACTAACTGAGCAACTCCTTCACTGCTCCACTCACTCACTCACTGAGCAACTCCTTCACTGCTCCACTCACTCATTAAGCCACTCCTTCACTGCTCCACTGACTCACTGAGCCACTCCTTCACTGCTCCACTCACTCACTCACTGAGCCATTCCTTCACTGCTCTAATCACTCACTGATCCACTCCTTCACTGCTCCACTCACTCACTAACTGAGCCATTCCATCACGGCTCCAGTCACTCACAAAGCCACTCCTTCACTGCTCCACTGACTCACTGAGCCACTCCTTCACTGCTCCACTCACTCACTGAGCAACTCCTTCACAGCTCCACTCACTCACTCATTGAGCCATTCCTTCACTGCTCTTGTCACTAACTGAGCAACTCCTTCACTGCTCCACTCACTCACTCAATGAGCAACTCCTTCACTGCTCCACTCACTCACTAGCTGAGCCACTCCTTCACTGCTCCACTCAGTCACTCAATGAACACTCCTTCACTGGTCTACTCACTCACTGAGCCACTCCTTCAGTGCTCCACTCAGTCACTAACTGAGCCACTCCTTCACTGCTCCACTCACTCACTGAGCCACTCCTTCTCTGCTCCACTCACTCACTAACTGAGCCACTCCTTCACTGCTGTACTCACTCACTGAGCCACTCCTTCACTGCTCCACTGACTCACTGAGCCACTACTTCACTGCTCCACTCACTCACTGATGAGACACTCCTTCACTACTCTACTCACTGTCTCACTGAGCCACACCTTCACTGCTCCACTCACCTACTCAGCCACTCCTTCACTGCTCTATTCACTCACTCACTGAGCTACTCCTTCACTGCTCCACTCACTCACTGAGGCACTCCTTCATTGCTCCACTCACTCACTGAGCCACTCCTTCACTGCTCCACTCACTCACTCACTGAGCCATTCCTTCACTGTTCCAGTCACTAACTAAGCAACTCCTTCACTGCTCCACACACTCACTCACTGAGCAACTCCTTCACTGCTCCACTCACTCACTCACTGAGCCATTCCTTCACTGCTCTAATCACTCACTGATCCACTCCTTCACTGCTCCACTCACTCACTAACTGAGCCATTCCATCACGGCTCCACTCACTCACAAAGCCACTCCTTCACTGCTCCACTCACTCACTAGCTGAGCCACTCCTTCACTGCTCTACTCACTCACTGAGACACTCCTTCACTGCTCCGCTCAGGCACTCACTGAGCCACTCCTTCACTGCTCCACTCACTCACTGATGAGCCACTCCTTCACCACTCTACTCACTGTCTCACTGAGCCACACCTTCACTGCTCCACTCACCTACTCAGCCACTCCTTCACTGCTCTATTCACTCACTCACTGAGCTACTCCTTCATTGCTCCACTCACTCACTGAGCCACTCCTTCACAGCTCCACTCACTCACTCACTGAGCCATTCATTCACTGCTCCAGTCACTAACTGAGCAACTCCTTCACTGCTCCACTCACTCACTCACTGAGCCATTCCTTCACTGCTCCACTCACTCACTGATCCACTCCTTCACTGCTCCACTCACTAACTAAGCCACACCTTCAGTGCTCCACTCACTCACTAACTGAGCCTCTCCTTCACTGCTCCAAGCACTCACTGAGCCACTCCTTCACTCCTCCACTCACTCAGTCATGAGCCACTCCCTCACTGCTCCACTCGCTAACTAAGCCACTCTTTCACTGCTCAACTCACTCACTCATTGAGCCACTCCTTCACTGCTCCACTCACTCACTCACTGAGCAACTCCTTCACTGCTCCACTCACTCATTAAGCCACTCCTTCACTGCTCCACTGACTCACTGAGCCACTACTTCACTGCTCCACTCACTCACTGATGAGCCACTCCTTCACTACTCTACTCACTGTCTCACTGAGCCACACCTTCACTGCTCCACTCACCTACTCAGCCACTCCTTCACTGCTCTATTCACTCACTCACTGAGCCATTCCTTCACTGCTCCACTCACTCACTGATCCACTCCTTCACTGCTCCACTCACTCACTAACTGAGCCACTCCTTCAGTGCTCCACTCACTCACTAACTGAGCCTCTCCTTCACTGCTCCACTCACTCACTGAGCCACTCCTTCACTCCTCCACTCACTCAGTCATGAGCCACTCCTTCACTGCTCCACTCACTAACTAAGCCACTCCTTCACTGCTTAACTCACTGACTAACTGAGCCACTCCTACACTGCTCTACACACTCACTCACTGAGCCACTCCTTCACTGCTACACTCACTAACTAAGCCACTCTTTCACTGCTCCACTCACTCACTCATTGAGCCACTCCTTCACTGCTCCACTCACTCACTCACTGAGGGACTCCTTCACTGCTCCACTCACTAACTAAGCCACTCCTTCACTGCTCCACTCACTCACTAAGCTACTCCTTACCTGCTCCACTCACTCACTAACTGAGCCACTCCTTCACTGCTCCACTGACTCACTGAGCCACTCCTTCACTGCTCCACTCACTCACTGAGCCACTCCTTCACAGCTCCACTCACTCACTCACTGAGCCATTCCTTCACTGCTCCAGTTACTAACTGAGCAACTCCTTCACTGCTCCACTCACTCACTCAATGAGCAACTCCTTCACTGCTCCACTCACTCACTAACTGAGCCACTTCTTCACTGATCTACTCACTCACTGAGACACTCCTTCACTGCTCCGCTCAGGCACTCACTGAGCCACTCCTTCACTGCTCCACTCACTCACTGATGAGCCACTCCTTCACCACTCTACTCACTGTCTCACTGAGCCACACCTTCACTGCTCCACTCACCTACTCGGCCACTCCTTCACTGCTCTATTCACTCACTCACAGAGCTACTCCTTCACTGCTCCACTCACTCACTGAGGCAATCCTTCATTGCTCCACTCACTCACTGAGCCACTCCTTCACAGCTCCACTCACTCACTCACTGAGCCATTCCTTCACTGCTCCACTCACTCACTGACCCACTCCTTCACATCTCCACTCACTCACTCACTGAGCCATTCCTTCACTGCTCCAGTCACTAACTGAGCAACTCCTTCACTGCTCACTCACTCACTCACTAGCCATTCCTTCACTGCTGCACTCACTCAATGAGCCATTCCTTCACTGCTCCACTCACTCACTGATCCACTCCTTCACTGCTCCACTCACTAACTAAGCCACTCCTTCACTGCTCCAAGCACTCACTGAGCCACTCCTTCACTCCTCCACTCACTCAGTCATGAGCCACTCCTTCACTGCTCCACTCACTAACTAAGCCACTCTTTCACTGCTCCACTCACTCACTCATTGAGCCACTCCTTCACTGCTCCACTCACTCACTCACTGTGGGACTCCTTCACTGCTCCACTCACTCACTCAGCCACTCCTTCACTGCTCCACTCACTCACTGAGCCACTCCTTCATTCCTCCACTCACTCAGTCATGAGCCACTCCACACTGCTCCACTCACTAACTAAGCCACTCCTACACTGCTCTACTCACTCACTCACTGAGCCACTCCTACACTGCTCTACTCACTCACTCACTGAGCCACTCCTTCACTGCAGTGCTCCACTCACTCACTAACTGAGCTCTCCTTCACTGCTCTACTCACTCACAGAGCCACTCCTTCACTGCTCCACTCAGTCACTCAATGAACACTCCTTCACTGCTCTACTCACTCACTGAGCCACTCCTTCACTGCTCTATTCACTCACTCACTGAGCCATTCCTTCACTGCTCCACTCACACACTGATCCACTCCTTCACTGCTCCACTCACTCACTAACTGAGCCACTCCTTCAGTGCTCCACTCACTCACTAACTGAGCCTCTTCTTCACTGCTCCACTCACTCACTGAGCCACTCCTTCACTCCTCCACTCACTCAGTCATGAGCCACTCCTTCACTGCTCCTCTCACTAACTAAGCCACTCCTTCACTGCTCAACTCACTGACTAACTGAGCCACTCCTACACTGCTCTACTCACTCACTCACTGAGCCACTCCTTCACTGCTCCACTCATGAACTAAGCCACTCTTTCACTGCTCCACTCACTCACTCACTGAGGGACTCCTTCACTGCTCCACTCACTAACTAAGCCACTCCTTCACTGCTCCACTCACTCACTAAACACTCCTTACCTGCTCCACTCACTCACTAACTAAGCCACTCCTTCACTGCTCCACTCACTCACTGAGCCACTCCTTCACTGCAGTGCTCCACTCACTCACTAACTGAGCTCTCCTTAACTGCTCCACTCACTCACAGAGCCACTCCTTCACCGCTCCACTCAGTCACTCAATGAACACTCCTTCACTGCTCCACTCACTCACTAACTGAGCCACTCCTTCACTGCTCCACTCACTCACTGAGCCACTCCTTCACTGCTCCACTCACTCACTAACTGAGCCACTCCTTCACTGCTGTACTCACTCACTGAGCCACTCCTTCACTGCTGTGCTCCACTCACTCACTAACTGAGCTCTCCTTAACTGCTCCACTCACTCACAGAGCCACTCCTTCACTGCTCCACTCAGTCACTCAATGAACACTCCTTCACTGCTCCACTCACTCACTAACTGAGCCACTCCTTCACTGCTCCACTCACTCACTGAGCCACTCCTTCACTGCTCCACTCACTCACTAACTGAGCCACTCCTTCACTGCTGTACTCACTCACTGAGCCACTCCTTCACTGCTCCACTCACTAACTGAGCCGCTCCTTCACTGCTCCACTCACTCACTGATGAGCCACTCCTTCACTACTCTACTCACTGTCTCACTGAGCCACACCTTCACTGCTCCACTCACCTACTCAGCCACTCCTTCACTGCTCTATTCACTCACTCACTGAGCTACTCCTTCACTGCTCCACTCACTCACTGAGGCACTCCATCATTGCTCCACTCACTCACTGAGCCACTTCTTCACAGCTCCACTCACTCACTCACTGAGCCATTCCTTCACTGCTCCACTCACTCACTCACTGAGGGACTCCTTCACTGCTCCACTCACTAACTAAGCCACTCCTTCACTGCTCCACTCACTCACTAAGCTACTCCTTACCTGCTCCACTCACTCACTAACTGAGCCATTCCTTCACTGCTCCACACACTCAATCACTCATCGAGCCACTCCTTCAATGCTCCACTCACTCACTGAGCCACTCCTTCACTGCAGTGCTCCACTCACTCACTAACTGAGCTCTCCTTCACTGCTCTACTCACTCACAGAGCCACTCCTTCACTGCTCCACTCAGTCACTCAATGAACACTCCATCACTGCTCTACTCACTCACTGAGCCACTCCTTCAGTGCTCCACTCAGTCACTAACTTAGCCTCTCCTTCACTGCTCCACTCACTCACTGATCCACTCCTTCACTGCTCTATTCACTCACTCAATGAGCCATTCCCTCACTGCTCCAGTCACTAACTGAGCAACTCCTTCACTGCTCCACTCACTCACTCACTGAGCCACTACTTCACTGCTCCACTCACTCACTGATGAGCCACTCCTTCACTACTCTACTCACTGTCTCACTGAGCCACACCTTCACTGCTCCACTCACCTACTCAGCCACTCCTTCACTGCTCTATTCACTCACTCACTGAGCCATTCCTTCACTGCTCCACTCACTCACTGATCTATTCCTTCACTGCTCCACTCACTCACTAACTGAGCCACTCCTTCAGTGCTCCACTCACTCACTAACTGTGCCTCTCCTTCACTGCTCCACTCACTCACTGAGCCACTCCTTCACTCCTCCACTCACTAATTCATGACCCACTCCTTCACTGCTCCACTCATTAACTAAGCCACTCCTTCACTGCTCAACTCACTGACTAACTGAGCCACTTCTACACTGCTCTACTCACTCACTCACTGAGCCACTCCTTCACTGCTGTACTCACTAACTGAGCCACTCCTTCACTGCTCCACTCACTCACTGACCCACTCCTTCACAGCTCCACTCACTCACTCACTGAGCCATTCCTTCACTGCTCCATTCACTAACTGAGCAACCCCTTCACTGCTCACTCACTCACTCACTAGCCATTCCTTCACTGCTCCACTCACTCACTGAGCCACTCCTTCACTTCTCCACTCACTAACTGATCCACACCTTCACTGCTCCACTCACTCACTCAGCCACTCCTTCATTGCTCCACTCACTCACTGAGCCTCTCCTTCACAGCTCCACCCACTCACTCACTGAGCCACTCCTTCACTGCTCCAGTCACTAACTGAGCAACTCCTTCACTGCTCACTCACTCACTCACTAGCCACTCCTTCACAGCTCCACTCACTCACTAACTGAGCCATTCCTTCATGGCTCCACTCACTCACTAAGCAACTCCTTCACTGCTCCACTGACTCACTGAGCCACTCCTTCACTGCTCCAGTCACTAACTGAGCAACTCCTTCACTGCTCCACTCACTCACTCACTGAGCAACTCCTTCACTGCTCCACTCACTCATTAAGCCACTCCTTCACTGCTCCACTGACTCACTGAGCCACTACTTCACTGCTCCACTCACTCACTGATGAGCCACTCCTTCACTACTCTACTCACTGTCTCACTGAGCCACACCTTCACTGCTCCACTCACCTACTCAGCCACTCCTTCACTGCTCTATTCACTCACTCACTGATCCACTCCTTCACTGCTCCACTCACTCACTAACTGAGCCACTCCTTCAGTGCTCCACTCACTCACTAACTGAGCCTCTTCTTCACTGCTCCACTCACTCACTGAGCCACTCCTTCACTCCTCCACTCACTCAGTCATGAGCCACTCCTTCACTGCTCCTCTCACTAACTAAGCCACTCCTTCACTGCTCAACTCACTGACTAACTGAGCCACTCCTACACTGCTCTACTCACTCACTCACTAAGCCACTCCTTCACTGCTCCACTCATGAACTAAGCCACTCTTTCACTGCTCCACTCACTCACTCACTGAGGGACTCCTTCACTGCTCCACTCACTAACTAAGCCACTCCTTCACTGCTCCACTCACTCACTAAACACTCCTTACCTGCTCCACTCACTCACTAACTGAGCCACTCCTTCACTGCTCCACTCACTCACTGAGCCACTCCTTCACTGCAGTGCTCCACTCACTCACTAACTGAGCTCTCCTTAACTGCTCCACTCACTCACAGATCCACTCCTTCACTGCTCCACTCAGTCACTCAATGAACACTCCTTCACTGCTCCACTCACTCACTAACTGAGCTACTCCTTCACTGCTCCACTCACTCACTGAGCCACTCCTTCACTGCTCCACTAACTCACTAAATGAGCCACTCCTTCACTGCTGTACTCACTCACTGAGCCACTCCTTCACTGCTCCACTCACTAACTGAGCCACTCCTTCACTACTCTACTCACTGTCTCACTGAGCCACACCTTCACTGCTCCACTCACCTACTCAGCCACTCCTTCACTGCTCTATTCACTCACTCACTGAGCTACTCCTTCACTGCTCCACTCACTCACTGAGGCACTCCTTCATTGCTCCACTCACTCACTGAGCCGCTCCTTCACAGCTCCACTCACTCACTCACTGAGCCATTCCTTCACTGTTCCAGTCACTAACTAAGCAACTCCTTCACTGCTCCACTCACTCACTCACTGAGCAACTCCTTCACTGCTCCACTCCCTCACTCACTGAGCCATTCCTTCACTGCTCCTCTCACTCACTGATCCACTCCTTCACTGCTCCACTCACTCACTAACTGAGCCATTCCATCACGGCTCCACTCACTCACAAAGCCACTCCTTCACTGCTCCACTGACTCACTGAGCCACTCCTTCACTGCTCCACTCACTCACTGAGCCACTCCTTCACAGCTCCACTCACTCACTCACTGAGCCATTCCTTCACTGCTCCAGTTACTAACTGAGCAACTCCTTCACTGCTCCACTCACTCACTCAATGAGCAACTCCTTCACTGCTCCACTCACTCACTAACTGAGCCACTTCTTCACTGCTCTACTCACTCACTGAGACACTCCTTCACTGCTCCGCTCAGGCACACACTGAGCCACTCCTTCACTGCTCCACTCACTCACAGATGAGCCACTCCTTCACTACTCTACTCACTGTCTCACTGAGCCACACCTTCACTGCTCCACTCACCTACTCAGCCACTCCTTCACTGCTCTATTCACTCACTCACAGAGCTACTCCTTCACTGCTCCACTCACTCACTGAGGCAATCCTTCATTGCTCCACTCACTCACTGAGCCACTCCTTCACAGCTCCACTCACTCACTCACTGAGCCATTCCTTCACTGCTCCACTCACTCACTGACCCACTCCTTCACATCTCCACTCACACACTCACTGAGCCATTCCTTCACTGCTCCAGTCACTAACTGAGCAACTCCTTCACTGCTCACTCACTCACTCACTAGCCATTCCTTCACTGCTGCACTAACTCACTGAGCCATTCCTTCACTGCTCCACTCACTCACTGATCCACTCCTTCACTGCTCCACTCACTAACTAAGCCACTCCTTCAGTGCTCCACTCACTCACTAACTGAGCCTCTCCTTCACTGCTCCAAGCACTCACTGAGCCACTCCTTCACTCCTCCACTCACTAATTCATGACCCACTCCTTCACTGCTCCACTCATTAACTAAGCCACTCCTTCACTGCTCAACTCACTGACTAACTGAGCCACTTCTACACTGCTCTACTCACTCACTCACTGAGCCACTCCTTCACTGCTGTACTCACTAACTGAGCCACTCCTTCACTGCTCCACTCACTCACTGACCCACTCCTTCACAGCTCCACTCACTCACTCACTGAGCCATTCCTTCACTGCTCCAGTCACTAACTGAGCAACTCCTTCACTGCTCACTCACTCACTCACTAGCCATTCCTTCACTGCTCCACTCACTCACTGAGCCACTCCTTCACTTCTCCACTCACTAACTGATCCACACCTTCACTGCTCCACTCACTCACTCAGCCACTCCTTCATTGCTCCACTCACTCACTGAGCCTCTCCTTCACAGCTCCACCCACTCACTCACTGAGCCACTCCTTCACTGCTCCAGTCACTAACTGAGCAACTCCTTCACTGCTCACTCACTCACTCACAAGCCACTCCTTCACAGCTCCACTCACTCACTAACTGAGCCATTCCTTCATGGCTCCACTCACTCACTAAGCAACTCCTTCACTGCTCCACTGACTCACTGAGCCACTCCTTCACTGCTCCAGTCACTAACTGAGCAACTCCTTCACTGCTCCACTCACTCACTCACTGAGCAACTCCTTCACTGCTCCACTCACTCATTAAGCCACTCCTTCACTGCTCCACTGACTCACTGAGCCACTCCTTCACTGCTCCACTCACTCACTCACTGAGCCATTCCTTCACTGCTCTAATCACTCACTGATCCACTCCTTCACTGCTCCACTCACTCACTAACTGAGCCATTCCATCACGGCTCCAGTCACTCACAAAGCCACTCCTTCACTGCTCCACTGACTCACTGAGCCACTCCTTCACTGCTCCACTCACTCACTGAGCAACTCCTTCACAGCTCCACTCACTCACTCATTGAGCCATTCCTTCACTGCTCTTGTCACTAACTGAGCAACTCCTTCACTGCTCCACTCACTCACTCAATGAGCAACTCCTTCACTGCTCCACTCACTCACTAGCTGAGCCACTCCTTCACTGCTCCACTCAGTCACTCAATGAACACTCCTTCACTGGTCTACTCACTCACTGAGCCACTCCTTCAGTGCTCCACTCAGTCACTAACTGAGCCACTCCTTCACTGCTCCACTCACTCACTGAGCCACTCCTTCTCTGCTCCACTCACTCACTAACTGAGCCACTCCTTCACTGCTGTACTCACTCACTGAGCCACTCCTTCACTGCTCCACTGACTCACTGAGCCACTACTTCACTGCTCCACTCACTCACTGATGAGACACTCCTTCACTACTCTACTCACTGTCTCACTGAGCCACACCTTCACTGCTCCACTCACCTACTCAGCCACTCCTTCACTGCTCTATTCACTCACTCACTGAGCTACTCCTTCACTGCTCCACTCACTCACTGAGGCACTCCTTCATTGCTCCACTCACTCACTGAGCCACTCCTTCACTGCTCCACTCACTCACTCACTGAGCCATTCCTTCACTGTTCCAGTCACTAACTAAGCAACTCCTTCACTGCTCCACACACTCACTCACTGAGCAACTCCTTCACTGCTCCACTCACTCACTCACTGAGCCATTCCTTCACTGCTCTAATCACTCACTGATCCACTCCTTCACTGCTCCACTCACTCACTAACTGAGCCATTCCATCACGGCTCCACTCACTCACAAAGCCACTCCTTCACTGCTCCACTCACTCACTAGCTGAGCCACTCCTTCACTGCTCTACTCACTCACTGAGACACTCCTTCACTGCTCCGCTCAGGCACTCACTGAGCCACTCCTTCACTGCTCCACTCACTCACTGATGAGCCACTCCTTCACCACTCTACTCACTGTCTCACTGAGCCACACCTTCACTGCTCCACTCACCTACTCAGCCACTCCTTCACTGCTCTATTCACTCACTCACTGAGCTACTCCTTCATTGCTCCACTCACTCACTGAGCCACTCCTTCACAGCTCCACTCACTCACTCACTGAGCCATTCATTCACTGCTCCAGTCACTAACTGAGCAACTCCTTCACTGCTCCACTCACTCACTCACTGAGCCATTCCTTCACTGCTCCACTCACTCACTGATCCACTCCTTCACTGCTCCACTCACTAACTAAGCCACACCTTCAGTGCTCCACTCACTCACTAACTGAGCCTCTCCTTCACTGCTCCAAGCACTCACTGAGCCACTCCTTCACTCCTCCACTCACTCAGTCATGAGCCACTCCCTCACTGCTCCACTCGCTAACTAAGCCACTCTTTCACTGCTCAACTCACTCACTCATTGAGCCACTCCTTCACTGCTCCACTCACTCACTCACTGAGCAACTCCTTCACTGCTCCACTCACTCATTAAGCCACTCCTTCACTGCTCCACTGACTCACTGAGCCACTACTTCACTGCTCCACTCACTCACTGATGAGCCACTCCTTCACTACTCTACTCACTGTCTCACTGAGCCACACCTTCACTGCTCCACTCACCTACTCAGCCACTCCTTCACTGCTCTATTCACTCACTCACTGAGCCATTCCTTCACTGCTCCACTCACTCACTGATCCACTCCTTCACTGCTCCACTCACTCACTAACTGAGCCACTCCTTCAGTGCTCCACTCACTCACTAACTGAGCCTCTCCTTCACTGCTCCACTCACTCACTGAGCCACTCCTTCACTCCTCCACTCACTCAGTCATGAGCCACTCCTTCACTGCTCCACTCACTAACTAAGCCACTCCTTCACTGCTTAACTCACTGACTAACTGAGCCACTCCTACACTGCTCTACACACTCACTCACTGAGCCACTCCTTCACTGCTACACTCACTAACTAAGCCACTCTTTCACTGCTCCACTCACTCACTCATTGAGCCACTCCTTCACTGCTCCACTCACTCACTCACTGAGGGACTCCTTCACTGCTCCACTCACTAACTAAGCCACTCCTTCACTGCTCCACTCACTCACTAAGCTACTCCTTACCTGCTCCACTCACTCACTAACTGAGCCATTCCTTCACTGCTCCACACACTCAATCACTCATCGAGCCACTCCTTCAATGCTCCACTCACTCACTGAGCCACTCCTTCACTGCAGTGCTCCACTCACTCACTAACTGAGCTCTACTTCACTGCTCTACTCACTCACAGAGCCACTCCTTCACTGCTCCACTCAGTCACTCAATGAACACTCCATCACTGCTCTACTCACTCACTGAGCCACTCCTTCAGTGCTCCACTCACTCACTAACTGAGCTCTCCTTCACTGCTCCACTCACTCACTGAGCCACTCCTTCACTGCTCTATTCACTCACTCAATGAGCCATTCCTTCACTGCTCCAGTCACTAACTGAGCAACTCCTTCACTGCTCCACTCACTCACTCACTGAGCAACTCCTTCACTGCTCCACTCACCTACTCAGCAACTCCTTCACTGCTCCATTCACTCACTCACTGAGCCATTCCTTCACTGCTCCACTCACTCACTGATCCACTCCTTCACTGCTCCACTCACTCACTAACTGAGCCACTCCTTCAGTGCTCCACTCACTCACTAACTGAGCCTCTCCTTCACTGCTCCACTCACTCACTGAGCCACTACTTCACTCCTCCACTCACTAATTCATGACCCACTCCTTCACTGCTCCACTCATTAACTAAGCCACTCCTTCACTGCTCAACTCACTGACTAACTGAGCCACTCCTACACTGCTCTACTCACTCACTCAGAGCCACTCCTTCACTGCTCCACTCACTAACTTAGCCACTCCTTCACTGCTCCACTCACTCACTAAGCCACTCCTTACCTGCTCCACTCACTCACTAACTGAGCCATTGCTTCACTGCTCCACACACTCAATCACTCATCGAGCCACTCCTTCACTGCAGTGCTCCACTCACTCACTAACTGAGCTCTCCTTCACTGCTCTACTCACTCACAGAGCCACTCCTTCACTGCTCCACTCAGTCACTCAATGAAAACTCCATCACTGCTCTACTCACTCACTGAGACACACCTTCACTGCTCCACTCACTCACAGAGCCACTGCTTCACTGCTCCACTCAGTCACTCAATGAACACTCCTTCACTGCTCTACTCACTCACTGAGCCACTCCTTCAGTGCTCCACTCAGTCACTAACTGAGCCACTCCTTCACTGCTCCACTCACTCACTGAGCCACTCCTTCACTGCTCCACTCACTCACTAACTGAGCCACTCCTTCACTGCTGTACTCACTCACTGAGCCACTCCTTCACTGCTCCACTGACTCACTGAGCCACTACTTCACTGCTCCACTCACTCACTGATGAGCCACTCCTTCACTACTCTACTCACTGTCTCACTGAGCCACACCTTCACTGTTTCACTCACCTACTCAGCCACTCCTTCACTGCTCTATTCACTCACTCACTGAGCTACTCCTTCACTGCTCCACTCACTCACTGAGGCACTCCTTCATTGCTCCACTCACTCACTGAGCCACTCCTTCACAGCTCCACTCACTAACTCACTGAGCCATTCCTTCACTGTTCCAGTCACTAACTAAGCAACTCCTTCACTGCTCCACTCACTCACTCACTGAGCAACTCCTTCACTGCTCCACTCACTCACTCACTGAGCCATTCCTTCACTGCTCTAATCACTCACTGATCCACTCCTTCACTGCTCCACTCACTCACTAACTGAGCCATTCCATCATGGCTCCAGTCACTCACAAAGCCACTCCTTCACTGCTCCACTCACTCACTGAGCAACTCCTTCACAGCTCCACTCACTCACTCACTGAGCCATTCCTTCACTGCTCTAGTCACTAACTGAGCAACTCCTTCACTGCTCCACTCACTCACTCAATGAGCAACTCCTTCACTGCTCCACTCACTCACTAGCTGAGCCACTCCTTCACTGCTCTACTCACTCACTGAGACACTCCTTCACTGCTCCGCTCAGGCACTCACTGAGCCACTCCTTCACTGCTCCACTCACTCACCGATGAGCCACTCCTTCACCACTCAACTCACTGTCTCACTGAGCCACACCTTCACTGCTCCACTCACCTACTCAGCCACTCCTTCACTGCTCTATTCACTCACTCACTGAGCTACTCCTTCATTGCTCCACTCACTCACTGAGCCACTCCTTCACAGCTCCACTCACTCACTCACGGAGCCATTCCTTCACTGCTCCAGTCACTAACTGAGCAACTCCTTCACTGCTCCACGCACTCACTCACTGAGCAACTCCTTCACTGCTCCACTCACTCACTCACTGAGCCATTCCTTCACTGCTCCACTCACTCACTGATCCACTCCTTCACTGCTCCACTCACTAACTAAGCACCTCCTTCAGTGCTCCACTCACTCACTAACTGAGCCTCTCCTTCACTGCTCCAAGCACTCACTGAGCCACTCCTTCACTCCTCCACTCACTCAGTCATGAGCCACTCCTTCACTGCTCCACTCACTAACTAAGCCACTCTTTCACTGCTCCACTCACTCACTCATTGAGCCACTCCTTCACTGCTCCACTCACTCACTCACTGAGGGACTCCTTCACTGCTCCACTCACTCACTCAGCCACTCCTTCACTGCTCCACTCACTCACTGAGCCACTCCTTCATTCCTCCACTCACTCAGTCATGAGCCACTCCACACTGCTCCACTCACTAACTAAGCCACTCCTACACTGCTCTACTCACTCACTCACTGAGCCACTCCTACACTGCTCTACTCACTCACTCACTGAGCCACTCCTTCACTGCAGTGCTCCACTCACTCACTAACTGAGCTCTCCTTCACTGCTCTACTCACTAACAGAGCAACTCCTTCACTGTTCCACTCACTCACTCACTGAGCCACTCCTACACTGCTCTACTCACTCACTCACTGAGCCACTCCTTCACTGCAGTGCTCCACTCACTCACTAACTGAGCTCTCCTTCACTGCTCTACTCACTAACAGAGCAACTCCTTCACTGTTCCACTCACTCACTCACTGAGCCACTACTTCACTGCTCCACTCACTCACTGATGAGCCACTCCTTCACTACTCTACTCACTGTCTCACTGAGCCACACCTTCACTGCTCCACTCACCTACTCAGCCACTCCTTCACTGCTCTATTCACTCACTCACTGAGCCATTCCTTCACTGCTCCACTCACTCACTGATCCACTCCTTCACTGCTCCACTCACTCACTAACTGAGCCACTCCTTCAGTGCTCCACTCACTCACTAACTGAGCCTCTTCTTCACTGCTCCACTCACTCACTGAGCCACTCCTTCACTCATCCACTCACTCACTCAATGAGCAACTCCTTCACTGCTCCACTCACTCACTAACTGAGCCACTCCTTCACTGCTCTACTCACTCACTGAGACACTCCTTCACTGCTCCGCTCAGGCACTCACTGAGCCATTCCATCACGGCTCCACTCACTCACAAAGCCACTCCTTCACTGCTCCACTGACTCACTGAGCCACTCCTTCACTGCTCCACTCACTCACTGAGCCACTCCTTCACAGCTCCACTCACTCACTCACTGAGCCATTCCTTCACTGCTCCAGTCACTAACTGAGCAACTCCTTCACTGCTCCACTCACTCACTCAATGAGCAACTCCTTCACTGCTCCACTCACTCACTAACTGAGCCACTCCTTCACTGCTCTACTCACTCACTGAGACACTCCTTCACTGCTCCGCTCAGGCACTCACTGAGCCACTCCTTCACTGCTCCACTCACTCAATGATGAGCCACTCCATCACCACTCTACTCACTGTCTCAGTGAGCCACACCTTCACTGCTCCACTCACCTACTCAGCCACTCCTTCACTGCTCTATTCACTCACTCACAGAGCTACTCCTTCACTGCTCCACTCACTCACTGAGGCAATCCTTCATTGCTCCACTCACTCACTGAGCCACTCCTTCACTGCTGTACTCACTAAGTGAGCCACTCCTTCACTGCTCCACTCACTCACTGACCCACTCCTTCACAGCTCCACTCACTCACTCACTGAGCCATTCCTTCACTGCTCCAGTCACTAACTGAGCAACTCCTTCACTGCTCACTCACTCACTCACTAGCCATTCCTTCACTGCTCCACTCACTCACTGAGCCACTCCTTCATTGCTCCACTCACTCACTGAGCCATTCCTTCACAGCTCCACTCTCTCACTCACTGAGCCACTCCTTCACTGCTCCAGTCACTAACTGAGCAACTCCTTCACTGCTCACTCACTCACTCACTAGCCACTCCTTCACAGCTCCACTCACTCACTAACTGAGCCATTCCTTCATGGCTCCACTCACTCACTAAGCAACTCCTTCACTGCTCCACTGACTCACTGAGCCTCTCCTTCACTGCTCCAGTCACTAACTGAGCAACTCCTTCACTGCTCCACTCACTCACTCACTGAGCAACTCCTTCACTGCTCCACTCACTCATTAAGCCACTCCTTCACTGCTCCACTGACTCACTGAGCCACTACTTCACTGCTCCACTCACTCAATGATGAGCCACTCCTTCACTACTCTACTCACTGTCTCACCGAGCCACACCTTCACTGCTCCACTCACCTACTCAGCCACTCCTTCACTGCTCTATTCACTCACTCACTGAGCCATTCCTTCACTGCTCCACTCACTCACTGATCCACTCCTTCACTGCTCCACTCACTCACTAACTGAGCCACTCCTTCAGTGCTCCACTCACTCACTAACTGAGCCTCTTCTTCACTGCTCCACTCACTCACTGAGCCACTCCTTCACTCCTACACTCACTCAGTCATGAGCCACTCCTTCACTGCTCCTCTCACTAACTAAGCCACTCCTTCACTGTTCAACTCACTGACTAACTGAGCCACTCCTACACTGCTCTACTCACTCACTCACTGAGCCACTCCTTCACTGCTCCACTCATGAACTAAGCCACTCTTTCACTGCTCCACTCACTCACTCACTGAGGGACTCCTTCACTGCTCCACTCACTAACTAAGCCACTCCTTCACTGCTCCACTCACTCACTAAACACTCCTTACCTGCTCCACTCACTCACTAACTGAGCCACTCCTTCACTGCTCCACTCACTCACTGAGCCACTCCTTCACTGCAGTGCTCCACTCACTCACTAACTGAGCTCTCCTTAACTGCTCCACTCACTCACAGAGCCACTCCTTCACTGCTCCACTCAGTCACTCAACGAACACTCCCTCACTGCTCCACTCACTCACTAACTGAGCTACTCCTTCACTGCTCCACTCAATCACTGAGCCACTCCTTCACTGCTCCATTCACTCACTAACGAGCCACTCCTTCACTGCTGTACTCACTCACTGAGGCACTCCTTCACTGCTCCACTCACTAACTGAGCCACTCCTTCACTGCTCCACTCACTCACTGATGAGCCATTCCTTCACTACTCTACTCACTGTCTCACTGAGCCACACCTTCACTGCTCCACTCACCTACTCAGCCACTCCTTCATTGCTCTATTTACTCACTCACTGAGCTACTCCTTCACTGCTCCACTCACTCACTGAGGCACTCCTTCATTGCTCCACTCACTCACTGAAACACTCCTTCACAGCTCCACTCACTCACTCACTGAGCCATTCCTTCACTGTTCCAGTCACTAACTAAGCAACTCCTTCACTGCTCCACTCACTCACTCACTAAGGAACTCCTTCACTGCTCCACTCCCTCACTCACTGAGCCATTCCTTCACTGCTCCACTCACTCACTGATCCTCTCCTTCACTGCTCCACTCACTCACTAACTGAGCCATTCCATCACGGCTCCACTCACTAACAAAGCCACTACTTCACTGCTCCACTGACTCATTGAGCCACTCCTTCACTGCTCCACTCACTCACTGAGCCACTCCTTCACAGCTCCACTCACTCACTCACTGAGCCATTCCTTCACTGCTCCAGTTACTAACTGAGCAACTCCTTCACTGCTCCACTCACTCACTCAATGAGCAACTCCTTCACTGCTCCACTCACTCACTAACTGAGCCACTTCTTCACTGCTCTACTCACTCACTGAGACACTCCTTCACTGCTCCGCTCATGCACTCACTGAGCCACTCCTTCACTGCTCCACTCACTCACTGATGAGCCACTCCTTCACCACTCTACTCATTGTCTCACTGAGCCACACCTTCACTGCTCCACTCACCTACTCAGCCACTCCTTCACTGCTCTATTCAGTCACTCACAGAGCTACTCCTTCACTGCTCCACTCACTCACTGTGGCAATCCTTCATTGCTCCACTCACTCACTGAGCCACTCCTTCACAGCTCCACTCACTCACTCACTGAGCCATTCCTTCACTACTCCACTCACTCACTGACCCACTCCTTCACATCTCCACTCACTCACTGAGCCATTCCTTCACTGCTCCAGTCACTAACTGAGCAACTCCTTCACTGCTCACTCACTCACTCACTAGCCATTCCTTCACTGCTCCACTCACTCACTGAGCCACTCCTTCACTTCTCCACTCACTAACTGATCCACACCTTCACTGCTCCACTCACTCACTCAGCCACTCCTTCATTGCTCCACTCACTCACAGAGCCACTCCTTCACAGCTCCACTCACTCACTCACTGAGCCACTCCTTCACTGCTCCAGTCACTAACTGAGCAACTCCTTCACTGCTCACTCACTCACTCACTAGCCACTCCTTCACAGCTCCACTCACTCACTAACTGAGCCTCTCCTTCACTGCTCCACTCACTCATTGAGCCACTCCTTCACTCCTCCACTCACTCAGTCATGAGCCACTCCTTCACTGCTCCACTCACTAACTAAGCCACTCCTTCACTGCTCAACTCACTGACTAACTGAGCCACTCCTACACTGCTCTACTCACTCACTCACTGAGACAATCCTTCACTGCTCCACTCACTAACTAAGCCACTCTTTCACTGCTCCACTCACTCACTCATTGAGCCACTCCTTCACTGATCCACTCACTCACTCACTGAGGGACTCCTTCACTGCTTCACTCACTAACTAAGCCACTCCTTCACTGCTCCACTCACTCACTAAGCCACTCCTTACCTGCTCCACTCACTCACTAACTGAGCCATTCCATCACGGCTCCACACACTGAATCACTCATATAGCCACTCCTTCACTGCTCCACTCACTCACTGAGCCACTCCTTCACTGCAGTGCTCCACTCACTCACTAACTGAGCTCTCCTTCACTGCTCTACTTACTCACTGAGCCACTCCTTCACTGCTCCACTCAGTCACTCAATGAACACTCCATCACTGCTCTACTCACTCACTGAGCCACTCCTTCAGTGCTCCACTCAGTCACTAACTTAGCCTCTCCTTCACTGCTCCACTCACTCACTGAGCCACACTTTCACTGCTCCACTCACTCACTCATTGAGCCACTCCTTCACTGCTCCACTCACTCACTCACTGAGGGACTCCTTCACTGCTCCACTCACTAACTAAGCCACTCCTTCACTGCTCCACTCACTCACTAAGCTACTCCTTACCTGCTCCACTCACTCACTAACTGAGCCATTCCTTCACTGCTCCACACACTCAATCACTCATCGAGCCACTCCTTCAATGCTCCACTCACTCACTGAGCCACTCCTTCACTGCAGTGCTCCACTCACTCACTAACTGAGCTCTCCTTCACTGCTCTACTCACTCACAGAGCCACTCCTTCACTGCTCCACTCAGTCACTCAATGAACACTCCATCACTGCTCTACTCACTCACTGAACCACTCCTTCAGTGCTCCACTCAGTCACTAACTTAGCCTCTCCTTCACTGCTCCACTCACTCACTGAGCCACTCCTTCACTGCTCTATTCACTCACTCAATGAGCCATTCCTTCACTGCTCCAGTCACTAACTGAGCAACTCCTTCACTGCTCCACTCACTCACTCACTGAGCCACTCCTTCACTGCAGTGCTCCACTCACTCACTAACTGAGCTCTCCTTAACTGCTCCACTCACTCACAGAGCCACTCCTTCACTGCTCCACTCAGTCACTCAATGAACACTCCTTCACTGCTCCACCCACACACTAACTGAGCCACTCCTTCACTGCTCCACTCACTCACTGAGCCACTCCTTCACTGCTCCACTCACTCACTAACTGAGCCAGTCCTTCACTGCTGTACTCACTCACTGAGCCACTCCTTCACTGCTCCACTCACTAACTGAGCCACTCCTTCACTGCTCCACTCACTCACTGATGAGCCACTCCTTCACTACTCTACTCACTGTCTCACTGAGCCACACCTTCACTTCTCCACTCACCTACTCAGCCACTCCTTCACTGCTCTATTCACTCACTCACTGAGCTACTCCTTCACTGCTCCACTCACTCACTGAGGCACTCCTTCATTGCTCCACTCACTCACTGAGCCACTCCTTCACAGCTCCACTCACTCACTCACTGAGCCATTCCTTCACTGTTCCAGTCACTAACTAAGCAACTCCTTCACTGCTCCACTCACTCACTCACTGAGCAACTCCTTCACTGCTCCACTCCCTCACTCACTGAGCCATTCCTTCACTGCTCCACTCACTCACTGATCCACTCCTTCACTGCTCCACTCACTCACTAACTGAGCCATTCCATCACGGCTCCACTCACTCACAAAGCCACTCCTTCACTGCTCCACTGACTCACTGAGCCACTCCTTCACTGCTCCACTCACTCACTGAGCCACTCCTTCACAGCTCCACTCACTCACTCACTGAGCCATTCCTTCACTGCTCCAGTCACTAACTGAGCAACTCCTTCACTGCTCCACTCACTCGCTCAATAAGCAACTCCTTCACTGCTCCACTCACTCACTAACTGAGCCACTTCTTCACTGCTCTACTCACTCACTGAGACACTCCTTCACTGCTCCGCTCAGGCACTCACTGAGCCACTCCTTCACTGCTCCACTCACTCACTGATGAGCCACTCCTTCACCACTCTACTCACTGTCTCACTGAGCCACACCTTCACTGCTCCACTCACCTACTCAGCCACTCCTTCACTGCTCTATTCACTCACTCACAGAGCTACTCCTTCACTGCTCCACTCACTCACTGAGGCAATCCTTCATTGCTCCACTCACTCACTGAGCCACTCCTTCACGGCTCCACTCACTCACTCACTGAGCCATTCCTTCACTGCTCCACTCACTCACTGACCCACTCCTTCACAGCTCCACTCACTCACTCACTGAGCCATTCCTTCACTGCTCCAGTCACTAACTGAGCAACTCCTTCACTGCTCACTCACTCACTCACTAGCCATTCCTTCACTGCTCCACTCACTCACTGAGCCACTCCTTCACTTCTCCACTCACTAACTGATCCACACCTTCACTGCTCCACTCACTCACTCAGCCACTCCTTCATTGCTCCACTCACTCACTGAGCCACTCCTTCACAGCTCCACTCACTCACTAACTGAGCCATTCCTTCATGGCTCCACTCACTCACTAAGCCACTCAGTCACTGCTCCACTCACTAACTAAGCCACTCCTTCACTGCTCAACTCACTGACTAACTGAGCCACTCCTTCACTGCTCTATTCACTCACTCACTGAGCCATTCCTTCACTGCTCCACTCACTCACTGATCCACTCCTTCACTGCTGCACTCACTCACTAACTGAGCCACTCCTTCAGTGCTCCACTCACTCACTAACTGAGCCTCTCCTTCACTGCTCCACTCACTCACTGAGCCACTCCTTCACTCCTCCACTCACTCAGTCATGAGCCACTCCTTCACTGCTCCACTCACTAACTAAGCCACTCCTTCACTGCTTAACTCACTGACTAACTGAGCCACTCCTACACTGCTCTACTCACTCACTCACTGAGCCACTCCTTCACTGCTACACTCACTAACTAAGCCACTCTTTCACTGCTCCACTCACTCACTCATTGAGCCATTCCTTCACTGCTCCACACACTCAATCACTCATCGAGCCACTCCTTCAATGCTCCACTCACTCACTGAGCCACTCCTTCACTGCAGTGCTCCACTCACTCACTAACTGAGCTCTCCTTCACTGCTCTACTCACTCACAGAGCCACTCCTTCACTGCTCCACTCAGTCACTCAATGAACACTCCATCACTGCTCTACTCACTCACTGAGCCACTCCTTCAGTGCTCCACTCAGTCACTAACTTAGCCTCTCCATCACTGCTCCACTCACTCACTGAGCCACTCCTTCACTGCTCTACTCACTGTCTCACTGAGCCACACCTTCACTGCTCCACTCACCTACTCAGCCACTCCTTCACTGCTCTATTCACTCACTCACTGAGCCATTCCTTCACTGCTCCACTCACTCACTGATCTATTCCTTCACTGCTCCACTCACTCACTAACTGAGCCACTCCTTCAGTGCTCCACTCACTCACTAACTGTGCCTCTCCTTCACTGCTCCACTCACTCACTGAGCCACTCCTTCACTCCTCCACTCACTAATTCATGACCCACTCCTTCACTGCTCCACTCATTAACTAAGCCACTCCTTCACTGCTCAACTCACTGACTAACTGAGCCACTTCTACACTGCTCTACTCACTCACTCACTGAGCCACTCCTTCACTGCTGTACTCACTAACTGAGCTACTCCTTCACTGCTCCACTCACTCACTGACCCACTCCTTCACAGCTCCACTCACTCACTCACTGAGCCATTCCTTCACTGCTCCAGTCACTAACTGAGCAACTCCTTCACTGCTCACTCACTCACTCACTAGCCATTCCTTCACTGCTCCACTCACTCACTGAGCCACTCCTTCACTTCTCCACTCACTAACTGATCCACACCTTCACTGCTCCACTCACTCACTCAGCCACTCCTTCATTGCTCCACTCACTCACTGAGCCTCTCCTTCACAGCTCCACCCACTCACTCACTGAGCCACTCCTTCACTGCTCCAGTCACTAACTGAGCAACTCCTTCACTGCTCACTCACTCACTCACTAGCCACTCCTTCACAGCTCCACTCACTCACTAACTGAGCCATTCCTTCACTGCTCCACTGACTCACTGAGCCACTCCTTCACTGCTCCACTCATTCACTAACTGAGCCACTCCTTCAGTGCTCCACTCACTCACTAACTGTGCCTCTCCTTCACTGCTCCACTCACTCACTGAGCCACTCCTTCACTCCTCCACTCACTAATTCATGACCCACTCCTTCACTGCTCCACTCATTAACTGAGCAACTCCTTCACTGCTCCACTCACTCACTCACTGAGCAACTCCTTCACTGCTCCACTCACTCATTAAGCCACTTTTTCACTGCTCCACTGACTCACTGAGCCACTACTTCACTGCTCCACTCACTCACTGATGAGCCACTCCTTCACTACTCTACTCACTGTCTCACTGAGCCACACCTTCACTGCTCCACTCACCTACTCAGCCACTCCTTCACTGCTCTATTCACTCACTCACTGATCCACTCCTTCACTGCTCCACTCACTCACTCACTGAGCCACTCCTTCACTCCTCCACTCACTCAGTCATGAGCCACTCCTTCACTGATCCTCTCACTAACTAAGCCACTCCTTCACTGCTCAACTCACTGACTAACTGAGCCACTCCTACACTGCTCTACTCACTCACTCACTAAGCCACTCCTTCACTGCTCCACTCATGAACTAAGCCACTCTTTCACTGCTCCACTCACTCACTCACTGAGGGACTCCTTCACTGCTCCACTCACTAACTAAGCCACTCCTTCACTGCTCCACTCACTCACTAAACACTCCTTACCTGCTCCACTCACTCACTAACTGAGCCACTCCTTCACTGCTCCACTCACTCACTGAGCCACTCCTTCACTGCAGTGCTCCACTCACTCACTAACTGAGCTCTCCTTAACTGCTCCACTCACTCACAGATCCACTCCTTCACTGCTCCACTCAGTCACTCAATGAACACTCCTTCACTGCTCCACTCACTCACTAACTGAGCTACTCCTTCACTGCTCCACTCACTAACTGAGCCACTCCTTCACTGCTGTACTCACTCACTGAGCCACTCCTTCACTGCTCCACTCACTAACTGAGCCACTCCTTCACTGCTCCACTTACTCACTGATGAGCCACTCCTTCACTACTCTACTCACTGTCTCACTGAGCCACACCTTCACTGCTCCACTCACCTACTCAGCCACTCCTTCACTGCTCTATTCACTCACTCACTGAGCTACTCCTTCACTGCTCCACACACTCACTGAGGCACTCCTTCATTGCTCCACTCACTCACTGAGCCGCTCCTTCACAGCTCCACTCACTCACTCACTGAGACATTCCTTCACTGTTCCAGTCACTAACTAAGCAACTCCTTCACTGCTCCACTCACTCACTCACTGAGCAACTCCTTCACTGCTCCACTCCCTCACTCACTGAGCCATTCCTTCACTGCTCCACTCACTCACTGATCCACTCCTTCACTGCTCCACTCACTCACTAACTGAGCCATTCCATCACGGCTCCACTCACTCACAAAGCCACTCCTTCACTGCTCCACTGACTCACTGAGCCACTCCTTCACTGCTCCACTCACTCACTGAGCCACTCCTTCACAGCTCCACTCACTCACTCACTGAGCCATTCCTTCACTGCTCCAGTTACTAACTGAGCAACTCCTTCACTGCTCCACTCACTCACTCAATGAGCAACTCCTTCACTGCTCCACTCACTCACTAACTGAGCCACTTCTTCACTGCTCTACTCACTCACTGAGACACTCCTTCACTGCTCCGCTCAGGCACTCACTGAGCCACTCCTTCACTGCTCCACTCACTCACTGATGAGCCACTCCTTCACCACTCTACTCACTGTCTCACTGAGCCACACCTTCACTGCTCCACTCACCTACTCAGCCACTCCTTCACTGCTCTATACACTCACTCACAGAGCTACTCCTTCACTGCTCCACTCACTCACTGAGGCAATCCTTCATTGCTCCACTCACTCACTGAGCCACTCCTTCACAGCTCCACTCACTCACTCACTGAGCCATTCCTTCACTGCTCCACTCACTCACTGACCCACTCCTTCACATCTCCACTCACTCACTCACTGAGCCATTCCTTCACTGCTCCAGTCACTAACTGAGCAACTCCTTCACTGCTCACTCACTCACTCACTAGCCATTCCTTCACTGCTGCACTCACTCACTGAGCCATTCCTTCACTGCTCCACTCACTCACTGATCCACTCCTTCACTGCTCCAATCACTAACTAAGCCACTCCTTCAGTGCTCCACTCACTCACTAACTGAGCCTCTCCTTCACTGCTCCAAGCACTCACTGAGCCACTCCTTCACTCCTCCACTCACTCAGTCATGAGCCACTCCTTCACTGCTCCACTCACTAACTAAGCCACTCTTTCACTGCTCCACTCACTCACTCATTGAGCCACTCCTTCACTGCTCCACTCACTCACTCACTGAGGGACTCCTTCACTGCTCCACTCACTCACTCAGCCACTCCTTCACTGCTCCACTCACTCACTGAGCCACTCCTTCATTCCTCCACTCACTCAGTCATGAGCCACTCCACACTGCTCCACTCACTAACTAAGCCACTCCTACACTGCTCTACTCACTCACTCACTGAGCCACTCCTACACTGCTCTACTCACTCACTCACTGAGCCACTCCTTCACTGCAGTGCTCCACTCACTCACTAACTGAGCTCTCCTTCACTGCTCTACTCACTCACAGAGCCACTCCTTCACTGCTCCACTCAGTCACTCAATGAACACTCCTTCACTGCTCTACTCACTCACTGAGCCACTCCTTCACTGCTCTATTCACTCACTCACTGAGCCATTCCTTCACTGCTCCACTCACACACTGATCCACTCCTTCACTGCTCCACTCACTCACTAACTGAGCCACTCCTTCAGTGCTCCACTCACTCACTAACTGAGCCTCTTCTTCACTGCTCCACTCACTCACTGAGCCACTCCTTCACTCCTCCACTCACTCAGTCATGAGCCACTCCTTCACTGCTCCTCTCACTAACTAAGCCACTCCTTCACTGCTCAACTCACTGACTAACTGAGCCACTCCTACACTGCTCTACTCACTCACTCACTGAGCCACTCCTTCACTGCTCCACTCATGAACTAAGCCACTCTTTCACTGCTCCACTCACTCACTCACTGAGGGACTCCTTCACTGCTCCACTCACTAACTAAGCCACTCCTTCACTGCTCCACTCACTCACTAAACACTCCTTACCTGCTCCACTCACTCACTAACTAAGCCACTCCTTCACTGCTCCACTCACTCACTGAGCCACTCATTCACTGCAGTGCTCCACTCACTCACTAACTGAGCTCTCCTTAACTGCTCCACTCACTCACAGAGCCACTCCTTCACTGCTCCACTCAGTCACTCAATGAACACTCCTTCACTGCTCCACTCACTCACTAACTGAGCCACTCCTTCACTGCTCCACTCACTCACTGAGCCACTCCTTCACTGCTCCACTCACTCACTAACTGAGCCACTCCTTCACTGCTGTACTCACTCACTGAGCCACTCCTTCACTGCTCCACTCACTAACTGAGCCACTCCTTCACTGCTCCACTCACTCACTGATGAGCCACTCCTTCACTACTCTACTCACTGTCTCACTGAGCCACACCTTCACTGCTCCACTCACCTACTCAGCCACTCCTTCACTGCTCTATTCACTCACTCACTGAGCTACTCCTTCACTGCTCCACTCACTCACTGAGGCACTCCATCATTGCTCCACTCACTCACTGAGCCACTCCTTCACAGCTCCACTCACTCACTCACTGAGCCATTCCTTCACTGCTCCACTCACTCACTCACTGAGGGACTCCTTCACTGCTCAACTCACTAACTAAGCCACTCCTTCACTGCTCCACTCACTCACTAAGCTACTCCTTACCTGCTCCACTCACTCACTAACTGAGCCATTCCTTCACTGCTCCACACACTCAATCACTCATCGAGCCACTCCTTCAATGCTCCACTCACTCACTGAGCCACTCCTTCACTGCAGTGCTCCACTCACTCACTAACTGAGCTCTCCTTCACTGCTCTACTCACTCACAGAGCCACTCCTTCACTGCTCCACTCAGTCACTCAATGAACACTCCATCACTGCTCTACTCACTCACTGAGCCACTCCTTCAGTGCTCCACTCAGTCACTAACTTAGCCTCTCCTTCACTGCTCCACTCACTCACTGATCCACTCCTTCACTGCTCTATTCACTCACTCAATGAGCCATTCCCTCACTGCTCCAGTCACTAACTGAGCAACTCCTTCACTGCTCCACTCACTCACTCACTGAGCCACTACTTCACTGCTCCACTCACTCACTGATGAGCCACTCCTTCACTACTCTACTCACTGTCTCACTGAGCCACACCTTCACTGCTCCACTCACCTACTCAGCCACTCCTTCACTGCTCTATTCACTCACTCACTGAGCCATTCCTTCACTGCTCCACTCACTCACTGATCTATTCCTTCACTGCTCCACTCACTCACTAACTGAGCCACTCCTTCAGTGCTCCACTCACTCACTAACTGTGCCTCTCCTTCACTGCTCCACTCACTCACTGAGCCACTCCTTCACTCCTCCACTCACTAATTCATGACCCACTCCTTCACTGCTCCACTCATTAACTAAGCCACTCCTTCACTGCTCAACTCACTGACTAACTGAGCCACTACTACACTGCTCTACTCACTCACTCACTGAGCCACTCCTTCACTGCTGTACTCACTAACTGAGCCACTCCTTCACTGCTCCACTCACTCACTGACCCACTCCTTCACAGCTCCACTCACTCACTCACTGAGCCATTCCTTCACTGCTCCATTCACTAACTGAGCAACCCCTTCACTGCTCACTCACTCACTCACTAGCCATTCCTTCACTGCTCCACTCACTCACTGAGCCACTCCTTCACTTCTCCACTCACTAACTGATCCACACCTTCACTGCTCCACTCACTCACTCAGCCACTCCTTCATTGCTCCACTCACTCACTGAGCCTCTCCTTCACAGCTCCACCCACTCACTCACTGAGCCACTCCTTCACTGCTCCAGTCACTAACTGAGCAACTCCTTCACTGCTCACTCACTCACTCACTAGCCACTCCTTCACAGCTCCACTCACTCACTAACTGAGCCATTCCTTCATGGCTCCACTCACTCACTAAGCAACTCCTTCACTGCTCCACTGACTCACTGAGGCACTCCTTCACTGCTCCAGTCACTAACTGAGCAACTCCTTCACTGCTCCACTCACTCACTCACTGAGCAACTCCTTCACTGCTCCACTCACTCATTAAGCCACTCCTTCACTGCTCCACTGACTCACTGAGCCACTACTTCACTGCTCCACTCACTCACTGATGAGCCACTCCTTCACTACTCTACTCACTGTCTCACTGAGCCACACCTTCACTGCTCCACTCACCTACTCAGCCACTCCTTCACTGCTCTATTCACTCACTCACTGATCCACTCCTTCACTGCTCCACTCACTCACTAACTGAGCCACTCCTTCAGTGCTCCACTCACTCACTAACTGAGCCTCTTCTTCACTGCTCCACTCACTCACTGAGCCACTCCTTCACTCCTCCACTCACTCAGTCATGAGCCACTCCTTCACTGCTCCTCTCACTAACTAAGCCACTCCTTCACTGCTCAACTCACTGACTAACTGAGCCACTCCTACACTGCTCTACTCACTCACTCACTAAGCCACTCCTTCACTGCTCCACTCATGAACTAAGCCACTCTTTCACTGCTCCACTCACTCACTCACTGAGGGACTCCTTCACTGCTCCACTCACTAACTAAGCCACTCCTTCACTACTCCACTCACTCACTAAACACTCCTTACCTGCTCCACTCACTCACTAACTGAGCCACTCCTTCACTGCTCCACTCACTCACTGAGCCACTCCTTCACTGCAGTGCTCCACTCACTCACTAACTGAGCTCTCCTTAACTGCTCCACTCACTCACAGATCCACTCCTTCACTGCTCCACTCAGTCACTCAATGAACACTCCTTCACTGCTCCACTCACTCACTAACTGAGCTACTCCTTCACTGCTCCACTCACTCACTGAGCCACTCCTTCACTGCTCCACTAACTCACTAAATGAGCCACTCCTTCACTGCTGTACTCACTCACTGAGCCACTCCTTCACTGCTCCACTCACTAACTGAGCCACTCCTTCACTACTCTACTCACTGTCTCACTGAGCCACACCTTCACTGCTCCACTCACCTACTCAGCCACTCCTTCACTGCTCTATTCACTCACTCACTGAGCTACTCCTTCACTGCTCCACTCACTCACTGAGGCACTCCTTCATTGCTCCACTCACTCACTGAGCCGCTCCTTCACAGCTCCACTCACTCACTCACTGAGCCATTCCTTCACTGTTCCAGTCACTAACTAAGCAACTCCTTCACTGCTCCACTCACTCACTCACTGAGCAACTCCTTCACTGCTCCACTCCCTCACTCACTGAGCCATTCCTTCACTGCTCCTCTCACTCACTGATCCACTCCTTCACTGCTCCACTCACTCACTAACTGAGCCATTCCATCACGGCTCCACTCACTCACAAAGCCACTCCTTCACTGCTCCACTGACTCACTGAGCCACTCCTTCACTGCTCCACTCACTCACTGAGCCACTCCTTCACAGCTCCACTCACTCACTCACTGAGCCATTCCTTCACTGCTCCAGTTACTAACTGAGCAACTCCTTCACTGCTCCACTCACTCACTCAATGAGCAACTCCTTCACTGCTCTACTCACTCACTGAGACACTCCTTCACTGCTCCGCTCAGGCACACACTGAGCCACTCCTTCACTGCTCCACTCACTCACTGATGAGCCACTCCTTCACCACTCTACTCACTGTCTCACTGAGCCACACCTTCACTGCTCCACTCACCTACTCAGCCACTCCTTCACTGCTCTATTCACTCACTCACAGAGCTACTCCTTCACTGCTCCACTCACTCACTGAGGCAATCCTTCATTGCTCCACTCACTCACTGAGCCACTCCTTCACAGCTCCACTCACTCACTCACTGAGCCATTCCTTCACTGCTCCACTCACTCACTGACCCACTCCTTCACATCTCCACTCACTCACTCACTGAGCCATTCCTTCACTGCTCCAGTCACTAACTGAGCAACTCCTTCACTGCTCACTCACTCACTCACTAGCCATTCCTTCACTGCTGCACTAACTCACTGAGCCATTCCTTCACTGCTCCACTCACTCACTGATCCACTCCTTCACTGCTCCACTCACTAACTAAGCCACTCCTTCAGTGCTCCACTCACTCACTAACTGAGCCTCTCCTTCACTGCTCCAAGCACTCACTGAGCCACTCCTTCACTCCTCCACTCACTAATTCATGACCCACTCCTTCACTGCTCCACTCATTAACTAAGCCACTCCTTCACTGCTCAACTCACTGACTAACTGAGCCACTTCTACACTGCTCTACTCACTCACTCACTGAGCCACTCCTTCACTGCTGTACTCACTAACTGAGCCACTCCATCACTGCTCCACTCACTCACTGACCCACTCCTTCACAGCTCCACTCACTCACTCACTGAGCCATTCCTTCACTGCTCCAGTCACAAACTGAGCAACTCCTTCACTGCTCACTCACTCACTCACTAGCCATTCCTTCACTGCTCCACTCACTCACTGAGCCACTCCTTCACTTCTCCACTCACTAACTGATCCACACCTTCACTGCTCCACTCACTCACTCAGCCACTCCTTCATTGCTCCACTCACTCACTGAGCCTCTCCTTCACAGCTCCACCCACTCACTAACTGAGCAACTCCTTCACTGCTCACTCACTCACTCACAAGCCACTCCTTCACAGCTCCACTCACTCACTAACTGAGCCATTCCTTCATGGCTCCACTCACTCACTAAGCAACTCCTTCACTGCTCCACTGACTCACTGAGCCACTCCTTCACTGCTCCAGTCACTAACTGAGCAACTCCTTCACTGCTCCACTCACTCACTCACTGAGCAACTCCTTCACTGCTCCACTCACTCATTAAGCCACTCCTTCACTGCTCCACTGACTCACTGAGCCACTACTTCACTGCTCCACTCACTCACTGATGAGCCACTCCTTCACTACTCTACTCACTGTCTCACTGAGCCACACCTTCACTGCTCCACTCACCTACTCAGCCACTCCTTCACTGCTCTATTCACTCACTCACTGATCCACTCCTTCACTGCTCCACTCACTCACTAACTGAGCCACTCCTTCAGTGCTCCACTCACTCACTAACTGAGCCTCTTCTTCACTGCTCCACTCACTCACTGAGCCACTCCTTCACTCCTCCACTCACTCAGTCATGAGCCACTCCTTCACTGCTCCTCTCACTAACTAAGCCACTCCTTCACTGCTCAACTCACTGACTAACTGAGCCACTCCTACACTGCTCTACTCACTCACTCACTAAGCCACTCCTTCACTGCTCCACTCATGAACTAAGCCACTCTTTCACTGCTCCACTCACTCACTCACTGAGGGACTCCTTCACAGCTCCACTCACTAACTAAGCCACTCCTTCACTGCTCCACTCACTCACTAAACACTCCTTACCTGCTCCACTCACTCACTAACTGAGCCACTCCTTCACTGCTCCACTCACTCACTGAGCCACTCCTTCACTGCAGTGCTCCACTCACTCACTAACTGAGCTCTCCTTAACTGCTCCACTCACTCACAGTTCCACTCCTTCACTGCTCCACTCAGTCACTCAATGAACACTCCTTCACTGCTCCACTCACTCACTAACTGAGCTACTCCTTCACTGCTCCACTCACTCACTGAGCCACTCCTTCACTGCTCCACTAACTCACTAACTGAGCCACTCCTTCACTGCTGTACTCACTCACTGAGCCACTCCTTCACTGCTCCACTCACTAACTGAGCCACTCCTTCACTACTCTACTCACTGTCTCACTGAGCCACACCTTCACTGCTCCACTCACCTACTCAGCCACTCCTTCACTGCTCTATTCACTCACTCACTGAGCTACTCCTTCACTGCTCCACTCACTCACTGAGGCACTCCTTCATTGCTCCACTCACTCACTGAGCCGCTCCTTCACAGCTCCACTCACTCACTCACTGAGCCATTCCTTCACTGTTCCAGTCACTAACTAAGCAACTCCTTCACTGCTCCACTCACTCACTCACTGAGCAACTCCTTCACTGCTCCACTCCCTCACTCACTGAGCCATTCCTTCACTGCTCCACTCACTCACTGATCCACTCCTTCACTGCTCCACTCACTCACTAACTGAGCCATTCCATCACGGCTCCACTCACTCACAAAGCCACTCCTTCACTGCTCCACTGACTCACTGAGCCACTCCTTCACTGCTCCACTCACTCACTGAGCCACTCCTTCACAGCTCCACTCACTCACTCACTGAGCCATTCCTTCACTGCTCCAGTTACTAACTGAGCAACTCCTTCACTGCTCCACTCACTCACTCAATGAGCAACTCCTTCACTGCTCCACTCACTCACTAACTGAGCCACTTCTTCACTGCTCTACTCACTCACTGAGACACTCCTTCACTGCTCCGCTCAGGCACTCACTGAGCCACTCCTTCACTGTTCCACTCACTCACTGATGAGCCACTCCTTCACCACTCTACTCACTGTCTCACTGAGCCACACCTTCACTGCTCCACTCACCTACTCAGCCACTCCTTCACTGCTCTATTCACTCACTCACAGAGCTACTCCTTCACTGCTCCACTCACTCACTGAGGCAATCCTTCATTGCTCCACTCACTCACTGAGCCACTCCTTCACAGCTCCACTCACTCACTCACTGAGCCATTCCTTCACTGCTCCACTCACTCACTGACCCACTCCTTCACATCTCCACTCACTCACTCACTGAGCCATTCCTTCACTGCTCCAGTCACTAACTGAGCAACTCCTTCACTGCTCACTCACTCACTCACTAGCCATTCCTTCACTGCTGCACTCACTCACTGAGCCATTCCTTCACTGCTCCACTCACTCACTGATCCACTCCTTCACTGCTCCACTCACTAACTAAGCCACTCCTTCAGTGCTCCACTCACTCACTAACTGAGCCTCTCCTTCACTGCTCCAAGCACTCACTGAGCCACTCCTTCACTCCTCCACTCACTCAGTCATGAGCCACTCCTTCACTGCTCCACTCACTAACTAAGCCACTCTTTCACTGCTCCACTCACTCACTCATTGAGCCACTCCTTCACTGCTCCACTCACTCACTCACTGAGGGACTCCTTCACTGCTCCACTCACTCACTCAGCCACTACTTCACTGCTCCACTCACTCACTGAGCCACTCCTTCATTCCTCCACTCACTCAGTCATGAGCCACTCCACACTGCTCCACTCACTAACTAAGCCACTCCTACACTGCTCTACTCACTCACTCACTGAGCCACACCTACACTGCTCTACTCACTCACTCACTGAGCCACTCCTTCACTGCAGTGCTCCACTCACTCACTAACTGAGCTCTCCTTCACTGCTCTACTCACTCACAGAGCCACTCCTTCACTGCTCCACTCAGTCACTCAATGAACACTCCTTCACTGCTCTACTCACTCACTGAGCCACTCCTTCACTGCTCTATTCACTCACTCACTGAGCCATTCCTTCACTGCTCCACTCACACACTGATCCACTCCTTCACTGCTCCACTCACTCACTAACTGAGCCACTCCTTCAGTGCTCCACTCACTCACTAACTGAGCATCTTCTTCACTGCTCCACTCACTCACTGAGCCACTCCTTCACTCCTCCACTCACTCAGTCATGAGCCACTCCTTCACTGCTCAACTCACTGACTAACTGAGCCACTCCTACACTGCTCTACTCACTCACTCACTGAGCCACTCCTTCACTGCTCCACTCATGAACTAAGCCACTCTTTCACTGCTCCACTCACTCACTCACTGAGGGACTCCTTCACTGCTCCACTCACTAACTAAGCCACTCCTTCACTGCTCCACTCACTCACTAAACACTCCTTACCTGCTCCACTCACTCACTAACTAAGCCACTCCTTCACTGCTCCACTCACTCACTGAGCCACTCCTTCACTGCAGTGCTCCACTCACTCACTAACTGAGCTCTCCTTAACTGCTCCACTCACTCACAGAGCCACTCCTTCACTGCTCCACTCAGTCACTCAATGAACACTCCTTCACTGCTCCACTCACTCACTAACTGAGCCACTCCTTCACTGCTCCACTCACTCACCGAGCCACTCCTTCACTGCTCCACTCACTCACTAACTGAGCCACTCCTTCACTGCTGTACTCACTCACTGAGCCACTCCTTCACTGCTCCACTCACTAACTGAGCCACTCCTTCACTGCTCCACTCAGTCACTGATGAGCCACTCCTTCACTACTCTACTCACTGTCTCACTGAGCCACACCTTCACTGCTCCACTCACCTACTCAGCCACTCCTTCACTGCTCTATTCACTCACTCACTGAGCTACTCCTTCACTGCTCCACTCACTCACTGAGGCACTCCATCATTGCTCCACTCACTCACTGAGCCACTCCTTCACAGCTCCACTCACTCACTCACTGAGCCATTCCTTCACTGTTCCAGTCACTAACTAAGCAACTCCTTCACTGCTCCACTCACTCACTCACTGAGCAACTCCTTCACTGCTCCACTCCCTCACTCACTGAGCCATTCCTTCACTGCTCCACTCACTCACTGATCCACTCCTTCACTGCTCCACTCACTCACTAACTGAGCCATTCCATCACAGCTCCACTCACTCACAAAGTCACTCCTTCACTGCTCCACTGACTCACTGAGCCACTCCTTCACTGCTCCACTCACTCACTGAGCCACTCCTTCACAGCTCCACTCACTCACTCACTGAGCCATTCCTTCACTGCTCCAGTCACTAACTGAGCAACTCCTTCACTGATCCACTCACTCACTCAATGAGCAACTCCTTCACTGCTCCACTCACTCACTAACTGAGCCACTTCTTCACTGCTCTACTCACTCACTGAGACACTCCTTCACTGCTCCGCTCAGGCACTCACTGAGCCACTCCTTCACTGCTCCACTCACTCACTGATGAGCCACTCCTTCACCACTCTACTCACTGTCTCACTGAGCCACACCTTCACTGCTCCACTCACCTACTCAGCCACTCCTTCACTGCTCTATTCACTCACTCACAGAGCTACTCCTTCACTGCTCCACTCACTCACTGATGCAATCCTTCATTGCTCCACTCACTCACTGAGCCACTCCTTCACGGCTCCACTCACTCACTCACTGAGCCATTCCTTCACTGCTCCACTCACTCACTGACCCACTCCTTCACAGCTCCACTCAGTCACTCACTGAGCCATTCCTTCACTGCTCCAGTCACTAACTGAGCAACTCCTTCACTGCTCACTCACTCACTCACTAGCCATTCCTTCACTGCTCCACTCACTCACTGAGCCACTCCTTCACTTCTCCACTCACTAACTGATCCACACCTTCACTGCTCCACTCACTCACTCAGCCACTCCTTCATTGCTCCACTCACTCACTGAGCCACTCCTTCACAGCTCCACTCACTCACTCACTGAGCCACTCCTTCACTGCTCCAGTCACTAACTGAGCAACTCCTTCACTGCTCACTCACTCACTCACTAGCCACTCCTTCACAGCTCCACTCACTCACTAACTGAGCCATTCCTTCATGGCTCCTCTCACTCACTAAGCCACTCAGTCACTGCTCCACTGACTCACTGAGTCACTCCTTCAGTGCTCCACTCACTCACTAACTGAGCCTCTTCTTCACTGCTCCACTCACTCACTGAGCCACTCCTTCACTCCTCCACTCACTCAGTCATGAGCCACTCCTTCACTGCTCCACTCACTAACTAAGCCACTCCTTCACTGCTCAACTCACTGACTAACTGAGCCACTCCTACACTGCTCTACTCACTCACTCACTGAGCCACTCCTTCACTGCTCCACTCACTCACTTATTGAGCCTCTCCTTCACTGCTCCACTCACTCACACACTGAGGGACTCCTTCACTGCTCCACTCACTAACTAAGCCACTCCTTCACTGCTCCACTCACTCACTAAGCCACTCCTTACCTGCTCCACTCACTCACTAACTGAGCCATTCCTTCACTGCTCCACACACTCAATCACTCATCGGGCCACTACTTCACTGCTCCACTCACTCACTGAGCCACTCCTTCAGTGCTCCACTCAGTCACTAACTTGGCGTCTCCTTCACTGCTCCACTCAGTCACTCAATGAACACTCCATCAATGCTCTACTCACTCACTGAGCCACTCCTTCAGTGCTCCACTCAGTCACTAACTTAGCCTCTCCTTCACTGCTCCACTCACTCACTGAGGCACTCCTTCATTGCTCCACTCACTCACTGAGCCACTCCTTCACTGCTCCACTCACTTACTCACTGAGCAACTCCTTCACTGCTCCACTCACTCACTCACTGAGCCATTCCTTCACTGCTCCACTCACTCACTGATCCACTCCTTCACTACTCCACTCACTCACTAACTGAGCCATTCCATCACGGCTCCACTCACTCACAAAGACACTCCTTCACTGCTCCACTGACTCACTGAGCCACTCCTTCACTGCTCCACTCACTCACTGAGCCACTCCTTCACAGCTCCACTCACTCACTCACTGAGCCATTCCTTCACTGCTCCAGTCACTAACTGAGCAACTCCTTCACTGCTCCACTCACTCACTCAATGAGCAACTCCTTCACTGCTCCACTCACACACTAACTGAGCCACTCCTTCACTGCTCTACTCACTCACTGAGACACTCCTTCACTGCTCCGCTCAGGCACTCACTGAGCCACTCCTTCACTGCTCCACTCACTCAATGATGAGCCACTCCTTCACCACTCTACTCACTGTCTCACTGAGCCACACCTTCACTGCTCCACTCACCTACTCAGCCACTCCTTCACTGCTCTATTCACTCACTCACAGAGCTACTCCTTCACTGCTCCACTCACTCACTGAGGCAATCCTTCATTGCTCCACTCACTCACTGAGCCACTCCTTCACTGCTGTACTCACTAACTGAGCCACTCTTTAACTGCTCCACTCACTCACTGACCCACTCCTTCACAGCTCCACTCACTCACTCACTAGCCATTCCTTCACTGCTCCACTCACTCACTGAGCCACTCCTTCACTTCTCCACTCACTAACTGATCCACACCTTCACTGCTCCACTCACTCACTCAGCCACTCCTTCATTGCTCCACTCACTCACTGAGCCTCTCCTTCACAGCTCCACTCACTCACTCACTGAGCCACTCCTTCACTGCTCCAGTCACTAACTGAGCAACTCCTTCACTGCTCACTCACTCACTCACTAGCCACTCCTTCACAGCTCCACTCACTCACTAACTGAGCCATTCCTTCATGGCTCCACTCACTCACTAAGCAACTCCTTCACTGCTCCACTGACTCACTGAGCCACTCCTTCACTGCTCCAGTCACTAACTGAGCAACTCCTTCACTGCTCCACTCACTCACTCACTGAGCAACTCCTTCACTGCTCCACTCACTCATTAAGCCACTCCTTCACTGCTCCACTGACTCACTGAGCCACTACTTCACTGCTCCACTCACTCACTGATGAGCCACTCCTTCACTACTCTACTCACTGTCTCACTGAGCCACACCTTCACTGCTCCACTCACCTACTCAGCCACTCCTTCACTGCTCTATTCACTCGCTCACTGAGCCATTCCTTCACTGCTCCACTCACTCACTGATCCACTCCTTCACTGCTCCACTCACTCACTAACTGAGCCACTCCTTCAGTGCTCCACTCACTCACTAACTGAGCCTCTTCTTCACTGCTCCACTCACTCAGTGAGCCACTCCTTCACTCCTCCACTCACTCAGTCATGAGTCACTCCTTCACTGCTCCTCTCACTAACTAAGCCACTCCTTCACTGCTCAACTCACTGACTAACTGAGCCACTCCTACACTGCTCTACTCACTCACTCACTGAGCCACTCCTTCACTCCTCCACTCATGAACTAAGCCACTCTTTCACTGCTCCACTCACTCACTCACTGAGGGACTCCTTCACTGCTCCACTCACTAACTAAGCCACTCCTTCACTGCTCCACTCACTCACTAAACACTCCTTACCTGCTACACTCACTCACTAACTGAGCCACTCCTTCACTGCTCCACTCACTCACTGAGCCACTCCTTCACTGCAGTGCTCCACTCACTCACTAACTGAGCTCTCCTTAACTGCTCCACTCACTCACATATCCACTCCTTCACTGCTCCACTCAGTCACTCAATGAACACTCCTTCACTGCTCCACTCACTCACTAACTGAGCCACTCCTTCACTGCTCCACTCACTCACTGAGCCACTCCTTCACTGCTCCACTCACTAACTGAGCCACTCCTTCACTGCTCCACTTACTCACTGATGAGCCACTCCTTCACTACTCTACTCACTGTCTCACTGAGCCACACCTTCACTGCTCCACTCACCTACTCAGCCACTCCTTCACTGCTCTATTCACTCACTCACTGATCCACTCCTTCACTGCTCCACTCACTCACTAACTGAGCCACTCCTTCAGTGCTCCACTCACTCACTAACTGAGCCTCTTCTTCACTGCTCCACTCACTCACTGAGCCACTCCTTCACTCATCCACTCACTCAGTCATGAGCCACTCCTTCACTGCTCCTCTCACTAACTAAGCCACTCCTTCACTGCTCAACTCACTGACTAACTGAGCCACTCCTACACTGCTCTACTCACTCACTCACTAAGCCACTCCTTCACTGCTCCACTCATGAACTAAGCCACTCTTTCACTGCTCCACTCACTCACTCACTGAGGGACTCCTTCACTGCTCCACTCACTAACTAAGCCACTCCTTCACTGCTCCACTCACTCACTAAACACTCCTTACCTGCTCCACTCACTCACTAACTGAGCCACTCCTTCACTGCTCCACTCACTCACTGAGCCACTCCTTCACTGCAGTGCTCCACTCACTCACTAACTGAGCTCTCCTTAACTGCTCCACTCACTCACAGATCCAATCCTTCACTGCTCCACTCAGTCACTCAATGAACACTCCTTCACTGCTCCACTCACTCACTAACTGAGCTACTCCTTCACTGCTCCACTCACTCACTGAGCCACTCCTTCACTGCTCCACTCACTAACTGAGCCACTCCTTCACTAATCTACTCACTGTCTCACTGAGCAACTCCTTCACTGCTCCACTCACTCATTAAGCCACTCCTTCACTGCTCCACTCACTCACTGATGAGCCACTCCTTCACTACTCTACTCACTGTCTCACTGAGCCACACCTTCACTGCTCCACTCACCTACTCAGCCACTCCTTCACTGCTCTATTCACTCACTCACTGAGCCATTCCTTCACTGCTCCACTCACTCACTGATCCACTCCTTCACTGCTCCACTCACTCACTAACTGAGCCACTCCTTCAGTGCTCCACTCACTCACTAACTGAGCCTCTCCTTCACTGCTCCACTCACTCACTGAGCCACTCCTTCACTCCTCCACTCACTCAGTCATGAGCCACTCCTTCACTGCTCCACTCACTCACTAAACACTCCTTACCTGCTCCACTCACTCACTAACTGATCCACTCCTTCACTGCTCCACTCACTCACTAACTGAGCCACTCCTTCAGTGCTCCACTCACTCACTAACTGAGCCTCTCCTTCACTGCTCCACTCACCTACTCAGCCACTCCTTCACTGCTCTATTCACTCACTCACTGAGCCATTCTTTCACTGCTCCACTCACTCACTGATCCACTCCTACACTGCTATAATCACTCACTCACTGAGCCACTCCTTCACTGCTACACTCACTAACTAAGCCACTCTTTCACTGCTCCACTCACTCACTCATTGAGCCACTCCTTCACTGCTCCACTCACTCACTAACTAAGCCACTCCTTCACTGCTCCACTCACTGACTAACTGAGCCACTCCTACACTGCTCTACTCACTCACTCAGAGCCACTCCTTCACTGCTCCACTCACTAACTAAGCCACTCCTTCACTGCTCCACTCACTCACTAAGCCACTCCTTACTTGCTCCACTCACTCACTAACTGAGCCATTGCTTCACTGCTCCACACACTCAATCACTCATTGAGCCACTCCTTCACTGCAGTGCTCCACTCACTCACTAACTGAGCTCTCCTTCACTGCTCTACTCACTCACAGAGCCACTCCTTCACTGCTCCACTCACTCACAGAGCCACTCCTTCACTGCTCCACTCAGTCACTCAATGAACACACCTTCACTGCTCTACTCACTCACTGAGCCACTCCTTCAGTGCTCCACTCAGTCACTAACTGAGCAACTCCTTCACTGCTCCACTCACTCACTGATCCACTCCTTCACTGCTCCACTCACTAACTAAGCCACTCCTTCAGTGCTTCACTCACTCACTAACTGAGCCTCTCCTTCACTGCTCCAAGCACTCACTGAGCCACTCCTTCACTCCTCCACTCACTCAGTCATGAGCCACTCCTTCACTGCTCCACTCACTAACTAAGCCACTCTTTCACTGCTCCACTCACTCACTCATTGAGCCACTCCTTCACTGCTCCACTCACTCACTCACTGAGCAACTCCTTCACTGCTCCACTCACTCATTAAGCCACTCCTTCACTGCTCCACTGACTCACTGAGCCACTACTTCACTGCTCCACTCACTCACTGATGAGCCACTCCTTCACTACTCTACTCACTGTCTCACTGAGCCACACCTTCACTGCTCCACTCACCTACTCAGCCACTCCTTAACTGCTCTATTCACTCACTCACTGAGCCATTCTTTCACTGCTCCACTCACTCACTGATCCACTCCTTCACTGCTCCACTCACTCACTAACTGAGCCACTCCTTCAGTGCTCCACTCACTCACTAACTGAGCCTCTCCTTCACTGCTCCACTCACTCACTGAGCCACTCCTTCACTCCTCCACTCACTCAGTCATGAGCCACTCCTTCACTGCCCCACTCACTAACTAAGCCACTCCTTCACTGCTCAACTCACTGACTAACTGAGCCACTCCTACACTGCTCTACTCACTCACTCACTGAGGGACTCCTTCACTGCTCCACTCACTAACTAAGCCACTCCTTCACTGCTCCACTCACTGACTAACTGAGCCACTCCTACACTGCTCTACTCACTCACTCAGAGCCACTCCTTCACTGCTCCACTCACTAACTAAGCCACTCCTTCACTGCTCCACTCACTCACTAAGCCACTCCTTACTTGCTCCACTCACTCACTAACTGAGCTCTCCTTCACTGCTCTACTCACTCACAGAGCCACTCCTTCACTGCTCCACTCACTCACAGAGCCACTCCTTCACTGCTCCACTCAGTCACTCAATGAACACACCTTCACTGCTCTACTCACTCACTGAGCCACTCCTTCAGTGCTCCACTCAGTCACTAACTGAGCCACTCCTTCACTGCTCCACACACTCACTGAGCCACTCCTTCACTGCTCCACTCACTCACTAACTGAGCCAATCCTTCACTGCTGTACTCACTCACTGAGCCAGTCCTTCACTGCTCCACTGACTCACTGAGCCACTTCTTCACTGCTCCACTCACTCACTGATGAGCCACTCCTTCACTACTCTACTCACTGTCTCACTGAGCCACACCTTCACTGCTCCACTCACCTACTCAGCCACTCCTTCACTGCTCTATTCACTCACTCACTGAGCTACTCCTTCACTGCTCCACTCACTCACTGAGGCACTCCTTCATTGCTCCACTCACTCACTGAGCCACTCCTTCACAGCTCCACTAACTCACTCACTGAGCCATTCCTTCACTGTTCCAGTCACTAACTAAGCAACTCCTTCACTGCTCCACTCACTCACTCATTGAGCAACTCCTTCACTGCTCCACTCACTCACTCACTGAGCCATTCCTTCACTGCTCTAATCACTCACTGATCCACTCCTTCACTGCTCCACTCACTCACTAACTGAGCCATTCCATCACGGCTCCAGTCACTCACAAAGCCACTCCTTCACTGCTCCACTGACTCACTGAGCCACTCCTTCACTGCTCCACTCACTCACTGAGCAACTCCTTCACAGCTCCACTCACTCACTCATTGAGCCATTCCTTCACTGCTCTTGTCACTAACTGAGCAACTCCTTCACTGCTCCACTCACTCACTCAATGAGCAACTCCTTCACTGCTCCACTCAGTCACTCAATGAACACTCCTTCACTGGTCTACTCACTCACTGAGCCACTCCTTCAGTGCTCCACTCAGTCACTAACTGAGCCACTCCTTCACTGCTCCACTCACTCACTGAGCCACTCCTTCTCTGCTCCACTCACTCACTAACTGAGCCACTCCTTCACTGCTGTACTCACTCACTGAGCCACTCCTTCACTGCTCCACTGACTCACTGAGCCACTACTTCACTGCTCCACTCACTCACTGATGAGACACTCCTTCACTACTCTACTCACTGTCTCACTGAGCCACACCTTCACTGCTCCACTCACCTACTCAGCCACTCCTTCACTGCTCTATTCACTCACTCACTGAGCTACTCCTTCACTGCTCCACTCACTCACTGAGGCACTCCTTCATTGCTCCACTCGCTCACTGAGCCACTCATTCACTGCTCCACTCACTCACTCACTGAGCCATTCCTTCACTGTTCCAGTCACTAACTAAGCAACTCCTTCACTGCTCCACACACTCACTCACTGAGCAACTCCTTCACTTCTCCACTCACTCACTCACTGAGCCATTCCTTCACTGCTCTAATCACTCACTGATCCACTCCTTCACTGCTCCACTCACTCACTAACTGAGCCATTCCATCACGGCTCCAGTCACTCACAAAGCCACTCCTTCACTGCTCCACTGACTCACTGAGCCACTCCTTCACTGCTCCACTCACTCACTGAGCAACTCCTTCACTGCTCTAGTCACTAACTGAGCAACTCCTTCACTGCTCCACTCACTCACTCAATGAGCAAATCCTTCACTGCTCCACTCACTCACTAGCTGAGCCACTCCTTCACTGCTCTACTCACTCACTGAGACACTCCTTCACTGCTCCGCTCAGGCACTCACTGAGCCACTCCTTCACTGCTCCACTCACTCACTGATGAGCCACTCCTTCACCACTCTACTCACTGTCTCACTGAGCCACACCTTCACTGCTCCACTCACCTACTCAGCCACTCCTTCACTGCTCTATTCACTCACTCACTGAGCTACTCCTTCATTGCTCCACTCACTCACTGAGCCACTCCTTCACAGCTCCACTCACTCACTCACTGAGCCATTCATTCACTGCTCCAGTCACTAACTGAGCAACTCCTTCACTGCTCCACGCACTCACTCACTGAGCAACTCCTTCACTGCTCCACTCACTCACTCACTGAGCCATTCCTTCACTGCTCCACTCACTCACTGATCCACTCCTTCAGTGCTCCACTCACTCACTAACTGAGCCTCTCCTTCACTGCTCCAAGCACTCACTGAGCCACTCCTTCACTCCTCCACTCACTCAGTCATGAGCCACTCCCTCACTGCTCCACTCGCTAACTAAGCCACTCTTTCACTGCTCAACTCACTCACTCATTGAGCCACTCCTTCACTGCTCCACTCACTCACTCACTGAGCAACTCCTTCACTGCTCCACTCACTCATTAAGCCACTCCTTCACTGCTCCACTGACTCACTGAGCCACTACTTCACTGCTCCACTCACTCACTGATGAGCCACTCCTTCACTACTCTACTCACTGTCTCACTGAGCCACACCTTCACTGCTCCACTCACCTACTCAGCCACTCCTTCACTGCTCTATTCACTCACTCACTGAGCCATTCCTTCACTGCTCCACTCACTCACTGATCCACTCCTTCACTGCTCCACTCACTCACTAACTGAGCCACTCCTTCAGTGCTCCACTCACTCACTAACTGAGCCTCTCCTTCACTGCTCCACTCACTCACTGAGCCACTCCTTCACTCCTCCACTCACTCAGTCATGAGCCACTCCTTCACTGCTCCACTCACTAACTAAGCCACTCTTTCACTGCTCCACTCACTCACTCATTGAGCCACTCCTTCACTGCTCCACTCACTCACTCACTGAGGGACTCCTTCACTGCTCCACTCACTAACTAAGCCACTCCTTCACTGCTCCACTCACTCACTAAGCTACTCCTTACCTGCTCCACTCACTCACTAACTGAGCCATTCCTTCACTGCTCCACACACTCAATCACTCATCGAGCCACTCCTTCAATGCTCCACTCACTCACTGAGCCACTCCTTCACTGCAGTGCTCCACTCACTCACTAACTGAGCTCTCCTTCACTGCTCTACTCACTCACAGTGCCACTCCTTCACTGCTCCACTCAGTCACTCAATGAACACTCCATCACTGCTCTACTCACTCACTGAGCCACTCCTTCAGTGCTCCACTCACTCACTAACTGAGCTCTCCTTCACTGCTCCACTCACTCACTGAGCCACTCCTTCACTGCTCTATTCACTCACTCAATGAGCCATTCCTTCCCTGCTCCAGTCACTAACTGAGCAACTCCTTCACTGCTCCACTCACTCACTCACTGAGCAACTCCTTCACTGCTCCACTCACCTACACAGCAACTCCTTCACTGCTCTATTCACTCACTCACTGAGCCATTCCTTCACTGCTCCACTCACTCACTGATCCACTCCTTCACTGCTCCACTCACTCACTAACTGAGCCACTCCTTCAGTGCTCCACTCACTCACTAACTGAGCCTCTCCTTCACTGCTCCACTCACTCACTGAGCCACTACTTCACTCCTCCACTCACTAATTCATGACCCACTCCTTCACTGCTCCACTCATTAACTAAGCCACTCCTTCACTGCTCAACTCACTGACTAACTGAGCCACTCCTACACTGCTCTACTCACTCACTCAGAGCCACTCCTTCACTGCTCCACTCACTAACTTAGCCACTCCTTCACTGCTCCACTCACTCACTAAGCCACTCCTTACCTGCTCCACTCACTCACTAACTGAGCCATTGCTTCACTGCTCCACACACTCAATCACTCATCGAGCCACTCCTTCACTGCAGTGCTCCACTCACTCACGAACTGAGCTCTCCTTCACTGCTCTACTCACTCACAGAGCCACTCCTTCACTGCTCCACTCAGTCACTCAATGAACACTCCATCACTGCTCTACTCACTCACTGAGACACACCTTCACTGCTCCACTCACTCACAGAGCCACTGCTTCACTGCTCCACTCAGTCACTCAATGAACACTCCTTCACTGCTCTACTCACTCACTGAGCCACTCCTTCAGTGCTCCACTCAGTCACTAACTGAGCCACTCCTTCACTGCTCCACTCACTCACTGAGCCACTCCTTCACTGCTCCACTCACTCACTAACTGAGCCACTCCTTCACTGCTGTACTCACTCACTGAGCCACTCCTTCACTGCTCCACTGACTCACTGAGCCACTACTTCACTGCTCCACTCACTCACTGATGAGCCACTCCTTCACTACTCTACTCACTGTCTCACTGAGCCACACCTTCACTGTTCCACTCACCTACTCAGCCACTCCTTCACTGCTCTATTCACTCACTCACTGAGCTACTCCTTCACTGCTCCACTCACTCACTGAGGCACTCCTTCATTGCTCCACTCACTCACTGAGCCACTCCTTCACAGCTCCACTCACTAACTCACTGAGCCATTCCTTCACTGTTCCAGTCACTAACTAAGCAACTCCTTCACTGCTCCACTCACTCACTCACTGAGCAACTCCTTCACTGCTCCACTCACTCACTCACTGAGCCATTCCTTCACTGCTCTAATCACTCACTGATCCACTCCTTCACTGCTCCACTCACTCACTAACTGAGCCATTCCATCATGGCTCCAGTCACTCACAAAGCCACTCCTTCACTGCTCCACTCACTCACTGAGCAACTCCTTCACAGCTCCACTCACTCACTCACTGAGCCATTCCTTCACTGCTCTAGTCACTAACTGAGCAACTCCTTCACTGCTCCACTCACTCACTCAATGAGCAACTCCTTCACTGCTCCACTCACTCACTAGCTGAGCCACTCCTTCACTGCTCTACTCACTCACTGAGACACTCCTTCACTGCTCCGCTCAGGCACTCACTGAGCCACTCCTTCACTGCTCCACTCACTCACCGATGAGCCACTCCTTCACCACTCAACTCACTGTCTCACTGAGCCACACCTTCACTGCTCCACTCACCTACTCAGCCACTCCTTCACTGCTCTATTCACTCACTCACTGAGCTACTCCTTCATTGCTCCACTCACTCACTGAGCCACTCCTTCACAGCTCCACTCACTCACTCACGGAGCCATTACTTCACTGCTCCAGTCACTAACTGAGCAACTCCTTCACTGCTCCACGCACTCACTCACTGAGCAACTCCTTCACTGCTCCACTCACTCACTCACTGAGCCATTCCTTCACTGCTCCACTCACTCACTGATCCACTCCTTCACTGCTCCACTCACTAACTAAGCACCTCCTTCAGTGCTCCACTCACTCACTAACTGAGCCTCTCCTTCACTGCTCCAAGCACTCACTGAGCCACTCCTTCACTCCTCCACTCACTCAGTCATGAGCCACTCCTTCACTGCTCCACTCACTAACTAAGCCACTCTTTCACTACTCCACTCACTCACTCATTGAGCCACTCCTTCACTGCTCCACTCACTCACTCACTGAGGGACTCCTTCACTGCTCCACTCACTCACTCAGCCACTCCTTCACTGCTCCACTCACTCACTGAGCCACTCCTTCATTCCTCCACTCACTCAGTCATGAGCCACTCCACACTGCTCCACTCACTAACTAAGCCACTCCCACACTGCTCTACTCACTCACTCACTGAGCCACTCCTACACTGCTCTACTCACTCACTCACTGAGCCACTCCTTCACTGCAGTGCTCCACTCACTCACTAACTGAGCTCTCCTTCACTGCTCTACTCACTAACAGAGCAACTCCTTCACTGTTCCACTCACTCACTCACTGAGCAACTCCTTCACTGCTCCACTCACTCATTAAGCCACTCCTTCACTGCTCCACTGACTCACTGAGCCACTACTTCACTGCTCCACTCACTCACTGATGAGCCACTCCTTCACTACTCTACTCACTGTCTCACTGAGCCACACCTTCACTGCTCCACTCACCTACTCAGCCACTCCTTCACTGCTCTATTCACTCACTCACTGAGCCATTCCTTCACTGCTCCACTCACTCACTGATCCACTCCTTCACTGCTCCACTCACTCACTAACTGAGCCACTCCTTCAGTGCTCCACTCACTCACTAACTGAGCCTCTTCTTCACTGCTCCACTCACTCACTGAGCCACTCCTTCACTCATCCACTCACTCACTCAATGAGGAACTCCTTCACTGCTCCACTCACTCACTAACTGAGCCACTCCTTCACTGCTCTACTCACTCACTGAGACACTCCTTCACTGCTCCGCTCAGGCACTCACTGAGCCATTCCATCACGGCTCCACTCACTCACAAAGCCACTCCTTCACTGCTCCACTGACTCACTGAGCCACTCCTTCACTGCTCCACTCACTCACTGAGCCACTCCTTCACAGCTCCACTCACTCACTCACTGAGCCATTCCTTCACTGCTCCAGTCACTAACTGAGCAACTCCTTCACTGCTCCACTCACTCACTCAATGAGCAACTCCTTCACTGCTCCACTCACTCACTAACTGAGCCACTCCTTCACTGCTCTACTCACTCACTGAGACACTCCTTCACTGCTCCGCTCAGGCACTCACTGAGCCACTCCTTCACTGCTCCACTCACTCAATGATGAGCCACTCCATCACCACTCTACTCACTGTCTCAGTGAGCCACACCTTCACTGCTCCACTCACCTACTCAGCCACTCCTTCACTGCTCTATTCACTCACTCACAGAGCTACTCCTTCACTGCTCCACTCACTCACTGAGGCAATCCTTCATTGCTCCACTCACTCACTGAGCCACTCCTTCACTGCTGTACTCACTAAGTGAGCCACTCCTTCACTGCTCATCTCACTCACTGACCCACTCCTTCACAGCTCCACTCACTCACTCACTGAGCCATTCCTTCACTGCTCCAGTCACTAACTGAGCAACTCCTTCACTGCTCACTCACTCACTCACTAGCCATTCCTTCACTGCTCCACTCACTCACTGAGCCACTCCTTCATTGCTCCACTCACTCACTGAGCCACTCCTTCACAGCTCCACTCTCTCACTCACTGAGCCACTCCTTCACTGCTCCAGTCACTAACTGAGCAACTCCTTCACTGCTCACTCACTCACTCACTAGCCACTCCTTCACAGCTCCACTCACTCACTAACTGAGCCATTCCTTCATGGCTCCACTCACTCACTAAGCAACTCCTTCACTGCTCCACTGACTCACTGAGCCACTCCTTCACTGCTCCAGTCACTAACTGAGCAACTCCTTCACTGCTCCACTCACTCACTCACTGAGCAACTCCTTCACTGCTCCACTCACTCATTAAGCCACTCCTTCACTGCTCCACTGACTCACTGAGCCACTACTTCACTGCTCCACTCACTCAATGATGAGCCACTCCTTCACTACTCTACTCACTGTCTCACCGAGCCACACCTTCACTGCTCCACTCACCTACTCAGCCACTCCTTCACTGCTCTATTCACTCACTCACTGAGCCATTCCTTCACTGCTCCACTCACTCACTGATCCACTCCTTCACTGCTCCACTCACTCACTAACTGAGCCACTCCTTCAGTGCTCCACTCACTCACTAACTGAGCCTCTTCTTCACTGCTCCACTCACTCACTGAGCCACTCCTTCACTCCTACACTCACTCAGTCATGAGCCACTCCTTCACTGCTCCTCTCACTAACTAAGCCACTCCTTCACTGTTCAACTCACTGACTAACTGAGCCACTCCTACACTGCTCTACTCACTCACTCACTGAGCCACTCCTTCACTGCTCCACTCATGAACTAAGCCACTCTTTCACTGCTCCACTCACTCACTCACTGAGGGACTCCTTCACTGCTCCACTCACTAACTAAGCCACTCCTTCACTGCTCCACTCACTCACTAAACACTCCTTACCTGCTCCACTCACTCACTAACTGAGCCACTCCTTCACTGCTCCACTCACTCACTGAGCCACTCCTTCACTGCAGTGCTCCACTCACTCACTAACTGAGCTCTCCTTAACTGCTCCACTCACTCACAGAGCCACTCCTTCACTGCTCCACTCAGTCACTCAACGAACACTCCCTCACTGCTCCACTCACTCACTAACTGAGCTACTCCTTCACTGCTCCACTCAATCACTGAGCCACTCCTTCACTGCTCCATTCACTCACTAACTGAGCCACTCCTTCACTGCTGTACTCACTCACTGAGGCACTCCTTCACTGCTCCACTCACTAACTGAGCCACTCCTTCACTGCTCCACTCACTCACTGATGAGCCATTCCTTCACTACTCTACTCACTGTCTCACTGAGCCACACCTTCACTGCTCCACTCACCTACTCAGCCACTCCTTCATTGCTCTATTTACTCACTCACTGAGCTACTCCTTCACTGCTCCACTCACTCACTGAGGCACTCCTTCATTGCTCCACTCACTCACTGAAACACTCCTTCACAGCTCCACTCACTCACTCACTGAGCCATTCCTTCACTGTTCCAGTCACTAACTAAGCAACTCCTTCACTGCTCCACTCACTCACTCACTAAGGAACTCCTTCACTGCTCCACTCCCTCACTCACTGAGCCATTCCTTCACTGCTCCACTCACTCACTGATCCACTCCTTCACTGCTCCACTCACTCACTAACTGAGCCATTCCATCACGGCTCCACTCACTAACAAAGCCACTACTTCACTGCTCCACTGACTCATTGAGCCACTCCTTCACTGCTCCACTCACTCACTGAGCCACTCCTTCACAGCTCCACTCACTCACTCACTGAGCCATTCCTTCACTGCTCCAGTTACTAACTGAGCAACTCCTTCACTGCTCCACTCACTCACTCAATGAGCAACTCCTTCACTGCTCCACTCACTCACTAACTGAGCCACTTCTTCACTGCTCTACTCACTCACTGAGACACTCCTTCACTGCTCCGCTCATGCACTCACTGAGCCACTCCTTCACTGCTCCACTCACTCACTGATGAGCCACTCCTTCACCACTCTACTCATTGTCTCACTGAGCCACACCTTCACTGCTCCACTCACCTACTCAGCCACTCCTTCACTGATCTATTCAGTCACTCACAGAGCTACTCCTTCACTGCTCCACTCACTCACTGTGGCAATCCTTCATTGCTCCACTCACTCACTGAGCCACTCCTTCACAGCTCCACTCACTCACTCACTGAGCCATTCCTTCACTACTCCACTCACTCACTGACCCACTCCTTCACATCTCCACTCACTCACTGAGCCATTCCTTCACTGCTCCAGTCACTAACTGAGCAACTCCTTCACTGCTCACTCACTCACTCACTAGCCATTCCTTCACTGCTCCACTCACTCACTGAGCCACTCCTTCACTTCTCCACTCACTAACTGATCCACACCTTCACTGCTCCACTCACTCACTCAGCCACTCCTTCATTGCTCCACTCACTCACTGAGCCACTCCTTCACAGCTCCACTCACTCACTCACTGAGCCACTCCTTCACTGCTCCAGTCACTAACTGAGCAACTCCTTCACTGCTCACTCACTCACTCACTAGCCACTCCTTCACAGCTCCACTCACTCACTAACTGAGCCATTCCTTCATGGCTCCACTCACTCACTAAGCCACTCATTCACTGCTCCACTGACTCACTGAGCCACTCCTTCAGTGCTCCACTCACTCACTAACTGAGCCTCTCCTTCACTGCTCCACTCACTCATTGAGCCACTCCTTCACTCCTCCACTCACTCAGTCATGAGCCACTCCTTCACTGCTCCACTCACTAACTAAGCCACTCCTTCACTGCTCAACTCACTGACTAACTGAGCCACTCCTACACTGCTGTACTCACTCACTCACTGAGACAATCCTTCACTGCTCCACTCACTAACTAAGCCACTCTTTCACTGCTCCACTCACTCACTCATTGAGCCACTCCTTCACTGATCCACTCACTCACTCACTGAGGGACTCCTTCACTGCTTCACTCACTAACTAAGCCACTCCTTCACTGCTCCACTCACTCACTAAGCCACTCCTTACCTGCTCCACTCACTCACTAACTGAGCCATTCCATCACGGCTCCACACACTGAATCACTCATATAGCCACTCCTTCACTGCTCCACTCACTCACTGAGCCACTCCTTCACTGCAGTGCTCCACTCACTCACTAACTGAGCTCTCCTTCACTGCTCTACTTACTCACTGAGCCACTCCTTCACTGCTCCACTCAGTCACTCAATGAACACTCCATCACTGCTCTACTCACTCACTGAGCCACTCCTTCAGTGCTCCACTCAGTCACTAACTTAGCCTCTCCTTCACTGCTCCACTCACTCACTGAGCCACTCCTTCACAGCTCCACTCACTCACTCACTGAGCCATTCCTTCACTGTTCCAGTCACTAACTGAGCAACTCCTTCACTGCTCCACTCACTCACTCAATGAGCAACTCCTTCACTGCTCCACTCACTCACTAACTGAGCCACTTCTTCACTGCTCTACTCACTCACTGAGACACTCCTTCACTGCTCCGCTCAGGCACTCACTGAGCCACTCCTTCACTGCTCCACTCACTCACTGATGAGCCACTCCTTCACCACTCTACTCACTGTCTCACTGAGCCACACCTTCACTGCTCCACTCACCTACTCATCCACTCCTTCACTGCTCTATTCACTCACTCACAGAACTACTCCTTCACTGCTCCACTCACTCACTGAGGCAATCCTTCATTGCTCCACTCACTTACTGAGCCACTCCTTCACAGCTCCACTCACTCACTCACTGAGCCATTCCTTCACTGCTCCACTCACTCACTGACCCACTCCTTCACAGCTCCACTCACTCACTCACTGAGCCATTCCTTCACTGCTCCAGTCACGAACTGAGCAACTCCTTCACTGCTCACTCACTCACTCACTAGCCATTCCTTCACTGCTCCACTCACTCACTGAGCCACTCCTTCACTTCTCCACTCACTAACTGATCCACACCTTCACTGCTCCACTCACTCACTCAGCCACTCCTTCATTGCTCCACTCACTCACTGAGCCACTCCTTCAAAGCTCCACTCACTCACTCACTGAGCCACTCCTTCACTGCTCCAGTCACTAACTGAGCAACTCCTTCACTGCTCACTCACTCACTCACTAGCCACTCCTTCACAGCTCCACTCACTCACTAACTGAGCCATTCCTTCATGGCTCCACTCACTCACTAAGCCACTCATTCACTGCTCCACTGACTCACTGAGCCACTCCTTCAGTGCTCCACTCACTCACTAACTGAGCCTCTCCTTCACTGCTCCACTCACTCACTGAGCCACTCCTTCACTCCTCCACTCACTCAGTCATGAGCCACTCCTTCACTGCTCCACTCACTAACTAAGCCACTCCTTCACTGCTCAACTCACTGACTAACTGAGCCACTCCTACACTGCTCTACTCACTCACTCACTGAGATAATCCTTCACTGCTCCACTCACTAACTAAGCCACTCTTTCACTGCTCCACTCACTCATCCATTGAGCCACTCCTTCACTGATCCACTCACTCACTCACTGAGGGACTCCTTCACTGCTTCACTCACTCACTAAGCCTCTCCTTCACTGCTCCACTCACTCACTAAGCCACTCCTTACCTGCTCCACTCACTCACTAACTGAGCCATTCCTTCACTGTTCCACACACTCAATCACTCATCGAGCCACTCCTTCACTGCTCCACTCACTCACTGAGCCACTCCTTCACTGCAGTGCTCCACTCACTCACTAACTGAGCTCTCCTTCACTGCTCTACTCACTCACTGAGCCACTCCTTCACTGCTCCACTCAGTCACTCAATGAACACTCCATCACTGCTCTACTCACTCACTGAGCCACTCCTTCAGTGCTCCACTCAGTCACTAACTTAGCCTCTCCTTCACTGCTCCACTTACTCACTGAGACACTCCTTCACTGCTCTATTCACTCACTCACTGAGCCATTCCTTCATTGCTCCAGTCACTAACTGAGCAACTCCTTCACTGCTCCACTCACTCACTCACTGAGCAACTCCTTCACTGCTCCACTCACTCATTAAGCCACTCCTTCACTGCTCCACTGACTCACTGAGCCACTACTTCACTGCTCCACTCACTCACTGATGAGCCACTCCTTCACTACTCTACTCACTGTCTCACTGAGCCACACCTTCACTGCTCCACTCACCTACTCAGCCACTCCTTCACTGCTCGATTCACTCACTCACTGAGCCATTCCTTCACTGCTCCAGTCACTAACTGAGCAACTCCTTCACTGCTCCACGCACTCACTCACTGAGCCATTCCTTCACTGCTCCACTCACTCACTGATCCACTCCTTCACTGCTCCACTCACTCACTAACTGAGCCACTCCTTCTGTGCTCCACTCACTCACTAACTGAGCCTCTTCTTCACTGCTCCACTCACTCACTGAGCCACTCCTTCACTCCTCCACTCACTAAGTCATGAGCCACTCCTTCACTGCTCCACTCACTAACTAAGCCACTCCTTCACTGCTCAACTCACTGACTAACTGAGCCACTCCTACACTGCTCTACTCACTCACTCACTGAGCCACTCCTTCACTGCTCCACTCACTCACTCATTGAGCCTCTCCTTCACTGCTCCACTCACTCACTCACTGAGGGACTCCTTCACTGCTCCACTCACTAACTAAGCCACTCCTTCACTGCTCCACTCACTCACTAAGCCACTCCTTACCTGCTCCACTCACTCACTAACTGAGCCATTCCTTCACTGCTCCACACACTCAATCACTCATCGGGCCACTCCTTCACTGCTCCACTCACTCACTGAGCCACTCCTTCAGTGCTCCACTCAGTCACTAACTTAGCCTCTCCTTCACTGCTCCACTCAGTCACTCAATGAACAATCCATCAATGCTCTACTCACTCACTGAGCCACTCCTTCAGTGCTCCACTCAGTCACTAACTTAGCCTCTCCTTCACTGCTCCACTCACTCACAGAGCCACTCCTTCACTGCTCCACTTAGTCACTCAATGAACACTCCTTCACTGCTCCACGCACTCACTCACTGAGCCATTCCTTCACTGCTCCACTCACTCACTGATCCACTCCTTCACTGCTCCACTCACTCACTAACTGAGCCACTCCTTCAGTGCTCCACGCACTCACTCACTGAGCCATTCCTTCACTGCTCCACTCACTCACTGATCCACTCCTTCACTGCTCCACTCACTCACTAACTGAGCCACTCCTTCAGTGCTCCACTCACTCACTAACTGAGCCTCTTCTTCACTGCTCCACTCACTCACTGAGCCACTCCTTCACTCCTCCACTCACTAAGTCATGAGCCACTCCTTCACTGCTCCACTCACTAACTAAGCCACTCCTTCAATGCTCAACTCACTGACTAACTGAGCCACTCCTACACTGCTCTACTCACTCACTCACTGAGCCACTCCTTCACTGCTCCACTCACTCACTCATTGAGCCTCTCCTTCACTGCTCCACTCACTCACTCACTGAGGGACTCCTTCACTGCTCCACTCACTAACTAAGCCACTCCTTCACTGCTCCACTCACTCACTAAGCCACTCCTTACCTGCTCCACTCACTCACTAACTGAGCCATTCCTTCACTGCTCCACACACTCAATCACTCATCGGGCCACTCCTTCACTGCTCCACTCACTCACTGAGCCACTCCTTCAGTGCTCCACTCAGTCACTAACTTAGCCTCTCCTTCACTGCTCCACTCAGTCACTCAATGAACAATCCATCAATGCTCTACTCACTCACTGAGCCACTCCTTCAGTGCTCCACTCAGTCACTAACTTAGCCTCTCCTTCACTGCTCCTCTCACTCACAGAGCCACTCCTTCACTGCTCCACTTAGTCACTCAATGAACACTCCTTCACTGCTCCACTCACTCACTAACTGAGCCACTCCTTCACTGCTCCACTCACTCACTGAGCCACTCCTTCACTGCTCCACTCACTAACTGAGCCACTCCTTCACTGCTCCACTCACTCACTGATGAGCCACTCCTTCACTACTCTACTCACTGTCTCACTGAGCCACACCTTCACTGCTCCACTCACCTACTCAGCCACTCCTTCACTGCTCTATTCACTCACTCACTGAGCTACTCCTTCACTGCTCCACTCACTCACTGAGGCACACCTTCATTGCTCCACTCACTCACTGAGCCACTCCTTCACTGCTCCACTCACTTACTCACTGAGCAACTCCTTCACTGCTCCACTCACTCACTCACTGAGCCATTCCTTCACTGCTCCACTCACTCACTGATCCACTCCTTCACTGCTCCACTCACTCACTAACTGAGCCATTCCATCACGGCTCCACTCACTCACTGAGCCACTCCTTCACAGCTCCACTCACTCACTCACTGAGCCATTCCTTCACTGCTCCAGTCACTAACTGAGCAACTCCTTCACTGCTCCACTCACTCACTCAATGAGCAACTCCTTCACTGCTCCACTCACTCACTAACTGAGCCACTCCTTCACTGCTCTACTCACTCACTGAGACACTCCTTCACTGCTCCGCTCAGGCACTCACTGAGCCACTCCTTCACTGCTCCACTCACTCAATGATGAGCCACTCCTTCACCACTCTACTCACTGTCTCACTGAGCCACACCTTCACTACTCCACTCACCTACTCAGCCACTCCTTCACTGCTCTATCCACTCACTCACAGAGCTACTCCTTCACTGCTCCACTCACTCACTGAGGCTATCCTTCATTGCTCCACTCACTCACTGAGCCACTCCTTCACAGCTCCACTCACTCACTCACTGAGCCATTCCTTCACTGCTCCACTCACTCACTGACCCACTCCTTCACAGCTCCACTCACTCACTCACTGAGCCATTCCTTCACTGCTCCAGTCACTAACTGAGCAACTCCTTCACTGCTCACTCACTCTCTCACTAGCCATTCCTTCACTGCTCCACTCACTCACTGAGCCACTCCTTCACTTCGCCACTCACTAACTGATCCACACCTTCACTGCTCCACTCACTCACTCAGCCACTCCTTCATTGCTCCACTCACTCACTGAGCCACTGCTTCACAGCTCCACTCACTCACTCACTGAGCCACTCCTTCACTGCTCCTGTCACTAACTGAGCAACTCCTTCACTGCTCACTCACTCACTCACTAGCCACTCCTTCACAGCTCCACTCACTCACTAACTGAGCCATTCCTTCATGGCTCCACTCACTCACTAAGCAACTCCTTCACTGCTCCACTGACTCACTGAGCCACTCCTTCACTGCTCCAGTCACTAATTGAGCAACTCCTTCAATGCTCCACTCACTCACTCACTGAGCAACTCCTTCACTGCTCCACTCACTCATTAAGCCACTCCTTCACTGCTCCACTGACTCACTGAGCCACTACTTCACTGCTCCACTCACTCACTCACTGAGCCACTCCTTCAGTGCTCCACTCACTCACTAACTGAGCCTCTCCTTCACTGCTCCACTCACTCACTGAGCCACTCCTTCACTCCTCCACTCACTCAGTCATGAGCCACTCCTTCACTGCTCCCCTCACTAACTAAGCCACTCCTTCACTGCTCAACTCACTGACTAACTGAGCCACTCCTACACTGCTCTACTCACTCACTCACTGAGACAATCCTTCACTGCTCCACTCACTAACTAAGCCACTCTTTCACTGCTCCACTCACTCACTCATTGAGCCACTCCTTCACTGATCCACTCACTCACTCACTGAGGGACTCCTTCACTGCTTCACTCACTAACTAAGCCACTCCTTCACTGCTCCACTCACTCACTAAGCCACTCCTTACCTGCTCCACTCACTCACTAACTGAGCCATTCCTTCACTGCTCCATACACTCAATCACTCATCGAGCCACTCCTTCACTGCTCCACTCACTCACTGAGCCACTCCTTCACTGCAGTGCTCCACTCACTCACTAACTGAGCTCTCCTTCACTGCTCTACTCACTCACTGAGCCACTCCTTCACTGCTCCACTCAGTCACTCAATGAACACTCCATCACTGCTCTACTCACTCACTGAGCCACTCCTTCAGTGCTCCACTCAGTCACTAAATTAGCCTCTCCTTCACTGCTCCACTCACTCACTGAGCCACTCCTTCACAGCTCCACTCACTCACTCACTGAGCCATTCCTTCACTGTTCCAGTCACTAACTGAGCAACTCCTTCACTGCTCCACTCACTCACTCAATGAGCAACTCCTTCACTGCTCCACTCACTCACTAACTGAGCCACTTCTTCACTGCTCTACTCACTCACTGAGACACTCCTTCACTGCTCCGCTCAGGCACTCACTGAGCCACTCCTTCACTGCTCCACTCACTCACTGATGAGCCACTCCTTCACCACTCTACTCACTGTCTCACTGAGCCACACCTTCGCTGCTCCACTCACCTACTCAGCCACTCCTTCACTGCTCTATTCACTCACTCACAGAGATACTCCTTCACTGCTCCACACACTCACTGAGGCAATCCTTCATTGCTCCACTCACTCACTGAGCCACTCCTTCACAGCTCCACTCAATCACTCACTGAGCCATTCCTTCACTGCTCCACTCACTCACTGACCCACTCCTTCACAGCTCCACTCACTCACTCACTGAGCCATTCCTTCACTGCTCCAGTCACTAACTGAGCAACTCCTTCACTGCTCACTCACTCACTCACTAGCCATTCCTTCACTGCTCCACTCACTCACTGAGCCACTCCTTCACTTCTCCACTCACTAACTGATCCACACCTTCACTGCTCCACTCACTCACTCAGCCACTCCTTCATTGCTCCACTCACTCACTGAGCCACTCCTTCAAAGCTCCACTCACTCACTCACTGAGCCACTCCTTCACTGCTCCAGTCACTAACTGAGCAACTCCTTCACTGCTCACACACTCACTCACTAGCCACTCCTTCACAGCTCCACTCACTCACTAACTGAGCCATTCCTTCATGGCTCCACTCACTCACTAAGCCACTCATTCACTGCTCCACTGACTCACTGAGCCACTCCTTCAGTGCTCCACTCACTCACTAACTGAGCCTCTCCTTCACTGCTCCACTCACTCATTGAGCCACTCCTTCACTGATCCACTCACTCACTCACTGAGGGACTCCTTCACTGCTTCACTCACTAACTAAGCCACTCCTTCACTGCTCCACTCACTCACTAAGCCACTCCTTACCTGCTCCACTCACTCACTAACTGAGCCATTCCTTCACTGCTCCACACACTCAATCACTCATCGAGCCACTCCTTCACTGCTCCACTCACTCACTGAGCCACTCCTTCACTGCAGTGCTCCACTCACTCACTAACTGAGCTCTCCTTCACTGCTCTACTCACTCACTGAGCCACTCCTTCACTGCTCCACTCAGTCACTCAATGAACACACCATCACTGCTCTACTCACTCACTGAGCCACTCCTTCAGTGCTCCACTCAGTCACTAACTTAGCCTCTCCTTCACTGCTCCACTCACTCACTGAGACACTCCTTCACAGCTCCACTCACTCACTCACTGAGCCATTCCTTCACTGTTCCAGTCACGAACTGAGCAACACCTTCACTGCTCCACTCACTCACTCAATGAGCAACTCCTTCACTGGTCCACTCACTCACTAACTGAGCCACTTCTTCACTGCTCTACTCACTCACTGAGACACTCCTTCACTGCTCCGCTCAGGCACTCACTGAGCCACTCCTTCACTGCTCCACTCACTCACTGATGAGCCACTCCTTCACCACTCTACTCACTGTCTCAATGAGCCACACCTTCACTGCTCCACTCACCCACTCAGCCACTCCTTCACTGCTCTATTCACTCACTCACAGAGCTACTCCTTCACTGCTCCACACACTCACTGAGGCAATCCTTCATTGCTCCACTCACTCACTGAGCCACTCCTTCACAGCTCCACTCACTCACTCACTGAGCCATTCCTTCACTGCTCCACTCACTCACTGACCCACTCCTTCACAGCTCCACTCACTCACTCACTGAGCCATTCCTTCACTGCTCCAGTCACTAACTGAGCAACTCCTTCACTGCTCACTCACTCACTCACTAGCCATTCCTTCACTGCTCCACTCACTCACTGAGCCACTCCTTCACTTCTCCACTCACTAACTGATCCACACCTTCACTGCTCCACTCACTCACTCAGCCACTCCTTCATTGCTCCACTCACTCACTGAGCCACTCCTTCAAAGCTCCACTCACTCACTCACTGAGCCACTCCTTCACTGCTCCAGTCACTAACTGAGCAACTCCTTCACTGCTCACTCACTCACTCACTAGCCACTCCTTCACAGCTCCACTCACTCACTAACTGAGCCATTCCTTCATGGCTCCACTCACTCACTAAGCCACTCATTCACTGCTCCACTGTTCACTGAGCCACTCCTTCAGTGCTCCACTCACTCACTAACTGAGCCTCTCCTTCACTGCTCCACTCACTCACTGAGCCACTCCTTCACTCCTCCACTCACTCAGTCATGAGCCACTCCTTCACTGCTCCACTCACTAACTAAGCCACTCCTTCACTGCTCAACTCACTGACTAACTGAGCCACTCCTACACTGCTCTACTCACTCACTCACTGAGAAAATCCTTCACTGCTCCACTCACTAACTAAGCCACTCTTTCACTGCTCCACTCACTCACTCATTGAGCCACTCCTTCACTGATCCACTCACTCACTCACTGAGGGACTCCTTCACTGCTTCACTCACTAACTAAGCCTCTCCTTCACTGCTCCACTCACTCACTAAGCCACTCCTTACCTGCTCCACTCACTCACTAACTGAGCCATTCCTTCACTGTTCCACACACTCAATCACTCATCGAGCCACTCCTTCACTGCTCCACTCACTCACTGAGCCACTCCTTCACTGCAGTGCTCCACTCACTCACTAACTGAGCTCTCCTTCACTGCTCTACTCACTCACTGAGCCACTCCTTCACTGCTCCACTCAGTCACTCAATGAACACTCCATCACTGCTCTACTCACTCACTGAGCCACTCCTTCAGTGCTCCACTCAGTCACTAACTTAGCCTCTCCTTCACTGCTCCACTCACTCACTGAGACACTCCTTCACTGCTCTATTCACTCACTCACTGAGCCATTCCTTCACTGCTCCAGTCACTAACTGAGCAACTCCTTCACTGCTCCACTCACTCACTCACTGAGCAACTCCTTCACTGCTCCACTCACTCATTAAGCCACTCCTTCACTGCTCCACTGACTCACTGAGCCACTACTTCACTGCTCCACTCACTCACTGATGAGCCACTCCTTCACTACTCTACTCACTGTCTCACTGAGCCACACCTTCACTGCTCCACTCACCTACTCAGCCACTCCTTCACTGCTCGATTCACTCACTCACTGAGCCATTCCTTCACTGCTCCAGTCACTAACTGAGCAACTCCTTCACTGCTCCACGCACTCACTCACTGAGCCATTCCTTCACTGCTCCACTCACTCACTGATCCACTCCTTCACTGCTCCACTCACTCACTAACTGAGCCACTCCTTCAGTGCTCCACTCACTCACTAACTGAGCCTCTTCTTCACTGCTCCACTCACTCACTGAGCCACTCCTTCACTCCTCCACTCACTCAGTCATGAGCCACTCCTTCACTGCTCCTCTCACTAACTAAGCCACTCCTTCACTGCTCAACTCACTGACTAACTGAGCCACTCCTACACTGCTCTACTCACTCACTCACTGAGCCACTCCTTCACTGCTCCACTCACTCACTCATTGAGCCTCTCCTTCACTGCTCCACTCACTCACTCACTGAGGGACTCCTTCACTGCTCCACTCACTAACTAAGCCACTCCTTCACTGCTCCACTCACTCACTAAGCCACTCCTTACCTGCTCCACTCACTCACTAACTGAGCCATTCCTTCACTGCTCCACACACTCAATCACTCATCGGGCCACTCCTTCACTGCTCCACTCACTCACTGAGCCACTCCTTCAGTGCTCCACTCAGTCACTAACTTAGCCTCTCCTTCACTGCTCCACTCAGTCACTCAATGAACAATCCATCAATGCTCTACTCACTCACTGAGCCACTCCTTCAGTGCTCCACTCAGTCACTAACTTAGCCTCTCCTTCACTGCTCCACTCACTCACAGAGCCACTCCTTCACTGCTCCACTTAGTCACTCAATGAACACTCCTTCACTGCTCCACTCACTCACTAACTGAGCCACTCCTTCACTGCTCCACTCACTCACTGAGCCACTCCTTCACTGCTCCACTCACTAACTGAGCCACTCCTTCACTGCTCCACTCACTCACTGATGAGCCTCTCCTTCACTACTCTACTCACTGTCTCACAGAGCCACACCTTCACTGCTCCACTCACCTACTCAGCCACTCCTTCACTGCTCTATTCACTCACTCACTGAGCTACTCCTTCACTGCTCCACTCACTCACTGAGGCACTCCTTCATTGCTCCACTCACTCACTGAGCCACTCCTTCACTGCTCCACTCACTTACTCACTGAGCAACTCCTTCACTGCTCCACTCACTCACTGATCCACTCCTTCACTGCTCCACTCACTCACTAACTGAGCCATTCCATCACGGCTCCACTCAATCACAAAGCCACTCCTTCACTGCTCCACTGACTCACTGAGCCACTCCTTCACTGCTCCACTCACTCACTGAGCCACTCCTTCACAGCTCCACTCACTCACTCACTGAGCCATTCCTTCACTGCTCCAGTCACTAACTGGGCAACTCCTTCACTGCTCCACTCACTCACTCAATGAGCAACTCCTTCACTGCTCCACTCACTCACTAACTGAGCCACTCCTTCACTGCTCTACTCACTCACTGAGACACTCCTTCACTGCTCCGCTCAGGCACTCACTGAGCCACTCCTTCACTGCTCCACTCACTCAATGATGAGCCACTACTTCACCACTCTACTCACTGTCTCACTGAGCCACACCTTCACTGCTCCACTCACCTACTCAGCCACTCCTTCACTGCTCTATTCACTCACTCACAGAGCTACTCCTTCACTGCTCCACTCACTCACTGAGGCAATCCTTCATTGCTCCACTCACTCACTGAGCCACTCCTTCACAGCTCCACTCACTCACTCACTGAGCCATTCCTTCACTGCTCCACTCACTCACTGACCCACTCCTTCACAGCTGCACTCACTCACTCACTGAGCCATTCCTTCACTGCTCCAGTCACTAACTGAGCAACTCCTTCACTGCTCACTCACTCACTCACTAGCCATTCCTTCACTGCTCCACTCACTCACTGAGCCACTCCTTCACTTCTCCACTCACTAACTGATCCACACCTTCACTGCTCCACTCACTCACTCAGCCACTCCTTCATTGCTCCACTCACTCACTGAGCCACTCCTTCACAGCTCCACTCACTCACTAACTGAGCCATTCCTTCATGGCTCCACTCACTCACTAAGCAACTCCTTCACTGCTCCAATGACTCACTGAGCCACTCCTTCACTGCTCCAGTCACTAATTGAGCAACTCCTTCAATGCTCCACTCACTCACTCACTGAGCAACTCCTTCACTGCTCCACTCACTCATTAAGCCACTCCTTCACTGCTCCACTGACTCACTGAGCCACTACTTCACTGCTCCACTCACTCACTGATGAGCCACTCCTTCACTACTCTACTCACTGTCTCACTGAGCCACACCTTCACTGCTCCACTCACCTACTCAGCCACTCCTTCACTGCTCTATTCACTCACTCACGGAGCCATTCCTTCACTGCTCCACTCACTCACTGATCCACTCCTTCACTGCTCCACTAACTCACTAACTGAGCCTCTTCTTCACTGCTCCACTCACTCACTGAGCCACTCCTTCACTCCTCCACTCACTCAGTCATGAGCCACTCCTTCACTGCACTATTCACTCACTCACGGAGCCATTCCTTCACTGCTCCACTCACTCACTAAACACTCCTTACCTGCTCCACTCACTCACTAACTGAGCCACTCCTTCACTGCTCCACTCACTCACTGAGCCACTCCTTCACTGCAGTGCTCCACTCACTCACTAACTGAGCTCTCCTTAACTGCTCCACTCACTCACAGAGCCACTCCTTCACTGCTCCACTCAGTCACTCAATGAACACTCCTTCACTGCTCCACTCACTCACTAACTGAGCCACTCCTTCACTGCTCCACTCACTCACTGAGCCACTCCTTCACTGCTCCACTCACTCACTAACTGAGCCACTCCTTCACTGCTGTACTCACTCACTGAGCCACTCCTTCACTGCTCCACTCACTAACTGAGCCACTCCTTCACTGCTCCACTCACTCACTGATGAGCCACTCCTTCACTACTCTACTCACTGTCTCACTGAGCCACACCTTCACTGCTCCACTCACCTACTCAGCCACTCCTTCACTGCTCTATTCACTCACTCACTGAGCTACTCCTTCACTGCTCCACTCACTCACTGAGGCACTCCTTCATTGCTCCACTCACTCACTCAGCCACTCCTTCACTGCTCCACTCACTCACTGACCCACTCCTTCACAGCTCCACACACTCACTCACTGAGCCATTCCTTCACTGCTCCAGTCACTAACTGAGCAACTCCTTCACTGCTCACTCACTCACTCACGAGCCATACCTTCACTGCTCCACTCACTCACTGAGCCACTCCTTCACTTCTCCACTCACTAACTGATCCACACCTTCACTGCTCCACTCACTCACTCAGCCACTCCTTCATTGCTCCACTCACTCACTGAGCCACTCCTTCACAGCTCCACTCACTCACTCACTGAGCCACTCCTTCACTGCTCCTGTCACTAACTGAGCAACTCCTTCACTGCTCACTCACTCACTCACTAGCCACTCCTTCACAGCTCCACTCACTCACTAACTGAGCCATTCCTTCATGGCTCCACTCACTCAGTAAGCAACTCCTTCACTGCTCCACTGACTCACTGAGCCACTCTTCACTGCTCCAGTCACTAATTGAGCAACTCCTTCAATGCTCCACTCACTCACTCACTGAGCAACTCCTTCACTGCTCCACTCACTCATTAAGCCACTCCTTCACTGCTCCACTGACTCACTGAGCCACTACTTCACTGCTCCACTCACTCACAGATGAGCCACTCCTTCACTACTCTACTCACTGTCTCACTGAGCCACACCTTCACTGCTCCACTCACCTACTCAGCCACTCCTTCACTGCTCTATTCACTCACTCACTGAGCCATTCCTTCACTGCTCCACTCACTCACTGATCCACTCCTTCACTGCTCCACTCACTCACTAACTGAGCCACTCCTTCAGTGCTCCACTCACTCACTAACTGAGCCTCTTCTTCACTGCTCCACTCACTCACTGAGCCACTCCTTCACTCCTCCACTCACTCAGTCATGAGCCACTCCTTCACTGCTCCTCTCACTAACTAAGCCACTCCTTCACTGCTCAACTCACTGACTGACTGAGCCACTCCTACACTGCTCTACTCACTCACTCACTGAGCCACTCCTTCACTGCTCCACTCATGAACTAAGCCACTCTTTCACTGCTCCACTCACTCACTCACTGAGGGACTCCTTCACTGCTCCACTCACTAACTAAGCCACTCCTTCACTGCTCCACTCACTCACTAAACACTCCTTACCTGCTCCACTCACTCACTAACTGAGCCACTCCTTCACTGCTCCACTCACTCACTGAGCCACTCCTTCACTGCAGTGCTCCACTCACTCACTAACTGAGCTCTCCTTAACTGCTCCACTCACTCACAGAGCCACTCCTTCACTGCTCCACTCAGTCACTCAATGAACACTCCTTCACTGCTCCACTCACTCACTAACTGAGCCACTCCTTCACTGCTCCACTCACTCACTGAGCCACTCCTTCACTGCTCCACTCACTCACTAACTGAGCCACTCCTTCACTGCTGTACTCACTCACTGAGCCACTCCTTCACTGCTCCACTCACTAACTGAGCCACTCCTTCACTGCTCCACTCACTCACTGATGAGCCACTCCTTCACTACTCTACTCACTGTCTCACTGAGCCACACCTTCACTGCTCCACTCACCTACTCAGCCACTCCTTCACTGCTCTATTCACTCACTCACTGAGCTACTCCTTCACTGCTCCACTCACTCACTGAGGCACTCCTTCATTGCTCCACTCACTCACTGAGCCACTCCTTCACAGCTCCACTCACTCACTCACTGAGCCATTCCTTCACGGTTCCAGTCACTAACTAAGCAACTCCTTCACTGCTCCACTCACTCACTCACTGAGCAACTCCTTCACTGCTCCACTCCCTCACTCACTGAGCCATTCCTTCACTGCTCCACTCACTCACTGATCCACTCCTTCACTGCTCCACTCACTCACTAACTGAGCCATTCCATCACGGCTCCACTCACTCACAAAGCCACTCCTTCACTGCTCCACTGACTCACTGAGCCACTCCTTCACTGCTCCACTCACTCACTGAGCCACTCCTTCACAGCTCCACTCACTCACTCACTGAGCCATTCCTTCACTGCTCCACTCACTCACTGACCCACTCCTTCACAGCTCCACTCACTCACTCACTGAGCCATTCCTTCACTGCTCCAGTCACTAACTGAGCAACTCCTTCACTGCTCACTCACTCACTCACTAGCCATTCCTTCACTGCTCCACTCACTCACTGAGCCACTCCTTCACTTCTCCACTCACTAACTGATCCACACCTTCACTGCTCCACTCACTCACTCAGCCACTCCTTCATTGCTCCACTCACTCACTGAGCCACTCCTTCACAGCTCCACTCACTCACTCACTGAGCCACTCCTTCACTGCTCCTGTCACTAACTGAGCAACTCCTTCACTGCTCACTCACTCACTCACTAGCCACTCCTTCACAGCTCCACCCACTCACTAACTGAGCCATTCCTTCATGGCTCCACTCACTCACTAAGCAACTCCTTCACTGCTCCACTGACTCACTGAGCCACTCCTTCACTGCTCCAGTCACTAATTGAGCAACTCCTTCAATGCTCCACTCACTCACTCACTGAGCAACTCCTTCACTGCTCCACTCACTCACTGAGCAACTCCTTCACTGCTCCACTCCCTCACTCACTGAGCCATTCCTTCACTGCTCCACTCACTCACTGATCCACTCCTTCACTGCTCCACTCACTCACTAACTGAGCCATTCCATCACGGCTCCACTCACTCACAAAGCCACTCCTTCACTGCTCCACTGACTCACTGAGCCACTCCTTCACTGCTCCACTCACTCACTGAGCCACTCCTTCACTGCTCCACTCACTCACTGACCCACTCCTTCACAGCTCCACTCACTCACTCACTGAGCCATTCCTTCACTGCTCCAGTCACTAACTGAGCAACTCCTTCACTGCTCACTCACTCACTCACTAGCCATTCCTTCACTGCTCCACTCACTCACTGAGCCACTCCTTCACTTCTCCACTCACTAACTGATCCACACCTTCACTGCTGCACTCACTCACTCAGCCACTCCTTCATTGCTCCACTCACTCACTGAGCCACTCCTTCAAAGCTCCACTCACTCACTCACTGAGCCACTCCTTCACTGCTCCAGTCACTAACTGAGCAACTCCTTCACTGCTCACTCACTCACTCACTAGCCACTCCTTCACAGCTCCACTCACTCACTAACTGAGCCATTCCTTCATGGCTCCACTCACTCACTAAGCCACTCATTCACTGCTCCACTGACTCACTGAGCCACTCCTTCAGTGCTCCACTCACTCACTAACTGAGCCTCTCCTTCACTGCTCCACTCACTCACTGAGCCACTCCTTCACTCCTCCACTCACTCAGTCATGAGCCACTCCTTCACTGCTCCACTCACTAACTAAGCCACTCCTTCACTGCTCAACTCACTGACTAACTGAGCCACTCCTACACTGCTCTACTCACTCACTCACTGAGACAATCCTTCACTGCTCCACTCACTAACTAAGCCACTCTTTCACTGCTCCACTCACTCACTCATTGAGCCACTCCTTCACTGATCCACTCACTCACTCACTGAGGGACTCCTTCACTGCTTCACTCACTAACTAAGCCTCTCCTTCATTGCTCCACTCACTCACTAAGCCACTCCTTACCTGCTCCACTCACTCACTAACTGAGCCATTCCTTCACTGTTCCACACACTCAATCACTCATCGAGCCACTCCTTCAATGCTCCACTCACTCACTGAGCCACTCCTTCACTGCAGTGCTCCACTCACTCACTAACTGAGCTCTCCTTCACTGCTCTACTCACTCACTGAGCAACTCCTTCACAGCTCCACTCACTCACTCACTGAGCCATTCCTTCACTGCTCTAGTCACTAACTGAGCAACTCCTTCACTGCTCCACTCACTCACTCAATGAGCAACTCCTTCACTGCTCCACTCACTCACTAGCTGAGCCACTCCTTCACTGCTCCACTCAGTCACTCAATGAACACTCCTTCACTGGTCTACTCACTCACTGAGCCACTCCTTCAGTGCTCCACTCAGTCACTAACTGAGCCACTCCTTCACTGCTCCACTCACTCACTGAGCCACTCCTTCTCTGCTCCACTCACTCACTAACTGAGCCACTCCTTCACTGCTCCACTCACTCACTGAGCCACTCCTTCACTGCAGTGCTCCACTCACTCACTAACTGAGCTCTCCTTAACTGCTCCACTCACTCACAGAGCCACTCCTTCACTGCTCCACTCAGTCACTCAATGAACACTCCTTCACTGCTATACTCACTCACTGAGCCACTCCTTCAGTGCTCCACTCAGTCACTAACTTAGCCTCTCCTTCACTGCTCCACTCACTCACTGAGACACTCCTTCACTGCTCTATTCACTCACTCACTGAGCCATTCCTTCACTGCTCCAGTCACTAACTGAGCAACTCCTTCACTGCTCCACTCACTCACTCACTGAGCAACTCCTTCACTGCTCCACTCACTCATTAAGCCACTCCTTCACTGCTCCACTGACTCACTGAGCCACTACTTCACTGCTCCACTCACTCACTGATGAGCCACTCCTTCACTACTCTACTCACTGTCTCACTGAGCCACACCTTCACTGCTCCACTCACCTACTCAGCCACTCCTTCACTGCTCGATTCACTCACTCACTGAGCCATTCCTTCACTGCTCCAGTCACTAACTGAGCAACTCCTTCACTGCTCCACGCACTCACTCACTGAGCCATTCCTTCACTGCTCCACTCACTCACTGATCCACTCCTTCACTGCTCCACTCACTCACTAACTGAGCCACTCCTTCAGTGCTCCACTCACTCACTAACTGAGCCTCTTTTTCACTGCTCCACTCACTCACTGAGCCACTCCTTCACTCCTCCACTCACTCAGTCATGAGCCACTCCTTCACTGCTCCTCTCACTAACTAAGCCACTCCTTCACTGCTCAACTCACTGACTAACTGAGCCACTCCTACACTGCTCTACTCACTCACTCACTGAGCCACTCCTTCACTCCTCCACTCACTCAGTCATGAGCCACTCCTTCACTGCTCCTCTCACTAACTGAGCCACTCCTTCACTGCTCTACTCACTCACTGAGACACTCCTTCACTGCTCCGCTCAGGCACTCACTGAGCCACTCCTTCACTGCTCCACTCACTCAATGATGAGCCACTCCTTCACCACTCTACTCACTGTCTCACTGAGCCACACCTTCACTGCTCCACTCACCTACTCAGCCACTCCTTCACTGCTCTATTCACTCACTCACAGAGCTACTCCTTCACTGCTCCACTCACTCACTGAGGCAATCCTTCATTGCTCCACTCACTCACTGAGCCACTCCTTCACAGCTCCACTCACTCACTCACTGAGCCATTCCTTCACTGCTCCACTCACTCACTGACCCACTCCTTCACAGCTCCACTCACTCACTCACTGAGCCATTCCTTCACTGCTCCAGTCACTAACTGAGCAACTCCTTCACTGCTCACTCACTCACTCACGAGCCATACCTTCACTGCTCCACTCACTCACTGAGCCACTCCTTCACTTCTCCACTCACTAACTGATCCACACCTTCACTGCTCCACTCACTCACTCAGCCACTCCTTCATTGCTCCACTCACTCACTGAGCCACTCCTTCACAGCTCCACTCACTCACTCACTGAGCCACTCCTTCACTGCTCCTGTCACTAACTGAGCAACTCCTTCACTGCTCACTCACTCACTCACTAGCCACTCCTTCACAGCTCCACTCACTCACTAACTGAGCCATTCCTTCATGGCTCCACTCACTCAGTAAGCAACTCCTTCACTGCTCCACTGACTCACTGAGCCACTACTTCACTGCTCCACTCACTCACTGATGAGCCACTCCTTCACTACTCTACTCACTGTCTCACTGAGCCACACCTTCACTGCTCCACTCACCTACTCAGCCACTCCTTCACTGCTCTATTCACTCACTCACTGAGCCATTCCTTCACTGCTCCACTCACTCACTGATCCACTCCTTCACTGCTCCACTCACTCACTAACTGAGCCACTCCTTCAGTGCTCCACTCACTCACTAACTGAGCCTCTTCTTCACTGCTCCACTCACTCACTGAGCCACTCCTTCACTCCTCCACTCACTCTGTCATGAGCCACTCCTTCACTGCTCCTCTCACTAACTAAGCCACTCCTTCACTGCACAACTCACTGACTAACTGAGCCACTCCTACACTGCTCTACTCACTCACTCACTGAGCCACTCCTTCACTACTCTACTCACTGTCTCACTGAGCCACACCTTCACTGCTCCACTCACCTACTCAGCCACTCCTTCACTGCTCTATTCACTCACTCACTGAGCCATTCCTTCACTGCTCCACTCACTCACTAAACACTCCTTACCTGCTCCACTCACTCACTAACTGAGCCACTCCTTCACTGCTCCACTCACTCACTGAGCCACTCCTTCACTGCAGTGCTCCACTCACTCACTAACTGAGCTCTCCTTAACTGCTCCACTCACTCACAGAGCCACTCCTTCACTGCTCCACTCAGTCACTCAATGAACACTCCTTCACTGCTCCACTCACTCACTAACTGAGCCACTCCTTCACTGCTCCACTCACTCACTGAGCCACTCCTTCACTGCTCCACTCACTCACTAACTGAGCCACTCCTTCACTGCTGTACTCACTCACTGAGCCACTCCTTCACTGCTCCACTCACTAACTGAGCCACTCCTTCACTGCTCCACTCACTCACTGATGAGCCACTCCTTCACTACTCTACTCACTGTCTCACTGAGCCACACCTTCACTGCTCCACTCACCTACTCAGCCACTCCTTCACTGCTCTATTCACTCACTCACTGAGCTACTCCTTCACTGCTCCACTCACTCACTGAGGCACTCCTTCATTGCTCCACTCACTCACTGAGCCACTCCTTCACAGCTCCACTCACTCACTCACTGAGCCATTCCTTCACGGTTCCAGTCACTAACTAAGCAACTCCTTCACTGCTCCACTCACTCACTCACTGAGCAACTCCTTCACTGCTCCACTCCCTCACTCACTGAGCCATTCCTTCACTGCTCCACTCACTCACTGATCCACTCCTTCACTGCTCCACTCACTCACTAACTGAGCCATTCCATCACGGCTCCACTCACTCACAAAGCCACTCCTTCACTGCTCCACTGACTCACTGAGCCACTCCTTCACTGCTCCACTCACTCACTGAGCCACTCCTTCACAGCTCCACTCACTCACTCACTGAGCCATTCCTTCACTGCTCCACTCACTCACTGACCCACTCCTTCACAGCTCCACTCACTCACTCACTGAGCCATTCCTTCACTGCTCCAGTCACTAACTGAGCAACTCCTTCACTGCTCACTCACTCACTCACTAGCCATTCCTTCACTGCTCCACTCACTCACTGAGCCACTCCTTCACTTCTCCACTCACTAACTGATCCACACCTTCACTGCTCCACTCACTCACTCAGCCACTCCTTCATTGCTCCACTCACTCACTGAGCCACTCCTTCACAGCACCACTCACTCACTCACTGAGCCACTCCTTCACTGCTCCTGTCACTAACTGAGCAACTCCTTCACTGCTCACTCACTCACTCACTAGCCACTCCTTCACAGCTCCACCCACTCACTAACTGAGCCATTCCTTCATGGCTCCACTCACTCACTAAGCAACTCCTTCACTGCTCCACTGACTCACTGAGCCACTCCTTCACTGCTCCAGTCACTAATTGAGCAACTCCTTCAATGCTCCACTCACTCACTCACTGAGCAACTCCTTCACTGCTCCACTCACTCACTGAGCAACTCCTTCACTGCTCCACTCCCTCACTCACTGAGCCATTCCTTCACTGCTCCACTCACTCACTGATCCACTCCTTCACTGCTCCACTCACTCACTAACTGAGCCATTCCATCACGGCTCCACTCACTCACAAAGCCACTCCTTCACTGCTCCACTGACTCACTGAGCCACTCCTTCACTGCTCCACTCACTCACTGAGCCACTCCTTCACTGCTCCACTCACTCACTGACCCACTCCTTCACAGCTCCACTCACTCACTCACTGAGCCATTCCTTCACTGCTCCAGTCACTAACTGAGCAACTCCTACACTGCTCACTCACTCACTCACTAGCCATTCCTTCACTGCTCCACTCACTCACTGAGCCACTCCTTCACTTCTCCACTCACTAACTGATCCACACCTTCACTGCTGCACTCACTCACTCAGCCACTCCTTCATTGCTCCACTCACTCACTGAGCCACTCCTTCAAAGCTCCACTCACTCACTCACTGAGCCACTCCTTCACTGCTCCAGTCACTAACTGAGCAACTCCTTCACTGCTCACTCACTCACTCACTAGCCACTCCTTCACAGCTCCACTCACTCACTAACTGAGCCATTCCTTCATGGCTCCACTCACTCACTAAGCCACTCATTCACTGCTCCACTGACTCACTGAGCCACTCCTTCAGTGCTCCACTCACTCACTAACTGAGCCTCTCCTTCACTGCTCCACTCACTCACTGAGCCACTCCTTCACTCCTCCACTCACTCAGTCATGAGCCACTCCTTCACTGCTCCACTCACTAACTAAGCCACTCCTTCACTGCTCAACTCACTGACTAACTGAGCCACTCCTACACTGCTCTACTCACTCACTCACTGAGACAATCCTTCACTGCTCCACTCACTAACTAAGCCACTCTTTCACTGCTCCACTCACTCACTCATTGAGCCACTCCTTCACTGATCCACTCACTCACTCACTGAGGGACTCCTTCACTGCTTCACTCACTAACTAAGCCTCTCCTTCATTGCTCCACTCACTCACTAAGCCACTCCTTACCTGCTCCACTCACTCACTAACTGAGCCATTCCTTCACTGTTCCACACACTCAATCACTCATCGAGCCACTCCTTCACTGCTCCACTCACTCACTGAGCCACTCCTTCACTGCAGTGCTCCACTCACTCACTAACTGAGCTCTCCTTCACTGCTCTACTCACTCACTGAGCAACTCCTTCACAGCTCCACTCACTCACTCACTGAGCCATTCCTTCACTGCTCTAGTCACTAACTGAGCAACTCCTTCACTGCTCCACTCACTCACTCAATGAGCAACTCCTTCACTGCTCCACTCACTCACTAGCTGAGCCACTCCTTCACTGCTCCACTCAGTCACTCAATGAACACTCCTTCACTGGTCTACTCACTCACTGAGCCACTCCTTCAGTGCTCCACTCAGTCACTAACTGAGCCACTCCTTCACTGCTCCACTCACTCACTGAGCCACTCCTTCTCTGCTCCACTCACTCACTAACTGAGCCACTCCTTCACTGCTCCACTCACTCACTGAGCCACTCCTTCACTGCAGTGCTCCACTCACTCACTAACTGAGCTCTCCTTAACTGCTCCACTCACTCACAGAGCCACTCCTTCACTGCTCCACTCAGTCACTCAATGAACACTCCATCACTGCTCTACTCACTCACTGAGCCACTCCTTCAGTGCTCCACTCAGTCACTAACTTAGCCTCTCCTTCACTGCTCCACTCACTCACTGAGACACTCCTTCACTGCTCTATTCACTCACTCACTGAGCCATTCCTTCACTGCTCCAGTCACTAACTGAGCAACTCCTTCACTGCTCCACTCACTCACTCACTGAGCAACTCCTTCACTGCTCCACTCACTCATTAAGCCACTCCTTCACTGCTCCACTGACTCACTGAGCCACTACTTCACTGCTCCACTCACTCACTGATGAGCCACTCCTTCACTACTCTACTCACTGTCTCACTGAGCCACACCTTCACTGCTCCACTCACCTACTCAGCCACTCCTTCACTGCTCGATTCACTCACTCACTGAGCCATTCCTTCACTGCTCCAGTCACTAACTGAGCAACTCCTTCACTGCTCCACGCACTCACTCACTGAGCCATTCCTTCACTGCTCCACTCACTCACTGATCCACTCCTTCACTGCTCCACTCACTCACTAACTGAGCCACTCCTTCAGTGCTCCACTCACTCACTAACTGAGCCTCTTTTTCACTGCTCCACTCACTCACTGAGCCACTCCTTCACTCCTCCACTCACTCAGTCATGAGCCACTCCTTCACTGCTCCTCTCACTAACTAAGCCACTCCTTCACTGCTCAACTCACTGACTAACTGAGCCACTCCTACACTGCTCTACTCACTCACTCACTGAGCCACTCCTTCACTCCTCCACTCACTCAGTCATGAGCCACTCCTTCACTGCTCCTCTCACTAACTGAGCCACTCCTTCACTGCTCTACTCACTCACTGAGACACTCCTTCACTGCTCCGCTCAGGCACTCACTGAGCCACTCCTTCACTGCTCCACTCACTCAATGATGAGCCACTCCTTCACCACTCTACTCACTGTCTCACTGAGCCACACCTTCACTGCTCCACTCACCTACTCAGCCACTCCTTCACTGCTCTATTCACTCACTCACAGAGCTACTCCTTCACTGCTCCACTCACTCACTGAGGCAATCCTTCATTGCTCCACTCACTCACTGAGCCACTCCTTCACAGCTCCACTCACTCACTCACTGAGCCATTCCTTCACTGCTCCACTCACTCACTGACCCACTCCTTCACAGCTCCACTCACTCACTCACTGAGCCATTCCTTCACTGCTCCAGTCACTAACTGAGCAACTCCTTCACTGCTCACTCACTCACTCACGAGCCATACCTTCACTGCTCCACTCACTCACTGAGCCACTCCTTCACTTCTCCACTCACTAACTGATCCACACCTTCACTGCTCCACTCACTCACTCAGCCACTCCTTCATTGCTCCACTCACTCACTGAGCCACTCCTTCACAGCTCCACTCACTCACTCACTGAGCCACTCCTTCACTGCTCCTGTCACTAACTGAGCAACTCCTTCACTGCTCACTCACTCACTCACTAGCCACTCCTTCACAGCTCCACTCACTCACTAACTGAGCCATTCCTTCATGGCTCCACTCACTCAGTAAGCAACTCCTTCACTGCTCCACTGACTCACTGAGCCACTCTTCACTGCTCCAGTCACTAATTGAGCAACTCCTTCAATGCTCCACTCACTCACTCACTGAGCAACTCCTTCACTGCTCCACTCACTCATTAAGCCACTCCTTCACTGCTCCACTGACTCACTGAGCCACTACTTCACTGCTCCACTCACTCACTGATGAGCCACTCCTTCACTACTCTACTCACTGTCTCACTGAGCCACACCTTCACTGCTCCACTCACCTACTCAGCCACTCCTTCACTGCTCTATTCACTCACTCACTGAGCCATTCCTTCACTGCTCCACTCACTCACTGATCCACTCCTTCACTGCTCCACTCACTCACTAACTGAGCCACTCCTTCAGTGCTCCACTCACTCACTAACTGAGCCTCTTCTTCACTGCTCCACTCACTCACTGAGCCACTCCTTCACTCCTCCACTCACTCTGTCATGAGCCACTCCTTCACTGCTCCTCTCACTAACTAAGCCACTCCTTCACTGCTCAACTCACTGACTGACTGAGCCACTCCTACACTGCTCTACTCACTCACTCACTGAGCCACTCCTTCACTGCTCCACTCATGAACTAAGCCACTCTTTCACTGCTCCACTCACACACTCACTGAGGGACTCCTTCACTGCTCCACTCACTAACTAAGCCACTCCTTCACTGCTCCACTCACTCACTAAACACTCCTTACCTGCTCCACTCACTCACTAACTGAGCCACTCCTTCACTGCTCCACTCACTCACTGAGCCACTCCTTCACTGCAGTGCTCCACTCACTCACTAACTGAGCTCTCCTTAACTGCTCCACTCACTCACAGAGCCACTCCTTCACTGCTCCACTCAGTCACTCAATGAACACTCCTTCACTGCTCCACTCACTCACTAACTGAGCCACACCTTCACTGCTCCACTCACTCACTGAGCCACTCCTTCACTGCTCCACTCACTCACTAACTGAGCCACTCCTTCACTGCTGTACTCACTCACTGAGCCACTCCTTCACTGCTCCACTCACTAACTGAGCCACTCCTTCACTGCTCCACTCACTCACTGATGAGCCACTCCTTCACTACTCTACTCACTGTCTCACTGAGCCACACCTTCACTGCTCCACTCACCTACTCAGCCACTCCTTCACTGCTCTATTCACTCACTCACTGAGCTACTCCTTCACTGCTCCACTCACTCACTGAGGCACTCCTTCATTGCTCCACTCACTCACTGAGCCACTCCTTCACAGCTCCACTCACTCACTCACTGAGCCATTCCTTCACGGTTCCAGTCACTAACAAAGCAACTCCTTCACTGCTCCACTCACTCACTCACTGAGCAACTCCTTCACTGCTCCACTCCCTCACTCACTGAGCCATTCCTTCACTGCTCCACTCACTCACTGATCCACTCCTTCACTGCTCCACTCACTCACTAACTGAGCCATTCCATCACGGCTCCACTCACTCACAAAGCCACTCCTTCACTGCTCCACTGACTCACTGAGCCACTCCTTCACTGCTCCACTCACTCAATGAGCCACTCCTTCACAGCTCCACTCACTCACTCACTGAGCCATTCCTTCACTGCTCCACTCACTCACTGACCCACTCCTTCACAGCTCCACTCACTCACTCACTGAGCCATTCCTTCACTGCTCCAGTCACTAACTGAGCAACTCCTTCACTGCTCACTCACTCACTCACTAGCCATTCCTTCACTGCTCCACTCACTCACTCAGCCACTCCTTCATTGCTCCACTCACTCACTGAGCCACTCCTTCACAGCTCCACTCACTCACTCACTGAGCCACTCCTTCACTGCTCCTGTCACTAACTGAGCAACTCCTTCACTGCTCACTCACTCACTCACTAGCCATTCCTTCACAGCTCCACCCACTCACTAACTGAGCCATTCCTTCATGGCTCCACTCACTCACTAAGCAACTCCTTCACTGCTCCACTGACTCACTGAGCCACTCCTTCACTGCTCCAGTCACTAATTGAGCAACTCCTTCACTGCTCCACTCCCTCACTCACTGAGCCATTCCTTCACTGCTCCACTCACTCACTGATCCACTCCTTCACTGCTCCACTCACTCACTAACTGAGCCATTCCATCACGGATCCACTCACTCACTGAGCCACTCCTTCACAGCTCCACTCACTCACTCACTGAGCCACTCCTTCACTGCTCCTGTCACTAACTGAGCAACTCCTTCACTGCTCACTCACTCACTCACTAGCCACTCCTTCACAGCTCCACCCACTCACTAACTGAGCCATTCCTTCATGGCTCCACTCACTCACTAAGCAACTCCTTCACTGCTCCACTGACTCACTGAGCCACTCCTTCACTGCTCCAGTCACTAATTGAGCAACTCCTTCAATGCTCCACTCACTCACTCACTGAGCAACTCCTTCACTGCTCCACTCACTCATTAAGCCACTCCTTCACTGCTCCACTGACTCACTGAGCCACTACTTCACTGCTCCACTCACTCACTGATGAGCCACTCCTTCACTACTCTACTCACTGTCTCACTGAGCCACACCTTCACTGCTCCACTCACCTACTCAGCCACTCCTTCACTGCTCTATTCACTCACTCACTGAGCCATTCCTTCACTGCTCCACTCACTCACTGATCCACTCCTTCACTGCTCCACTCACTCACTAACTGAGCCACTCCTTCAGTGCTCCACTCACTCACTAACTGAGCCTCTTCTTCACTGCTCCACTCACTCACTGAGCCACTCCTTCACTCCTCCACTCACTCAGTCATGAGCCACTCCTTCACTGCTCCTCTCACTAACTAAGCCACTCCTTCACTGCTCAACTCACTGACTAACTGAGCCACTCCTACACTGCTCTACTCACTCACTCACTGAGCCACTCATTCACTGCTCCACTCATGAACTAAGCCACTCTTTCACTGCTCCACTCACTCACTCACTGAGGGACTCCTTCACTGCTCCACTCACTAACTAAGCCACTCCTTCACTGCTCCACTCACTCACTAAGCCACTCCTTCAGTGCTCCACTCACTCACTAACTGAGCCTCTTCTTCACTGCTCCACTCACTCACTGAGCCACTCCTTCACTGCAGTGCTCCACTCACTCACTAACTGAGCTCTCCTTAACTGCTCCACTCACTCACAGAGCCACTCCTTCACTGCTCCACTCAGTCACTCAATGAACACTCCTTCACTGCTCCACTCACTCACTAACTGAGCCACACCTTCACTACTCCACTCACTCACTGAGCCACTCCTTCACTGCTCCACTCACTCACTAACTGAGCCACTCCTTCACTGCTGTACTCACTCACTGAGCCACTCCTTCACTGCTCCACTCACTAACTGAGCCACTCCTTCACTGCTCCACTCACTCACTGATGAGCCACTCCTTCACTACTCTACTCACTGTCTCACTGAGCCACACCTTCACTGCTCCACTCACCTACTCAGCCACTCCTTCACCTCTCTATTCACTCACTCACTGAGCTACTCCTTCACTGCTCCACTCACTCACTGAGGCACTCCTTCATTGCTCCACTCACTCACTGAGCCACTCCTTCACAGCTCCACTCACTCACTCACTGAGCCATTCCTTCACGGTTCCAGTCACTAACAAAGCAACTCCTTCACTGCTCCACTCACTCACTCACTGAGCAACTCCTTCACTGCTCCACTCCCTCACTCACTGAGCCATTCCTTCACTGCTCCACTCACTCACTGATCCACTCCTTCACTGCTCCACTCACTCACTAACTGAGCCATTCCATCACGGCTCCACTCACTCACAAAACCACTCCTTCACTGCTCCACTGACTCACTGAGCCACTCCTTCACTGCTCCACTCACTCACTGAGCCACTCCTTCACAGCTCCACTCACTCACTCACTGAGCCATTCCTTCACTGCTCCACTCACTCACTGACCCACTCCTTCACAGCTCCACTCACTCACTCACTGAGCCATTCCTTCACTGCTCCAGTCACTAACTGAGCAACTCCTTCACTGCTCACTCACTCACTCACTAGCCATTCCTTCACTGCTCCACTCACTCACTGAGCCACTCCTTCACTTCTCCACTCACTAACTGATCCACACCTTCACTGCTCCACTCACTCACTCAGCCACTCCTTCATTGCTCCACTCACTCACTGAGCCACTCCTTCACAGCTCCACTCACTCACTCACTGAGCCACTCGTTCACTGCTCCTGTCACTAACTGAGCAACTCCTTCACTGCTCACTCACTCACTCACTAGCCATTCCTTCACAGCTCCACCCACTCACTAACTGAGCCATTCCTTCATGGCTCCACTCACTCACTGAGCCACTCCTTCACTGCTCCAGTCACTAATTGAGCAACTCCTTCACTGCTCCACTCCCTCACTCACTGAGCCATTCCTTCACTGCTCCACTCACTCACTGATCCACTCCTTCACTGCTCCACTCACTCACTAACTGAGCCATTCCATCACGGCTCCACTCACTCACAAAGCCACTCCTTCACTGCTCCACTGACTCACTGAGCCACTCCTTCACTGCTCCACTCACTCACTGAGCCACTCCTTCACAGCTCCACTCACTCACTCACTGAGCCACTCCTTCACTGCTCCTGTCACTAACTGAGCAACTCCTTCACTGCTCACTCACTCACTCACTAGCCACTCCTTCACAGCTCCACCCACTCACTAACTGAGCCATTCCTTCATGGCTCCACTCACTCACTAAGCAACTCCTTCACTGCTCCACTGACTCACTGAGCCACTCCTTCATTGCTCCAGTCACTAATTGAGCAACTCCTTCAATGCTCCACTCACTCACTCACTGAGCAACTCCTTCACTGCTCCACTCACTCATTAAGCCACTCCTTCACTGCTCCACTGACTCACTGAGCCACTACTTCACTGCTCCACTCACTCACTGATGAGCCACTCCTTCACTACTCTACTCACTGTCTCACTGAGCCACACCTTCACTGCTCCACTCACCTACTCAGCCACTCCTTCACTGCTCTATTCACTCACTCACTGAGCCATTCCTTCACTGCTCCACTCACTCACTGATCCACTCCTTCACTGCTCCACTCACTCACTAACTGAGCCACTCCTTCAGTGCTCCACTCACTCACTAACTGAGCCTCTTCTTCACTGCTCCACTCACTCACTGAGCCACTCCTTCACTCCTCCACTCACTCAGTCAAGAGCCACTCCTTCACTGCTCCTCTCACTAACTAAGCCACTCCTTCACTGCTCAACTCACTGACTAACTGAGCCACTCCTACACTGCACTACTCACTCACTCACTGAGCCACTCCTTCACTGCTCCACACATGAACTAAGCCACTCTTTCACTGCTCCACTCACTCACTCACTGAGGGACTCCTTCACTGCTCCACTCACTAACTAAGCCACTCCTTCACTGCTCCACTCACTCACTAAGCCACTCCTTACCTGCTCCACTCACTCACTAACTGAGCCATTCCTTCACTGCTCCACACACTCAATCACTCATCGGGCCACTCCTTCACTGCTCCACTCACTCACTGAGCAACTCCTTCAGTGCTCCACTCCGTCACTAACTTAGCCTCTCCTTCACTGCTCCACTCACTAACTAAGCCACTCCTTCACTGCTCAACTCACTGACTAACTGAGCCACTCCTACACTGCTCTACTCACTCACTCACTGAGACAATCCTTCACTGCTCCACTCACTAACTAAGCCACTCTTTCACTGCTCCACTCACTCACTCATTGAGCCACTCCTTCACTGATCCACTCACTCACTCACTGAGGGACTCCTTCACTGCTTCACTCACTAACTAAGCCACTCCTTCACTGCTCCACTCACTCACTAAGCCACTCCTTACCTGCTCCACTCACTCACTAACTGAGCCATTCCTTCACTGCTCCACACACTCAATCACTCATCGAGCCACTCCTTCACTGCTCCACTCACTCACTGAGCCACTCCTTCACTGCAGTGCTCCACTCACTCACTAACTGAGTTCTCCTTCACTGCTCTACTCACTCACTGAGCCACTCCTTCACTGCTCCACTCAGTCACTCAATGAACACTCCATCACTGCTCTACTCACTCACTGAGCCGCTCCTTCAGTGCTCCACTCAGTCACTAACATAGCCTCTCCTTCACTGCTCCACTCACTCACTGAGCCACTCCTTCACAGATCCACTCACTCACTCACTGAGCCATTCCTTCACTGCTCCAGTCTTTAAATGAGCAACTCCTTCACTGCTCCACTCACTCACTCAATGAGCAACTCCTTCACTGCTCCACTCACTCACTAACTGAGCCACTTCTTCACTGCTCTACTCACTCACTGAGACACTCCTTCACTGCTCCGCTCAGGCACTCACTGAGCCACTCCTTCACTGCTCCACTCACTCACTGATGAGCCACTCCTTCACCACTCTACTCACTGTCTCACTGAGCCACACCTTCACTGCTCCACTCACCTACTCAGCCACTCCTTCACTGCTCTATTCACTCACTCACAGAGCTACTCCTTCACAGCTCCACTCACTCACTCACTGAGCCATTCCTTCACTGCTCCACTCACTCACTGAGCCACTCCTTCACAGCTCCACTCACTCACTCACTGAGCCATTCCTTCACTGCTCCAGTCACTAACTGAGCAACTCCTTCACTGCTCACTCACTCACTCACTCACTTGCCATTCCTTCACTGCTCCACTCACTCACTGAGCCACTCCTTCACTTCTCCACTCACTAACTGATCCACACCTTCACTGCTCCACTCACTCACTCAGCCACTCCTTCATTGCTCCACTCACTCACTGAGCCACTCCTTCACAGCTCCACTCACTCACTCACTGAGCCACTCCTTCACTGCTCCAGTCACTAACTGAGCAACTCCTTCACTGCTCACTCACTCACTCACTAGCCACTCCTTCACAGCTCCACTCACTCACTAACTGAGCCATTCCTTCATGGCTCCACTCACTCACTAAGCCACTCATTCACTGCTCCACTGACTCACTGAGCCACTCCTTCAGTGCTCCACTCACTCACTAACTGAGCCTCTCCTTCACTGCTCCACTCACTCACTGAGCCACTCCTTCACTCCTCCACTCACTCAGTCATGAGCCACTCCTTCACTGCTCCAGTCACTAACTAAGCCACTCCTTCACTGCTCAACTCACTGACTAACTGAGCCACTCCTACACTGCTCTACTCACTCACTCACTGAGACAATCCTTCACTGCTCCACTCACTAACTAAGCCACTCTTTCACTGCTCCACTCACTCACTCATTGAGCCACTCCTTCACTGATCCACTCACTCACTCACTGAGGGACTCCTTCACTGCTTCACTCACTAACTAAGCCACTCCTTCACTGCTCCACTCACTCACTGAGGTAATCCTTCATTGCTCCACTCACTCACTGAGCCACTCCTTCACAGCTCCACTCACTCACTCACTGAGCCATTCCTTCACTGCTCCACTCACTCACTGACCCACTCCTTCACAGCTCCACTCACTCACTCACTGAGCCATTCCTTCACTGCTCCAGTCACTAACTGAGCAACTCCTTCACTGCTCACTCACTCACTCACTAGCCATTCCTTCACTGCTCCACTCACTCACTGAGCCACTCCTTCACTTCTCCACTCACTAACTGATCCACACCTTCACTGCTCCACTCACTCACTCAGCCACTCCTTCATTGCTCCACTCACTCACTGAGCCACTCCTTCACAGCTCCACTCTCTCACTCACTGAGCCACTCCTTCACTGCTCCAGTCACTAACTGAGCAACTCCTTCACTGCTCACTCACTCACTCACTAGCCACTCCTTCACAGCTCCACTCACTCACTAACTGAGCCATTCCTTCATGGCTCCACTCACTCACTAAGCAACTCCTTCACTGCTCCACTGACTCACTGAGCCACTCCTTCACTGCTCCAGTCACTAACTGAGCAACTCCTTCACTGCTCCACTCACTCACTCACTGAGCAACTCCTTCACTGCTCCACTCACTCATTAAGCCACTCCTTCACTGCTCCACTGACTCACTGAGCCACTACTTCACTGCTCCACTCACTCAATGATGAGCCACTCCTTCACTACTCTACTCACTGTCTCACTGAGCCACACCTTCACTGCTCCACTCACCTATTCAGCCACTCCTTCACTGCTCTATTCACTCACTCACTGAGCCATTCCTTCACTGCTCCACTCACTCACTGATCCACTCCTTCACTGCTCCACTCACTCACTAACTGAGCCACTCCTTCAGTGCTCCACTCACTCACTAACTGAGCCTCTTCTTCACTGCTCCACTCACTCACTGAGCCACTCCTTCACTCCTCCACTCACTCAGTCATGAGCCACTCCTTCACTGCTCCTCTCACTAACTAAGCCACTCCTTCACTGCTCAACTCACTGACTAACTGAGCCACTCCTACACTGCTCTACTCACTCACTCACTGAGCCACTCCTTCACTGCTCCACTAATGAACTAAGCCACTCTTTCACTGCTCCACTCACTCACTCACTGAGGGACTCCTTCACTGCTCCACTCACTAACTAAGCCACTCCTTCACTGCTCCACTCACTCACTAAACACTCCTTACCTGCTCCACTCACTCACTAACTGAGCCACTCCTTCACTGCTCCACTCACTCACTGAGCCACTCCTTCACTGCAGTGCTCCACTCACTCACTAACTGAGCTCTCCTTAACTGCTCCACTCACTCACAGAGCCACTCCTTCACTGCTCCACTCAGTCACTCAACGAACACTCCCTCACTGCTCCACTCACTCACTAACTGAGCCACTCCTTCACTGCTCCACTCACTCACTGAGCCACTCCTTCACTGCTCCATTCACTCACTAACTGAGCCACTCCTTCACTGCTGTACTCACTCACTGAGCCACTCCTTCACTGCTCTATTCACTCACTCACTGAGCTACTCCTTCACTGCTCCACTCACTCACTGAGGCACTCCTTCATTGCTCCACTCACTCACTGAGCCACTCCTTCACAGCTCCACTCACTCACTCAATGAGCCATTCCTTCACTGTTCCAGTCACTAACTAAGCAACTCCTTCACTGCTCCACTCACTCACTCACTGAGCAACTCCTTCACTGCTCCACTCCCTCACTCACTGAGCCATTCCTTCACTGCTCCACTCACTCACTGATCCACTCCTTCACTGCTCCACTCACTCACTAACTGAGCCATTCCATCACGGCTCCACTCACTCACAAAGCCACTCCTTCACTGCTCCACTGACTCACTGAGCCACTCCTTCACTGCTCCACTCACTCACTGAGCCACTCCTTCACAGCTCCACTCACTCACTCACTGAGCCATTCCTTCACTGCTCCAGTTACTAACTGAGCAACTCCTTCACTGCTCCACTCACTCACTCAATGAGCAACTCCTTCACTGCTCCACTCACTCACTAACTGAGCCACTTCTTCACTGCTCTACTCACTCACTGAGACACTCCTTCACTGCTCCGCTCAGGCACTCACTGAGCCACTCCTTCACTGCTCCACTCACTCACTGATGAGCCACTCCTTCACCAGTCTACTCACTGTCTCACTGAGCCACACCTTCACTGCTCCACTCACCTACTCAGCCACTCCTTCACTGCTCTATTCAGTCACTCACAGAGCTACTCCTTCACTGCTCCACTCACTCACTGAGGCAATCCTTCATTGCTCCACTCACTCACTGAGCCACTCCTTCACAGCTCCACTCACTCACTCACTGAGCCATTCCTTCACTGCTCCACTCACTCACTGACCCACTCCTTCACATCTCCACTCACTCACTCACTGAGCCATTCCTTCACTGCTCCAGTCACTAACTGAGCAACTCCTTCACTGCTCCACTCACTCACTGATGAGCCACTCCTTCACTACTCTACTCACTGTCTCACTGAGCCACACCTTCACTGCTCCACTCACCTACTCAGCCACTCCTTCACTGCTCTATTCACTCACTCACTGAGCTACTCCTTCACTGCTCCACTCACTCACTGAGGCACTCCTTCATTGCTCCACTCACTCACTGAGCCACTCCTTCACAGCTCCACTCACTCACTCACTGAGCCATTCATTCACTGTTCCAGTCACTAACTAAGCAACTCCTTCACTGCTCCACTCACTCACTCACTGAGCAACTCCTTCACTGCTCCACTCCCTCACTCACTGAGCCATTCCTTCACTGCTCCACTCACTCACTGATCCACTCCTTCACTGCTCCACTCACTCACTAACTGAGCCATTCCATCACGGCTCCACTCACTCACAAAGCCACTCCTTCACTGCTCCACTGACTCACTGAGCCACTCCTTCACTGCTCCACTCACTCACTGAGCCACTCCTTCACAGCTCCACTCACTCACTCACTGAGCCATTCCTTCACTGCTCCAGTTACTAACTGAGCAAATCCTTCACTGCTCCACTCACTCACTCAATGAGCAACTCCTTCACTGCTCCACTCACTCACTAACTGAGCCACTTCTTCACTGCTCTACTCACTCACTGAGACACTCCTTCACTGCTCCGCTCAGGCACTCACTGAGCCACTCCTTCACTGCTCCAGTCACTAACTAAGCCACTCCTTCACTGCTCAACTCACTGACTAACTGAGCCACTCCTACACTGCTCTACTCACTCACTCACTGAGACAATCCTTCACTGCTCCACTCACTAACTAAGCCACTCTTTCACTGCTCCACTCACTCACTCATTGAGCCACTCCTTCACTGATCCACTCACTCACTCACTGAGGGACTCCTTCACTGCTTCACTCACTAACTAAGCCACTCCTTCACTGCTCCACTCACTCACTGAGGTAATCCTTCATTGCTCCACTCACTCACTGAGCCACTCCTTCACAGCTCCACTCACTCACTCACTGAGCCATTCCTTCACTGCTCCACTCACTCACTGACCCACTCCTTCACAGCTCCACTCACTCACTCACTGAGCCATTCCTTCACTGCTCCAGGCACTAACTGAGCAACTCCTTCACTGCTCACTCACTCACTCACTAGCCATTCCTTCACTGCTCCACTCACTCACTGAGCCACTCCTTCACTTCTCCACTCACTAACTGATCCACACCTTCACTGCTCCACTCACTCACTCAGCCACTCCTTCATTGCTCCACTCACTCACTGAGCCACTCCTTCACAGCTCCACTCTCTCACTCACTGAGCCACTCCTTCACTGCTCCAGTCACTAACTGAGCAACTCCTTCACTGCTCACTCACTAGCCACTCCTTCACAGCTCCACTCACTCACTAACTGAGCCATTCCTTCATGGCTCCACTCACTCACTAAGCAACTCCTTCACTGCTCCACTGACTCACTGAGCCACTCCTTCACTGCTCCAGTCACTAACTGAGCAACTCCTTCACTGCTCCACTCACTCACTCACTGAGCAACTCCTTCACTGCTCCACTCACTCATTAAGCCACTCCTTCACTGCTCCACTGACTCACTGAGCCACTACTTCACTGCTCCACTCACTCAATGATGAGCCACTCCTTCACTACTCTACTCACAGTCTCACTGAGCCACACCTTCACTGCTCCACTCACCTACTCAGCCACTCCTTCACTGCTCTATTCACTCACTCACTGAGCCATTCCTTCACTGCTCCACTCACTCACTGATCCACTCCTTCACTGCTCCACTCACTCACTAACTGAGCCACTCCTTCAGTGCTCCACTCACTCACTAACTGAGCCTCTTCTTCACTGCTCCACTCACTCACTGAGCCACTCCTTCACTCCTCCACTCACTCAGTCATGAGCCACTCCTTCACTGCTCCTCTCACTAACTAAGCCACTCCTTCACTGCTCAACTCACTGACTAACTGAGCCACTCCTACACTGCTCTACTCACTCACTCACTGAGCCACTCCTTCACTGCTCCACTAATGAACTAAGCCACTCTTTCACTGCTCCACTCACTCACTCACTGAGGGACTCCTTCACTGCTCCACTCACTAACTAAGCCACTCCTTCACTGCTCCACTCACTCACTAAACACTCCTTACCTGCTCCACTCACTCACTAACTGAGCCACTCCTTCACTGCTCCACTCACTCACTGAGCCACTCCTTCACTGCAGTGCTCCACTCACTCACTAACTGAGCTCTCCTTAACTGCTCCACTCACTCACAGAGCCACTCCTTCACTGCTCCACTCAGTCACTCAACGAACACTCCCTCACTGCTCCACTCACTCACTAACTGAGCCACTCCTTCACTGCTCCACTCACTCACTGAGCCACTCCTTCACTGCTCCATTCACTCACTAACTGAGCCACTCCTTCACTGCTGTACTCACTCACTGAGCCACTCCTTCACTGCTCTATTCACTCACACACTGAGCTACTCCTTCACTGCTCCACTCACTCACTGAGGCACTCCTTCATTGCTCCACTCACTCACTAAGCCACTCCTTCACAGCTCCACTCACTCACTCACTAAGCCATTCCTTCACTGTTCCAGTCACTAACTAAGCAACTCCTTCACTGCTCCACTCACTCACTCACTGAGCAACTCCTTCACTGCTCCACTCCCTCACTCACTGAGCCATTCCTTCACTGCTCCACTCACTCACTGATCCACTCCTTCACTGCTCCACTCACTCACTGAGCCACTCCTTCACAGCTCCACTCACTCACTCACTGAGCCATTCCTTCACTGCTCCAGTTACTAACTGAGCAACTCCTTCACTGCTCCACTCACTCACTCAATGAGCAACTCCTTCACTGCTCCACTCACTCACTAACTGAGCCACTTCTTCACTGCTCTACTCACTCACTGAGACACTCCTTCACTGCTCCGCTCAGGCACTCACTGAGCCACTCCTTCACTGCTCCACTCACTCACTGATGAGCCACTCCTTCACCAGTCTACTCACTGTCTCACTGAGCCACACCTTCACTGCTCCACTCACCTACTCAGCCACTCCTTCACTGCTCTATTCAGTCACTCACAGAGCTACTCCTTCACTGCTCCACTCACTCACTGAGGCAATCCTTCATTGCTCCACTCACTCACTGAGCCACTCCTTCACAGCTCCACTCACTCACTCACTGAGCCATTCCTTCACTGCTCCACTCACTCACTGACCCACTCCTTCACATCTCCACTCACTCACTCACTGAGCCATTCCTTCACTGCTCCAGTCACTAACTGAGCAACTCCTTCACTGCTCCACTCACTCACTGATGAGCCACTCCTTCACTACTCTACTCACTGTCTCACTGAGCCACACCTTCACTGCTCCACTCACCTACTCAGCCACTCCTTCACTGCTCTATTCACTCACTCACTGAGCTACTCCTTCACTGCTCCACTCACTCACTGAGGCACTCCTTCATTGCTCCACTCACTCACTGAGCCACTCCTTCACAGCTCCACTCACTCACTCACTGAGCCATTCCTTCACTGTTCCAGTCACTAACTAAGCAACTCCTTCACTGCTCCACTCACTCACTCACTGAGCAACTCCTTCACTGCTCCACTCCCTCACTCACTGAGCCATTCCTTCACTGCTCCACTCACTCACTGATCCACTCCTTCACTGCTCCACTCACTCACTAACTGAGCCATTCCATCACGGCTCCACTCACTCACAAAGCCACTCCTTCACTGCTCCACTGACTCACTGAGCCAATCCTTCACTGCTCCACTCACTCACTGAGCCACTCCTTCACAGCTCCACTCACTCACTCACTGAGCCATTCCTTCACTGCTCCAGTTACTAACTGAGCAAATCCTTCACTGCTCCACTCACTCACTCAATGAGCAACTCCTTCACTGCTCCACTCACTCACTAACTGAGCCACTTCTTCACTGCTCTACTCACTCACTGAGACACTCCTTCACTGCTCCGCTCAGGCACTCACTGAGCCACTCCTTCACTGCTCCACTCACTCACTGATGAGCCACTCCTTCACCACTCTACTCACTGTCTCACTGAGCCACACCTTCACTGCTCCACTCACCTACTCAGCCACTCCTTCACTGCTCTATTCAGTCACTCACAGAGCTACTCCTTCACTGCTCCACTCACTCACTGAGGCAATCCTTCATTGCTCCACTCACTCACTGAGCCACTCCTTCACAGCTCCACTCACTCACTCACTGAGCCATTCCTTCACTGCTCCACTCACTCACTCAGCCACTCCTTCATTGCTCCACTCACTCACTGAGCCGCTCCTTCACAGCTCCACTCACTCACTCACTGAGCCACTCCTTCACTGCTCCAGTCACTAACTGAGCAACTCCTTCACTGCTCACTCACTCACTCACTAGCCACTCCTTCAAAGCTCCACTCACTCACTAACTGAGCCATTCCTTCATGGCTCCACTCACTCACTAAGCCACTCATTCACTGCTCCACTGACTCACTCACTGAGCCACTCCTTCAGTGCTCCACTCACTCACTAACTGAGCCTCTCCTTCACTGCTCCACTCACTCACTGAGCCACTCCTTCACTCCTCCACTCACTCAGTCATGAGCCACTCCTTCACTGCTCCACTCACTTACTAAGCCACTCCTTCACTGCTCAATTCACTGACTAACTGAGCCACTCCTACACTGCTCTACTCACTCACTCACTGAGACAATCCTTCACTGCTCCACTCACTAACTAAGCCACTCTTTCACTGCTCCACTCACTCACTCATTGAGCCACTCCTTCACTGATCCACTCACTCACTCACTGAGGGACTCCTTCACTGCTTCACTCACTAACTAAGCCACTCCTTCACTGCTCCACTCACTCACTAAGCCACTCCTTACCTGCTCCACTCACTCACTAACTGAGCCATTCCTTCACTGCTCCACACACTCAATCACTCATCGAGCCACTCCTTCACTGCTCCACTCACTCACTGAGCCACTCCTTCACTGCAGTGCTCCACTCACTCACTAACTGAGCTCTCCTTCACTGCTCTACTCACTCACTGAGCCACTCCTTCACTGCTCCACTCAGTCACTCAATGAACACTCCATCACTGCTCTACTCACTCACTGAGCCACTCCTTCAGTGCTCCACTCAGTCACTAAATTAGCCTCTCCTTCACTGCTCCACTCACTCACTGAGCCACTCCTTCACAGCTCCACTCACTCACTCACTGAGCCATTCCTTCACTGTTCCAGTCACTAACTGAGCAACTCCTTCACTGCTCCACTCACTCACTCAATGAGCAACTCCTTCACTGCTCCACTCACTCACTCAATGAGCCACTCCTTCACTGCTCCACTCACTCACTGATGAGCCACTCCTTCACTGCTCTACTCACTCACTGAGACACTCCTTCACTGCTCCGCTCAGGCACTCACTGAGCCACTCCTTCACTGCTCCACTCACTCACTGATGAGCCACTCCTTCACCACTCTACTCACTGTCTCACTGAGCCACACCTTCACTGCTCCACTCACCTACTCAGCCACTCCTTCACTGCTCTATTCACTCACTCACAGAGCTACTCCTTCACTGCTCCACACACTCACTGAGGCAATCCTTCATTGCTCCACTCACTCACTGAGCCACTCCTTCACAGCTCCACTCACTCACTCACTGAGCCATTCCTTCACTGCTCCACTCACTCACTGACCCACTCCTTCACAGCTCCACTCACTCACTCACTGAGCCATTCCTTCACTGCTCCAGTCACTAACTGTGCAACTCCTTCACTGCTCACTCACTCACTCACTAGCCATTCCTTCACTGCTCCACTCACTCACTGAGCCACTCCTTCACTTCTCCACTCACTAACTGATCCACACCTTCACTGCTCCACTCACTCACTCAGCCACTCCTTCATTGCTCCACTCACTCACTGAGCCACTCCTTCAAAGCTCCACTCACTCACTCACTGAGCCACTCCTTCACTGCTCCAGTCACTAACTGAGCAACTCCTTCACTGCTCACTCACTCACTCACTAGCCACTCCTTAACAGCTCCACTCACTCTCTAACTGAGCCATTCCTTCATGGCTCCACTCACTCACTAAGCCACTCATTCACTGCTCCACTGACTCACTGAGCCACTCCTTCAGTGCTCCACTCACTCACTAACTGAGCCTCTCCTTCACTGCTCCACTCACTCATTGAGCCACTCCTTCACTGATCCACTCACTCACTCACTGAGGGACTCCTTCACTGCTTCACTCACTAACTAAGCCACTCCTTCACTGCTCCACTCACTCACTAAGCCACTCCTTACCTGCTCCACTCACTCACTAACTGAGCCATTCCTTCACTGCTCCACACACTCAATCACTCATCGAGCCACTCCTTCACTGCTCCACTCACTCACTGAGCCACTCCTTCACTGCAGTGCTCCACTCACTCACTAACTGAGCTCTCCTTCACTGCTCTACTCACTCACTGAGCCACTCCTTCACTGCTCCACTCAGTCACTCAATGAACACACCATCAGTGCTCTACTCACTCACTGAGCCACTCCTTCAGTGCTCCACTCAGTCACTAACTTAGCCTCTCCTTCACTGCTCCACTCACTCACTGAGCCACTCCTTCACAGCTCCACTCACTCACTCACTGAGCCATTCCTTCACTGTTCCAGTCACTAACTGAGCAACTCCTTCACTGCTCCACTCACTCACTCAATGAGCAACTCCTTCACTGGTCCACTCACTCACTAACTGAGCCACTTCTTCACTGCTCTACTCACTCACTGAGACACTCCTTCACTGCTCCGCTCAGGCACTCACTGAGCCACTCCTTCACTGCTCCACTCACTCACTGATGAGCCACTCCTTCACCACTCTACTCACTGTCTCACTGAGCCACACTTTCACTGCTCCACTCACCTACTCAGCCACTCCTTCACTGCTCTATTCACTCACTCACAGAGCTACTCCTTCACTGCTCCACACACTCACTGAGGCAATCCTTCATTGCTCCACTCACTCACTGAGCCACTCCTTCACAGCTCCACTCACTCACTCACTGAGCCATTCCTTCACTGCTCCACTCACTCACTGACCCACTCCTTCACAGCTCCACTCACTCACTCACTGAGCCATTCCTTCACTGCTCCAGTCACTAACTGAGCAACTCCTTCACTGCTCACTCACTCACTCACTAGCCATTCCTTCACTGCTCCACTCACTCACTGAGCCACTCCTTCACTTCTCCACTCACTAACTGATCCACACCTTCACTGCTCCACTCACTCACTCAGCCACTCCTTCATTGCTCCACTCACTCACTGAGCCACTCCTTCAAAGCTCCACTCACTCACTCACTGAGCCACTCCCTCACTGCTCCAGTCACTAACTGAGCAACTCCTTCACTGCTCACTCACTCACTCACTAGCCACTCCTTCACAGCTCCACTCACTCACTAACTGAGCCATTCCTTCATGGCTCCACTCACTCACTAAGCCACTCATTCACTGCTCCACTGACTCACTGAGCCACTCCTTCACTCCTCCACTCACTCAGTCATGAGCCACTCCTTCACTGCTCCACTCACTCACTCACTAGCCACTCCTTCACAGCTCCACTCACTCACTAACTGAGCCTCTCCTTCACTGCTCCACTCACTCACTGAGCCACTCCTTCACTCCTCCACTCACTCAGTCATGAGCCACTCCTTCACTGCTCCACTCACTAACTAAGCCACTCCTTCACTGCTCAACTCACTGACTAACTGAGCCACTCCTACACTGCTCTACTCACTCACTCACTGAGACAATCCTTCACTGCTCCACTCACTAACTAAGCCACTCTTTCACTGCTCCACTCACTCACTCATTGAGCCACTCCTTCACTGATCCACTCACTCACTCACTGAGGGACTCCTTCACTGCTTCACTCACTAACTAAGCCTCTCCTTCACTGCTCCACTCACTCACTAAGCCACTCCTTACCTGCTCCACTCACTCACTAACTGAGCCATTCCTTCACTGTTCCACACACTCAATCACTCATCGAGCCACTCCTTCACTGCTCCACTCACTCACTGAGCCACTCCTTCACTGCAGTGCTCCACTCACTCACTAACTGAGCTCTCCTTCACTGCTCTACTCACTCACTGAGCCACTCCTTCACTGCTCCACTCAGTCACTCAATGAACACTCCATCACTGCTCTACTCACTCACTGAGCCACTCCTTCAGTGCTCCACTCAGTCACTAACTTAGCCTCTCCTTCACTGCTCCACTCACTCACTGAGACACTCCTTCACTGCTCTATTCACTCACTCACTGAGCCATTCCTTCACTGCTCCAGTCACTAACTGAGCAACTCCTTCACTGCTCCACTCACTCACTCACTGAGCAACTCCTTCACTGCTCCACTCACTCATTAAGCCACTCCTTCACTGCTCCACTGACTCACTGAGCCACTACTTCACTGCTCCACTCACTCACTGATGAGCCACTCCTTCACTACTCTACTCACTGTCTCACTGAGCCACACCTTCACTGCTCCACTCACCTACTCAGCCACTCCTTCACTGCTCGATTCACTCACTCACTGAGCCATTCCTTCACTGCTCCAGTCACTAACTGAGCAACTCCTTCACTGCTCCACACACTCACTCACTGAGCCATTCCTTCACTGCTCCACTCACTCACTGATCCACTCCTTCACTGCTCCACTCACTCACTAACTGAGCCACTCCTTCAGTGCTTCACTCACTCACTAACTGAGCCTCTTCTTCACTGCTCCACTCACTCACTGAGCCACTCCTTCACTCCTCCACTCACTCAGTCATGAGCCACTCCTTCACTGCTCCTCTCACTAACTAAGCCACTCCTTCACTGCTCAACTCACTGACTAACTGAGCCACTCCTACACTGCTCTACTCACTCACTCACTGAGCCACTCCTTCACTGCTCCACTCACTCACTCATTGAGCCTCTCCTTCACTGCTCCACTCACTCACTCACTGAGGGACTCCTTCACTGCTCCACTCACTAACTAAGCCACTCCTTCACTGCTCCACTCACTCACTAAGCCACTCCTTACCTGCTCCACTCACTCACTAACTGAGCCATTCCTTCACTGCTCCACACACTCAATCACTCATCGGGCCACTCCTTCACTGCTCCACTCACTCACTGAGCCACTCCTTCAGTGCTCCACTCAGTCACTAACTTAGCCTCTCCTTCACTGCTCCACTCACTCACAGAGCCACTCCTTCACTGCTCCACTTAGTCACTCAATGAACACTCCTTCACTGCTCCACTCACTCACTAACTGAGCCACTCCTTCACTGCTCCACTCACTCACTGAGCCACTCCTTCACTGCTCCACTCACTAACTGAGCCACTCCTTCACTGCTCCACTCACTCACTGATGAGCCACTCCTTCACTACTCTACTCACTGTCTCACTGAGCCACACCTTCACTGCTACACTCACCTACTCAGCCAATCCTTCACTGCTCTATTCACTCACTCACTGAGCTACTCCTTCACTGCTCCACTCACTCACTGAGGCACTCCTTCATTGCTCCACTCACTCACTGAGCCACTACTTCACTGCTCCACTCACTTACTCACTGAGCAACTCCTTCACTGCTCCACTCACTCACTGATCCACTCCTTCACTGCTCCACTCACTCACTAACTGAGCCATTCCATCACGGCTCCACTCACTCACAAAGCCACTCCTTCACTGCTCCACTGACTCACTGAGCCACTCCTTCACTGCTCCACTCACTCACTGAGCCACTCCTTCACAGCTCCACTCACTCACTCACTGAGCCATTCCTTCACTGCTCCAGTCACTAACTGAGCAACTCCTTCACTGCTCCACTCACTCACTCAATGAGCAACTACTTCACTGCTCCACTCACTCACTAACTGAGCCACTCCTTCACTGCTCTACTCACTCACTGAGACACTCCTTCACTGCTCCGCTCAGGCACGCACTGAGCCACTCCTTCACTGCTCCACTCACTCAATGATGAGCCACTACTTCACCACTCTACTCACTGTCTCACTGAGCCACACCTTCACTGCTCCACTCACCTACTCAGCCACTCCTTTACTGCTCTATTCACTCACTCACAGAGCTACTCCTTCACTGCTCCACTCACTCACTGAGGCAATCCTTCATTGCTCCACTCACTCACTGAGCCACTCCTTCACAGCTCCACTCACTCACTCACTGAGCCATTCCTTCACTGCTCCACTCACTCACTGACCCACTCCTTCACAGCTCCACTCACTCACTCACTGAGCCATTCCTTCACTGCTCCAGTCACTAACTGAGCAACTCCTTCACTGCTCACTCACTCACTCACTAGCCATTCCTTCACTGCTCCACTCACTCACTGAGCCACTCCTTCACCTCTCCACTCACTAACTGATCCATACCTTCACTGCTCCACTCACTCACTCAGCCACTCCTTCATTGCTCCACTCACTCACTGAGCCACTCCTTCACTGCTCACTCACTCACTCACTAGCCACTCCTTCACAGCTCCACTCACTCACTGAGCCACTCCTTCACAGTTCCACTCACTCACTCACTGAGCCACTCCTTCACTGCTCCTGTCACTAACTGAGCAACTCCTTCACTGCTCACTCACTCACTCACTAGCCACTCCTTCACAGCTCCACTCACTTACTAACTGAGCCATTCCTTCATGGCTCCACTCACTCACTAAGCAACTCCTTCACTGCTCCACTGACTCACTGAGCCACTCCTTCACTGCTCCAGTCACTAATTGAGCAACTCCTTCAATGCTCCACTCACTCACTCACTGAGCAACTCCTTCACTGCTCCACTCACTCATTAAGCCACTCCTTCACTGCTCCACTGACTCACTGAGCCACTACTTCACTGCTCCACTCACTCACTGATGAGCCACTCCTTCACTACTCTACTCACTGTCTCACTGAGCCACACCTTCACTGCTCCACTCACCTACTCAGCCACTCCTTCACTGCTCTATTCACTCACTCACTGAGCCATTCCTTCACTGCTCCACTCACTCACTGATCCACTCCTTCACTGCTCCACTCACTCACTAACTGAGCCACTCCTTCAGTGCTCCACTCACTCACTAACTGAGCCTCTTCTTCACTGCTCCACTCACTCACTGAGCCACTCCTTCACTCCTCCACTCACTCAGTCATGAGCCACTCCTTCACTGCTCCTCTCACTAACTAAGCCATTCCTTCACTGCTCAACTCACTGACTAACTGAGCCACTCCTAAACTGCTCTACTCACTCACTCACTGAGCCACTCCTTCACTGCTCCACTCATGAACTAAGCCACTCTTTCACTGCTCCACTCACTCACTCACTGAGGGACTCCTTCACTGCTCCACTCACTAACTAAGCCACTCCTTCACTGCTCCACTCACTCACTAAACACTCCTTACCTGCTCCACTCACTCACTAACTGAGCCACTCCTTCACTGCTCCACTCACTCACTGAGCCACTCCTTCACTGCAGTGCTCCACTCACTCACTAACTGAGCTCTCCTTAACTGCTCCACTCACTCACAGAGCTACTCATTCACTGCTCCACTCAGTCACTCAATGAACACTCCTTCACTGCTCCACTCACTCACTAACTGAGCCACCCCTTCACTGCTCCACTCACTCATTGAGCCTCTCCTTCACTGCTCCACTCACTCACTCACTGAGGGACTCCTTCACTGCTCCACTCACTAACTAAGCCACTCCTTCACTGCTCCACTCACTCACTAAGCCACTCCTTACCTGCTCCACTCACTCACTAACTGAGCCATTCCTTCACTGCTCCACACACTCAATCACTCATCGGGCCACTCCTTCACTGCTCCACTCACTCACTGAGCCACTCCTTCAGTGCTCCACTCAGTCACTAACTTAGCCTCTCCTTCACTGCTCCACTCAGTCACTCAATGAACAATCCATCAATGCTCTACTCACTCACTGAGCCACTCCTTCAGTGCTCCACTCAGTCACTAACTTAGCCTCTCCTTCACTGCTCCACTCACTCACAGAGCCACTCCTTCACTGCTCCACTTAGTCACTCAATGAACACTCCTTCACTGCTCCACTCACTCACTAACTGAGCCACTCCTTCACTGCTCCACTCACTCACTGAGCCACTCCTTCACTGCTCCACTCACTAACTGAGCCACTCCTTCACTGCTCCACTCACTCACTGATGAGCCACTCCTTCACTACTCTACTCACTGTCTCACTGAGCCACACCTTCACTGCTACACTCACCTACTCAGCCACTCCTTCACTGCTCTATTCACTCACTCACTGAGCTACTCCTTCACTGCTCCACTCACTCACTGAGGCACTCCTTCATTGCTCCACTCACTCACTGAGCCACTACTTCACTGCTCCACTCACTTACTCACTGAGCAACTCCTTCACTGCTCCACTCACTCACTGATCCACTCCTTCACTGCTCCACTCACTCACTAACTGAGCCATTCCATCACGGCTCCACTCACTCACAAAGCCACTCCTTCACTGCTCCACTGACTCACTGAGCCACTCCTTCACTGCTCCACTCACTCACTGAGCCACTCCTTCACAGCTCCACTCACTCACTCACTGAGCCATTCCTTCACTGCTCCAGTCACTAACTGAGCAACTCCTTCACTGCTCCACTCACTCACTCAATGAGCAACTCCTTCACTGCTCCACTCACTCACTAACTGAGCCACTCCTTCACTGCTCTACTCACTCACTGAGACACTCCTTCACTGCTCCGCTCAGGCACGCACTGAGCCACTCCTTCACTGCTCCACTCACTCAATGATGAGCCACTACTTCACCACTCTACTCACTGTCTCACTGAGCCACACCTTCACTGCTCCACTCACCTACTCAGCCACTCCTTTACTGCTCTATTCACTCACTCACAGAGCTACTCCTTCACTGCTCCACTCACTCACTGAGGCAATCCTTCATTGCTCCACTCACTCACTGAGCCACTCCTTCACAGCTCCACTCACTCACTCACTGAGCCATTCCTTCACTGCTCCACTCACTCACTGACCCACTCCTTCACAGCTCCACTCACTCACTCACTGAGCCATTCCTTCACTGCTCCAGTCACTAACTGAGCAACTCCTTCACTGCTCACTCACTCACTCACTAGCCATTCCTTCACTGCTCCACTCACTCACTGAGCCACTCCTTCACCTCTCCACTCACTAACTGATCCATACCTTCACTGCTCCACTCACTCACTCAGCCACTCCTTCATTGCTCCACTCACTCACTGAGCCACTCCTTCACTGCTCACTCACTCACTCACTAGCCACTCCTTCACAGCTCCACTCACTCACTGAGCCACTCCTTCATTTCTCCACTCACTAACTGATCCACACCTTCACTGCTCCACTCACTCACTCAGCCACTCCTTCATTGCTCCACTCACTCACTGAGCCACTCCTTCACAGTTCCACTCACTCACTCACTGAGCCACTCCTTCACTGCTCCTGTCACTAACTGAGCAACTCCTTCACTGCTCACTCACTCACTCACTAGCCACTCCTTCACAGCTCCACTCACTTACTAACTGAGCCATTCCGTCATGGCTCCACTCACTCACTAAGCAACTCCTTCACTGCTCCACTGACTCACTGAGCCACTCCTTCACTGCTCCAGTCACTAATTGAGCAACTCCTTCAATGCTCCACTCACTCACTCACTGAGCAACTCCTTCACTGCTCCACTCACTCATTAAGCCACTCCTTCACTGCTCCACTGACTCACTGAGCCACTACTTCACTGCTCCACTCACTCACTGATGAGCCACTCCTTCACTACTCTACTCACTGTCTCACTGAGCCACACCTTCACTGCTCCACTCACCTACTCAGCCACTCCTTCACTGCTCTATTCACTCACTCACTGAGCCATTCCTTCACTGCTCCACTCACTCACTGATCCACTCCTTCACTGCTCCACTCACTCACTAACTAAGCCATTCCTTCACTGCTCAACTCACAGACTAACTGAGCCACTCCTAAACTGCTCTACTCACTCACTCACTGAGCCACTCCTTCACTGCTCCACTCATGAACTAAGCCACTCTTTCACTGCTCCACTCACTCACTCACTGAGGGACTCCTTCACTGCTCCACTCACTAACTAAGCCACTCCTTCACTGCTCCACTCACTCACTAAACACTCCTTACCTGCTCCACTCACTCACTAACTGAGCCACTCCTTCACTGCTCCACTCACTCACTGAGCCACTCCTTCACTGCAGTGCTCCACTCACTCACTAACTGAGCTCTCCTTAACTGCTCCACTCACTCACAGAGCTACTCATTCACTGCTCCACTCAGTCACTCAATGAACACTCCTTCACTGCTCCACTCACTCACTAACTGAGCCACCCCTTCACTGCTCCACTCACTCACTGAGCCACTCCTTCACTGCTCCACTCACTCACTAACTGAGCCACTCCTTCACTGCTGTACTCACTCACTGAGCCACTCCTTCACTGCTCCACTCACTAACTGAGCCACTCCTTCACTGCTCCACTCACTCACTGATGAGCCACTCCTTCACTACTCTACTCACTGTCTCACTGAGCCACACCTTCACTGCTCCACTCACCTACTCAGCCACTCCTTCACTGCTCTATTCACTCACTCACTGAGCTACTCCTTCACTGCTCCACACACTCACTGAGGCACTCCTTCATTGCTCCACTCACTCACTGAGCCACTCCTTCACAGCTCCACTCACTCACTCACTGAGCCATTCCTTCACGGTTCCAGTCACTAACTAAGCAACTCCTTCACTGCTCCACTCACTCACTCACTGAGCAACTCCTTCACTGCTCCACTCCCTCACTCACTGAGCCATTCCTTCACTGCTCCACTCACTCACTGATCCAATCCTTCACTGCTCCACTCACTCACTAACTGAGCCATTCCATCACGGCTCCACTCACTCACAAAGCCACTCCTTCACTGCTCCACTGACTCACTGAGCCACTCCTTCACTGCTCCACTCACTCACTGAGCCACTCCTTCACAGCTCCACTCACTCACTCACTGAGCCATTCCTTCACTGCTCCACTCACTCACTGACCCACTCCTTCACAGCTCCACTCACTCACTCACTGAGCCATTCCTTCACTGCTCCAGTCACTAACTGAGCAACTCCTTCACTGCTCACTCACTCACTCACTAGCCATTCCTTCACTGCTCCACTCACTCACTGAGCCACTCCTTCACTTCTCCACTCACTAACTGATCCACACCTTCACTGCTCCACTCACTCACTCAGCCACTCCTTCATTGCTCCACTCACTCACTGAGCCACTCCTTCAAAGCTCCACTCACTCACTCACTGAGCCACTCCTTCACTGCTCCAGTCACTAACTGAGCAACTCCTTCACTGCTCACTCACTCACTCACTAGCCACTCCTTCACAGCTCCACTCACTCACTAACTGAGCCATTCCTTCATGGCTCCACTCACTCACTAAGCCACTCATTCACTGCTCCACTGACTCACTGAGCCACTCCTTCAGTGCTCCACTCACTCACTAACTGAGCCTCTCCTTCACTGCTCCACTCACTCACTGAGCCACTCCTTCACTCCTCCACTCACTCAGTCATGAGCCACTCCTTCACTGCTCCACTCACTAACTAAGCCACTCCTTCACTGCTCAACTCACTGACTAACTGAGCCACTCCTACACTGCTCTACTCACTCACTCACTGAGACAATCCTTCACTGCTCCACTCACTAACTAAGCCACTCTTTCACTGCTCCACTCACTCACTCATTGAGCCACTCCTTCACTGATCCACTCACTCACTCACTGAGGGACTCCTTCACTGCTTCACTCACTAACTAAGCCTCTCCTTCACTGCTCCACTCACTCACTAAGCCACTCCTTACCTGCTCCACTCACTCACTAACTGAGCCATTCCTTCACTGTTCCACACACTCAATCACTCATCGAGCCACTCCTTCACTGCTCCACTCACTCACTGAGCCACTCCTTCACTGCAGTGCTCCACTCACTCACTAACTGAGCTCTCCTTCACTGCTCTACTCACTCACTGAGCAACTCCTTCACAGCTCCACTCACTCACTCACTGAGCCATTCCTTCACTGCTCTAGTCACTAACTGAGCAACTCCTTCACTGCTCCACTCACTCACTCAATGAGCAACTCCTTCACTGCTCCACTCACTCACTAGCTGAGCCACTCCTTCACTGCTCCACTCAGTCACTCAATGAACACTCCTTCACTGGTCTACTCACTCACTGAGCCACTCCTTCAGTGCTCCACTCAGTCACTAACTGAGCCACTCCTTCACTGCTCCACTCACTCACTGAGCCACTCCTTCTCTGCTCCACTCACTCACTAACTGAGCCACTCCTTCACTGCTCCACTCACTCACTGAGCCACTCCTTCACTGCAGTGCTCCACTCACTCACTAACTGAGCTCTCCTTAACTGCTCCACTCACTCACAGATCCACTCCTTCACTGCTCCACTCAGTCACTCAATGAACACTCCATCACTGCTCTACTCACTCACTGAGCCACTCCTTCAGTGCTCCACTCAGTCACTAACTTAGCCTCTCCTTCACTGCTCCACTCACTCACTGAGACACTCCTTCACTGCTCTATTCACTCACTCACTGAGCCATTCCTTCACTGCTCCAGTCACTAACTGAGCAACTCCTTCACTGCTCCACTCACTCACTCACTGAGCAACTCCTTCACTGCTCCACTCACTCATTAAGCCACTCCTTCACTGCTCCACTGACTCACTGAGCCACTACTTCACTGCTCCACTCACTCACTGATGAGCCACTCCTTCACTACTCTACTCACTGTCTCACTGAGCCACACCTTCACTGCTCCACTCACCTACTCAGCCACTCCTTCACTGCTCGATTCACTCACTCACTGAGCCATTCCTTCACTGCTCCAGTCACTAACTGAGCAACTCCTTCACTGCTCCACGCACTCACTCACTGAGCCATTCCTTCACTGCTCCACTCACTCACTGATCCACTCCTTCACTGCTCCACTCACTCACTAACTGAGCCACTCCTTCACTGCTCCACTCACTCACTAACTGAGCCTCTTCTTCACTGCTCCACTCACTCACTGAGCCACTCCTTCACTCCTCCACTCACTCAGTCATGAGCCACTCCTTCACTGCTCCTCTCACTAACTAAGCCACTCCTTCACTGCTCAACTCACTGACTGACTGAGCCACTCCTACACTGCTCTACTCACTCACTCACTGAGCCACTCCTTCACTGCTCCACTCATGAACTAAGCCACTCTTTCACTGCTCCACTCACTCACTCACTGAGGGACTCCTTCACTGCTCCACTCACTAACTAAGCCACTCCTTCACTGCTCCACTCACTCACTAAACACTCCTTACCTGCTCCACTCACTCACTAACTGAGCCACTCCTTCACTGCTCCACTCACTCACTGAGCCACTCCTTCACTGCTGTGCTCCACTCACTCACTAACTGAGCTCTCCTTAACTGCTCCACTCACTCACAGAGCCACTCCTTCACTGCTCCACTCAGTCACTCAATGAACACTCCTTCACTGCTCCACTCACTCACTAACTGAGCCACTCCTTCACTGCTCCACTCACTCACTGAGCCACTCCTTCACTGCTCCACTCACTCACTAACTGAGCCACTCCTTCACTGCTGTACTCACTCACTGAGCCACTCCTTCACTGCTCCACTCACTAACTGAGCCACTCCTTCACTGCTCCACTCACTCACTGATGAGCCACTCCTTCACTACTCTACTCACTGTCTCACTGAGCCACACCTTCACTGCTCCACTCACCTACTCAGCCACTCCTTCACTGCTCTATTCACTCACTCACTGAGCTACTCCTTCACTGCTCCACTCACTCACTGAGGCACTCCTTCATTGCTCCACTCACTCACTGAGCCACTCCTTCACAGCTCCACTCACTCACTCACTGAGCCATTCCTTCACGGTTCCAGTCACTAACTAAGCAACTCCTTCACTGCTCCACTCACTCACTCACTGAGCAACTCCTTCACTGCTCCACTCCCTCACTCACTGAGCCATTCCTTCACTGCTCCACTCACTCACTGATCCACTCCTTCACTGCTCCACTCACTCACTAACTGAGCCATTCCATCACGGCTCCACTCACTCACAAAGCCACTCCTTCACTGCTCCACTGACTCACTGAGCCACTCCTTCACTGCTCCACTCACTCACTGAGCCACTCCTTCACAGCTCCACTCACTCACTCACTGAGCCATTCCTTCACTGCTCCACTCACTCACTGATCCACTCCTTCACTGCTCCACTCACTCACTAACTGAGCCATTCCATCACGGATCCACTCACTCACTGAGCCACTCCTTCACAGCTCCACTCACTCACTCACTGAGCCACTCCTTCACTGCTCCAGTCACTAACTGAGCAACTCCTTCACTGCTCACTCACTCACTCACTAGCCATTCCTTCACTGCTCCACTCACTCACTGAGCCACTCCTTCACTTCTCCACTCACTAACTGATCCACACCTTCACTGCTCCACTCACTCACTCAGCCACTCCTTCATTGCTCCACTCACTCACTGAGCCACTCCTTCACAGCTCCACTCACTCACTCACTGAGCCATTCCTTCATGGCTCCACTCACTCATTAAGCCACTCCTTCACTGCTCCACTGACTCACTGAGCCACTACTTCACTGCTCCACTCACTCACTGATGAGCCACTCCTTCACTACTCTACTCACTGTCTCACTGAGCCACACCTTCACTGCTCCACTCACCTACTCAGCCACTCCTTCACTGCTCTATTCACTCACTCACTGAGCCATTCCTTCACTGCTCCACTCACTCACTTATCCACTCCTTCACTGCTCCACTCACTCACTAACTGAGCCACTCCTTCAGTGCTCCACTCACTCACTAACTGAGCCTCTTCTTCACTGCTCCACTCACTCACTGAGCCACTCCTTCACTCCTCCACTCACTCAGTCATGAGCCACTCCTTCACTGCTCCTCTCACTAACTAAGCCACTCCTTCACTGCTCAACTCACTGACTAACTGAGCCACTCCTACACTGCTCTACTCACTCACTCACTGAGCCACTCCTTCACTGCTCCACTCATGAACTAAGCCACTCTTTCACTGCTCCACTCACTCACTCACTGAGGGACTCCTTCACTGCTCCACTCACTAACTAAGCCACTCCTTCACTGCTCCACTCACTCACTAAACACTCCTTACCTGCTCCACTCACTCACTAACTGAGCCACTCCTTTACTGCTCCACTCACTCACTGAGCCACTCCTTCACTGCAGTGCTCCACTCACTCACTAACTGAGCTCTCCTTAACTGCTCCACTCACTCACAGAGCCACTCCTTCACTGCTCCACTCAGTCACTCAATGAACACTCCTTCACTGCTCCACTCACTCACTAACTGAGCCACTCCTTCACTGCTCCACTCACTCACTGAGCCACTCCTTCACTGCTCCACTCACTCACTAACTGAGCCACTCCTTCACTGCTGTACTCACTCACTGAGCCACTCCTTCACTGCTCCACTCACTAACTGAGCCACTCCTTCACTGCTCCACTCACTCACTGATGAGCCACTCCTTCACTACTCTACTCACTGTCTCACTGAGCCACACCTTCACTGCTCCACTCACCTACTCAGCCACTCCTTCACTGCTCTATTCACTCACTCACTGAGCTACTCCTTCACTGCTCCACTCACTCACTGAGGCACTCCTTCATTGCTCCACTCACTCACTGAGCCACTCCTTCACAGCTCCACTCACTCACTCACTGAGCCATTCCTTCACGGTTCCAGTCACTAACTAAGCAACTCCTTCACTGCTCCACTCACTCACTCACTGAGCAACTCCTTCACTGCTCCACTCCCTCACTCACTGAGCCATTCCTTCACTGCTCCACTCACTCACTGATCCACTCCTTCACTGCTCCACTCACTCACTAACTGAGCCATTCCATCACGGCTCCACTCACTCACAAAGCCACTCCTTCACTGCTCCACTGACTCACTGAGCCACTCCTTCACTGCTCCACTCACTCACTGAGCCACTCCTTCACAGCTCCACTCACTCACTCACTGAGCCATTCCTTCACTGCTCCACTCACTCACTGACCCACTCCTTCACAGCTCCACTCACTCACTCACTGAGCCATTCCTTCACTGCTCCAGTCACTAACTGAGCAACTCCTTCACTGCTCACTCACTCACTCACTAACCATTCCTTCACTGCTCCACTCACTCACTGAGCCACTCCTTCACTTCTCCACTCACTAACTGATCCACACCTTCACTGCTCCACTCACTCACTCAGCCACTCCTTCATTGCTCCACTCACTCACTGAGCCACTCCTTCAAAGCTCCACTCACTCACTCACTGAGCCACTCCTTCACTGCTCCAGTCACTAACTGAGCAACTCCTTCACTGCTCACTCACTCACTCACTAGCCACTCCTTCACAGCTCCACTCACTCACTCACTGAGCCACTCCTTCACTCCTCCACTCACTCAGTCATGAGCCACTCCTTCACTGCTCCTCTCACTAACTAAGCCACTCCTTCACTGCTCAACTCACTGACTGACTGAGCCACTCCTACACTGCTCTACTCACTCACTCACTGAGCCACTCCTTCACTGCTCCACTCATGAACTAAGCCACTCTTTCACTGCTCCACTCACTCACTCACTGAGGGACTCCTTCACTGCTCCACTCACTAACTAAGCCACTCCTTCACTGCTCCACTCACTCACTAAACACTCCTTACCTGCTCCACTCACTCACTAACTGAGCCACTCCTTCACTGCTCCACTCACTCACTGAGCCACTCCTTCACTGCTGTGCTCCACTCACTCACTAACTGAGCTCTCCTTAACTGCTCCACTCACTCACAGAGCCACTCCTTCACTGCTCCACTCAGTCACTCAATGAACACTCCTTCACTGCTCCACTCACTCACTAACTGAGCCACTCCTTCACTGCTCCACTCACTCACTGAGCCACTCCTTCACTGCTCCACTCACTCACTAACTGAGCCACTCCTTCACTGCTGTACTCACTCACTGAGCCACTCCTTCACTGCTCCACTCACTAACTGAGCCACTCCTTCACTGCTCCACTCACTCACTGATGAGCCACTCCTTCACTACTCTACTCACTGTCTCACTGAGCCACACCTTCACTGCTCCACTCACCTACTCAGCCACTCCTTCACTGCTCTATTCACTCACTCACTGAGCTACCCCTTCACTGCTCCACTCACTCACTGAGGCACTCCTTCATTGCTCCACTCACTCACTGAGCCACTCCTTCACAGCTCCACTCACTCACTCACTGAGCCATTCCTTCACGGTTCCAGTCACTAACTAAGCAACTCCTTCACTGCTCCACTCACTCACTCACTGAGCAACTCCTTCACTGTTCCACTCCCTCACTCACTGAGCCATTCCTTCACTGCTCCACTCACTCACTGATCCACTCCTTCACTGCTCCACTCACTCACTAACTGAGCCATTCCATCACGGCTCCACTCACTCACAAAGCCACTCCTTCACTGCTCCACTGACTCACTGAGCCACTCCTTCACTGCTCCACTCACTCACTGAGCCACTCCTTCACAGCTCCACTCACTCACTCACTGAGCCATTCCTTCACTGCTCCACTCACTCACTGACCCACTCCTTCACAGCTCCACTCACTCACTCACTGAGCCATTCCTTCACTGCTCCAGTCACTAACTGAGCAACTCCTTCACTGCTCACTCACTCACTCACTAGCCATTCCTTCACTGCTCCACTCACTCACTGAGCCACTCCTTCACTTCTCCACTCACTAACTGATCCACACCTTCACTGCTCCACTCACTCACTCAGCCACTCCTTCATTGCTCCACTCACTCACTGAGCCACTCCTTCACAGCTCCACTCACTCACTCACTGAGCCACTCCTTCACTGCTCCTGTCACTAACTGAGCAACTCCTTCACTGCTCACTCACTCACTCACTAGCCACTCCTTCACAGCTCCACTCACTCACTAACTGAGCCATTCCTTCATGGCTCCACTCACTCACTAAGCAACTCCTTCACTGCTCCACTGACTCACTGAGCCACTCCTTCACTGCTCCAGTCACTAATTGAGCAACTCCTTCAATGCTCCACTCACTCACTCACTGAGCAACTCCTTCACTGCTCCACTCACTCATTAAGCCACTCCTTCACTGCTCCACTGACTCACTGAGCCACTACTTCACTGCTCCACTCACTCACTGATGAGCCACTCCTTCACTACTCTACTCACTGTCTCACTGAGCCACACCTTCACTGCTCCACTCACCTACTCAGCCACTCCTTCACTGCTCTATTCACTCACTCACTGAGCCATTCCTTCACTGCTCCACTCACTCACTTATCCACTCCTTCACTGCTCCACTCACTCACTAACTGAGCCACTCCTTCAGTGCTCCACTCACTCACTAACTGAGCCTCTTCTTCACTGCTCCACTCACTCACTGAGCCACTCCTTCACTCCTCCACTCACTCAGTCATGAGCCACTCCTTCACTGCTCCTCTCACTAACTAAGCCACTCCTTCACTGCTCAACTCACTGACTAACTGAGCCACTCCTACACTGCTCTACTCACTCACTCACTGAGCCACTCCTTCACTGCTCCACTCATGAACTAAGCCACTCTTTCACTGCTCCACTCACTCACTCACTGAGGGACTCCTTCACTGCTCCACTCACTAACTAAGCCACTCCTTCACTGCTCCACTCACTCACTAAACACTCCTTACCTGCTCCACTCACTCACTAACTGAGCCACTCCTTCACTGCTCCACTCACTCACTGAGCCACTCCTTCACTGCAGTGCTCCACTCACTCACTAACTGAGCTCTCCTTAACTGCTCCACTCACTCACAGAGCCACTCCTTCACTGCTCCACTCAGTCACTCAATGAACACTCCTTCACTGCTCCACTCACTCACTAACTGAGCCACTCCTTCACTGCTCCACTCACTCACTGAGCCACTCCTTCACTGCTCCACTCACTAACTGAGCCACTCCTTCACTGCTCCACTCACTCACTGATGAGCCACTCCTTCACTACTCTACTCACTGTCTCACTGAGCCACACCTTCACTGCTCCACTCACCTACTCAGCCACTCCTTCACTGCTCTATTCACTCACTCACTGAGCTACTCCTTCACTGCTCCACTCACTCACTGAGGCACTCCTTCATTGCTCCACTCACTCACTGAGCCACTCCTTCACAGCTCCACTCACTCACTCACTGAGCCATTCCTTCACGGTTCCAGTCACTAACTAAGCAACTCCTTCACTGCTCCACTCACTCACTCACTGAGCAACTCCTTCACTGCTCCACTCCCTCACTCACTGAGCCATTCCTTCACTGCTCCACTCACTCACTGATCCACTCCTTCACTGCTCCACTCACTCACTAACTGAGCCATTCCATCACGGCTCCATTCACTCACAAAGCCACTCCTTCACTGCTCCACTGACTCACTGAGCCACTCCTTCACTGCTCCACTCACTCATTGAGCCACTCCTTCACAGCTCCACTCACTCACTCACTGAGCCATTCCTTCACTGCTCCAGTCACTAACTGAGCAACTCCTTCACTGCTCATTCACTCACTCACTAACCATTCCTTCACTGCTCCACTCACTCACTGAGCCACTCCTTCACTTCTCCACTCACTAACTGATCCACACCTTCACTGCTCCACTCACTCACTCAGCCACTCCTTCATTGCTCCACTCACTCACTGAGCCACTCCTTCAAAGCTCCACTCACTCACTCACTGAGCCACTCCTTCACAGCTCCAGTCACTAACTGAGCAACTCCTTCACTGCTCACTCACTCACTCACTAGCCACTCCTTCACAGCTCCACTCACTCACTAACTGAGCCATTCCTTCATGGCTCCACTCACTCACTAAGCCACTCATTCACTGCTCCACTGACTCACTGAGCCACTCCTTCAGTGCTCCACTCACTCACTAACTGAGCCTCTCCTTCACTGCTCCACTCACTCACTGAGCCACTCCTTCACTCCTCCACTCACTCAGTCATGAGCCACTCCTTCACTGCTCCACTCACTAACTAAGCCACTCCTTCACTGCTCAACTCACTGACTAACTGAGCCACTCCTACACTGCTCTACTCACTCACTCACTGAGACAATCCTTCACTGCTCCACTCACTAACTAAGCCACTCTTTCACTGCTCCACTCACTCACTCATTGAGCCACTCATTCACTGATCCACTCACTCACTCACTGAGGGACTCCTTCACTGCTTCACTCACTAACTAAGCCTCTCCTTCACTGCTCCACTCACTCACTAAGCCACTCCTTACCTGCTCCACTCACTCACTAACTGAGCCATTCCTTCACTGTTCCACACACTCAATCACTCATCGAGCCACTCCTTCACTGCTCCACTCACTCACTGAGCCACTCCTTCACTGCAGTGCTCCACTCACTCACTAACTGAGCTCTCCTTCACTGCTCTACTCACTCACTGAGCAACTCCTTCACAGCTCCACTCACTCACTCACTGAGCCATTCCTTCACTGCTCTAGTCACTAACTGAGCAACTCCTTCACTGCTCCACTCACTCACTCAATGAGCAACTCCTTCACTGCTCCACTCACTCACTAGCTGAGCCACTCCTTCACTGCTCCACTCAGTCACTAACTGAGCCACTCCTTCACTGCTCCACTCACTCACTGAGCCACTCCTTCTCTGCTCCACTCACTCACTAACTGAGCCACTCCTTCACTGCTCCACTCACTCACTGAGCCACTCCTTCACTGCAGTGCTCCACTCACTCACTAACTGAGCTCTCCTTAACTGCTCCACTCACTCACAGAGCCACTCCTTCACTGCTCCACTCAGTCACTCAATGAACACTCCATCACTGCTCTACTCACTCACTGAGCCACTCCTTCAGTGCTCCACTCAGTCACTAACTTAGACTCTCCTTCACTGCTCCACTCACTCACTGAGACACTCCTTCACTGCTCTATTCACTCACTCACTGAGCCATTCCTTCACTGCTCCAGTCACTAACTGAGCAACTCCTTCACTGCTCCACTCACTCACTCACTGAGCAACTCCTTCACTGCTCCACTCACTCATTAAGCCACTCCTTCACTGCTCCACTGACTCACTGAGCCACTACTTCACTGCTCCACTCACTCACTGATGAGCCACTCCTTCACTACTCTACTCACTGTCTCACTGAGCCACACCTTCACTGCTCCACTCACCTACTCAGCCACTCCTTCACTGCTCGATTCACTCACTCACTGAGCCATTCCTTCACTGCTCCAGTCACTAACTGAGCAACTCCTTCACTGCTCCACGCACTCACTCACTGAGCCATTCCTTCACTGCTCCACTCACTCACTAACTGAGCCACTCCTTCAGTGCTCCACTCACTCACTAACTGAGCCTCTTTTTCACTGCTCCACTCACTCACTGAGCCACTCCTTCACTCCTCCACTCACTCAGTCATGAGCCACTCCTTCACTGCTCCTCTCACTAACTAAGCCACTCCTTCACTGCTCAACTCACTGACTAACTGAGCCACTCCTACACTGCTCTACTCACTCACTCACTGAGCCACTCCTTCACTCCTCCACTCACTCAGTCATGAGCCACTCCTTCACTGCTCCTCTCACTAACTGAGCCACTCCTTCACTGCTCTACTCACTCACTGAGACACTCCTTCACTGTTCCGCTCAGGCACTCACTGAGCCACTCCTTCACTGCTCCACTCACTCAATGATGAGCCACTCCTTCACCACTCTACTCACTGTCTCACTGAGCCACACCTTCACTGCTCCACTCACCTACTCAGCCACTCCTTCACTGCTCTATTCACTCACTCACAGAGCTACTCCTTCACTGCTCCACTCACTCACTGAGGCAATCCTTCATTGCTCCACTCACTCACTGAGCCACTCCTTCACAGCTCCATTCACTCACTCACTGAGCCATTCCTTCACTGCTCCACTCACTCACTGACCCACTCCTTCACAGCTCCACTCACTCACTCACTGAGCCATTCCTTCACTGCTCCAGTCACTAACTGAGCAACTCCTTCACTGCTCACTCACTCACTCACTAGTCATTCCTTCACTGCTCCACTCACTCACTGAGCCACTCCTTCACTTCTCCACTCACTAACTGATCCACACCTTCACAGCTCCACTCACTCACTCAGCCACTCCTTCATTGCTCCACTCACTCACTGAGCCACTCCTTCACAGCTCCACTCACTCACTCACTGAGCCACTCCTTCACTGCTCCTGTCACTAACTGAGCAACTCCTTCACTGCTCACTCACTCACTCACTATCCACTCCTTCACAGCTCCACTCACTCACTAACTGAGCCATTCCTTCATGGCTCCACTCACTCAGTAAGCAACTCCTTCACTGCTCCACTGACTCACTGAGCCACTCCTTCACTGCTCCAGTCACTAATTGAGCAACTCCTTCAATGCTCCACTCAGTCACTCACTGAGCAACTCCTTCACTCCTCCACTCACTCATTAAGCCACTCCTTCACTGCTCCACTGACTCACTGAGCCACTACTTCACTGCTCCACTCACTCACTGATGAGCCACTCCTTCACTACTCTACTCACTGTCTCACTGAGCCACACCTTCACTGCTCCACTCACCTACTCAGCCACTCCTTCACTGCTCTATTCACTCACTCACTGAGCCATTCCTTCACTGCTCCACTCACTCACTGATCCACTCCTTCACTGCTCCACTCACTCACTAACTGAGCCACTCCTTCAGTGCTCCACTCACTCACTAACTGAGCCTCTTCTTCACTGCTCCACTCACTCACTGAGCCACTCCTTCACTCCTCCACTCACTCAGTCATGAGCCACTCCTTCACTGCTCCTCTCACTAACTAAGCCACTCCTTCACTGCTCAACTCACTGACTAACTGAGCCACTCCTACACTGCTCTACTCACTCACTCACTGAGCCACTCCTTCACTCCTCCACTTACTCAGTCATGAGCCACTCCTTCACTGCTCCTCTCACTAACTGAGCCACTCCTTCACTGCTCTACTCACTCACTGAGACACTCCTTCACTGTTCCGCTCAGGCACTCACTGAGCCACTCCTTCACTGCTCCACTCACTCAATGATGAGCCACTCCTTCACCACTCTACTCACTGTCTCACTGAGCCACACCTTCACTGCTCCACTCACCTACTCAGCCACTCCTTCACTGCTCTATTCACTCACTCACAGAGCTACTCCTTCACTGCTCCACTCACTCACTGAGGCAATCCTTCATTGCTCCACTCACTCACTGAGCCACTCCTTCACAGCTCCATTCACTCACTCACTGAGCCATTCCTTCACTGCTCCACTCACTCACTGACCCACTCCTTCACAGCTCCACTCACTCACTCACTGAGCCATTCCTTCACTGCTCCAGTCACTAACTGAGCAACTCCTTCACTGCTCACTCACTCACTCACTAGCCATTCCTTCACTGCTCCACTCACTCACTGAGCCACTCCTTCACTTCTCCACTCACTAACTGATCCACACCTTCACAGCTCCACTCACTCACTCAGCCACTCCTTCATTGCTCCACTCACTCACTGAGCCACTCCTTCACAGCTCCACTCACTCACTCACTGAGCCACTCCTTCACTGCTCCTGTCACTAACTGAGCAACTCCTTCACTGCTCACTCACTCACTCACTATCCACTCCTTCACAGCTCCACTCACTCACTAACTGAGCCATTCCTTCATGGCTCCACTCACTCAGTAAGCAACTCCTTCACTGCTCCACTGACTCACTGAGCCACTCCTTCACTGCTCCAGTCACTAATTGAGCAACTCCTTCAATGCTCCACTCAGTCACTCACTGAGCAACTCCTTCACTCCTCCACTCACTCATTAAGCCACTCCTTCACTGCTCCACTGACTCACTGAGCCACTACTTCACTGCTCCACTCACTCACTGATGAGCCACTCCTTCACTACTCTACTCACTGTCTCACTGAGCCACACCTTCACTGCTCCACTCACCTACTCAGCCACTCCTTCACTGCTCTATTCACACACTCACTGAGCCATTCCTTCACTGCTCCACTCACTCACTGATCCACTCCTTCACTGCTCCACTCACTCACTAACTGAGCCACTCCTTCAGTGCTCCACTCACTCACTAACTGAGCCTCTTCTTCACTGCTCCACTCACTCACTGAGCCACTCCTTCACTCCTCCACTCACTCAGTCATGAGCCACTCCTTCACTGCTCCTCTAACTAACTAAGCCACTCCTTCACTGCTCAACTCACTGACTGACTGAGCCACTCCTACACTGCTCTACTCACTCACTCACTGAGCCACTCCTTCACTGCTCCACTCATGAACTAAGCCACTCTTTCACTGCTCCACTCACTCACTCACTGAGGGACTCCTTCACTGCTCCACTCACTAACTAAGCCACTCCTTCACTGCTCCACTCACTCACTAAACACTCCTTACCTGCTCCACTCACTCACTAACTGAGCCACTCCTTCACTGCTCCACTCACTCACTGAGCCACTCCTTCACTGCAGTGCTCCACTCACTCACTAACTGAGCTCTCCTTAACTGCTCCACTCACTCACAGAGCCACTCCTTCACTGCTCCACTCAGTCACTCAATGAACACTCCTTCACTGCTCCACTCACTCACTAACTGAGCCACTCCTTCACTGCTCCACTCACTCACTGAGCCACTCCTTCACTGCTCCACTCACTCACTAACTGAGCCACTCCTTCACTGCTGTACTCACTCACTGAGCCACTCCTTCACTGCTCCACTCACTAACTGAGCCACTCCTTCACTGCTCCACTCACTCACTGATGAGCCACTCCTTCACTACTCTACTCACTGTCTCACTGAGCCACACCTTCACTGCTCCACTCACCTACTCAGCCACTCCTTCACTGCTCTATTCACTCACTCACTGAGCTACTCCTTCACTGCTCCACTCACTCACTGAGGCACTCCTTCATTGCTCCACTCACTCACTGAGCCACTCCTTCACAGCTCCACTCACTCACTCACTGAGCCATTCCTTCACGGTTCCAGTCACTAACTAAGCAACTCCTTCACTGCTCCACTCACTCACTCACTGAGCAACTCCTTCACTGCTCCACTCCCTCACTCACTGAGCCATTCCTTCACTGCTCCACTCACTCACTGATCCACTCCTTCACTGCTCCACTCACTCACTAACTGAGCCATTCCATCACGGCTCCACTCACTCACAAAGCCACTCCTTCACTGCTCCACTGACTCACTGAGCCACTCCTTCACTGCTCCACTCACTCACTGAGCCACTCCTTCACAGCTCCACTCACTCACTCACTGAGCCATTCCTTCACTGCTCCACTCACTCACTGACCCACTCCTTCACAGCTCCACTCACTCACTCACTGAGCCATTCCTTCACTGCTCCAGTCACTAACTGAGCAACTCCTTCACTGCTCACTCACTCACTCACTAGCCATTCCTTCACTGCTCCACTCACTCACTGAGCCACTCCTTCACTTCTCCACTCACTAACTGATCCACACCTTCACTGCTCCACTCACTCACTCAGCCACTCCTTCATTGCTCCACTCACTCACTGAGCCACTCCTTCACAGCTCCACTCACTCACTCACTGAGCCACTCCTTCACTGCTCCTGTCACTAACTGAGCAACTCCTTCACTGCTCACTCACTCACTCACTAGCCACTCCTTCACAGCTCCACTCACTCACTAACTGAGCCATTCCTTCATGGCTCCACTCACTCACTAAGCAACTCCTTCACTGCTCCACTGACTCACTGAGCCACTCCTTCACTGCTCCAGTCACTAATTGAGCAACTCCTTCAATGCTCCACTCACTCACTCACTGAGCAACTCCTTCACTGCTCCACTCACTCATTAAGCCACTCCTTCACTGCTCCACTGACTCACTGAGCCACTACTTCACTGCTCCACTCACTCACTGATGAGCCACTCCTTCACTACTCTACTCACTGTCTCACTGAGCCACACCTTCACTGCTCCACTCACCTACTCAGCCACTCCTTCACTGCTCTATTCACTCACTCACTGAGCCATTCCTTCACTGCTCCACTCACTCACTGATCCACTCCTTCACTGCTCCACTCACTCACTAACTGAGCCACTCCTTCAGTGCTCCACTCACTCACTAACTGAGCCTCTTCTTCACTGCTCCACTCACTCACTGAGCCACTCCTTCACTCCTCCACTCACTCAGTCATGAGCCACTCCTTCACTGCTCCTCTCACTAACTAAGCCACTCCTTCACTGCTCAACTCACTGACTGACTGAGCCACTCCTATACTGCTCTACTCACTCACTCACTGAGCCACTCCTTCACTGCTCCACTGATGAACTAAGCCACTCTTTCACTGCTCCACTCACTCACTCACTGAGGGACTCCTTCACTGCTCCACTCACTAACTAAGCCACTCCTTCACTGCTCCACTCACTCACTAAACACTCCTTACCTGCTCCACTCACTCACTAACTGAGCCACTCCTTCACTGCTCCACTCACTCACTGAGCCACTCCTTCACTGCAGTGCTCCACTCACTCACTAACTGAGCTCTCCTTAACTGCTCCACTCACTCACAGAGCCACTCCTTCACTGCTCCACTCAGTCACTCAATGAACACTCCTTCACTGCTCCACTCACTCACTAACTGAGCCACTCCTTCACTGCTCCACTCACTCACTGAGCCACTCCTTCACTGCTCCACTCACTCACTAACTGAGCCACTCCTTCACTGCTGTACTCACTCACTGAGCCACTCCTTCACTGCTCCACTCACTAACTGAGCCACTCCTTCACTGCTCCACTCACTCACTGATGAGCCACTCCTTCACTACTCTACTCACTGTCTCACTGAGCCACACCTTCACTGCTCCACTCACCTACTCAGCCACTCCTTCACTGCTCTATTCACTCACTCACTGAGCTACTCCTTCACTGCTCCACTCACTCACTGAGGCACTCCTTCATTGCTCCACTCACTCACTGAGCCACTCCTTCACAGCTCCACTCACTCACTCACTGAGCCATTCCTTCACGGTTCCAGTCACTAACTAAGCAACTCCTTCACTGCTCCACTCACTCACTCACTGAGCAACTCCTTCACTGCTCCACTCCCTCACTCACTGAGCCATTCCTTCACTGCTCCACTCACTCACTGATCCACTCCTTCACTGCTCCACTCACTCACTAACTGAGCCATTCCATCACGGCTCCACTCACTCACAAAGCCACTCCTTCACTGCTCCACTGACTCACTGAGCCACTCCTTCACTGCTCCACTCACTCACTGAGCCACTCCTTCACAGCTCCACTCACTCACTCACTGAGCCATTCCTTCACTGCTCCACTCACTCACTGACCCACTCCTTCACAGCTCCACTCACTCACTCACTGAGCCATTCCTTCACTGCTCCAGTCACTAACTGAGCAACTCTTTCACTGCTCACTCACTCACTCACTAGCCATTCCTTCACTGCTCCACTCACTCACTGAGCCACTCCTTCACTTCTCCACTCACTAACTGATCCACACCTTCACTGCTCCACTCACTCACTCAGCCACTCCTTCATTGCTCCACTCACTCACTGAGCCACTCCTTCACAGCTCCACTCACTCACTCACTGAGCCACTCCTTCACTGCTCCTGTCACTAACTGAGCAACTCCTTCACTGCTCACTCACTCACTCACTAGCCACTCCTTCACAGCTCCACTCACTCACTAACTGAGACATTCCTTCATGGCTCCACTCACTCACTAAGCAACTCCTTCACTGCTCCACTGACTCACTGAGCCACTCCTTCACTGCTCCAGTCACTAATTGAGCAACTCCTTCAATGCTCCACTCACTCACTCACTGAGCAACTCCTTCACTGCTCCACTCACTCATTAAGCCACTCCTTCACTGCTCCACTGACTCACTGAGCCACTACTTCACTGCTCCACTCACTCACTGATGAGCCACTCCTTCACTACTCTACTCACTGTCTCACTGAGCCACACCTTCACTGCTCCACTCACCTACTCAGCCACTCCTTCACTGCTCTATTCACTCACTCACTGAGCCATTCCTTCACTGCTCCACTCACTCACTGATCCACTCCTTCACTGCTCCACTCACTCACTAACTGAGCCACTCCTTCAGTGCTCCACTCACTCACTAACTGAGCCACTCCTTCACTCCTCCACTCACTCAGTCATGAGCCACTCCTTCACTGCTCCTCTCACTAACTAAGCCACTCCTTCACTGCTCAACTCACTCACAGAGCCACTCCTTCACTGCTCCACTCAGTCACTCAATGAACACTCCTTCACTGCTCCACTCACTCACTAACTGAGCCACTCCTTCACTGCTCCACTCACTCACTGAGCCACTCCTTCACTGCTCCACTCACTCACTAACTGAGCCACTCCTTCACTGCTGTACTAACTCACTGAGCCACTCCTTCACTGCTCCACTCACTAACTGAGCCACTCCTTCACTGCTCCACTCACTCACTGATGAGCCACTCCTTCACTACTCTACTCACTGTCTCACTGAGCCACACCTTCACTGCTCCACTCACCTACTCAGCCACTCCTTCACTGCTCTATTCACTCACTCACTGAGCTACTCCTTCATTGCTCCACTCACTCACTGAGGCACTCCTTCATTGCTCCACTCACTCACTGAGCCACTCCTTCACAGCTCCACTCACTCACTCACTGAGCCATTCCTTCACGGTTCCAGTCACTAACTAAGCAACTCCTTCACTGCTCCACTCACTCACTCACTGAGCAACTCCTTCAATGCTCCACTCCCTCACTCACTGAGCCATTCCTTCACTGCTCCACTCACTCACTGATCCACTCCTTCACTGCTCCACTCACTCACTAACTGAGCCATTCCATCACGGCTCCACTCACTCACAAAGCCACTCCTTCACTGCTCCACTGACTCACTGAGCCACTCCTTCACTGCTCCACTCACTCACTGAGCCACTCCTTCACAGCTCCACTCACTCACTCACTGAGCCATTCCTTCACTGCTCCACTCACTCACTGACACACTCCTTCACAGCTCCACTCACTCACTCACTGAGCCATTCCTTCACTGCTCCAGTCACTAACTGAGCAACTCCTTCACTGCTCACTCACTCACTCACTAGCCATTCCTTCACTGCTCCACTCACTCACTGAGCCACTCCTTCACTTCTCCACTCACTAACTGATCCACACCTTCACTGCTCCACTCACTCACTCAGCCACTCCTTCATTGCTCCACTCACTCACTGAGCCACTCCTTCAAAGCTCCACTCTCTCACTCACTGAGCCACTCCTTCACAGCTCCAGTCACTAACTGAGCAACTCCTTCACTGCTCACTCACTCACTCACTAGCCACTCCTTCACAGCTCCACTCACTCACTAACTGAGCCATTCCTTCATGGCTCCACTCACTCACTAAGCCACTCATTCACTGCTCCACTGACTCACTGTGCCACTCCTTCAGTGCTCCACTCACTCACTAACTGAGCCTCTCCTTCATTGCTCCACTCACTCACTGAGCCACTCCTTCACTCCTCCACTCACTCAGTCATGAGCCACTCCTTCACTGCTCCACTCACTAACTAAGCCACTCCTTCACTGCTCAACTCACTGACTAACTGAGCCACTCCTACACTGCTCTACTCACTCACTCACTGAGACAATCCTTCACTGCTCCACTCACTAACTAAGCCACTCTTTCACTGCTCCACTCACTCACTCATTGAGCCACTCCTTCACTGATCCACTCACTCACTCACTGAGGGACTCCTTCACTGCTTCACTCACTAACTAAGCCTCTCCTTCACTGCTCCACTCACTCACTAAGCCACTCCTTACCTGCTCCACTCACTCACTAACTGAGCCATTCCTTCACTGTTCCACACACTCAATCACTCATCGAGCCACTCCTTCACTGCTCCACTCACTCACTGAGCCACTCCTTCACTGCAGTGCTCCACTCACTCACTAACTGAGCTCTCCTTCACTGCTCTACTCACTCACTGAGCCACTCCTTCACTGCTCCACTCAGTCACTCAATGAACACTCCATCACTGCTCTACTCACTCACTGAGCCACTCCTTCAGTGCTCCACTCAGTCACTAACTTAGCCTCTCCTTCACTGCTCCACTCACTCACTGAGACACTCCTTCACTGCTCTATTCACTCACTCACTGAGCCATTCCTTCACTGCTCCAGTCACTAACTGAGCAACTCCTTCACTGCTCCACTCACTCACTCACTGAGCAACTCCTTCACTGCTCCACTCACTCACTGATGAGCCACTCCTTCACTACTCTACTCACTGTCTCACTGAGCCACACCTTCACTGCTCCACTCACCTACTCAGCCACTCCTTCACTGCTCGATTCACTCACTCACTGAGCCATTCCTTCACTGCTCAAGTCACTAACTGAGCAACTCCTTCACTGCTCCACGCACTCACTCACTGAGCCATTCCTTCACTGCTCCACTCACTCACTGATCCACTCCTTCACTGCTCCACTCACTCACTAACTGAGCCACTCATTCAGTGCTCCACTCAATCACTAACTGAGCCTCTTTTTCACTGCTCCACTCACTCACTGATCCACTCCTTCACTGCAGTGCTCCACTCACTCACTAACTGAGCTCTCCTTAACTGCTCCACTCACTCACAGAGCCACTCCTTCACTGCTCCACTCAGTCACTCAATGAACACTCCTTCACTGCTCCACTCACTCACTAACTGAGCCACTCCTTCACTGCTCCACTCACTCACTGAGCCACTCCTTCACTGCTCCACTCACTCACTAACTGAGCCACTCCTTCACTGCTGTACTCACTCACTGAGCCACTCCTTCACTGCTCCACTCACTAACTGAGCCACTCCTTCACTGCTCCACTCACTCACTGATGAGCCACTCCTTCACTACTCTACTCACTGTCTCACTGAGCCACACCTTCACTGCTCCACTCACCTACTCAGCCACTCCTTCACTGCTCTATTCACTCACTCACTGAGCTACTCCTTCACTGCTCCACTCACTCACTGAGGCACTCCTTCATTGCTCCACTCACTCACTGAGCCACTCCTTCACAGCTCCACTCACTCACTCACTGAGCCATTCCTTCACGGTTCCAGTCACTAACTAAGCAACTCCTTCACTGCTCCACTCACTCACTCACTGAGCAACTCCTTCACTGCTCCACTCCCTCACTCACTGAGCCATTCCTTCACTGCTCCACTCACTCACTGATCCACTCCTTCACTGCTCCACTCACTCACTAACTGAGCCATTCCATCACGGCTCCACTCACTCACAAAGCCACTCCTTCACTGCTCCACTGACTCACTGAGCCACTCCTTCACTGCTCCACTCACTCACTGAGCCACTCCTTCACAGCTCCACTCACTCACTCACTGAGCCATTCCTTCACTGCTCCACTCACTCACTGACCCACTCCTTCACAGCTCCACTCACTCACTCACTGAGCCATTCCTTCACTGCTCCAGTCACTAACTGAGCAACTCCTTCACTGCTCACTCACTCACTCACTAGCCATTCCTTCACTGCTCCACTCACTCACTGAGCCACTCCTTCACTTCTCCACTCACTAACTGATCCACACCTTCACTGCTCCACTCACTCACTCAGCCACTCCTTCATTGCTCCACTCACTCACTGAGCCACTCCTTCAAAGCTCCACTCACTCACTCACTGAGCCACTCCTTCACTGCTCCAGTCACTAACTGAGCAACTCCTTCACTGCTCACTCACTCACTCACTAGCCACTCATTCACTGCTCCACTGACTCACTGAGCCACTCCTTCAGTGCTCCACTCACTCACTAACTGAGCCTCTCCTTCACTGCTCCACTCACTCACTGAGCCACTCCTTCACTCCTCCACTCACTCAGTCATGAGCCACTCCTTCACTGCTCCACTCACTAACTAAGCCACTCCTTCACTGCTCAACTCACTGACTAACTGAGCCACTCCTACACTGCTCTACTCACTCACTCACTGAGACAATCCTTCACTGCTCCACTCACTAACTAAGCCACTCTTTCACTGCTCCACTCACTCACTCATTGAGCCACTCCTTCACTGATCCACTCACTAATTAAGCCTCTCCTTCACTGCTCCACTCACTCACTAAGCCACTCCTTACCTGCTCCACTCACTCACTAACTGAGCCATTCCTTCACTGTTCCACACACTCAATCACTCATCGAGCCACTCCTTCACTGCTCCACTCACTCACTGAGCCACTCCTTCACTGCAGTGCTCCACTCACTCACTAACTGAGCTCTCCTTCACTGCTCTACTCACTCACTGAGCAACTCCTTCACAGCTCCACTCACTCACTCACTGAGCCATTCCTTCACTCCTCTAGTCACTAACTGAGCAACTCCTTCACTGCTCCACTCACTCACTCAATGAGCAACTCCTTCACTGCTCCACTCACTCACTAGCTGAGCCACTCCTTCAGTGCTCCACTCACTCACTAACTGAGCCTCTCCTTCACTGCTCCACTCACTCACTGAGCCACTGCTTCACTCCTCCACTCACTCAGTCATGAGCCACTCCTTCACTGCTCCACTCACTAACTAAGCCACTCGTTCACTGCTCCACTGACTCACTGAGCCACTACTTCACTGCTCCACTCACTCACTGATGAGCCACTCCTTCACTACTCTACTCACTGTCTCACTGAGCCACACCTTCACTGCTCCACTCACCTACTCAGCCACTCCTTCACTGCTCTATTCACTCACTCACTGAGCCATTCCTTCACTGCTCCACTCACTCACTGATCCACTCCTTCACTGCTCCACTCACTCACTAACTGAGCCACTCCTTCAGTGCTCCACTCACTCACTAACTGAGCCTCTTCTTCACTGCTCCACTCACTCACTGAGCCACTCCTTCACTTCTCCACTCACTCAGTCATGAGCCACTCCTTCACTGCTCCTCTCACTAACTAAGCCACTCCTTCACTGCACAACTCACTGACTAACTGAGCCACTCCTACACTGCTCTACTCACTCACTCACTGAGCCACTCCTTCACTGCTCCACTCATGAACTAAGCCACTCTTTCACTGCTCCACTCACTCACTCACTTAGGGACTCCTTCACTGCTCCACTCACTAACTAAGCCACTCCTTCACTGCTCCACTCACTCACTAAACACTCCTTACCTGCTCCACTCACTCACTAACTGAGCCACTCCTTCACTGCTCCACTCACTCACTGAGCCACTCCTTCACTGCAGTGCTCCACTCACTCACTAACTGAGCTCTCCTTAACTGCTCCACTCACTCACAGAGCCACTCCTTCACTGCTCCACTCAGTCACTCAATGAACACTCCTTCACTGCTCCACTCACTCACTAACTGAGCCACTCCTTCACTGCTCCACTCACTCACTGAGCCACTCCTTCACTGCTCCACTCACTCACTAACTGAGCCACTCCTTCACTGCTGTACTCACTCACTGAGCCACTCCTTCACTGCTCCACTCACTAACTGAGCCACTCCTTCACTGCTCCACTCACTCACTGATGAGCCACTCCTTCACTACTCTACTCACTGTCTCACTGAGCCACACCTTCACTGCTCCACTCACCTACTCAGCCACTCCTTCACTGCTCTATTCATTCACTTACTGAGCTACTCCTTCATTGCTCCACTCACTCACTGAGGCACTCCTTCATTGCTCCACTCACTCACTGAGCCACTCCTTCACAGCTCCACTCAATCACTCACTGAGCCATTCCTTCACGGTTCCAGTCACTAACTAAGCAACTCCTTCACTGCTCCACTCACTCACTCACTGAGCAACTCCTTCACTGCTCCACTCCCTCACTCACTGAGCCATTCCTTCACTGCTCCACTCACTCACTGATCCACTCCTTCACTGCTCCACTCACTCACTAACTGAGCCATTCCATCACGGCTCCACTCACTCACAAAGCCACTCCTTCACTGCTCCACTGACTCACTGAGCCACTCCTTCACTGCTCCACTCACTCACTGAGCCACTCCTTCACAGCTCCACTCACTCACTCACTGAGCCATTCCTTCACTGCTCCACTCACTCACTGACCCACTCCTTCACAGCTCCACTCACTCACTCACTGAGCCATTCCTTCACTGCTCCAGTCACTAACTGAGCAACTCCTTCACTGCTCACTCACTCACTCACTAGCCATTCCTTCACTGCTCCACTCACTCACTGAGCCACTCCTTCACTTCTCCACTCACTAACTGATCCACACCTTCACTGCTCCACTCACTCACTCAGCCACTCCTTCATTGCTCCACTCACTCACTGAGCCACTCCTTCACTGCTTCAGTCACTAACTGAGCAACTCCTTCACTGCTCACTCACTCACTCACTAGCCACTCCTTCACAGCTCCACTCACTCACTAACTGAGCCATTCCTTCATGGCTCCACTCACTCACTAAGCCACTCATTCACTGCTCCACTGACTCACTGAGCCACTCCTTCAGTGCTCCACTCACTCACTAACTGAGCCTCTCCTTCACTGCTCCACTCACTCACTGAGCCACTCCTTCACTCCTCCACTCACTCAGTCATGAGCCACTCCTTCACTGCTCCACTCACTAACTAAGCCACTCCTTCACTGCTCAACTCACTGACTAACTGAGCCACTCCTACACTGCTCTACTCACTCACTAACTGAGACAATCCTTCACTGCTCCACTCACTAACTAAGCCACTCTTTCACTGCTCCACTCACTCACTCATTGAGCCACTCCTTCACTGATCCACTCACTCACTCACTGAGGGACTCCTTCACTGCTTCACTCACTAACTAAGCCTCTCCTTCACTGCTCCACTCACTCACTAAGCCACTCCTTACCTGCTCCACTCACTCACTAACTGAGCCATTCCTTCACTGTTCCACACACTCAATCACTCATCGAGCCACTCCTTCACTGCTCCACTCACTCACTGAGCCACTCCTTCACTGCAGTGCTCCACTCACTCACTAACTGAGCTCTCCTTCACTGCTCTACTCACTCACTGAGCCACTCCTTCACTGCTCCACTCAGTCACTCAATGAACACTCCATCACTGCTCTACTCACTCACTGAGCCACTCCTTCAGTGCTCCACTCAGTCACTAACTTAGCCTCTCCTTTACTGCTCCACTCACTCACTGAGACACTCCTTCACTGCTCTATTCACTCACTCACTGAGCCATTCCTTCACTGCTCCAGTCACTAACTGAGCAACTCCTTCACTGCTCCACTCACTCACTCACTGAGCAACTCCTTCACTGCTCCACTCACTCATTAAACCACTCCTTCACTGCTCCACTGACTCACTGAGCCACTACTTCACTGCTCCACTCACTCACTGATGAGCCACTCCTTCACTACTCTACTCACTGTCTCACTGAGCCACACCTTCACTGCTCCACTCACCTACTCAGCCACTCCTTCACTGCTCTATTCACTCACTCACAGAGCTACTCCTTCACTGCTCCACTCACTCACTGAGGCAATCCTTCATTGCTCCACTCACTCACTGAGCCACTCCTTCACAGCTCCACTCACTCACTCACTGAGCCATTCCTTCACTGCTCCACTCACTCACTGACCCACTCCTTCACAGCTCCACTCACTCACTCACTGAGCCATTCCTTCACTGCTCCATTCACTAACTGAGCAACTCCTTCACTGCTCACTCACTCACTCACTAGCCATTCCTTCACTGCTCCACTCACTCACTGAGCCACTCCTTCACTTCTCCACTCACTAACTGATCCACACCTTCACAGCTCCACTCACTCACTCAGCCACTCCTTCATTGCTCCACTCACTCACTGAGCCACTCCTTCACAGCTCCACTCACTCACTCACTGAGCCACTCCTTCACTGCTCCTGTCACTAACTGAGCAACTCCTTCACTGCTCACTCACTCACTCACTATCCACTCCTTCACAGCTCCACTCACTCACTAACTGAGCCATTCCTTCATGGCTCCACTCACTCAGTAAGCAACTCCTTCACTGCTCCACTGACTCACTGAGCCACTCCTTCACTGCTCCAGTCACTAATTGAGCAACTCCTTCAATGCTCCACACAGTCACTCACTGAGCAACTCCTTCACTCCTCCACTCACTCATTAAGCCACTCCTTCACTGCTCCACTGACTCACTGAGCCACTACTTCACTGCTCCACTCACTCACTGATGAGCCACTCCTTCACTACTCTACTCACTGTCTCACTGAGCCACACCTTCACTGCTCCACTCACCTACTCAGCCACTCCTTCACTGCTCTATTCACTCACTCACTGAGCCATTCCTTCACTGCTCCACTCACTCACTGATCCACTCCTTCACTGCTCCACTCACTCACTAACTGAGCCACTCCTTCAGTGCTCCACTCACTCACTAACTGAGCCTCTCCTTCACTGCTCCACTCACTCACTGAGCCACTCCTTCACTCCTCCACTCACTCAGTCATGAGCCACTCCTTCACTGCTCCACTCACTAACTAAGCCACTCCTTCACTGCTCAACTCACTGACTAACTGAGCCACTCCTACACTGCTCTACTCACTCACTAACTGAGACAATCCTTCACTGCTCCACTCACTAACTAAGCCACTCTTTCACTGCTCCACTCACTCACTCATTGAGCCACTCCTTCACTGATCCACTCACTCACTCACTGAGGGACTCCTTCACTGCTTCACTCACTAACTAAGCCTCTCCTTCACTGCTCCACTCACTCACTAAGCCACTCCTTACCTGCTCCACTCACTCACTAACTGAGCCATTCCTTCACTGTTCCACACACTCAATCACTCATCGAGCCACTCCTTCACTGCTCCACTCACTCACTGAGCCAGTCCTTCACTGCAGTGCTCCACTCACTCACTAACTGAGCTCTCCTTCACTGCTCTACTCACTCACTGAGCCACTCCTTCACTGCTCCACTCAGTCACTCAATGAACACTCCATCACTGCTCTACTCACTCACTGAGCCACTCCTTCAGTGCTCCACTCAGTCACTAACTTAGCCTCTCCTTTACTGCTCCACTCACTCACTGAGACACTCCTTCACTGCTCTATTCACTCACTCACTGAGCCATTCCTTCACTGCTCCAGTCACTAACTGAGCAACTCCTTCACTGCTCCACTCACTCACTCACTGAGCAACTCCTTCACTGCTCCACTCACTCATTAAACCACTCCTTCACTGCTCCACTGACTCACTGAGCCACTACTTCACTGCTCCACTCACTCACTGATGAGCCACTCCTTCACTACTCTACTCACTGTCTCACTGAGCCACACCTTCACTGCTCCACTCACCTACTCAGCCACTCCTTCACTGCTCTATTCACTCACTCACAGAGCTACTCCTTCACTGCTCCACTCACTCACTGAGGCAATCCTTCATTGCTCCACTCACTCACTGAGCCACTCCTTCACAGCTCCACTCACTCACTCACTGAGCCATTCCTTCACTGCTCCACTCACTCACTGACCCACTCCTTCACAGCTCCACTCACTCACTCACTGAGCCATTCCTTCACTGCTCCATTCACTAACTGAGCAACTCCTTCACTGCTCACTCACTCACTCACTAGCCATTCCTTCACTGCTCCACTCACTCACTGAGCCACTCCTTCACTTCTCCACTCACTAACTGATCCACACCTTCACAGCTCCACTCACTCACTCAGCCACTCCTTCATTGCTCCACTCACTCACTGAGCCACTCCTTCACAGCTCCACTCACTCACTCACTGAGCCACTCCTTCACTGCTCCTGTCACTAACTGAGCAACTCCTTCACTGCTCACTCACTCACTCACTATCCACTCCTTCACAGCTCCACTCACTCACTAACTGAGCCATTCCTTCATGGCTCCACTCACTCAGTAAGCAACTCCTTCACTGCTCCACTGACTCACTGAGCCACTCCTTCACTGCTCCAGTCACTAATTGAGCAACTCCTTCAATGCTCCACACAGTCACTCACTGAGCAACTCCTTCACTCCTCCACTCACTCATTAAGCCACTCCTTCACTGCTCCACTGACTCACTGAGCCACTACTTCACTGCTCCACTCACTCACTGATGAGCCACTCCTTCACTACTCTACTCACTGTCTCACTGAGCCACACCTTCACTGCTCCACTCACCTACTCAGCCACTCCTTCACTGCTCTATTCACTCACTCACTGAGCCATTCCTTCACTGCTCCACTCACTCACTGATCCACTCCTTCACTGCTCCACTCACTCACTAACTGAGCCACTCCTTCAGTGCTCCACTCACTCACTAACTGAGCCTCTTCTTCACTGCTCCACTCACTCAGTCATGAGCCACTCCTTCACTGCTCCTCTAACTAACTAAGCCACTCCTTGACTGCTCAACTCACTGACTGACTGAGCCACTCCTACACTGCTCTACTCACTCACTCACTGAGCCACTCCTTCACTGCTCCACTCATGAACTAAGCCACTCTTTCACTGCTCCACTCACTCACTCACTGAGGGACTCCTTCACTGCTCCACTCACTAACTAAGCCACTCCTTCACTGCTCCACTCACTCACTAAACACTCCTTACCTGCTCCACTCACTCACTAACTGAGCCACTCCTTCTCTGCTCCACTCACTCACTGAGCCACTCCTTCACTGCAGTGCTCCACTCACTCACTAACTGAGCTCTCCTTAACTGCTCCACTCACTCACAGAGCCACTCCTTCACTGCTCCACTCAGTCACTCAATGAACACTCCTTCACTGCTCCACTCACTCACTAACTGAGCCACTCCTTCACTGCTCCACTCACTCACTGAGCCACTCCTTCACTGCTCCACTCACTCACTAACTGAGCCACTCCTTCACTGCTGTACTCACTCACTGAGCCACTCCTTCACTGCTCCACTCACTAACTGAGCCACTCCTTCACTGCTCCACTCACTCACTGATGAGCCACTCCTTCACTACTCTACTCACTGTCTCACTGAGCCACACCTTCACTGCTCCACTCACCTACTCAGCCACTCCTTCACTGCTCTATTCACTCACTCACTGAGCTACTCCTTCACTGCTCCACTCACTCACTGAGGCACTCCTTCATTGCTCCACTCACTCACTGAGCCACTCCTTCACAGCTCCACTCACTCACTCACTGAGCCATTCCTTCACGGTTCCAGTCACTAACTAAGCAACTCCTTCACTGCTCCACTCACTCCTCACTGAGCAACTCCTTCACTGCTCCACTCCCTCACTCACTGAGCCATTCCTTCACTGCTCCACTCACTCACTGATCCACTCCTTCACTGCTCCACTCACTCACTAACTGAGCCATTCCATCACGGCTCCACTCACTCACAAAGCCACTCCTTCACTGCTCCACTGACTCACTGAGCCACTCCTTCACTGCTCCACTCACTCACTGAGCCACTCCTTCACAGCTCCACTCACTCACTCACTGAGCCAATCCTTCACTGCTCCACTCACTCACTGACCCACTCCTTCACAGCTCCACTCACTCACTCACTGAGCCATTCCTTCACTGCTCCAGTCACTAACTGAGCAACTCCTTCACTGCTCACTCACTCACTCACTAGCCATTCCTTCACTGCTCCACTCACTCACTGAGCCACTCCTTCACTTCTCCACTCACTAACTGATCCACACCTTCACTGCTCCACTCACTCACTCAGCCACTCCTTCATTGCTCCACTCACTCACTGAGCCACTCCTTCACAGCTCCACTCACTCACTCACTGAGCCACTCCTTCACTGCTCCTGTCACTAACTGAGCAACTCCTTCACTGCTCACTCACTCACTCACTAGCCACTCCTTCACAGCTCCACTCACTCACTAACTGAGCCATTCCTTCATGGCTCCACTCACTCACTAAGCAACTCCTTCACTGCTCCACTGACTCACTGAGCCACTCCTTCACTGCTCCAGTCACTAATTGAGCAACTCCTTCAATGCTCCACTCACTCACTCACTGAGCAACTCCTTCACTGCTCCACTCACTCATTAAGCCACTCCTTCACTGCTCCACTGACTCACTGAGCCACTACTTCACTGCTCCACTCACTCACTGATGAGCCACTCCTTCACTACTCTACTCACTGTCTCACTGAGCCACACCTTCACTGCTCCACTCACCTACTCAGCCACTCCTTCACTGCTCTATTCACTCACTCACTGAGCCATTCCTTCACTGCTCCACTCACTCACTGATCCACTCCTTCACTGCTCCACTCACTCACTAACTGAGCCACTCCTTCAGTGCTCCACTCACTCACTAACTGAGCCTCTTCTTCACTGCTCCACTCACTCACTGAGCCACTCCTTCACTCCTCCACTCACTGACTAACTGAGCCACTCCTACACTGCTCTACTCACTCACTCACTGAGCCACTCCTTCACTGCTCCACTCATGAACTAAGCCCCTCTTTCACTGCTCCACTCACTCACTCACTTAGGGACTCCTTCACTGCTCCACTCACTAACTAAGCCACTCCTTCACTGCTCCACTCACTCACTAAACACTCCTTACCTGCTCCACTCACTCACTAACTGAGCCACTCCTTCACTGCTCCACTCACTCACTGAGCCACTCCTTCACTGCAGTGCTCCACTCACTCACTAACTGAGCTCTCCTTAACTGCTCCACTCACTCACAGAGCCACTCCTTCACTGCTCCACTCAGTCACTCAATGAACACTCCTTCACTGCTCCACTCACTCACTAACTGAGCCACTCCTTCACTGCTCCACTCACTCACTGAGCCACTCCTTCACTGCTCCACTCACTCACTAACTGAGCCACTCCTTCACTGCTGTACTCACTCACTGAGCCACTCCTTCACTGCTCCACTCACTAACTGAGCCACTCCTTCACTGCTCCACTCACTCACTGATGAGCCACTCCTTCACTACTCTACTCACTGTCTCACTGAGCCACACCTTCACTGCTCCACTCACCTACTCAGCCACTCCTTCACTGCTCTATTCACTCACTCACTGAGCTACTCCTTCATTGCTCCACTCACTCACTGAGGCACTCCTTCATTGCTCCACTCACTCACTGAGCCACTCCTTCACAGCTCCACTCACTCACTCACTGAGCCATTCCTTCACGGTTCCAGTCACTAACTAAGCAACTCCTTCACTGCTCCACTCACTCACTCACTGAGCAACTCCTTCAATGCTCCACTCCCTCACTCACTGAGCCATTCCTTCACTGCTCCACTCACTCACTGATCCACTCCTTCACTGCTCCACTCACTCACTAACTGAGCCATTCCATCACGGCTCCACTCACTCACAAAGCCACTCCTTCACTGCTCCACTGACTCACTGAGCCACTCCTTCACTGCTCCACTCACTCACTGAGCCACTCCTTCACAGCTCCACTCACTCACTCACTGAGCCATTCCTTCACTGCTCCACTCACTCACTGACACACTCCTTCACAGCTCCACTCACTCACTCACTGAGCCATTCCTTCACTGCTCCAGTCACTAACTGAGCAACTCCTTCACTGCTCACTCACTCACTCACTAGCCATTCCTTCACTGCTCCACTCACTCACTGAGCCACTCCTTCACTTCTCCACTCACTAACTGATCCACACCTTCACTGCTCCACTCACTCACTCAGCCACTCCTTCATTGCTCCACTCACTCACTGAGCCACTCCTTCAAAGCTCCACTCTCTCACTCACTGAGCCACTCCTTCACTGCTCCAGTCACTAACTGAGCAACTCCTTCACTGCTCACTCACTCACTCACTAGCCACTCCTTCACAGCTCCACTCACTCACTAACTGAGCCATTCCTTCATGGCTCCACTCACTCACTAAGCCACTCATTCACTGCTCCACTGACTCACTGAGCCACTCCTTCAGTGCTCCACTCACTCACTAACTGAGCCTCTCCTTCACTGCTCCACTCACTCACTGAGCCACTCCTTCACTCCTCCACTCACTCAGTCATGAGCCACTCCTTCACTGCTCCACTCACTAACTAAGCCACTCCTTCACTGCTCAACTCACTGACTAACTGAGCCACTCCTACACTGCTCTACTCACTCACTCACTGAGACAATCCTTCACTGCTCCACTCACTAACTAAGCCACTCTTTCACTGCTCCACTCACTCACTCATTGAGCCACTCCTTCACTGATCCACTCACTCACTCACTGAGGGACTCCTTCACTGCTTCACTCACTAACTAAGCCTCTCCTTCACTGCTCCACTCACTCACTAAGCCACTCCTTACCTGCTCCACTCACTCACTAACTGAGCCATTCCTTCACTGTTCCACACACTCAATCACTCAGCGAGCCACTCCTTCACTGCTCCACTCACTCACTGAGCCACTCCTTCACTGCAGTGCTCCACTCACTCACTAACTGAGCTCTCCTTCACTGCTCTACTCACTCACTGAGCCACTCCTTCACTGCTCCACTCAGTCACTCAATGAACACTCCATCACTGCTCTACTCACTCACTGAGCCACTCCTTCAGTGCTCCACTCAGTCACTAACTTAGCCTCTCCTTCACTGCTCCACTCACTCACTGAGACACTCCTTCACTGCTCTATTCACTCACTCACTGAGCCATTCCTTCACTGCTCCAGTCACTAACTGAGCAACTCCTTCACTGCTCCACTCACTCACTCACTGAGCAACTCCTTCACTGCTCCACTCACTCACTGATGAGCCACTCCTTCACTACTCTACTCACTGTCTCACTGAGCCACACCTTCACTGCTCCACTCACCTACTCAGCCACTCATTCACTGCTCGATTCACTCACTCACTGAGCCATTCCTTCACTGCTCAAGTCACTAACTGAGCAACTCCTTCACTGCTCCACGCACTCACTCACTGAGCCATTCCTTCACTGCTCCACTCACTCACTGATCCACTCCTTCACTGCAGTGCTCCACTCACTCACTAACTGAGCTCTCCTTAACTGCTCCACTCACTCACAGAGCCACTCCTTCACTGCTCCACTCAGTCACTCAATGAACACTCCTTCACTGCTCCACTCACTCACTAACTGAGCCACTCCTTCACTGCTCCACTCACTCACTGAGCCACTCCTTCACTGCTCCACTCACTCACTAACTGAGCCACTCCTTCACTGCTGTACTCACTCACTGAGCCACTCCTTCACTGCTCCACTCACTAACTGAGCCACTCCTTCACTGCTCCACTCACTCACTGATGAGCCACTCCTTCACTACTCTACTCACTGTCTCACTGAGCCACACCTTCACTGCTCCACTCACCTACTCAGCCACTCCTTCACTGCTCTATTCACTCACTCACTGAGCTACTCCTTCACTGCTCCACTCACTCACTGAGGCACTCCTTCATTGCTCCACTCACTCACTGAGCCACTCCTTCACAGCTCCACTCACTCACTCACTGAGCCATTCCTTCACGGTTCCAGTCACTAACTAAGCAACTCCTTCACTGCTCCACTCACTCACTCACTGAGCAACTCCTTCACTGCTCCACTCCCTCACTCACTGAGCCATTCCTTCACTGCTCCACTCACTCACTGATCCACTCCTTCACTGCTCCACTCACTCACTAACTGAGCCATTCCATCACGGCTCCACTCACTCACAAAGCCACTCCTTCACTGCTCCACTGACTCACTGAGCCACTCCTTCACTGCTCCACTCACTCACTGAGCCACTCCTTCACAGCTCCACTCACTCACTCACTGAGCCATTCCTTCACTGCTCCACTCACTCACTGACCCACTCCTTCACAGCTCCACTCACTCACTCACTGAGCCATTCCTTCACTGCTCCAGTCACTAACTGAGCAACTCCTTCACTGCTCACTCACTCACTCACTAGCCATTCCTTCACTGCTCCACTCACTCACTGAGCCACACCTTCACTGCTCCACTCACTCACTCAGCCACTCCTTCATTGCTCCACTCACTCACTGAGCCACTCCTTCAAAGCTCCACTCACTCACTCACTGAGCCACTCCTTCACTGCTCCAGTCACTAACTGAGCAACTCCTTCACTGCTCACTCACTCACTCACTAGCCACTCCTTCACAGCTCCACTCACTCACTAACTGAGCCATTCCTTCATGGCTCCACTCACTAACTGAGCCTCTCCTTCACTGCTCCACTCACTCACTGAGCCACTCCTTCACTCCTCCACTCACTCAGTCATGAGCCACTCCTTCACTGCTCCACTCACTAACTAAGCCACTCCTTCACTGCTCAACTCACTGACTAACTGAGCCACTCCTACACTGCTCTACTCACTCACTCACTGAGACAATCCTTCACTGCTCCACTCACTAACTAAGCCACTCTTTCACTGCTCCACTCACTCACTCATTGAGCCACTCCTTCACTGATCCACTCACTCACTCACTGAGGGACTCCTTCACTGCTTCACTCACTAACTAAGCCTCTCCTTCACTGCTCCACTCACTCACTAAGCCACTCCTTACCTGCTTCACTCACTCACTAACTGAGCCATTCCTTCACTGTTCCACACACTCAATCACTCATCGAGCCACTCCTTCACTGCTCCACTCACTCACTGAGCCACACCATCACTGCAGTGCTCCACTCAGTCACTAACTTAGCCTCTCCTTCACTGCTCCACTCACTCACTGAGACACTCCTTCACTGCTCTATTCACTCACTCACTGAGCCATTCCTTCACTGCTCCAGTCACTAAGTGAGCAACTCCTTCACTGCTCCACTCACTCACTCACTGAGCAACTCCTTCACTGCTCCACTCACTCATTAAGCCACTCCTTCACTGCTCCACTGACTCACTGAGCCACTACTTCACTGCTCCACTCACTCACTGATGAGCCACTCCTTCACTACTCTACTCACTGTCTCACTGAGCCACACCTTCACTGCACCACTCACCTACTCAGCCACTCCTTCACTGCTCGATTCACTCACTCACTGAGCCATTCCTTCACTGCTCCAGTCACTAACTGAGCAACTCCTTCACTGCTCCACGCACTCACTCACTGAGCCATTCCTTCACTGCTCCACTCACTCACTGATCCACTCCTTCACTGCTCCACTCACTCACTAACTGAGCCACTCCTTCAGTGCTCCACTCACTCACTAACTGAGCCTCTTTTTCACTGCTCCACTCACTCACTGAGCCACTCCTTCACTCCTCCACTCACTCATTCATGAGCCACTCCTTCACTGCTCCTCTCACTAACTAAGCCACTCCTTCACTGCTCAACTCACTGACTAACTGAGCCACTCCTACACTGCTCTACTCACTCACTCACTGAGCCACTCATTCACTCCTCCACTCACTCAGTCATGAGCCACTCCTTCACTGCTCCTCTCACTAACTGAGCCACTCCTTCACTGCTCTACTCACTCACTGAGACACTCCTTCACTGCTCCGCTCAGGCACTCACTGAGCCACTCCTTCACTGCTCCTCTCACTAACTGAGCCACTCCTTCACTGCTCTACTCACTCACTGAGACACTCCTTCACTGCTCCGCTCAGGCACTCACTGAGCCACTCCTTCACTGCTCCACTCACTCAATGATGAGCCACTCCTTCACCACTCTACTCACTGTCTCACTGAGCCACACCTTCACTGCTCCACTCACCTACTCAGCCACTCCTTCACTGCTCTATTCACTCACTCACAGAGCTACTCCTTCACTGCTCCACTCACTCACTGAGGCAATCCTTCATTGCTCCACTCACTCACTGAGCCACTCCTTCACAGCTCCACTCACTCACTCACTGAGCCATTCCTTCACTGCTCCACTCACTCACTGACCCACTCCTTCACAGCTCCACTCACTCACTCACTGAGCCATTCCTTCACTGCTCCAGTCACTAACTGAGCAACTCCTTCACTGCTCACTCACTCACTCACTAGCCATACCTTCACTGCTCCACTCACTCACTGAGCCACTCCTTCACTTCTCCACTCACTAACTGATCCACACCTTCACTGCTCCACTCACTCACTCAGCCACTCCTTCATTGCTCCACTCACTCACTGAGCCACTCCTTCACAGCTCCACTCACTCACTCACTGAGCCACTCCTTCACTGCTCCTGTCACTAACTGAGCAACTCCTTCACTGCTCACTCACTCACTCACTAGCCACTCCTTCACAGCTCCACTCACTCACTAACTGAGCCATTCCTTCATGGTTCCACTCACTCAGTAAGCAACTCCTTCACTGCTCCACTGACTCACTGAGCCACTCCTTCACTGCTCCAGTCACTAATTGAGCAACTCCTTCAATGCTCCACTCACTCACTCACTGAGCAACTCCTTCACTGCTCCACTCACTCGTTAAGCCACTCCTTCACTGCTCCACTGACTCACTGAGCCACTACTTCACTGCTCCACTCACTCACTGATGAGCCACTCCTTCACTACTCTACTCACTGTCTCACTGAGCCACACCTTCACTGCTCCACTCACCTACTCAGCCACTCCTTCACTGCTCTATTCACTCACTCACTGAGCCATTCCTTCACTGCTCCACTCACTCACTGATCCACTCCTTCACTGCTCCACTCACTCACTAACTGAGCCACTCCTTCAGTGCTCCACTCACTCACTAACTGAGCCTCTTCTTCACTGCTCCACTCACTCACTGAGCCACTCCTTCACTCCTCCACTCACTCAGTCATGAGCCACTCCTTCACTGCTCCTCTCACTAACTAAGCCACTCCTTCACTGCTCAACTCACTGACTGACTGAGCCACTCCTACACTGCTCTACTCACTCACTCACTGAGCCACTCCTTCACTGCTCCACTCATGAACTAAGCCACTCTTTCACTGCTCCACTCACTCACTCACTGAGGGACTCCTTCACTGCTCCACTCACTAACTAAGCCACTCCTTCACTGCTCCACTCACTCACTAAACACTCCTTACCTGCTCCACTCACTCACTAACTGAGCCACTCCTTCACTGCTCCACTCACTCACTGAGCCACTCCTTCACTGCAGTGCTCCACTCACTCACTAACTGAGCTCTCCTTAACTGCTCCACTCACTCACAGAGCCACTCCTTCACTGCTCCACTCAGTCACTCAATGAACACTCCTTCACTGCTCCACTCACTCACTAACTGAGCCACTCCTTCACTGCTCCACTCACTCACTGAGCCACTCCTTCACTGCTCCACTCACTCACTAACTGAGCCACTCCTTCACTGCTGTACTCACTCACTGAGCCACTCCTTCACTGCTCCACTCACTAACTGAGCCACTCCTTCACTGCTCCACTCACTCACTGATGAGCCACTCCTTCACTACTCTACTCACTGTCTCACTGAGCCACACCTTCACTGCTCCACTCACCTACTCAGCCACTCCTTCACTGCTCTATTCACTCACTCACTGAGCTACTCCTTCACTGCTCCACTCACTCACTGAGGCACTCCTTCATTGCTCCACTCACTCACTGAGCCACTCCTTCACAGCTCCACTCACTCACTCACTGAGCCATTCCTTCACGGTTCCAGTCACTAACTAAGCAACTCCTTCACTGCTCCACTCACTCACTCACTGAGCAACTCCTTCACTGCTCCACTCCCTCACTCACTGAGCCATTCCTTCACTGCTCCACTCACTCACTGATCCACTCCTTCACTGCTCCACTCACTCACTAACTGAGCCATTCCATCACGGCTCCACTCACTCACAAAGCCACTCCTTCACTGCTCCACTGACTCACTGAGCCACTCCTTCACTGCTCCACTCACTCACTGAGCCACTCCTTCACAGCTCCACTCACTCACTCACTGAGCCATTCCTTCACTGCTCCACTCACTCACTGACCCACTCCTTCACAGCTCCACTCACTCACTCACTGAGCCATTCCTTCACTGCTCCAGTCACTAACTGAGCAACTCCTTCACTGCTCACTCACTCACTCACTAGCCATTCCTTCACTGCTCCACTCACTCACTGAGCCACTCCTTCACTTCTCCACTCACTAACTGATCCACACCTTCACTGCTCCACTCACTCACTCAGCCACTCCTTCATTGCTCCACTCACTCACTGAGCCACTCCTTCACAGCTCCACTCACTCACTCACTGAGCCACTCCTTCACTGCTCCTGTCACTAACTGAGCAACTCCTTCACTGCTCACTCACTCACTCACTAGCCACTCCTTCACAGCTCCACTCACTCACTAACTGAGCCATTCCTTCATGGCTCCACTCACTCACTAAGCAACTCCTTCACTGCTCCACTGACTCACTGAGCCACTCCTTCACTGCTCCAGTCACTAATTGAGCAACTCCTTCAATGCTCCACTCACTCACTCACTGAGCAACTCCTTCATTGCTCCACTCACTCATTAAGCCACTCCTTCACTGCTCCACTGACTCACTGAGCCACTACTTCACTGCTCCACTCACTCACTGATGAGCCACTCCTTCACTACTCTACTCACTGTCTCACTGAGCCACACCTTCACTGCTCCACTCACCTACTCAGCCACTCCTTCACTGCTCTATTCACTCACTCACTGAGCCATTCCTTCACTGCTCCACTCACTCACTGATCCACTCCTTCACTGCTCCACTCACTCACTAACTGAGCCACTCCTTCAGTGCTCCACTCACTCACTAACTGAGCCTCTTCTTCACTGCTCCACTCACTCACTGAGCCACTCCTTCACTCCTCCACTCACTCAGTCATGAGCCACTCCTTCACTGCTCCTCTCACTAACTAAGCCACTCCTTCACTGCTCAACTCACTGACTAACTGAGCCACTCCTCCACTGCTCTACTCACTCACTCACTTAGCCACTCCTTCACTGCTCCACTCATGAACTAAGCCACTCTTTCACTGCTCCACTCACTCATTCACTGAGGGACTCCTTCACTGCTCCACTCACTAACTAAGCCACTCCTTCACTGCTCCACTCACTCACTAAACACTCCTTACCTGCTCCACTCACTCACTAACTGAGCCACTCCTTCACTGCTCAACTCACTCACTGAGCCACTCCTTCACTGCAGTGCTCCACTCACTCACTAACTGAGCTCTCCTTAACTGCTCCACTCACTCACAGAGCCACTCCTTCACTGCTCCACTCAGTCACTCAATGAACACTCCTTCACTGCTCCACTCACTCACTAACTGAGCCACTCCTTCACTGCTCCACTCACTCACTGAGCCACTCCTTCACTGCTCCACTCACTCACTAACTGAGCCACTCCTTCACTGCTGTACTCACTCACTGAGCCACTCCTTCACTGCTCCACTCACTAACTGAGCCACTCCTTCACTGCTCCACTCACTCACTGATGAGCCACTCCTTCACTACTCTACTCACTCTCTCACTGAGCCACACCTTCACTGCTCCACTCACCTACTCAGCCACTCCTTCACTGCTCTATTCACTCACTCACTGAGCTACTCCTTCACTGCTCCACTCACTCACTGAGGCACTCCTTCATTGCTCCACTCACTCACTGAGCCACTCCTTCACAGCTCCACTCACTCACTCACTGAGCCATTGCTTCACGGTTCCAGTCACTAACTAAGCAACTCCTTCACTGCTCCACTCACTCACTCACTGAGCAACTCCTTCACTGCTCCACTCCCTCACTCACTGAGCCATTCCTTCACTGCTCCACTCACTCACTGATCCACTCCTTCACTGCTCCACTCACTCACTAACTGAGCCATTCCATCACGGCTCCACTCACTCACAAAGCCACTCCTTCACTGCTCCACTGACTCACTGAGCCACTCCTTCACTGCTCCACTCACTCACTGAGCCACTCCTTCACACCTCCACTCACTCACTCACTGAGCCATTCCTTCACTGCTCCACTCACTCACTGACCCACTCCTTCACAGCTCCACTCACTCACTCACTGAGCCATTCCTTCACTGCTCCAGTCACTAACTGAGCAACTCCTTCACTGCTCACTCACTCACTCACTAACCATTCCTTCACTGCTCCACTCACTCACTGAGCCACTCCTTCACTTCTCCACTCACTAACTGATCCACACCTTCACTGCTCCACTCACTCACTCAGCCACTCCTTCATTGCTCCACTCACTCACTGAGCCACTCCTTCAAAGCTCCACTCACTCACTCACTGAGCCACTCCTTCACTGCTCCAGTCACTAACTGAGCAACTCCTTCACTGCTCACTCACTCACTCACTAGCCACTCCTTCACAGCTCCACTCACTCACTAACTGAGCCATTCCTTCATGGCTCCACTCACTCACTAAGCCACTCATTCACTGCTCCACTGACTCACTGAGCCACTCCTTCAGTGCTCCACTCACTCACTAACTGAGCCTCTCCTTCACTGCTCCACTCACTCACTGAGCCACTCCTTCACTCCTCCACTCACTCAGTCATGAGCCACTCCTTCACTGCTCCACTCACTAACTAAGCCACTCCTTCACTGCTCAACTCACTGACTAACTGAGCCACTCCTACACTGCTCTACTCACTCACTCACTGAGACAATCCTTCACTGCTCCACTCACTAACTAAGCCACTCTTTCACTGCTCCACTCACTCACTCATTGAGCCACTCCTTCACTGATCCACTCACTCACTCACTGAGGGACTCCTTCACTGCTTCACTCACTAACTAAGCCTCTCCTTCACTGCTCCACTCACTCACTAAGCCACTCCTTACCTGCTCCACTCACTCACTAACTGAGCCATTCCTTCACTGTTCCACACACTCAATCACTCATCGAGCCACACCTTCACTGCTCCACTCACTCACTGAGCCACTCCTTCACTGCAGTGCTCCACTCACTCACTAACTGAGCTCTCCTTCACTGCTCTACTCACTCACTGAGCAACTCCTTCACAGCTCCACTCACTCACTCACTGAGCCATTCCTTCACTCCTCTAGTCACTAACTGAGCAACTCCTTCACTGCTCCACTCACTCACTCAATGAGCAACTCCTTCACTGCTCCACTCACTCACTAGCTGAGCCACTCCTTCAGTGCTCCACTCACTCACTAACTGAGCCTCTCCTTCACTGCTCCACTCACTCACTGAGCCACTCCTTCACTCCTCCACTCACTCAGTCATGAGCCACTCCTTCACTGCTCCACTCACTAACTAAGCCACTCGTTCACTGCTCCACTGACTCACTGAGCCACTACTTCACTGCTCCACTCACTCACTGATGAGCCACTCCTTCACTACTCTACTCACTGTCTCACTGAGCCACACCTTCACTGCTCCACTCACCTACTCAGCCACTCCTTCACTGCTCTATTCACTCACTCACTGAGCCATTCCTTCACTGCTCCACTCACTCACTGATCCACTCCTTCACTGCTCCACTCACTCACTAACTGAGCCACTCCTTCAGTGCTCCACTCACTCACTAACTGAGCCTCTTCTTCACTGCTCCACTCACTCACTGAGCCACTCCTTCACTCCTCCACTCACTCAGTCATGAGCCACTCCTTCACTGCTCCTCTCACTAACTAAGCCACTCCTTCACTGCACAACTCACTGACTAACTGAGCCACTCCTACACTGCTCTACTCACTCACTCACTGAGCCACTCCTTCACTGCTCCACTCATGAACTAAGCCACTCTTTCACTGCTCCACTCACTCACTCACTTAGGGACTCCTTCACTGCTCCACTCACTAACTAAGCCACTCCTTCACTGCTCCACTCACTCACTAAACACTCCTTACCTGCTCCACTCACTCACTAACTGAGCCACTCCTTCACTGCTCCACTCACTCACTGAGCCACTCCTTCACTGCAGTGCTCCACTCACTCACTAACTGAGCTCTCCTTAACTGCTCCACTCACTCACAGAGCCACTCCTTCACTGCTCCACTCAGTCACTCAATGAACACTCCTTCACTGCTCCACTCACTCACTAACTGAGCCACTCCTTCACTGCTCCACTCACTCACTGAGCCACTCCTTCACTGCTCCACTCACTCACTAACTGAGCCACTCCTTCACTGCTGTACTCACTCACTGAGCCACTCCTTCACTGCTCCACTCACTAACTGAGCCACTCCTTCACTGCTCCACTCACTCACTGATGAGCCACTCCTTCACTACTCTACTCACTGTCTCACTGAGCCACACCTTCACTGCTCCACTCACCTACTCAGCCACTCCTTCACTGCTCTATTCATTCACTTACTGAGCTACTCCTTCATTGCTCCACTCACTCACTGAGGCACTCCTTCATTGCTCCACTCACTCACTGAGCCACTCCTTCACAGCTCCACTCAATCACTCACTGAGCCATTCCTTCACGGTTCCAGTCACTAACTAAGCAACTCCTTCACTGCTCCACTCACTCACTCACTGAGCAACTCCTTCACTGCTCCACTCCCTCACTCACTGAGCCATTCCTTCACTGCTCCACTCACTCACTGATCCACTCCATCACTGCTCCACTCACTCACTAACTGAGCCATTCCATCACGGCTCCACTCACTCACAAAGCCACTCCTTCACTGCTCCACTGACTCACTGAGCCACTCCTTCACTGCTCCACTCACTCACTGAGCCACTCCTTCACAGCTCCACTCACTCACTCACTGAGCCATTCCTTCACTGCTCCACTCACTCACTGACCCACTCCTTCACAGCTCCACTCACTCACTCACTGAGCCATTCCTTCACTGCTCCAGTCACTAACTGAGCAACTCCTTCACTGCTCACTCACTCACTCACTAGCCATTCCTTCACTGCTCCACTCACTCACTGAGCCACTCCTTCACTTCTCCACTCACTAACTGATCCACACCTTCACTGCTCCACTCACTCACTCAGCCACTCCTTCATTGCTCCACTCACTCACTGAGCCACTCCTTCACTGCTCCAGTCACTAACTGAGCAACTCCTTCACTGCTCACTCACTCACTCACTAGCCACTCCTTCACAGCTCCACTCACTCACTAACTGAGCCATTCCTTCATGGCTCCACTCACTCACTAAGCCACTCATTCACTGCTCCACTGACTCACTGAGCCACTCCTTCAGTGCTCCACTCACTCACTAACTGAGCCTCTCCTTCACTGCTCCACTCACTCACTGAGCCACTCCTTCACTCCTCCACTCACTCAGTCATGAGCCACTCCTTCACTGCTCCACTCACTAACTAAGCCACTCCTTCACTGCTCAACTCACTGACTAACTGAGCCACTCCTACACTGCTCTACTCACTCACTCACTGAGACAATCCTTCACTGCTCCACTCACTAACTAAGCCACTCTTTCACTGCTCCACTCACTCACTCATTGAGCCACTCCTTCACTGATCCACTCACTCACTCACTGAGGGACTCCTTCACTGCTTCACTCACTAACTAAGCCTCTCCTTCACTGCTCCACTCACTCACTAAGCCACTCCTTACCTGCTCCACTCACTCACTAACTGAGCCATTCCTTCACTGTTCCACACACTCAATCACTCATCGAGCCACTCCTTCACTGCTCAACTCACTGACTGACTGAGCCACTCCTACACTGCTCTACTCACTCACTCACTGAGCCACTCCTTCACTGCTCCACTCATGAACTAAGCCACTCTTTCGCTGCTCCACTCACTCACTCACTGAGGGACTCCTTCACTGCTCCACTCACTAACTAAGCCACTCCTTCACTGCTCCACTCACTCACTAAACACTCCTTACCTGCTCCACTCACTCACTAACTGAGCCACTCCTTCACTGCTCCACTCACTCACTGAGCCACTCCTTCACTGCAGTGCTCCACTCACTCACTAACTGAGCTCTCCTTAACTGCTCCACTCACTCACAGAGCCACTCCTTCACTGCTCCACTCAGTCACTCAATGAACACTCCTTCACTGCTCCACTCACTCACTAACTGAGCCACTCCTTCACTGCTCCACTCACTCACTGAGCCACTCCTTCACTGCTCCACTCACTCACTAACTGAGCCACTCCTTCACTGCTGTACTCACTCACTGAGCCACTCCTTCACTGCTCCACTCACTAACTGAGCCACTCCTTCACTGCTCCACTCACTCACTGATGAGCCACTCCTTCACTACTCTACTCACTGTCTCACTGAGCCACACCTTCACTGCTCCACTCACCTACTCAGCCACTCCTTCACTGCTCTATTCACTCACTCACTGAGCTACTCCTTCACTGCTCCACTCACTCACTGAGGCACTCCTTCATTGCTCCACTCACTCACTGAGCCACTCCTTCACAGCTCCACTCACTCACTCACTGAGCCATTCCTTCACGGTTCCAGTCACTAACTAAGCAACTCCTTCACTGCTCCACTCACTCACTCACTGAGCAACTCCTTCACTGCTCCACTCCCTCACTCACTGAGCCATTCCTTCACTGCTCCACTCACTCACTGATCCACTCCTTCACTGCTCCACTCACTCACTAACTGAGCCATTCCATCACGGCTCCACTCACTCACAAAGCCACTCCTTCACTGCTCCACTGACTCACTGAGCCACTCCTTCACTGCTCCACTCACTCACTCAGCCACTCCTTCACAGCTCCACTCACTCACTGAGCCACTCCTTCACAGCTCCACTCACTCACTCACTGAGCCACTCCTTCACTGCTCCTGTCACTAACTGAGCAACTCCTTCACTGCTCACTCACTCACTCACTAGCCACTCCTTCACAGCTCCACTCACTCACTAACTGAGCCATTCCTTCATGGCTCCACTCACTCACTAAGCAACTCCTTCACTGCTCCACTGACTCACTGAGCCACTCCTTCACTGCTCCAGTCACTAATTGAGCAACTCCTTCAATGCTCCACTCACTCACTCACTGAGCAACTCCTTCACTGCTCCACTCACTCATTAAGCCACTCCTTCACTGCTCCACTGACTCACTGAGCCACTACTTCACTGCTCCACTCACTCACTGATGAGCCACTCCTTCACTACTCTACTCACTGTCTCACTGAGCCACACCTTCACTGCTCCACTCACCTACTCAGCCACTCCTTCACTGCTCCTCTCACTAACTAAGCCACTCCTTCACTGCTCAACTCACTGACTAACTGAGCCACTCCTACACTGCTCTACTCACTCACTCACTGAGCCACTCCTTCACTCCTCCACTCACTCAGTCATGAGCCACTCCTTCACTGCTCCTCTCACTAACTGAGCCACTCCTTCACTGCTCTACTCACTCACTGAGACACTCCTTCACTGCTCCGCTCAGGCACTCACTGAGCCACTCCTTCACTGCTCCACTCAGTCACTCAATGAACACTCCATCACTGCTCTACTCACTCACTGAGCCACTCCTTCAGTGCTCCACTCAGTCACTAACTTAGCCTCTCCTTCACTGCTCCACTCACTCACTGAGACACTCCTTCACTGCTCTATTCACTCACTCACTGAGCCATTCCTTCACTGCTCCAGTCACTAACTGAGCAACTCCTTCACTGCTCCACTCACTCACTCACTGAGCAACTCCTTCACTGCTCCACTCACTCACTGATGAGCCACTCCTTCACTACTCTACTCACTGTCTCACTGAGCCACACCTTCACTGCTCCACTCACCTACTCAGCCACTCATTCACTGCTCGATTCACTCACTCACTGAGCCATTCCTTCACTGCTCAAGTCACTAACTGAGCAACTCCTTCACTGCTCCACGCACTCACTCACTGAGCCATTCCTTCACTGCTCCACTCACTCACTGATCCACTCCTTCACTGCTCCACTCACTCACTAACTGAGCCACTCATTCAGTGCTCCACTCAATCACTAACTGAGCCTCTTTTTCACTGCTCCACTCACTCACTGAGCCAATCCTTCACTGCAGTACTCCACTCACTCACTAACTGAGCTCTCCTTAACTGCTCCACTCACTCACAGAGCCACTCCTTCACTGCTCCACTCAGTCACTCAATGAACACTCCTTCACTGCTCCACTCACTCACTAACTGAGCCACTCCTTCACTGCTCCACTCACTCACTGAGCCACTCCTTCACTGCTCCACTCACTCACTAACTGAGCCACTCCTTCACTGCTGTACTCACTCACTGAGCCACTCCTTCACTGCTCCACTCACTAACTGAGCCACTCCTTCACTGCTCCACTCACTCACTGATGAGCCACTCCTTCACTACTCTACTCACTGTCTCACTGAGCCACACCTTCACTGCTCCACTCACCTACTCAGCCACTCCTTCACTGCTCTATTCACTCACTCACTGAGCTACTCCTTCACTGCTCCACTCACTCACTGAGGCACTCCTTCATTGCTCCACTCACTCACTGAGCCACTCCTTCACAGCTCCACTCACTCACTCACTGAGCCATTCCTTCACGGTTCCAGTCACTAACTAAGCAACTCCTTCACTGCTCCACTCACTCACTCACTGAGCAACTCCTTCACTGCTCCACTCCCTCACTCACTGAGCCATTCCTTCACTGCTCCACTCACTCACTGATCCACTCCTTCACTGCTCCACTCACTCACTAACTGAGCCATTCCATCACGGCTCCACTCACTCACAAAGCCACTCCTTCACTGCTCCACTGACTCACTGAGCCACTCCTTCACTGCTCCACTCACTCACTGAGCCACTCCTTCACAGCTCCACTCACTCACTCACTGAGCCACTCCTTCACAGCTCCACTCACTCACTCACTGAGCCACTCCTTCACTGCTCCACTGACTCACTGAGCCACTCGTTCACTGCTCCACTCACTCACTGAGCCACTCCTTCACAGCTCCACTCACTCACTCACTGAGCCATTCCTTCACAGCTCCACTCACTCACTCACTGAGCCATTCCTTCACTGCTCCAGTCACTAACTGAGCAACTCCTTCACTGCTCACTCACTCACTCACTAGCCATTCCTTCACTGCTCCACTCACTCACTGAGCCACTCCTTCACTTCTCCACTCACTAACTGATCCACACCTTCACTGCTCCACTCACTCACTCAGCCACTCCTTCATTGCTCCACTCACTCACTGAGCCACTCCTTCAAAGCTCCACTCACTCACTCACTGAGCCACTCCTTCACTGCTCCAGTCACTAACTGAGCAACTCCTTCACTGCTCACTCACTCACTCACTAGCCACTCCTTCACAGCTCCACTCACTCACTAACTGAGCCATTCCTTCATGGCTCCACTCACTCACTAAGCCACTCATTCACTGCTCCACTGACTCACTGAGCCACTCCTTCAGTGCTCCACTCACTCACTAACTGAGCCTCTCCTTCACTGCTCCACTCACTCACTGAGCCACTCCTTCACTCCTCCACTCACTCAGTCATGAGCCACTCCTTCACTGCTCCACTCACTAACTAAGCCACTCCTACACTGCTCTACTCACTCACTCACTGAGACAATCCTTCACTGCTCCACTCACTAACTAAGCCACTCTTTCACTGCTCCACTCACTCACTCATTGAGCCACTCCTTCACTGATCCACTCACTCACTCACTGAGGGACTCCTTCACTGCTTCACTCACTAACTAAGCCTCTCCTTCACTGCTCGATTCACTCACTCACTGAGCCATTCCTTCACTGCTCCAGTCACTAACTGAGCAACTCCTTCACTGCTCCACGCACTCACTCACTGAGCCATTCCTTCACTGCTCCACTCACTCACTGATCCACTCCTTCACTGCTCCACTCACTCACTAACTGAGCCACTCCTTCAGTGCTCCACTCACTCACTAACTGAGCCTCTTTTTCACTGCTCCACTCACTCACTGAGCCACTCCTTCACTCCTCCACTCACTCAGTCATGAGCCACTCCTTCACTGCTCCTCTCACTAACTAAGCCACTCCTTCACTGCTCAACTCACTGACTAACTGAGCCACTCCTACACTGCTCTACTCACTCACTCACTGAGCCACTCATTCACTCCTCCACTCACTCAGTCATGAGCCACTCCTTCACTGCTCCTCTCACTAACTGAGCCACTCCTTCACTGCTCTACTCACTCACTGAGACACTCCTTCACTGCTCCGCTCAGGCACTCACTGAGCCACTCCTTCACTGCTCCTCTCACTAACTGAGCCACTCCTTCACTGCTCTACTCACTCACTGAGACACTCCTTCACTGCTCCGCTCAGGCACTCACTGAGCCACTCCTTCACTGCTCCACTCACTCAATGATGAGCCACTCCTTCACCACTCTACTCACTGTCTCACTGAGCCACACCTTCACTGCTCCACTCACCTACTTAGCCACTCCTTCACTGCTCTATTCACTCACTCACAGAGCTACTCCTTCACTGCTCCACTCACTCACTGAGGCAATCCTTCATTGCTCCACTCACTCACTGAGCCACTCCTTCACAGCTCCACTCACTCACTCACTGAGCCATTCCTTCACTGCTCCACTCACTCACTGACCCACTCCTTCACAGCTCCACTCACTCACTCACTGAGCCATTCCTTCACTGCTCCAGTCACTAACTGAGCAACTCCTTCACTGCTCACTCACTCACTCACTAGCCATACCTTCACTGCTCCACTCACTCACTGAGCCACTCCTTCACTTCTCCACTCACTAACTGATCCACACCTTCACTGCTCCACTCACTCACTCAGCCACTCCTTCATTGCTCCACTCACTCACTGAGCCACTCCTTCACAGCTCCACTCACTCACTCACTGAGCCACTCCTTCACTGCTCCTGTCACTAACTGAGCAACTCCTTCACAGCTCCACTCACTCACTAACTGAGCCATTCCTTCATGGTTCCACTCACTCAGTAAGCAACTCCTTCACTGCTCCACTGACTCACTGAGCCACTCCTTCACTGCTCCAGTCACTAATTGAGCAACTCCTTCAATGCTCCACTCACTCACTCACTGAGCAACTCCTTCACTGCTCCACTCACTCGTTAAGCCACTCCTTCACTGCTCCACTGACTCACTGAGCCACTACTTCACTGCTCCACTCACTCACTGATGAGCCACTCCTTCACTACTCTACTCACTGTCTCACTGAGCCACACCTTCACTGCTCCACTCACCTACTCAGCCACTCCTTCACTGCTCTATTCACTCACTCACTGAGCCATTCCTTCACTGCTCCACTCACTCACTGATCCACTCCTTCACTGCTCCACTCACTCACTAACTGAGCCACTCCTTCAGTGCTCCACTCACTCACTAACTGAGCCTCTTCTTCACTGCTCCACTCACTCACTGAGCCACTCCTTCACTCCTCCACTCACTCAGTCATGAGCCACTCCTTCACTGCTCCTCTCACTAACTAAGCCACTCCTTCACTGCTCAACTCACTGACTGACTGAGCCACTCCTACACTGCTCTACTCACTCACTCACTGAGCCACTCCTTCACTGCTCCACTCATGAACTAAGCCACTCTTTCACTGCTCCACTCACTCACTCACTGAGGGACTCCTTCACTGCTCCACTCACTAACTAAGCCACTCCTTCACTGCTCCACTCACTCACTAAACACTCCTTACCTGCTCCACTCACTCACTAACTGAGCCACTCCTTCACTGCTCCACTCACTCACTGAGCCACTCCTTCACTGCAGTGCTCCACTCAGTCACTAACTGAGCTCTCCTTAACTGCTCCACTCACTCACAGAGCCACTCCTTCACTGCTCCACTCAGTCACTCAATGAACACTCCTTCACTGCTCCACTCACTCACTAACTGAGCCACTCCTTCACTGCTCCACTCACTCACTGAGCCACTCCTTCACTGCTCCACTCACTCACTAACTGAGCCACTCCTTCACTGCTGTACTCACTCACTGAGCCACTCCTTCACTGCTCCACTCACTAACTGAGCCACTCCTTCACTGCTCCACTCACTCACTGATGAGCCACTCCTTCACTACTCTACTCACTGTCTCACTGAGCCACACCTTCACTGCTCCACTCACCTACTCAGCCACTCCTTCACTGCTCTATTCACTCACTCACTGAGCTACTCCTTCACTGCTCCACTCACTCACTGAGGCACTCCTTCATTGCTCCACTCACTCACTGAGCCACTCCTTCACAGCTCCACTCACTCACTCACTGAGCCATTCCTTCACGGTTCCAGTCACTATCTAAGCAACTCCTTCACTGCTCCACTCACTCACTCACTGAGCAACTCCTTCACTGCTCCACTCCCTCACTCACTGAGCCATTCCTTCACTGCTCCACTCACTCACTGATCCACTCCTTCACTGCTCCACTCACTCACTAACTGAGCCATTCCATCACGGCTCCACTCACTCACAAAGCCACTCCTTCACTGCTCCACTGACTCACTGAGCCACTCCTTCACTGCTCCACTCACTCACTGAGCCACTCCTTCACAGCTCCACTCACTCACTCACTGAGCCATTCCTTCACTGCTCCACTCACTCACTGACCCACTCCTTCACAGCTCCACTCACTCACTCACTGAGCCATTCCTTCACTGCTCCAGTCACTAACTGAGCAACTCCTTCACTGCTCACTCACTCACTCACTAGCCATTCCTTCACTGCTCCACTCACTCACTGAGCCACTCCTTCACTTCTCCACTCACTAACTGATCCACACCTTCACTGCTCCACTCACTCACTCAGCCACTCCTTCATTGCTCCACTCACTCACTGAGCCACTCCTTCAAAGCTCCACTCACTCACTCACTGAGCCACTCCTTCACTGCTCCTGTCACTAACTGAGCAACTCCTTCACTGCTCACTCACTCACTCACTAGCCACTCCTTCACAGCTCCACTCACTCACTAACTGAGCCATTCCTTCATGGCTCCACTCACTCACTAAGCAACTCCTTCACTGCTCCACTGACTCACTGAGCCACTCCTTCACTGCTCCAGTCACTAATTGAGCAACTCCTTCAATGCTCCACTCACTCACTCACTGAGCAACTCCTTCATTGCTCCACTCACTCATTAAGCCACTCCTTCACTGCTCCACTGACTCACTGAGCCACTACTTCACTGCTCCACTCACTCACTGATGAGCCACTCCTTCACTACTCTACTCACTGTCTCACTGAGCCACACCTTCACTGCTCCACTCACCTACTCAGCCACTCCTTCACTGCTCTATTCACTCACTCACTGAGCCATTCCTTCACTGCTCCACTCACTCACTGATCCACTCCTTCACTGCTCCACTCACTCACTAACTGAGCCACTCCTTCAGTGCTCCACTCACTCACTAACTGAGCCTCTTCTTCACTGCTCCACTCACTCACTGAGCCACTCCTTCACTCCTCCACTCACTCAGTCATGAGCCACTCCTTCACTGCTCCTCTCACTAACTAAGCCACTCCTTCACTGCTCAACTCACTGACTATTTGAGCCACTCCTCCACTGCTCTACTCACTCACTCACTGAGCCACTCCTTCACTGCTCCACTCATGAACTAAGCCACTCTTTCACTGCTCCACTCACTCACTCACTGAGGGACTCCTTCACTGCTCCACTCACTAACTAAGCCACTCCTTCACTGCTCCACTCACTCACTAAACACTCCTTACCTGCTCCACTCACTCACTAACTGAGCCACTCCTTCACTGCTCAACTCACTCACTGAGCCACTCCTTCACTGCAGTGCTCCACTCACTCACTAACTGAGCTCTCCTTAACTGCTCCACTCACTCACAGAGCCACTCCTTCACTGCTCCACTCAGTCACTCAATGAACACTCCTTCACTGCTCCACTCACTCACTAACTGAGCCACTCCTTCACTGCTCCACTCACTCACTGAGCCACTCCTTCACTGCTCCACTCACTCACTAACTGAGCCACTCCTTCACTGCTGTACTCACTCACTGAGCCACTCCTTCACTGCTCCACTCACTAACTGAGCCACTCCTTCACTGCTCCACTCACTCACTGATGAGCCACTCCTTCACTACTCTACTCACTGTCTCACTGAGCCACACCTTCACTGCTCCACTCACCTACTCAGCCACTCCTTCACTGCTCTATTCACTCACTCACTGAGCTACTCCTTCACTGCTCCACTCACTCACTGAGGCACTCCTTCATTGCTCCACTCACTCACTGAGCCACTCCTTCACAGCTCCACTCACTCACTCACTGAGCCATTCCTTCACGGTTCCAGTCACTAACTAAGCAACTCCTTCACTGCTCCACTCACTCACTCACTGAGCAACTCCTTCACTGCTCCACTCCCTCACTCACTGAGCCATTCCTTCACTGCTCCACTCACTCACTGATCCACTCCTTCACTGCTCCACTCACTCACTAACTGAGCCATTCCATCACGGCTCCACTCACTCACAAAGCCACTCCTTCACTGCTCCACTGACTCACTGAGCCACTCCTTCACTGCTCCACTCACTCACTGAGCCACTCCTTCACACCTCCACTCACTCACTCACTGAGCCATTCCTTCACTGCTCCACTCACTCACTGACCCACTCCTTCACAGCTCCACTCACTCACTCACTGAGCCATTCCTTCACTGCTCCAGTCACTAACTGAGCAACTCCTTCACTGCTCACTCACTCACTCACTAACCATTCCTTCACTGCTCCACTCACTCACTGAGCCACTCCTTCACTTCTCCACTCACTAACTGATCCACACCTTCACTGCTCCACTCACTCACTCAGCCACTCCTTCATTGCTCCACTCACTCACTGAGCCACTCCTTCAAAGCTCCACTCACTCACTCACTGAGCCACTCCTTCACTGCTCCAGTCACTAACTGAGCAACTCCTTCACTGCTCACTCACTCACTCACTAGCCACTCCTTCACAGCTCCACTCACTCACTAACTGAGCCATTCCTTCATGGCTCCACTCACTCACTAAGCCACTCATTCACTGCTCCACTGACTCACTGAGCCACTCCTTCAGTGCTCCACTCACTCACTAACTGAGCCTCTCCTTCACTGCTCCACTCACTCACTGAGCCACTCCTTCACTCCTCCACTCACTCAGTCATGAGCCACTCCTTCACTGCTCCACTCACTAACTAAGCCACTCCTTCACTGCTCAACTCACTGACTAACTGAGCCACTCCTACACTGCTCTACTCACTCACTCACTGAGACAATCCTTCACTGCTCCACTCACTAACTAAGCCACTCTTTCACTGCTCCACTCACTCACTCATTGAGCCACTCCTTCACTGATCCACTCACTCACTCACTGAGGGACTCCTTCACTGCTTCACTCACTAACTAAGCCTCTCCTTCACTGCTCCACTCACTCACTAAGCCACTCCTTACCTGCTCCACTCACTCACTAACTGAGCCATTCCTTCACTGTTCCACACACTCAATCACTCATCGAGCCACTCCTTCACTGCTCCACTCACTCACTGAGCCACTCCTTCACTGCAGTGCTCCACTCACTCACTAACTGAGCTCTCCTTCACTGCTCTACTCACTCACTGAGCAACTCCTTCACAGCTCCACTCACTCACTCACTGAGCCATTCCTTCACTCCTCTAGTCACTAACTGAGCAACTCCTTCACTGCTCCACTCACTCACTCAATGAGCAACTCCTTCACTGCTCCACTCACTCACTAGCTGAGCCACTCCTTCAGTGCTCCACTCACTCACTAACTGAGCCTCTCCTTCACTGCTCCACTCACTCACTGAGCCACTCCTTCACTCCTCCACTCACTCAGTCATGAGCCACTCCTTCACTGCTCCACTCACTAACTAAGCCACTCGTTCACTGCTCCACTGACTCACTGAGCCACTACTTCACTGCTCCACTCACTCACTGATGAGCCACTCCTTCACTACTCTACTCACTGTCTCACTGAGCCACACCTTCACTGCTCCACTCACCTACTCAGCCACTCCTTCACTGCTCTATTCACTCACTCACTGAGCCATTCCTTCACTGCTCCACTCACTCACTGATCCACTCCTTCACTGCTCCACTCACTCACTAACTGAGCCACTCCTTCAGTGCTCCACTCACTCACTAACTGAGCCTCTTCTTCACTGCTCCACTCACTCACTGAGCCACTCCTTCACTCCTCCACTCACTCAGTCATGAGCCACTCCTTCACTGCTCCTCTCACTAACTAAGCCACTCCTTCACTGCACAACTCACTGACTAACTGAGCCACTCCTACACTGCTCTACTCACTCACTCACTGAGCCACTCCTTCACTGCTCCACTCATGAACTAAGCCACTCTTTCACTGCTCCACTCACTCACTCACTTAGGGACTCCTTCACTGCTCCACTCACTAACTAAGCCACTCCTTCACTGCTCCACTCACTCACTAAACACTCCTTACCTGCTCCACTCACTCACTAACTGAGCCACTCCTTCACTGCTCCACTCACTCACTGAGCCACTCCTTCACTGCAGTGCTCCACTCACTCACTAACTGAGCTCTCCTTAACTGCTCCACTCACTCACAGAGCCACTCCTTCACTGCTCCACTCAGTCACTCAATGAACACTCCTTCACTGCTCCACTCACTCACTAACTGAGCCACTCCTTCACTGCTCCACTCACTCACTGAGCCACTCCTTCACTGCTCCACTCACTCACTAACTGAGCCACTCCTTCACTGCTGTACTCACTCACTGAGCCACTCCTTCACTGCTCCACTCACTAACTGAGCCACTCCTTCACTGCTCCACTCACTCACTGATGAGCCACTCCTTCACTACTCTACTCACTGTCTCACTGAGCCACACCTTCACTGCTCCACTCACCTACTCAGCCACTCCTTCACTGCTCTATTCATTCACTTACTGAGCTACTCCTTCATTGCTCCACTCACTCACTGAGGCACTCCTTCATTGCTCCACTCACTCACTGAGCCACTCCTTCACAGCTCCACTCAATCACTCACTGAGCCATTCCTTCACGGTTCCAGTCACTAACTAAGCAACTCCTTCACTGCTCCACTCACTCACTCACTGAGCAACTCCTTCACTGCTCCACTCCCTCACTCACTGAGCCATTCCTTCACTGCTCCACTCACTCACTGATCCACTCCATCACTGCTCCACTCACTCACTAACTGAGCCATTCCATCACGGCTCCACTCACTCACAAAGCCACTCCTTCAATGCTCCACTGACTCACTGAGCCACTCCTTCACTGCTCCACTCACTCACTGAGCCACTCCTTCACAGCTCCACTCACTCACTCACTGAGCCATTCCTTCACTGCTCCACTCACTCACTGACCCACTCCTTCACAGCTCCACTCACTCACTCACTGAGCCATTCCTTCACTGCTCCAGTCACTAACTGAGCAACTCCTTCACTGCTCACTCACTCACTCACTAGCCATTCCTTCACTGCTCCACTCACTCACTGAGCCACTCCTTCACTTCTCCACTCACTAACTGATCCACACCTTCACTGCTCCACTCACTCACTCAGCCACTCCTTCATTGCTCCACTCACTCACTGAGCCACTCCTTCACTGCTCCAGTCACTAACTGAGCAACTCCTTCACTGCTCACTCACTCACTCACTAGCCACTCCTTCACAGCTCCACTCACTCACTAACTGAGCCATTCCTTCATGGCTCCACTCACTCACTAAGCCACTCATTCACTGCTCCACTGACTCACTGAGCCACTCCTTCAGTGCTCCACTCACTCACTAACTGAGCCTCTCCTTCACTGCTCCACTCACTCACTGAGCCACTCCTTCACTCCTCCACTCACTCAGTCATGAGCCACTCCTTCACTGCTCCACTCACTAACTAAGCCACTCCTTCACTGCTCAACTCACTGACTAACTGAGCCACTCCTACACTGCTCTACTCACTCACTCACTGAGACAATCCTTCACTGCTCCACTCACTAACTAAGCCACTCTTTCACTGCTCCACTCACTCACTCATTGAGCCACTCCTTCACTGATCCACTCACTCACTCACTGAGGGACTCCTTCACTGCTTCACTCACTAACTAAGCCTCTCCTTCACTGCTCCACTCACTCACTAAGCCACTCCTTACCTGCTCCACTCACTCACTAACTGAGCCATTCCTTCACTGTTCCACACACTCAATCACTCATCGAGCCACTCCTTCACTGCTCAACTCACTGACTGACTGAGCCACTCCTACACTGCTCTACTCACTCACTCACTGAGCCACTCCTTCACTGCTCCACTCATGAACTAAGCCACTCTTTCGCTGCTCCACTCACTCACTCACTGAGGGACTCCTTCACTGCTCCACTCACTAACTAAGCCACTCCTTCACTGCTCCACTCACTCACTAAACACTCCTTACCTGCTCCACTCACTCACTAACTGAGCCACTCCTTCACTGCTCCACTCACTCACTGAGCCACTCCTTCACTGCAGTGCTCCACTCACTCACTAACTGAGCTCTCCTTAACTGCTCCACTCACTCACAGAGCCACTCCTTCACTGCTCCACTCAGTCACTCAATGAACACTCCTTCACTGCTCCACTCACTCACTAACTGAGCCACTCCTTCACTGCTCCACTCACTCACTGAGCCACTCCTTCACTGCTCCACTCACTCACTAACTGAGCCACTCCTTCACTGCTGTACTCACTCACTGAGCCACTCCTTCACTGCTCCACTCACTAACTGAGCCACTCCTTCACTGCTCCACTCACTCACTGATGAGCCACTCCTTCACTACTCTACTCACTGTCTCACTGAGCCACACCTTCACTGCTCCACTCACCTACTCAGCCACTCCTTCACTGCTCTATTCACTCACTCACTGAGCTACTCCTTCACTGCTCCACTCACTCACTGAGGCACTCCTTCATTGCTCCACTCACTCACTGAGCCACTCCTTCACAGCTCCACTCACTCACTCACTGAGCCATTCCTTCACGGTTCCAGTCACTAACTAAGCAACTCCTTCACTGCTCCACTCACTCACTCACTGAGCAACTCCTTCACTGCTCCACTCCCTCACTCACTGAGCCATTCCTTCACTGCTCCACTCACTCACTGATCCACTCCTTCACTGCTCCACTCACTCACTAACTGAGCCATTCCATCACGGCTCCACTCACTCACAAAGCCACTCCTTCACTGCTCCACTGACTCACTGAGCCACTCCTTCACTGCTCCACTCACTCACTCAGCCACTCCTTCACAGCTCCACTCACTCACTGAGCCACTCCTTCACAGCTCCACTCACTCACTCACTGAGCCACTCCTTCACTGCTCCTGTCACTAACTGAGCAACTCCTTCACTGCTCACTCACTCACTCACTAGCCACTCCTTCACAGCTCCACTCACTCACTAACTGAGCCATTCCTTCATGGCTCCACTCACTCACTCACTGAGGGACTCCTTCACTGCTCCACTCACTAACTAAGCCACTCCTTCACTGCTCCACTCACTCACTAAACACTCCTTACCTGCTCCACTCACTCACTAACTGAGCCACTCCTTCACTGCTCCACTCACTCACTGAGCCACTCCTTCACTGCAGTGCTCCACTCACTCACTAACTGAGCTCTCCTTAACTGCTCCACTCACTCACAGAGCCACTCCTTCACTGCTCCACTCAGTCACTCAATGAACACTCCTTCACTGCTCCACTCACTCACTAACTGAGCCACTCCTTCACTGCTCCACTCACTCACTGAGCCACTCCTTCACTGCTCCACTCACTCACTAACTGAGCCACTCCTTCACTGCTGTACTCACTCACTGAGCCACTCCTTCACTGCTCCACTCACTAACTGAGCCACTCCTTCACTGCTCCACTCACTCACTGATGAGCCACTCCTTCACTACTCTACTCACTGTCTCACTGAGCCACACCTTCACTGCTCCACTCACCTACTCAGCCACTCCTTCACTGCTCTATTCACTCACTCACTGAGCTACTCCTTCACTGCTCCACTCACTCACTGAGGCACTCCTTCATTGCTCCACTCACTCACTGAGCCACTCCTTCACAGCTCCACTCACTCACTCACTGAGCCATTCCTTCACGGTTCCAGTCACTAACTAAGCAACTCCTTCACTGCTCCACTCACTCACTCACTGAGCAACTCCTTCACTGCTCCACTCCCTCACTCACTGAGCCATTCCTTCACTGCTCCACTCACTCACTGATCCACTCCTTCACTGCTCCACTCACTCACTAACTGAGCCATTCCATCACGGCTCCACTCACTCACAAAGCCACTCCTTCACTGCTCCACTGACTCACTGAGCCACTCCTTCACTGCTCCACTCACTCACTCAGCCACTCCTTCACAGCTCCACTCACTCACTGAGCCACTCCTTCACAGCTCCACTCACTCACTCACTGAGCCACTCCTTCACTGCTCCTGTCACTAACTGAGCAACTCCTTCACTGCTCACTCACTCACTCACTAGCCACTCCTTCACTGCTCCACTGACTCACTGAGCCACTCCTTCACTGCTCCAGTCACTAATTGAGCAACTCCTTCAATGCTCCACTCACTCACTCACTGAGCAACTCCTTCACTGCTCCACTCACTCATTAAGCCACTCCTTCACTGCTCCACTGACTCACTGAGCCACTACTTCACTGCTCCACTCACTCACTGATGAGCCACTCCTTCACTACTCTACTCACTGTCTCACTGAGCCACACCTTCACTGCTCCACTCACCTACTCAGCCACTCCTTCACTGCTCCTCTCACTAACTAAGCCACTCCTTCACTGCTCAACTCACTGACTAACTGAGCCACTCCTACACTGCTCTACTCACTCACTCACTGAGCCACTCCTTCACTCCTCCACTCACTCAGTCATGAGCCACTCCTTCACTGCTCCTCTCACTAACTGAGCCACTCCTTCACTGCTCTACTCACTCACTGAGACACTCCTTCACTGCTCCGCTCAGGCACTCACTGAGCCACTCCTTCACTGCTCCACTCACTCAATGATGAGCCACTCCTTCACCACTCTACTCACTGTCTCACTGAGCCACACCTTCACTGCTCCACTCACCTACTCAGCCACTCCTTCACTGCTCTATTCACTCACTCACAGAGCTACTCCTTCACTGCTCCACTCACTCACTGAGGCAATCCTTCTTTGCTCCACTCACTCACTGAGCCACTCCTTCACAGCTCCACTCACTCACTCACTGAGCCATTCCTTCACTGCTCCACTCACTCACTGACCCACTCCTTCACAGCTCCACTCACTCACTCACTGAGCCATTCCTTCACTGCTCCAGTCACTAACTGAGCAACTCCTTCACTGCTCACTCACTCACTCACTAGCCATTCCTTCACTGCTCCACTCACTCACTGAGCCACTCCTTCACTTCTCCACACACTAACTGATCCACACCTTCACTGCTCCACTCACTCACTCAGCCACTCCTTCATTGCTCCACTCACTCACTGAGCCACTCCTTCACAGCTCCACTCACTCACTCACTGAGCCACTCCTTCACTGCTCCTGTCACTAACTGAGCAACTCCTTCACTGCTCACTCACTCACTCACAAGCCACTCCTTCACAGCTCCACTCACTCACTAACTGAGCCATTCCTTCATGGCTCCACTCACTCACTAAGCAACTCCTTCACTGCTCCACTGACTCACTGAGCCACTCCTTCACTGCTCCAGTCACTAATTGAGCAACTCCTTCAATGCTCCACTCACTCACTCACTGAGCAACTCCTTCACTGCTCCACTCACTCATTAAGCCACTCCTTCACTGCTCCACTGACTCACTGAGCCACTACTTCACTGCTCCACTCACTCACTGATGAGCCACTCCTTCACTACTCTACTCACTGTCTCACTGAGCCACACCTTCACTGCTCCACTCACCTACTCAGCCACTCCTTCACTGCTCTATTCACTCACTCACTGAGCCATTCCTTCACTGCTCCACTCACTCACTGATCCACTCCTTCACTGCTCCACTCACTCACTAACTGAGCCACTCCTTCAGTGCTCCACTCACTCACTAACTGAGCCTCTTCTTCACTGCTCCACTCACTCACTGAGCCACTCCTTCACTCCTCCACTCACTCAGTCATGAGCCACTCCTTCACTGCTCCTCTCACTAACTAAGCCACTCCTTCACTGCTCAACTCACTGACTGACTGAGCCACTCCTACACTGCTCTACTCACTCACTCACTGAGCCACTCCTTCACTGCTCCACTCATGAACTAAGCCACTCTTTCACTGCTCCACTCACTCACTCACTGAGGGACTCCTTCACTGCTCCACTCACTAACTAAGCCACTCCTTCACTGCTCCACTCACTCACTAAACACTCCTTACCTGCTCCACTCACTCACTAACTGAGCCACTCCTTCACTGCTCCACTCACTCACTGAGCCACTCCTTCACTGCAGTGCTCCACTCACTCACTAACTGATCCACTCCTTCACTGCTCCACTCACTAACTGAGCCACTCCTTCACTGCTCCACTCACTCACTGATGAGCCACTCCTTCACTACTCTACTCACTGTCTCACTGAGCCACACCTTCACTGCTCCACTCACCTACTCAGCCACTCCTTCACTGCTCTATTCACTCACTCACTGAGCTACTCCTTCACTGCTCCACTCACTCACTGAGGCACTCCTTCATTGCTCCACTCACTCACTGAGCCACTCCTTCACAGCTCCACTCACTCACTCACTGAGCCATTCCTTCACGGTTCCAGTCACTAACTAAGCAACTCCTTCACTGCTCCACTCACTCACTCACTGAGCAACTCCTTCACTGCTCCACTCCCTCACTCACTGAGCCATTCCTTCACTGCTCCACTCACTCACTGATCCACTCCTTCACTGCTCCACTCACTCACTAACTGAGCCATTCCATCACGGCTCCACTCACTCACAAAGCCACTCCTTCACTGCTCCACTGACTCACTGAGCCACTCCTTCACTGCTCCACTCACTCACTGAGCCACTCCTTCACAGCTCCACTCACTCACTCACTGAGCCATTCCTTCACTGCTCCACTTACTCACTGACCCACTCCTTCACAGCTCAACTCACTCACTCACTGAGCCATTCCTTCACTGCTCCAGTCACTAACTGAGCAACTCCTTCACTGCTCACTCACTCACTCACTAGCCATTCCTTCACTGCTCCACTCACTCACTGAGCCACTCCTTCACTTCTCCACTCACTAACTGATCCACACCTTCACTGCTCCACTCACTCACTCAGCCACTCCTTCATTGCTCCACTCACTCACTGAGCCACTCCTTCACAGCTCCACTCACTCACTCACTGAGCCACTCCTTCACTGCTCCTGTCACTAACTGAGCAACTCCTTCACTGCTCACTCACTCACTCACTAGCCACTCCTTCACAGCTCCACTCACTCACTAACTGAGCCATTCCTTCATGGCTCCACTCACTCACTAAGCAACTCCTTTACTGCTCCACTGACTCACTGAGCCACTCCTTCACTTCTCCAGTCACTAATTGAGCAACTCCTTCAATGCTCCACTCACTCACTCACTGAGCAACTCCTTCACTGCTCCACTCACTCATTAAGCCACTCCTTCACTGCTCCACTGACTCACTGAGCCACTACTTCACTGCTCCACTCACTCACTGATGAGCCACTCCTTCACTACTCTACTCACTGTCTCACTGAGCCACACCTTCACTGCTCCACTCACCTACTCAGCCACTCCTTCACTGCTCTATTCACTCACTCACTGAGCCATTCCTTCACTGCTCCACTCACTCACTGATCCACTCCTTCACTGCTCCACTCACTCACTAACTGAGCCACTCCTTCAGTGCTCCACTCACTCACTAACTGAGCCTCTTCTTCACTGCTCCACTCACTCACTGAGCCACTCCTTCACTCCTCCACTCACTCAGTCATGAGCCACTCCTTCACTGCTCCTCTCACTAACTAAGCCACTCCTTCACTGCTCAACTCACTGACTAACTGAGCCACTCCTACACTGCTCTACTCACTCACTCACTGAGCCACTCCTTCACTGCTCCACTCATGAACTAAGCCACTCTTTCACTGCTCCACTCACTCACTCACTGAGGGACTCCTTCACTGCTCCACTCACTAACTAAGCCACTCCTTCACTGCTCCACTCACTCACTAAACACTCCTTACCTGCTCCACTCACTCACTAACTGAGCCACTCCTTCACTGCTCCACTCACTCACTGAGCCACTCCTTCACTGCAGTGCTCCACTCACTCACTAACTGAGCTCTCCTTAACTGCTCCACTCACTCACAGAGCCACTCCTTCACTGCTCCACTCAGTCACTCAATGAACACTCCTTCACTGCTCCACTCACTCACTAACTGAGCCACTCCTTCACTGCTCCACTCACTCACTAAGCCACTCCTTCACTGCTCCACTCACTCACTAACTGAGCCACTCCTTCACTGCTGTACTCACTCACTGAGCCACTCCTTCACTGCTCCACTCACTAACTGAGCCACTCCTTCACTGCTCCACTCACTCACTGATGAGCCACTCCTTCACTACTCTACTCACTGTCTCACTGAGCCACACCTTCACTGCTCCACTCACCTACTCAGCCACTCCTTCACTGCTCTATTCACTCACTCACTGAGCTACTCCTTCACTGCTCCACTCACTCACTGAGGCACTCCTTCATTGCTCCACTCACTCACTGAGCCACTCCTTCACAGCTCCACTCACTCACTCACTGAGCCATTCCTTCACGGTTCCAGTCACTAACTAAGCAACTCCTTCACTGCTCCACTCACTCACTCACTGAGCAACTCCTTCACTGCTCCACTCCCTCACTCACTGAGCCATTCCTTCACTGCTCCACTCACTCACTGATCCACTCCTTCACTGCTCCACTCACTCACTAACTGAGCCATTCCATCACGGCTCCACTCACTCACAAAGCCACTCCTTCACTGCTCCACTGACTCACTGAGCCACTCCTTCACTGCTCCACTCACTCACTCAGCCACTCCTTCACAGCTCCACTCACTCACTGAGCCACTCCTTCACAGCTCCACTCACTCACTCACTGAGCCACTCCTTCACTGCTCCTGTCACTAACTGAGCAACTCCTTCACTGCTCACTCACTCACTCACTAGCCACTCCTTCACAGCTCCACTCACTCACTAACTGAGCCATTCCTTCATGGCTCCACTCACTCACTAAGCAACTCCTTCACTGCTCCACTGACTCACTGAGCCACTCCTTCACTGCTCCAGTCACTAATTGAGCAACTCCTTCAATGCTCCACTCACTCACTCACTGAGCAACTCCTTCACTGCTCCACTCACTCATTAAGCCACTCCTTCACTGCTCCACTGACTCACTGAGCCACTACTTCACTGCTCCACTCACTCACTGATGAGCCACTCCTTCACTACTCTACTCACTGTCTCACTGAGCCACACCTTCACTGCTCCACTCACCTACTCAGCCACTCCTTCACTGCTCCTCTCACTAACTAAGCCACTCCTTCACTGCTCAACTCACTGACTAACTGAGCCACTCCTACACTGCTCTACTCACTCACTCACTGAGCCACTCCTTCACTCCTCCACTCACTCAGTCATGAGCCACTCCTTCACTGCTCCTCTCACTAACTGAGCCACTCCTTCACTGCTCTACTCACTCACTGAGACACTCCTTCACTGCTCCGCTCAGGCACTCACTGAGCCACTCCTTCACTGCTCCACTCACTCAATGATGAGCCACTCCTTCACCACTCTACTCACTGTCTCACTGAGCCACACCTTCACTGCTCCACTCACCTACTCAGCCACTCCTTCACTGCTCTATTCACTCACTCACAGAGCTACTCCTTCACTGCTCCACTCACTCACTGAGGCAATCCTTCTTTGCTCCACTCACTCACTGAGCCACTCCTTCACAGCTCGACTCACTCACTCACTGAGCCATTCCTTCACTGCTCCACTCACTCACTGACCCACTCCTTCACAGCTCCACTCACTCACTCACTGAGCCATTCCTTCACTGCTCCAGTCACTAACTGAGCAACTCCTTCACTGCTCACTCACTCACTCACTAGCCATTCCTTCACTGCTCCACTCACTCACTGAGCCACTCCTTCACTTCTCCACTCACTAACTGATCCACACCTTCACTGCTCCACTCACTCACTCAGCCACTCCTTCATTGCTCCACTCACTCACTGAGCCACTCCTTCACAGCTCCACTCACTCACTCACAGAGCCACTCCTTCACTGCTCCTGTCACTAACTGAGCAACTCCTTCACTGCTCACTCACTCACTCACTAGCCACTCCTTCACAGCTCCACTCACTCACTAACTGAGCCATTCCTTCATGGCTCCATTCACTCACTAAGCAACTCCTTCACTGCTCCACTGACTCACTGAGCCACTCCTTCACTGCTCCAGTCACTAATTGAGCAACTCCTTCAATGCTCCACTCACTCACTCACTGAGCAACTCCTTCACTGCTCCACTCACTCATTAAGCCACTCCTTCACTGCTCCACTGACTCACTGAGCCACTACTTCACTGCTCCACTCACTCACTGATGAGCCACTCCTTCACTACTCTACTCACTGTCTCACTGAGCCACACTTTCACTGCTCCACTCACCTACTCAGCCACTCCTTCACTGCTCTATTCACTCACTCACTGAGCCATTCCTTCACTGCTCCACTCACTCACTGATCCACTCCTTCACTGCTCCACTCACTCACTAACTGAGCCACTCCTTCAGTGCTCCACTCACTCACTAACTGAGCCTCTTCTTCACTGCTCCACTCACTCACTGAGCCACTCCTTCACTCCTCCACTCACTCAGTCATGAGCCACTCCTTCACTGCTCCTCTCACTAACTAAGCCACTCCTTCACTGCTCAACTCACAGACTGACTGAGCCACTCCTACACTGCTCTACTCACTCACTCACTGAGCCACTCCTTCACTGCTCCACTCATGAACTAAGCCACTCTTTCACTGCTCCACTCACTCACTCACTGAGGGACTCCTTCACTGCTCCACTCACTAACTAAGCCACTCCTTCACTGCTCCACTCACTCACTAAACACTCCTTACCTGCTCCACTCACTCACTAACTGAGCCACTCCTTCACTGCTCCAGTCACTAACTGAGCAACTCCTTCACTGCTCCACGCACTCACTCACTGAGCCATTCCTTCACTGCTCCACTCACTCACTGATCCACTCCTTCACTGCTCCACTCACTCACTAACTGAGCCACTCCTTCAGTGCTCCACTCACTCACTAACTGAGCCACTCCTTCAGTGCTCCACTCACTCACTAACTGAGCATCTTTTTCACTGCTCCACTCACTCACTGAGCCACTCCTTCACTCCTCCACTCACTCAGTCATGAGCCACTCCTTCACTGCTCCTCTCACTAACTAAGCCACTCCTTCACTGCTCAACTCACTGACTAACTGAGCCACTCCTACACTGCTCTACTCACTCACTCACTGAGCCACTCCTTCACTGCTCCACTCACTCACTCATTGAGCCTCTCCTTCACTGCTCCACTCACTCACTCACTGAGGGACTCCTTCACTGCTCCACTCACTAACTAAGCCACTCCTTCACTGCTCCACTCACTCACTAAGCCACTCCTTACCTGCTCCACTCACTCACTAACTGAGCCATTCCTTCACTGCTCCACACACTCAATCACGCATCGGGCCACTCCTTCACTGCTCCACTCACTCACTGAGCCACTCCTTCAGTGCTCCACTCAGTCACTAACTTAGCCTCTCCTTCACTGCTCCACTCAGTCACTCAATGAACAATCCATCAATGCTCTACTCACTCACTGAGCCACTCCTTCAGTGCTCCACTCAGTCACTAACTTAGCCTCTCCTTCACTGCTCCACTCACTCACAGAGCCACTCCTTCACTGCTCCACTTAGTCACTCAATGAACACTCCTTCACTGCTCCACTCACTCACTAACTGAGCCACTCCTTCACTGCTCCACTGACTCACTGAGCCACTCCTTCACTGCTCCACTCACTAACTGAGCCACTCCTTCACTGCTCCACTCACTCACTGATGAGCCACTCCTTCACTACTCTACTCACTGTCTCACTGAGCCACACCTTCACTGCTCCACTCACCTACTCAGCCACTCCTTCACTGCTCTATTCACTCACTCACTGAGCTACTCCTTCACTGCTCCACTCACTCACTGAGGCACTCCTTCATTGCTCCACTCACTCACTGAGCCACTCCTTCACTGCTCCACTCACTTACTCACTGAGCAACTCCTTCACTGCTCCACTCACTCACTGATCCACTCCTTCACTGCTCCACTCACTCACTAACTGAGCCATTCCATCACGGCTCCACTCACTCACAAAGCCACTCCTTCACTGCTCCACTGACTCACTGAGCCACTCCTTCACTGCTCCACTCACTCACTGAGCCACTCCTTCACAGCTCCACTCACTCACTCACTGAGCCATTCCTTCACTGCTCCAGTCACTAACTGAGCAACTCCTTCACTGCTCCACTCACTCACTCAATGAGCAACTCCTTCACTGCTCCACTCACTCACTAACTGAGCCACTCCTTCACTGCTCTACTCACTCACTGAGACACTCCTTCACTGCTCCGCTCAGGCACTCACTGAGCCACTCCTTCACTGCTCCACTCACTCAATGATGAGCCACTCCTTCACCACTCTACTCACTGTCTCACTGAGCCACACCTTCACTGCTCCACTCACCTACTCAGCCACTCCTTCACTGCTCTATTCACTCACTCACAGAGCTACTCCTTCACTGCTCCACTCACTCACTGAGGCAATCCTTCATTGCTCCACTCACTCACTGAGCCACTCCTTCACAGCTCCACTCACTCACTCACTGAGCCATTCCTTCACTGCTCCACTCACTCACTGACCCACTCCTTCACAGCTCCACTCACTCACTCACTGAGCCATTCCTTCACTGCTCCAGTCACGAACTGAGCAACTCCTTCACTGCTCACTCACTCACTCACTAGCCATTCCTTCACTGCTCCACTCACTCACTGAGCCACTCCTTCACTTCTCCACTCACTAACTGATCCACACCTTCACTGCTCCACCCACTCACTCAGCCACTCCTTCATTGCTCCACTCACTCACTGAGCCACTCCTTCACAGCTCCACTCACTCACTCACTGAGCCACTCCTTCACTGCTCCTGTCACTAACTGAGCAACTCCTTCACTGCTCACTCACTCACTCACTAGCCACTCCTTCACAGCTCCACTCACTCACTAACTGAGCCATTCCTTCATGGCTCCACTCACTCACTAAGCAACTCCTTCACTGCTCCACTGACTCACTGAGCCACTCCTTCACTGCTCCAGTCACTAATTGAGCAACTCCTTCAATGCTCCACTCACTCACTCACTGAGCAACTCCTTCACTGCTCCACTCACTCATTAAGCCACTCCTTCACTGCTCCACTGACTCACTGAGCCACTACTTCACTTCTCCACTCACTCACTGATGAGCCACTCCTTCACTACTCTACTCACTGTCTCACTGAGTCAAACCTTCACTGCTCCACTCACCTACTCAGCCACTCCTTCACTGCTCTATTCACTCACTCACTGAGCCATTCCTTCACTGCTCCACTCACTCACTGACCCACTCCTTCACTGCTCCACTCACTCACTAACTGAGCCACTCCTTCAGTGCTCCACTCACTAACTAACTGAGCCTCTTCTTCACTGCTCCACTCACTCACTGAGCCACTCCTTCACTCCTCCACTCACTCAGTCATGAGCCACTCCTTCACTGCTCCTCTCACTAACTAAGCCACTCCTTCACTGCTCAACTCACTGACTAACTGAGCCACTCCTACACTGCTCTACTCACTCACTCACTGAGCCACTCCTTCACTGCTCCACTCATGAACTAAGCCACTCTTTCACTGCTCCACTCACTCACTCACTGAGGGACTCCTTCACTGCTCCACTCACTAACTAAGCCACTCCTTCACTGCTCCACTCACTCACTAAACACTCCTTACCTGCTCCACTCACTCACTAACTGAGCCACTCCTTCACTGCTCCACTCACTCACTGAGCCACTCCTTCACTGCAGTGCTCCACTCACTCACTAACTGAGCTCTCCTTAACTGCTCCACTCACTCACAGAGCCACTCCTTCACTGCTCCACTCAGTCACTCAATGAACACTCCTTCTCTGCTCCACTCACTCACTAACTGAGCCACTCCTTCACTGCTCCACTCACTCACTGAGCCACTCCTTCACTGCTCCACTCACTCACTAACTGAGCCACTCCTTCACTGCTGTACTCACTCACTGAGCCACTCCTTCACTGCTCCACTCACTAACTGAGCCACTCCTTCACTGCTCCACTCACTCACTGATGAGCCACTCCTTCACTACTCTACTCACTGTCTCACTGAGCCACACCTTCACTGCTCCACTCACCTACTCAGCCACTCCTTCACTGCTCTATTCACTCACTCACTGAGCTACTCCTTCACTGCTCCACTCACTCACTGAGGCACTCCTTCATTGCTCCACTCACTCACTGAGCCACTCCTTCACAGCTCCACTCACTCACTCACTGAGCCATTCCTTCACGGTTCCAGTCACTAACTAAGCAACTCCTTCACTGCTCCACTCACTCACTCACTGAGCAACTCCTTCACTGCTCCACTCCCTCACCCACTGAGCCATTCCTTCACTGCTCCACTCACTCACTGATCCACTCCTTCACTGCTCCACTCACTCACTAACTGAGCCATTCCATCACGGCTCCACTCACTCACAAAGCCACTCCTTCACTGCTCCACTGACTCACTGAGCCACTCCTTCACTGCTCCACTCACTCGCTGAGCCACTCCTTCACAGCTCCACTCACTCACTCACTGAGCCATTCCTTCACTGCTCCAGTTACTAACTGAGCAACTCCTTCACTGCTCCACTCACTCACTCAATGAGCAACTCCTTCACTGCTCCACTCACTCACTAACTGAGCCACTTCTTCACTGCTCTACTCACTCACTGAGACACTCCTTCACTGCTCCGCTCAGGCACTCACTGAGCCACTCCTTCACTGCTCCACTCACTCACTGATGAGCCACTCCTTCACCACTCTACTCACTGTCTCACTGAGCCACACCTTCACTGCTACACTCACCTACTCAGCCACTCCTTCACTGCTCTATTCACTCACTCACAGAGCTACTCCTTCACTGCTCCACTCACTCACTGAGGCAATCCTTCACTGCTCCACTCACTCACTGAGCCACTCCTTCACTGCAGTGCTCCACTCACTCTCTAACTGAGCTCTCCTTCACTGCTCTACTCACTCACTGAGCCACTCCTTCACTGCTCCACTCAGTCACTCAATGAACACTCCATCACTGCTCTACTCACTCACTGAGCCACTCCTTCAGTGCTCCACTCAGTCACTAACTTAGCCTCTCCTTCACTGCTCCACTCACTCACAGACACTCCTTCACTGCTCCACTCACTCACTAAACACTCCTTACCTGCTCCACTCACTCACCAACTGAGCCACTCCTTCACTGCTCCACTCACTCACTGAGCCACTCCTTCACTGCAGTGCTCCACTCACTCACTAACTGAGCTCTCCTTAACTGCTCCACTCACTCACAGAGCCACTCCTTCACTGCTCCACTCAGTCACTCAATGAACACTCCTTCACTGCTCCACTCACTCACTAACTGAGCCACTCCTTCACTGCTCCACTCACTCACTGAGCCACTCCTTCACTGCTCCACTCACTCACTAACTGAGCCACTCCTTCACTGCTGTACTCACTCACTGAGCCACTCCTTCACTGCTCCACTCACTAACTGAGCCACTCCTTCACTGCTCCACTCACTCACTGATGAGCCACTCCTTCACTACTCTACTCACTGTCTCACTGAGCCACACCTTCACTGCTCCACTCAGCTACTCAGCCACTCCTTCACTGCTCTATTCACTCACTCACTGAGCTACTCCTTCACTGCTCCACTCACTCACTGAGGCACTCCTTCATTGCTCCACTCACTCACTGAGCCACTCCTTCACAGCTCCACTCACTCACTCACTGAGCCATTCCTTCACGGTTCCAGTCACTAACTAAGCAACTCCTTCACTGCTCCACTCACTCACTCACTGAGCAACTCCTTCACTGCTTCACTCCCTCACTCACTGAGCCATTCCTTCACTGCTCCACTCACTCACTGATCCACTCCTTCACTGCTCCACTCACTCACTAACTGAGCCATTCCATCACGGCTCCACTCACTCACAAAGCCACTCCTTCACTGCTCCACTGACTCACTGAGCCACTCCTTCACTGCTCCACTCACTCACTGAGCCACTCCTTCACAGCTCCACTCACTCACTCACTGAGCCATTCCTTCACTGCTCCACTCACTCACTGATCCACTCCTTCACAGCTCCACTCACTCACTCACTGAGCCATTCCTTCACTGCTCCAGTCACTAACTGAGCAACTCCTTCACTGCTCACTCACTCACTCACTAGCCATTCCTTCACTGCTCCACTCACTAACTGAGCCACTCCTTCACTTCTCCACTCACTAACTGATCCACACCTTCACTGCTCCACTCACTCACTCAGCCACTCCTTCATTGCTCCACTCACTCACTGAGCCACTCCTTCAAAGCTCCACTCACTCACTCACTGAGCCACTCCTTCACTGCTCCAGTCACTAACTGAGCAACTCCTTCACTGTTCACTCACTCACTCACTAGCCACTCCTTCACAGCTCCACTCACTCACTAACTGAGCCATTCCTTCATGGCTCCACTCACTCACTAAGCCACTCATTCACTGCTCCACTGACTCACTGAGCCACTCCTTCAGTGCTCCACTCACTCACTAACTGAGCCTCTCCTTCACTGCTCCACTCACTCACTGAGCCACTCCTTCACTCCTCCACTCACTCAGTCATGAGCCACTCCTTCACTGCTCCACTCACTAACTAAGCCACTCCTTCACTGCTCAACTCACTGACTAACTGAGCCACTCCTACACTGCTCTACTCACTCACTCACTGAGACAATCCTTCACTGCTCCACTCACTAACTAAGCCACTCTTTCACTGCTCCACTCACTCACTCATTGAGCCACTCCTTCACTGATCCACTCACTCACTCACTGAGGGACTCCTTCACTGCTTCACTCACTAACTAAGCCTCTCCTTCACTGCTCCCCTCACTCACTAAGCCACTCCTTAACTGCTCCACTCACTCACTAACTGAGCCATTCCTTCACTGTTCCACACACTCAATCACTCATCGAGCCACTCCTTCACTGCTCCACTCACTCACTGAGCCACTCCTTCACTGCAGTGCTCCACTCACTCACTAACTGAGCTCTCCTTCACTGCTCTACTCACTCACTGAGCCACTCCTTCACTGCTCCACTCAGTCACTCAATGAACACTCCATCACTGCTCTACTCACTCACTGAGCCACTCCTTCAGTGCTCCACTCAGTCACTAACTTAGCCTCTCCTTCACTGCTCCACTCACTCACTGAGACACTCCTTCACTGCTCTATTCACTCACTCACTGAGCCATTCCTTCACTGCTCCAGTCACTAACTGAGCAACTCCTTCACTGCTCCACTCACTCACTCACTGAGCAACTCCTTCACTGCTCCACTCACTCATTAAGCCACTCCTTCACTGCTCCACTGACTCACTGAGCCACTACTTCACTGCTCCACTCACTCACTGATGAGCCACTCCTTCACTACTCTACTCACTGTCTCACTGAGCCACACCTTCACTGCTCCACTCACCTACTCAGCCACTCCTTCACTGCTCGATTCACTCACTCACTGAGCCATTCCTTCACTGCTCCAGTCACTAACTGAGCAACTCCTTCACTGCTCCACGCACTCACTCACTGAGCCATTCCTTCACTGCTCCACTCACTCACTGATCCACTCCTTCACTGCTCCACTCACTCACTAACTGAGCCACTCCTTCAGTGCTCCACTCACTCACTAACTGAGCCTCTTTTTCACTGCTCCACTCACTCACTGAGCCACTCCTTCACTCCTCCACTCACTCAGTCATGAGCCACTCCTTCACTGCTCCTCTCACTAACTAAGCCACTCCTTCACTGCTCAACTCACTGACTAACTGAGCCACTCCTACACTGCTCTACTCACTCACTCACTGAGCCACTCCTTCACTCCTCCACTCACTCAGTCATGAGCCACTCCTTCACTGCTCCTCTCACTAACTGAGCCACTCCTTCACTGCTCTACTCACTCACTGAGACACTCCTACACTGCTCCGCTCAGGCACTCACTGAGCCACTCCTTCACTGCTCCACTCACTCAATGATGAGCCACTCCTTCACCACTCTACTCACTGTCTCACTGAGCCACACCTTCACTGCTCCACTCACCTACTCAGCCACTCCTTCACTGCTCTATTCACTCACTCACAGAGCTACTCCTTCACTGCTCCACTCACTCACTGAGGCAATCCTTCATTGCTCCACTCACTCACTGAGCCACTCCTTCACAGCTCCACTCACTCACTCACTGAGCCATTCCTTCACTGCTCCACTCACTCACTGACCCACTCCTTCACAGCTCCACTCACTCACTCACTGAGCCATTCCTTCACTGCTCCAGTCACTAACTGAGCAACTCCTTCACTGCTCACTCACTCACTCACTAGCCATTCCTTCACTGCTCCACTCACTCACTGAGCCACTCCTTCACTTCTCCACTCACTAACTGATCCACACCTTCACTGCTCCACTCACTCACTCAGCCACTCCTTCATTGCTCCACTCACTCACTGAGCCACTCCTTCACAGCTCCACTCACTCACTCACTGAGCCACTCCTTCACTGCTCCTGTCACTAACTGAGCAACTCCTTCACTGCTCACTCACTCACTCACTAGCCACTCCTTCACAGCTCCACTCACTCACTAACTGAGCCATTCCTTCATGGCTCCACTCACTCAGTAAGCAACTCCTTCACTGCTCCACTGACTCACTGAGCCACTCCTTCACTGCTCCAGTCACTAATTGAGCAACTCCTTCAATGCTCCACTCACTCACTCACTGAGCAACTCCTTCACTGCTCCACTCACTCATTAAGCCACTCCTTCACTGCTCCACTGACTCACTGAGCCACTACTTCACTGCTCCACTCACTCACTGATGAGCCACTCCTTCACTACTCTACTCACTGTCTCACTGAGCCACATCTTCACTGCTCCACTCACCTACTCAGCCACTCCTTCACTGCTCTATTCACTCACTCACTGAGCCATTCCTTCACTGCTCCACTCACTCACTGATCCACTCCTTCACTGCTCCACTCACTCACTAACTGAGCCACTCCTTCAGTGCTCCACTCACTCACTAACTGAGCCTCTTCTTCACTGCTCCACTCACTCACTGAGCCACTCCTTCATTCCTCCACTCACTCAGTCATGAGCCACTCCTTCACTGCTCCTCTCACTAACTAAGCCACTCCTTCACTGCTCAACTCACTGACTAACTGAGCCACTCCTACACTGCTCTACTCACTCACTCACTGAGCCACTCCTTCACTGCTCCACTCATGAACTAAGCCACTCTTTCACTGATCCACTCACTCACTAAACACTCCTTACCTGCTCCACTCACTCACTAACTGAGCCACTCCTTCACTGCTCCACTCACTCACTGAGCCACTCCTTCACTGCAGTGCTCCACTCACTCACTAACTGAGCTCTGCTTAACTGCTCCACTCACTCACAGAGCCACTCCTTCACTGCTCCACTCAGTCACTCAATGAACACTCCTTCACTGCTCCACTCACTCACTAACTGAGCCACTCCTTCACTGCTCCACTCACTCACTGAGCCACTCCTTCACTGCTCCACTCACTCACTAACTGAGCCACTCCTTCACTGCTGTACTCACTCACTGAGCCACTCCTTCACTGCTCCACTCACTAACTGAGCCACTCCTTCACTGCTCCACTCACTCACTGATGAGCCACTCCTTCACTACTCTACTCACTGTCTCACTGAGCCACACCTTCACTGCTCCACTCACCTACTCAGCCACTCCTTCACTGCTCTATTCACTCACTCACTGAGCTACTCCTTCACTGCTCCACTCACTCACTGAGGCACTCCTTCATTGCTCCACTCACTCACTGAGCCACTCCTTCACAGCTCCACTCACTCACTCACTGAGCCATTCCTTCACGGTTCCAGTCACTAACTAAGCAACTCCTTCACTGCTCCACTCACTCACTCACTGAGCAACTCCTTCACTGCTCCACTCCCTCACTCACTGAGCCATTCCTTCACTGCTCCACTCACTCACTGATCCACTCCTTCACTGCTCCACTCACTCACTAACTGAGCCATTCCATCACGGCTCCACTCACTCACAAAGCCACTCCTTCACTGCTCCACTGACTCACTGAGCCACTCCTTCACAGCTCCACTCACTCACTCACTGAGCCATTCCTTCACTGCTCCACTCACTCACTGACCCACTCCTTCACAGCTCCACTCACTCACTCACTGAGCCATTCCTTCACTGCTCCAGTCACTAACTGAGCAACTCCTTCACTGCTCACTCACTCACTCACTAGCCATTCCTTCACTGCTCCACTCACTCACTGAGCCACTCCTTCACTTCTCCACTCACTAACTGATCCACACCTTCACTGCTCCACTCACTCACTCAGCCACTCCTTCATTGCTCCACTCACTCACTGAGCCACTCCTTCACAGCTCCACTTACTCACTCACTGAGCCACTCCTTCACTGCTCCTGTCACTAACTGAGCAACTCCTTCACTGCTCACTCACTCACTCACTAGCCACTCCTTCACAGCTCCACTCACTCACGAACTGAGCCATTCCTTCATGGCTCCACTCACTCAGTAAGCAACTCCTTCACTGCTGCACTGACTCACTGAGCCACTCCTTCACTGCTCCAGTCACTAATTGAGCAACTCCTTCAATGCTCCACTCACTCACTCACTGAGCAACTCCTTCACTGCTCCACTCACTCATTAAGCCACTCCTTCACTGCTCCACTGACTCACTGAGCCACTACTTCACTGCTCCACTCACTCACTGATGAGCCACTCCTTCACTACTCTACTCACTGTCTCACTGAGCCACACCTTCACTGCTCCACTCACCTACTCAGCCATTCCTTCACTGCTCCACTCACTCACTGATGCACTCCTTCACTGCTCCACTCACTCACTAACTGAGCCACTCCTTCAGTGCTCCACTCACTCACTAACTGAGCCTCTTCTTCACTGCTCCACTCACTCACTGAGCCACTCCTTCACTCCTCCACTCACTCAGTCATGAGCCACTCCTTCACTGCTCCTCTCACTAACTAAGCCACTCCTTCACTGCTCAACTCACTGACTGACTGAGCCACTCCTACACTGCTCTACTCACTCACTCACTGATCCACTCCTTCACTGCTCCACTCATGAACTAAGCCACTCTTTCACTGCTCCACTCACTCACTCACTGAGGGACTCCTTCACTGCTCCACTCACTAACTAAGCCACTCCTTCACTGCTCCACTCACTCACTAAACACTCCTTACCTGCTCCACTCACTCACTAACTGAGCCACTCCTTCACTGCTCCACTCACTCACTGAGCCACTCCTTCACTGCAGTGCTCCACTCACTCACTAACTGAGCTCTCCTTAACTGCTCCACTCACTCACAGAGCCACTCCTTCACTGCTCCACTCAGTCACTCAATGAACACTCCTTCACTGCTCCACTCACTCACTAACTGAGCCACTCCTTCACTGCTCCACTCACTCACTGAGCCACTCCTTCACTGCTCCACTCACTCACTAACTGAGCCACTCCTTCACTGCTGTACTAACTCACTGAGCCACTCCTTCACTGCTCCACTCACTAACTGAGCCACTCCTTCACTGCTCCACTCACTCACTGATGAGCCACTCCTTCACTACTCTACTCACTGTCTCACTGAGCCACACCTTCACTGCTCCACTCACCTACTCAGCCACTCCTTCACTGGTCTATTCACTCACTCACTGAGCTACTCCTTCACTGCTCCACTCACTCACTGAGGCACTCCTTCATTGCTCCACTCACTCACTGAGCCACTCCTTCACAGCTCCACTCACTCACTCACTGAGCCATTCCTTCACGGTTCCAGTCACTAACTAAGCAACTCCTTCACTGCTCCACTCACTCACTCACTGAGCAACTCCTTCACTGCTCCACTACCTCACTCACTGAGCCATTCCTTCACTGCTCCACTCACTCACTGATCCACTCCTTCACTGCTCCACTCACTCACTAACTGAGCCATTCCATCACGGCTCCACTCACTCACAAAGCCACTCCTTCACTGCTCCACTGACTCACTGAGCCACTCCTTCACTGCTCCACTCACTCAGAGCCACTCCTTCACAGCTCCACTCACTCACTCACTGAGCCATTCCTTCACTGCTCCACTCACTCACTGACCCACTCCTTCACAGCTCCACTCACTCACTCACTGAGCCATTCCTTCACTGCTCCAGTCACTAACTGAGCAACTCCTTCACTGCTCACTCACTCACTCACTAGCCATTCCTTCACTGCTCCACTCACTCACTGAGCCACTCCTTCACTTCTCCACTCACTAACTGATCCACACCTTCACTGCTCCACTCACTCACTCAGCCACTCCTTCATTGCTCCACTCACTCACTGAGCCACTCCTTCACAGCTCCACTCACTCACTCACTGAGCCACTCCTTCACTGCTCCTGTCACTAACTGAGCAACTCCTTCACTGCTCACTCACTCACTCACTAGCCACTCCTTCACAGCTCCACTCACTCACGAACTGAGCCATTCCTTCATGGCTCCACTCACTCAGTCAGCAACTCCTTCACTGCTCCACTGACTCACTGAGCCACTACTTCACTGCTCCACTCACTCACTGATGAGCCACTCCTTCACTACTCTACTCACTGTCTCACTGAGCCACACCTTCACTGCTCCACTCACCTACTCAGCCACTGCTTCACTGCTCTATTCACTCACTCACTGAGCCATTCCTTCACTGCTCCACTCACTCACTGATCCACTCCTTCACTGCTCCACTCACTCACTAACTGAGCCACTCCTTCAGTGCTCCACTCACTCACTAACTGAGCCTCTTCTTCACTGCTCCACTCACTCACTGAGCCACTCCTTCACTCCTCCACTCACTCAGTCATGAGCCACTCCTTCACTGCTCCTCTCACTAACTAAGCCACTCCTTCACTGCTCAACTCACTGACTGACTGAGCCACTCCTACACTGCTCTACTCACTCGCTCACTGATCCACTCCTTCACTGCTCCACTCATGAACTAAGCCACTCTTTCACTGCTCCACTCACTCACTCACTGAGGGACTCCTTCACTGCTCCACTCACTAACTAAGCCACTCCTTCACTGCTCCACTCACTCACTAAACACTCCTTACCTGCTCCACTCACTCACTAACTGAGCCACTCCTTCACTGCTCCACTCACTCACTGAGCCACTCCTTCACTGCAGTGCTCCACTCACTCACTAACTGAGCTCTCCTTAACTGCTCCACTCACTCACAGAGCCACTCCTTCACTGCTCCACTCAGTCACTCAATGAACACTCCTTCACTGCTCCACTCACTCACTAACTGAGCCACTCCTTCACTGCTCCACTCACTCACTGAGCCACTCCTTCACTGCTCCACTCACTCACTAACTGAGCCACTCCTTCACTGCTGTACTCACTCACTGAGCCACTCCTTCACTGCTCCACTCACTAACTGAGCCACTCCTTCACTGCTCCACTCACTCACTGATGAGCCACTCCTTCACTACGCTACTCACTGTCTCACTGAGCCACACCTTCACTGCTCCACTCACCTACTCAGCCACTCCTTCACTGGTCTATTCACTCACTCACTGAGCTACTCCTTCACTGCTCCACTCACTCACTGAGGCACTCCTTCATTGCTCCACTCACTCACTGAGCCACTCCATCACAGCTCCACTCACTCACTCACTGAGCCATTCCTTCACGGTTCCAGTCACTAACTAAGCAACTCCTTCACTGCTCCACTCACTCACTCACTGAGCAACTCCTTCACTGCTCCACTCCCTCACTCACTGAGCCATTCCTTCACTGCTCTACTCACTCACTGATCCACTCCTTCACTGCTCCACTCACTCACTAACTGAGCCATTCCATCGCGGCTCCACTCACTCACAAAGCCACTCCTTCACTGCTCCACTGACTCACTGAGCCACTCCTTCACTGCTCCACTCACTCACTGAGCCACTCCTTCACAGCTCCACTCACTCACTCACTGAGCCATTCCTTCACTGCTCCACTCACTCACTGACCCACTCCTTCACAGCTCCACTCACTCACTCACTGAGCCATTCCTTCACTGCTCCAGTCACTAACTGAGCAACTCCTTCACTGCTCACTCACTCACTCACTAGCCATTCCTTCACTGCTCCACTCACTCACTGAGCCACTCCTTCACTTCTCCACTCACTAACTGATCCACACCTTCACTGCTCCACTCACTCACTCAGCCACTCCTTCATTGCTCCACTCACTCACTGAGCCACTCCTTCAAAGCTCCACTCACTCACTCACTGAGCCACTCCTTCACTGCTCCAGTCACTAACTGAGCAACTCCTTCACTGCTCACTCACTCACTCACTAGCCACTCCTTCAGTGCTCCACTCACTCACTAACTGAGCCTCTCCTTCACTGCTCCAGTCACTAACTGAGCAACTCCTTCACTGCTCACTCACTCACTCACTAGCCACTCCTTCACAGCTCCACTCACTCACTCACTGAGCCATTCCTTCACTGCTCCAGTCACTAACTGAGCAACTCCTTCACTGCTCCACTCACTCACTCACTGAGCAACTCCTTCACTGCTCCACTCACTCATTAAGCCACTCCTTCACTGCTCCACTGACTCACTGAGCCACTACTTCACTGCTCCACTCACTCACTGATGAGCCACTCCTTCACTACTCTACTCACTGTCTCACTGAGCCACACCTTCACTGCTCCACTCACCTACTCAGCTACTCCTTCACTGCTCGATTCACTCACTCACTGAGCCATTCCTTCACTGCTCCAGTCACTAACTGAGCAACTCCTTCACTGCTCCACGCACTCACTCACTGAGCCATTCCTTCACTGCTCCACTCACTCACTGATCCACTCCTTCACTGCTCCACTCACTAACTAAGCCACTCCTTCACTGCTCAACTCACTGATTAACTGAGCCACTCCTACACTGCTCTACTCACTCACTCACTGAGCCACTCCTTCACTCCTCCACTCACTCAGTCATGAGCCACTCCTTCACTGCTCCTCTCACTAACTGAGCCACTCCTTCACTGCTATACTCACTCACTGAGACACTCCTACACTGCTCCGCTCAGGCACTCACTGAGCCACTCCTTCACTGCTCCACTCACTCAATGATGAGCCACTCCTTCACCACTCTACTCACTGTCTCACTGAGCCACACCTTCACTGCTCCACTCACCTACTCAGCCAATCCTTCACTGCTCTATTCACTCACTCACAGAGCTACTCCTTCACTGCTCCACTCACTCACTGAGGCAATCCTTCATTGCTCCACTCACTCACTGAGCCACTCCTTCACAGCTCCACTCACTCACTCACTGAGCCATTCCTTCACTGCTCCACTCACTCACTGACCCACTCCTTCACAGCTCCACTCACTCACTCACTGAGCCATTCCTTCACTGCTCCAGTCACTAACTGAGCAACTCCTTCACTGCTCACTCACTCACTCACTAGCCATTCCTTCACTGCTCCACTCACTCACTGAGCCACTCCTTCACTTCTCCACTCACTAACTGATCCACACCTTAACTCTCCACTCACTCACTCAGCCACTCCTTCATTGCTCCACTCACTCACTGAGCCACTCCTTAACAGCTCCACTCACTCACTCACTGAGCCACTCCTTCACTGCTCCTGTCACTCACTGAGCAACTCCTTCACTGCTCACTCACTCACTCACTAGCCACTCCTTCACAGCTCCACTCACTCACTAACTGAGCCATTCCTTCATGGCTCCACTCACTCAGTAAGCAACTCCTTCACTGCTCCACTGACTCACTGAGCCACTCCTTCACTGCTCCAGTCACTAATTGAGCAACTCCTTCAATGCTCCACTCACTCACTCACTGAGCAACTCCTTCACTGCTCCACTCACTCATTAAGCCACTCCTTCACTGCTCCACTGACTCACTGAGCCACTACTTCACTGCTCCACTCACTCACTGATGAGCCACTCCTTCACTACTCTACTCACTGTCTCACTGAGCCACACCTTCACTGCTCCACTCACCTACTCAGCCACTCCTTCACTGCTCTATTCACTCACTCACTGAGCCATTCCTTCACTGCTCCACTCACTCACTGATCCACTCCTTCACTGCTCCACTCACTCACTAACTGAGCCACTCCTTCAGTGCTCCACTCACTCACTAACTGAGCCTCTTCTTCACTGCTCCACTCACTCACTGAGCCACTCCTTCACTCCTCCACTCACTCAGTCATGAGCCTCTCCTTCACTGCTCCTCTCACTAACTAAGCCACTCCTTCACTGCTCAACTCACTGACTAACTGAGCCACTCCTACACTGCTCTACTCACTCACTCACTGAGCCACTCCTTCACTGCTCCACTCATGAACTAAGCCACTCTTTCACTGCTCCACTCACTCACTCACTGAGGGACTCCTTCACTGCTCCACTCACTAACTAAGCCACTCCTTCACTGCTCCACTCACTCACTAAACACTCCTTACCTGCTCCACTCATTCACTAACTGAGCCACTCCTTCACTGCTCCACTCACTCACTGAGCCACTCCTTCACTGCAGTGCTCCACTCACTCACTAACTGAGCTCTCCTTAACTGCTCCACTCACTCACAGAGCCACTCCTTCACTGCTCCACTCAGTCACTCCATGAACACTCCTTCACTGCTCCACTCACTCACTAACTGAGCCACTCCTTCACTGCTCCACTCACTCACTGAGCCACTCCTTCACTGCTCCACTCACTCACTAACTGAGCCACTCCTTCACTGCTGTACTCACTCACTGAGCCACTCCTTCACTGCTCCACTCACTAACTGAGCCACTCCTTCACTGCTCCACTCACTCACTGATGAGCCACTCCTTCACTACTCTACTCACTGTCTCACTGAGCCACACCTTCACTGCTCCACTCACCTACTCAGCCACTCCTTCACTGCTCTATTCACTCACTCACTGAGCTACTCCTTCACTGCTCCACTCACTCACTGAGGCACTCCTTCATTGCTCCACTCACTCACTGAGCCACTCCTTCACAGCTCCACTCACTCACTCACTGAGCCATTCCTTCACGGTTCCAGTCACTAACTAAGCAACTCCTTCACTGCTCCACTCACTCACTCACTGAGCAACTCCTTCATTGCTCCACTCCCTCACTCACTGAGCCATTCCTTCACTGCTCCACTCACTCACTGATCCACTCCTTCACTGCTCCACTCACTCACTAACTGAGCCATTCCATCACGGCTCCACTCACTCACAAAGCCACTCCTTCACTGCTCCACTGACTCACTGAGCCACTCCTTCACTGCTCCACTCACTCACTGAGCCACTCCTTCACAGCTCCACTCACTCACTCACTGAGCCATTCCTTCACTGCTCCACTCACTCACTGACCCACTCCTTCACAGCTCCACTCACTCACTCACTGAGCCATTCCTTCACTGCTCCAGTCACTAACTGAGCAACTCCTTCACTGCTCACTCACTCACTCACTAGCCATTCCTTCACTGCTCCACTCACTCACTGAGCCACTCCTTCACTTCTCCACTCACTAACTGATCCACACCTTCACTGCTCCACTCACTCACTCAGCCACTCCTTCAATGCTCCACTCACTCACTGAGCCACTCCTTCAAAGCTCCACTCACTCACTCACTGAGCCTCTCCTTCACTGCTCCAGTCACTAACTGAGCAACTCCTTCACTGCTCACTCACTCACTCACTAGCCACTCCTTCATGGCTCCACTCACTCACTAAGCCACTCATTCACTGCTCCACTGACTCACTGAGCCACTCCTTCAGTGCTCCACTCACTCACTAACTGAGCCTCTCCTTCACTGCTCCACTCACTCACTGAGCCACTCCTTCACTCCTCCACTCACTCACTAACTGAGCCACTCCTTCACTGCTCCACTCACTCACTGAGCCACTCCTTCACTGCTCCACTCACTCACTAACTGAGCCACTCCTTCACTGCTGTACTCACTCACTGAGCCACTCCTTCACTGCTCCACTCACTAACTGAGCCACTCCTTCACTGCTCCACTCACTCACTGATGAGCCACTCCTTCACTACTCTACTCACTGTCTCACTGAGCCACACCTTCACTGCTCCACTCACCTACTCAGCCACTCCTTCACTGCTCTATTCACTCACTCACTGAGCTACTCCTTCACTGCTCCACTCACTCACTGAGGCACTCCTTCATTGCTCCACTCACTCACTGAGCCACTCCTTCACAGCTCCACTCACTCACTCACTGAGCCATTCCTTCACGGTTCCAGTCACTAACTAAGCAACTCCTTCACTGCTCCACTCACTCACTCACTGAGCAACTCCTTCACTGCTCCACTCCCTCACTCACTGAGCCATTCCTTCACTGCTCCACTCACTCACTGATCCACTCCTTCACTGCTCCACTCACTCACTAACTGAGCCATTCCATCACGGCTCCACTCACTCACAAAGCCACTCCTTCACTGCTCCACTGACTCACTGAGCCACTCCATCACTGCTCCACTCACTCACTGAGCCACTCCTTCACAGCTCCACTCACTCACTCACTGAGCCATTCCTTCACTGCTCCACTCACTCACTGACCCACTCCTTCACAGCTCCACTCACTCACTCACTGAGCCATTCCTTCACTGCTCCAGTCACGAACTGAGCAACTCCTTCACTGCTCACTCACTCACTCACTAGCCATTCCTTCACTGCTCCACTCACTCACTGAGCCACTCCTTCACTTCTCCACTCACTAACTGATCCACACCTTCACTGCTCCACTCACTCACTCAGCCACTCCTTCATTGCTCCACTCACTCACTGAGCCACTCCTTCACAGCTCCACTCACTCACTCACTGAGCCACTCCTTCACTGCTCCTGTCACTAACTGAGCAACTCCTTCACTGCTCACTCACTCACTCACTAGCCACTCCTTCACAGCTCCACTCACTCACTAACTGAGCCATTCCTTCATGGCTCCACTCACTCACTAAGCAACTCCTTCACTGCTCCACTGACTCACTGAGCCACTCCTTCACTGCTCCAGTCACTAATTGAGCAACTCCTTCAATGCTCCACTCACTCACTCACTGAGCAACTCCTTCACTGCTCCACTCACTCATTAAGCCACTCCTTCACTGCTCCACTGACTCACTGAGCCACTACTTCACTGCTCCACTCATTCACTGATGAGCCACTCCTTCACTACTATACTCACTGTCTCACTGAGCCATACCTTCACTGCTCCACTCACCTACTCAGCCACTCCTTCACTGCTCTATTCACTCACTCACTGAGCCATTCCTTCACTGCTCCACTCACTCACTGATCCACTCCTTCACTGCTCCACTCACTCACTAACTGAGCCACTCCTTCAGTGCTCCACTCACTCACTAACTGAGCCTCTTCTTCACTGCTCCACTCACTCACTGAGCCACTCCTTCACTCCTCCACTCACTCAGTCATGAGCCACTCCTTCACTGCTCCTCTCACTAACTAAGCCACTCCTTCACTGCTCAACTCACTGACTAACTGAGCCACTCCTACACTGCTCTACTCACTCACTCACTGAGCCACTCCTTCACTGCTCCACTCATGAACTAAGCCACTCTTTCACTGCTCCACTCACTCACTCACTGAGGGACTCCTTCACTGCTCCACTCACTAACTAAGCCACTCCTTCACTGCTCCACTCACTCACTAAACACTCCTTACCTGCTCCACTCACTCACTAACTGAGCCACTCCTTCACTGCTCCACTCACTCACTGAGCCACTCCTTCACTGCAGTGCTCCACTCACTCACTAACTGAGTTCTCCTTAACTGCTCCACTCACTCACAGAGCCACTCCTTCACTGCTCCACTCAGTCACTCAATGAACACTCCTTCACTGCTCCACTCACTCACTAACTGAGCCACTCCTTCACTGCTCCACTCACTCACTGAGCCACTCCTTCACTGCTCCACTCACTCACTAACTGAGCCACTCCTTCACTGCTGTACTCACTCACTGAGCCACTCCTTCACTGCTCCACTCACTAACTGAGCCACTCCTTCACTGCTCCACTCACTCACTGATGAGCCACTCCTTCACTACTCTACTCACTGTCTCACTGAGCCACACCTTCACTGCTCCACTCACCTACTCAGCCACTCCTTCACTGCTCTATTCACTCACTCACTGAGCTACTCCTTCACTGCTCCACTCACTCACTGAGGCACTCTTTCATTGCTCCACTCACTCACTGAGCCACTCCTTCACAGCTCCACTCACTCACTCACTGAGCCATTCCTTCACGGTTCCAGTCACTAACTAAGCAACTCCTTCACTGCTCCACTCACTCACTCACTGAGCAACTCCTTCACTGCTCCACTCCCTCACTCACTGAGCCATTCCTTCACTGCTCCACTCACTCACTGATCCACTCCTTCACTGCTCCACTCACTCACTAACTGAGCCATTCCATCACGGCTCCACTCACTCACAAAGCCACTCCTTCACTGCTCCACTGACTCACTGAGCCACTCCTTCACTGCTCCACTCACTCACTGAGCCACTCCTTCACAGCTCCACTCACTCACTCACTGAGCCATTCCTTCACTGCTCCACTCACTCACTGACCCACTCCTTCACAGCTCCACTCACTCACTCACTGAGCCATTCCTTCACTGCTCCAGTCACTAACTGAGCAACTCCTTCACTGCTCACTCACTCACTCACTAGCCATTCCTACACTGCTCCACTCACTCACTGAGCCACTCCTTCACTTCTCCACTCACTAACTGATCCACACCTTCACTGCTCCACTCACTCACTCAGCCACTCCTTCATTGCTCCACTCACTCACTGAGCCACTCCTTCAAAGCTCCACTCACTCACTCACTGAGCCACTCCTTCACAGCTCCAGTCACTAACTGAGCAACTCCTTCACTGCTCACTCACTCACTCACTAGCCACTCCTTCACAGCTCCACTCACTCACTAACTGAGCCATTCCTTCATGGCTCCACTCACTCACTAAGCCACTCATTCACTGCTCCACTGACTCACTGAGCCACTCCTTCAGTGCTCCACTCACTCACTAACTGAGCCTCTCCTTCACTGCTCCACTCACTCACTGAGCCACTCCTTCACTCCTCCACTCACTCAGTCATGAGCCACTCCTTCACTGCTCCACTCACTAACTAAGCCACTCCTTCACTGCTCAACTCACTGACTAACTGAGCCACTCCTACACTGCTCTACTCACTCACTCACTGAGACAATCCTTCACTGCTCCACTCACTAACTAAGCCACTCTTTCACTGCTCCACTCACTCACTCATTGAGCCACTCCTTCACTGATCCACTCACTCACTCACTGAGGGACTCCTTCACTGCTTCACTCACTAACTAAGCCTCTCCTTCACTGCTCCACTCACTCACTAAGCCACTCCTTACCTGCTCCACTCACTCACTAACTGAGCCATTCCTTCACTGTTCCACACACTCAATCACTCATCGAGCCACTCCTTCACTGCTCCACTCACTCACTGAGCCACTCCTTCACTGCAGTGCTCCACTCACTCACAAACTGAGCTCTCCTTCACTGCTCTACTCACTCACTGAGCCACTCCTTCACTGCTCCACTCAGTCACTCAATGAACACTACATCACTGCTCTACTCACTCACTGAGCCACTCCTTCAGTGCTCCACTCAGTCACTAACTTAGCCTCTCCTTCACTGCTCCACTCACTCACTGAGACACTCCTTCACTGCTCTATTCACTCACTCACTGAGCCATTCCTTCACTGCTCCAGTCACTAACTGAGCAACTCCTTCACTGCTCCACTCACTCACTCACTGAGCAACTCCTTCACTGCTCCACTCACTCATTAAGCCACTCCTTCACTGCTCCACTGACTCACTGAGCCACTACTTCACTGCTCCACTCACTCACTGATGAGCCACTCCTTCACTACTCTACTCACTGTCTCACTGAGCCACACCTTCACTGCTCCACTCACTCACTGATCCACTCCTTCACTGCTCCACTCACTCACTAACTGAGCCATTCCATCACGGCTCCACTCACTCACAAAGCCACTCCTTCACTGCTCCACTGACTCACTGAGCCACTCCTTCACTGCTCCACTCACTCACTGAGCCACTCCTTCACAGCTCCACTCACTCACTCACTGAGCCATTCCTTCACTGCTCCACTCACTCACTGACCCACTCCTTCACAGCTCCACTCACTCACTCACTGAGCCATTCCTTCACTGCTCCAGTCACTAACTGAGCAACTCCTTCACTGCTCACTCACTCACTCACTAGCCATTCCTTCACTGCTCCACTCACTCACTGAGCCACTCCTTCACTTCTCCACTCACTAACTGATCCACACCTTCACTGCTCCACTCACTCACTCAGCCACTCCTTCATTGCTCCACTCACTCACTGAGCCACTCCTTCAAAGCTCCACTCACTCACTCACTGAGCCACTCCTTCACTGCTCCAGTCACTAACTGAGCAACTCCTTCACTGCTCACTCACTCACTCACTAGCCACTCCTTCACAGCTCCACTCACTCACTAACTGAGCCATTCCTTCATGGCTCCACTCACTCACTAAGCCACTCATTCACTGCTCCACTGACTCACTGAGCCACTCCTTCAGTGCTCCACTCACTCACTAACTGAGCCTCTCCTTCACTGCTCCAGTCACTAACTGAGCAACTCCTTCACTGCTCACTCACTCACTCACTAGCCACTCCTTCACAGCTCCACTCACTCACTCACTGAGCCATTCCTTCACTGCTCCAGTCACTAACTGAGCAACTCCTTCACTGCTCCACTCACTCACTCACTGAGCAACTCCTTCACTGCTCCACTCACTCATTAAGCCACTCCTTCACTGCTCCACTGACTCACTGAGCCACTACTTCACTGCTCCACTCACTCACTGATGAGCCACTCCTTCACTACTCTACTCACTGTCTCACTGAGCCACACCTTCACTGCTCCACTCACCTACTCAGCTACTCCTTCACTGCTCGATTCACTCACTCACTGAGCCATTCCTTCACTGCTCCAGTCACTAACTGAGCAACTCCTTCACTGCTCCACGCACTGACTCACTGAGCCATTCCTTCACTGCTCCACTCACTCACTGATCCACTCCTTCACTGCTCCACTCACTCACTAACTGAGCCACTTTTTCACTGCTCCACTCACTCACTGAGCCACTCCTTCACTCCTCCACTCACTCAGTCATGAGCCACTCCTTCACTGCTCCTCTCACTAACTAAGCCACTCCTTCACTGCTCAACTCACTGATTAACTGAGCCACTCCTACACTGCTCTACTCACTCACTCACTGAGCCACTCCTTCACTCCTCCACTCACTCAGTCATGAGCCACTCCTTCACTGCTCCTCTCACTAACTGAGCCACTCCTTCACTGCTCTACTCACTCACTGAGACACTCCTACACTGCTCCGCTCAGGCACTCACTGAGCCACTCCTTCACTGCTCCACTCACTCAATGATGAGCCACTCCTTCACCACTCTACTCACTGTCTCACTGAGCCACACCTTCACTGCTCCACTCACCTACTCAGCCACTCCTTCACTGCTCTATTCACTCACTCACAGAGCTACTCCTTCACTGCTCCACTCACTCACTGAGGCAATCCTTCATTGCTCCACTCACTCACTGAGCCACTCCTTCACAGCTCCACTCACTCACTCACTGAGCCATTCCTTCACTGCTCCACTCACTCACTGACCCACTCCTTCACTGCTCCACTCAGTCACTCAATGAACACTACATCACTGCTCTACTCACTCACTGAGCCACTCCTTCAGTGCTCCACTCAGTCACTAACTTAGCCTCTCCTTCACTGCTCCACTCACTCACTGAGACACTCCTTCACTGCTCTATTCACTCACTCACTGAGCCATTCCTTCACTGCTCCAGTCACTAACTGAGCAACTCCTTCACTGCTCCACTCACTCACTCACTGAGCAACTCCTTCACTGCTCCACTCACTCATTAAGCCACTCCTTCACTGCTCCACTGACTCACTGAGCCACTACTTCACTGCTGCACTCACTCACTGATGAGCCACTCCTTCACTACTCTACTCACTGTCTCACTGAGCCACACCTTCACTGCTCCACTCACTCACTGATCCACTCCTTCACTGCTCCACTCACTCACTAACTGAGCCATTCCATCACGGCTCCACTCACTCACAAAGCCACTCCTTCACTGCTCCACTGACTCACTGAGCCACTCCTTCACTGCTCCACTCACTCACTGAGCCACTCCTTCACAGCTCCACTCACTCACTCACTGAGCCATTCCTTCACTGCTCCACTCACTCACTGACCCACTCCTTCACAGCTCCACTCACTCACTCACTGAGCCATTCCTTCACTGCTCCAGTCACTAACTGAGCAACTCCTTCACTGCTCACTCACTCACTCACTAGCCATTCCTTCACTGCTCCACTCACTCACTGAGCCACTCCTTCACTTCTCCACTCACTAACTGATCCACACCTTCACTGCTCCACTCACTCACTCAGCCACTCCTTCATTGCTCCACTCACTCACTGAGCCACTCCTTCAAAGCTCCACTCACTCACTCACTGAGCCACTCCTTCACTGCTCCAGTCACTAACTGAGCAACTCCTTCACTGCTCACTCACTCACTCACTAGCCACTCCTTCACAGCTCCACTCACTCACTAACTGAGCCATTCCTTCATGGCTCCACTCACTCACTAAGCCACTCATTCACTGCTCCACTGACTCACTGAGCCACTCCTTCAGTGCTCCACTCACTCACTAACTGAGCCTCTCCTTCACTGCTCCAGTCACTAACTGAGCAACTCCTTCACTGCTCACTCACTCACTCACTAGCCACTCCTTCACAGCTCCACTCACTCACTCACTGAGCCATTCCTTCACTGCTCCAGTCACTAACTGAGCAACTCCTTCACTGCTCCACTCACTCACTCACTGAGCAACTCCTTCACTGCTCCACTCACTCATTAAGCCACTCCTTCACTGCTCCACTGACTCACTGAGCCACTACTTCACTGCTCCACTCACTCACTGATGAGCCACTCCTTCACTACTCTACTCACTGTCTCACTGAGCCACACCTTCACTGCTCCACTCACCTACTCAGCTACTCCTTCACTGCTCGATTCACTCACTCACTGAGCCATTCCTTCACTGCTCCAGTCACTAACTGAGCAACTCCTTCACTGCCCCACGCACTCACTCACTGAGCCATTCCTTCACTGCTCCACTCACTCACTGATCCACTCCTTCACTGCTCCACTCACTCACTAACTGAGCCACTCCTTCAGTGCTCCACTCACTCACTAACTGAGCCTCTTTTTCACTGCTCCACTCACTCACTGAGCCACTCCTTCACTCCTCCACTCACTCAGTCATGAGCCACTCCTTCACTGCTCCTCTCACTAACTAAGCCACTCCTTCACTGCTCAACTCACTGATTAACTGAGCCACTCCTACACTGCTCTACTCACTCACTCACTGAGCCACTCCTTCACTCCTCCACTCACTCAGTCATGAGCCACTCCTTCACTGCTCCTCTCACTAACTGAGCCACTCCTTCACTGCTCTACTCACTCACTGAGACACTCCTACACTGCTCCGCTCAGGCACTCACTGAGCCACTCCTTCACTGCTCCACTCACTCAATGATGAGCCACTCCTTCACCACTCTACTCACTGTCTCACTGAGCCACACCTTCACTGCTCCACTCACCTACTCAGCCACTCCTTCACTGCTCTATTCACTCACTCACAGAGCTACTCCTTCACTGCTCCACTCACTCACTGAGGCAATCCTTCATTGTTCCACTCACTCACTGAGCCACTCCTTCACAGCTCCACTCACTCACTCACTGAGCCATTCCTTCACTGCTCCACTCACTCACTGACCCACTCCTTCACAGCTCCACTCACTCACTCACTGAGCCATTCCTTCACTGCTCCAGTCACTAACTGAGCAACTCCTTCACTGCTCACTCACTCACTCACTAGCCATTCCTTCACTGCTCCACTCACTCACTGAGCCACTCCTTCACTTCTCCACTCACTAACTGAGCCACACCTTCACTGCTCCACTCACTCACTCAGCCACTCCTTCATTGCTCCACTCACTCACTGAGCCACTCCTTCACAGCTCCACTCACTCATTCACTGAGCCACTCCTTCACTGCTCCTGTCACTCACTGAGCAACTCCTTCACTGCTCACTCACTCACTCACTAGCCACTCCTTCACTGCTCCACTCACTCACTGATCCACTCCTTCACTGCTCCACTCACTCACTAACTGAGCCACTCCTTCAGTGCTCCACTCACTCACTAACTGAGCCTCTTCTTCACTGCTCCACTCACTCACTGAGCCACTCCTTCACTCCTCCACTCACTCAGTCATGAGCCACTCCTTCACTGCTCCTCTCACTAACTAAGCCACTCCTTCACTGCTCAACTCACTGACTAACTGAGCCACTCCTACACTGCTCTACTCACTCACTCACTGAGCCACTCCTTCACTGCTCCACTCATGAACTAAGCCACTCTTTCACTGCTCCACTCACTCACTCACTGAGGGACTCCTTCACTGCTCCACTCACTAACTAAGCCACTCCTTCACTGCTCCACTCACTCACTAAACACTCCTTACCTGCTCCACTCACTCACTAACTGAGCCACTCCTTCACTGCTCCACTCACTCACTGAGCCACTCCTTCACTGCAGTGCTCCACTCACTCACTAACTGAGCTCTCCTTAACTGCTCCACTCACTCACAGAGCCACTCCTTCACTGCTCCACTCAGTCACTCAATGAACACTCCTTCACTGCTCCACTCACTCACTAACTGAGCCACTCCTTCACTGCTCCACTCACTCACTGAGCCACTCCTTCACTGCTCCACTCACTCACTAACTGAGCCACTCCTTCACTGCTGTACTCACTCACTGAGCCACTCCTTCACTGCTCCACTCACTAACTGAGCCACTCCTTCACTGCTCCACTCACTCACTGATGAGCCACTCCTTCACTACTCTACTCACTGTCTCACTGAGCCACACCTTCACTGCTCCACTCACCTACTCAGCCACTCCTTCACTGCTCTATTCACTCACTCACTGAGCTACTCCTTCACTGCTCCACTCACTCACTAGCCATTCCTTCACTGCTCCACTCACTCACTGAGCCACTCCTTCACTTCTCCACTCACTAACTGATCCACACCTTCACTGCTCCACTCACTCACTCAGCCACTCCTTCATTGCTCCACTCACTCACTGAGCCACTCCTTCAAAGCTCCACTCACTCACTCACTGAGCCACTCCTTCACTGCTCCAGTCACTAACTGAGCAACTCCTTCACTGCTCACTCACTCACTCACTAGCCACTCCTTCACAGCTCCACTCACTCACTAAGCCACTCATTCACTGCTCCACTGACTCACTGAGCCACTCCTTCAGTGCTCCACTCACTCACTAACTGAGCCTCTCCTTCACTGCTCCAGTCACTAACTGAGCAACTCCTTCACTGCTCACTCACTCACTCACTAGCCACTCCTTCACAGCTCCACTCACTCACTCACTGAGCCATTCCTTCACTGCTCCAGTCACTAACTGAGCAACTCCTTCACTGCTCCACTCACTCACTCACTGAGCAACTCCTTCACTGCTCCACTCACTCATTAAGCCACTCCTTCACTGCTCCACTGACTCACTGAGCCACTACTTCACTGCTCCACTCACTCACTGATGAGCCACTCCTTCACTACTCTACTCACTGTCTCACTGAGCCACACCTTCACTGCTCCACTCACCTACTCAGCTACTCCTTCACTGCTCGATTCACTCACTCACTGAGCCATTCCTTCACTGCTCCACTCACTCACTGATCCACTCCTTCACTGCTCCACTCACTCACTAACTGAGCCACTCCCTCAGTGCTCCACTCACTCACTAACTGAGCCTCTTTTTCACTGCTCCACTCACTCACTGAGCCACTCCTTCACTCCTCCACTCACTCAGTCATGAGCCACTCCTTCACTGCTCCTCTCACTAACTAAGCCACTCCTTCACTGCTCAACTCACTGATTAACTGAGCCACTCCTACACTGCTCTACTCACTCACTCACTGAGCCACTCCTTCACTCCTCCACTCACTCAGTCATGAGCCACTCCTTCACTGCTCCTCTCACTAACTGAGCCACTCCTTCACTGCTCTACTCACTCACTGAGACACTCCTACACTGCTCCGCTCAGGCACTCACTGAGCCACTCCTTCACTGCTCCACTCACTCAATGATGAGCCACTCCTTCACCACTCTACTCACTGTCTCACTGAGCCACACCTTCACTGCTCCACTCACCTACTCAGCCACTCCTTCACTGCTCTATTCACTCACTCACAGAGCTACTCCTTCACTGCTCCACTCACTCACTGAGGCAATCCTTCATTGCTCCACTCACTCACTGAGCCACTCCTTCACAGCTCCACTCACTCACTCACTGAGCCATTCCTTCACTGCTCCACTCACTCACTGACCCACTCCTTCAGTGCTCCACTCAGTCACTAACTTAGCCTCTCCTTCACTGCTCCACTCACTCACTGAGACACTCCTTCACTGCTCTATTCACTCACTCACTGAGCCATTCCTTCACTGCTCCAGTCACTAACTGAGCAACTCCTTCACTGCTCCACTCACTCACTCACTGAGCAACTCCTTCACTGCTCCACTCACTCATTAAGCCACTCCTTCACTGCTCCACTGACTCACTGAGCCACTACTTCACTGCTGCACTCACTCACTGATGAGCCACTCCTTCACTACTCTACTCACTCACTGAGCCACTCCTTCACAGCTCCACTCACTCACTCACTGAGCCACTCCTTCACAGCTCCACTCACTCACTCACTGAGCCATTCCTTCACTGCTCCAGTCACTAACTGAGCAACTCCTTCACTGCTCACTCACTCACTCACTAGCCATTCCTTCACTGCTCCACTCACTCACTGAGCCACTCCTTCACTTCTCCACTCACTAACTGATCCACACCTTCACTGCTCCACTCACTCACTCAGCCACTCCTTCATTGCTCCACTCACTCACTGAGCCACTCCTTCAAAGCTCCACTCACTCACTCACTGAGCCACTCCTTCACTGCTCCAGTCACTAACTGAGCAACTCCTTCACTGCTCACTCACTCACTCACTAGCCACTCCTTCACAGCTCCACTCACTCACTAACTGAGCCATTCCTTCATGGCTCCACTCACTCACTAAGCCACTCATTCACTGCTCCACTGACTCACTGAGCCACTCCTTCAGTGCTCCACTCACTCACTAACTGAGCCTCTCCTTCACTGCTCCAGTCACTAACTGAGCAACTCCTTCACTGCTCACTCACTCACTCACTAGCCACTCCTTCACAGCTCCACTCACTCACTCACTGAGCCATTCCTTCACTGCTCCAGTCACTAACTGAGCAACTCCTTCACTGCTCCACTCACTCACTCACTGAGCAACTCCTTCACTGCTCCACTCACTCATTAAGCCACTCCTTCACTGCTCCACTGACTCACTGAGCCACTACTTCACTGCTCCACTCACTCACTGATGAGCCACTCCTTCACTACTCTACTCACTGTCTCACTGAGCCACACCTTCACTGCTCCACTCACCTACTCAGCTACTCCTTCACTGCTCGATTCACTCACTCACTGAGCCATTCCTTCACTGCTCCAGTCACTAACTGAGCAACTCCTTCACTGCCCCACGCACTCACTCACTGAGCCATTCCTTCACTGCTCCACTCACTCACTGATCCACTCCTTCACTGCTCCACTCACTCACTAACTGAGCCACTCCTTCAGTGCTCCACTCACTCACTAACTGAGCCTCTTTTTCACTGCTCCACTCACTCACTGAGCCACTCCTTCACTCCTCCACTCACTCAGTCATGAGCCACTCCTTCACTGCTCCTCTCACTAACTAAGCCACTCCTTCACTGCTCAACTCACTGATTAACTGAGCCACTCCTACACTGCTCTACTCACTCACTCACTGAGCCACTCCTTCACTCCTCCACTCACTCAGTCATGAGCCACTCCTTCACTGCTCCTCTCACTAACTGAGCCACTCCTTCACTGCTCTACTCACTCACTGAGACACTCCTACACTGCTCCGCTCAGGCACTCACTGAGCCACTCCTTCACTGCTCCACTCACTCAATGATGAGCCACTCCTTCACCACTCTACTCACTGTCTCACTGAGCCACACCTTCACTGCTCCACTCACCTACTCAGCCACTCCTTCACTGCTCTATTCACTCACTCACAGAGCTACTCCTTCACTGCTCCACTCACTCACTGAGGCAATCCTTCATTGTTCCACTCACTCACTGAGCCACTCCTTCACAGCTCCACTCACTCACTCACTGAGCCATTCCTTCACTGCTCCACTCACTCACTGACCCACTCCTTCACAGCTCCACTCACTCACTCACTGAGCCATTCCTTCACTGCTCCAGTCACTAACTGAGCAACTCCTTCACTGCTCACTCACTCACTCACTAGCCATTCCTTCACTGCTCCACTCACTCACTGAGCCACTCCTTCACTTCTCCACTCACTAACTGAGCCACACCTTCACTGCTCCACTCACTCACTCAGCCACTCCTTCATTGCTCCACTCACTCACTGAGCCACTCCTTCACAGCTCCACTCACTCATTCACTGAGCCACTCCTTCACTGCTCCTGTCACTCACTGAGCAACTCCTTCACTGCTCACTCACTCACTCACTAGCCACTCCTTCACTGCTCCACTCACTCACTGATCCACTCCTTCACTGCTCCACTCACTCACTAACTGAGCCACTCCTTCAGTGCTCCACTCACTCACTAACTGAGCCTCTTCTTCACTGCTCCACTCACTCACTGAGCCACTCCTTCACTCCTCCACTCACTCAGTCATGAGCCACTCCTTCACTGCTCCTCTCACTAACTAAGCCACTCCTTCACTGCTCAACTCACTGACTAACTGAGCCACTCCTACACTGCTCTACTCACTCACTCACTGAGCCACTCCTTCACTGCTCCACTCATGAACTAAGCCACTCTTTCACTGCTCCACTCACTCACTCACTGAGGGACTCCTTCACTGCTCCACTCACTAACTAAGCCACTCCTTCACTGCTCCACTCACTCACTAAACACTCCTTACCTGCTCCACTCACTCACTAACTGAGCCACTCCTTCACTGCTCCACTCACTCACTGAGCCACTCCTTCACTGCAGTGCTCCACTCACTCACTAACTGAGCTCTCCTTAACTGCTCCACTCACTCACAGAGCCACTCCTTCACTGCTCCACTCAGTCACTCAATGAACACTCCTTCACTGCTCCACTCACTCACTAACTGAGCCACTCCTTCACTGCTCCACTCACTCACTGAGCCACTCCTTCACTGCTCCACTCACTCACTAACTGAGCCACTCCTTCACTGCTGTACTCACTCACTGAGCCACTCCTTCACTGCTCCACTCACTAACTGAGCCACTCCTTCACTGCTCCACTCACTCACTGATGAGCCACTCCTTCACTACTCTACTCACTGTCTCACTGAGCCACACCTTCACTGCTCCACTCACCTACTCAGCCACTCCTTCACTGCTCTATTCACTCACTCACTGAGCTACTCCTTCACTGCTCCACTCACTCACTGAGGCACTCCTTCATTGCTCCACTCACTCACTGAGCCACTCCTTCACAGCTCCACTCACTCACTCACTGAGCCATTCCTTCACGGTTCCAGTCACTAACTAAGCAACTCCTTCACTGCTCCACTCACTCACTCACTGAGCAACTCCTTCACTGCTCCACTCCCTCACTCACTGAGCCATTCCTTCACTGCTCCACTCACTCACTGATCCACTCCTTCACTGCTCCACTCACTCACTAACTGAGCCATTCCATCACGGCTCCACTCACTCACAAAGCCACTCCTTCACTGCTCCACTGACTCACTGAGCCACTCCTTCACTGCTCCACTCACTCACTGAGCCACTCCTTCACAGCTCCACTCACTCACTCACTGAGCCATTCCTTCACTGCTCCACTCACTCACTGACCCACTCCTTCACAGCTCCACTCACTCACTCACTGAGCCATTGCTTCACTTCTCCAGTCACGAACTGAGCAACTCCTTCACTGCTCACTCACTCACTCACTAGCCATTCCTTCACTGCTCCACTCACTCACTGAGCCACTCCTTCACTTCTCCACTCACTAACTGATCCACACCTTCACTGCTCCACTCACTCACTCAGCCACTCCTTCATTGCTCCACTCACTCACTGAGCCACTCCTTCACAGCTCCACTCACTCACTCACTGAGCCACTCCTTCACTGCTCACTCACTCACTCACTAGCCACTCCTTCACAGCTCCACTCACTCACTAACTGAGCCATTCCTTCATGGCTCCACTCACTCACTAAGCAACTCCTTCACTGCTCCACTGACTCACTGAGCCACTCCTTCACTGCTCCAGTCACTAATTGAGCAACTCCTTCAATGCTCCACTCACTCACTCACTGAGCAACTCCTTCACTGCTCCACTCACTCATTAAGCCACTCCTTCACTGCTCCACTGACTCACTGAGCCACTACTTCACTGCTCCACTCACTCACTGATGAGCCACTCCTTCACTACTCTACTCACTGTCTCACTGAGCCATACCTTCACTGCTCCACTCACCTACTCAGCCACTCCTTCACTGCTCTATTCACTCACTCACTGAGCCATTCCTTCACTGCTCCACTCACTCACTGATCCACTCCTTCACTGCTCCACTCACTCACTAACTGAGCCACTCCTTTAGTGCTCCACTCACTCACTAACTGAGCCTCTTCTTCACTGCTCCACTCACTCACTGAGCCACTCCTTCACTCCTCCACTCACTCAGTCATGAGCCACTCCTTCACTGCTCCTCTCACTAACTAAGCCACTCCTTCACTGCTCAACTCACTGACTAACTGAGCCACTCCTACACTGCTCTACTCACTCACTCACTGAGCCACTCCTTCACTGCTCCACTCATGAACTAAGCCACTCTTTCACTGCTCCACTCACTCACTCACTGAGGGACTCCTTCACTGCTCCACTCACTAACTAAGCCACTCCTTCACTGCTCCACTCAGTCACTAAACACTCCTTACCTGCTCCACTCACTCACTAACTGAGCCACTCCTTCACTGCTCCACTCACTCACTGAGCCACTCCTTCACTGCAGTGCTCCACTCACTCACTAACTGAGCTCTCCTTAACTGCTCCACTCACTCACAGAGCCACTCCTTCACTGCTCCACTCAGTCACTCAATGAACACTCCTTCACTGCTCCACTCACTCACTAACTGAGCCACTCCTTCACTGCTGTACTCACTCACTGAGCCACTCCTTCACTGCTCCACTCACTAACTGAGCCACTCCTTCACTGCTCCACTCACTCACTGATGAGCCACTCCTTCACTACTCTACTCACTGTCTCACTGAGCCACACCTTCACTGCTCCACTCACCTACTCAGCCACTCCTTCACTGCTCTATTCACTCACTCACTGAGCTACTCCTTCACTGCTCCACTCACTCACTGAGGCACTCCTTCATTGCTCCACTCACTCACTGAGCCACTCCTTCACAGCTCCACTCACTCACTCACTGAGCCATTCCTTCACGGTTCCAGTCACTAACTAAGCAACTCCTTCACTGCTCCACTCACTCACTCACTGAGCAACTCCTTCACTGCTCCACTCCCTCACTCACTGAGCCATTCCTTCACTGCTCCACTCACTCACTGATCCACTCCTTCACTGCTCCACTCACTCACTAACTGAGCCATTCCATCACGGCTCCACTCACTCACAAAGCCACTCCTTCACTGCTCCACTGACTCACTGAGCCACTCCTTCACTGCTCCACTCACTCACTGAGCCACTCCTTCACAGCTCCACTCACTCACTCACTGAGCCATTCCTTCACTGCTCCACTCACTCACTGACCCACTCCTTCACAGCTCCACTCACTCACTCACTGAGCCATTCCTTCACTGCTCCAGTCACTAACTGAGCAACTCCTTCACTGCTCACTCACTCACTCACTAGCCATTCCTACACTGCTCCACTCACTCACTGAGCCACTCCTTCACTTCTCCACTCACTAACTGATCCACACCTTCACTGCTCCACTCACTCACTCAGCCACTCCTTCATTGCTCCACTCACTCACTGAGCCACTCCTTCAAAGCTCCACTCACTCACTCACTGAGCCACTCCTTCACAGCTCCAGTCACTAACTGAGCAACTCCTTCACTGCTCACTCACTCACTTACTAGCCACTCCTTCACAGCTCCACTCACTCACTAACTGAGCCATTCCTTCATGGCTCCACTCACTCACTAAGCCACTCATTCACTGCTCCACTGACTCACTGAGCCACTCCTTCAGTGCTCCACTCACTCACTAACTGAGCCTCTCCTTCACTGCTCCACTCACTCACTGAGCCACTCCTTCACTCCTCCACTCACTCAGTCATGAGCCACTCCTTCACTGCTCAACTCACTGACTAACTGAGCCACTCCTACACTGCTCCACTCACTCACTCATTGAGCCACTCCTTCACTGATCCACTCACTCACTCACTGAGGGACTCCTTCACTGCTTCACTCACTAACTAAGCCTCTCCTTCACTGCTCCACTCACTCACTAAGCCACTCCTTACCTGCTCCACTCACTCACTAACTGAGCCATTCCTTCACTGTTCCACACACTCAATCACTCATCGAGCCACTCCTTCACTGCTCCACTCACTCACTGAGCCACTCCTTCACTGCAGTGCTCCACTCACTCACTAACTGAGCTCTCCTTCACTGCTCTACTCACTCACTGAGCCACTCCTTCACTGCTCCACTCAGTCACTCAATGAACACTACATCACTGCTCTACTCACTCACTGAGCCACTCCTTCAGTGCTCCACTCAGTCACTAACTTAGCCTCTCCTTCACTGCTCCACTCACTCACTGAGACACTCCTTCACTGCTCTATTCACTCACTCACTGAGCCACTCCTTCACTGCTCCAGTCACTAACTGAGCAACTCCTTCACTGCTCCACTCACTCACTCACTGAGCAACTCCTTCACTGCTCCACTCACTCATTAAGCCACTCCTTCACTGCTCCACTGACTCACTGAGCCACTACTTCACTGCTCCACTCACTCACTGATGAGCCACTCCTTCACTACTCTACTCACTGTCTCACTGAGCCACACCTTCACTGCTCCACTCACTCACTGATCCACTCCTTCACTGCTCCACTCACTCACTAACTGAGCCATTCCATCACGGCTCCACTCACTCACAAAGCCACTCCTTCACTGCTCCACTGACTCACTGAGCCACTCCTTCACTGCTCCACTCACTCACTGAGCCACTCCTTCACAGCTCCACTCACTCACTCACTGAGCCATTCCTTCACTGCTCCACTCACTCACTGACCCACTCCTTCACAGCTCCACTCACTCACTCACTGAGCCATTCCTTCACTGCTCCAGTCACTAACTGAGCAACTCCTTCACTGCTCACTCACTCACTCACTACTCATTCCTTCACTGCTCCACTCACTCACTGAGCCACTCCTTCACTTCTCCACTCACTAACTGATCCACACCTTCACTGCTCCACTCACTCACTCAGCCACTCCTTCATTGCTCCACTCACTCACTGAGCCACTCCTTCAAAGCTCCACTCACTCACTCACTGAGCCACTCCTTCACTGCTCCAGTCACTAACTGAGCAACTCCTTCACTGCTCACTCACTCACTCACTAGCCACTCCTTCACAGCTCCACTCACTCACTAACTGAGCCATTCCTTCATGGCTCCACTCACTCACTAAGCAACTCATTCACTGCTCCACTGACTCACTGAGCCACTCCTTCAGTGCTCCACTCACTCACTAACTGAGCCTCTCCTTCACTGCTCCAGTCACTAACTGAGCAACTCCTTCACTGCTCACTCACTCACTCACTAGCCACTCCTTCACAGCTCCACTCACTCACTCACTGAGCCATTCCTTCACTGCTCCAGTCACTAACTGAGCAACTCCTTCACTGCTCCACTCACTCACTCACTGAGCAACTCCTTCACTGCTCCACTCACTCACTGAGCCATTACTTCACTGCTCCACTCACTCACTGATGAGCCACTCCTTCACTACTCTACTCACTGTCTCACTGAGCCACACCTTCACTGCTCCACTCACCTACTCAGCTACTCCTTCACTGCTCGATTCACTCACTCACTGAGCCATTCCTTCACTGCTCCAGTCACTAACTGAGCAACTCCTTCACTGCTCCACGCACTCACTCACTGAGCCATTCCTTCACTGCTCCACTCACTCACTGATCCACTCCTTCACTGCTCCACTCGCTCACTAACTGAGCCACTCCTTCAGTGCTCCACTCACTCACTAACTGAGCCTCTTTTTCACTGCTCCACTCACTCACTGAGCCACTCCTTCACTCCTCCACTCACTCAGTCATGAGCCACTCCTTCACTGCTCCTCTCACTAACTAAGCCACTCCTTCACTGCTCAACTCACTGATTAACTGAGCCACTCCTACACTGCTCTACTCACTCACTCACTGAGCCACTCCTTCACTCCTCCACTCACTCAGTCATGAGCCACTCCTTCACTGCTCCTCTCACTAACTGAGCCACTCCTTCACTGCTCTACTCACTCACTGAGACACTCCTACACTGCTCCGCTCAGGCACTCACTGAGCCACTCCTTCACCACTCTACTCACTGTCTCACTGAGCCACACCTTCACTGCTCCACTCACCTACTCAGCCACTCCTTCACTGCTCTATTCACTCACTCACAGAGCTACTCCTTCACTGCTCCACTCACTCACTGAGGCAATCCTTCATTGCTCCACTCACTCACTGAGCCACTCCTTCACAGCTCCACTCACTCACTCACTGAGCCATTCCTTCACTGCTCCACTCACTCACTGACCCACTCCTTCACAGCTCCACTCACTCACTAACTGAGCCACTCCTTCATTGCTCCACTCACTCACTGAGCCACTCCTTCACAGCTCCACTCACTCACTCACTGAGCCACTCCTTCACTGCTCCTGTCACTCACTGAGCAACTCCTTCACTGCTCACTCACTCACTCACTAGCCACTCCTTCACAGCTCCACTCACTCACTAACTGAGCCATTCCTTCATGGCTCCACTCACTCAGTAAGCAACTCCTTCACTGCTCCACTGACTCACTGAGCCACTCCTTCACTGCTCCAGTCACTAATTGAGCAACTCCTTCAATGCTCCACTCACTCACTCACTGAGCAACTCCTTCACTGCTCCACTCACTCATTAAGCCACGCCTTCACTGCTCCACTGACTCACTGAGCCACTACTTCACTGCTCCACTCACTCACTGATGAGCCACTCCTTCACTACTCTACTCACTGTCTCACTGAGCCACACCTTCACTGCTCCACTCACCTACTCAGCCACTCCTTCACTGCTCTATTCACTCACTCACTGAGCCATTCCTTCACTGCTCCACTCACTCACTGATCCACTCCTTCACTGCTCCACTCACTCACTAACTGAGCCACTCCTTCAGTGCTCCACTCACTCACTAACTGAGCCTCTTCTTCACTGCTCCACTCACTCACTGAGCCACTCCTTCACTCCTCCACTCACTCAGTCATGAGCCACTCCTTCACTGCTCCTCTCACTAACTAAGCCACTCCTTCACTGCTCAACTCACTGACTAACTGAGCCACTCCTACACTGCTCTACTCACTCACTCACTGAGCCACTCCTTCACTGCTCCACTCATGAACTAAGCCACTCTTTCACTGCTCCACTCACTCACTCACTGAGGGACTCCTTCACTGCTCCACTCACTAACTAAGCCACTCCTTCACTGCTCCACTCACTCACTAAACACTCCTTACCTGCTCCACTCACTCACTAACTGAGCCACTCCTTCACTGCTCCACTCACTCACTGAGCCACTCCTTCACTGCAGTGCTCCACTCACTCACTAACTGAGCTCTCCTTAACTGCTCCACTCACTCACAGAGCCACTCGTTCACTGCTCCACTCAGTCACTCAATGAACACTCCTTCACTGCTCCACTCACTCACTAACTGAGCCACTCCTTCACTGCTCCACTCACTCACTGAGCCACTCCTTCACTGCTCCACTCACTCACTAACTGAGCCACTCCTTCACTGCTGTACTCACTCACTGAGCCACTCCTTCACTGCTCCACTCACTAACTGAGCCACTCCTTCACTGCTCCACTCACTCACTGATGAGCCACTCCTTCACTTCTCTACTCACTGTCTCACTGAGCCACACCTTCACTGCTCCACTCACCTACTCAGCCACTCCTTCACTGCTCTATTCACTCACTCACTGAGCTACTCCTTCACTGCTCCACTCACTCACTGAGGCACTCCTTCATTGCTCCACTCACTCACTGAGCCACTCCTTCACAGCTCCACTCACTCACTCACTGAGCCATTCCTTCACGGTTCCAGTCACTAACTAAGCAACTCCTTCACTGCTCCACTCACTCACTCACTGATCCACTCCTTCACGGCTCCACTCACTCACAAAGCCACTCCTTCACTGCTCCACTGACTCACTGAGCCACTCCTTCACTGCTCCACTCACTCACTGAGCCACTCCTTCACAGCTCCACTCACTCACTCACTGAGCCATTCCTTCACTGCTCCACTCACTCACTGACCCACTCTTTCACAGCTCCACTCACTCACTCACTGAGCCATTCCTTCACTGCTCCAGTCACTAACTGAGCAACTCCTTCACTGCTCACTCACTCACTCACTAGCCATTCCTTCACTGCTCCACTCACTCACTGAGCCACTCCTTCACTTCTCCACTCACTAACTGATCCACACCTTCACTGCTCCACTCACTCACTCAGCCACTCCTTCATTGCTCCACTCACTCACTGAGCCACTCCTTCAAAGCTCCACTCACTCACTCACTGAGCCACTCCTTCACTGCTCCAGTCACTAACTGAGCAACTCCTTCACTGCTCACTCACTCACTCACTAGCCACTCCTTCATGGCTCCACTCACTCACTAAGCCACTCATTCACTGCTCCACTGACTCACTGAGCCACTCCTTCAGTGCTCCACTCACTCACTAACTGAGCCTCTCCTTCACTGCTCCACTCACTCACTGAGCCACTCCTTCACTCCTCCACTCACTCAGTCATGAGCCACTCCTTCACAGCTCCACTCACTCACTAACTGAGCCATTCCTTCATGGCTCCACTCACTCAGTAAGCAACTCCTTCACTGCTCCACTGACTCACTGAGCCACTCCTTCACTGCTCCAGTCACTAATTGAGCAACTCCTTCAATGCTCCACTCACTCACTCACTGAGCAACTCCTTCACTGCTCCACTCACTCATTAAGCCACTCCTTCACTGCTCCACTGACTCACTGAGCCACTACTTCACTGCTCCACTCACTCACTGATCAGCCACTCCTTCACTAATCTACTCACTGTCTCACTGAGCCACACCTTCACTGCTCAACTCACCTACTCAGCCACTCCTTCACTGCTCTATTCACTCACTCACTGAGCCATTCCTTCACTGCTCCACTCACACACTGATCCACTCCTTCACTGCTCCACTCACTCACTGATCCACTCCTTCACTGCTCCACTCACTCACTAACTGAGCCACTCCTTCAGTGCTCCACTCACTCACTAACTGAGCCTCTTCTTCACTGCTCCACTCACTCACTGAGCCACTCCTTCACTCCTCCACTCACTCAGTCATGAGCCACTCCTTCACTGCTCCTCTCACTAACTAAGCCACTCCTTCACTGCTCAACTCACTGACTAACTGAGCCACTCCTACACTGCTCTACTCACTCACTCACTGAGCCACTCCTTCACTGCTCCACTCATGAACTAAGCCACTCTTTCACTGCTCCACTCACTCACTCACTGAGGGACTCCTTCACTGCTCCACTCACTAACTAAGCCACTCCTTCACTGCTCCACTCACTCACTAAACACTCCTTACCTGCTCCACTCACTCACTAACTGAGCCACTCCTTCACTGCTCCACTCACTCACTGAGCCACTCCTTCACTGCAGTGCTCCACTCACTCACTAACTGAGCTCTCCTTAACTGCTCCACTCACTCACAGAGCCACTCCTTTACTGCTCCACTCAGTCACTCAATGAACACTCCTTCACTGCTCCACTCACTCACTAACTGAGCCACTCCTTCACTGCTCCACTCACTCACTGAGCCACTCCTTCACTGCTCCACTCACTCACTAACTGAGCCACTCCTTCACTGCTGTACTCACTCACTGAGCCACTCCTTCACTGCTCCACTCACTAACTGAGCCACTCCTTCACTGCTCCACTCACTCACTGATGAGCCACTCCTTCACTACTCTACTCACTGTCTCACTGAGCCACACCTTCACTGCTCCACTCACCTACTCAGCCACTCCTTCACTGCTCTATTCACTCACTCACTGAGCTACTCCTTCACTGCTCCACTCACTCACTGAGGCACTCCTTCATTGCTCCACTCACTCACTGAGCCACTCCTTCACAGCTCCACTCACTCACTCACTGAGCCATTCCTTCACGGTTCCAGTCACTAACTAAGCAACTCCTTCACTGCTCCACTCACTCACTCACTGAGCAACTCCTTCACTGCTCCACTCCCTCACTCACTGAGCCATTCCTTCACTGCTCCACTCACTCACTGATCCACTCCTTCACTGCTCCACTCACTCACTAACTGAGCCATTCCATCACGGCTCCACTCACTCACAAAGCCACTCCTTCACTGCTCCACTGACTCACTGAGCCACTCCTTCACTGCTCCACTCACTCACTGAGCCACTCCTTCACAGCTCCACTCACTCACTCACTGAGCTATTCCTTCACTGCTCCACTCACTCACTGACCCACTCCTTCACAGCTCCACTCACTCACTCACTGAGCCATTCCTTGACTGCTCCAGTCACTAACTGAGCAACTCCTTCACTGCTCACTCACTCACTCACTAGCCATTCCTTCACTGCTCCACTCACTCACTGAGCCACTCCTTCACTTCTCCACTCACTAACTGATCCACACCTTCACTGCTCCACTCACTCACTCAGCCACTCCTTCATTGCTCCACTCACTCACTGAGCCACTCCTTCAAAGCTCCACTCACTCACTCACTGAGCCACTCCTTCACTGCTCCAGTCACTAACTGAGCAACTCCTTCACTGCTCACTCACTCACTCACTAGCCACTCCTTCATGGCTCCACTCACTCACTAAGCCACTCATTCACTGCTCCACTGACTCACTGAGCCACTCCTTCAGTGCTCCACTCACTCACTAACTGAGCCTCTCCTTCACTGCTCCACTCACTCACTGAGCCACTCCTTCACTCCTCCACTCACTCAGTCATGAGCCACTCCTTCACAGCTCCACTCACTCACTAACTGAGCCATTCTTTCATGGCTCCACTCACTCAGTAAGCAACTCCTTCACTGCTCCACTGACTCACTGAGCCACTCCTTCACTGCTCCAGTCACTAATTGAGCAACTCCTTCAATGCTCCACTCACTCACTCACTGAGCAACTCCTTCACAGCTCCACTCACTCACTAACTGAGCCATTCCTTCATGGCTCCACTCACTCATTAAGCCACTCCTTCACTGCTCCACTGACTCACTGAGCCACTACTTCACTGCTCCACTCACTCACTGATGAGCCACTCCTTCACTAATCTACTCACTGTCTCACTGAGCCACACCTTCACTGCTCCACTCACCTACTCAGCCACTCCTTCACTGCTCCACTCACACACTGATCCACTCCTTCACTGCTCCACTCACTCACTAACTGAGCCACTCCTTCAGTGCTCCACTCACTCACTAACTGAGCCTCTTCTTCACTGCTCCACTCACTCACTGAGCCACTCCTTCACTCCTCCACTCACTCAGTCATGAGCCACTCCTTCACTGCTCCTCTCACTAACTAAGCCACTCCTTCACTGCTCAACTCACTGACTAACTGAGCCACTCCTACACTGCTCTACTCACTCACTCACTGAGCCACTCCTTCACTGCTCCACTCATGAACTAAGCCACTCTTTCACTGCTCCACTCACTCACTCACTGAGGGACTCCTTCACTGCTCCACTCACTAACTAAGCCACTCCTTCACTGCTCCACTCACTCACTAAACACTCCTTACCTGCTCCACTCACTCACTAACTGAGCCACTCCTTCACTGCTCCACTCACTCACTGAGCCACTCCTTCACTGCAGTGCTCCACTCACTCACTAACTGAGCTCTCCTTAACTGCTCCACTCACTCACAGAGCCACTCCTTCACTGCTCCACTCAGTCACTCAATGAACACTCCTTCACTGCTCCACTCACTCACTAACTGAGCCACTCCTTCACTGCTCCACTCACTCACTGAGCCACTCCTTCACTGCTCCACTCACTCACTAACTGAGCCACTCCTTCACTGCTGTACTCACTCACTGAGCCACTCCTTCACTGCTCCACTCACTAACTGAGCCACTCCTTCACTGCTCCACTCACTCACTGATGAGCCACTCCTTCACTACTCTACTCACTGTCTCACTGAGCCACACCTTCACTGCTCCACTCACCTACTCAGCCACTCCTTCACTGCTCTATTCACTCACTCACTGAGCTACTCCTTCACTGCTCCACTCACTCACTGAGGCACTCCTTCATTGCTCCACTCACTCACTGAGCCACTCCTTCACAGCTCCACTCACTCACTCACTGAGCCATTCCTTCACGGTTCCAGTCACTAACTAAGCAACTCCTTCACTGCTCCACTCACTCACTCACTGAGCAACTCCTTCACTGCTCCACTCCCTCACTCACTGAGCCATTCCTTCACTGCTCCACTCACTCACTGATCCACTCCTTCACTGCTCCACTCACTCACTAACTGAGCCATTCCATCACGGCTCCACTCACTCACAAAGCCACTCCTTCACTGCTCCACTGACTCACTGAGCCACTCCTTCACTGCTCCACTCACTCACTGAGCCACTCCTTCACAGCTCCACTCACTCACTCACTGAGCCATTCCTTCACTGCTCCACTCACTCACTGACCCACTCCTTCACAGCTCCACTCACTCACTCACTGAGCCATTGCTTCACTTCTCCAGTCACGAACTGAGCAACTCCTTCACTGCTCACTCACTCACTCACTAGCCATTCCTTCACTGCTCCACTCACTCACTGAGCCACTCCTTCACTTCTCCACTCACTAACTGATCCACACCTTCACTGCTCCACTCACTCACTCAGCCACTCCTTCATTGCTCCACTCACTCACTGAGCCACTCCTTCACAGCTCCACTCACTCACTCACTGAGCCACTCCTTCACTGCTCACTCACTCACTCACTAGCCACTCCTTCACAGCTCCACTCACTCACTAACTGAGCCATTCCTTCATGGCTCCACTCACTCACTAAGCAACTCCTTCACTGCTCCACTGACTCACTGAGCCACTCCTTCACTGCTCCAGCCACTAATTGAGCAACTCCTTCAATGCTCCACTCACTCACTCACTGAGCAACTCCTTCACTGCTCCACTCACTCATTAAGCCACTCCTTCACTGCTCCACTGACTCACTGAGCCACTACTTCACTGCTCCACTCACTCACTGATGAGCCACTCCTTCACTACTCTACTCACTGTCTCACTGAGCCATACCTTCACTGCTCCACTCACCTACTCAGCCACTCCTTCACTGCTCTATTCACTCACTCACTGAGCCATTCCTTCACTGCTCCACTCACTCACTGATCCACTCCTTCACTGCTCCACTCACTCACTAACTGAGCCACTCCTTTAGTGCTCCACTCACTCACTAACTGAGCCTCTTCTTCACTGCTCCACTCACTCACTGAGCCACTCCTTCACTCCTCCACTCACTCAGTCATGAGCCACTCCTTCACTGCTCCTCTCACTAACTAAGCCACTCCTTCACTGCTCAACTCACTGACTAACTGAGCCACTCCTACACTGCTCTACTCACTCACTCACTGAGCCACTCCTTCACTGCTCCACTCATGAACTAAGCCACTCTTTCACTGCTCCACTCACTCACTCACTGAGGGACTCCTTCACTGCTCCACTCACTAACTAAGCCACTCCTTCACTGCTCCACTCAGTCACTAAACACTCCTTACCTGCTCCACTCACTCACTAACTGAGCCACTCCTTCACTGCTCCACTCACTCACTGAGCCACTCCTTCACTGCAGTGCTCCACTCACTCACTAACTGAGCTCTCCTTAACTGCTCCACTCACTCACAGAGCCACTCCTTCACTGCTCCACTCAGTCACTCAATGAACACTCCTTCACTGCTCCACTCACTCACTAACTGAGCCACTCCTTCACTGCTGTACTCACTCACTGAGCCACTCCTTCACTGCTCCACTCACTAACTGAGCCACTCCTTCACTGCTCCACTCACTCACTGATGAGCCACTCCTTCACTACTCTACTCACTGTCTCACTGAGCCACACCTTCACTGCTCCACTCACCTACTCAGCCACTCCTTCACTGCTCTATTCACTCACTCACTGAGCTACTCCTTCACTGCTCCACTCACTCACTGAGGCACTCCTTCATTGCTCCACTCACTCACTGAGCCACTCCTTCACAGCTCCACTCACTCACTCACTGAGCCATTCCTTCACGGTTCCAGTCACTAACTAAGCAACTCCTTCACTGCTCCACTCACTCACTCACTGAGCAACTCCTTCACTGCTCCACTCCCTCACTCACTGAGCCATTCCTTCACTGCTCCACTCACTCACTGATCCACTCCTTCACTGCTCCACTCACTCACTAACTGAGCCATTCCATCACGGCTCCACTCACTCACAAAGCCACTCCTTCACTGCTCCACTGACTCACTGAGCCACTCCTTCACTGCTCCACTCACTCACTGAGCCACTCCTTCACAGCTCCACTCACTCACTCACTGAGCCATTCCTTCACTGCTCCACTCACTCACTGACCCACTCCTTCACAGCTCCACTCACTCACTCACTGAGCCATTCCTTCACTGCTCCAGTCACTAACTGAGCAACTCCTTCACTGCTCACTCACTCACTCACTAGCCATTCCTACACTGCTCCACTCACTCACTGAGCCACTCCTTCACTTCTCCACTCACTAACTGATCCACACCTTCACTGCTCCACTCACTCACTCAGCCACTCCTTCATTGCTCCACTCACTCACTGAGCCACTCCTTCAAAGCTCCACTCACTCACTCACTGAGCCACTCCTTCACAGCTCCAGTCACTAACTGAGCAACTCCTTCACTGCTCACTCACTCACTTACTAGCCACTCCTTCACAGCTCCACTCACTCACTAACTGAGCCATTCCTTCATGGCTCCACTCACTCACTAAGCCACTCATTCACTGCTCCACTGACTCACTGAGCCACTCCTTCAGTGCTCCACTCACTCACTAACTGAGCCTCTCCTTCACTGCTCCACTCACTCACTGAGCCACTCCTTCACTCCTCCACTCACTCAGTCATGAGCCACTCCTTCACTGCTCAACTCACTGACTAACTGAGCCACTCCTACACTGCTCCACTCACTCACTCATTGAGCCACTCCTTCACTGATCCACTCACTCACTCACTGAGGGACTCCTTCACTGCTTCACTCACTAACTAAGCCTCTCCTTCACTGCTCCACTCACTCACTAAGCCACTCCTTACCTGCTCCACTCACTCACTAACTGAGCCATTCCTTCACTGTTCCACACACTCAATCACTCATCGAGCCACTCCTTCACTGCTCCACTCACTCACTGAGCCACTCCTTCACTGCAGTGCTCCACTCACTCACTAACTGAGCTCTCCTTCACTGCTCTACTCACTCACTGAGCCACTCCTTCACTGCTCCACTCAGTCACTCAATGAACACTACATCACTGCTCTACTCACTCACTGAGCCACTCCTTCAGTGCTCCACTCAGTCACTAACTTAGCCTCTCCTTCACTGCTCCACTCACTCACTGAGACACTCCTTCACTGCTCTATTCACTCACTCACTGAGCCACTCCTTCACTGCTCCAGTCACTAACTGAGCAACTCCTTCACTGCTCCACTCACTCACTCACTGAGCAACTCCTTCACTGCTCCACTCACTCATTAAGCCACTCCTTCACTGCTCCACTGACTCACTGAGCCACTACTTCACTGCTCCACTCACTCACTGATGAGCCACTCCTTCACTACTCTACTCACTGTCTCACTGAGCCACACCTTCACTGCTCCACTCACTCACTGATCCACTCCTTCACTGCTCCACTCACTCACTAACTGAGCCATTCCATCACGGCTCCACTCACTCACAAAGCCACTCCTTCACTGCTCCACTGACTCACTGAGCCACTCCTTCACTGCTCCACTCACTCACTGAGCCACTCCTTCACAGCTCCACTCACTCACTCACTGAGCCATTCCTTCACTGCTCCACTCACTCACTGACCCACTCCTTCACAGCTCCACTCACTCACTCACTGAGCCATTCCTTCACTGCTCCAGTCACTAACTGAGCAACTCCTTCACTGCTCACTCACTCACTCACTAGCCATTCCTTCACTGCTCCACTCACTCACTGAGCCACTCCTTCACTTCTCCACTCACTAACTGATCCACACCTTCACTGCTCCACTCACTCACTCAGCCACTCCTTCATTGCTCCACTCACTCACTGAGCCACTCCTTCAAAGCTCCACTCACTCACTCACTGAGCCACTCCTTCACTGCTCCAGTCACTAACTGAGCAACTCCTTCACTGCTCACTCACTCACTCACTAGCCACTCCTTCACAGCTCCACTCACTCACTAACTGAGCCATTCCTTCATGGCTCCACTCACTCACTAAGCAACTCATTCACTGCTCCACTGACTCACTGAGCCACTCCTTCAGTGCTCCACTCACTCACTAACTGAGCCTCTCCTTCACTGCTCCAGTCACTAACTGAGCAACTCCTTCACTGCTCACTCACTCACTCACTAGCCACTCCTTCACAGCTCCACTCACTCACTCACTGAGCCATTCCTTCACTGCTCCAGTCACTAACTGAGCAACTCCTTCACTGCTCCACTCACTCACTCACTGAGCAACTCCTTCACTGCTCCACTCACTCACTGAGCCATTACTTCACTGCTCCACTCACTCACTGATGAGCCACTCCTTCACTACTCTACTCACTGTCTCACTGAGCCACACCTTCACTGCTCCACTCACCTACTCAGCTACTCCTTCACTGCTCGATTCACTCACTCACTGAGCCATTCCTTCACTGCTCCAGTCACTAACTGAGCAACTCCTTCACTGCTCCACGCACTCACTCACTGAGCCATTCCTTCACTGCTCCACTCACTCACTGATCCACTCCTTCACTGCTCCACTCGCTCACTAACTGAGCCACTCCTTCAGTGCTCCACTCACTCACTAACTGAGCCTCTTTTTCACTGCTCCACTCACTCACTGAGCCACTCCTTCACTCCTCCACTCACTCAGTCATGAGCCACTCCTTCACTGCTCCTCTCACTAACTAAGCCACTCCTTCACTGCTCAACTCACTGATTAACTGAGCCACTCCTACACTGCTCTACTCACTCACTCACTGAGCCACTCCTTCACTCCTCCACTCACTCAGTCATGAGCCACTCCTTCACTGCTCCTCTCACTAACTGAGCCACTCCTTCACTGCTCTACTCACTCACTGAGACACTCCTACACTGCTCCGCTCAGGCACTCACTGAGCCACTCCTTCACCACTCTACTCACTGTCTCACTGAGCCACACCTTCACTGCTCCACTCACCTACTCAGCCACTCCTTCACTGCTCTATTCACTCACTCACAGAGCTACTCCTTCACTGCTCCACTCACTCACTGAGGCAATCCTTCATTGCTCCACTCACTCACTGAGCCACTCCTTCACAGCTCCACTCACTCACTCACTGAGCCATTCCTTCACTGCTCCACTCACTCACTGACCCACTCCTTCACAGCTCCACTCACTCACTAACTGAGCCACTCCTTCATTGCTCCACTCACTCACTGAGCCACTCCTTCACAGCTCCACTCACTCACTCACTGAGCCACTCCTTCACTGCTCCTGTCACTCACTGAGCAACTCCTTCACTGCTCACTCACTCACTCACTAGCCACTCCTTCACAGCTCCACTCACTCACTAACTGAGCCATTCCTTCATGGCTCCACTCACTCAGTAAGCAACTCCTTCACTGCTCCACTGACTCACTGAGCCACTCCTTCACTGCTCCAGTCACTAATTGAGCAACTCCTTCAATGCTCCACTCACTCACTCACTGAGCAACTCCTTCACTGCTCCACTCACTCATTAAGCCACGCCTTCACTGCTCCACTGACTCACTGAGCCACTACTTCACTGCTCCACTCACTCACTGATGAGCCACTCCTTCACTACTCTACTCACTGTCTCACTGAGCCACACCTTCACTGCTCCACTCACCTACTCAGCCACTCCTTCACTGCTCTATTCACTCACTCACTGAGCCATTCCTTCACTGCTCCACTCACTCACTGATCCACTCCTTCACTGCTCCACTCACTCACTAACTGAGCCACTCCTTCAGTGCTCCACTCACTCACTAACTGAGCCTCTTCTTCACTGCTCCACTCACTCACTGAGCCACTCCTTCACTCCTCCACTCACTCAGTCATGAGCCACTCCTTCACTGCTCCTCTCACTAACTAAGCCACTCCTTCACTGCTCAACTCACTGACTAACTGAGCCACTCCTACACTGCTCTACTCACTCACTCACTGAGCCACTCCTTCACTGCTCCACTCATGAACTAAGCCACTCTTTCACTGCTCCACTCACTCACTCACTGAGGGACTCCTTCACTGCTCCACTCACTAACTAAGCCACTCCTTCACTGCTCCACTCACTCACTAAACACTCCTTACCTGCTCCACTCACTCACTAACTGAGCCACTCCTTCACTGCTCCACTCACTCACTGAGCCACTCCTTCACTGCAGTGCTCCACTCACTCACTAACTGAGCTCTCCTTAACTGCTCCACTCACTCACAGAGCCACTCGTTCACTGCTCCACTCAGTCACTCAATGAACACTCCTTCACTGCTCCACTCACTCACTAACTGAGCCACTCCTTCACTGCTCCACTCACTCACTGAGCCACTCCTTCACTGCTCCACTCACTCACTAACTGAGCCACTCCTTCACTGCTGTACTCACTCACTGAGCCACTCCTTCACTGCTCCACTCACTAACTGAGCCACTCCTTCACTGCTCCACTCACTCACTGATGAGCCACTCCTTCACTTCTCTACTCACTGTCTCACTGAGCCACACCTTCACTGCTCCACTCACCTACTCAGCCACTCCTTCACTGCTCTATTCACTCACTCACTGAGCTACTCCTTCACTGCTCCACTCACTCACTGAGGCACTCCTTCATTGCTCCACTCACTCACTGAGCCACTCCTTCACAGCTCCACTCACTCACTCACTGAGCCATTCCTTCACGGTTCCAGTCACTAACTAAGCAACTCCTTCACTGCTCCACTCACTCACTCACTGAGCAACTCCTTCACTGCTCCACTCCCTCACTCACTGAGCCATTCCTTCACTGCTCCACTCACTCACTGATCCACTCCTTCACGGCTCCACTCACTCACAAAGCCACTCCTTCACTGCTCCACTGACTCACTGAGCCACTCCTTCACTGCTCCACTCACTCACTGAGCCACTCCTTCACAGCTCCACTCACTCACTCACTGAGCCATTCCTTCACTGCTCCACTCACTCACTGACCCACTCTTTCACAGCTCCACTCACTCACTCACTGAGCCATTCCTTCACTGCTCCAGTCACTAACTGAGCAACTCCTTCACTGCTCACTCACTCACTCACTAGCCATTCCTTCACTGCTCCACTCACTCACTGAGCCACTCCTTCACTTCTCCACTCACTAACTGATCCACACCTTCACTGCTCCACTCACTCACTCAGCCACTCCTTCATTGCTCCACTCACTCACTGAGCCACTCCTTCAAAGCTCCACTCACTCACTCACTGAGCCACTCCTTCACTGCTCCAGTCACTAACTGAGCAACTCCTTCACTGCTCACTCACTCACTCACTAGCCACTCCTTCATGGCTCCACTCACTCACTAAGCCACTCATTCACTGCTCCACTGACTCACTGAGACACTCCTTCAGTGCTCCACTCACTCACTAACTGAGCCTCTCCTTCACTGCTCCACTCACTCACTGAGCCACTCCTTCACTCCTCCACTCACTCAGTCATGAGCCACTCCTTCACAGCTCCACTCACTCACTAACTGAGCCATTCCTTCATGGCTCCACTCACTCAGTAAGCAACTCCTTCACTGCTCCACTGACTCACTGAGCCACTCCTTCACTGCTCCAGTCACTAATTGAGCAACTCCTTCAATGCTCCACTCACTCACTCACTGAGCAACTCCTTCACTGCTCCACTCACTCATTAAGCCACTCCTTCACTGCTCCACTGACTCACTGAGCCACTACTTCACTGCTCCACTCACTCACTGATCAGCCACTCCTTCACTAATCTACTCACTGTCTCACTGAGCCACACCTTCACTGCTCAACTCACCTACTCAGCCACTCCTTCACTGCTCTATTCACTCACTCACTGAGCCATTCCTTCACTGCTCCACTCACACACTGATCCACTCCTTCACTGCTCCACTCACTCACTAACTGAGCCACTCCTTCAGTGCTCCACTCACTCACTAACTGAGCCTCTTCTTCACTGCTCCACTCACTCACTGAGCCACTCCTTCACTCCTCCACTCACTCAGTCATGAGCCACTCCTTCACTGCTCCTCTCACTAACTAAGCCACTCCTTCACTGCTCAACTCACTGACTAACTGAGCCACTCCTACACTGCTCTACTCACTCACTCACTGAGCCACTCCTTCACTGCTCCACTCATGAACTAAGCCACTCTTTCACTGCTCCACTCACTCACTCACTGAGGGACTCCTTCACTGCTCCACTCACTAACTAAGCCACTCCTTCACTGCTCCACTCACTCACTAAACACTCCTTACCTGCTCCACTCACTCACTAACTGAGCCACTCCTTCACTGCTCCACTCACTCACTGAGCCACTCCTTCACTGCAGTGCTCCACTCACTCACTAACTGAGCTCTCCTTAACTGCTCCACTCACTCACAGAGCCACTCCTTTACTGCTCCACTCAGTCACTCAATGAACACTCCTTCACTGCTCCACTCACTCACTAACTGAGCCACTCCTTCACTGCTCCACTCACTCACTGAGCCACTCCTTCACTGCTCCACTCACTCACTAACTGAGCCACTCCTTCACTGCTGTACTCACTCACTGAGCCACTCCTTCACTGCTCCACTCACTAACTGAGCCACTCCTTCACTGCTCCACTCACTCACTGATGAGCCACTCCTTCACTACTCTACTCACTGTCTCACTGAGCCACACCTTCACTGCTCCACTCACCTACTCAGCCACTCCTTCACTGCTCTATTCACTCACTCACTGAGCTACTCCTTCACTGCTCCACTCACTCACTGAGGCACTCCTTCATTGCTCCACTCACTCACTGAGCCACTCCTTCACAGCTCCACTCACTCACTCACTGAGCCATTCCTTCACGGTTCCAGTCACTAACTAAGCAACTCCTTCACTGCTCCACTCACTCACTCACTGAGCAACTCCTTCACTGCTCCACTCCCTCACTCACTGAGCCATTCCTTCACTGCTCCACTCACTCACTGATCCACTCCTTCACTGCTCCACTCACTCACTAACTGAGCCATTCCATCACGGCTCCACTCACTCACAAAGCCACTCCTTCACTGCTCCACTGACTCACTGAGCCACTCCTTCACTGCTCCACTCACTCACTGAGCCACTCCTTCACAGCTCCACTCACTCACTCACTGAGCCATTCCTTCACTGCTCCACTCACTCACTGACCCACTCCTTCACAGCTCCACTCACTCACTCACTGAGCCATTCCTTCACTGCTCCAGTCACGAACTGAGCAACTCCTTCACTGCTCACTCACTCACTCACTAGCCATTCCTTCACTGCTCCACTCACTCACTGAGCCACTCCTTCACTTCTCCACTCACTAACTGATCCACACCTTCACTGCTCCACTCACTCACTCAGCCACTCCTTCATTGCTCCACTCACTCACTGAGCCACTCCTTCACAGCTCCACTCACTCACTCACTGAGCCACTCCTTCACTGCTCCTGTCACTAACTGAGCAACTCCTTCACTGCTCACTCACTCACTCACTAGCCACTCCTTCACAGCTCCACTCACTCACTAACTGAGCCATTCCTTCATGGCTCCACTCACTCACTCACTGAGCAACTCCTTCACTGCTCCACTCACTCATTAAGCCACTCCTTCACTGCTCCACTGACTCACTGAGCCACTACTTCACTGCTCCACTCACTCACTGATGAGCCACTCCTTCACTACTCTACTCACTCACTCACTGAGCCACTCCTTCACTGCTCCACTCATGAACTAAGCCACTCTTTCACTGCTCCACTCACTCACTCACTGAGGGACTCCTTCACTGCTCCACTCACTAACTAAGCCACTCCTTCACTGCTCCACTCACTCACTAAACACTCCTTACCTGCTCCACTCACTCACTAACTGAGCCACTCCTTCACTGCTCCACTCACTCACTGAGCCACTCCTTCACTGCAGTGCTCCACTCACTCACTAACTGAGCTCTCCTTAACTGCTCCACTCACTCACAGAGCCACTCGTTCACTGCTCCACTCAGTCACTCAATGAACACTCCTTCACTGCTCCACTCACTCACTAACTGAGCCACTCCTTCACTGCTCCACTCACTCACTTAGCCACTCCTTCACTGCTCCACTCACTCACTAACTGAGCCACTCCTTCACTGCTGTACTCACTCACTGAGCCACTCATTCACTGCTCCACTCACTAACTGAGCCACTCCTTCACTGCTCCACTCACTCACTGATGAGCCACTCCTTCACTTCTCTACTCACTGTCTCACTGAGCCACACCTTCACTGCTCCACTCACCTACTCAGCCACTCCTTCACTGCTCTATTCACTCACTCACTGAGCTACTCCTTCACTGCTCCACTCACTCACTGAGGCACTCCTTCATTGCTCCACTCACTCACTGAGCCACTCCTTCACAGCTCCACTCACTCACTCACTGAGCCATTCCTTCACGGTTCCAGTCACTAACTAAGCAACTCCTTCACTGCTCCACTCACTCACTCACTGAGCAATTCCTTCACTGCTCCACTCCCTCACTCACTGAGCCATTCCTTCACTGCTCCACTCACTCACTGATCCACTCCTTCACTGCTCCACTCACTCACTAACTGAGCCATTCCATCACGGCTCCACTCACTCACAAAGCCACTCCTTCACTGCTCCACTGACTCACTGAGCCACTCCTTCACTGCTCCACTCACTCACTGAGCCACTCCTTCACAGCTCCACTCACTCACTCACTGAGCCATTCCTTCACTGCTCCACTCACTCACTGACCCACTCTTTCACAGCTCCACTCACTCACTCACTGAGCCATTCCTTCACTGCTCCAGTCACTAACTGAGCAACTCCTTCACTGCTCACTCACTCACTCACTAGCCATTCCTTCACTGCTCCACTCACTCACTGAGCCACTCCTTCACTTCTCCACTCACTAACTGATCCACACCTTCACTGCTCCACTCACTCACTCAGCCACTCCTTCATTGCTCCACTCACTCACTGAGCCACTCCTTCAAAGCTCCACTCACTCACTCACTGAGCCACTCCTTCACTGCTCCAGTCACTAACTGAGCAACTCCTTCACTGCTCACTCACTCACTCACTAGCCACTCCTTCATGGCTCCACTCACTCACTAAGCCACTCATTCACTGCTCCACTGACTCACTGAGCCACTCCTTCAGTGCTCCACTCACTCACTAACTGAGCCTCTCCTTCACTGCTCCACTCACTCACTGAGCCACTCCTTCACTCCTCCACTCACTCAGTCATGAGCCACTCCTTCACAGCTCCACTCACTCACTAACTGAGCCATTCCTTCATGGCTCCACTCACTCAGTAAGCAACTCCTTCACTGCTCCACTGACTCACTGAGCCACTCCTTCACTGCTCCAGTCACTAATTGAGCAACTCCTTCAATGCTCCACTCACTCACTCATTAAGCCACTCCTTCACTGCTCCACTGACTCACTGAGCCACTACTTCACTGCTCCACTCACTCACTGATCAGCCACTCCTTCACTAATCTACTCACTGTCTCACTGAGCCACACCTTCACTGCTCAACTCACCTACTCAGCCACTCCTTCACTGCTCTATTCACTCACTCACTGAGCCATTCCTTCACTGCTCCACTCACACACTGATCCACTCCTTCACTGCTCCACTCACTCACTAACTGAGCCACTCCTTCAGTGCTCCACTCACTCACTAACTGAGCCTCTTCTTCACTGCTCCACTCACTCACTGAGCCACTCCTTCACTCCTCCACTCACTCAGTCATGAGCCACTCCTTCACTGCTCCTCTCACTAACTAAGCCACTCCTTCACTGCTCAACTCACTGACTAACTGAGCCACTCCTACACTGCTCTACTCACTCACTCACTGAGCCACTCCTTCACTGCTCCACTCATGAACTAAGCCACTCTTTCACTGCTCCACTCACTCACTCACTGAGGGACTCCTTCACTGCTCCACTCACTAACTAAGCCACTCCTTCACTGCTCCACTCACTCACTAAACACTCCTTACCTGCTCCACTCACTCACTAACTGAGCCACTCCTTCACTGCTCCACTCACTCACTGAGCCACTCCTTCACTGCAGTGCTCCACTCACTCACTAACTGAGCTCTCCTTAACTGCTCCACTCACTCACAGAGCCACTCCTTCACTGCTCCACTCAGTCACTCAATGAACACTCCTTCACTGCTCCACTCACTCACTAACTGAGCCACTCCTTCACTGCTCCACTCACTCACTGAGCCACTCCTTCACTGCTCCACTCACTCACTAACTGAGCCACTCCTTCACTGCTGTACTCACTCACTGAGCCACTCCTTCACTGCTCCACTCACTAACTGAGCCACTCCTTCACTGCTCCACTCACTCACTGATGAGCCACTCCTTCACTACTCTACTCACTGTCTCACTGAGCCACACCTTCACTGCTCCACTCACCTACTCAGCCACTCCTTCACTGCTCTATTCACTCACTCACTGAGCTACTCCTTCACTGCTCCACTCACTCACTGAGGCACTCCTTCATTGCTCCACTCACTCACTGAGCCACTCCTTCACAGCTCCACTCACTCACTCACTGAGCCATTCCTTCACGGTTCCAGTCACTAACTAAGCAACTCCTTCACTGCTCCACTCACTCACTCACTGAGCAACTCCTTCACTGCTCCACTCCCTCACTCACTGAGCCATTCCTTCACTGCTCCACTCATTCACTGATCCACTCCTTCACTGCTCCACTCACTCACTAACTGAGCCATTCCATCACGGCTCCACTCACTCACAAAGCCACTCCTTCACTGCTCCACTGACTCACTGAGCCACTCCTTCACTGCTCCACTCACTCACTGAGCCACTCCTTCACAGCTCCACTCACTCACTCACTGAGCCATTCCTTCACTGCTCCACTCACTCACTGACCCACTCCTTCACAGCTCCACTCACTCACTCACTGAGCCATTCCTTCACTGCTCCAGTCACGAACTGAGCAACTCCTTCACTGCTCACTCACTCACTCACTAGCCATTCCTTCACTGCTCCACTCACTCACTGAGCCACTCCTTCACTTCTCCACTCACTAACTGATCCACACCTTCACTGCTCCACTCACTCACTCAGCCACTCCTTCATTGCTCCACTCACTCACTGAGCCACTCCTTCACAGCTCCACTCACTCACTCACTGAGCCACTCCTTCACTGCTCCTGTCACTAACTGAGCAACTCCTTCACTGCTCACTCACTCACTCACTAGCCACTCCTTCACAGCTCCACTCACTCACTAACTGAGCCATTCCTTCATGGCTCCACTCACTCACTCACTGAGCAACTCCTTCACTGCTCCACTCACTCATTAAGCCACTCCTTCACTGCTCCACTGACTCACTGAGCCACTACTTCACTGCTCCACTCACTCACTGATGAGCCACTCCTTCACTACTCTACTCACTGTCTCACTGAGCCATACCTTCACTGCTCCACTCACCTACTCAGCCACTCCTTCACTGCTCTATTCACTCACTCACTGAGCCATTCCTTCACTGCTCCACTCACTCACTGATCCACTCCTTCACTGCTCCACTCACTCACTAACTGAGCCACTCCTTCAGTGCTCCACTCACTCACTAACTGAGCCTCTTCTTCACTGCTCCACTCACTCACTGAGCCACTCCTTCACTCCTCCACTCACTCAGTCATGAGCCACTCCTTCACTGCTCCTCTCACTAACTAAGCCACTCCTTCACTGCTCAACTCACTGACTAACTGAGCCACTCCTACACTGCTCTACTCACTCACTCACTGAGCCACTCCTTCACTGCTCCACTCATGAACTAAGCCACTCTTTCACTGCTCCACTCACTCACTCACTGAGGGACTCCTTCACTGCTCCACTCACTAAGTAAGCCACTCCTTCACTGCTCCACTCACTCACTAAACACTCCTTACCTGCTCCACTCACTCACTAACTGAGCCACTCCTTCACTGCAGTGCTCCACTCACTCACTAACTGAGCTCTCCTTAACTGCTCCACTCACTCACTGAGCCACTCCTTCACTGCAGTGCTCCACTCACTCACTAACTGAGCTCTCCTTAACTGCTCCACTCACTCACAGAGCCACTCCTTCACTGCTCCACTCAGTCACTCAATGAACACTCCTTCACTGCTCCACTCACTCACTAACTGAGCCACTCCTTCACTGCTCCACTCACTCACTGAGCCACTCCTTCACTGCTCCACTCACTCACTAACTGAGCCACTCCTTCACTGCTGTACTCACTCACTGAGCCACTCCTTCACTGCTCCACTCACTAACTGAGCCACTCCTTCACTGCTCCACTCACTCACTGATGAGCCACTCCTTCACTACTCTACTCACTGTCTCACTGAGCCACACCTTCACAGCTCCACTCACCTACTCAGCCACTCCTTCACTGCTCTATTCACTCACTCACTGAGCTACTCCTTCACTGCTCCACTCACTCACTGAGGCACTCCTTCATTGCTCCACTCACTCACTGAGCCACTCCTTCACAGCTCCACTCACTCACTCACTGAGCCATTCCTTCACGGTTCCAGTCACTAACTAAGCAACTCCTTCACTGCTCCACTCACTCACTCACTGAGCAACTCCTTCACTGCTCCACTCCCTCACTCACTGAGCCATTCCTTCACTGCTCCACTCACTCACTGATCCACTCCTTCACTGCTCCACTCACTCACTAACTGAGCCATTCCATCACGGCTCCACTCACTCACAAAGCCACTCCTTCACTGCTCCACTGACTCACTGAGCCACTCCTTCACTGCTCCACTCACTCACTGAGCCACTCCTTCACAGCTCCACTCACTCACTCACTGAGCCATTCCTTCACTGCTCCACTCACTCACTGACCCACTCCTTCACAGCTCCACTCACTCACTCACTGAGCCATTCCTTCACTGCTCCAGTCACTAACTGAGCAACTCCTTCACTGCTCACTCACTCACTCACTAGCCATTCCTACACTGCTCCACTCACTCACTGAGCCACTCCTTCACTTCTCCACTCACTAACTGATCCACACCTTCACTGCTCCACTCACTCACTCAGCCACTCCTTCATTGCTCCACTCACTCACTGAGCCACTCCTTCAAAGCTCCACTCACTCACTCACTGAGCCACTCCTTCACAGCTCCAGTCACTAACTGAGCAACTCCTTCACTGCTCACTCACTCACTCACTAGCCACTCCTTCACAGCTCCACTCACTCACTAACTGAGCCATTCCTTCATGGATCCACTCACTCACTAAGCCACTCATTCACTGCTCCACTGACTCACTGAGCCACTCCTTCAGTGCTCCACTCACTCACTAACTGAGCCTCTCCTTCACTGCTCCACTCACTCACTGAGCCACTCCTTCACTCCTCCACTCACTCAGTCATGAGCCACTCCTTCACTGCTCAACTCACTGACTAACTGAGCCACTCCTACACTGCTCTACTCACTCACTCACTGAGACAATCCTTCACTGCTCCACTCACTAACTAAGCCACTCTTTCACTGCTCCACTCACTCACTCATTGAGCCACTCCTTCACTGATCCACTCACTCACTCACTGAGGGACTCCTTCACTGCTTCACTCACTAACTAAGCCTCTCCTTCACTGCTCCAGTCACTCACTAAGCCACTCCTTACCTGCTCCACTCACTCACTAACTGAGCCATTCCTTCACTGTTCCACACACTCAATCACTCATCGAGCCACTCCTTCACTGCTCCACTCACTCACTGAGCCACTCCTTCACTGCAGTGCTCCACTCACTCACTAACTGAGCTCTCCTTCACTGCTCTACTCACTCACTGAGCCACTCCTTCACTGCTCCACTCAGTCACTAACTTAGCCTCTCCTTCACTGCTCCACTCACTCACTGAGACACTCCTTCACTGCTCTATTCACTCACTCACTGAGCCATTCCTTCACTGCTCCAGTCACTAACTGAGCAACTCCTTCACTGCTCCACTCACTCACTCACTGAGCAACTCCTTCACTGCTCCACTCACTCACTGATGAGCCACTCCTTCACTACTCTACTCACTGTCTCACTGAGCCACACCTTCACTGCTCCACTCACCTACTCAGCCACTCCTTCACTGCTCGATTCACTCACTCACTGAGCCATTTCTTCACTGCTCCAGTCACTAACTGAGCAACTCCTTCACTGCTCCACGCACTCACTCACTGAGCCATTCCTTCACTGCTCCACTCACTCACTGATCCACTCCTTCACTGCTCCACTCACTCACTAACTGAGCCACTCCTTCAGTGCTCCACTCACTCACTAACTGAGCCTCTTTTTCACTGCTCCACTCACTCACTGAGCCACTCCTTCACTCCTCCACTCACTCAGTCATGAGCCACTCCTTCACTGCTCCTCTCACTAAGCCACTCCTTCACTGCTCAACTCACTGACTAACTGAGCCACTCCTACACTGCTCTACTCACTCACTCACTGAGCCACTCCTTCACTCCTCCACTCACTCAGTCATGAGCAACTCCTTCACTGCTCCTCTCACTAACTGAGCCACTCCTTCACTGCTCTACTCACTCACTGAGACACTCCTACACTGCTCCGCTCAGGCACTCACTGAGCCACTCCTTCACTGCTCCACTCACTCAATGATGAGCCACTCCTTCACCACTCTACTCACTGTCTCACTGAGCCACACCTTCACTGCTCCACTCACCTACTCAGCCACTCCTTCACTGCTCTATTCACTCACTCACAGAGCTACTCCTTCACTGCTCCACTCACTCACTGAGGCAATCCTTCATTGCTCCACTCACTCACTGAGCCACTCCTTCACAGCTCCACTCACTCACTCACTGAGCCATTCCTTCACTGCTCCACTCACTCACTGACCCACTCCTTCACAGCTCCACTCACTCACTCACTGAGCCATTCCTTCACTGCTCCAGTCACTAACTGAGCAACTCCTTCACTGCTCACTCACTCACTCACTAGCCATTCCTTCACTGCTCCACTCACTCACTGAGCCACTCCTTCACTTCTCCACTCACTAACTGATCCACACCTTCACTGCTCCACTCACTCACTCAGCCACTCCTTCATTGCTCCACTCACTCACTGAGCCACTCCTTCACAGCTCCACTCACTCACTCACTGAGCCACTCCTTCACTGCTCCTGTCACTAACTGAGCAACTCCTTCACTGCTCACTCACTCACTCACTAGCCACTCCTTCACAGCTCCACTCACTCACTAACTGAGCCATTCCTTCATGGCTCCACTCACTCAGTAAGCAATTCCTTCACTGCTCCACTGACTCACTGAGCCACTCCTTCACTGCTCCAGTCACTAATTGAGCAACTCCTTCAATGCTCCACTCACTCACTCACTGAGCAACTCCTTCACTGCTCCACTCACTCATTAAGCCACTCCTTCACTGCTCCACTGACTCACTGAGCCACTACTTCACTGCTCCACTCACTCACTGATGAGCCACTCCTTCACTACTCTACTCACTGTCTCACTGAGCCACACCTTCACTGCTCCACTCACTCATTAAGCCACTCCTTCACTGCTCCACTGACTCACTGAGCCATTCCTTCACTGCTCCACTCACTCACTGATCCACTCCTTCACTGCTCCACTCACTCACTAACTGAGCCATTCCATCACGGCTCCACTCACTCACAAAGCCACTCCTTCACTGCTCCACTGACTCACTGAGCCACTCCTTCACTGCTCCACTCACTCACTGAGCCACTCCTTCACAGCTCCACTCACTCACTCACTGAGCCATTCCTTCACTGCTCCACTCACTCACTGACCCACTCTTTCACAGCTCCACTCACTCACTCACTGAGCCATTCCTTCACTGCTCCAGTCACTAACTGAGCAACTCCTTCACTGCTCACTCACTCACTCACTAGCCATTCCTTCACTGCTCCACTCACTCACTGAGCCACTCCTTCACTTCTCCACTCACTAACTGATCCACACCTTCACTGCTCCACTCACTCACTCAGCCACTCCTTCATTGCTCCACTCACTCACTGAGCCACTCCTTCAAAGCTCCACTCACTCACTCACTGAGCCACTCCTTCACTGCTCCAGTCACTAACTGAGCAACTCCTTCACTGCTCACTCACTCACTCACTAGCCACTCCTTCATGGCTCCACTCACTCACTAAGCCACTCATTCACTGCTCCACTGACTCACTGAGCCACTCCTTCAGTGCTCCACTCACTCACTAACTGAGCCTCTCCTTCACTGCTCCACTCACTCACTGAGCCACTCCTTCACTCCTCCACTCACTCAGTCATGAGCCACTCCTTCACAGCTCCACTCACTCACTAACTGAGCCATTCCTTCATGGCTCCACTCACTCAGTAAGCAACTCCTTCACTGCTCCACTGACTCACTGAGCCACTCCTTCACTGCTCCAGTCACTAATTGAGCAACTCCTTCAATGCTCCACTCACTCACTCACTGAGCAACTCCTTCACTGCTCCACTCACTCATTAAGCCACTCCTTCACTGCTCCACTGACTCACTGAGCCACTACTTCACTGCTCCACTCACTCACTGATGAGCCACTCCTTCACTAATCTACTCACTGTCTCACTGAGCCACACCTTCACTGCTCAACTCACCTACTCAGCCACTCCTTCACTGCTCTATTCACTCACTCACTGAGCCATTCCTTCACTGCTCCACTCACACACTGATCCACTCCTTCACTGCTCCACTCACTCACTAACTGAGCCACTCCTTCAGTGCTCCACTCACTCACTAACTGAGCCTCTTCTTCACTGCTCCACTCACTCACTGAGCCACTCCTTCACTCCTCCACTCACTCAGTCATGAGCCACTCCTTCACTGCTCCTCTCACTAACTAAGCCACTCCTTCACTGCTCAACTCACTGACTAACTGAGCCACTCCTACACTGCTCTACTCACTCACTCACTGAGCCACTCCTTCACTGCTCCACTCATGAACTAAGCCACTCTTTCACTGCTCCACTCACTCACTCACTGAGGGACTCCTTCACTGCTCCACTCACTAACTAAGCCACTCCTTCACTGCTCCACTCACTCACTAAACACTCCTTACCTGCTCCACTCACTCACTAACTGAGCCACTCCTTCACTGCTCCACTCACTCACTGAGCCACTCCTTCACTGCAGTGCTCCACTCACTCACTAACTGAGCTCTCCTTAACTGCTCCACTCACTCACAGAGCCACTCCTTCACTGCTCCACTCAGTCACTCAATGAACACTCCTTCACTGCTCCACTCACTCACTAACTGAGCCACTCCTTCACTGCTCCACTCACTCACTGAGCCACTCCTTCACTGCTCCACTCACTCACTAACTGAGCCACTCCTTCACTGCTGTACTCACTCACTGAGCCACTCCTTCACTGCTCCACTCACTAACTGAGCCACTCCTTCACTGCTCCACTCACTCACTGATGAGCCACTCCTTCACTACTCTACTCACTGTCTCACTGAGCCACACCTTCACTGCTCCACTCACCTACTCAGCCACTCCTTCACTGCTCTATTCACTCACTCACTGAGCTACTCCTTCACTGCTCCACTCACTCACTGAGGCACTCCTTCATTGCTCCACTCACTCACTGAGCCACTCCTTCACAGCTCCACTCACTCACTCACTGAGCCATTCCTTCACGGTTCCAGTCACTAACTAAGCAACTCCTTCACTGCTCCACTCACTCACTCACTGAGCAACTCCTTCACTGCTCCACTCCCTCACTCACTGAGCCATTCCTTCACTGCTCCACTCACTCACTGATCCACTCCTTCACTGCTCCACTCACTCACTAACTGAGCCATTCCATCACGGCTCCACTCACTCACAAAGCCACTCCTTCACTGCTCCACTGACTCACTGAGCCACTCCTTCACTGCTCCACTCACTCACTGAGCCACTCCTTCACAGCTCCACTCACTCACTCACTGAGCCATTCCTTCACTGCTCCACTCACTCACTGACCCACTCCTTCACAGCTCCACTCACTCACTCACTGAGCCATTCCTTCACTGCTCCAGTCACGAACTGAGCAACTCCTTCACTGCTCACTCACTCACTCACTAGCCATTCCTTCACTGCTCCACTCACTCACTGAGCCACTCCTTCACTTCTCCACTCACTAACTGATCCACACCTTCACTGCTCCACTCACTCACTCAGCCACTCCTTCATTGCTCCACTCACTCACTGAGCCACTCCTTCACAGCTCCACTCACTCACTCACTGAGCCACTCCTTCACTGCTCCTGTCACTAACTGAGCAACTCCTTCACTGCTCACTCACTCACTCACTAGCCACTCCTTCACAGCTCCACTCACTCACTAACTGAGCCATTCCTTCATGGCTCCACTCACTCACTCACTGAGCAACTCCTTCACTGCTCCACTCACTCATTAAGCCACTCCTTCACTGCTCCACTGACTCACTGAGCCACTACTTCACTACTCTACTCACTGTCTCACTGAGCCATACCTTCACTGCTCCACTCACCTACTCAGCCACTCCTTCACTGCTCTATTCACTCACTCACTGAGCCATTCCTTCACTGCTCCACTCACTCACTGATCCACTCCTTCACTGCTCCACTCACTCACTAACTGAGCCACTCCTTCAGTGCTCCACTCACTCACTAACTGAGCCTCTTCTTCACTGCTCCACTCACTCACTGAGCCACTCCTTCACTCCTCCACTCACTCAGTCATGAGCCACTCCTTCACTGCTCCTCTCACTAACTAAGCCACTCCTTCACTGCTCAACTCACTGACTAACTGAGCCACTCCTACACTGCTCTACTCACTCACTCACTGAGCCACTCCTTCACTGCTCCACTCATGAACTAAGCCACTCTTTCACTGCTCCACTCACTCACTCACTGAGGGACTCCTTCACTGCTCCACTCACTAACTAAGCCACTCCTTCACTGCTCCACTCACTCACTAAACACTCCTTACCTGCTCCACTCACTCACTAACTGAGCCACTCCTTCACTGCAGTGCTCCACTCACTCACTAACTGAGCTCTCCTTAACTGCTCCACTCACTCACTGAGCCACTCCTTCACTGCAGTGCTCCACTCACTCACTAACTGAGCTCTCCTTAACTGCTCCACTCACTCACAGAGCCACTCCTTCACTGCTCCACTCAGTCACTCAATGAACACTCCTTCACTGCTCCACTCACTCACTAACTGAGCCACTCCTTCACTGCTCCACTCACTCACTGAGCCACTCCTTCACTGCTCCACTCACTCACTAACTGAGCCACTCCTTCACTGCTGTACTCACTCACTGAGCCACTCCTTCACTGCTCCACTCACTAACTGAGCCACTCCTTCACTGCTCCACTCACTCACTGATGAGCCACTCCTTCACTACTCTACTCACTGTCTCACTGAGCCACACCTTCACAGCTCCACTCACCTACTCAGCCACTCCTTCACTGCTCTATTCACTCACTCACTGAGCTACTCCTTCACTGCTCCACTCACTCACTGAGGCACTCCTTCATTGCTCCACTCACTCACTGAGCCACTCCTTCACAGCTCCACTCACTCACTCACTGAGCCATTCCTTCACGGTTCCAGTCACTAACTAAGCAACTCCTTCACTGCTCCACTCACTCACTCACTGAGCAACTCCTTCACTGCTCCACTCCCTCACTCACTGAGCCATTCCTTCACTGCTCCACTCACTCACTGATCCACTCCTTCACTGCTCCACTCACTCACTAACTGAGCCATTCCATCACGGCTCCACTCACTCACAAAGCCACTCCTTCACTGCTCCACTGACTCACTGAGCCACTCCTTCACTGCTCCACTCACTCACTGAGCCACTCCTTCACAGCTCCACTCACTCACTCACTGAGCCATTCCTTCACTGCTCCACTCACTCACTGACCCACTCCTTCACAGCTCCACTCACTCACTCACTGAGCCATTCCTTCACTGCTCCAGTCACTAACTGAGCAACTCCTTCACTGCTCACTCACTCACTCACTAGCCATTCCTACACTGCTCCACTCACTCACTGAGCCACTCCTTCACTTCTCCACTCACTAACTGATCCACACCTTCACTGCTCCACTCACTCACTCAGCCACTCCTTCATTGCTCCACTCACTCACTGAGCCACTCCTTCAAAGCTCCACTCACTCACTCACTGAGCCACTCCTTCACAGCTCCAGTCACTAACTGAGCAACTCCTTCACTGCTCACTCACTCACTCACTAGCCACTCCTTCACAGCTCCACTCACTCACTAACTGAGCCATTCCTTCATGGCTCCACTCACTCACTAAGCCACTCATTCACTGCTCCACTGACTCACTGAGCCACTCCTTCAGTGCTCCACTCACTCACTAAATGAGCCTCTCCTTCACTGCTCCACTCACTCACTGAGCCACTCCTTCACTCCTCCACTCACTCAGTCATGAGCCACTCCTTCACTGCTCAACTCACTGACTAACTGAGCCACTCCTACACTGCTCTACTCACTCACTCACTGAGACAATCCTTCACTGCTCCACTCACTAACTAAGCCACTCTTTCACTGCTCCACTCACTCACTCATTGAGCCACTCCTTCACTGATCCACTCACTCACTCACTCACTGAGGGACTCCTTCACTGCTTCACTCACTAACTAAGCCTCTCCTTCACTGCTCCAGTCACTCACTAAGCCACTCCTTACCTGCTCCACTCACTCACTAACTGAGCCATTCCTTCACTGTTCCACACACTCAATCACTCATCGAGCCACTCCTTCACTGCTCCACTCACTCACTGAGCCACTCCTTCACTGCAGTGCTCCACTCACTCACTAACTGAGCTCTCCTTCACTGCTCTACTCACTCACTGAGCCACTCCTTCACTGCTCCACTCAGTCACTAACTTAGCCTCTCCTTCACTGCTCCACTCACTCACTGAGACACTCCTTCACTGCTCTATTCACTCACTCACTGAGCCATTCCTTCACTGCTCCAGTCACTAACTGAGCAACTCCTTCACTGCTCCACTCACTCACTCACTGAGCAACTCCTTCACTGCTCCACTCACTCATTAAGCCACTCCTTCACTGCTCCACTCACTCACTGATGAGCCACTCCTTCACTACTCTACTCACTGTCTCACTGAGCCACACCTTCACTGCTCCACTCACCTACTCAGCCACTCCTTCACTGCTCGATTCACTCACTCACTGAGCCATTTCTTCACTGCTCCAGTCACTAACTGAGCAACTCCTTCACTGCTCCACGCACTCACTCACTGAGCCATTCCTTCACTGCTCCACTCACTCACTGATCCACTCCTTCACTGCTCCACTCACTCACTAACTGAGCCACTCCTTCAGTGCTCCACTCACTCACTAACTGAGCCTCTTTTTCACTGCTCCACTCACTCACTGAGCCACTCCTTCACTCCTCCACTCACTCAGTCATGAGCCACTCCTTCACTGCTCCTCTCACTAACTAAGCCACTCCTTCACTGCTCAACTCACTGACTAACTGAGCCACTCCTACACTGCTCTACTCACTCACTCACTGAGCCACTCCTTCACTCCTCCACTCACTCAGTCATGAGCCACTCCTTCACTGCTCCTCTCACTAACTGAGCCACTCCTTCACTGCTCTACTCACTCACTGAGACACTCCTACACTGCTCCGCTCAGGCACTCACTGAGCCACTCCTTCACTGCTCCACTCACTCAATGATGAGCCACTCCTTCACCACTCTACTCACTGTCTCACTGAGCCACACCTTCACTGCTCCACTCACCTACTCAGCCACTCCTTCACTGCTCTATTCACTCACTCACAGAGCTACTCCTTCACTGCTCCACTCACTCACTGAGGCAATCCTTCATTGCTCCACTCACTCACTGAGCCACTCCTTCACAGCTCCACTCACTCACTCACTGAGCCATTCCTTCACTGCTCCACTCACTCACTGACCCACTCCTTCACAGCTCCACTCACTCACTCACTGAGCCATTCCTTCACTGCTCCAGTCACTAACTGAGCAACTCCTTCACTGCTCACTCACTCACTCACTAGCCATTCCTTCACTGCTCCACTCACTCACTGAGCCACTCCATCACTTCTCCACTCACTAACTGATCCACACCTTCACTGCTCCACTCACTCACTCAGCCACTCCTTCATTGCTCCACTCACTCACTGAGCCACTCCTTCACAGCTCCACTCACTCACTCACTGAGCCACTCCTTCACTGCTCCTGTCACTAACTGAGAAACTCCTTCACTGCTCACTCACTCACTCACTAGCCACTCCTTCACAGCTCCACTCACTCACTAACTGAGCCATTCCTTCATGGCTCCACTCACTCAGTAAGCAATTCCTTCACTGCTCCACTGACTCACTGAGCCACTCCTTCACTGCTCCAGTCACTAATTGAGCAACTCCTTCAATGCTCCACTCACTCACTCACTGAGCAACTCCTTCACTGCTCCACTCACTCATTAAGCCACTCCTTCACTGCTCCACTGACTCACTGAGCCACTACTTCACTGCTCCACTCACTCACTGATGAGCCACTCCTTCACTACTCTACTCACTGTCTCACTGAGCCACACCTTCACTGCTCCACTCACCTACTCAGCCACTCCTTCACTGCTCTATTCACTCACTCACTGAGCCATTCCTTCACTGCTCCACTCACTCACTGATCCACTCCTTCACTGCTCCACTCACTCACTAACTGAGCCACTCCTTCAGTGCTCCACTCACTCACTAACTGAGCCTCTTCTTCACTGCTCCACTCACTCACTGAGCCACTCCTTCACTCCTCCACTCACTCAGTCATGAGCCACTCCTTCACTGCTCCTCTCACTAACTAAGCCACTCCTTCACTGCTCAACTCACTGACTAACTGAGCCACTCCTACACTGCTCTACTCACTCACTCACTGAGCCACTCCTTCACTGCTCCACTCATGAACTAAGCCACTCTTTCACTGCTCCACTCACTCACTCACTGAGGGACTCCTTCACTGCTCCACTCACTAACTAAGCCACTCCTTCACTGCTCCACTCACTCACTAAACACTCCTTACCTGCTCCACTCACTCACTAACTGAGCCACTCCTTCACTGCTCCACTCACTCACTGAGCCACTCCTTCACTGCAGTGCTCCACTCACTCACTAACTGAGCTCTCCTTAACTGCTCCACTCACTCACAGAGCCACTCCTTCACTGCTCCACTCAGTCACTCAATGAACACTCCTTCACTGCTCCACTCACTCACTAACTGAGCCACTCCTTCACTGCTCCACTCACTCACTGAGCCACTCCTTCACTGCTCCACTCACTCACTAACTGAGCCACTCCTTCACTGCTGTACTCACTCACTGAGCCACTCCTTCACTGCTCCACTCACTAACTGAGCCACTCCTTCACTGCTCCACTCACTCACTGATGAGCCACTCCTTCACTACTCTACTCACTGTCTCACTGAGCCACACCTTCACTGCTCCATTCACCTACTCAGCCACTCCTTCACTGCTCTATTCACTCACTCACTGAGCTACTCCTTCACTGCTCCACTCACTCACTGAGGCACTCCTTCATTGCTCCACTCACTCACTGAGACACTCCTTCACAGCTCCACTCACTCACTCACTGAGCCATTCCTTCACGGTTCCAGTCACTAACTAAGCAACTCCTTCACTGCTCCACTCACTCACTCACTGAGCAACTCCTTCACTGCTCCACTCCCTCACTCACTGAGCCATTCCTTCACTGCTCCACTCACTCACTGATCCACTCCTTCACTGCTCCACTCACTCACTAACTGAGCCATTCCATCACGGCTCCACTCACTCACAAAGCCACTCCTTCACTGCTCCACTGACTCACTGAGCCACTCCTTCACTGCTCCACTCACTCACTGAGCCACTCCTTCACAGCTCCACTCACTCACTCACTGAGCCATTCCTTCACTGCTCCACTCACTCACTGACCCACTCCTTCACAGCTCCACTCACTCACTCACTGAGCCATTCCTTCACTGCTCCAGTCACTAACTGAGCAACTCCTTCACTGCTCACTCACTCACTCACTAGCCATTCCTTCACTGCTCCACTCACTCACTGAGCCACTCCTTCACTTCTCCACTCACTAACTGATCCACACCTTCACTGCTCCACTCACTCACTCAGCCACTCCTTCATTGCTCCACTCACTCACTGAGCCACTCCTTCAAAGCTCCACTCACTCACTCACTGAGCCACTCCTTCACTGCTCCAGTCACTAACTGAGCAACTCCTTCACTGCTCACTCACTCACTCACTAGCCACTCCTTCACAGCTCCACTCACTCACTAACTGAGCCATTCCTTCATGGCTCCACTCACTCAGTAAGCAATTCCTTCACTGCTCCACTGACTCACTGAGCCACTCCTTCACTGCTCCAGTCACTAATTGAGCAACTCCTTCAATGCTCCACTCACTCACTCACTGAGCAACTCCTTCACTGCTCCACTCACTCATTAAGCCACTCCTTCACTGCTCCACTGACTCACTGAGCCACTACTTCACTGCTCCACTCACTCACTGATGAGCCACTCCTTCACTACTCTACTCACTGTCTCACTGAGCCACACCTTCACTGCTCCACTCACTCATTAAGCCACTCCTTCACTGCTCCACTCACTCACTGATCCACTCCTTCACTGCTCCACTCACTCACTAACTGAGCCATTCCATCACGGCTCCACTCACTCACAAAGCCACTCCTTCACTGCTCCACTGACTCACTGAGCCACTCCTTCACTGCTCCACTCACTCACTGAGCCACTCCTTCACAGCTCCACTCACTCACTCACTGAGCCATTCCTTCACTGCTCCACTCACTCACTGACCCACTCTTTCACAGCTCCACTCACTCACTCACTGAGCCATTCCTTCACTGCTCCAGTCACTAACTGAGCAACTCCTTCACTGCTCACTCACTCACTCACTAGCCATTCCTTCACTGCTCCACTCACTCACTGAGCCACTCCTTCACTTCTCCACTCACTAACTGATCCACACCTTCACTGCTCCACTCACTCACTCAGCCACTCCTTCATTGCTCCACTCACTCACTGAGCCACTCCTTCAAAGCTCCATTCACTCACTCACTGAGCCACTCCTTCACTGCTCCAGTCACTAACTGAGCAACTCCTTCACTGCTCACTCACTCACTCACTAGCCACTCCTTCACAGCTCCACTCACTCACTAACTGAGCCTCTCCTTCACTGCTCCACTCACTCACTGAGCCACTCCTTCACTCCTCCACTCACTCAGTCATGAGCCACTCCTTCACAGCTCCACTCACTCACTAACTGAGCCATTCCTTCATGGCTCCACTCACTCAGTAAGCAACTCCTTCACTGCTCCACTGACTCACTGAGCCACTCCTTCACTGCTCCAGTCACTAATTGAGCAACTCCTTCACTGCTCCACTGACTCACTGAGCCACTACTTCACTGCTCCACTCACTCACTGATGAGCCACTCCTTCACTAATCTACTCACTGTCTCACTGAGCCACACCTTCACTGCTCAACTCACCTACTCAGCCACTCCTTCACTGCTCTATTCACTCACTCACTGAGCCATTCCTTCACTGCTCCACTCACACACTGATCCACTCCTTCACTGCTCCACTCACTCACTAACTGAGCCACTCCTTCAGTGCTCCACTCACTCACTAACTGAGCCTCTTCTTCACTGCTCCACTCACTCACTGAGCCACTCCTTCACTCCTCCACTCACTCAGTCATGAGCCACTCCTTCACTGCTCCTCTCACTAACTAAGCCACTCCTTCACTGCTCAACTCACTGACTAACTGAGCCACTCCTACACTGCTCTACTCACTCACTCACTGAGCCACTCCTTCACTGCTCCACTCATGAACTAAGCCACTCTTTCACTGCTCCACTCACTCACTCACTGAGGGACTCCTTCACTGCTCCACTCACTAACTAAGCCACTCCTTCACTGCTCCACTCACTCACTAAACACTCCTTACCTGCTCCACTCACTCACTAACTGAGCCACTCCTTCACTGCTCCACTCACTCACTGAGCCACTCCTTCACTGCAGTGCTCCACTCACTCACTAACTGAGCTCTCCTTAACTGCTCCACTCACTCACAGAGCCACTCCTTCACTGCTCCACTCAGTCACTCAATGAACACTCCTTCACTGCTCCACTCACTCACTAACTGAGCCACTCCTTCACTGCTCCACTCACTCACTGAGCCACTCCTTCACTGCTCCACTCACTCACTAACTGAGCCACTCCTTCACTGCTGTACTCACTCACTGAGCCACTCCTTCACTGCTCCACTCACTAACTGAGCCACTCCTTCACTGCTCCACTCACTCACTGATGAGCCACTCCTTCACTACTCTACTCACTGTCTCACTGAGCCACACCTTCACTGCTCCACTCACCTACTCAGCCACTCCTTCACTGCTCTATTCACTCACTCACTGAGCTACTCCTTCACTGCTCCACTCACTCACTGAGGCACTCCTTCATTGCTCCACTCACTCACTGAGCCACACCTTCACAGCTCCACTCACTCACTCACTGAGCCATTCCTTCACGGTTCCAGTCACTAACTAAGCAACTCCTTCACTGCTCCACTCACTCACTCACTGAGCAACTCCTTCACTGCTCCACTCCCTCACTCACTGAGCCATTCCTTCACTGCTCCACTCACTCACTGATCCACTCCTTCACTGCTCCACTCACTCACTAACTGAGCCATTCCATCACGGCTCCACTCACTCACAAAGCCACTCCTTCACTGCTCCACTGACTCACTGAGCCACTCCTTCACTGCTCCACTCACTCACTGAGCCACTCCTTCACAGCTCCACTCACTCACTCACTGAGCCATTCCTTCACTGCTCCACTCACTCACTGACCCACTCCTTCACAGCTCCACTCACTCACTCACTGAGCCATTCCTTCACTGCTCCAGTCACGAACTGAGCAACTCCTTCACTGCTCACTCACTCACTCACTAGCCATTCCTTCACTGCTCCACTCACTCACTGAGCCACTCCTTCACTTCTCCACTCACTAACTGATCCACACCTTCACTGCTCCACTCACTCACTCAGCCACTCCTTCATTGCTCCACTCACTCACTGAGCCACTCCTTCACAGCTCCACTCACTCACTCACTGAGCCACTCCTTCACTGCTCCTGTCACTAACTGAGCAACTCCTTCACTGCTCACTCACTCACTCACTAGCCACTCCTTCACAGCTCCACTCACTCACTAACTGAGCCATTCCTTCATGGCTCCACTCACTCACTCACTGAGCAACTCCTTCACTGCTCCACTCACTCATTAAGCCACTCCTTCACTGCTCCACTGACTCACTGAGCCACTACTTCACTGCTCCACTCACTCACTGATGAGCCACTCCTTCACTACTCTACTCACTGTCTCACTGAGCCATACCTTCACTGCTCCACTCACCTACTCAGCCACTCCTTCACTGCTCTATTCACTCACTCACTGAGCCATTCCTTCACTGCTCCACTCACTCACTGATCCACTCCTTCACTGCTCCACTCACTCACTAACTGAGCCACTCCTTCAGTGCTCCACTCACTCACTAACTGAGCCTCTTCTTCACTGCTCCACTCACTCACTGAGCCACTCCTTCACTCCTCCACTCACTCAGTCATGAGCCACTCCTTCACTGCTCCTCTCACTAACTAAGCCACTCCTTCACTGCTCAACTCACTGACTAACTGAGCCACTCCTACACTGCTCTACTCACTCACTCACTGAGCCACTCCTTCACTGCTCCACTCATGAACTAAGCCACTCTTTCACTGCTCCACTCACTCACTCACTGAGGGACTCCTTCACTGCTCCACTCACTAAGTAAGCCACTCCTTCACTGCTCCACTCACTCACTAAACACTCCTTACCTGCTCCACTCACTCACTAACTGAGCCACTCCTTCACTGCAGTGCTCCACTCACTCACTAACTGAGCTCTCCTTAACTGCTCCACTCACTCACTGAGCCACTCCTTCACTGCAGTGCTCCACTCACTCACTAACTGAGCTCTCCTTAACTGCTCCACTCACTCACAGAGCCACTCCTTCACTGCTCCACTCAGTCACTCAATGAACACTCCTTCACTGCTCCACTCACTCACTAACTGAGCCACTCCTTCACTGCTCCACTCACTCACTGAGCCACTCCTTCACTGCTCCACTCACTCACTAACTGAGCCACTCCTTCACTGCTGTACTCACTCACTGAGCCACTCCTTCACTGCTCCACTCACTAACTGAGCCACTCCTTCACTGCTCCACTCACTCACTGATGAGCCACTCCTTCACTACTCTACTCACTGTCTCACTGAGCCACACCTTCACAGCTCCACTCACCTACTCAGCCACTCCTTCACTGCTCTATTCACTCACTCACTGAGCTACTCCTTCACTGCTCCACTCACTCACTGAGGCACTCCTTCATTGCTCCACTCACTCACTGAGCCACTCCTTCACAGCTCCACTCACTCACTCACTGAGCCATTCCTTCACGGTTCCAGTCACTAACTAAGCAACTCCTTCACTGCTCCACTCACTCACTCACTGAGCAACTCCTTCACTGCTCCACTCCCTCACTCACTGAGCCATTCCTTCTCTGCTCCACTCACTCACTGATCCACTCCTTCACTGCTCCACTCACTCACTAACTGAGCCATTCCATCACGGCTCCACTCACTCACAAAGCCACTCCTTCACTGCTCCACTGACTCACTGAGCCACTCCTTCACTGCTCCACTCACTCACTGAGCCACTCCTTCACAGCTCCACTCACTCACTCACTGAGCCATTCCTTCACTGCTCCACTCACTCACTGACCCACTCCTTCACAGCTCCACTCACTCACTCACTGAGCCATTCCTTCACTGCTCCAGTCACTAACTGAGCAACTCCTTCACTGCTCACTCACTCACTCACTAGCCATTCCTACACTGCTCCACTCACTCACTGAGCCACTCCTTCACTTCTCCACTCACTAACTGATCCACACCTTCACTGCTCCACTCACTCACTCAGCCACTCCTTCATTGCTCCACTCACTCACTGAGCCACTCCTTCAAAGCTCCACTCACTCACTCACTGAGCCACTCCTTCACTGCTCCTGTCACTAACTGAGCAACTCCTTCACTGCTCACTCACTCACTCACTAGCCACTCCTTCACAGCTCCACTCACTCACTAACTGAGCCATTCCTTCATGGCTCCACTCACTCACTCACTGAGCAACTCCTTCACTGCTCCACTCACTCATTAAGCCACTCCTTCACTGCTCCACTGACTCACTGAGCCACTACTTCACTGCTCCACTCACTCACTGATGAGCCACTCCTTCACTACTCTACTCACTGTCTCACTGAGCCATACCTTCACTGCTCCACTCACCTACTCAGCCACTCCTTCACTGCTCTATTCACTCACTCACTGAGCCATTCCTTCACTGCTCCACTCACTCACTGATCCACTCCTTCACTGCTCCACTCACTCACTAACTGAGCCACTCCTTCAGTGCTCCACTCACTCACTAACTGAGCCTCTTCTTCACTGCTCCACTCACTCACTGAGCCACTCCTTCACTCCTCCACTCACTCAGTCATGAGCCACTCCTTCACTGCTCCTCTCACTAACTAAGCCACTCCTTCACTGCTCAACTCACTGACTAACTGAGCCACTCCTACACTGCTCTACTCACTCACTCACTGAGCCACTCCTTCACTGCTCCACTCATGAACTAAGCCACTCTTTCACTGCTCCACTCACTCACTCACTGAGGGACTCCTTCACTGCTCCACTCACTAAGTAAGCCACTCCTTCACTGCTCCACTCACTCACTAAACACTCCTTACCTGCTCCACTCACTCACTAACTGAGCCACTCCTTCACTGCAGTGCTCCACTCACTCACTAACTGAGCTCTCCTTAACTGCTCCACTCACTCACTGAGCCACTCCTTCACTGCAGTGCTCCACTCACTCACTAACTGAGCTCTCCTTAACTGCTCCACTCACTCACAGAGCCACTCCTTCACTGCTCCACTCAGTCACTCAATGAACACTCCTTCACTGCTCCACTCACTCATTAACTGAGCCACTCCTTCACTGCTCCACTCACTCACTGAGCCACTCCTTCACTGCTCCACTCACTCACTAACTGAGCCACTCCTTCACTGCTGTACTCACTCACTGAGCCACTCCTTCACTGCTCCACTCACTAACTGAGCCACTCCTTCACTGCTCCACTCACTCACTGATGAGCCACTCCTTCACTACTCTACTCACTGTCTCACTGAGCCACACCTTCACAGCTCCACTCACCTACTCAGCCACTCCTTCACTGCTCTATTCACTCACTCACTGAGCTACTCCTTCACTGCTCCACTCACTCACTGAGGCACTCCTTCATTGCTCCACTCACTCACTGAGCCACTCCTTCACAGCTCCACTCACTCACTCACTGAGCCATTCCTTCACGGTTCCAGTCACTAACTAAGCAACTCCTTCACTGCTCCACTCACTCACTCACTGAGCAACTCCTTCACTGCTCCACTCCCTCACTCACTGAGCCATTCCTTCTCTGCTCCACTCACTCACTGATCCACTCCTTCACTGCTCCACTCACTCACTAACTGAGCCATTCCATCACGGCTCCACTCACTCACAAAGCCACTCCTTCACTGCTCCACTGACTCACTGAGCCACTCCTTCACTGCTCCACTCACTCACTGAGCCACTCCTTCACAGCTCCACTCACTCACTCACTGAGCCATTCCTTCACTGCTCCACTCACTCACTGACCCACTCCTTCACAGCTCCACTCACTCACTCACTGAGCCATTCCTTCACTGCTCCAGTCACTAACTGAGCAACTCCTTCACTGCTCACTCACTCACTCACTAGCCATTCCTACACTGCTCCACTCACTCACTGAGCCACTCCTTCACTTCTCCACTCACTAACTGATCCACACCTTCACTGCTCCACTCACTCACTCAGCCACTCCTTCATTGCTCCACTCACTCACTGAGCCACTCCTTCAAAGCTCCACTCACTCACTCACTGAGCCACTCCTTCACAGCTCCAGTCACTAACTGAGCAACTCCTTCACTGCTCACTCACTCACTCACTAGCCACTCCTTCACAGCTCCACTCACTCACTAACTGAGCCATTCCTTCATGGCTCCACTCACTCACTAAGCCACTCATTCACTGCTCCACTGACTCACTGAGCCACTCCTTCAGTGCTCCACTCACTCACTAACTGAGCCTCTCCTTCACTGCTCCACTCACTCACTGAGCCACTCCTTCACTCCTCCACTCACTCAGTCATGAGCCACTCCTTCACTGCTCAACTCACTGACTAACTGAGCCACTCCTACACTGCTCTACTCACTCACTCACTGAGACAATCCTTCACTGCTCCACTCACTAACTAAGCCACTCTTTCACTGCTCCACTCACTCACTCATTGAGCCACTCCTTCACTGATCCACTCACTCACTCACTGAGGGACTCCTTCACTGCTTCACTCACTAACTAAGCCTCTCCTTCACTGCTCCAGTCACTCACTAAGCCACTCCTTACCTGCTCCACTCACTCACTAACTGAGCCATTCCTTCACTGTTCCACACACTCAATCACTCATCGAGCCACTCCTTCACTGCTCCACTCACTCACTGAGCCACTCCTTCACTGCAGTGCTCCACTCACTCACTAACTGAGCTCTCCTTCACTGCTCTACTCACTCACTGAGCCACTCCTTCACTGCTCCACTCAGTCACTAACTTAGCCTCTCCTTCACTGCTCCACTCACTCACTGAGACACTCCTTCACTGCTCTATTCACTCACTCACTGAGCCATTCCTTCACTGCTCCAGTCACTAACTGAGCAACTCCTTCACTGCTCCACTCACTCACTCACTGAGCAACTCCTTCACTGCTCCACTCACTCATTAAGCCACTCCTTCACTGCTCCACTGACTCACTGAGCCACTACTTCACTGCTCCACTCACTCACTGATGAGCCACTCCTTCACTACTCTACTCACTGTCTCACTGAGCCACACCTTCACTGCTCCACTCACCTACTCAGCCACTCCTTCACTGCTCGATTCACTCACTCACTGAGCCATTTCTTCACTGCTCCAGTCACTAACTGAGCAACTCCTTCACTGCTCCACGCACTCACTCACTGAGCCATTCCTTCACTGCTCCACTCACTCACTGATCCACTCCTTCACTGCTCCACTCACTCACTAACTGAGCCACTCCTTCAGTGCTCCACTCACTCACTAACTGAGCCTCTTTTTCACTGCTCCACTCACTCACTGAGCCACTCCTTCACTCCTCCACTCACTCAGTCATGAGCCACTCCTTCACTGCTCCTCTCACTAACTAAGCCACTCCTTCACTGCTCAACTCACTGACTAACTGAGCCACTCCTACACTGCTCTACTCACTCACTCACTGAGCCACTCCTTCACTCCTCCACTCACTCAGTCATGAGCCACTCCTTCACTGCTCCTCTCACTAACTGAGCCACTCCTTCACTGCTCTACTCACTCACTGAGACACTCCTACACTGCTCCGCTCAGGCACTCACTGAGCCACTCCTTCACTGCTCCACTCACTCAATGATGAGCCACTCCTTCACCACTCTACTCACTGTCTCACTGAGCCACACCTTCACTGCTCCACTCACCTACTCAGCCACTCCTTCACTGCTCTATTCACTCACTCACAGAGCTACTCCTTCACTGCTCCACTCACTCACTGAGGCAATCCTTCATTGCTCCACTCACTCACTGAGCCACTCCTTCACAGCTCCACTCACTCACTCACTGAGCCATTCCTTCACTGCTCCACTCACTCACTGACCCACTCCTTCACAGCTCCACTCACTCACTCACTGAGCCATTCCTTCACTGCTCCAGTCACTAACTGAGCAACTCCTTCACTGCTCACTCACTCACTCACTAGCCATTCCTTCACTGCTCCACTCACTCACTGAGCCACTCCTTCACTTCTCCACTCACTAACTGATCCACACCTTCACTGCTCCACTCACTCACTCAGCCACTCCTTCATTGCTCCACTCACTCACTGAGCCACTCCTTCACAGCTCCACTCACTCACTCACTGAGCCACTCCTTCACTGCTCCTGTCACTCACTGAGCCATTCCTTCACTGCTCCACTCACTCACTGACCCACTCCTTCACAGCTCCACTCACTCACTAACTGAGCCATTCCTTCATGGCTCCACTCACTCAGTAAGCAATTCCTTCACTGCTCCACTGACTCACTGAGCCACTCCTTCACTGCTCCAGTCACTAATTGAGCAACTCCTTCAATGCTCCACTCACTCACTCACTGAGCAACTCCTTCACTGCTCCACTCACTCATTAAGCCACTCCTTCACTGCTCCACTGACTCACTGAGCCACTACTTCACTGCTCCACTCACTCACTGATGAGCCACTCCTTCAATACTCTACTCACTGTCTCACTGAGCCACACCTTCACTGCTCCACTCACCTACTCAGCCACTCCTTCACTGCTCTATTCACTCACTCACTGAGCCATTCCTTCACTGCTCCACTCACTCACTGATCCACTCCTTCACTGCTCCACTCACTCACTAACTGAGCCACTCCTTCAGTGCTCCACTCACTCACTAACTGAGCCTCTTCTTCACTGCTCCACTCACTCACTGAGCCACTCCTTCACTCCTCCACTCACTCAGTCATGAGCCACTCCTTCACTGCTCCTCTCACTAACTAAGCCACTCCTTCACTGCTCAACTCACTGACTAACTGAGCCACTCCTACACTGCTCTACTCACTCACTCACTGAGCCACTCCTTCACTGCTCCACTCATGAACTAAGCCACTCTTTCACTGCTCCACTCACTCACTCACTGAGGGACTCCTTCACTGCTGCACTCACTAACTAAGCCACTCCTTCACTGCTCCACTCACTCACTAAACACTCCTTACCTGCTCCACTCACTCACTAACTGAGCCACTCCTTCACTGCTCCACTCACTCACTGAGCCACTCCTTCACTGCAGTGCTCCACTCACTCACTAACTGAGCTCTCCTTAACTGCTCCACTCACTCACAGAGCCACTCCTTCACTGCTCCACTCAGTCACTCAATGAACACTCCTTCACTGCTCCACTCACTCACTAACTGAGCCACTCCTTCACTGCTGTACTCACTCACTGAGCCACTCCTTCACTGCTCCACTCACTAACTGAGCCACTCCTTCACTGCTCCACTCACTCACTGATGAGCCACTCCTTCACTACTCTACTCACTGTCTCACTGAGCCACACCTTCACTGCTCCATTCACCTACTCAGCCACTCCTTCACTGCTCTATTCACTCACTCACTGAGCTACTCCTTCACTGCTCCACTCACTCACTGAGGCACTCCTTCATTGCTCCACTCACTCACTGAGACACTCCTTCACAGCTCCACTCACTCACTCACTGAGCCATTCCTTCACGGTTCCAGTCACTAACTAAGCAACTCCTTCACTGCTCCACTCACTCACTCACTGAGCAACTCCTTCACTGCTCCACTCCCTCACTCACTGAGCCATTCCATCACGGCTCCACTCACTCACAAAGCCACTCCTTCACTGCTCCACTGACTCACTGAGCCACTCCTTCACTGCTCCACTCACTCACTGAGCCACTCCTTCACAGCTCCACTCACTCACTCACTGAGCCATTCCTTCACTGCTCCACTCACTCACTGACCCACTCCTTCACAGCTCCACTCACTCACTCACTGAGCCATTCCTTCACTGCTCCAGTCACTAACTGAGCAACTCCTTCACTGCTCACTCACTCACTCACTAGCCATTCCTTCACTGCTCCACTCACTCACTGAGCCACTCCTTCACTTCTCCACTCACTAACTGATCCACACCTTCACTGCTCCACTCACTCACTCAGCCACTCCTTCATTGCTCCACTCACTCACTGAGCCACTCCTTCAAAGCTCCACTCACTCACTCACTGAGCCACTCCTTCACTGCTCCAGTCACTAACTGAGCAACTCCTTCACTGCTCACTCACTCACTCACTAGCCACTCCTTCACAGCTCCACTCACTCACTAACTGAGCCATTCCTTCATGGCTCCACTCACTCACTAAGCCACTCATTCACTGCTCCACTGACTCACTGAGCCACTCCTTCAGTGCTCCACTCACTCACTAACTGAGCCTCTCCTTCACTGCTCCACTCACTCACTGAGCCACTCCTTCACTCCTCCACTCACTCAGTCATGAGCCACTCCTTCACTGCTCCACTCACTAACTAAGCCACTCCTTCACTGCTCAACTCACTGACTAACTGAGCCACTCCTACACTGCTCTACTCACTCACTCACTGAGACAATCCTTCACTGCTCCACTCACTAACTAAGCCACTCTTTCACTGCTCCACTCACTCACTCATTGAGCCACTCCTTCACTGATCCACTCACTCACTCACTGAGGGACTCCTTCACTGCTTCAATCACTAACTAAGCCTCTCCTTCACTGCTCCACTCACTCACTAAGCCACTCCTTACCTGCTCCACTCACTCACTAACTGAGCCATTCCTTCACTGTTCCACACACTCAATCACTCATCGAGCCACTCCTTCACTGCTCCACTCACTCACTGAACCACTCCTTCACTGCAGTGCTCCACTCACTCACTAACTGAGCTCTCCTTCACTGCTCTACTCACTCACTGAGCCACTCCTTCACTGCTCCACTCAGTCACTCAATGAACACTCCATCACTGCTCTACTCACTCACTGAGCCACTCCTTCAGTGCTCCACTCAGTCACTAACTTAGCCTCTCCTTCACTGCTCCACTCACTCACTGAGACACTCCTTCACTGCTCTATTCACTCACTCACTGAGCAACTCCTTCACTGCTCCACTCACTCATTAAGCCACTCCTTCACTGCTCCACTGACTCACTGAGCCACTACTTCACTGCTCCACTCACTCACTGATGAGCCACTCCTTCACTACTCTACTCACTGTCTCACTGAGCCACACCTTCACTGCTCCACTCACCTACTCAGCCACTCCTTCACTGCTCGATTCACTCACTCACTGAGCCATTCCTTCACTGCTCCAGTCACTAACTGAGCAACTCCTTCACTGCTCCACGCACTCACTCACTGAGCCATTCCTTCACTGCTCCACTCACTCACTGATCCACTCCTTCACTGCTCCACTCACTCACTAACTGAGCCACTCCTTCAGTGCTCCACTCACTCACTAACTGAGCCTCTTTTTCACTGCTCCACTCACTCACTGAGCCATTCCTTCACTCCTCCACTCACTCAGTCATGAGCCACTCCTTCACTGCTCCTCTCACTAACTAAGCCACTCCTTCACTGCTCAACTCACTGACTAACTGAGCCACTCCTACACTGCTCTACTCACTCACTCACTGAGCCACTCCTTCACTGCTCCACTCACTCACTCATTGAGCCTCTCCTTCACTGCTCCACTCACTCACTCACTGAGGGACTCCTTCACTGCTCCACTCACTAACTAAGCCACTCCTTCACTGCTCCACTCACTCACTAAGCCACTCCTTACCTGCTCCACTCACTCACTAACTGAGCCATTCCTTCACTGCTCCACACACTCAATCACTCATCGGGCCACTCCTTCACTGCTCCACTCACTCACTGAGCCACTCCTTCAGTGCTCCACTCAGTCACTAACTTAGCCTCTCCTTCACTGCTCCACTCAGTCACTCAATGAACAATCCATCAATGCTCTACTCACTCACTGAGCCACTCCTTCAGTGCTCCACTCAGTCACTAACTTAGCCTCTCCTTCACTGCTCCACTCACTCACAGAGCAACTCCTTCACTGCTCCACTTAGTCACTCAATGAACACTCCTTCACTGCTCCACTCACTCACTAACTGAGCCACTCCTTCACTGCTCCACTCACTCACTGAGCCACTCCTTCACTGCTCCACTCACTAACTGAGCCACTCCTTCACTGCTCCACTCACTCACTGATGAGCCACTCCTTCACTACTCTACTCACTGTCTCACTGAGCCACACCTTCACTGCTCCACTCACCTACTCAGCCACTCCTTCACTGCTCTATTCACTCACTCATTGAGCTACTCCTTCACTGCTCCACACACTCACTGAGGCACTCCTTCATTGCTCCACTCACTCACTGAGCCACTCCTTCACTGCTCCACTCACTTACTCACTGAGCAACTCCTTCACTGCTCCACTCACTCACTGATCCACTCCTTCACTGCTCCACTCACTCACTAACTGAGCCATTCCATCACGGCTCCACTCACTCACAAAGCCACTCCTTCACTGCTCCACTGACTCACTGAGCCACTCCTTCACTGCTCCACTCACTCACTGAGCCACTCCTTCACAGCTCCACTCACTCACTCACTGAGCCATTCCTTCACTGCTCCAGTCACTAACTGAGCAACTCCTTCACTGCTCCACTCACTCACTCAATGAGCAACTCCTTCACTGCTCCACTCACTCATTAACTGAGCCACTCCTTCACTGCTCTACTCACTCACTGAGACACTCCTTCACTTCTCCGCTCAGGCACTCACTGAGCCACTCCTTCACTGCAGTGCTCCACTCACTCACTAACTGAGCTCTCCTTCACTGCTCTACTCACTCACTGAGCCACTCCTTCACTGCTCCACTTAGTCACTAACTTAGCCTCTCCTTCACTGCTCCACTCACTCACTGAGACACTCCTTCACTGCTCTATTCACTCACTCACTGAGCCATTCCTTCACTGCTCCAGTCACTAACTGAGCAACTCCTTCACTGCTCCACTCACTCACTCACTGAGCAACTCCTTCACTGCTCCACTCACTCATTAAGCCACTCCTTCACTGCTCCACTGACTCACTGAGCCACTACTTCACTGCTCCACTCACTCACTGATGAGCCACTCCTTCACTACTCTACTCACTGTCTCACTGAGCCACACCTTCACTGCTCCACTCACCTACTCAGCCACTCCTTCACTGCTCGATTCACTCACTCACTGAGCCATTTCTTCACTGCTCCAGTCACTAACTGAGCAACTCCTTCACTGCTCCACGCACTCACTCACTGAGCCATTCCTTCACTGCTCCACTCACTCACTGATCCACTCCTTCACTGCTCCACTCACTCACTAACTGAGCCACTCCTTCAGTGCTCCACTCACTCACTAACTGAGCCTCTTTTTCACTGCTCCACTCACTCACTGAGCCACTCCTTCACTCCTCCACTCACTCAGTCATGAGCCACTCCTTCACTGCTCCTCTCACTAACTAAGCCACTCCTTCACTGCTCAACTCACTGACTAACTGAGCCACTCCTACACTGCTCTACTCACTCACTCACTGAGCCACTCCTTCACTCCTCCACTCACTCAGTCATGAGCAACTCCTTCACTGCTCCTCTCACTAACTGAGCCACTCCTTCACTGCTCTACTCACTCACTGAGACACTCCTACACTGCTCCGCTCAGGCACTCACTGAGCCACTCCTTCACTGCTCCACTCACTCAATGATGAGCCACTCCTTCACCACTCTACTCACTGTCTCACTGAGCCACACCTTCACTGCTCCACTCACCTACTCAGCCACTCCTTCACTGCTCTATTCACTCACTCACAGAGCTACTCCTTCACTGCTCCACTCACTCACTGAGGCAATCCTTCATTGCTCCACTCACTCACTGAGCCACTCCTTCACAGCTCCACTCACTCACTCACTGAGCCATTCCTTCACTGCTCCACTCACTCACTGACCCACTCCTTCACAGCTCCACTCACTCACTCACTGAGCCATTCCTTCACTGCTCCAGTCACTAACTGAGCAACTCCTTCACTGCACACTCACTCACTCACTAGCCATTCCTTCACTGCTCCACTCACTCACTGAGCCACTCCTTCACTTCTCCACTCACTAACTGATCCACACCTTCACTGCTCCACTCACTCACTCAGCCACTCCTTCATTGCTCCACTCACTCACTGAGCCACTCCTTCACAGCTCCACTCACTCACTCACTGAGCCACTCCTTCACTGCTCCTGTCACTAACTGAGCAACTCCTTCACTGCTCACTCACTCACTCACTAGCCACTCCTTCACAGCTCCACTCACTCACTAACTGAGCCATTCCTTCATGGCTCCACTCACTCAGTAAGCAATTCCTTCACTGCTCCACTGACTCACTGAGCCACTCCTTCACTGCTCCAGTCACTAATTGAGCAACTCCTTCAATGCTCCACTCACTCACTCACTGAGCAACTCCTTCACTGCTCCACTCACTCATTAAGCCACTCCTTCACTGCTCCACTGACTCACTGAGCCACTACTTCACTGCTCCACTCACTCACTGATGAGCCACTCCTTCACTACTCTACTCACTGTCTCACTGAGCCACACCTTCACTGCTCCACTCACTCATTAAGCCACTCCTTCACTGCTCCACTGACTCACTGAGCCATTCCTTCACTGCTCCACTCACTCACTGATCCACTCCTTCACTGCTCCACTCACTCACTAACTGAGCCATTCCATCACGGCTCCACTCACTCACAAAGCCACTCCTTCACTGCTCCACTGACTCACTGAGCCACTCCTTCACTGCTCCACTCACTCACTGAGCCACTCCTTCACAGCTCCACTCACTCACTCACTAGCCATTCCTTCACTGCTCCACTCACTCACTGAGCCACTCCTTCACTTCTCCACTCACTAACTGATCCACACCTTCACTGCTCCACTCACTCACTCAGCCACTCCTTCATTGCTCCACTCACTCACTGAGCCACTCCTTCACAGCTCCACTCACTCACTCACTGAGCCACTCCTTCACTGCTCCAGTCACTAACTGAGCAACTCCTTCACTGCTCACTCACTCACTCACTAGCCACTCCTTCACAGCTCCACTCACTCACTAACTGAGCCATTCCTTCATGGCTCCACTCACTCACTAAGCCACTCATTCACTGCTCCACTGACTCACTGAGCCACTCCTTCAGTGCTCCACTCACTCACTAACTGAGCCTCTCCTTCACTTCTCCACTCACTCACTGAGCCACTCCTTCACTCCTCCACTCACTCAGTCATGAGCCACTCCTTCACTGCTCCACTCACTAACTAAGCCACTCCTTCACTGCTCAACTCACTGACTAACTGAGCCACTCCTACACTGCTCTACTCACTCACTCACTGAGACAATCCTTCACTGCTCCACTCACTAACTAAGCCACTCTTTCACTGCTCCACTCACTCACTCATTGAGCCACTCCTTCACTGATCCACTCACTCACTCACTGAGGGACTCCTTCACTGTTTCACTCACTAACTAAGCCACTCCTTCACTGCTCCACTCACTCACTAAGCCACTCCTTACCTGCTCCACTCACTCACTAACTGAGCCATTCCTTCACTGCTCCACACACTCAATCACTCATCGAGCCACTCCTTCACTGCTCCACTCACTCACTGAGCCACTCCTTCACTGCAGTGCTCCACTCACTCACTAACTGAGCTCTCCTTCACTGCTCTACTCACTCACTAAGCCACTCCTTCACTGCTCCACTCAGTCACTCAATGAACACTCCATCACTGCTCTACTCACTCACTGAGCCACTCCTTCAGTGCTCCACTCAGTCACTAACTTAGCCTCTCCTTCACTGCTCCACTCACTCACTGAGCCACTCCTTCACAGCTCCACTCACTCACTCACTGAGCAATTCCTTCACTGCTCCAGTCACTAACTGAGCAACACCTTCACTGCTCCACTCACTCACTCAATGAGCAACTCCTTCACTGCTCCACTCACTCACTAACTGAGCCACTTCTTCACTGCTCTACTCACTCACTGAGACACTCCTTCACTGCTCCGCTCAGGCACTCACTGAGCCACTCCTTCACTGCTCCACTCACTCACTGATGAGCCACTCCTTCACCACTCTACTCACTGTCTCACTGAGCCACACCTTCACTTCTCCACTCACCTACTCAGCCACTCCTTCACTGCTCTATTCACTCACTCACAGAGCTACTCCTTCACAGCTCCACTCACTCACTCACTGAGCCATTCCTTCACTGCTCCACTCACTCACTGACCCACTCCTTCACAGCTCCACTCACTCACTCACTGAGCCATTCCTTCAATGCTCCAGTCACTAACTGAGCAACTCCTTCACTGCTCACTCACTCACTCACTCACTTGCCATTCCTTCACTGCTCCACTCACTCACTGAGCCACTCCTTCACTTCTCCACTCACTAACTGATCCACACCTTCACTGCTCCACTCACTCACTCAGCCACTCCTTCATTGCTCCACTCACTCACTGAGCCACTCCTTCACAGCTCCACTCACTCACTCACTGAGCCACTCCTTCACTGCTCCAGTCACTAACTGAGCAACTCCTTCACTGCTCACTCACTCACTCACTAGCCACTCCTTCACAGCTCCACTCACTCACTAACTGAGCCATTCCTTCATGGCTCCACTCACTCACTAAGCCACTCATTCACTGCTCCACTGACTCACTGAGCCACTCCTTCAGTGCTCCACTCACTCACTAACTGAGCCTCTCCTTCACTGATCCACTCACTCACTCACTGAGGGACTCCTTCACTGCTTCACTCACTAACTAAGCCACTCCTTCACTGCTCCACTCACTCACTGAGGTATTCCTTCATTGCTCCACTCACTCACTGAGCCACTCCTTCACAGCTCCACTCACTCACTCACTGAGCCATTCCTTCACTGCTCCAGTCACTAACTGAGCAACTCCTTCACTGCTCACTCACTCACTCACTAGCCATTCCTTCACTGCTCCACTCACTCACTGAGCCACTCCTTCACTTCTCCACTCACTAACTGATCCACACCTTCACTGCTCCACTCACTCACTCAGCCACTCCTTCATTGCTCCACTCACTCACTGAGCCACTCCTTCACAGCTCAACTCACTCACTCACTGAGCCACTCCTTCACTGCAGTGCTCCACTCACTCACTAACTGAGCTCTCCTTCACTGCTCTACTCACTCACTGAGCCACTCCTTCAGTGCTCCACTCAGTCACTAACTTAGCCTCTCCTTCACTGCTCCACTCACTCACTGAGACACTCCTTCACTGCTCTATTCACTCACTCACTGAGCCATTCCTTCACTGCTCCAGTCACTAACTGAGCAACTCCTTCACTGCTCCACTCACTCACTCACTGAGCAACTCCTTCACTGCTCCACTCACTCATTAAGCCACTCCTTCACTGCTCCACTGACTCACTGAGCCACTACATCACTGCTCCACTCACTCACTGATGAGCCACTCCTTCACTACTCTACTCACTGTCTCACTGAGCCACACCTTCACTGCTCCACTCACCTACTCAGCCACTCCTTCACTGCTCGATTCACTCACTCACTGAGCCATTCCTTCACTGCTCCAGTCACTAACTGAGCAACTCCTTCACTGCTCCACGCACTCACTCACTGAGCCATTCCTTCACTGCTCCACTCACTCACTGATCCACTCCTTCACTGCTCCACTCACTCACTAACTGAGCCACTCCTTCAGTGCTCCACTCACTCACTAACTGAGCCTCTTTTTCACTGCTCCACTCACTCACTGAGCCACTCCTTCACTCCTCCACTCACTCAGTCATGAGCCACTCCTTCACTGCTCCTCTCACTAACTAAGCCACTCCTTCACTGCTCAACTCACTGACTAACTGAGCCACTCCTACACTGCTCTACTCACTCACTCACTGAGCCACTCCTTCACTCCTCCACTCACTCAGTCATGAGCCACTCCTTCACTGCTCCTCTCACTAACTGAGCCACTCCTTCACTGCTCTACTCACTCACTGAGACACTCCTACACTGCTCCGCTCAGGCACTCACTGAGCCACTCCTTCACTGCTCCACTCACTCAATGATGAGCCACTCCTTCACCACTCTACTCACTGTCTCACTGAGCCACACCTTCACTGCTCCACTCACCTACTCAGCCACTCCTTCACTGCTCTATTCACTCACTCACAGAGCTACTCCTTCACTGCTCCACTCACTACTGAGGCAATCCTTCATTGCTCCACTCACTCACTGAGCCACTCCTTCACAGCTCCACTCACTCACTCACTGAGCCATTCCTTCACTGCTCCACTCACTCACTGACCCACTCCTTCACAGCTCCACTCACTCACTCACTGAGCCATTCCTTCACTGCTCCAGTCACTAACTGAGCAACTCCTTCACTGCTCACTCACTCACTCACTAGCCATTCCTTCACTGCTCCACTCACTCACTGAGCCACTCCTTCACTTCTCCACTCACTAACTGATCCACACCTTCACTGCTCCACTCACTCACTCAGCCACTCCTTCATTGCTCCACTCACTCACTGAGCCACTCCTTCACAGCTCCACTCACTCACTCACTGAGCCACTCCTTCACTGCTCCTGTCACTAACTGAGCAACTCCTTCACTGCTCACTCACTCACTCACTAGCCACTCCTTCACAGCTCCACTCACTCACTAACTGAGCCATTCCTTCATGGCTCCACTCACTCAGTAAGCAACTCCTTCACTGCTGCACTGACTCACTGAGCCACTCCTTCACTGCTCCAGTCACTAATTGAGCAACTCCTTCAATGCTCCACTCACTCACTCACTGAGCAACTCCTTCACTGCTCCACTCACTCATTAAGCCACTCCTTCACTGCTCCACTGACTCACTGAGCCACTACTTCACTGCTCCACTCACTCACTGATGAGCCACTCCTTCACTACTCTACTCACTGTCTCACTGAGCCACACCTTCACTGCTCCACTCACCTACTCAGCCACTCCTTCACTGCTCTATTCACTCACTCACTGAGCCATTCCTTCACTGCTCCACTCACTCACTGATCCACTCCTTCACTGCTCCACTCACTCACTAACTGAGCCACTCCTTCAGTGCTCCACTCACTCACTAACTGAGCCTCTTCTTCACTGCTCCACTCACTCACTGAGCCACTCCTTCACTCCTCCACTCACTCAGTCATGAGCCACTCCTTCACTGCTCCTCTCACTAACTAAGCCACTCCTTCACTGCTCAACTCACTGACTAACTGAGCCACTCCTACACTGCTCTACTCACTCACTCACTGAGCCACTCCTTCACTGCTCCACTCATGAACTAAGCCACTCTTTCACTGCTCCACTCACTCACTCACTGAGGGACTCCTTCACTGCTCCACTCACTAACTAAGCCACTCCTTCACTGCTCCACTCACTCACTAAACACTCCTTACCTGCTCCACTCACTCACTAACTGAGCCACTCCTTCACTGCTCCACTCACTCACTGAGCCACTCCTTCACTGCAGTGCTCCACTCACTCACTAACTGAGCTCTCCTTAACTGCTCCACTCACTCACAGAGCCACTCCTTCACTGCTCCACTCAGTCACTCAATGAACACTCCTTCACTGCTCCACTCACTCACTAACTGAGCCACTCCTTCACTGCTCCACTCACTCACTGAGCCACTCCTTCACTGCTCCACTCACTCACTAACTGAGCCACTCCTTCACTGCTGTACTCACTCACTGAGCCACTCCTTCACTGCTCCACTCACTAACTGAGCCACTCCTTCACTGCTCCACTCACTCACTGATGAGCCACTCCTTCACTTCTCTACTCACTGTCTCACTGAGACACACCTTCACTGCTCCACTCACCTACTCAGCCACTCCTTCACTGCTCTATTCACTCACTCACTGAGCTACTCCTTCACTGCTCCACTCACTCACTGAGGCACTCCTTCATTGCTCCACTCACTCACTGAGCCACTCCTTCACAGCTCCACTCACTCACTCACTGAGCCATTCCTTCACGGTTCCAGTCACTAACTAAGCAACTCCTTCACTGCTCCACTCACTCACTCACTGAGCAACTCCTTCACTGCTCCACTCCCTCACTCACTGAGCCATTCCTTCACTGCTCCACTCACTCACTGATCCACTCCTTAACTGCTCCACTCACTCACTAACTGAGCCATTCCATCACGGCTCCACTCACTCACAAAGCCACTCCTTCACTGCTCCACTGACTCACTGAGCCACTCCTTCACTGCTCCACTCACTCACTGAGCCACTCCTTCACAGCTCCACTCACTCACTCACTGAGCCATTCCTTCACTGCTCCACTCACTCACTGACCCACTCCTTCACAGCTCCACTCACTCACTCACTGAGCCATTCCTTCACTGCTCCAGTCACTAACTGAGCAACTCCTTCACTGCTCACTCACTCACTCACTAGCCATTCCTTCACTGCTCCACTCACTCACTGAGCCACTCCTTCACTTCTCCACTCACTAACTGATCCACACCTTCACTGCTCCACTCACTCACTCAGCCACTCCTTCATTGCTCCACTCACTCACTGAGCCACTCCTTCACTGCTCCAGTCACTAACTGAGCAACTCCTTCACTGCTCACTCACTCACTCACTAGCCACTCCTTCACAGCTCCACTCACTCACTAACTGAGCCATTCCTTCATGGCTCCACTCACTCACTAAGCCACTCATTCACTGCTCCACTGACTCACTGAGCCACTCCTTCAGTGCTCCACTCACTCACTAACTGAGCCTCTCCTTCACTGCTCCACTCACTCACTAACTGAGCCACTCCTTCACTGCTGTACTCACTCACTGAGCCACTCCTTCACTGCTCCACTCACTAACTAAGCCACTCTTTCACTGCTCCACTCACTCACTCATTGAGCCATTCCTTCACTGATCCACTCACTCACTCACTGAGGGACTCCTTCACTGCTTCACTCACTAACTAAGCCTCTCCTTCACTGCTCCACTCACTCACTAAGCCACTCCTTACCTGCTCCACTCACTCACTAACTGAGCCATTCCTTCACTGTTCCACACACTCAATCACTCATCGAGCCACTCCTTCACTGCTCCACTCACTCACTGAGCCACTCCTTCACTGCAGTGCTCCACTCACTCACTAACTGAGCTCTCCTTCACTGCTCTACTCACTCACTGAGCCACTCCTTCACTGCTCCACTCAGTCACTCAATGAACACTCCATCACTGCTCTACTCACTCACTGAGCCACTCCTTCAGTGCTCCACTCAGTCACTAACTTAGCCTCTCCTTCACTGCTCCACTCACTCACTGAGACACTCCTTCACTGCTCTATTCACTCACTCACTGAGCCATTCCTTCACTGCTCCAGTCACTAACTGAGCAACTCCTTCACTGCTCCACTCACTCACTCACTGAGCAACTCCTTCACTGCTCCACTCACTCATTAAGCCACTCCTTCACTGCTCCCCTGACTCACTGAGCCACTACTTCACTGCTCCACTCACTCACTGATGAGCCACTCCTTCACTACTCTACTCACTGTCTCACTGAGTCACACCTTCACTGCTCCACTCACCTACTCAGCCGCTCCTTCACTGCTCTATTCACTCACTCACTGAGCCATTCCTTCACTGCTCCACTCACTCACTGATCCACTCCTTCACTGCTCCACTCACTCACTAACTGAGCCACTCCTTCAGTGCTCCACTCACTCACTAACTGAGCCTCTTCTTCACTGCTCCACTCACTCACTGAGCCACTCCTTCACTCCTCCACTCACTCAGTCATGAGCCACTCCTTCACTGCTCCTCTCACTAACTAAGCCACTCCTTCACTGCTCAACTCACTGACTAACTGAGCCACTCCTACACTGCTCTACTCACTCACTCACTGAGCCACTCCTTCACTGCTCCACTCATGAACGAAGCCACTCTTTCACTGCTCCACTCACTCACTCACTGAGGGACTCCTTCACTGCTCCACTCACTAACTAAGCCACTCCTTCACTGCTCCACTCACTCACTAAACACTCCTTACCTGCTCCACTCACTCACTAACTGAGCCACTCCTTCACTGCTCCACTCACTCACTGAGCCACTCCTTCACTGCAGTGCTCCACTCACTCACTAACTGAGCTCTCCTTAACTGCTCCACTCACTCACAGAGCCACTCCTTCACTGCTCCACTCAGTCACTCAATGAACACTCCTTCACTGCTCCACTCACTCACTAACTGAGCCACTCCTTCACTGCTCCACTCACTCACTGAGCCACTCCTTCACTGCTCCACTCACTCACTAACTGAGCCACTCCTTCACTGCTGTACTCACTCACTGAGCCACTCCTTCACTGCTCCACTCACTAACTGAGCCACTCCTTCACTGCTCCACTCACTCACTGATGAGCCACTCCTTCACTACTCTACTCACTGTCTCACTGAGCCACACCTTCACTGCTCCACTCACCTACTCAGCCACTCCTTCACTGCTCTATTCACTCACTCACTGAGCTACTCCTTCACTGCTCCACTCACTCATTGAGGCACTCCTTCATTGCTCCACTCACTCACTGAGCCACTCCTTCACAGCTCCACTCACTCACTCACTGAGCCATTCCTTCACGGTTCCAGTCACTAACTAAGCAACTCCTTCACTGCTCCACTCACTCACTCACTGAGCAACTCCTTCACTGCTCCACTCACTCACTAACTGAGCCATTCCATCACGGCTCCACTCACTCACAAAGCCACTCCTTCACTGCTCCACTGACTCACTGAGCCACTCCTTCACAGCTCCACTCACTCACTCACTGAGCCATTCCTTCACTGCTCCACTCACTCACTGACCCACTCCTTCACAGCTCCACTCACTCACTCACTGAGCCATTCCTTCACTGCTCCAGTCACTAACTGAGCAACTCCTTCACTGCTCACTCACTCACTCACTAACCATTCCTTCACTGCTCCACTCACTCACTGAGACACTCCTTCACTGCTCTATTCACTCACTCACTGAGCCATTCCTTCACTGCTCCAGTCACTAACTGAGCAACTCCTTCACTGCTCCACTCACTCACTCACTGAGCAACTCCTTCACTGCTCCACTCACTCATTAAGCCACTCCTTCACTGCTCCACTGACTCACTGAGCCACTACTTCACTGCTCCACTCACTCACTGATGAGCCACTCCTTCACTACTCTACTCACTGTCTCACTGAGCCACACCTTCACTGCTCCACTCACCTACTCAGCCACTCCTTCACTGCTCGATTCACTCACTCACTGAGCCATTTCTTCACTGCTCCAGTCACTAACTGAGCAACTCCTTCACTGCTCCACGCACTCACTCACTGAGCCATTCCTTCACTGCTCCACTCACTCACTGATCCACTCCTTCACTGCTCCACTCACTCACTAACTGAGCCACTCCTTCAGTGCTCCACTCACTCACTAACTGAGCCTCTTTTTCACTGCTCCACTCATTCACTGAGCCACTCCTTCACTCCTCCACTCACTCAGTCATGAGCCACTCCTTCACTGCTCCTCTCACTAACTAAGCCACTCCTTCACTGCTCAACTCACTGACTAACTGAGCCACTGCTACACTGCTCTACTCACTCACTCACTGAGCCACTCCTTCACTCCTCCACTCACTCAGTCATGAGCCACTCCTTCACTGCTCCTCTCACTAACTGAGCCACTCCTTCACTGCTCTACTCACTCACTGAGACACTCCTACACTGCTCCGCTCAGGCACTCACTGAGCCACTACTTCACTGCTCCACTCACTCAATGATGAGCCACTCCTTCACCACTCTACTCACTGTCTCACTGAGCCACACCTTCACTGCTCCACTCACCTACTCAGCCACTCCTTCACTGCTCTATTCACTCACTCACAGAGCTACTCCTTCACTGCTCCACTCACTCACTGAGGCAATCCTTCATTGCTCCACTCACTCACTGATCCACTCCTTCACAGCTCCACTCACTCACTCACTGAGCCATTCCTTCACTGCTCCACTCACTCACTGACCCACTCCTTCACAGCTCCACTCACTCACTCACTGAGCCATTCCTTCACTGCTCCAGTCACTAACTGAGCAACTCCTTCACTGCTCACTCACTCACTCACTAGCCATTCCTTCACTGCTCCACTCACTCACTGAGCCACTCCTTCACTTCTCCACTCACTAACTGATCCACACCTTCACTGCTCCACTCACTCACTCAGCCACTCCTTCATTGCTCCACTCACTCACTGAGCCACTCCTTCACAGCTCCACTCACTCACTCACTGAGCCACTCCTTCACTGCTCCTGTCACTAACTGAGCAACTCCTTCACTGCTCACTCACTCACTCACTAGCCACTCCTTCACAGCTCCACTCACTCACTAACTGAGCCATTCCTTCATGGCTCCACTCACTCAGTAAGCAACTCCTTCACAGCTCCACTGACTCACTGAGCCACTCCTTCACTGCTCCAGTCACTAATTGAGCAACTCCTTCAATGCTCCACTCACTCACTCACTGAGCAACTCCTTCACTGCTCCACTCACTCATTAAGCCACTCCTTCACTGCTCCACTGACTCACTGAGCCACTACTTCACTGCTCCACTCACTCACTGATGAGCCACTCCTTCACTACTCTACTCACTGTCTCACTGAGCCACACCTTCACTGCTCCACTCACCTACTCAGCCACTCCTTCACTGCTCTATTCACTCACTCACTGAGCCATTCCTTCACTGCTCCACTCACTCACTGATCCACTCCTTCACTGCTCCACTCACTCACTAACTGAGCCACTCCTTCAGTGCTCCACTCACTCACTAACTGAGCCTCTTCTTCACTGCTCCACTCACTCACTGAGCCACTCCTTCACTCCTCCACTCACTCAGTCATGAGCCACTCCTTCACTGCTCCTCTCACTAACTAAGCCACTCCTTCACTGCTCAACTCACTGACTAACTGAGCCACTCCTACACTGCTCTACTCACTCACTCACTGAGCCACTCCTTCACTGCTCCACTCATGAACTAAGCCACTCTTTCACTGCTCCACTCACTCACTCACTGAGGGACTCCTTCACTGCTCCACTCACTAACTAAGCCACTCCTTCACTGCTCCACTCACTCACTAAACACTCCTTACCTGCTCCACTCACTCACTAACTGAGCCACTCCTTCACTGCTCCACTCACTCACTGAGCCACTCCTTCACTGCAGTGCTCCACTCACTCACTAACTGAGCTCTCCTTAACTGCTCCACTCACTCACAGAGCCACTCCTTCACTGCTCCACTCAGTCACTCAATGAACACTCCTTCACTGCTCCACTCACTCACTAACTGAGCCACTCCTTCACTGCTCCACTCACTCACTGAGCCACTCCTTCACTGCTCCACTCACTCACTAACTGAGCCACTCCTTCACTGCTGTACTCACTCACTGAGCCACTCCTTCACTGCTCCACTCACTAACTGAGCCACTCCTTCACTGCTCCACTCACTCACTGATGAGCCACTCCTTCACTACTCTACTCACTGTCTCACTGAGCCACACCTTCACTGCTCCATTCACCTACTCAGCCACTCCTTCACTGCTCTATTCACTCACTCACTGAGCTACTCCTTCACTGCTCCACTCACTCACTGAGGCACTCCTTCATTGCTCCACTCACTCACTGAGACACTCCTTCACAGCTCCACTCACTCACTCACTGAGCCATTCCTTCACGGTTCCAGTCACTAACTAAGCAACTCCTTCACTGCTCCACTCACTCACTCACTGAGCAACTCCTTCACTGCTCCACTCCCTCACTCACTGAGCCATTCCTTCACTGCTCCACTCACTCACTGATCCACTCCTTCACTGCTCCACTCACTCACTAACTGAGCCATTCCATCACGGCTCCACTCACTCACAAAGCCACTCCTTCACTGCTCCACTGACTCACTGAGCCACTCCTTCACTGCTCCACTCACTCACTGAGCCACTCCTTCACAGCTCCACTCACTCACTCACTGAGCCATTCCTTCACTGCTCCACTCACTCACTGACCCACTCCTTCACAGCTCCACTCACTCACTCACTGAGCCATTCCTTCACTGCTCCAGTCACTAACTGAGCAACTCCTTCACTGCTCACTCACTCACTCACTAGCCATTCCTTCACTGCTCCACTCACTCACTGAGCCACTCCTTCACTTCTCCACTCACTAACTGATCCACACCTTCACTGCTCCACTCACTCACTCAGCCACTCCTTCATTGCTCCACTCACTCACTGAGCCACTCCTTCAAAGCTCCACTCACTCACTCACTGAGCCACTCCTTCACTGCTCCAGTCACTAACTGAGCAACTCCTTCACTGCTCACTCACTCACTCACTAGCCACTCCTTCACAGCTCCACTCACTCACTTACTGAGCCATTCCTTCATGGCTCCACTCACTCACTAAGCCACTCATTCACTGCTCCACTGACTCACTGAGCCACTCCTTCAGTGCTCCACTCACTCACTAACTGAGCCTCTCCTTCACTGCTCCACTCACTCACTGAGCCACTCCTTCACTCCTCCACTCACTCAGTCATGAGCCACTCCTTCACTGCTCCACTCACTAACTAAGCCACTCCTTCACTGCTCAACTCACTGACTAACTGAGCCACTCCTACACTGCTCTACTCACTCACTCACTGAGACAATCCTTCACTGCTCCACTCACTAACTAAGCCACTCTTTCACTGCTCCACTCACTCACTCATTGAGCCACTCCTTCACTGATCCACTCACTCACTCACTGAGGGACTCCTTCACTGCTTCAATCACTAACTAAGCCTCTCCTTCACTGCTCCACTCACTCACTAAGCCACTCCTTACCTGCTCCACTCACTCACTAACTGAGCCATTCCTTCACTGTTCCACACACTCAATCACTCATCGAGCCACTCCTTCACTGCTCCACTCACTCACTGAGCCACTCCTTCACTGCAGTGCTCCACTCACTCACTAACTGAGCTCTCCTTCACTGCTCTACTCACTCACTGAGCCACTCCTTCACTGCTCCACTCAGTCACTCAATGAACACTCCATCACTGCTCTACTCACTCACTGAGCCACTCCTTCAGTGCTCCACTCAGTCACTAACTTAGCCTCTCCTTCACTGCTCCACTCACTCACTGAGACACTCCTTCACTGCTCTATTCACTCACTCACTGAGCCATTCCTTCACTGCTCCAGTCACTAACTGAGCAACACCTTCACTGCTCCACTCACTCACTCACTGAGCAACTCCTTCACTGCTCCACTCACTCATTAAGCCACTCCTTCACTGCTCCACTGACTCACTGAGCCACTACTTCACTGCTCCACTCACTCACTGATGAGCCACTCCTTCACTACTCTACTCACTGTCTCAATGAGCCACACCTTCACTGCTCCACTCACCTACTCAGCCACTCCTTCACTGCTCGATTCACTCACTCACTGAGCCATTCCTTTACTGCTCCAGTCACTAACTGAGCAACTCCTTCACTGCTCCACGCACTCACTCACTGAGCCATTCCTTCACTGCTCCACTCACTCACTGATCCACTCCTTCACTGCTCCACTCACTCACTAACTGAGCCACTCCTTCAGTGCTCCACTCACTCACTAACTGAGCCTCTTTTTCACTGCTCCACTCACTCACTGAGCCACTCCTTCACTCCTCCACTCACTCAGTCATGAGCCACTCCTTCACTGCTCCTCTCACTAACTAAGCCATTCCTTCACTGCTCAACTCACTGACTAACTGAGCCACTCCTACACTGCTCTACTCACTCACTCACTGAGCCACTCCTTCACTGCTCCACTCACTCACTCATTGAGCCTCTCCTTCACTGCTCCACTCACTCACTCACTGAGGGACTCCTTCACTGCTCCACTCACTCACTAAGCCACTCCTTCACTGCTCCACTCACTCACTAAGCCACTCCTTACCTGCTCCACTCACTCACTAACTGAGCCATTCCTTCACTGCTCCACACACTCAATCACTCATCGGGCCACTCCTTCACTGCTCCACTCACTCACTGAGCCACTCCTTCAGTGCTCCACTCAGTCACTAACTTAGCCTCTCCTTCACTGCTCCACTCAGTCACTCAATGAACAATCCATCAATGCTCTACTCACTCACTGAGCCACTCCTTCAGTGCTCCACTCAGTCACTAACTTAGCCTCTCCTTCACTGCTCCACTCACTCACAGAGCAACTCCTTCACTGCTCCACTTAGTCACTCAATGAACACTCCTTCACTGCTCCACTCACTCACTAACTGAGCCACTCCTTCACTGCTCCACTCACTCACTGAGCCACTCCTTCACTGCTCCACTCACTAACTGAGCCACTCCTTCACTGCTCCACTCACTCACTGATGAGCCACTCCTTCACTACTCTACTCACTGTCTCACTGAGCCACACCTTCACTGCTCCACTCACCTACTCAGCCACTCCTTCACTGCTCTATTCACTCACTCACTGAGCTACTCCTTCACTGCTCCACTCACTCACTGAGGCACTCCTTCATTGCTCCACTCACTCACTGAGCCACTCCTTCACTGCTCCACTCACTTACTCACTGAGCAACTCCTTCACTGCTCCACTCACTCACTGATCCACTCCTTCACTGCTCCACTCACTCACTAACTGAGCCATTCCATCACGGCTCCACTCACTCACAAAGCCACTCCTTCACTGCTCCACTGACTCACTGAGCCACTCCTTCACTGCTCCACTCACTCACTGAGCCACTCCTTCACAGCTCCACTCACTCACTCACTGAGCCATTCCTTCACTGCTCCAGTCACTAACTGAGCAACTCCTTCACTGCTCCACTCACTCACTCAATGAGCAACTCCTTCACTGCTCCACTCACTCATTAACTGAGCCACTCCTTCACTGCTCTACTCACTCACTGAGACACTCCTTCACTGCTCCGCTCAGGCACTCACTGAGCCACTCCTTCACTGCTCCACTCACTCAATGATGAGCCACTCCTTCACCACTCTACTCACTGTCTCACTGAGCCACACCTTCACTGCTCCACTCACCTACTCAGCCACTCCTTCACTGCTCTATTCACTCACTCACAGAGCTACTCCTTCACTGCTCCACTCACTCACTGAGGCAATCCTTCATTGCTCCACTCACTCACTGAGCCACTCCTTCACAGCTCCACTCACTCACTCACTGAGCCATTCCTTCACTGCTCCACTCACTCACTGACCCACTCCTTCACAGCTCCACTCACTCACTCACTGAGCCATTCCTTCACTGCTCCAGTCACTAACTGAGCAACTCCTTCACTGCTCACTCACTCACTCACTAGCCATTCCTTCACTGCTCCACTCACTCACTGAGCCACTCCTTCACTTCTCCACTCACTAACTGATCCACACCTTCACTGCTCCACTCACTCACTCAGCCACTCCTTCATTGCTCCACTCACTCACTGAGCCACTCCTTCACAGCTCCACTCACTCACTCACTGAGCCACTCCTTCACTGCTCCTGTCACTAACTGAGCAACTCCTTCACTGCTCACTCACTCACTCACTAGCCACTCCTTCACAGCTCCACTCACTCACTAACTGAGCCATTCCTTCATGGCTCCACTCACTCACTAAGCAACTCCTTCACTGCTCCACTGACTCACTGAGCCACTCCTTCACTGCTCCAGTCACTAATTGAGCAACTCCTTCAATGCTCCACTCACTCACTCACTGAGCAACTCCTTCACTGCTCCACTCACTCATTAAGCCACTCCTTCACTGCTCCCCTGACTCACTGAGCCACTACTTCACTGCTCCACTCACTCACTGATGAGCCACTCCTTCACTACTCTACTCACTGTCTCACTGAGTCACACCTTCACTGCTCCACTCACCTACTCAGCCACTCCTTCACTGCTCTATTCACTCACTCACTGAGCCATTCCTTCACTGCTCCACTCACTCACTGATCCACTCCTTCACTGCTCCACTCACTCACTAACTGAGCCACTCCTTCAGTGCTCCACTCACTCACTAACTGAGCCTCTTCTTCACTGCTCCACTCACTCACTGAGCCACTCCTTCACTCCTCCACTCACTCAGTCATGAGCCACTCCTTCACTGCTCCTCTCACTAACTAGGCCACTCCTTCACTGCTCAACTCACTGACTAACTGAGCCACTCCTACACTGCTCTACTCACTCACTCACTGAGCCACTCCTTCACTGCTCCACTCATGAACTAAGCCACTCTTTCACTGCTCCACTCACTCACTCACTGAGGGACTCCTTCACTGTTCCACTCACTAACTAAGCCACTCCTTCACTGCTCCACTCACTCACTAAACACTCCTTACCTGCTCCACTCACTCACTAACTGAGCCACTCCTTCACTGCTCCACTCACTCACTGAGCCACTCCTTCACTGCAGTGCTCCACTCACTCACTAACTGAGCTCTCCTTAACTGCTCCACTCACTCACAGAGCCACTCCTTCACTGCTCCACTCAGTCACTCAATGAACACTCCTTCACTGCTCCACTCACTCACTAACTGAGCCACTCCTTCACTGCTCCACTCACTCACTGAGCCACTCCTTCACTGCTCCACTCACTCACTAACTGAGCCACTCCTTCACTGCTGTACTCACTCACTGAGCCACTCCTTCACTGCTCCACTCACTAACTGAGCCACTCCTTCACTGCTCCACTCACTCACTGATGAGCCACTCCTTCACTACTCTACTCACTGTCTCACTGAGCCACACCTTCACTGCTCCACTCACCTACTCAGCCACTCCTTCACTGCTCTATTCACTCACTCACTGAGCTACTCCTTCACTGCTCCACTCACTCACTGAGGCACTCCTTCATTGCTCCACTCACTCACTGAGCCACTCCTTCACAGCTCCACTCACTCACTCACTGAGCCATTCCTTCACGGTTCCAGTCACTAACTAAGTAACTCCTTCACTGCTCCACTCACTCACTCACTGAGCAACTCCTTCACTGCTCCACTCCCTCACTCACTGAGCCATTCCTTCACTGCTCCACTCACTCACTGATCCACTCCTTCACTGCTCCACTCACTCACTAACTGAGCCATTCCATCACGGCTCCACTCACTCACAAAGCCACTCCTTCACTGCTCCACTGACTCACTGAGCCACTCCTTCACTGCTCCACTCACTCACTCACTGAGCCATTCCTTCACTGCTCCAGTTACTAACTGAGCAAATCCTTCACTGCTCCACTCATGAACTAAGCCACTCTTTCACTGCTCCACTCACTCACTCACTGAGGGACTCCTTCACTGCTCCACTCACTAACTAAGCCACTCCTTCACTGCTCCACTCACTCACTAAACACTCCTTACCTGCTCCACTCACTCACTAACTGAGCCACTCCTTCACTGCTCCACTCACTCACTGAGCCACTCCTTCACTGCAGTGCTCCACTCACTCACTAACTGAGCTCTCCTTAACTGCTCCACTCACTCACAGAGCCACTCCTTCACTGCTCCACTCAGTCACTCAATGAACACTCCTTCACTGCTCCACTCACTCACTAACTGAGCCACTCCTTCACTGCTCCACTCACTCACTGAGCCACTCCTTCACTGCTCCACTCATTCACTAACTGAGCCACTCCTTCACTGCTGTACTCACTCACTGAGCCACTCCTTCACTGCTCCACTCACTAACTGAGCCACTCCTTCACTGCTCCACTCACTCACTGATGAGCCACTCCTTCACTACTCTACTCACTGTCTCACTGAGCCACACCTTCACTGCTCCACTCACCTACTCAGCCACTCCTTCACTGCTCTATTCACTCACTCACTGAGCTACTCCTTCACTGCTCCACTCACTCACTGAGGCACTCCTTCATTGCTCCACTCACTCACTGAGCCACTCCTTCACAGCTCCACTCACTCACTCACTGAGCCATTCCTTCACGGTTCCAGTCACTAACTAAGCAACTCCTTCACTGCTCCACTCACTCACTCACTGAGCAACTCCTTCACTGCTCCACTCCCTCACTCACTGAGCCATTCCTTCACTGCTCCACTCACTCACTGATCCACTCCTTCACTGCTCCACTCACTCACTAACTGAGCCATTCCATCACGGCTCCACTCACTCACAAAGCCACTCCTTCACTGCTCCACTGACTCACTGAGCCACTCCTTCACTGCTCCACTCACTCACTGAGCCACTCCTTCACAGCTCCACTCACTCACTCACTGAGCCATTCCTTCACTGCTCCAGTTACTAACTGAGCAACTCCTTCACTGCTCCACTCACTCACTCAATGAGCAACTCCTTCACTGCTCCACTCACTCACTAACTGAGCCACTTCTTCACTGCTCTACTCACTCACTGAGATACTCCTTCACTGCTCCGCTCAGGCACTCACTGAGCCACTCCTTCACTGCTCCACTCACTCACTGATGAGCCACTCCTTCACCACTCTACTCACTGTCTCACTGAGCCACACCTTCACTGCTCCACTCACCTACTCAGCCACTCCTTCACTGCTCTATTCACTCACTCACAGAGCTACTCCTTCACTGCTCCACTCACTCACTGAGGCAATCCTTCATTGCTCCACTCACTCACTGAGCCACTCCTTCACAGCTCCACTCACTCACTCACTGAGCCATTCCTTCACTGCTCCACTCACTCACTGACCCACTCCTTCACAGCTCCACTCACTCACTCACTGAGCCATTCCTTCACTGCTCCAGTCACTAACTGAGCAACTCCTTCACTGCTCACTCACTCACTCACTAGCCATTCCTTCACTGCTCCACTCACTCACTGAGCCACTCCTTCACTTCTCCACTCACTAACTGATCCACACCTTCACTGCTCCACTCACTCACTCAGCCACTCCTTCATTGCTCCACTCACTCACTGAGCCACTCCTTCACAGCTCCACTCACTCACTCACTGAGCCACTCCTTCACTGCTCCTGTCACTAACTAAGCAACTCCTTCACTGCTCACTCACTCACTCACTAGCCACTCCTTCACAGCTCCACTCACTCACTAACTGAGCCATTCCTTCATGGCTCCACTCACTCAGTAAGCAACTCCTTCACTGCTCCACTGACTCACTGAGCCACTCCTTCACTGCTCCAGTCACTAATTGAGCAACTCCTTCAATGCTCCACTCACTCACTCACTGAGCAACTCCTTCACTGCTCCACTCACTCATTAAGCCACTCCTTCACTGCTCCACTGACTCACTGAGCCACTACTTCACTGCTCCACTCACTCACTGATGAGCCACTCCTTCACTACTCTACTCACTGTCTCACTGAGCCACACCTTCACTGCTCCACTCACCTACTCAGCCACTCCTTCACTGCTCTATTCACTCACTCACTGAGCCATTCCTTCACTGCTCCACTCACTCACTGATCCACTCCTTCACTGCTCCACTCACTCACTAACTGAGCCACTCCTTCAGTGCTCCACTCACTCACTAACTGAGCCTCTTCTTCACTGCTCCACTCACTCACTGAGCAACTCCTTCACTCCTCCACTCACTCAGTCATGAGCCACTCCGTCACTGCTCCTCTCACTAACTAAGCCACTCCTTCACTGCTCAACTCATTGACTAACTGAGCCACTCCTACACTGCTCTACTCACTCACTCACTGAGCCACTCCTTCACTGCTCCACTCATGAACTAAGCCACTCTTTCACTGCTCCACTCACTCACTCACTGAGGGGCTCCTTCACTGCTCCACTCACTAACTAAGCCACTCCTTCACTGCTCCACTCACTCACTAAACACTCCTTACCTGCTCCACTCACTCACTAACTGAGCCACTCCTTCACTGCTCCACTCACTCACTGAGCCACTCCTTCACTGCAGTGTTCCACTCACTCACTAACTGAGCTCTCCTTAACTGCTCCACTCACTCACAGAGCCACTCCTTCACTGCTCCACTCAGTCACTCAATGAACACTCCTTCACTGCTCCACTCACTCACTAACTGAGCCACTCCTTCACTGCTCCACTCACTAACTGAGCCACTCCTTCACTGCTCCACTCACTCACTGATGAGCCACTCCTTCACTACTCTACTCACTGTCTCACTGAGCCACACCTTCACTGCTCCACTCACTCACTAACTGAGCCACTCCTTCACTGCTGTACTCACTCACTGAGCCACTCCTTCTCTGCTCCACTCACTAACTGAGCCACTCCTTCACTGCTCCACTCACTCACTAACTGAGCCACTCCTTAACTGCTCCACTCACTCACAGAGCCACTCCTTCACTGCTCCACTCACTCACTAACTGAGCCACTCCTTCACTGCTCTACTCACTCACTGAGACACTCCTTCACTGCTCCACTCACTAACTGAGCCACTCCTTCACTGCTCCACTCACTCACTGATGAGCCACTCCTTCACTACTCTACTCACTGTCTCACTGAGCCACACCTTCACTGCTCCACTCACCTACTCAGCCACTCCTTCACTGCTCTATTCACTCACTCACTGAGCTACTCCTTCACTGCTCCACTCACTCACTGAGGCACTCCTTCATTGCTCCACTCACTCACTGAGCCACTCCTTCACAGCTCCACTCACTCACTCACTGAGCCATTCCTTCACGGTTCCAGTCACTAACTAAGCAACTCCTTCACTGCTCCACTCACTCACTCACTGAGCCATTCCTTCACTGCTCCACTCACTCACTGATCCACTCCTTCACTGCTCCACTCACTCACTAACTGAGCCATTCCATCACGGCTCCACTCACTCACAAAGCCACTCCTTCACTGCTCCACTGACTCACTGAGCCACTCCTTCACTGCTCCACTCACTCACTGAGCCACTCCTTCACAGCTCCACTCACTCACTCACTGAGCCATTCCTTCACTGCTCCACTCACTCACTGACCCACTCCTTCACAGCTCCACTCACTCACTCACTGAGCCATTCCTTCACTGCTCCAGTCACTAACTGAGCAACTCCTTCACTGCTCACTCACTCACTCACTAGCCATTCCTTCACTGCTCCACTCACTCACTGAGCCACTCCTTCACTTCTCCACTCACTAACTGATCCACACCTTCACTGCTCCACTCACTCACTCAGCCACTCCTTCATTGCTCCACTCACTCACTGAGCCACTCCTTCAAAGCTCCACTCACTCACTCACTGAGCCACTCCTTCACTGCTCCAGTCACTAACTGAGCAACTCCTTCACTGCTCACTCACTCACTCACTAGCCACTCCTTCACAGCTCCACTCACTCACTAACTGAGCATTCCTTCATGGCTCCACTCACTCACTAAACCACTCATTCACTGCTCCACTGACTCACTGAGCCACTCCTTCAGTGCTCCACTCACTCACTAACTGAGCCTCTCCTTCACTGCTCCACTCACTCACTGAGCCACTCCTTCACTCCTCCACTCACTCAGTCATGAGCCACTCCTTCACTACTCCACTCACTAACTAAGCCACTCCTTCACTGCTCAACTCACTGACTAACTGAGCCACTCCTACACTGCTCTACTCACTCACTCACTGAGACAATCCTTCACTGCTCCACTAACTAACTAAGCCACTCTTTCACTGCTCCACTCACTCACTCATTGAGCCACTCCTTCACTGATCCACTCACTCACTCACTGAGGGACTCCTTCACTGCTTCACTCACTAACTAAGCCTCTCCTTCACTGCTCCACTCACTCACTAAGCCACTCCTTACCTGCTCCACTCACTCACTAACTGAGCCATTCCTTCACTGTTCCACACACTCAATCACTCATCGAGCCACTCCTTCACTGCTCCACTCACTCACTGAGCCACTCCTTCACTGCAGTGCTCCACTCACTCACTAACTGAGCTCTCCTTCACTGCTCTACTCACTCACTGAGCCACTCCTTCACTGCTCCACTCAGTCACTCAATGAACACTCCATCACTGCTCTACTCACTCACTGAGCCACTCCTTCAGTGCTCCACTCAGTCACTAACTTAGCCTCTCCTTCACTGCTCCACTCACCTACTCAGCCACTCCTTCACTGCTCTATTCACTCACTCACAGAGCTACTCCTTCACTGCTCCACTCACTACTGAGGCAATCCGTCATTGCTCCACTCACTCACTGAGCCACTCCTTCACAGCTCCACGCACTCACTCACTGAGCCATTCCTTCACTGCTCCACTCACTCACTGACCCACTCCTTCACAGCTCCACTCACTCACTCACTGAGCCATTCCTTCACTGCTCCAGTCACTAACTGAGCAACTCCTTCACTGCTATCTCACTCACTCACTAGCCATTCCTTCACTGCTCCACTCACTCACTGAGCCACTCCTTCACTTCTCCACTCACTAACTGATCCACACCTTCACTGCTCCACTCAGTCACTCAGCCACTCCTTCATTGCTCCACTCACTCACTGAGCCACTCCTTCACAGCTCCACTCACTCACTCACTGAGCCACTCCTTCACTGCTCCTGTCACTAACTGAGCAACTCCTTCACTGCTCACTCACTCACTCACTAGCCACTCCTTCACAGCTCCACTCACTCACTAACTGAGCCATTCCTTCATGGCTCCACTCACTCAGTAAGCAACTCCTTCACTGCTCCACTGACTCACTGAGCCACTCCTTCACTGCTCCAGTCACTAATTGAGCAACTCCTTCAATGCTCCACTCACTCACTCACTGAGCAACTCCTTCACTGCTCCACTCACTCATTAAGCCACTCCTTCACTGCTCCACTGACTCACTGAGCCACTACTTCACTGTTCCACTCACTCACTGATGAGCCACTCCTTCACTACTCTACTCACTGTCTCACTGAGCCACACCTTCACTGCTCCACTCACCTACTCAGCCACTCCTTCACTGCTCTATTCACTCACTCACTGAGCCATTCCTTCACTGCTCCACTCACTCACTGATCCACTCCTTCACTGCTCCACTCACTCACTAACTGAGCCATTCCATCACGGCTCCACTCACTCACAAAGCCACTCCTTCACTGCTCCACTGACTCACTGAGCCACTCCTTCACTGCTCCACTCACTCACTGAGCCACTCCTTCACAGCTCCACTCACTCACTCACTGAGCCATTCCTTCACTGCTCCACTCACTCACTGACCCACTCCTTCACAGCTCCACTCACTCACTCACTGAGCCATTCCTTCACTGCTCCAGTCACTAACTGAGCAACTCCTTCACTGCTCACTCACTCACTCACTAGCCATTCCTTCACTGCTCCACTCACTCACTGAGCCACTCCTTCACTTCTCCACTCACTAACTGATCCACACCTTCACTGCTCCACTCACTCACTCAGCCACTCCTTCATTGCTCCACTCACTCACTGAGCCACTCCTTCAAAGCTCCACTCACTCACTCACTGAGCCACTCCTTCACTGCTCCAGTCACTAACTGAGCAACTCCTTCACTGCTCACTCACTCACTCACTAGCCACTCCTTCACAGCTCCACTCAGTCACTAACTGAGCCATTCCTTCATGGCTCCACTCACTCACTAAGCCACTCATTCACTGCTCCACTGACTCACTGAGCCACTCCTTCAGTGCTCCACTCACTCACTAACTGAGCCTCTCCTTCACTGCTCCACTCACTCACTGAGCCACTCCTTCACTGCTCAACTCACTGACTAACTGAGCCACTCCTACACTGCTCTACTCACTCACTCACTGAGACAATCCTTCACTGCTCCACTCACTAACTAAGCCACTCTTTCACTGTTCCACTCACTCACTCATTGAGCCATTCCTTCACTGATCCACTCACTCACTCACTGAGGGACTCCTTCACTGCTTCACTCACTAACTAAGCCTCTCCTTCACTGCTCCACTCACTCACTAAGCCACTCCTTACCTGCTCCACTCACTCACTAACTGAGCCATTCCTTCACTGTTCCACACACTCAATCACTCATCGAGCCACTCCTTCACTGCTCCACTCACTCACTGAGCCACTCCTTCACTGCAGTGCTCCACTCACTCACTAACTGAGCTCTCCTTCACTGCTCTACTCACTCACTGAGCCACTCCTTCACTGCAGTGCTCCACTCACTCACTAACTGAGCTCTCCTTCATTGCTCCACTCACTCACTGAGCCACTCCTTCACAGCTCCACTCACTCACTCACTGAGCCACTCCTTCACTGCTCCTGTCACTAACTGAGCAACTCCTTCACTGCTCACTCACTCACTCACTAGCCACTCCTTCACAGCTCCACTCACTCACTAACTGAGCCATTCCTTCATGGCTCCACTCACTCAGTAAGCAACTCCTTCACAGCTCCACTGACTCACTGAGCCACTCCTTCACTGCTCCAGTCACTAATTGAGCAACTCCTTCAATGCTCCACTCACTCACTCACTGAGCAACTCCTTCACTGCTCCACTCACTCATTAAGCCACTCCTTCACTGCTCCACTGACTCACTGAGCCACTACTTCACTGCTCCACTCACTCACTGATGAGCCACTCCTTCACTACTCTACTCACTGTCTCACTGAGCCACACCTTCACTGCTCCACTCACCTACTCAGCCACTCCTTCACTGCTCTATTCACTCACTCACTGAGCCATTCCTTCACTGCTCCACTCACTCACTGATCCACTCCTTCACTGCTCCACTCACTCACTAACTGAGCCACTCCTTCAGTGCTCCACTCACTCACTAACTGAGCCTCTTCTTCACTGCTCCACTCACTCACTGAGCCACTCCTTCACTCCTCCACTCACTCAGTCATGAGCCACTCCTTCACTGCTCCTCTCACTAACTAAGCCACTCCTTCACTGCTCAACTCACTGACTAACTGAGCCACTCCTACACTGCTCTACTCACTCACTCACTGAGCCACTCCTTCACTGCTCCACTCATGAACTAAGCCACTCTTTCACTGCTCCACTCACTCACTCACTGAGGGACTCCTTCACTGCTCCACTCACTAACTAAGCCACTCCTTCACTGCTCCACTCACTCACTAAACACTCCTTACCTGCTCCACTCACTCACTAACTGAGCCACTCCTTCACTGCTCCACTCACTCACTGAGCCACTCCTTCACTGCAGTGCTCCACTCACTCACTAACTGAGCTCTCCTTAACTGCTCCACTCACTCACAGAGCCACTCCTTCACTGCTCCACTCAGTCACTCAATGAACACTCCTTCACTGCTCCACTCACTCACTAACTGAGCCACTCCTTCACTGCTCCACTCACTCACTGAGCCACTCCTTCACTGCTCCACTCACTCACTAACTGAGCCACTCCTTCACTGCTGTACTCACTCACTGAGCCACTCCTTCACTGCTCCACTCACTAACTGAGCCACTCCTTCACTGCTCCACTCACTCACTGATGAGCCACTCCTTCACTACTCTACTCACTGTCTCACTGAGCCACACCTTCACTGCTCCATTCACCTACTCAGCCACTCCTTCACTGCTCTATTCACTCACTCACTGAGCTACTCCTTCACTGCTCCACTCACTCACTGAGGCACTCCTTCATTGCTCCACTCACTCACTGAGACACTCCTTCACAGCTCCACTCACTCACTCACTGAGCCATTCCTTCACGGTTCCAGTCACTAACTAAGCAACTCCTTCACTGCTCCACTCACTCACTCACTGAGCAACTCCTTCACTGCTCCACTCCCTCACTCACTGAGCCATTCCTTCACTGCTCCACTCACTCACTGATCCACTCCTTCACTGCTCCACTCACTCACTAACTGAGCCATTCCATCACGGCTCCACTCACTCACAAAGCCACTCCTTCACTGCTCCACTGACTCACTGAGCCACTCCTTCACTGCTCCACTCACTCACTGAGCCACTCCTTCACAGCTCCACTCACTCACTCACTGAGCCATTCCTTCACTGCTCCACTCACTCACTGACCCACTCCTTCACAGCTCCACTCACTCACTCACTGAGCCATTCCTTCACTGCTCCAGTCACTAACTGAGCAACTCCTTCACTGCTCACTCACTCACTCACTAGCCATTCCTTCACTGCTCCACTCACTCACTGAGCCACTCCTTCACTTCTCCACTCACTAACTGATCCACACCTTCACTGCTCCACTCACTCACTCAGCCACTCCTTCATTGCTCCACTCACTCACTGAGCCACTCCTTCAAAGCTCCACTCACTCACTCACTGAGCCACTCCTTCACTGCTCCAGTCACTAACTGAGCAACTCCTTCACTGCTCACTCACTCACTCACTAGCCACTCCTTCACAGCTCCACTCACTCACTAACTGAGCCATTCCTTCATGGCTCCACTCACTCACTAAGCCACTCATTCACTGCTCCACTGACTCACTGAGCCACTCCTTCAGTGCTCCACTCACTCACTAACTGAGCCTCTCCTTCACTGCTCCACTCACTCACTGAGCCACTCCTTCACTCCTCCACTCACTCAGTCATGAGCCACTCCTTCACTGCTCCACTCACTAACTAAGCCACTCCTTCACTGCTCAACTCACTGACTAACTGAGCCACTCCTACACTGCTCTACTCACTCACTCACTGAGACAATCCTTCACTGCTCCACTCACTAACTAAGCCACTCTTTCACTGCTCCACTCACTCACTCATTGAGCCACTCCTTCACTGATCCACTCACTCACTCACTGAGGGACTCCTTCACTGCTTCAATCACTAACTAAGCCTCTCCTTCACTGCTCCACTCACTCACTAAGCCACTCCTTACCTGCTCCACTCACTCACTAACTGAGCCATTCCTTCACTGTTCCACACACTCAATCACTCATCGAGCCACTCCTTCACTGCTCCACTCACTCACTGAGCCACTCCTTCACTGCAGTGCTCCACTCACTCACTAACTGAGCTCTCCTTCACTGCTCTACTCACTCACTGAGCCACTCCTTCACTGCTCCACTCAGTCACTCAATGAACACTCCATCACTGCTCTACTCACTCACTGAGCCACTCCTTCAGTGCTCCACTCAGTCACTAACTTAGCCTCTCCTTCACTGCTCCACTCACTCACTGAGACACTCCTTCACTGCTCTATTCACTCACTCACTGAGCCATTCCTTCACTGCTCCAGTCACTAACTGAGCAACACCTTCACTGCTCCACTCACTCACTCACTGAGCAACTCCTTCACTGCTCCACTCACTCATTAAGCCACTCCTTCACTGCTCCACTGACTCACTGAGCCACTACTTCACTGCTCCACTCACTCACTGATGAGCCACTCCTTCACTACTCTACTCACTGTCTCAATGAGCCACACCTTCACTGCTCCACTCACCTACTCAGCCACTCCTTCACTGCTCGATTCACTCACTCACTGAGCCATTCCTTTACTGCTCCAGTCACTAACTGAGCAACTCCTTCACTGCTCCACGCACTCACTCACTGAGCCATTCCTTCACTGCTCCACTCACTCACTGATCCACTCCTTCACTGCTCCACTCACTCACTAACTGAGCCACTCCTTCAGTGCTCCACTCACTCACTAACTGAGCCTCTTTTTCACTGCTCCACTCACTAACTGAGCCACTCCTTCAGTGCTCCACTCACTCACTAACTGAGCCACTCCTTCACTGCTCCTCTCACTAACTAAGCCATTCCTTCACTGCTCAACTCACTGACTAACTGAGCCACTCCTACACTGCTCTACTCACTCACTCACTGAGCCACTCCTTCACTGCTCCACTCACTCACTCATTGAGCCTCTCCTTCACTGCTCCACTCACTCACTCACTGAGGGACTCCTTCACTGCTCCACTCACTCACTAAGCCACTCCTTCACTGCTCCACTCACTCACTAAGCCACTCCTTACCTGCTCCACTCACTCACTAACTGAGCCATTCCTTCACTGCTCCACACACTCAATCACTCATCGGGCCACTCCTTCACTGCTCCACTCACTCACTGAGCCACTCCTTCAGTGCTCCACTCAGTCACTAACTTAGCCTCTCCTTCACTGCTCCACTCAGTCACTCAATGAACAATCCATCAATGCTCTACTCACTCACTGAGCCACTCCTTCAGTGCTCCACTCAGTCACTAACTTAGCCTCTCCTTCACTGCTCCACTCACTCACAGAGCAACTCCTTCACTGCTCCACTTAGTCACTCAATGAACACTCCTTCACTGCTCCACTCACTCACTAACTGAGCCACTCCTTCACTGCTCCACTCACTCACTGAGCCACTCCTTCACTGCTCCACTCACTAACTGAGCCACTCCTTCACTGCTCCACTCACTCACTGATGAGCCACTCCTTCACTACTCTACTCACTGTCTCACTGAGCCACACCTTCACTGCTCCACTCACCTACTCAGCCACTCCTTCACTGCTCTATTCACTCACTCACTGAGCTACTCCTTCACTGCTCCACTCACTCACTGAGGCACTCCTTCATTGCTCCACTCACTCACTGAGCCACTCCTTCACTGCTCCACTCACTTACTCACTGAGCAACTCCTTCACTGCTCCACTCACTCACTGATCCACTCCTTCACTGCTCCACTCACTCACTAACTGAGCCATTCCATCACGGCTCCACTCACTCACAAAGCCACTCCTTCACTGCTCCACTGACTCACTGAGCCACTCCTTCACTGCTCCACTCACTCACTGAGCCACTCCTTCACAGCTCCACTCACTCACTCACTGAGCCATTCCTTCACTGCTCCAGTCACTAACTGAGCAACTCCTTCACTGCTCCACTCACTCACTCAATGAGCAACTCCTTCACTGCTCCACTCACTCATTAACTGAGCCACTCCTTCACTGCTCTACTCACTCACTGAGACACTCCTTCACTGCTCCGCTCAGGCACTCACTGAGCCACTCCTTCACTGCTCCACTCACTCAATGATGAGCCACTCCTTCACCACTCTACTCACTGTCTCACTGAGCCACACCTTCACTGCTCCACTCACCTACTCAGCCACTCCTTCACTGCTCTATTCACTCACTCACAGAGCTACTCCTTCACTGCTCCACTCACTCACTGAGGCAATCCTTCATTGCTCCACTCACTCACTGAGCCACTCCTTCACAGCTCCACTCACTCACTCACTGAGCCATTCCTTCACTGCTCCACTCACTCACTGACCCACTCCTTCACAGCTCCACTCACTCACTCACTAGCCATTCCTTCACTGCTCCACTCACTCACTGAGCCACTCCTTCACTTCTCCACTCACTAACTGATCCACACCTTCACTGCTCCACTCACTCACTCAGCCACTCCTTCATTGCTCCACTCACTCACTGAGCCACTCCTTCACAGCTCCACTCACTCACTCACTGAGCCACTCCTTCACTGCTCCTGTCACTAACTGAGCAACTCCTTCACTGCTCACTCACTCACTCACTAGCCACTCCTTCACAGCTCCACTCACTCACTAACTGAGCCATTCCTTCATGGCTCCACTCACTCACTAAGCAACTCCTTCACTGCTCCACTGACTCACTGAGCCACTCCTTCACTGCTCCAGTCACTAATTGAGCAACTCCTTCAATGCTCCACTCACTCACTCACTGAGCAACTCCTTCACTGCTCCACTCACTCATTAAGCCACTCCTTCACTGCTCCCCTGACTCACTGAGCCACTACTTCACTGCTCCACTCACTCACTGATGAGCCACTCCTTCACTACTCTACTCACTGTCTCACTGAGTCACACCTTCACTGCTCCACTCACCTACTCAGCCACTCCTTCACTGCTCTATTCACTCACTCACTGAGCCATTCCTTCACTGCTCCACTCACTCACTGATCCACTCCTTCACTGCTCCACTCACTCACTAACTGAGCCACTCCTTCAGTGCTCCACTCACTCACTAACTGAGCCTCTTCTTCACTGCTCCACTCACTCACTGAGCCACTCCTTCACTCCTCCACTCACTCAGTCATGAGCCACTCCTTCACTGCTCCTCTCACTAACTAGGCCACTCCTTCACTGCTCAACTCACTGACTAACTGAGCCACTCCTACACTGCTCTACTCACTCACTCACTGAGCCACTCCTTCACTGCTCCACTCATGAACTAAGCCACTCTTTCACTGCTCCACTCACTCACTCACTGAGGGACTCCTTCACTGTTCCACTCACTAACTAAGCCACTCCTTCACTGCTCCACTCACTCACTAAACACTCCTTACCTGCTCCACTCACTCACTAACTGAGCCACTCCTTCACTGCTCCACTCACTCACTGAGCCACTCCTTCACTGCAGTGCTCCACTCACTCACTAACTGAGCTCTCCTTAACTGCTCCACTCACTCACAGAGCCACTCCTTCACTGCTCCACTCAGTCACTCAATGAACACTCCTTCACTGCTCCACTCACTCACTAACTGAGCCACTCCTTCACTGCTCCACTCACTCACTGAGCCACTCCTTCACTGCTCCACTCACTCACTAACTGAGCCACTCCTTCACTGCTGTACTCACTCACTGAGCCACTCCTTCACTGCTCCACTCACTAACTGAGCCACTCCTTCACTGCTCCACTCACTCACTGATGAGCCACTCCTTCACTACTCTACTCACTGTCTCACTGAGCCACACCTTCACTGCTCCACTCACCTACTCAGCCACTCCTTCACTGCTCTATTCACTCACTCACTGAGCTACTCCTTCACTGCTCCACTCACTCACTGAGGCACTCCTTCATTGCTCCACTCACTCACTGAGCCACTCCTTCACAGCTCCACTCACTCACTCACTGAGCCATTCCTTCACGGTTCCAGTCACTAACTAAGTAACTCCTTCACTGCTCCACTCACTCACTCACTGAGCAACTCCTTCACTGCTCCACTCCCTCACTCACTGAGCCATTCCTTCACTGCTCCACTCACTCACTGATCCACTCCTTCACTGCTCCACTCACTCACTAACTGAGCCATTCCATCACGGCTCCACTCACTCACAAAGCCACTCCTTCACTGCTCCACTGACTCACTGAGCCACTCCTTCACTGCTCCACTCACTCACTCACTGAGCCATTCCTTCACTGCTCCAGTTACTAACTGAGCAAATCCTTCACTGCTCCACTCATGAACTAAGCCACTCTTTCACTGCTCCACTCACTCACTCACTGAGGGACTCCTTCACTGCTCCACTCACTAACTAAGCCACTCCTTCACTGCTCCACTCACTCACTAAACACTCCTTACCTGCTCCACTCACTCACTAACTGAGCCACTCCTTCACTGCTCCACTCACTCACTGAGCCACTCCTTCACTGCAGTGCTCCACTCACTCACTAACTGAGCTCTCCTTAACTGCTCCACTCACTCACAGAGCCACTCCTTCACTGCTCCACTCAGTCACTCAATGAACACTCCTTCACTGCTCCACTCACTCACTAACTGAGCCACTCCTTCACTGCTCCACTCACTCACTGAGCCACTCCTTCACTGCTCCACTCATTCACTAACTGAGCCACTCCTTCACTGCTGTACTCACTCACTGAGCCACTCCTTCACTGCTCCACTCACTAACTGAGCCACTCCTTCACTGCTCCACTCACTCACTGATGAGCCACTCCTTCACTACTCTACTCACTGTCTCACTGAGCCACACCTTCACTGCTCCACTCACCTACTCAGCCACTCCTTCACTGCTCTATTCACTCACTCACTGAGCTACTCCTTCACTGCTCCACTCACTCACTGAGGCACTCCTTCATTGCTCCACTCACTCACTGAGCCACTCCTTCACAGCTCCACTCACTCACTCACTGAGCCATTCCTTCACGGTTCCAGTCACTAACTAAGCAACTCCTTCACTGCTCCACTCACTCACTCACTGAGCAACTCCTTCACTGCTCCACTCCCTCACTCACTGAGCCATTCCTTCACTGCTCCACTCACTCACTGATCCACTCCTTCACTGCTCCACTCACTCACTAACTGAGCCATTCCATCACGGCTCCACTCACTCACAAAGCCACTCCTTCACTGCTCCACTGACTCACTGAGCCACTCCTTCACTGCTCCACTCACTCACTGAGCCACTCCTTCACAGCTCCACTCACTCACTCACTGAGCCATTCCTTCACTGCTCCAGTTACTAACTGAGCAACTCCTTCACTGCTCCACTCACTCACTCAATGAGCAACTCCTTCACTGCTCCACTCACTCACTAACTGAGCCACTTCTTCACTGCTCTACTCACTCACTGAGATACTCCTTCACTGCTCCGCTCAGGCACTCACTGAGCCACTCCTTCACTGCTCCACTCACTCACTGATGAGCCACTCCTTCACCACTCTACTCACTGTCTCACTGAGCCACACCTTCACTGCTCCACTCACCTACTCAGCCACTCCTTCACTGCTCTATTCACTCACTCACAGAGCTACTCCTTCACTGCTCCACTCACTCACTGAGGCAATCCTTCATTGCTCCACTCACTCACTGAGCCACTCCTTCACAGCTCCACTCACTCACTCACTGAGCCATTCCTTCACTGCTCCACTCACTCACTGACCCACTCCTTCACAGCTCCACTCACTCACTCACTGAGCCATTCCTTCACTGCTCCAGTCACTAACTGAGCAACTCCTTCACTGCTCACTCACTCACTCACTAGCCATTCCTTCACTGCTCCACTCACTCACTGAGCCACTCCTTCACTTCTCCACTCACTAACTGATCCACACCTTCACTGCTCCACTCACTCACTCAGCCACTCCTTCATTGCTCCACTCACTCACTGAGCCACTCCTTCACAGCTCCACTCACTCACTCACTGAGCCACTCCTTCACTGCTCCTGTCACTAACTAAGCAACTCCTTCACTGCTCACTCACTCACTCACTAGCCACTCCTTCACAGCTCCACTCACTCACTAACTGAGCCATTCCTTCATGGCTCCACTCACTCAGTAAGCAACTCCTTCACTGCTCCACTGACTCACTGAGCCACTCCTTCACTGCTCCAGTCACTAATTGAGCAACTCCTTCAATGCTCCACTCACTCACTCACTGAGCAACTCCTTCACTGCTCCACTCACTCATTAAGCCACTCCTTCACTGCTCCACTGACTCACTGAGCCACTACTTCACTGCTCCACTCACTCACTGATGAGCCACTCCTTCACTACTCTACTCACTGTCTCACTGAGCCACACCTTCACTGCTCCACTCACCTACTCAGCCACTCCTTCACTGCTCTATTCACTCACTCACTGAGCCATTCCTTCACTGCTCCACTCACTCACTGATCCACTCCTTCACTGCTCCACTCACTCACTAACTGAGCCACTCCTTCAGTGCTCCACTCACTCACTAACTGAGCCTCTTCTTCACTGCTCCACTCACTCACTGAGCAACTCCTTCACTCCTCCACTCACTCAGTCATGAGCCACTCCGTCACTGCTCCTCTCACTAACTAAGCCACTCCTTCACTGCTCAACTCATTGACTAACTGAGCCACTCCTACACTGCTCTACTCACTCACTCACTGAGCCACTCCTTCACTGCTCCACTCATGAACTAAGCCACTCTTTCACTGCTCCACTCACTCACTCACTGAGGGGCTCCTTCACTGCTCCACTCACTAACTAAGCCACTCCTTCACTGCTCCACTCACTCACTAAACACTCCTTACCTGCTCCACTCACTCACTAACTGAGCCACTCCTTCACTGCTCCACTCACTCACTGAGCCACTCCTTCACTGCAGTGTTCCACTCACTCACTAACTGAGCTCTCCTTAACTGCTCCACTCACTCACAGAGCCACTCCTTCACTGCTCCACTCAGTCACTCAATGAACACTCCTTCACTGCTCCACTCACTCACTAACTGAGCCACTCCTTCACTGCTCCACTCACTAACTGAGCCACTCCTTCACTGCTCCACTCACTCACTGATGAGCCACTCCTTCACTACTCTACTCACTGTCTCACTGAGCCACACCTTCACTGCTCCACTCACTCACTAACTGAGCCACTCCTTCACTGCTGTACTCACTCACTGAGCCACTCCTTCTCTGCTCCACTCACTAACTGAGCCACTCCTTCACTGCTCCACTCACTCACTAACTGAGCCACTCCTTAACTGCTCCACTCACTCACAGAGCCACTCCTTCACTGCTCCACTCACTCACTAACTGAGCCACTCCTTCACTGCTCTACTCACTCACTGAGACACTCCTTCACTGCTCCACTCACTAACTGAGCCACTCCTTCACTGCTCCACTCACTCACTGATGAGCCACTCCTTCACTACTCTACTCACTGTCTCACTGAGCCACACCTTCACTGCTCCACTCACCTACTCAGCCACTCCTTCACTGCTCTATTCACTCACTCACTGAGCTACTCCTTCACTGCTCCACTCACTCACTGAGGCACTCCTTCATTGCTCCACTCACTCACTGAGCCACTCCTTCACAGCTCCACTCACTCACTCACTGAGCCATTCCTTCACGGTTCCAGTCACTAACTAAGCAACTCCTTCACTGCTCCACTCACTCACTCACTGAGCCATTCCTTCACTGCTCCACTCACTCACTGATCCACTCCTTCACTGCTCCACTCACTCACTAACTGAGCCATTCCATCACGGCTCCACTCACTCACAAAGCCACTCCTTCACTGCTCCACTGACTCACTGAGCCACTCCTTCACTGCTCCACTCACTCACTGAGCCACTCCTTCACAGCTCCACTCACTCACTCACTGAGCCATTCCTTCACTGCTCCACTCACTCACTGACCCACTCCTTCACAGCTCCACTCACTCACTCACTGAGCCATTCCTTCACTGCTCCAGTCACTAACTGAGCAACTCCTTCACTGCTCACTCACTCACTCACTAGCCATTCCTTCACTGCTCCACTCACTCACTGAGCCACTCCTTCACTTCTCCACTCACTAACTGATCCACACCTTCACTGCTCCACTCACTCACTCAGCCACTCCTTCATTGCTCCACTCACTCACTGAGCCACTCCTTCAAAGCTCCACTCACTCACTCACTGAGCCACTCCTTCACTGCTCCAGTCACTAACTGAGCAACTCCTTCACTGCTCACTCACTCACTCACTAGCCACTCCTTCACAGCTCCACTCACTCACTAACTGAGCATTCCTTCATGGCTCCACTCACTCACTAAACCACTCATTCACTGCTCCACTGACTCACTGAGCCACTCCTTCAGTGCTCCACTCACTCACTAACTGAGCCTCTCCTTCACTGCTCCACTCACTCACTGAGCCACTCCTTCACTCCTCCACTCACTCAGTCATGAGCCACTCCTTCACTACTCCACTCACTAACTAAGCCACTCCTTCACTGCTCAACTCACTGACTAACTGAGCCACTCCTACACTGCTCTACTCACTCACTCACTGAGACAATCCTTCACTGCTCCACTAACTAACTAAGCCACTCTTTCACTGCTCCACTCACTCACTCATTGAGCCACTCCTTCACTGATCCACTCACTCACTCACTGAGGGACTCCTTCACTGCTTCACTCACTAACTAAGCCTCTCCTTCACTGCTCCACTCACTCACTAAGCCACTCCTTACCTGCTCCACTCACTCACTAACTGAGCCATTCCTTCACTGTTCCACACACTCAATCACTCATCGAGCCACTCCTTCACTGCTCCACTCACTCACTGAGCCACTCCTTCACTGCAGTGCTCCACTCACTCACTAACTGAGCTCTCCTTCACTGCTCTACTCACTCACTGAGCCACTCCTTCACTGCTCCACTCAGTCACTCAATGAACACTCCATCACTGCTCTACTCACTCACTGAGCCACTCCTTCAGTGCTCCACTCAGTCACTAACTTAGCCTCTCCTTCACTGCTCCACTCACCTACTCAGCCACTCCTTCACTGCTCTATTCACTCACTCACAGAGCTACTCCTTCACTGCTCCACTCACTACTGAGGCAATCCGTCATTGCTCCACTCACTCACTGAGCCACTCCTTCACAGCTCCACTCACTCACTCACTGAGCCATTCCTTCACTGCTCCACTCACTCACTGACCCACTCCTTCACAGCTCCACTCACTCACTCACTGAGCCATTCCTTCACTGCTCCAGTCACTAACTGAGCAACTCCTTCACTGCTATCTCACTCACTCACTAGCCATTCCTTCACTGCTCCACTCACTCACTGAGCCACTCCTTCACTTCTCCACTCACTAACTGATCCACACCTTCACTGCTCCACTCAGTCACTCAGCCACTCCTTCATTGCTCCACTCACTCACTGAGCCACTCCTTCACAGCTCCACTCACTCACTCACTGAGCCACTCCTTCACTGCTCCTGTCACTAACTGAGCAACTCCTTCACTGCTCACTCACTCACTCACTAGCCACTCCTTCACAGCTCCACTCACTCACTAACTGAGCCACTCCTTCACAGCTCCACTCACTCACTAACTGAGCCATTCCTTCACTGCTCCACTGACTCACTGAGCCACTCCTTCACTGCTCCAGTCACTAATTGAGCAACTCCTTCAATGCTCCACTCACTCACTCACTGAGCAACTCCTTCACTGCTCCACTCACTCATTAAGCCACTCCTTCACTGCTCCACTGACTCACTGAGCCACTACTTCACTGTTCCACTCACTCACTGATGAGCCACTCCTTCACTACTCTACTCACTGTCTCACTGAGCCACACCTTCACTGCTCCACTCACCTACTCAGCCACTCCTTCACTGCTCTATTCACTCACTCACTGAGCCATTCCTTCACTGCTCCACTCACTCACTGATCCACTCCTTCACTGCTCCACTCACTCACTAACTGAGCCATTCCATCACGGCTCCACTCACTCACAAAGCCACTCCTTCACTGCTCCACTGACTCACTGAGCCACTCCTTCACTGCTCCACTCACTCACTGAGCCACTCCTTCACAGCTCCACTCACTCACTCACTGAGCCATTCCTTCACTGCTCCACTCACTCACTGACCCACTCCTTCACAGCTCCACTCACTCACTCACTGAGCCATTCCTTCACTGCTCCAGTCACTAACTGAGCAACTCCTTCACTGCTCACTCACTCACTCACTAGCCATTCCTTCACTGCTCCACTCACTCACTGAGCCACTCCTTCACTTCTCCACTCACTAACTGATCCACACCTTCACTGCTCCACTCACTCACTCAGCCACTCCTTCATTGCTCCACTCACTCACTGAGCCACTCCTTCAAAGCTCCACTCACTCACTCACTGAGCCACTCCTTCACTGCTCCAGTCACTAACTGAGCAACTCCTTCACTGCTCACTCACTCACTCACTAGCCACTCCTTCACAGCTCCACTCAGTCACTAACTGAGCCATTCCTTCATGGCTCCACTCACTCACTAAGCCACTCATTCACTGCTCCACTGACTCACTGAGCCACTCCTTCAGTGCTCCACTCACTCACTAACTGAGCCTCTCCTTCACTGCTCCACTCACTCACTGAGCCACTCCTTCACTGCTCAACTCACTGACTAACTGAGCCACTCCTACACTGCTCTACTCACTCACTCACTGAGACAATCCTTCACTGCTCCACTCACTAACTAAGCCACTCTTTCACTGTTCCACTCACTCACTCATTGAGCCATTCCTTCACTGATCCACTCACTCACTCACTGAGGGACTCCTTCACTGCTTCACTCACTAACTAAGCCTCTCCTTCACTGCTCCACTCACTCACTAAGCCACTCCTTACCTGCTCCACTCACTCACTAACTGAGCCATTCCTTCACTGTTCCACACACTCAATCACTCATCGAGCCACTCCTTCACTGCTCCACTCACTCACTGAGCCACTCCTTCACTGCAGTGCTCCACTCACTCACTAACTGAGCTCTCCTTCACTGCTCTACTCACTCACTGAGCCACTCCTTCACTGCTCCACTCAGTCACTCAATGAACACTCCATCACTGCTCTACTCAATCACTGAGCCACTCCTTCAGTGCTCCACTCAGTCACTAACTTAGCCTCTCCTTCACTGCTCCACTCACTCACTGAGACACTCCTTCACTGCTCTATTCACTCACTCACTGAGCCATTCCTTCACTGCTCCAGTCACTAACTGAGCAACTCCTTCACTGCTCCACTCACTCACTCACTGAGCAACTCCTTCACTGCTCCACTCACTCATTAAGCCACTCCTTCACTGCTCCCCTGACTCACTGAGCCACTACTTCACTGCTCCACTCACTCACTAACTGAGCCACTCCTTCAGTGCTCCACTCACTCACTAACTGAGCCTCTTCTTCACTGCTCCACTCACTCACTGAGCCACTCCTTCACTCCTCCACTCACTCAGTCATGAGCCACTCCTTCACTGCTCCTCTCACTAACTTAGCCACTCCTTCACTGCTCAACTCACTGACTAACTGAGCCACTCCTACACTGCTCTACTCACTCACTCACTGAGCCACTCCTTCACTGCTCCACTCATGAACGAAGCCACTCTTTCAATGCTCCACTCACTCACTCACTGAGGGACTCCTTCACTGCTCCACTCACTAACTAAGCCACTCCTTCACTGCTCCACTCACTCACTAAACACTCCTTACCTGCTCCACTCACTCACTAACTGAGCCACTCCTTCACTGCTCCACTCACTCACTGAGCCACTCCTTCACTGCAGTGCTCCACTCACTCACTAACTGAGCTCTCCTTAACTGCTCCACTCACTCACAGAGCCACTCCTTCACTGCTCCACTCAGTCACTCAATGAACACTCCTTCACTGCTCCACTCACTCACTAACTGAGCCACTCCTTCACTGCTCCACTCACTCACTGAGCCACTCCTTCACTGCTCCACTCACTCACTAACTGAGCCACTCCTTCACTGCTGTACTCACTCACTGAGCCACTCCTTCACTGCTCCACTCACTAACTGAGCCACTCCTTCACTGCTCCACTCACTCACTGATGAGCCACTCCTTCACTACTCTACTCACTGTCTCACTGAGCCACACCTTCACTGCTCCACTCACCTACTCAGCCACTCCTTCACTGCTCTATTCACTCACTCACTGAGCTACTCCTTCACTGCTCCACTCACTCACTGAGGCACTCCTTCATTGCTCCACTCACTCACTGAGCCACTCCTTCACAGCTCCACTCACTCACTCACTGAGCCATTCCTTCACGGTTCCAGTCACTAACTAAGCAACTCCTTCACTGCTCCACTCACTCACTCACTGAGCAACTCCTTCACTGCTCCACTCCCTCACTCACTGAGCCATTCCTTCACTGCTCCACTCACTCACAGATCCACTCCTTCACTGCTCCACTCACTCACTAACTGAGCCATTCCATCACGGCTCCACTCACTCACAAAGCCACTCCTTCACTGCTCCACTGACTCACTGAGCCACTCCTTCACTGCTCCACTCACTCACTGAGCCACTCCTTCACAGCTCCACTCACTCACTCACTGAGCCATTCCTTCACTGCTCCACTCACTCACTGACCCACTCCTTCACAGCTCCACTCACTCACTCACTGAGCCATTCCTTCACTGCTCCAGTCACTAACTGAGCAACTCCTTCACTGCTCACTCACTCACTCACTAACCATTCCTTCACTGCTCCACTCACTCACTGAGACACTCCTTCACTGCTCTATTCACTCACTCACTGAGCCATTCCTTCACTGCTCCAGTCACTAACTGAGCAACTCCTTCACTGCTCCACTCACTCACTCACTGAGCAACTCCTTCACTGCTCCACTCACTCATTAAGCCACTCCTTCACTGCTCCACTGACTCACTGAGCCACTACTTCACTGCTCCACTCACTCACTGATGAGCCACTCCTTCACTACTCTACTCACTGTCTCACTGAGCCACACCTTCACTGCTCCACTCACCTACTCAGCCACTCCTTCACTGCTCGATTCACTCACTCACTGAGCCATTTCTTCACTGCTCCAGTCACTAACTGAGCAACTCCTTCACTGCTCCACGCACTCACTCACTGAGCCATTCCTTCACTGCTCCACTCACTCACTGATCCACTCCTTCACTGCTCCACTCACTCACTAACTGAGCCACTCCTTCAGTGCTCCACTCACTCACTAACTGAGCCTCTTTTTCACTGCTCCACTCACTCACTGAGCCACTCCTTCACTCCTCCACTCACTCAGTCATGAGCCACTCCTTCACTGCTCCTCTCACTAACTAAGCAACTCCTTCACTGCTCAACTCACTGACTAACTGAGCCACTCCTACACTGCTCTACTCACTCACTCACTGAACCACTCCTTCACTCCTCCACTCACTCAGTCATGAGCCACTCCTTCACTGCTCCTCTCACTAACTGAGCCACTCCTTCACTGCTCTACTCACTCACTGAGACACTCCTACACTGCTCCGCTCAGGCACTCACTGAGCCACTCCTTCACTGCTCCACTCACTCAATGATGAGCCACTCCTTCACCACTCTACTCACTGTCTCACTGAGCCACACCTTCACTGCTCCACTCACCTACTCAGCCACTCCTTCACTGCTCTATTCACTCACTCACAGAGCTACTCCTTCACTGCTCCACTCACTCACTGAGGCAATCCTTCATTGCTCCACTCACTCACTGAGCCACTCCTTCACAGCTCCACTCACTCACTCACTGAGCCATTCCTTCACTGCTCCACTCACTCACTGACCCACTCCTTCACAGCTCCACTCACTCACTCACTGAGCCATTCCTTCACTGCTCCAGTCACTAACTGAGCAACTCCTTCACTGCTCACTCACTCACTCACTAGCCATTCCTTCACTGCTCCACTCACTCACTGAGCCACTCCTTCACTTCTCCACTCACTAACTGATCCACACCTTCACTGCTCCACTCACTCACTCAGCCACTCCTTCATTGCTCCACTCACTCACTGAGCCACTCCTTCACAGCTCCACTCACTCACTCACTGAGCCACTCCTTCACTGCTCCTGTCACTAACTGAGCAACTCCTTCACTGCTCACTCACTCACTCACTAGCCACTCCTTCACAGCTCCACTCACTCACTAACTGAGCCATTCCTTCATGGCTCCACTCACTCAGTAAGCAACTCCTTCACTGCTCCACTGACTCACTGAGCCACTCCTTCACTGCTCCAGTCACTAATTGAGCAACTCCTTCAATGCTCCACTCACTCACTCACTGAGCAACTCCTTCACTGCTCCACTCACTCATTAAGCCACTCCTTCACTGCTCCACTGACTCACTGAGCCACTACTTCACTGCTCCACTCACTCACTGATGAGCCACTCCTTCACTACTCTACTCACTGTCTCACTGAGCCACACCTTCACTGCTCCACTCACCTACTCAGCCACTCCTTCACTGCTCTATTCACTCACTCACTGAGCCATTCCTTCACTGCTCCACTCACTCACTGATCCACTCCTTCACTGCTCCACTCACTCACTAACTGAGCCACTCCTTCAGTGCTCCACTCACTCACTAACTGAGCCTCTTCTTCACTGCTCCACTCACTCACTGAGCCACTCCTTCACTCCTCCACTCACTCAGTCATGAGCCACTCCTTCACTGCTCCTCTCACTAACTAAGCCACTCCTTCACTGCTCAACTCACTGACTAACTGAGCCACTCCTACACTGCTCTACTCACTCACTCACTGAGCCACTCCTTCACTGCTCCACTCATGAACTAAGCCACTCTTTCACTGCTCCACTCACTCACTCACTGAGGGACTCCTTCACTGCTCCACTCACTAACTAAGCCACTCCTTCACTGCTCCACTCACTCACTAAACACTCCTTACCTGCTCCACTCACTCACTAACTGAGCCACTCCTTCACTGCTCCACTCACTCACTGAGCCACTCCTTCACTGCAGTGCTCCACTCACTCACTAACTGAGCTCTCCTTAACTGCTCCACTCACTCACAGAGCCACTCCTTCACTGCTCCACTCAGTCACTCAATGAACACTCCTTCACTGCTCCACTCACTCACTAACTGAGCCACTCCTTCACTGCTCCACTCACTCACTGAGCCACTCCTTCACTGCTCCACTCACTCACTAACTGAGCCACTCCTTCACAGCTGTACTCACTCACTGAGCCACTCCTTCACTGCTCCACTCACTAACTGAGCCACTCCTTCACTGCTCCACTCACTCACTGATGAGCCACTCCTTCACTACTCTACTCACTGTCTCACTGAGCCACACCTTCACTGCTCCATTCACCTACTCAGCCACTCCTTCTTTGCTCTATTCACTCACTCACTGAGCTACTCCTTCACTGCTCCACTCACTCACTGAGGCACTCCTTCATTGCTCCACTCACTCACTGAGACACTCCTTCACAGCTCCACTCACTCACTCACTGAGCCATTCCTTCACGGTTCCAGTCACTAACTAAGCAACTCCTTCACTGCTCCACTCACTCACTCACTGAGCAACTCCTTCACTGCTCCACTCCCTCACTCACTGAGCCATTCCTTCACGGCTCCACTCACTCACAAAGCCACTCCTTCACTGCTCCACTGACTCACTGAGCCACTCCTTCACTGCTCCACTCACTCACTGAGCCACTCCTTCACAGCTCCACTCACTCACTCACTGAGCCATTCCTTCACTGCTCCACTCACTCACTGACCCACTCCTTCACAGCTCCCCTCACTCACTCACTGAGCCATTCCTTCACTGCTCCAGTCACTAACTGAGCAACTCCTTCACTGCTCACTCACTCACTCACTAGCCATTCCTTCACTGCTCCACTCACTCACTGAGCCACTCCTTCACTTCTCCACTCACTAACTGATCCACACCTTCACTGCTCCACTCACTCACTCAGCCACTCCTTCATTGCTCCACTCACTCACTGAGCCACTCCTTCAAAGCTCCACTCACTCACTCACTGAGCCACTCCTTCACTGCTCCAGTCACTAACTGAGCAACTCCTTCACTGCTCACTCACTCACTCACTAGCCACTCCTTCACAGCTCCACTCACTCACTAACTGAGCCATTCCTTCATGGCTCCACTCACTCACTAAGCCACTCATTCACTGCTCCACTGACTCACTGAGCCACTCCTTCAGTGCTCCACTCACTCACTAACTGAGCCTCTCCTTCACTGCTCCACTCACTCACTGAGCCACTCCTTCACTCCTCCACTCACTCAGTCATGAGCCACTCCTTCACTGCTCCACTCACTAACTAAGCCACTCCTTCACTGCTCAACTCACTGACTAACTGAGCCACTCCTACACTGCTCTACTCACTCACTCACTGAGACAATCCTTCACTGCTCCACTCACTAACTAAGCCACTCTTTCACTGCTCCACTCACTCACTCATTGAGCCACTCCTTCACTGATCCACTCACTCACTCACTGAGGGACTCCTTCACTGCTTCAATCACTAACTAAGCCTCTCCTTCACTGCTCCACTCACTCACTAAGCCACTCCTTACCTGCTCCACTCACTCACTAACTGAGCCATTCCTTCACTGTTCCACACACTCAATCACTCATCGAGCCACTCCTTCACTGCTCCACTCACTCACTGAGCCACTCCTTCACTGCAGTGCTCCACTCACTCACTAACTGAGCTCTCCTTCACTGCTCTACTCACTCACTGAGCCACTCCTTCACTGCTCCACTCAGTCACTCAATGAACACTCCATCACTGCTCTACTCACTCACTGAGCCACTCCTTCAGTGCTCCACTCAGTCACTAACTTAGCCTCTCCTTAACTGCTCCACTCACTCACTGAGACACTCCTTCACTGCTCTATTCACTCACTCACTGAGCCATTCCTTCACTGCTCCAGTCACTAACTGAGCAACTCCTTCACTGCTCCACTCACTCACTCACTGAGCAACTCCTTCACTGCTCCACTCACTCATTAAGCCACTCCTTCACTGCTCCACTGACTCACTGAGCCACTACTTCACTGCTCCACTCACTCACTGATGAGCCACTCCTTCACTACTCTACTCACTGTCTCAATGAGCCACACCTTCACTGCTCCACTCACCTACTCAGCCACTCCTTCACTGCTCGATTCACTCACTCACTGAGCCATTCCTTTACTGCTCCAGTCACTAACTGAGCAACTCCTTCACTGCTCCACGCACTCACTCACTGAGCCATTCCTTCACTGCTCCACTCACTCACTGATCCACTCCTTCACTGCTCCACTCACTCACTAACTGAGCCACTCCTTCAGTGCTCCACTCACTCACTAACTGAGCCTCTTTTTCACTGCTCCACTCACTCACTGAGCCACTCCTTCACTCCTCCACTCACTCAGTCATGAGCCACTCCTTCACTGCTCCTCTCACTAACTAAGCCACTCCTTCACTGCTCAACTCACTGACTAACTGAGCCACTCCTACACTGCTCTACTCACTCACTCACTGAGCCACTCCTTCACTGCTCCACTCACTCACTCATTGAGCCTCTCCTTCACTGCTCCACTCACTCACTCACTGAGGGACTCCTTCACTGCTCCACTCACTAACTAAGCCACTCCTTCACTGCTCCACTCACTCACTAAGCCACTCCTTACCTGCTCCACTCACTCACTAACTGAGCCATTCCTTCACTGCTCCACACACTCAATCACTCATCGGGCCACTCCTTCACTGCTCCACTCACTCACTGAGCCACTCCTTCAGTGCTCCACTCAGTCACTAACTTAGCCTCTCCTTCACTGCTCCACTCAGTCACTCAATGAACAATCCATCAATGCTCTACTCACTCACTGAGCCACTCCTTCAGTGCTCCACTCAGTCACTAACTTAGCCTCTCCTTCACTGCTCCACTCACTCACAGAGCAACTCCTTCACTGCTCCACTTAGTCACTCAATGAACACTCCTTCACTGCTCCACTCACTCACTAACTGAGCCACTCCTTCACTGCTCCACTCACTCACTGAGCCACTCCTTCACTGCTCCACTCACTAACTGAGCCACTCCTTCACTGCTCCACTCACTCACTGATGAGCCACTCCTTCACTACTCTACTCACTGTCTCACTGAGCCACACCTTCACTGCTTCACTCACCTACTCAGCCACTCCTTCACTGCTCTATTCACTCACTCACTGAGCTACTCCTTCACTGCTCCACTCACTCACTGAGGCACTCCTTCATTGCTCCACTCACTCACTGAGCCACTCCTTCACTGCTCCACTCACTTACTCACTGAGCAACTCCTTCACTGCTCCACTCACTCACTGATCCACTCCTTCACTGCTCCACTCACTCACTAACTGAGCCATTCCATCACGGCTCCACTCACTCACAAAGCCACTCCTTCACTGCTCCACTGACTCACTGAGCCACTCCTTCACTGCTCCACTCACTCACTCACACAGCCACTCCTTCACAGCTCCACTCACTCACTAAACACTCCTTACCTGCTCCACTCACTCACTAACTGAGCCACTCCTTACTGCTCCACTCACTCACTGAGCCACTCCTTCACTGCAGTGCTCCACTCACTCACTAACTGAGCTCTCCTTAACTGCTCCACTCACTCACAGAGCCACTCCTTCACTGCTCCACTCAGTCACTCAATGAACACTCCTTCACTGCTCCACTCACTCACTAACTGAGCCACTCCTTCACTGCTCCACTCACTCACTGAGCCACTCCTTCACTGCTCCACTCACTCACTAACTGAGCCACTCCTTCACTGCTGTACTCACTCACTGAGCCACTCCTTCACTGCTCCACTCACTAACTGAGCCACTCCTTCACTGCTCCACTCACTCACTGATGAGCCACTCCTTCACTACTCTACTCACTGTCTCACTGAGCCACACCTTCACTGCTCCACTCACCTACTCAGCCACTCCTTCACTGCTCTATTCACTCACTCACTGAGCTACTCCTTCACTGCTCCACTCACTCACTGAGGCACTCCTTCATTGCTCCACTCACTCACTGAGCCACTCCTTCACAGCTCCACTCACTCACTCACTGAGCCATTCCTTCACGGTTCCAGTCACTAACTAAGCAACTCCTTCACTGCTCCACTCACTCACTCACTGAGCAACTCCTTCACTGCTCCACTCCCTCACTCACTGAGCCATTCCTTCACTGCTCCACTCACTCACTGATCCACTCCTTCACTGCTCCACTCACTCACTAACTGAGCCATTCCATCACGGCTCCACTCACTCACAAAGCCACTCCTTCACTGCTCCACTGACTCACTGAGCCACTCCTTCACTGCTCCACTCACTCACTGAGCCACTCCTTCACAGCTCCACTCACTCACTCACTGAGCCATTCCTTCACTGCTCCAGTTACTAACTGAGCAACTCCTTCACTGCTCCACTCACTCACTCAATGAGCAACTCCTTCACTGCTCCACTCACTCACTAACTGAGCCACTTCTTCACTGCTCTACTCACTCACTGAGACACTCCTTCACTGCTCCGCTCAGGCACTCACTGAGCCACTCCTTCACTGCTCCACTCACTCACTGATGAGCCACTCCTTCACCACTCTACTCACTGTCTCACTGAGCCACACCTTCACTGCTCCACTCACCTACTCAGCCACTCCTTCACTGCTCTATTCACTCACTCACAGAGCTACTCCTTCACTGCTCCACTCACTCACTGAGGCAATCCTTCATTGCTCCACTCACTCACTGAGCCACTCCTTCACAGCTCCACTCACTCACTCACTGAGCCATTCCTTCACTGCTCCACTCACTCACTGACCCACTCCTTCACAGCTCCACTCACTCACTCACTGAGCCATTCCTTCACTGCTCCAGTCACTAACTGAGCAACTCCTTCACTGCTCACTCACTCACTCACTAGCCATTCCTTCACTGCTCCACTCACTCACTGAGCCACTCCTTCACTTCTCCACTCACTAACTGATCCACACTTTCACTGCTCCACTCACTCACTCAGCCACTCCTTCATTGCTCCACTCACTCACTGAGCCACTCCTTCACAGCTCCACTCACTCACTCACTGAGCCACTCCTTCACTGCTCCACTCACTTACTCACTGAGCAACTCCTTCACTGCTCCACTCACTCACTGATCCACTCCTTCACTGCTCCACTCACTCACTAACTGAGCCATTCCATCACGGCTCCACTCACTCACAAAGCCACTCCTTCACTGCTCCACTGACTCACTGAGCCACTCCTTCACTGCTCCACTCACTCACTCACACAGCCACTCCTTCACAGCTCCACTCACTCACTAAACACTCCTTACCTGCTCCACTCACTCACTAACTGAGCCACTCCTTACTGCTCCACTCACTCACTGAGCCACTCCTTCACTGCAGTGCTCCACTCACTCACTAACTGAGCTCTCCTTAACTGCTCCACTCACTCACAGAGCCACTCCTTCACTGCTCCACTCAGTCACTCAATGAACACTCCTTCACTGCTCCACTCACTCACTAACTGAGCCACTCCTTCACTGCTCCACTCACTCACTGAGCCACTCCTTCACTGCTCCACTCACTCACTAACTGAGCCACTCCTTCACTGCTGTACTCACTCACTGAGCCACTCCTTCACTGCTCCACTCACTAACTGAGCCACTCCTTCACTGCTCCACTCACTCACTGATGAGCCACTCCTTCACTACTCTACTCACTGTCTCACTGAGCCACACCTTCACTGCTCCACTCACCTACTCAGCCACTCCTTCACTGCTCTATTCACTCACTCACTGAGCTACTCCTTCACTGCTCCACTCACTCACTGAGGCACTCCTTCATTGCTCCACTCACTCACTGAGCCACTCCTTCACAGCTCCACTCACTCACTCACTGAGCCATTCCTTCACGGTTCCAGTCACTAACTAAGCAACTCCTTCACTGCTCCACTCACTCACTCACTGAGCAACTCCTTCACTGCTCCACTCCCTCACTCACTGAGCCATTCCTTCACTGCTCCACTCACTCACTGATCCACTCCTTCACTGCTCCACTCACTCACTAACTGAGCCATTCCATCACGGCTCCACTCACTCACAAAGCCACTCCTTCACTGCTCCACTGACTCACTGAGCCACTCCTTCACTGCTCCACTCACTCACTGAGCCACTCCTTCACAGCTCCACTCACTCACTCACTGAGCCATTCCTTCACTGCTCCAGTTACTAACTGAGCAACTCCTTCACTGCTCCACTCACTCACTCAATGAGCAACTCCTTCACTGCTCCACTCACTCACTAACTGAGCCACTTCTTCACTGCTCTACTCACTCACTGAGACACTCCTTCACTGCTCCGCTCAGGCACTCACTGAGCCACTCCTTCACTGCTCCACTCACTCACTGATGAGCCACTCCTTCACCACTCTACTCACTGTCTCACTGAGCCACACCTTCACTGCTCCACTCACCTACTCAGCCACTCCTTCACTGCTCTATTCACTCACTCACAGAGCTACTCCTTCACTGCTCCACTCACTCACTGAGGCAATCCTTCATTGCTCCACTCACTCACTGAGCCACTCCTTCACAGCTCCACTCACTCACTCACTGAGCCATTCCTTCACTGCTCCACTCACTCACTGACCCACTCCTTCACAGCTCCACTCACTCACTCACTGAGCCATTCCTTCACTGCTCCAGTCACTAACTGAGCAACTCCTTCACTGCTCACTCACTCACTCACTAGCCATTCCTTCACTGCTCCACTCACTCACTGAGCCACTCCTTCACTTCTCCACTCACTAACTGATCCACACTTTCACTGCTCCACTCACTCACTCAGCCACTCCTTCATTGCTCCACTCACTCACTGAGCCACTCCTTCACAGCTCCACTCACTCACTCACTGAGCCACTCCTTCACTGCTCCTGTCACTAACTGAGCAACTCCTTCACTGCTCACTCACTCACTCACTAGCCACTCCTTCACAGCTCCACTCACTCACTAACTGAGCCATTCCTTCATGGCTCCACTCACTCAGTAAGCAACTCCTTCACTGCTCCACTGACTCACTGAGCCACTCCTTCACTGCTCCAGTCACTAATTGAGCAACTCCTTCAATGCTCCACTCACTCACTCACTGAGCAACTCCTTCACTGCTCCACTCACTCATTAAGCCACTCCTTCACTGCTCCACTGACTCACTGAGCCACTACTTCACTGCTCCACTCACTCACTGATGAGCCACTCCTTCACTACTCTACTCACTGTCTCACTGAGCCACACCTTCACTGCTCCACTCACCTACTCAGCCACTCCTTCACTGCTCTATTCACTCACTCACTGAGCCATTCCTTCACTGCTCCACTCACTCACTGATCCACTCCTTCACTGCTCCACTCACTCACTAACTGAGCCACTCCTTCAGTGCTCCACTCACTCACTAACTGAGCCTCTTCTTCACTGCTCCACTCACTCACTGAGCAACTCCTTCACTCCTCCACTCACTCAGTCATGAGCCACTCCGTCACTGCTCCTCTCACTAACTAAGCCACTCCTTCACTGCTCAACTCACTCACTCACTGAGCCACTCCTTCACTGCTCCACTCATGAACTAAGCCACTCTTTCACTGCTCCACTCACTCACTCACTGAGGGGCTCCTTCACTGCTCCACTCACTAACTAAGCCACTCCTTCACTGCTCCACTCACTCACTAAACACTCCTTACCTGCTCCACTCACTCACTGAGCCACTCCTTCACTGCAGTGCTCCACTCACTCACTAACTGAGCTCTCCTTAACTGCTCCACTCACTCACAGAGCCACTCCTTCACTGCTCCACTCAGTCACTCAATGAACACTCCTTCACTGCTCCACTCACTCACTAACTGAGCCACTCCTTCACTGCTCCACTCACTAACTGAGCCACTCCTTCACTGCTCCACTCACTCACTGATGAGCCACTCCTTCACTACTCTACTCACTGTCTCACTGAGCCACACCTTCACTGCTCCACTCACTCACTAACTGAGCCACTCCTTCACTGCTGTACTCACTCACTGAGCCACTCCTTCTCTGCTCCACTCACTAACTGAGCCACTCCTTCACTGCTCCACTCACTCACTAACTGAGCCACTCCTTAACTGCTCCACTCACTCACAGAGCCACTCCTTCACTGCTCCACTCACTCACTAACTGAGCCACTCCTTCACTGCTCTACTCACTCACTGAGACACTCCTTCACTGCTCCACTCACTAACTGAGCCACTCCTTCACTGCTCCACTCACTCACTGATGAGCCACTCCTTCACTACTCTACTCACTGTCTCACTGAGCCACACCTTCACTGCTCCACTCACCTACTCAGCCACTCCTTCACTGCTCTATTCACTCACTCACTGAGCTACTCCTTCATTGCTCCACTCACTCACTGAGGCACTCCTTCATTGCTCCACTCACTCACTGAGCCACTCCTTCACAGCTCCACTCACTCACTCACTGAGCCATTCCTTCACGGTTCCAGTCACTAACTAAGCAACTCCTTCACTGCTCCACTCACTCACTCACTGAGCCATTCCTTCACTGCTCCACTCACTCACTGATCCACTCCTTCACTGCTCCACTAACTCACTAACTGAGCCATTCCATCACGGCTCCACTCACTCACAAAGCCACTCCTTCACTGCTCCACTGACTCACTGAGCCACTCCTTCACTGCTCCACTCACTCACTGAGCCACTCCTTCACAGCTCCACTCACTCACTCACTGAGCCATTCCTTCACTGCTCCACTCACTCACTGACCCACTTCTTCACAGCTCCACTCACTCACTCACTGAGCCATTCCTTCACTGCTCCAGTCACTAACTGAGCAACTCCTTCACTGCTCACTCACTCACTCACTAGCCATTCCTTCACTGCTCCACTCACTCACTGAGCCACTCCTTCACTTCTCCACTCACTAACTGATCCACACCTTCACTGCTCCACTCACTCACTCAGCCACTCCTTCATTGCTCCACTCACTCACTGAGCCACTCCTTCAAAGCTCCACTCACTCACTCACTGAGCCACTCCTTCACTGCTCCAGTCACTAACTGAGCAACTCCTTCACTGCTCACTCACTCACTCACTAGCCACTCCTTCACAGCTCCACTCACTCACTAACTGAGCCATTCCTTCATGGCTCCACTCACTCACTAAGCCACTCATTCACTGCTCCACTGACTCACTGAGCCACTCCTTCAGTGCTCCACTCACTCACTAACTGAGCCTCTCCTTCACTGCTCCACTCACTCACTGAGCCACTCCTTCACTCCTCCACTCACTCAGTCATGAGCCACTCCTTCACTACTCCACTCACTAACTAAGCCACTCCTTCACTGCTCAACTCACTGACTAACTGAGCCACTCCTACACTGCTCTACTCACTCACTCACTGAGACAATCCTTCACTGCTCCACTAACTAACTAAGCCACTCTTTCACTGCTCCACTCACTCACTCATTGAGCCACTCCTTCACTGATCCACTCACTCACTCACTGAGGGACTCCTTCACTGCCTCACTCACTAACTAAGCCTCTCCTTCACTGCTCCACTCACTCACTAAGCCACTCCTTACCTGCTCCACTCACTCACTAACTGAGCCATTCCTTCACTGTTCCACACACTCAATCACTCATCGAGCCACTCCTTCACTGCTCCACTCACTCACTGAGCCACTCCTTCACTGCAGTGCTCCACTCACTCAATAACTGAGCTCTCCTTCACTGCTCTACTCACTCACTGAGCCACTCCTTCACTGCTCCACTCAGTCACTCAATGAACACTCCATCACTGCTCCACTCACTCACTGAGCCACTCCTTCAGTGCTCCACTCAGTCACTAACTTAGCCTCTCCTTCACTGCTCCACTCACTCACTGAGACACTCCTTCACTGCTCTATTCACTCACTCACTGAGCCATTCCTTCACTGCTCCAGTCACTAACTGAGCAACTCCTTCACTGCTCCACTCACTCACTCACTGAGCAACTCCTTCACTGCTCCACTCACTCATTAAGCCACTCCTTCACTGCTCCACTGACTCACTGAGCCACTACTTCACTACTCTACTCACTGTCTCACTGAGCCACACCTTCACTGCTCCACTCACCTACTCAGCCACTCCTTCACTGCTCGATTCACTCACTCACTGAGCCATTCCTTCACTGCTCCAGTCACTAACTGAGCAACTCCTTCACTGCTCCACGCACTCACTCACTGAGCCATTCCTTCACTGCTCCACTCAGTCACTGATCCACTCCTTCACTGCTCCACTCACTCACTAACTGAGCCACTCCTTCAGTGCTCCACTCACTCACTAACTGAGCCTCTTTTTCACTGCTCCACTCACTCACTGAGCCACTCCTTCACTCCTCCACTCACTCAGTCATGAGCCACTCCTTCACTGCTCCTCTCACTAACTAAGCCACTCCTTCACTGCTCCACTCACTCACTGAGACACTCCTTCACTGCTCTATTCACTCACTCACTGAGCCATTCCTTCACTGCTCCAGTCACTAACTGAGCAACTCCTACACTGCTCTACTCACTCACTCACTGAGCAACTCCTTCACTGCTCCACTCACTCATTAAGCCACTCCTTCACTGCTCCAATCACTCACTAACTGAGCCATTCCTTCACTGCTCCACACACTCAATCACTCATCGGGACACTCCTTCACTGCTCCACTCACTCACTGATCCACTCCTTCAGTGCTCCACTCAGTCACTAACTTAGCCTCTCCTTCACTGCTCCACTCAGTCACTCAATGAACACTCCTTCACTGCTCCACTCACTCACTAACTGAGCCACTCCTTCACTGCTCCACTCACTCACTGAGCCACTCCTTCACTGCTCCACTCACTCACTAACTGAGCCACTCCTTCACTGCTCCACTCACTAACTGAGCCACTCCTTCACTGCTCCACTCACTCACTGATGAGCCACTCCTTCACTACTCTACTCACTGTCTCACTGAGCCACACCTTCACTGCTCCACTCACCTACTCAGCCACTCCTTCACTGCTCTATTCACTCACTCACTGAGCTACTCCTTCACTGCTCCACTCACTCACTGAGACACTCCTTCATTGCTCCACTCACTCACTGAGCCACTCCTTCACAGCTCCACTCACTCACTCACTGAGCCATTCCTTCACGGTTCCAGTCACTAACTAAGCAACTCCTTCACTGCTCCACTCACTCACTCACTGAGCAACTCCTTCACTGCTCCACTCCCTCACTCACTGAGCCATTCCTTCACTGCTCCACTCACTCACTGATCCACTCCTTCACTGCTCCACTCACTCACTAACTGAGCCATTCCATCACGGCTCCACTCACTCACAAAGCCACTCCTTCACTGCTCCACTGACTCACTGAGCCACTCCTTCACTGCTCCACTCACTCACTGAGCCACTCCTTCACAGCTCCACTCACTCACTCACTGAGCCATTCCTTCACTGCTCCAGTTACTAACTGAGCAACTCCTTCACTGCTCCACTCACTCACTCAATGAGCAACTCCTTCACTGCTCCACTCACTCACTAACTGAGCCACTTCTTCACTGCTCTACTCACTCACTGAGACACTCCTTCACTGCTCCGCTCAGGCACTCACTGAGCCACTCCTTCACTGCTCCACTCACTCACTGATGAGCCACTCCTTCACCACTCTACTCACTGTCTCACTGAGCCACACCTTCACTGCTCCACTCACCTACTCAGCCACTCCTTCACTGCTCTATTCACTCACTCACAGAGCTACTCCTTCACTGCTCCACTCACTCACTGAGGCAATCCTTCATTGCTCCACTCACTCACTGAGCCACTCCTTCACAGCTCCACTCACTCACTCACTGAGCCATTCCTTCACTGCTCCACTCACTCACTGACCCACTCCTTCACAGCTCCACTCACTCACTCACTGAGCCATTCCTTCACTGCTCCAGTCACTAACTGAGCAACTCCTTCACTGCTCACTCACTCACTCACTAGCCATTCCTTCACTGCTCCACTCACTCACTGAGCCACTCCTTCACTTCTCCACTCACTAACTGATCCACACTTTCACTGCTCCACTCACTCACTCAGCCACTCCTTCATTGCTCCACTCACTCACTGAGCCACTCCTTCACAGCTCCACTCACTCACTCACTGAGCCACTCCTTCACTGCTCCACTCACTTACTCACTGAGCAACTCCTTCACTGCTCCACTCACTCACTGATCCACTCCTTCACTGCTCCACTCACTCACTAACTGAGCCATTCCATCACGGCTCCACTCACTCACAAAGCCACTCCTTCACTGCTCCACTGACTCACTGAGCCACTCCTTCACTGCTCCACTCACTCACTCACACAGCCACTCCTTCACAGCTCCACTCACTCACTAAACACTCCTTACCTGCTCCACTCACTCACTAACTGAGCCACTCCTTACTGCTCCACTCACTCACTGAGCCACTCCTTCACTGCAGTGCTCCACTCACTCACTAACTGAGCTCTCCTTAACTGCTCCACTCACTCACAGAGCCACTCCTTCACTGCTCCACTCAGTCACTCAATGAACACTCCTTCACTGCTCCACTCACTCACTAACTGAGCCACTCCTTCACTGCTCCACTCACTCACTGAGCCACTCCTTCACTGCTCCACTCACTCACTAACTGAGCCACTCCTTCACTGCTGTACTCACTCACTGAGCCACTCCTTCACTGCTCCACTCACTAACTGAGCCACTCCTTCACTGCTCCACTCACTCACTGATGAGCCACTCCTTCACTACTCTACTCACTGTCTCACTGAGCCACACCTTCACTGCTCCACTCACCTACTCAGCCACTCCTTCACTGCTCTATTCACTCACTCACTGAGCTACTCCTTCACTGCTCCACTCACTCACTGAGGCACTCCTTCATTGCTCCACTCACTCACTGAGCCACTCCTTCACAGCTCCACTCACTCACTCACTGAGCCATTCCTTCACGGTTCCAGTCACTAACTAAGCAACTCCTTCACTGCTCCACTCACTCACTCACTGAGCAACTCCTTCACTGCTCCACTCCCTCACTCACTGAGCCATTCCTTCACTGCTCCACTCACTCACTGATCCACTCCTTCACTGCTCCACTCACTCACTAACTGAGCCATTCCATCACGGCTCCACTCACTCACAAAGCCACTCCTTCACTGCTCCACTGACTCACTGAGCCACTCCTTCACTGCTCCACTCACTCACTGAGCCACTCCTTCACAGCTCCACTCACTCACTCACTGAGCCATTCCTTCACTGCTCCAGTTACTAACTGAGCAACTCCTTCACTGCTCCACTCACTCACTCAATGAGCAACTCCTTCACTGCTCCACTCACTCACTAACTGAGCCACTTCTTCACTGCTCTACTCACTCACTGAGACACTCCTTCACTGCTCCGCTCAGGCACTCACTGAGCCACTCCTTCACTGCTCCACTCACTCACTGATGAGCCACTCCTTCACCACTCTACTCACTGTCTCACTGAGCCACACCTTCACTGCTCCACTCACCTACTCAGCCACTCCTTCACTGCTCTATTCACTCACTCACAGAGCTACTCCTTCACTGCTCCACTCACTCACTGAGGCAATCCTTCATTGCTCCACTCACTCACTGAGCCACTCCTTCACAGCTCCACTCACTCACTCACTGAGCCATTCCTTCACTGCTCCACTCACTCACTGACCCACTCCTTCACAGCTCCACTCACTCACTCACTGAGCCATTCCTTCACTGCTCCAGTCACTAACTGAGCAACTCCTTCACTGCTCACTCACTCACTCACTAGCCATTCCTTCACTGCTCCACTCACTCACTGAGCCACTCCTTCACTTCTCCACTCACTAACTGATCCACACTTTCACTGCTCCACTCACTCACTCAGCCACTCCTTCATTGCTCCACTCACTCACTGAGCCACTCCTTCACAGCTCCACTCACTCACTCACTGAGCCACTCCTTCACTGCTCCTGTCACTAACTGAGCAACTCCTTCACTGCTCACTCACTCACTCACTAGCCACTCCTTCACAGCTCCACTCACTCACTAACTGAGCCATTCCTTCATGGCTCCACTCACTCAGTAAGCAACTCCTTCACTGCTCCACTGACTCACTGAGCCACTCCTTCACTGCTCCAGTCACTAATTGAGCAACTCCTTCAATGCTCCACTCACTCACTCACTGAGCAACTCCTTCACTGCTCCACTCACTCATTAAGCCACTCCTTCACTGCTCCACTGACTCACTGAGCCACTACTTCACTGCTCCACTCACTCACTGATGAGCCACTCCTTCACTACTCTACTCACTGTCTCACTGAGCCACACCTTCACTGCTCCACTCACCTACTCAGCCACTCCTTCACTGCTCTATTCACTCACTCACTGAGCCATTCCTTCACTGCTCCACTCACTCACTGATCCACTCCTTCACTGCTCCACTCACTCACTAACTGAGCCACTCCTTCAGTGCTCCACTCACTCACTAACTGAGCCTCTTCTTCACTGCTCCACTCACTCACTGAGCAACTCCTTCACTCCTCCACTCACTCAGTCATGAGCCACTCCGTCACTGCTCCTCTCACTAACTAAGCCACTCCTTCACTGCTCAACTCACTGACTAACTGAGCCACTCCTACACTGCTCTACTCACTCACTCACTGAGCCACTCCTTCACTGCTCCACTCATGAACTAAGCCACTCTTTCACTGCTCCACTCACTCACTCACTGAGGGGCTCCTTCACTGCTCCACTCACTAACTAAGCCACTCCTTCACTGCTCCACTCACTCACTAAACACTCCTTACCTGCTCCACTCACTCACTAACTGAGCCACTCCTTCACTGCTCCACTCACTCACTGAGCCACTCCTTCACTGCAGTGCTCCACTCACTCACTAACTGAGCTCTCCTTAACTGCTCCACTCACTCACAGAGCCACTCCTTCACTGCTCCACTCAGTCACTCAATGAACACTCCTTCACTGCTCCACTCACTCACTAACTGAGCCACTCCTTCACTGCTCCACTCACTAACTGAGCCACTCCTTCACTGCTCCACTCACTCACTGATGAGCCACTCCTTCACTACTCTACTCACTGTCTCACTGAGCCACACCTTCACTGCTCCACTCACTCACTAACTGAGCCACTCCTTCACTGCTGTACTCACTCACTGAGCCACTCCTTCTCTGCTCCACTCACTAACTGAGCCACTCCTTCACTGCTCCACTCACTCACTAACTGAGCCACTCCTTAACTGCTCCACTCACTCACAGAGCCACTCCTTCACTGCTCCACTCACTCACTAACTGAGCCACTCCTTCACTGCTCTACTCACTCACTGAGACACTCCTTCACTGCTCCACTCACTAACTGAGCCACTCCTTCACTGCTCCACTCACTCACTGATGAGCCACTCCTTCACTACTCTACTCACTGTCTCACTGAGCCACACCTTCACTGCTCCACTCACCTACTCAGCCACTCCTTCACTGCTCTATTCACTCACTCACTGAGCTACTCCTTCACTGCTCCACTCACTCACTGAGGCACTCCTTCATTGCTCCACTCACTCACTGAGCCACTCCTTCACAGCTCCACTCACTCACTCACTGAGCCATTCCTTCACGGTTCCAGTCACTAACTAAGCAACTCCTTCACTGCTCCACTCACTCACTCACTGAGCCATTCCTTCACTGCTCCACTCACTCACTGATCCACTCCTTCACTGCTCCACTAACTCACTAACTGAGCCATTCCATCACGGCTCCACTCACTCACAAAGCCACTCCTTCACTGCTCCACTGACTCACTGAGCCACTCCTTCACTGCTCCACTCACTCACTGAGCCACTCCTTCACAGCTCCACTCACTCACTCACTGAGCCATTCCTTCACTGCTCCACTCACTCACTGACCCACTCCTTCACAGCTCCACTCACTCACTCACTGAGCCATTCCTTCACTGCTCCAGTCACTAACTGAGCAACTCCTTCACTGCTCACTCACTCACTCACTAGCCATTCCTTCACTGCTCCACTCACTCACTGAGCCACTCCTTCACTTCTCCACTCACTAACTGATCCACACCTTCACTGCTCCACTCACTCACTCAGCCACTCCTTCATTGCTCCACTCACTCACTGAGCCACTCCTTCAAAGCTCCACTCACTCACTCACTGAGCCACTCCTTCACTGCTCCAGTCACTAACTGAGCAACTCCTTCACTGCTCACTCACTCACTCACTAGCCACTCCTTCACAGCTCCACTCACTCACTAACTGAGCCATTCCTTCATGGCTCCACTCACTCACTAAGCCACTCATTCACTGCTCCACTGACTCACTGAGCCACTCCTTCAGTGCTCCACTCACTCACTAACTGAGCCTCTCCTTCACTGCTCCACTCACTCACTGAGCCACTCCTTCACTCCTCCACTCACTCAGTCATGAGCCACTCCTTCACTACTCCACTCACTAACTAAGCCACTCCTTCACTGCTCAACTCACTGACTAACTGAGCCACTCCTACACTGCTCTACTCACTCACTCACTGAGACAATCCTTCACTGCTCCACTAACTAACTAAGCCACTCTTTCACTGCTCCACTCACTCACTCATTGAGCCACTCCTTCACTGATCCACTCACTCACTCACTGAGGGACTCCTTCACTGCCTCACTCACTAACTAAGCCTCTCCTTCACTGCTCCACTCACTCACTAAGCCACTCCTTACCTGCTCCACTCACTCACTAACTGAGCCATTCCTTCACTGTTCCACACACTCAATCACTCATCGAGCCACTCCTTCACTGCTCCACTCACTCACTGAGCCACTCCTTCACTGCAGTGCTCCACTCACTCAATAACTGAGCTCTCCTTCACTGCTCTACTCACTCACTGAGCCACTCCTTCACTGCTCCACTCAGTCACTCAATGAACACTCCATCACTGCTCCACTCACTCACTGAGCCACTCCTTCAGTGCTCCACTCAGTCACTAACTTAGCCTCTCCTTCACTGCTCCACTCACTCACTGAGACACTCCTTCACTGCTCTATTCACTCACTCACTGAGCCATTCCTTCACTGCTCCAGTCACTAACTGAGCAACTCCTTCACTGCTCCACTCACTCACTCACTGAGCAACTCCTTCACTGCTCCACTCACTCATTAAGCCACTCCTTCACTGCTCCACTGACTCACTGAGCCACTACTTCACTACTCTACTCACTGTCTCACTGAGCCACACCTTCACTGCTCCACTCACCTACTCAGCCACTCCTTCACTGCTCGATTCACTCACTCACTGAGCCATTCCTTCACTGCTCCAGTCACTAACTGAGCAACTCCTTCACTGCTCCACGCACTCACTCACTGAGCCATTCCTTCACTGCTCCACTCAGTCACTGATCCACTCCTTCACTGCTCCACTCACTCACTAACTGAGCCACTCCTTCAGTGCTCCACTCACTCACTAACTGAGCCTCTTTTTCACTGCTCCACTCACTCACTGAGCCACTCCTTCACTCCTCCACTCACTCAGTCATGAGCCACTCCTTCACTGCTCCTCTCACTAACTAAGCCACTCCTTCACTGCTCCACTCACTCACTGAGACACTCCTTCACTGCTCTATTCACTCACTCACTGAGCCATTCCTTCACTGCTCCAGTCACTAACTGAGCAACTCCTACACTGCTCTACTCACTCACTCACTGAGCAACTCCTTCACTGCTCCACTCACTCATTAAGCCACTCCTTCACTGCTCCAATCACTCACTCACTGAGGGACTCCTTCACTGCTCCACTCACTAACTAAGCCACTCCTTCACTGCTCCACTCACTCACTAAGCCACTCCTTACCTGCTCCACTCACTCACTAACTGAGCCATTCCTTCACTGCTCCACACACTCAATCACTCATCGGGACACTCCTTCACTGCTCCACTCACTCACTGATCCACTCCTTCAGTGCTCCACTCAGTCACTAACTTAGCCTCTCCTTCACTGCTCCACTCAGTCACTCAATGAACAATCCATCAATGCTCTACTCACTCACTGAGCCACTCCTTCAGTGCTCCACTCAGTCACTAACTTAGCCTCTCCTTCACTGCTCCACTCACTCACAGAGCAACTCCTTCACTGCTCCACTTAGTCACTCAATGAACACTCCTTCACTGCTCCACTCACTCACTAACTGAGCCACTCCTTCACTGCTCCACTCACTCACTGAGCCACTCCTTCACTGCTCCACTCACTAACTGAGCCACTCCTTCACTGCTCCACTCACTCACTGATGAGCCACTCCTTCACTACTCTACTCACTGTCTCACTGAGCCACACCTTCACTGCTCCACTCACCTACTCAGCCACTCCTTCACTGCTCTATTCACTCAATCACTGAGCTACTCCTTCACTGCTCCACTCACTCACTGAGGCACTCCTTCATTGCTCCACTCACCCACTGAGCCACTCCTTCACTGCTCCACTCACTTACTCACTGAGCAACTCCTTCACTGCTCCACTCACTCACTGATCCACTCCTTCACTGCTCCACTCACTCACTAACTGAGCCATTCCATCACGGCTCCACTCACTCACAAAGCCACTCCTTCACTGCTCCACTGACTCACTGAGCCACTCCTTCACTGCTCCACTCACTCACTGAGCCACTCCTTCACAGCTCCACTCACTCACTCACTGAGCCATTCCTTCACTGCTCCAGTCACTAACTGAGCAACTCCTTCACTGCTCCACTCACTCACTCAATGAGCAACTCCTTCACTGCTCCACTCACTCATTAACTGAGCCACTCCTTCACTGCTCTACTCACTCACTGAGACACTCCTTCACTGCTCCGCTCAGGCACTCACTGAGCCACTCCTTCACTGCTCCACTCACTCAATGATGAGCCACTCCTTCACCACTCTACTCACTGTCTCACTGAGCCACACCTTCACTGCTCCACTCACCTACTCAGCCACTCCTTCACTGCTCTATTCACTCACTCACAGAGCTACTCCTTCACTGCTCCACTCACTCACTGAGGCAATCCTTCATTGCTCCACTCACTCACTGAGCCACTCCTTCACAGCTCCACTCACTCACTCACTGAGCCATTCCTTCACTGCTCCACTCACTCACTGACCCAATCCTTCACAGCTCCACTCACTCACTCACTGAGCCATTCCTTTACTGCTCCAGTCACTAACTGAGCAACTCCTTCACTGCTCACTCACTCACTCACTAGCCATTCCTTCACTGCTCCACTCACTCACTGAGCCACTCCTTCACTTCTCCACTCACTAACTGATCCACACCTTCACTGCTCCACTCACTCACTCAGCCACTCCTTCATTGCTCCACTCACTCACTGAGCCACTCCTTCACAGCTCCACTCACTCACTCACTGAGCCACTCCTTCACTGCTCCTGTCACTAACTGAGCAACTCCTTCACTGCTCACTCACTCACTCACTAGCCACTCCTTCACAGCTCCACTCACTCACTAACTGAGCCATTCCTTCATGGCTCCACTCACTCACTAAGCAACTCCTTCACTGCTCCACTGACTCACTGAGCCACTCCTTCACTGCTCCAGTCACTAATTGAGCAACTCCTTCAATGCTCCACTCACTCACTCACTGAGCAACTCCTTCACTGCTCCACTCACTCATTAAGCCACTCCTTCACTGCTCCCCTGACTCACTGAGCCACTACTTCACTGCTCCACTCACTCACTGATGAGCCACTCCTTCACTACTCTACTCACTGTCTCACTGAGTCACACCTTCACTGCTCCACTCACCTACTCAGCCACTCCTTCACTGCTCTATTCACTCACTCACTGAGCCATTCCTTCACTGCTCCACTCACTCACTGATCCACTCCTTCACTGCTCCACTCACTCACTAACTGAGCCACTCCTTCAGTGCTCCACTCACTCACTAACTGAGCCTCTTCTTCACTGCTCCACTCACTCACTGAGCCACTCCTTCACTCCTCCACTCACTCAGTCATGAGCCACTCCTTCACTGCTCCTCTCACTAACTAAGCCACTCCTTCACTGCTCAACTCACTGACTAACTGAGCCACTCCTACACTGCTCTACTCACTCACTCACTGAGCCACTCCTTCACTGCTCCACTCATGAACTAAGCCACTCTTTCACTGCTCCACTCACTCACTCACTGAGGGACTCCTTCACTGTTCCAATCACTAACTAAGCCACTCCTTCACTGCTCCACTCACTCACTAAACACTCCTTACCTGCTCCACTCACTCACTAACTGAGCCACTCCTTCACTGCTCCACTCACTCACTGAGCCACTCCTTCACTGCAGTGCTCCACTCACTCACTAACTGAGCTCTCCTTAACTGCTCCACTCACTCACAGAGCCACTCCTTCACTGCTCCACTCAGTCACTCAATGAACACTCCTTCACTGCTCCACTCACTCACTAACTGAGCCACTCCTTCACTGCTCCACTCACTCACTGAGCCACTCCTTCACTGCTCCACTCACTCACTAACTGAGCCACTCCTTCACTGCTGTACTCACTCACTGAGCCACTCCTTCACTGCTCCACTCACTAACTGAGCCACTCCTTCACTGCTCCACTCACTCACTGATGAGCCACTCCTTCACTACTCTACTCACTGTCTCACTGAGCCACACCTTCACTGCTCCACTCACCTACTCAGCCACTCCTTCACTGCTCTATTCACTCACTCACTGAGCTACTCCTTCACTGCTCCACTCACTCACTGAGGCACTCCTTCATTGCTCCACTCACTCACTGAGCCACTCCTTCACAGCTCCACTCACTCACTCACTGAGCCATTCCTTCACGGTTCCAGTCAATAACTAAGCAACTCCTTCACTGCTCAACTCACTCACTCACTGAGCAACTCCTTCACTGCTCCACTCCCTCACTCACTGAGCCATTCCTTCACTGCTCCACTCACTCACTGATCCACTCCTTCACTGCTCCACTCACTCACTAACTGAGCCATTCCATCACGGCTCCACTCACTCACAAAGCCACTCCTTCACTGCTCCACTGACTCACTGAGCCACTCCTTCACTGCTCCACTCACTCACTCACTGAGCCATTCCTTCACTGCTCCAGTTACTAACTGAGCAAATCCTTCACTGCTCCACTCATGAACTAAGCCACTCTTTCACTGCTCCACTCACTCACTCACTGAGGGACTCCTTCACTGCTCCACTCACTAACTAAGCCACTCCTTCACTGCTCCACTCACTCACTAAACACTCCTTACCTGCTCCACTCACTCACTAACTGAGCCACTCCTTCACTGCTCCACTCACTCACTGAGCCACTCCTTCACTGCAGTGCTCCACTCACTCACTAACTGAGCTCTCCTTAACTGCTCCACTCACTCACAGAGCCACTCCTTCACTGCTCCACTCAGTCACTCAATGAACACTCCTTCACTGCTCCACTCACTCACTAACAGAGCCACTCCTTCACTGCTCCACTCACTCACCGAGCCACTCCTTCACTGCTCCACTCATTCACTAACTGAGCCACTCCTTCACTGCTGTACTCACTCACTGAGCCACTCCTTCACTGCTCCACTCACTAACTGAGCCACTCCTTCACTGCTCCACTCACTCACTGATGAGCCACTCCTTCACTACTCTACTCACTGTCTCACTGAGCCACACCTTCACTGCTCCACTCACCTACTCAGCCACTCCTTCACTGCTCTATTCACTCACTCACTGAGCTACTCCTTCACTGCTCCACTCACTCACTGAGGCACTCCTTCATTGCTCCACTCACTCACTGAGCCACTCCTTCACAGCTCCACTCACTCACTCACTGAGCCATTCCTTCACGGTTCCAGTCACTAACTAAGCAACTCCTTCACTGCTCCACTCACTCACTCACTGAGCAACTCCTTCACTGCTCCACTCCCTCACTCACTGAGCCATTCCTTCACTGCTCCACTCACTCAATGATGAGCCACTCCTTCACCACTCTACTCACTGTCTCACTGAGCCACACCTTCACTGCTCCACTCACCTACTCAGCCACTCCTTCACTGCTCTATTCACTCACTCACAGAGCTACTCCTTCACTGCTCCACTCACTCACTGAGGCAATCCTTCATTGCTCCACTCACTCACTGAGCCACTCCTTCACAGCTCCACTCACTCACTCACTGAGCCATTCCTTCACTGCTCCACTCACTCACTGACCCAATCCTTCACAGCTCCACTCACTCACTCACTGAGCCATTCCTTTACTGCTCCAGTCACTAACTGAGCAACTCCTTCACTGCTCACTCACTCACTCACTAGCCATTCCTTCACTGCTCCACTCACTCACTGAGCCACTCCTTCACTTCTCCACTCACTAACTGATCCACACCTTCACTGCTCCACTCACTCACTCAGCCACTCCTTCATTGCTCCACTCACTCACTGAGCCACTCCTTCACAGCTCCACTCACTCACTCACTGAGCCACTCCTTCACTGCTCCTGTCACTAACTGAGCAACTCCTTCACTGCTCACTCACTCACTCACTAGCCACTCCTTCACAGCTCCACTCACTCACTAACTGAGCCATTCCTTCATGGCTCCACTCACTCACTAAGCAACTCCTTCACTGCTCCACTGACTCACTGAGCCACTCCTTCACTGCTCCAGTCACTAATTGAGCAACTCCTTCAATGCTCCACTCACTCACTCACTGAGCAACTCCTTCACTGCTCCACTCACTCATTAAGCCACTCCTTCACTGCTCCCCTGACTCACTGAGCCACTACTTCACTGCTCCACTCACTCACTGATGAGCCACTCCTTCACTACTCTACTCACTGTCTCACTGAGTCACACCTTCACTGCTCCACTCACCTACTCAGCCACTCCTTCACTGCTCTATTCACTCACTCACTGAGCCATTCCTTCACTGCTCCACTCACTCACTGATCCACTCCTTCACTGCTCCACTCACTCACTAACTGAGCCACTCCTTCAGTGCTCCACTCACTCACTAACTGAGCCTCTTCTTCACTGCTCCACTCACTCACTGAGCCACTCCTTCACTCCTCCACTCACTCAGTCATGAGCCACTCCTTCACTGCTCCTCTCACTAACTAAGCCACTCCTTCACTGCTCAACTCACTGACTAACTGAGCCACTCCTACACTGCTCTACTCACTCACTCACTGAGCCACTCCTTCACTGCTCCACTCATGAACTAAGCCACTCTTTCACTGCTCCACTCACTCACTCACTGAGGGACTCCTTCACTGTTCCAATCACTAACTAAGCCACTCCTTCACTGCTCCACTCACTCACTAAACACTCCTTACCTGCTCCACTCACTCACTAACTGAGCCACTCCTTCACTGCTCCACTCACTCACTGAGCCACTCCTTCACTGCAGTGCTCCACTCACTCACTAACTGAGCTCTCCTTAACTGCTCCACTCACTCACAGAGCCACTCCTTCACTGCTCCACTCAGTCACTCAATGAACACTCCTTCACTGCTCCACTCACTCACTAACTGAGCCACTCCTTCACTGCTCCACTCACTCACTGAGCCACTCCTTCACTGCTCCACTCACTCACTAACTGAGCCACTCCTTCACTGCTGTACTCACTCACTGAGCCACTCCTTCACTGCTCCACTCACTAACTGAGCCACTCCTTCACTGCTCCACTCACTCACTGATGAGCCACTCCTTCACTACTCTACTCACTGTCTCACTGAGCCACACCTTCACTGCTCCACTCACCTACTCAGCCACTCCTTCACTGCTCTATTCACTCACTCACTGAGCTACTCCTTCACTGCTCCACTCACTCACTGAGGCACTCCTTCATTGCTCCACTCACTCACTGAGCCACTCCTTCACAGCTCCACTCACTCACTCACTGAGCCATTCCTTCACGGTTCCAGTCAATAACTAAGCAACTCCTTCACTGCTCAACTCACTCACTCACTGAGCAACTCCTTCACTGCTCCACTCCCTCACTCACTGAGCCATTCCTTCACTGCTCCACTCACTCACTGATCCACTCCTTCACTGCTCCACTCACTCACTAACTGAGCCATTCCATCACGGCTCCACTCACTCACAAAGCCACTCCTTCACTGCTCCACTGACTCACTGAGCCACTCCTTCACTGCTCCACTCACTCACTCACTGAGCCATTCCTTCACTGCTCCAGTTACTAACTGAGCAAATCCTTCACTGCTCCACTCATGAACTAAGCCACTCTTTCACTGCTCCACTCACTCACTCACTGAGGGACTCCTTCACTGCTCCACTCACTAACTAAGCCACTCCTTCACTGCTCCACTCACTCACTAAACACTCCTTACCTGCTCCACTCACTCACTAACTGAGCCACTCCTTCACTGCTCCACTCACTCACTGAGCCACTCCTTCACTGCAGTGCTCCACTCACTCACTAACTGAGCTCTCCTTAACTGCTCCACTCACTCACAGAGCCACTCCTTCACTGCTCCACTCAGTCACTCAATGAACACTCCTTCACTGCTCCACTCACTCACTAACAGAGCCACTCCTTCACTGCTCCACTCACTCACCGAGCCACTCCTTCACTGCTCCACTCATTCACTAACTGAGCCACTCCTTCACTGCTGTACTCACTCACTGAGCCACTCCTTCACTGCTCCACTCACTAACTGAGCCACTCCTTCACTGCTCCACTCACTCACTGATGAGCCACTCCTTCACTACTCTACTCACTGTCTCACTGAGCCACACCTTCACTGCTCCACTCACCTACTCAGCCACTCCTTCACTGCTCTATTCACTCACTCACTGAGCTACTCCTTCACTGCTCCACTCACTCACTGAGGCACTCCTTCATTGCTCCACTCACTCACTGAGCCACTCCTTCACAGCTCCACTCACTCACTCACTGAGCCATTCCTTCACGGTTCCAGTCACTAACTAAGCAACTCCTTCACTGCTCCACTCACTCACTCACTGAGCAACTCCTTCACTGCTCCACTCCCTCACTCACTGAGCCATTCCTTCACTGCTCCACTCACTCACTGATCCACTCCTTCACTGCTCCACTCACTCACTAACTGAGCCATTCCATCACGGCTCCACTCACTCACAAAGCCACTCCTTCACTGCTCCACTGACTCACTGAGCCACTCCTTCACTGCTCCACTCACTCACTGAGCCACTCCTTCACAGCTCCACTCACTCACTCACTGAGCCATTCCTTCACTGCTCCAGTTACTAACTGAGCAACTCCTTCACTGCTCCACTCACTCACTCAATGAGCAACTCCTTCACTGCTCCACTCACTCACTAACTGAGCCACTTCTTCACTGCTCTACTCACTCACTGAGACACTCCTTCACTGCTCCGCTCAGGCACTCACTGAGCCACTCCTTCACTGCTCCACTCACTCACTGATGAGCCACTCCTTCACCACTCTACTCACTGTCTCACTGAGCCACACCTTCACTGCTCCACTCACCTACTCAGCCACTCCTTCACTGCTCTATTCACTCACTCACAGAGCTACTCCTTCACTGCTCCACTCACTCACTGAGGCAATCCTTCATTGCTCCACTCACTCACTGAGCCACTCCTTCACAGCTCCACTCACTCACTCACTGAGCCATTCCTTCACTGCTCCACTCACTCACTGACCCACTCCTTCACAGCTCCACTCACTCACTCACTGAGCCATTCCTTCACTGCTCCAGTCACTAACTGAGCAACTCCTTCACTGCTCACTCACTCACTCACTAGCCATTCCTTCACTGCTCCACTCACTCACTGAGCCACTCCTTCACTTCTCCACTCACTAACTGATCCACACCTTCACTGCTCCACTCACTCACTCAGCCACTCCTTCATTGCTCCACTCACTCACTGAGCCACTCCTTCACAGCTCCACTCACTCACTCACTGAGCCACTCCTTCACTGCTCCTGTCACTAACTGAGCAACTCCTTCACTGCTCACTCACTCACTCACTAGCCACTCCTTCACAGCTCCACTCACTCACTAACTGAGCCATTCCTTCATGGCTCCACTCACTCAGTAAGCAACTCCTTCACTGCTCCACTGACTCACTGAGCCACTCCTTCACTGCTCCAGTCACTAATTGAGCAACTCCTTCAATGCTCCACTCACTCACTCACTGAGCAACTCCTTCACTGCTCCACTCACTCATTAAGCCACTCCTTCACTGCTCCACTGACTCACTGAGCCACTCCTTCACTGCTCCAGTCACTAATTGAGCAACTCCTTCACTGCTCTATTCACTCACTCACTGAGCTACTCCTTCACTGCTCCACTCACTCACTGAGGCACTCGTTCATTGCTCCACTCACTCACTAGGCCACTCCTTCACAGCTCCACTCACTCACTCACTGAGCCATTCCTTCACGGTTCCAGTCACTAACTAAGCAACTCCTTCACTGCTCCACTCACTCACTCACTGAGCCATTCCTTCACTGCTCCACTCACTCACTGATCCACTCCTTCACTGCTCCACTCACTCACTAACTGAGCCATTCCATCACGGCTCCACTCACTCACAAAGCCACTCCTTCACTGCTCCACTGACTCACTGAGCCACTCCTTCACTGCTCCACTCACTCACTGAGCCACTCCTTCACAGCTCCACTCACTCACTCACTGAGCCATTCCTTCACTGCTCCACTCACTCACTGACCCACTCCTTCACAGCTCCACTCACTCACTCACTGAGCCATTCCTTCACTGCTCCAGTCACTAACTGAGCAACTCCTTCACTGCTCACTCACTCACTCACTAGCCATTCCTTCACTGCTCCACTCACTCACTGAGCCACTCCTTCACTTCTCCACTCACTAACTGATCCACACCTTCACTGCTCCACTCACTCACTCAGCCACTCCTTCATTGCTCCACTCACTCACTGAGCCACTCCTTCAAAGCTCCACTCACTCACTCACTGAGCCACTCCTTCACTGCTCCAGTCACTAACTGAGCAACTCCTTCACTGCTCACTCACTCACTCACTAGCCACTCCTTCACAGCTCCACTCACTCACTAACTGAGCCATTCCTTCATGGCTCCACTCACTCACTAAGCCACTCATTCACTGCTCCACTGACTCACTGAGCCACTCCTTCAGTGCTCCACTCACTCACTAACTGAGCCTCTCCTTCACTGCTCCACTCACTCACTGAGCCACTCCTTCACTCCTCCACTCACTCAGTCATGAGCCACTCCTTCACTACTCCACTCACTAACTAAGCCACTCCTTCACTGCTCAACTCACTGACTAACTGAGCCACTCCTACACTGCTCTACTCACTCACTCACTGAGACAATCCTTCACTGCTCCACTAACTAACTAAGCCACTCTTTCACTGCTCCACTCACTCACTCATTGAGCCACTCCTTCACTGATCCACTCACTCACTCACTGAGGGACTCCTTCACTGCTTCACTCACTAACTAAGCCTCTCCTTCACTGCTCCACTCACTCACTAAGCCACTCCTTACCTGCTCCACTCACTCACTAACTGAGCCATTCCTTCACTGTTCCACACACTCAATCACTCATCGAGCCACTCCTTCACTGCTCCACTCACTCACTGAGCCACTCCTTCACTGCAGTGCTCCACTCACTCAATAACTGAGCTCTCCTTCACTGCTCTACTCACTCACTGAGCCACTCCTTCACTGCTCCACTCAGTCACTCAATGAACACTCCATCACTGCTCTACTCACTCACTGAGCCACTCCTTCAGTGCTCCACTCAGTCACTAACTTAGCCTCTCCTTCACTGCTCCACTCACTCACTGAGACACTCCTTCACTGCTCTATTCACTCACTCACTGAGCCATTCCTTCACTGCTCCAGTCACTAACTGAGCAACTCCTTCACTGCTCCACTCACTCACTCACTGAGCAACTCCTTCACTGCTCCACTCACTCATTAAGCCACTCCTTCACTGCTCCACTGACTCACTGAGCCACTACTTCACTGCTCCACTCACTCACTGATGAGCCACTCCTTCACTACTCTACTCACTGTCTCACTGAGCCACACCTTCACTGCTCCACTCACCTACTCAGCCACTCCTTCACTGCTCGATTCACTCACTCACTGAGCCATTCCTTCACTGCTCCAGTCACTAACTGAGCAACTCCTTCACTGCTCCACGCACTCACTCACTGAGCCATTCCTTCACTGCTCCACTCACTCACTGATCCACTCCTTCACTGCTCCACTCACTCACTAACTGAGCCACTCCTTCAGTGCTCCACTCACTCACTAACTGAGCCTCTTTTTCACTGCTCCACTCACTCACTGAGCCACTCCTTCACTCCTCCACTCACTCAGTCATGAGCCACTCCTTCACTGCTCCTCTCACTAACTAAGCCACTCCTTCACTGCTCAACTCACTGACTAACTGAGCCACTCCTACACTGCTCTACTCACTCACTCACTGAGCCACTCCTTCACTGCTCCACTCACTCACTCATTGAGCCTCTCCTTCACTGCTCCACTCACTCACTCACTGAGGGACTCCTTCACTGCTCCACTCACTAACTAAGCCACTCCTTCACTGCTCCACTCACTCACTAAGCCACTCCTTACCTGCTCCACTCACTCACTAACTGAGCCATTCCTTCACTGTTCCACACACTCAATCACTCATCGAGCCACTCCTTCACTGCTCAACTCACTGACTAACTGAGCCACTCCTACACTGCTCTACTCACTCACTCACTGAGCCACTCCTTCACTGCTCCACTCATGAACTAAGCCACTCTTTCACTGCTCCACTCACTCACTCACTGAGGGGCTCCTTCACTGCTCCACTCACTAACTAAGCCACTCCTTCACTGCTCCACTCACTCACTAAACACTCCTTACCTGCTCCACTCACTCACTAACTGAGCCACTCCTTCACTGCTCCACTCACTCACTGAGCCACTCCTTCACTGCAGTGCTCCACTCACTCACTAACTGAGCTCTCCTTAACTGCTCCACTCACTCACAGAGCCACTCCTTCACTGCTCCACTCAGTCACTCAATGAACACTCCTTCACTGCTCCACTCACTCACTAACTGAGCCACTCCTTCACTGCTCCACTCACTAACTGAGCCACTCCTTCACTGCTCCACTCACTCACTGATGAGCCACTCCTTCACTACTCTACTCACTGTCTCACTGAGCCACACCTTCACTGCTCCACTCACTCACTAACTGAGCCACTCCTTCACTGCTGTACTCACTCACTGAGCCACTCCTTCTCTGCTCCACTCACTAACTGAGCCACTCCTTCACTGCTCCACTCATTCACTAACTGAGCCACTCCTTAACTGCTCCACTCACTCACAGAGCCACTCCTTCACTGCTCCACTCACTCACTAACTGAGCCACTCCTTCACTGCTCTACTCACTCACTGAGACACTCCTTCACTGCTCCACTCACTAACTGAGCCACTCCTTCACTGCTCCACTCACTCACTGATGAGCCACTCCTTCACTACTCTACTCACTGTCTCACTGAGCCACACCTTCACTGCTCCACTCACCTACTCAGCCACTCCTTCACTGCTCTATTCACTCACTCACTGAGCTACTCCTTCACTGCTCCACTCACTCACTGAGGCACTCCTTCATTGCTCCACTCACTCACTGAGCCACTCCTTCACAGCTCCACTCACTCACTCACTGAGCCATTCCTTCACGGTTCCAGTCACTAACTAAGCAACTCCTTCACTGCTCCACTCACTCACTCACTGAGCCATTCCTTCACTGCTCCACTCACTCACTGATCCACTCCTTCACTGCTCCACTCACTCACTAACTGAGCCATTCCATCACGGCTCCACTCACTCACAAAGCCACTCCTTCACTGCTCCACTGACTCACTGAGCCACTCCTTCACTGCTCCACTCACTCACTGAGCCACTCCTTCACAGCTCCACTCACTCACTCACTGAGCCATTCCTTCACTGCTCCACTCACTCACTGACCCACTCCTTCACAGCTCCACTCACTCACTCACTGAGCCATTCCTTCACTGCTCCAGTCACTAACTGAGCAACTCCTTCACTGCTCACTCACTCACTCACTAGCCATTCCTTCACTGCTCCACTCACTCACTGAGCCACTCCTTCACTTCTCCACTCACTAACTGATCCACACCTTCACTGCTCCACTCACTCACTCAGCCACTCCTTCATTGCTCCACTCACTCACTGAGCCACTCCTTCAAAGCTCCACTCACTCACTCACTGAGCCACTCCTTCACTGCTCCAGTCACTAACTGAGCAACTCCTTCACTGCTCACTCACTCACTCACTAGCCACTCCTTCACAGCTCCACTCACTCACTAACTGAGCCATTCCTTCATGGCTCCACTCACTCACTGAGCCACTCCTTCACTCCTCCACTCACTCAGTCATGAGCCACTCCTTCACTACTCCACTCACTAACTAAGCCACTCCTTCACTGCTCAACTCACTGACTAACTGAGCCACTCCTACACTGCTCTACTCACTCACTCACTGAGACAATCCTTCACTGCTCCACTAACTAACTAAGCCACTCTTTCACTGCTCCACTCACTCACTCATTGAGCCACTCCTTCACTGATCCACTCACTCACTCACTGAGGGACTCCTTCACTGCTTCACTCACTAACTAAGCCTCTCCTTCACTGCTCCACTCACTCACTAAGCCACTCCTTACCTGCTCCACTCACTCACTAACTGAGCCATTCCTTCACTGCTCCACTCACTCACTGAGCCACTCCTTCACTGCAGTGCTCCACTCACTCAATAACTGAGCTCTCCTTCACTGCTCTACTCACTCACTGAGCCACTCCTTCACTGCTCCACTCAGTCACTCAATGAACACTCCATCACTGCTCTACTCACTCACTGAGCCACTCCTTCAGTGCTCCACTCAGTCACTAACTTAGCCTCTCCTTCACTGCTCCACTCACTCACTGAGACACTCCTTCACTGCTCTATTCACTCACTCACTGAGCCATTCCTTCACTGCTCCAGTCACTAACTGAGCAACTCCTTCACTGCTCCACTCACTCACTCACTGAGCAACTCCTTCACTGCTCCACTCACTCATTAAGCCACTCCTTCACTGCTCCACTGACTCACTGAGCCACTACTTCACTGCTCCACTCACTCACTGATGAGCCACTCCTTCACTACTCTACTCACTGTCTCACTGAGCCACACCTTCACTGCTCCACTCACCTACTCAGCCACTCCTTCACTGCTCGATTCACTCACTCACTGAGCCATTCCTTCACTGCTCCAGTCACTAACTGAGCAACTCCTTCACTGCTCCACGCACTCACTCACTGAGCCATTCCTTCACTGCTCCACTCACTCACTGATCCACTCCTTCACTGCTCCACTCACTCACTAACTGAGCCACTCCTTCAGTGCTCCACTCACTCACTAACTGAGCCTCTTTTTCACTGCTCCACTCACTCACTGAGCCACTCCTTCACTCCTCCACTCACTCAGTCATGAGCCACTCCTTCACTGCTCCTCTCACTAACTAAGCCACTCCTTCACTGCTCAACTCACTGACTAACTGAGCCACTCCTACACTGCTCTACTCACTCACTCACTGAGCCACTCCTTCACTGCTCCACTCACTCACTCATTGAGCCTCTCCTTCACTGCTCCACTCACTCACTCACTGAGGGACTCCTTCACTGCTCCACTCACTAACTAAGCCACTCCTTCACTGCTCCACTCACTCACTAAGCCACTCCTTACCTGCTCCACTCACTCACTAACTGAGCCATTCCTTCACTGCTCCACACACTCAATCACTCATCGGGACACTCCTTCACAGCTCCACTCACTCACTGATCCACTCCTTCAGTGCTCCACTCAGTCACTAACTTAGCCTCTCCTTCACTGCTCCACTCAGTCACTCAATGAACAATCCATCAATGCTCTACTCACTCACTGAGCCACTCCTTCAGTGCTCCACTCAGTCACTAACTTAGCCTCTCCTTCACTGCTCCACTCACTCACAGAGCAACTCCTTCACTGCTCCACTTAGTCACTCAATGAACACTCCTTCACTGCTCCACTCACTCACTAACTGAGCCACTCCTTCACTGCTCCACTCACTCACTGAGCCACTCCTTCACTGCTCCACTCACTAACTGAGCCACTCCTTCACTGCTCCACTCACTCACTGATGAGCCACTCCTTCACTACTCTACTCACTGTCTCACTGAGCCACACCTTCACTGCTCCACTCACCTACTCAGCCACTCCTTCACTGCTCTATTCACTCAATCACTGAGCTACTCCTTCACTGCTCCACTCACTCACTGAGGCACTCCTTCATTGCTCCACTCACTCACTGAGCCACTCCTTCACTGCTCCACTCACTTACTCACTGAGCAACTCCTTCACTGCTCCACTCACTCACTGATCCACTCCTTCACTGCTCCACTCACTCACTAACTGAGCCATTCCATCACGGCTCCACTCACTCACAAAGCCACTCCTTCACTGCTCCACTGACTCACTGAGCCACCTCTTCACTGCTCCACTCACTCACTGAGCCACTCCTTCACAGCTCCACTCACTCATTCACTGAGCCATTCCTTCACTGCTCCAGTCACTAACTGAGCAACTCCTTCACTGCTCCACTCACTCACTCAATGAGCAACTCCTTCACTGCTCCACTCACTCACTAACTGAGCCACTCCTTCACTGCTCTACTCACTCACTGAGACACTCCTTCACTGCTCCGCTCAGGCACTCACTGAGCCACTCCTTCACTGCTCCACTCACTCAATGATGAGCCACTCCTTCACCACTCTACTCACTGTCTCACTGAGCCACACCTTCACTGCTCCACTCACCTACTCAGCCACTCCTTCACTGCTCTATTCACTCACTCACAGAGCTACTCCTTCACTGCTCCACTCACTCACTGAGGCAATCCTTCATTGCTCCACTCACTCACTGAGCCACTCCTTCACAGCTCCACTCACTCACTCACTGAGCCATTCCTTCACTGCTCCACTCACTCACTGACCCACTCCTTCACAGCTCCACTCACTCACTCACTGAGCCATTCCTTCACTGCTCCAGTCACTAACTGAGCAACTCCTTCACTGCTCACTCACTCACTCACTAGCCATTCCTTCACTGCTCCACTCACTCACTGAGCCACTCCTTCACTTCTCCACTCACTAACTGATCCACACCTTCACTGCTCCACTCACTCACTCAGCCACTCCTTCATTGCTCCACTCACACACTGAGCCACTCCTTCACAGCTCCACTCACTCACTCACTGAGCCACTCCTTCACTGCTCCTGTCACTAACTGAGCAACTCCTTCACTGCTCACTCACTCACTCACTAGCCACTCCTTCACAGCTGCACTCACTCACTAACTGAGCCATTCCTTCATGGCTCCACTCACTCACTAAGCAACTCCTTCACTGCTCCACTGACTCACTGAGCCACTCCTTCACTGCTCCAGTCACTAATTGAGCAACTCTTTCAATGCTCCACTCACTCACTCACTGAGCAACTCCTTCACTGCTCCACTCACTCATTAAGCCACTCCTTCACTGCTCCCCTGACTCACTGAGCCACTACTTCACTGCTCCACTCACTCACTGATGAGCCACTCCTTCACTACTCTACTCACTGTCTCACTGAGTCACACCTTCACTGCTCCACTCACCTACTCAGCCACTCCTTCACTGCTCTATTCACTCACTCACTGAGCCATTCCTTCACTGCTCCACTCACTCACTGATCCACTCCTTCACTGCTCCACTCACTCACTAACTGAGCCACTCCTTCAGTGCTCCACTCACTCACTAACTGAGCCTCTTCTTCACTGCTCCACTCACTCACTGAGCCACTCCTTCACTCCTCCACTCACTCAGTCATGAGCCACTCCTTCACTGCTCCTCTCACTAACTAAGCCACTCCTTCACTGCTCAACTCACTGACTAACTGAGCCACTCCTACACTGCTCTACTCACTCACTCACTGAGCCACTCCTTCACTGCTCCACTCATGAACTAAGCCACTCTTTCACTGCTCCACTCACTCACTCACTGAGGGACTCCTTCACTGTTCCACTCACTAACTAAGCCACTCCTTCACTGCTCCACTCACTCACTAAACACTCCTTACCTGCTCCACTCACTCACTAACTGAGCCACTCCTTCACTGCTCCACTCACTCACTGAGCCACTCCTTCACTGCAGTGCTCCACTCACTCACTAACTGAGCTCTCCTTAACTGCTCCACTCACTCACAGAGCCACTCCTTCACTGCTCCACTCAGTCACTCAATGAACACTCCTTCACTGCTCCACTCACTCACTAACTGAGCCACTCCTTCACTGCTCAACTCACTCACTGAGCCACTCCTTCACTGCTCCACTCACTCACTAACTGAGCCACTCCTTCACTGCTGTACTCACTCACTGAGCCACTCCTTCACTGCTCCACTCACTAACTGAGCCACTCCTTCACTGCTCCACTCACTCACTGATGAGCCACTCCTTCACTACACTACTCACTGTCTCACTGAGCCACACCTTCACTGCTCCACTCACCTACTCAGCCACTCCTTCACTGCTCTATTCACTCACTCACTGAGCTACTCCTTCACTGCTCCACTCACTCACTGAGGCACTCCTTCATTGCTCCACTCACTCACTGAGCCACTCCTTCACAGATCCACTCACTCACTCACTGAGGGACTCCTTCACTGTTTCACTCACTAACTAAGCCACTCCTTCACTGCTCCACTCACTCACTAAGCCACTCCTTACCTGCTCCACTCACTCACTAACTGAGCCATTCCTTCACTGCTCCACACACTCAATCACTCATCGAGCCACTCCTTCACTGCTCCACTCACTCACTGAGCCACTCCTTCACTGCAGTGCTCCACTCACTCACTAACTGAGCTCTCCTTCACTGCTCTACTCACTCACTGAGCCACTCCTTCACTGCTCCACTCAGTCACTCAATGAACACTCCATCACTGCTCTACTCACTCACTGAGCCACTCCTTCAGTGCTCCACTCAGTCACTAACTTAGCCCATCCTTCACTGCTCCACTCACTCACTGAGCCACTCCTTCACAGCTCCACTCACTCACTCACTGAGCAATTCCTTCACTGCTCCAGTCACTAACTGAGCAACTCCTTCACTGCTCCACTCACTCACTCAATGAGCAACTCCTTCACTGCTCCACTCACTCACTAACTGAGCCACTTCTTCACTGCTCTACTCACTCACTGAGACACTCCTTCACTGCTCCGCTCAGGCACTCACTGAGACACTCCTTCACTGCTCCACTCACTCACTGATGAGCCACTCCTTCACCACTCTACTCACTGTCTCACTGAGCCACACCTTCACTTCTCCACTCACCTACTCAGCCACTCCTTCACTGCTCTATTCACTCACTCACAGAGCTACTCCTTCACAGCTCCACTCACTCACTCACTGAGCCATTCCTTCACTGCTCCACTCACTCACTGACCCACTCCTTCACAGCTCCACTCACTCACTCACTGAGCCATTCCTTCAATGCTCCAGTCACTAACTGAGCAACTCCTTCACTGCTCACTCACTCACTCACTCACTTGCCATTCCTTCACTGCTCCACTCACTCACTGAGCCACTCCTTCACTTCTCCACTCACTAACTGATCCACACCTTCACTGCTCCACTCACTCACTCAGCCACTCCTTCATTGCTCCACTCACTCACTGAGCCACTCCTTCACAGCTCCACTCACTCACTCACTGAGCCACTCCTTCACTGCTCCAGTCACTAACTGAGCAACTCCTTCACTGCTCACTCACTCACTCACTAGCCACTCCTTCACAGCTCCACTCACTCACTAACTGAGCCATTCCTTCATGGCTCCACTCACTCACTAAGCCACTCATTCACTGCTCCACTGACTCACTGAGCCACTCCTTCAGTGCTCCACTCACTCACTAACTGAGCCTCTCCTTCACTGATCCACTCACTCACTCACTGAGGGACTCCTTCACTGCTTCACTCACTAACTAAGCCACTCCTTCACTGCTCCACTCACTCACTGAGGTATTCCTTCATTGCTCCACTCACTCACTGAGCCACTCCTTCACAGCTCCACTCACTCACACACTGAGCCATTCCTTCACTGCTCCAGTCACTAACTGAGCAACTCCTTCACTGCTCACTCACTCACTCACTAGCCATTCCTTCACTGCTCCACTCACTCACTGAGCCACTCCTTCACTTCTCCACTCACTAACTGATCCACACCTTCACTGCTCCACTCACTCACTCAGCCACTCCTTCATTGCTCCACTCACTCACTGAGCCACTCCTTCACAGCTCCACTCACTCACTCACTGAGCCACTCCTTCACTGCTCCAGTCACTAACTGAGCAACTCCTTCACTGCTCACTTACTCACTCACTAGCCACTCCTTCACAGCTCCACTCACTCACTCACTGAGCCACTCCTTCACTGCAGTGCTCCACTCACTCACTAACTGAGCTCTCCTTCACTGCTCTACTCACTCACTGAGCCACTCCTTCAGTGCTCCACTCAGTCACTAACTTAGCCTCTCCTTCACTGCTCCACTCACTCACTGAGACACTCCTTCACTGCTCTATTCACTCACTCACTGAGCCATTCCTTCACTGCTCCAGTCACTAACTGAGCAACTCCTTCACTGCTCCACTCACTCACTCACTGAGCAACTCCTTCACTGCTCCACTCACTCATTAAGCCACTCCTTCACTGCTCCACTGACTCACTGAGCCACTACATCACTGCTCCACTCACTCACTGATGAGCCACTCCTTCACTACTCTACTCACTGTCTCACTGAGCCACACCTTCACTGCTCCACTCACCTACTCAGCCACTCCTTCACTGCTCGATTCACTCACTCACTGAGCCATTCCTTCACTGCTCCAGTCACTAACTGAGCAACTCCTTCACTGCTCCACGCACTCACTCACTGAGCCATTCCTTCACTGCTCCACTCACTCACTGATCCACTCCTTCACTGCTCCACTCACTCACTAACTGAGCCTCTTTTTCACTGCTCCACTCACTCACTGAGCCACTCCTTCACTCCTCCACTCACTCAGTCATGAGCCACTCCTTCACTGCTCCTCTCACTAACTAAGCCACTCCTTCACTGCTCAACTCACTGACTAACTGAGCCACTCCTACACTGCTCTACTCACTCACTCACTGAGCCACTCCTTCACTCCTCCACTCACTCAGTCATGAGCCACTCCTTCACTGCTCCTCTCACTAACTGAGCCACTCCTTCACTGCTCTACTCACTCACTGAGACACTCCTACACTGCTCCGCTCAGGCACTCACTGAGCCACTCCTTCACTGCTCCACTCACTCAATGATGAGCCACTCCTTCACCACTCTACTCACTGTCTCACTGAGCCACACCTTCACTGCTCCACTCACCTACTCAGCCACTCCTTCACTGCTCTATTCACTCACTCACAGAGCTACTCCTTCACTGCTCCACTCACTACTGAGGCAATCCTTCATTGCTCCACTCACTCACTGAGCCACTCCTTCACAGCTCCACTCACTCACTCACTGAGCCATTCCTTCACTGCTCCACTCACTCACTGACCCACTCCTTCACAGCTCCACTCACTCACTCACTGAGCAACTCCTTCACTGCTCCACTCCCTCACTCACTGAGCCATTCCTTCACTGCTCCACTCACTCACTGATCCACTCCTTCACTGCTCCACTCACTCACTAACTGAGCCATTCCATCACGGCTCCACTCACTCACAAAGCCACTCCTTCACTGCTCCACTGACTCACTGAGCCACTCCTTCACTTCTCCACTCACCTACTCAGCCACTCCTTCACTGCTCTATTCACTCACTCACAGAGCTACTCCTTCACAGCTCCACTCACTCACTCACTGAGCCATTCCTTCACTGCTCCACTCACTCACTGACCCACTCCTTCACAGCTCCACTCACTCACTCACTGAGCCATTCCTTCAATGCTCCAGTCACTAACTGAGCAACTCCTTCACTGCTCACTCACTCACTCACTCACTTGCCATTCCTTCACTGCTCCACTCACTCACTGAGCCACTCCTTCACTTCTCCACTCACTAACTGATCCACACCTTCACTGCTCCACTCACTCACTCAGCCACTCCTTCATTGCTCCACTCACTCACTGAGCCACTCCTTCACAGCTCCACTCACTCACTCACTGAGCCACTCCTTCACTGCTCCAGTCACTAACTGAGCAACTCCTTCACTGCTCACTCACTCACTCACTAGCCACTCCTTCACAGCTCCACTCACTCACTAACTGAGCCATTCCTTCATGGCTCCACTCACTCACTAAGCCACTCATTCACTGCTCCACTGACTCACTGAGCCACTCCTTCAGTGCTCCACTCACTCACTAACTGAGCCTCTCCTTCACTGATCCACTCACTCACTCACTGAGGGACTCCTTCACTGCTTCACTCACTAACTAAGCCACTCCTTCACTGCTCCACTCACTCACTGAGGTATTCCTTCATTGCTCCACTCACTCACTGAGCCACTCCTTCACAGCTCCACTCACTCACACACTGAGCCATTCCTTCACTGCTCCAGTCACTAACTGAGCAACTCCTTCACTGCTCACTCACTCACTCACTAGCCATTCCTTCACTGCTCCACTCACTCACTGAGCCACTCCTTCACTTCTCCACTCACTAACTGATCCACACCTTCACTGCTCCACTCACTCACTCAGCCACTCCTTCATTGCTCCACTCACTCACTGAGCCACTCCTTCACAGCTCCACTCACTCACTCACTGAGCCACTCCTTCACTGCTCCAGTCACTAACTGAGCAACTCCTTCACTGCTCACTTACTCACTCACTAGCCACTCCTTCACAGCTCCACTCACTCACTCACTGAGCCACTCCTTCACTGCAGTGCTCCACTCACTCACTAACTGAGCTCTCCTTCACTGCTCTACTCACTCACTGAGCCACTCCTTCACTGCTCCACTCAGTCACTCAATGAACACTCCATCACTGCTCTACTCACTCACTGAGCCACTCCTTCAGTGCTCCACTCAGTCACTAACTTAGCCTCTCCTTCACTGCTCCACTCACTCACTGAGACACTCCTTCACTGCTCTATTCACTCACTCACTGAGCCATTCCTTCACTGCTCCAGTCACTAACTGAGCAACTCCTTCACTGCTCCACTCACTCACTCACTGAGCAACTCCTTCACTGCTCCACTCACTCATTAAGCCACTCCTTCACTGCTCCACTGACTCACTGAGCCACTACATCACTGCTCCACTCACTCACTGATGAGCCACTCCTTCACTACTCTACTCACTGTCTCACTGAGCCACACCTTCACTGCTCCACTCACCTACTCAGCCACTCCTTCACTGCTCGATTCACTCACTCACTGAGCCATTCCTTCACTGCTCCAGTCACTAACTGAGCAACTCCTTCACTGCTCCACGCACTCACTCACTGAGCCATTCCTTCACTGCTCCACTCACTCACTGATCCACTCCTTCACTGCTCCACTCACTCACTAACTGAGCCTCTTTTTCACTGCTCCACTCACTCACTGAGCCACTCCTTCACTCCTCCACTCACTCAGTCATGAGCCACTCCTTCACTGCTCCTCTCACTAACTAAGCCACTCCTTCACTGCTCAACTCACTGACTAACTGAGCCACTCCTACACTGCTCTACTCACTCACTCACTGAGCCACTCCTTCACTCCTCCACTCACTCAGTCATGAGCCACTCCTTCACTGCTCCTCTCACTAACTGAGCCACTCCTTCACTGCTCTACTCACTCACTGAGACACTCCTACACTGCTCCGCTCAGGCACTCACTGAGCCACTCCTTCACTGCTCCACTCACTCAATGATGAGCCACTCCTTCACCACTCTACTCACTGTCTCACTGAGCCACACCTTCACTGCTCCACTCACCTACTCAGCCACTCCTTCACTGCTCTATTCACTCACTCACAGAGCTACTCCTTCACTGCTCCACTCACTACTGAGGCAATCCTTCATTGCTCCACTCACTCACTGAGCCATTCCTTCACTGCTCCAGTCACTAACTGAGCAACTCCTTCACTGCTCACTCACTCACTCACTAGCCATTCCTTCACTGCTCCACTCACTCACTGAGCCACTCCTTCACTTCTCCACTCACTAACTGATCCACACCTTCACTGCTCCACTCACTCACTCAGCCACTCCTTCATTGCTCCACTCACTCACTGAGCCACTCCTTCACAGCTCCACTCACTCACTCACTGAGCCACTCCTTCACTGCTCCTGTCACTAACTGAGCAACTCCTTCACTGCTCACTCACTCACTCACTAGCCACTCCTTCACAGCTCCACTCACTCACTAACTGACCCATTCCTTCATGGCTCCACTCACTCAGTAAGCAACTCCTTCACTGCTCCACTGACTCACTGAGCCACTCCTTCACTGCTCCAGTCACTAATTGAGCAACTCCTTCAATGCTCCACTCACTCACTCACTGAGCAACTCCTTCACTGCTCCACTCACTCATTAAGCCACTCCTTCACTGCTCCACTGACTCACTGAGCCACTACTTCACTGCTCCACTCACTCACTGATGAGCCACTCATTCACTACTCTACTCACTGTCTCACTGAGCCACACCTTCACTGCTCCACTCACCTACTCAGCCACTCCTTCACTGCTCTATTCACTCACTCACTGAGCCATTCCTTCACTGCTCCACTCACTCACTGATCCACTCCTTCACTGCTCCACTCACTCAGTCATGAGCCACTCCTTCACTGCTCCTCTCACTAACTAAGCCACTCCTTCACTGCTCAACTCACTGACTAACTGAGCCACTCCTACACTGCTCTACTCACTCACTCACTGAGCCACTCCTTCACTGCTCCACTCATGAACTAAGCCACTCTTTCACTGCTCCACTCACTCACTCACTGAGGGACTCCTTCACTGCTCCACTCACTAACTAAGCCACTCCTTCACTGCTCCACTCACTCACTAAACACTCCTTACCTGCTCCACTCACTCACTAACTGAGCCACTCCTTCACTGCTCCACTCACTCACTGAGCCACTCCTTCACTGCAGTGCTCCACTCACTCACTAACTGAGCTCTCCTTAACTGCTCCACTCACTCACAGAGCCACTCCTTCACTGCTCCACTCAGTCACTCAATGAACACTCCTTCACTGCTCCACTCACTCACTAACTGAGCCACTCCTTCACTGCTCCACTCACTCACTGAGCCACTCCTTCACTGCTCCACTCACTCACTAACTGAGCCACTCCTTCACTGCTGTACTCACTCACTGAGCCACTCCTTCACTGCTCCACTCACTAACTGAGCCACTCCTTCACTGCTCCACTCACTCACTGATGAGCCACTCCTTCACTACTCTACTCACTGTCTCACTGAGCCACACCTTCACTGCTCCACTCACCTACTCAGCCACTCCTTCACTGCTCTATTCACTCACTCACTGAGCTACTCCTTCACTGCTCCACTCACTCACTGAGGCACTCCTTCATTGCTCCACTCACTCACTGAGCCACTCCTTCACAGCTCCACTCACTCACTCACTGAGCCATTCCTTCACGGTTCCAGTCACTAACTAAGCAACTCCTTCACTGCTCCACTCACTCACTCACTGAGCAACTCCTTCACTGCTCCACTCCCTCACTCACTGAGCCATTCCTTCACTGCTCCACTCACTCACTGATCCACTCCTTCACTGCTCCACTCACTCACTAACTGAGCCATTCCATCACGGCTCCACTCACTCACAAAGCCACTCCTTCACTGCTCCACTGACTCACTGAGCCACTCCTTCACTGCTCCACTCACTCACTGAGCCACTCCTTCACAGCTCCACTCACTCACTCACTGAGCCATTCCTTCACTGCTCCACTCACTCACTGACCCACTCCTTCACAGCTCCACTCACTCACTCACTGAGCCATTCCTTCACTGCTCCAGTCACTAACTGAGCAACTCCTTCACTGCTCACTCACTCACTCACTAGCCATTCCTTCACTGCTCCACTCACTCACTGAGCCACTCCTTCACTTCTCCACTCACTAACTGATCCACACCTTCACTGCTCCACTCACTCACTCAGCCACTCCTTCATTGCTCCGCTCACTCACTGAGCCACTCCTTCAAAGCTCCACTCACTCACTCACTGAGCCACTCCTTCACTGCTCCAGTCACTAACTGAGCAACTCCTTCACTGCTCACTCACTCACTCACTAGCCACTCCTTCACAGCTCCACTCACTCACTAACTGAGCCATTCCTTCATGGCTCCACTCACTCACTAAGCCACTCATTCACTGCTCCACTGACTCACTGAGCCACTCCTTCAGTGCTCCACTCACTCATTAACTGAGCCTCTCCTTCACTGCTCCACTCACTCACTGAGCCACTCCTTCACTGCTCAACTCACTGACTAACTGAGCCACTCCTACACTGCTCTACTCACTCACTCACTGAGACAATCCTTCACTGCTCCACTCACTAACTAAGCCACTCTTTCACTGCTCCACTCACTCACTCATTGAGCCATTCCTTCACTGATCCACTCACTCACTCACTGAGGGACTCCTTCACTGCTTCACTCACTAACTAAGCCTCTCCTTCACTGCTCCACTCACTCACTAAGCCACTCCTTACCTGCTCCACTCACTCACTAACTGAGCCATTCCTTCACTGTTCCACACACTCAATCACTCATCGAGCCACTCCTTCACTGCTCCACTCACTCACTGAGCCACTCCTTCACTGCAGTGCTCCACTCACTCACTAACTGAGCTCTCCTTCACTGCTCTACTCACTCACTGAGCCACTCCTTCACTGCTCCACTCAGTCACTCAATGAACACTCCATCACTGCTCTACTCACTCACTGAGCCACTCCTTCAGTGCTCCACTCAGTCACTAACTTAGCCTCTCCTTCACTGCTCCACTCACTCACTGAGACACTCCTTCACTGCTCTATTCACTCACTCACTGAGCCATTCCTTCACTGCTCCAGTCACTAACTGAGCAACTCCTTCACTGCTCCACTCACTCACTCACTGAGCAACTCCTTCACTGCTCCACTCACTCATTAAGCCACTCCTTCACTGCTCCCCTGACTCACTGAGCCACTACTTCACTGCTCCACTCACTCACTGATGAGCCACTCCTTCACTACTCTACTCACTGTCTCACTGAGTCACACCTTCACTGCTCCACTTACCTACTCAGCCACTCCTTCACTGCTCTATTCACTCACTCACAGAGCTACTCCTTCACTGCTCCACTCACTCACTGAGGCAATCCTTCATTGCTCCACTCACTCACTGAGCCACTCCTTCACAGCTCCACTCACTCACTCACTGAGCCATTCCTTCACTGCTCCACTCACTCACTGACCCACTCCTTCACAGCTCCACTCACTCACTCACTGAGCCATTCCTTCACTGCTCCAGTCACTAACTGAGCAACTCCTTCACTGCTCACTCACTCACTCACTAGCCATTCCTTCACTGCTCCACTCACTCACTGAGCCACTCCTTCACTTCTCCACTCACTAACTGATCCACACCTTCACTGCTCCACTCACTCACTCAGCCACTCCTTCATTGCTCCACTCACTCACTGAGCCACTCCTTCACAGCTCCACTCACTCACTCACTGAGCCACTCCTTCACTGCTCCAGTCACTAACTGAGCAACTCCTTCACTGCTCACTCACTCACTCACTAGCCACTCCTTCACAGCTCCACTCACTAACTGAGCCATTCCTTCATGGCTCCACTCACTCACTAAGCCACTCATTCACTGCTCCACTGACTCACTGAGCCACTCCTTCAGTGCTCCACTCACTCACTAACTGAGCCTCTCCTTCACTGCTCCACTCACTCACTGAGCCACTCCTTCACTCCTCCACTCACTCAGTCATGAGCCACTCCTTCACTGCTCCACTCACTAACTAAGCCACTCCTTCACTGCTCAACTCACTGACTAACTGAGCCACTCCTACACTGCTCTACTCACTCACTCACTGAGACAATCCTTCACTGCTCCACTCACTAACTAAGCCACTCTTTCACTGCTCCACTCACTCACTCATTGAGCCACTCCTTCACTGATCCACTCACTCACTCACTGAGGGACTCCTTCACTGCTTCACTCACTAACTAAGCCACTCCTTCACTGCTCCACTCACTCACTAAGCCACTCCTTACCTGCTCCACTCACTCACTAACTGAGCCATTCCTTCACTGCTCCACACACTCAATCACTCATCGAGCCACTCCTTCACTGCTCCACTCACTCACTGAGCCACTCCTTCACTGCAGTGCTCCACTCACTCACTAACTGAGCTCTCCTTCACTGCTCTACTCACTCACTGAGCCACTCCTTCACTGCTCCACTCAGTCACTCAATGAACACTCCATCACTGCTCTACTCACTCACTGAGCCACTCCTTCAGTGCTCCACTCAGTCACTAACTTAGCCTCTCCTTCACTGCTCCACTCACTCACTGAGCCACTCCTTCACAGCTCCACTCACTCACTCACTGAGCCATTCCTTCACTGCTCCAGTCACTAACTGAGCAACTCCTTCACTGCTCCACTCACTCACTCAATGAGCAACTCCTTCACTGCTCCACTCACTCACTAACTGAGCCACTTCTTCACTGCTCTACTCACTCACTGAGACACTCCTTCACTGCTCCGCTCAGGCACTCACTGAGCCACTCCTTCACTGCTCCACTCACTCACTGATGAGCCACTCGTTCACCACTCTACTCACTGTCTCACTGAGCCACACCTTCACTTCTCCACTCACCTACTCAGCCACTCCTTCACTGCTCTATTCACTCACTCACAGAGCTACTCCTTCACAGCTCCACTCACTCACTCACTGAGCCATTCCTTCACTGCTCCACTCACTCACTGACCCACTCCTTCACAGCTCCACTCACTCACTCACTGAGCCATTCCTTCAATGCTCCAGTCACTAACTGAGCAACTCCTTCACTGCTCACTCACTCACTCACTCACTTGCCATTCCTTCACTGCTCCACTCACTCACTGAGCCACTCCTTCACTTCTCCACTCACTAACTGATCCACACTTTCACTGCTCCACTCACTCACTCAGCCACTCCTTCATTGCTCCACTCACTCACTGAGCCACTCCTTCACAGCTCCACTCACTCACTCACTGAGCCACTCCTTCACTGCTCCAGTCACTAACTGAGCAACTCCTTCACTGCTCACTCACTCACTCACTAAGCCACTCACTCACTGCTCCACTGACTCACTGAGCCACTCCTTCAGTGCTCCACTCACTCACTAACTGAGCCTCTCCTTCACTGATCCACTCACTCACTCACTGAGGGACTCCTTCACTGCTTCACTCACTAACTAAGCCACTCCTTCACTGCTCCACTCACTCACTGAGGTATTCCTTCATTGCTCCACTCACTCACTGAGCCACTCCTTCACAGCTCCACTCACTCACTCACTGAGCCATTCCTTCACTGCTCCACTCACTCACTGACCCACTCCTTCACAGCTCCACTCACTCACTCACTGAGCCATTCCTTCACTGCTCCAGTCACTAACTGAGCAACTCCTTCACTGCTCACTCACTCACTCACTAGCCATTCCTTCACTGCTCCACTCACTCACTGAGCCACTCCTTCACTTCTCCACTCACTAACTGATCCACACCTTCACTGCTCCACTCACTCACTCAGCCACTCCTTCATTGCTCCACTCACTCACTGAGCCACTCCTTCACAGCTCCACTCACTCATTCACTGAGCCACTCCTTCACTGCTCCAGTCACTAACTGAGCAACTCCTTCACTGCTCACTTACTCACTCACTAACCACTCCTTCACAGCTCCACTCACTCACTAACTGAGCCATTCCTTCATGGCTCCACTCACTCACTAAGCAACTCCTTCACTGCTCCACTGACTCACTGAGCCACTCCTTCACTGCTCCAGTCACTAACTGAGCAACTCCTTCACTGCTCCACTCACTCACTCACTGAGCAACTGCTTCACTGCTCCACTCACTCATTAAGCCACTCCTTCACTGCTCCACTGACTCACTGAGCCACTACTTCACTGCTCCACTCACTCACTGATGAGCCACTCCTTCACTACTCTACTCACTGTCTCACTGAGCCACACCTTCACTGCTCCACTCACCTACTCAGCCACTCCTTCACTGCTCTATTCACTCACTCACTGAGCCATTCCTTCACTGCTCCACTCACTCACTGATCCACTCCTTCACTGCTCCACTCACTCACTAACTGAGCCTCTTCTTCACTGCTCCACTCACTCACTGAGCCACTCCTTCATTGCTCCACTCACTCACTGAGCCAATCCTTCACAGCTCCACTCACTCACTCACTGAGCCACTCCTTCACTGCTCCAGTCACTAACTGAGCAACTCCTTCACTGCTCACTCACTCACTCACTAGCCACTCCTTCACAGCTCCACTCACTCACTAACTGAGCCATTCCTTCATGGCTCCACTCACTCACTAAGCCACTCATTCACTGCTCCACTGACTCACTGAGCCACTCCTTCAGTGCTCCACTCACTCACTAACTGAGCCTCTCCTTCACTGCTCCACTCACTCACTGAGCCACTCCTTCACTCCTCCACTCACTCAGTCATGAGCCACTCCTTCACTGCTCCACTCACTAACTAAGCCACTCCTTCACTGCTCAACTCACTGACTAACTGAGCCACTCCTACACTGCTCTACTCACTCACTCACTGAGACAATCCTTCACTGCTCCACTCACTAACTAAGCCACTCTTTCACTCTCCACTCACTCACTCATTGAGCCACTCCTTCACTGATCCACTCACTCACTCACTGAGGGACTCCTTCACTGCTTCACTCACTAACTAAGCCACTCCTTCACTGCTCCACTCACTCACTAAGCCACTCCTTACCTGCTCCACTCACTCACTAACTGAGCCATTCCTTCACTGCTCCACACACTCAATCACTCATCGAGCCACTCCTTCACTGCTCCACTCACTCACTGAGCCACTCCTTCACAGCAGTGCTCCACTCACTCACTAACTGAGCTCTCCTTCACTGCTCTACTCACTCACTGAGCCACTCCTTCACTGCTCCACTCAGTCACTCAATGAACACTCCATCACTGCTCTACTCACTCACTGAGCCACTCCTTCAGTGCTCCACTCAGTCACTAACTTAGCCTCTCCTTCACTGCTCCACTCACTCACTGAGACACTCCTTCACTGCTCTATTCACTCACTCACTGAGCCATTCCTTCACTGCTCCAGTCACTAACTGAGCAAATCCTTCACTGCTCCACTCACTCACTCACTGAGCAACTCCTTCACTGCTCCACTCACTCACTCACTGAGCCACACCTTCACTGCTCCACTCACCTACTCAGCCACTCCTTCACTGCTCTATTCACTCACTCACAGAGCTACTCCTTCACTGCTCCACTCACTCACTGAGGCATTCCTTCATTGCTCCACTCACTCACTGAGCCACTCCTTCACAGCTCCACTCACTCAATCACTGAGCGATTCCTTCACTGCTCCACTCACTCACTGACCCACTCCTTCACAGCTCCACTCACTCACTCACTGAGCCATTCCTTCACTGCTCCAGTCACTAACTGAGCAACTCCTTCACTGCTCACTCACTCACTCACTAGCCATTCCTTCACTGCTCCACTCACTCACTGAGCCACTCCTTCACTTCTCCACTCACTAACTGATCCACACCTTCACTGCTCCACTCACTCACTCAGCCACTCCTTCATTGCTCCACTCACTCACTGAGCCACTCCTTCACAGCTCCACTCACTCACTCACTGAGCCATTCCTTCACTGCTCCTGTCACTAACTGAGCAACTCCTTCACTGCTCACTCACTCACTCACTAGCCACTCCTTCACAGCTCCACTCACTCACTAACTGAGCCATTCCTTCATGGCTCCACTCACTCACTAAGCAACTCCTTCACTGCTCCACTGACTCACTGAGCCACTCCTTCACTGCTCCAGTCACTAATTGAGCAACTCCTTCAATGCTCCACTCACTCACTCACTGAGCAACTCCTTCACTGCTCCACTCACTCATTAAGCCACTCCTTCACTGCTCCACTGACTCACTGAGCCACTACTTCACTGCTCCACTCACTGACTGATGAGCCACTCCTTCACTACTCTACTCACTGTCTCACTGAGCCACACCTTCACTGCTCCACTCACCTACTCAGCCACTCCTTCACTGCTCTATTCACTCACTCACTGAGCCATTCCTTCACTGCTCCACTCACTCACTGATCCACTCCTTCACTGCTCCACTCACTCACTAACTGAGCCACTCCTTCAGTGCTCCACTCACTCACTAACTGAGCCTCTTCTTCACTGCTCCACTCACTCACTGAGACACTCCTTCACTCCTCCACTCACTCAGTCATGAGCCACTCCTTCACTGCTCCTCTCACTAACTAAGCCACTCCTTCACTGCTCAACTCACTGACTAACTGAGCCACTCCTACACTGCTCTACTCACTCACTCACTGAGCCACTCCTTCACTGCTCCACTCATGAACTAAGCCACTCTTTCACTGCTCCACTCACTCACTCACTGAGGGACTCCTTCACTGCTCCACTCACTAACTAAGCCACTCCTTCACTGCTCCACTCACTCACTAAACACTCCTTACCTGCTCCACTCACTCACTAACTGAGCCACTCCTTCACTGCTCCACTCACTCACTGAGCCACTCCTTCACTGCAGTGCTCCACTCACTCACTAACTGAGCTCTCCTTAACTGCTCCACTCACTCACAGAGCCACTCCTTCACTGCTCCACTCAGTCACTCAATGAACACTCCTTCACTGCTCCACTCACTCACTAACTGAGCCTCTCCTTCACTGCTCCACTCACTCACTGAGCCACTCCTTCACTGCTCCATTCACTCACTAACTGAGCCACTCCTTCACTGCTGTACTCACTCACTGAGCCACTCCTTCACTGCTCCACTCACTAACTGAGCCACTCCTTCACTGCTCCACTCACTCACTGATGAGCCACTCCTTCACTACTCTACTCACTGTCTCACTGAGCCACACCTTCACTGCTCCACTCACCTACTCAGCCACTCCTTCACTGCTCTATTCACTCACTCACTGAGCTACTCCTTCACTGCTCCACTCACTCACTGAGGCACTCCTTCATTGCTCCACTCACTCACTGAGCCACTCCTTCACAGCTCCACTCACTCACTCACTGAGCCATTTCTTCATGGTTCCAGTCATTAACTAAGCAACTCCTTCACTGCTCCACTCACTCACTCACTGAGCAACTCCTTCACTGCTCCACTCCCTCACTCACTGAGCCATTCCTTCACTGCTCCACTCACTCACTGATCCACTCCTTCACTGCTCCACTCACTCACTATCTGAGCCATTCCATCACGGCTCCACTCACTCACAAAGCCACTCCTTCACTGCTCCACTGACTCACTGAGCCACTCCTTCACTGCTCCACTCACTCACTGAGCCACTCCTTCACAGCTCCACTCACTCACTCACTGAGCCATTCCTTCACTGCTCCACTCACTCACTGACCCACTCCTTCACAGCTCCACTCACTCACTCACTGAGCCATTCCTTCACTGCTCCAGTCACTAACTGAGCAACTCCTTCACTGCTCACTCACTCACTCACTAGCCATTCCTTCACTGCTCCACTCACTCACTGAGCCACTCCTTCACTTCTCCACTCACTAACTGATCCACACCTTCACTGCTCCACTCACTCACTCAGCCACTCCTTCATTGCTCCACTCACTCACTGAGCTACTCCTTCAAAGCTCCACTCACTCACTCACTGAGCCACTCCTTCACTGCTCCAGTCACTAACTGAGCAACTCCTTCACTGCTCACTCACTCACTCACTAGCCACTCCTTCACAGCTCCACTCACTCACTAACTGAGCCATTCCTTCATGGCTCCACTCACTCACTAAGCCACTCATTCACTGCTCCACTGACTCACTGAGCCACTCCTTCAGTGCTCCACTCACTCACTAACTGAGCCTCTCCTTCACTGCTCCACTCACTCACTGAGCCACTCCTTCACTCCTCCACTCACTCAGTCATGAGCCACTCCTTCACTGCTCCACTCACTAACTAAGCCACTCCTTCACTGCTCAACTCACTGACTAACTGAGCCACTCCTACACTGCTCTACTCACTCACTCACTGAGACAATCCTTCACTGCTCCACTCACTAACTAAGCCACTCTTTCACTGCTCCACTCACTCACTCATTGAGCCACTCCTTCACTGATCCACTCACTCACTCACTGAGGGACTCCTTCACTGCTTCACTCACTAACTAAGCCTCTCCTTCACTGCTCCACTCACTCACTAAGCCACTCCTTACCTGCTCCACTCACTCACTAACTGAGCCATTCCTTCACTGTTCCACACACTCAATCACTCATCGAGCCACTCCTTCACTGCTCCACTCACTCACTGAGCCACTCCTTCACTGCAGTGCTCCACTCACTCACTAACTGAGCTCTCCTTCACTGCTCTACTCACTCACTGAGCCACTCCTTCACTGCTCCACTCAGTCACTCAATGAACACTCCATCACTGCTCTACTCACTCACTGAGCCACTCCTTCAGTGCTCCACTCAGTCACTAACTTAGCCTCTCCTTCACTGCTCCACTCACTCACTGAGACACTCGTTCACTGCTCTATTCACTCACTCACTGAGCCATTCCTTCACTGCTCCAGTCACTAACTGAGCAACTCCTTCACTGCTCCACTCACTCACTCACTGAGCAACTCCTTCACTGCTCCACTCACTCATTAAGCCACTCCTTCACTGCTCCACTGACTCACTGAGCCACTACTTCACTGCTCCACTCACTCACTGATGAGCCACTCCTTCACTACTCTACTCACTGTCTCACTGAGCCACACCTTCACTGCTCCACTCACCTACTCAGCCACTCCTTCACTGCTCGATTCACTCACTCACTGAGCCATTCCTTCACTGCTCCACTCACTCACTGATCCACTCCTTCACTGCTCCACTCACTCACTAACTGAGCCACTCCTTCAGTGCTCCACTCACTCACTAACTGAGCCTCTTTTTCACTGCTCCACTCACTCACTGAGCCACTCCTTCACTCCTCCACTCACTCAGTCATGAGCCACTCCTTCACTGCTCCTCTCACTAACTAAGCCACTCCTTCACTGCTCAACTCACTGACTAACTGAGCCACTCCTACACTGCTCTACTCACTCACTCACTGAGCCACTCCTTCACTACTCCACTCACTCACTCATTGAGCCTCTCCTTCACTGCTCCACTCACTCACTCACTGAGGTACTCCTTCACTGCTCCACTCACTAACTAAGCCACTCCTTCACTGCTCCACTCACTCACTAAGACACTCCTTACCTGCTCCACTCACTCACTAACTGAGCCATTCCTTCACTGCTCCACACACTCAATCACTCATCGGGCCACTCCTTCACTGCTCCACTCACTCACTGAGCCACTCCTTCAGTGCTCCACTCAGTCACTAACTTAGCCTCTCCTTCACTGCTCCACTCAGTCACTCAATGAACAATCCATCAATGCTCTACTCACTCACTGAGCCACTCCTTCAGTGCTCCACTCAGTCACTAACTTAGCCTCTCCTTCACTGCTCCACTCACTCACAGAGCCACTCCTTCACTGCTCCACTTAGTAACTCAATGAACACTCCTTCACTGCTCCACTTACTCACTAACTGAGCCACTCCTTCACTGCTCCACTCACTCACTGAGCCACTCCTTCACTGCTCCACTCACTAACTGAGCCACTCCTTCACTGCTCCACTCACTCACTGATGAGCCACTCCTTCACTACTCTACTCTGTCTCACTGAGCCACACCTTCACTGCTCCACTCACCTACTCAGCCACTCCTTCACTGCTCTATTCACTCACTCACTGAGCTACTCCTTCACTGCTCCACTCACTCACTGAGACACTCCTTCATTGCTCCACTCACTCACTGAGCCACTCCTTCACTGCTCCACTCACTTACTCACTGAGCAACTCCTTCACTGCTCCACTCACTCACTGATCCACTCCTTCACTGCTCCACTCACTCACTAACTGAGCCATTCCATCACGGCTCCACTCACTCACAAAGCCACTCCTTCACTGCTCCACTGACTCACTGAGCCACTCCTTCACTGCTCCACTCACTCACTGAGCCACACCTTCACAGCTCCACTCACTCACTCACTGAGCCATTCCTTCACTGCTCCAGTCACTAACTGAGCAACCCCTTCACTGCTCCACTCACTCACTCAATGAGCAACTCCTTCACTGCTCCACTCACTCACTAACTGAGCCACTCCTTCACTGCTCTACTCACTCACTGAGACACTCCTTCACTGCTCCGCTCAGGCACTCACTGAGCCACACCTTCACTGCTCCACTCACTCACTCATTGAGCCACTCCTTCACTGCTCCTGTCACTAACTGAGCAACTCCTTCACTGCTCACTCACTCACTCACTAGCCACTCCTTCACAGCTCCACTCACTCACTAACTGAGCCATTCATTCATGGCTCCACTCACTCACTAAGCAACTCCTTCACTGCTCCACTGACTCACTGAGCCACTCCTTCACTGCTCCAGTCACTAATTGAGCAACTCCTTCAATGCTCCACTCACTCACTCACTGAGCAACTCCTTCATGGCTCCACTCACTCATTAAGCCACTCCTTCACTGCTCCACTGACTCACTGAGCCACTACTTCACTGCTCCACTCACTCACTGATGAGCCACTCCTTCACTACTCTACTCACTGTCTCACTGAGCCACACCTTCACTGCTCCACTCACCTACTCAGCCACTCCTTCACTGCTCTATTCACTCACTCACTGAGCCATTCCTTCACTGCTCCACTCACTCACTGATCCACTCCTTCACTGCTCCACTCACTCACTAACTGAGCCACTCCTTCAGTGCTCCACTCACTCACTAACTGAGCCTCTTCTTCACTGCTCCACTCACTCACTGAGCCACTCCTTCACTCCTCCACTCACTCAGTCATGAGCCACTCCTTCACTGATCCTCTCACTAACTAAGCCACTCCTTCACTGCTCAACTCACTGACTAACTGAGCCACTCCTACACTGCTCTACTCACTCACTCACTGAGCCACTCCTTCACTGCTCCACTCATGAACTAAGCCACTCTTTCACTGCCCCACTCACTCACTCACTGAGGGACTCCTTAACTGCTCCACTCACTAACTAAGCCACTCCTTCACTGCTCCACTCACTCACTAAACACTCCTTACCTGCTCCACTCACTCACTAACTGAGCCACTCCTTCACTGCTCCACTCACTCACTGAGCCACTCCTTCACTGCAGTGCTCCACTCACTCACTAACTGAGCTCTCCTTAACTGCTCCACTCACTCACAGAGCCACTCCTTCACTGCTCCACTCAGTCACTCAATGAACACTCCTTCACTGCTCCACTCACTCACAAACTGAGCCACTCCTTCACTGCTCCACTCACTCACTGAGCCACTCCTTCACTGCTCCACTCACTCACTAACTGAACCACTCCTTCACTGCTGTACTCACTCACTGAGCCACTCCTTCACTGCTCCACTCACTAACTGAGCCACTCCTTCACTGCTCCACTCACTCACTGATGAGCCACTCCTTCACTACTCTACTCACTGTCTCACTGAGCCACACCTTCACTGCTCCACTCACCTACTCAGCCACTCCTTCACTGCTCTATTCACTCACTCACTGAGCTACTCCTTCACTGCTCCACTCACTCACTGAGGCACTCCTTCATTGCTCCACTCACTCACTGAGCCACTCCTTCACAGCTCCACTCACTCACTCACTGAGCCATTCCTTCACGGTTCCAGTCACTAACTAAGCAACTCCTTCACTGCTCCACTCACTCACTCACTGAGCAACTCCTTCACTGCACCACTCCCTCACTCACTGAGCCATTCCTTCACTGCTCCACTCACTCACTGATCCACTCCTTCACTGCTCCACTCACTCACTAACTGAGCCATTCCATCACGGCTCCACTCACTCACAAAGCCACTCCTTCACTGCTCCACTGACTCACTGAGCCACTCCTTCACTGCTCCACTCACTCACTGAGCCACTCCTTCACAGCTCCACTCACTCACTCACTGAGCCATTCCTTCACTGCTCCAGTTACTAACTGAGCAACTCCTTCACTGCTCCACTCACTCACTCAATGAGCAACTCCTTCACTGCTCCACTCACTCACTATCTGAACCACTTCTTCACTGCTCTACTCACTCACTGAGACACTCCTTCACTGCTCAGCTCAGGCACTCACTGAGCCACTCCTTCACTGCTCCACTCACTCACTGATGAGCCACTCCTTCACCACTCTACTCACTGTCTCACTGAGCCACACCTTCACTGCTCCACTCACCTACTCAGCCACTCCTTCACTGCTCTATTCACTCACTCACAGAGCTACTCCTTCACTGCTCCACTCACTCACTGAGGCAATCCTTCATTGCTCCACTCACTCACTGAGCCACTCCTTCACAGCTCCACTCACTCACTCACTCACTGAGCCATTCCTTCACTGCTCCACTCACTCACTGACCCACTCCTTCACAGCTCCACTCACTCACTCACTGAGCCATTCCTTCACTGCTCCAGTCACTAACTGAGCAACTCCTTCACTGCTCACTCACTCACTCACTAGCCATTCCTTCACTGCTCCACTCACTCACTGAGCCACTCCTTCACTTCTCCACTCACTAACTGATCCACACCTTCACTGCTCCACTCACTCACTCAGCCACTCCTTCATTGCTCCACTCACTCACTGAGCCACTCCTTCACAGCTCCACTCACTCACACACTGAGCCACTCCTTCACTGCTCCAGTCACTAACTGAGCAACTCCTTCACTGCTCACTCACTCACTCACTAGCCACTCCTTCACAGCTCCACTCACTCACTAACTGAGCCATTCCTTCATGGCTCCACTCACTCACTAAGCCACTCATTCACTGCTCCACTGACTCACTGAGCCACTCACTCACTGAGACAATCCTTCACTGCTCCACTCACTCACTCAATGAGCAACTCCTTCACTGCTCCACTCACTAACTAACTGAGCCACTTCTTCACTGCTCTACTCACTCACTGAGACACTCCTTCACTGCTCCGCTCAGGCACTCACTGAGCCACTCCTTCACTGCTCCACTCACTCACTGATGAGCCACTCCTTCACCACTCTACTCACTGTCTCACTGAGCCACACCTTCACTGCTCCACTCACCTACTCAGCCACTCCTTCACTGCTCTATTCACTCACTCACAGAGCTACTCCTTCACAGCTCCACTCACTCACTCACTGAGCCATTCCTTCACTGCTCCACTCACTCACTGACCCACTCCTTCACAGCTCCACTCACTCACTCACTGAGCCATTCCTTCAATGCTCCAGTCACTAACTGAGCAACTCCTTCACTGCTCACTCACTCACTCACTCACTTGCCATTCCTTCACTTCTCCACTCACTAACTGATCCACACCTTCACTGCTCCACTCACTCACTCAGCCACTCCTTCATTGCTCCACTCACTCACTGAGCCAATCCTTCACAGCTCCACTCACTCACTCACTGAGCCACTCCTTCACTGCTCCAGTCACTAACTGAGCCATTCCTTCATGGCTCCACTCACTCACTAAGCCACTCATTCACTGCTCCACTGACTCACTGAGCCACTCCTTCAGTGCTCCACTCACTCACTAACTGAGCCTCTCCTTCACTGCTCCACTCACTCACTGAGCCACTCCTTCACTGCTCCACTCACTAACTAAGCCACTCCTTCACTGCTCAACTCACTGACTAACTGAGCCACTCCTACACTGCTCTACTCACTCACTCACTGAGACAATCCTTCAATGCTCCACTCACTAACTAAGCCACTCTTTCACTCTCCACTCACTCACTCATTGAGCCACTCCTTCACTGATCCACTCACTCACTCACTGAGGGACTCCTTCACTGCTTCACTCACTAACTAAGCCACTCCTTCACTGCTCCACTCACTCACTGAGGTAATCCTTCATTGCTCCAATCACTCACTGAGCCACTCCTTCACAGCTCCACTCACTCACTCACTGAGCCATTCCTTCACTGCTCCACTCACTCACTGACCCACTCCTTCACAGCTCCACTCACTCACTCACTGAGCCATTCCTTCACTGCTCCAGTCACTAACTGAGCAACTCCTTCAGTGCTCACTCACTCACTCACTAGCCATTCCTTCACTGCTCCACTCACTCACTGAGCCACTCCTTCACTTCTCCACTCACTAACTGATCCACACCTTCACTGCTCCACTCACTCACTCAGCCACTCCTTCATTGCTCCACTCACTCACTGAGCCACTCCTTCACATCTCCCCTCACTCACTCACTGATCCACTCCTTCACTGCTCCAGTCACTAACTGAGCAACTCCTTCACTGCTCACTTACTCACTCACTAGCCACTCCTTCACAGCTCCACTCACTCACTAACTGAGCCATTCCTTCATGGCTCCACTCACTCACTAAGCAACTCCTTCACTGCTCCACTGACTCACTGAGCCACTCCTTCACTGCTCCAGTCACTAACTGAGCAACTCCTTCACTGCTCTATTCACTCACTCACTGAGCCATTCCTTCACTGCTCCACTCACTCACTGATCCACTCCTTCACTGCTCCACTCACTCACTAACTGAGCCACTCCTTCAGTGCTCCACTCACTCACTAACTGAGCCTCTTCTTCACTGCTCCACTCACTCACTGAGCCACACCTTCACTTGTCCACTCACACAGTCATGAGCCACTCCTTCACTGCTCCTCTCACTAACTAAGCCACTCCTTCACTGCTCAACTCACTGACTAACTGAGCCACTCCTACACTGCTCTACTCACTCACTCACTGAGCCACTCCTTCACTGCTCCACTCATGAACTAAGCCTCTCCTTCACTGCTCCACTCACTAACTAAGCCACTCCTTCACTGCTCCACTCACTCACTAAACACTCCTTACCTGCTCCACTCACTCACTAACTGAGCCACTCCTTCACTGCTCCACTCACTCACTGAGCCACTCCTTCACTGCAGTGCTCCACTCACTCACTAACTGAGCTCTCCTTAACTGCTCCACTCACTCACAGAGCCACTCCTTCACTGCTCCACTCAGTCACTCAATGAACACTCCTTCACTGCTCCACTCACTCACTAACTGAGCCACTCCTTCACTGCTCCACTCACTCACTGAGCCACTCCTTCACTGCTCCACTCACTAACTGAGCCACTCCTTCACTGCTCCACTCACTCACTGATGAGCCACTCCTTCACTACTCTACTCACTGTCTCACTGAGCCACACCTTCACTGCTCCACTCACCTACTCAGCGACTCCTTCACTGCTCTATTCACTCACTCACTGAGCTACTCCTTCACTGCTCCACTCACTCACTGAGGCACTCCTTCATTGCTCCACTCACTCACTGAGCCACTCATTCACAGCTCCACTCACTCACTCACTGAGCCATTCCTTCACTGTTCCAGTCACTAACTAAGCAACTCCTTCACTGCTCCACTCACTCACTCACTGAGCAACTCCTTCACTGCTCCACTCCCTCACTCACTGAGCCATTCCTTCACTGCTCCACTCACTCACTGAACCACTCCTTCACTGCTCCACTCACTCACTAACTGAGCCATTCCATCACGGCTCCACTCACTCACAAAGCCACTCCTTCACTGCTCCACTGACTCACTGAGCCACTCCTTCACTGCTCCACTCACTCACTGAGCCACTCCTTCACAGCTCCACTCACTCACTCACTGAGCCATTCCTTCACTGCTCCAGTTACTAACTGAGCTACTCCTTCACTGCTCCACTCACTCACTCAATGAGCAACTCCTTCACTGCTCCACTCATTCACTAACTGAGCCACTTCTTCACTGCTCTACTCACTCACTGAGACACTCCTTCACTGCTCCGCTCAGGCACTCACTGAGCCACTCCTTCACTGCTCCACTCACTCACTGATGAGCCACTCCTTCACCACTCTACTCACTGTCTCACTGAGCCACACCTTCACTGCTCCACTCACCTACTCAGCCACTCCTTCACTGCTCTATTCACTCACTCACAGAGCTACTCCTTCACTGCTCCACTCACTCACTGAGGCAATCCTTCATTGCTCCACTCACTCACTGAGCCACTCCTTCACAGCTCCACTCACTCACTCACTGAGCCATTCCTTCACTGCTCCACTCACTCACTGACCCACTCCTTCACAGCTCCACTCACTCACTCACTGAGCCATTCCTTCACTGCTCCAGTCACTAACTGAGCAACTCCTTCACTGCTCACTCACTCACTCACTAGCCATTCCTTCACTGCTCCACTCACTCACTGAGCCACTCCTTCACATCTCCCCTCACTCACTCACTGAGCCACTCCTTCATTGCTCCACTCACTCACTGAGCCACTCCTTCACAGCTCCACTCACTCACTCACTGAGCCACGCCTTCACAGCTCCAGTCACTAACTGAGCAACTCCTTCACTGCTCACTCACTCACTCACTAGCCACTCCTTCACAGCTCCACTCACTCACTAACTGAGCCATTCCTTCATGGCTCCACTCACTCACTAAGCCACTCATTCACTGCTCCACTGACTCACTGAGCCACTCCTTCAGTGCTCCACTCACTCACTAACTGAGCCTCTCCTTCACTGCTCCACTCACTCACTGAGCCACTCCTTCACTCCTCCACTCACTCAATCATGAGCCACTCCTTCACTGCTCCACTCACTAACTAAGCCACTCTTTCACTGCTCAACTCACTGTCTAACTGAGCCACTCCTACACTGCTCTACTCACTCACTCACTGAGACAATCCTTAACTGCTCCACTCACTAACTAAGCCACTCTTTCACTGCTCCACTCACTCACTCATTGAGCCACTCCTTCACTGATCCACTCACTCACTCACTGAGGGACTCCTTCACTGCTTCACTCACTAACTAAGCCACTCCTTCACTGCTCCACTCACTCACTAAGCCACTCCTTACCTGCTCCACTCAGTCACTAACTGAGCCATTCCTTCACTGCTCCACACACTCAATCACTCATCGAGCCACTCCTTCACTGCTCCACTCACTCACTGAGCCACTCCTTCACTGCAGTGCTCCACTCACTCACTAACTGAGCTCTCCTTCACTGCTCTACTCACTCACTGAGCCACTCCTTCACTGCTCCACTCAGTCACTCAATGAACACTCCATCACTGCTCTACTCACTCACTGAGCCACTCCTTCAGTGCTCCACTCAGTCACTAACTTAGCCTCTCCTTCACTGCTCCACTCACTCACTGAGACACTCCTTCACTGCTCTATTCACTCACTCACTGAGCCATTCCTTTACTGCTCCAGTCACTAACTGAGCAAATCCTTCACTGCTCCACTCACTCACTCACTGAGCAACTCCTTCACTGCTCCACTCACTCATTAAGCCACTCCTTCACTGCTCCACTGACTCACTGAGCCACTACTTCACTGCTCCACTCACTCACTGATGAGCCACTCCTTCACTACTCTACTCACTGTCTCACTGAGCCAGACCTTCACTGCTCCACTCACCTACTCAGCCACTCCTTCACTGCTCGATTCACTCACTCACTGAGCCATTCCTTCACTGCTCCAGTCACTAACTGAGCAACTCCTTCACTGCTCCACGCACTCACTCACTGAGCCATTCCTTCACTGCTCCACTCACTCACTGATCCACTCCTTCACTGCTCCACTCACTCACTAACTGAGCCACTCCTTCAGTGCTCCACTCACTCACTAACTGAGCCTCTTCTTCACTGCTCCACTCACTCACTGAGCCACTCCTTCACTCCTCCACTCACTCAGTCATGAGCCACTCCTTCACTGCTCCACTCACTAACTAAGCCACTCCTTCACTGCTCAACTCACTGACTAACTGAGCCACTCCTACACTGCTCTACTCACTCACTCACTGAGCCACTCCTTCACTGCTCCACTCACTCACTCATTGAGCCTCTCCTTCACTGCTCCACTCACTCACTCACTGAGGAACTCCTTCACTGCTCCACTCACTAACTAAGCCACTCCTTCACTGCTCCACTCACTCACTAAGCCACTCCTTACCTGCTCCACTCAGTCACTAACTGAGCCATTCCTTCACTGCTCCACACACTCAATCACTCATCGAGCCACTCCTTCACTGCTCCACTCACTCACTGAGCCACTCCTTCACTGCAGTGCTCCACTCACTCACTAACTGAGCTCTCCTTCACTGCTCTACTCACTCACTGAGCCACTCCTTCACTGCTCCACTCAGTCACTCAATGAACACTCCATCACTGCTCTACTCACTCACTGAGCCACTCCTTCAGTGCTCCACTCAGTCACTAACTTAGCCTCTCCTTCACTGCTCCACTCACTCACTGAGACACTCCTTCACTGCTCTATTCACTCACTCACTGAGCCATTCCTTCACTGCTCCAGTCACTAACTGAGCAAATCCTTCACTGCTCCACTCACTCACTCACTGAGCAACTCCTTCACTGCTCCACTCACTCATTAAGCCACTCCTTCACTGCTCCACTGACTCACTGAGCCACTACTTCACTGCTCCACTCACTCACTGATGAGCCACTCCTTCACTACTCTACTCACTGTCTCACTGAGCCAGACCTTCACTGCTCCACTCACCTACTCAGCCACTCCTTCACTGCTCGATTCACTCACTCACTGAGCCATTCCTTCACTGCTCCAGTCACTAACTGAGCAACTCCTTCACTGCTCCACGCACTCACTCACTGAGCCATTCCTTCACTGCTCCACTCACTCACTGATCCACTCCTTCACTGCTCCACTCACTCACTAACTGAGCCACTCCTTCAGTGCTCCACTCACTCACTAACTGAGCCTCTTCTTCACTGCTCCACTCACTCACTGAGCCACTCCTTCACTCCTCCACTCACTCAGTCATGAGCCACTCCTTCACTGCTCCACTCACTAACTAAGCCACTCCTTCACTGCTCAACTCACTGACTAACTGAGCCACTCCTACACTGCTCTACTCACTCACTCACTGAGCCACTCCTTCACTGCTCCACTCACTCACTCATTGAGCCTCTCCTTCACTGCTCCACTCACTCACTCACTGAGGAACTCCTTCACTGCTCCACTCACTAACTAAGCCACTCCTTCACTGCTCCACTCACTCACTAAGCCACTCCTTACCTGCTCCACTCACTCACTAACTGAGCCATTCCTTCACTGCTCCACACACTCAATCACTCATCGGGCCACTCCTTCACTGCTCCACTCACTCACTGAGCCACTCCTTCAGTGCTCCACTCAGTCACTAACTTAGCCTCTCCTTCACTGCTCCACTCAGTCACTCAATGAACACTCCATCAATGCTCTACTCACTCACTGAGCCACTCCTTCAGTGCTCCACTCAGTCACTAACTTAGCATCTCCTTCACTGCTCCACTCACTCACAGAGCCACTCCTTCACTGCTCCACTTAGTCACTCAATGAACACTCCTTCACTGCTCCACTCACTCACTAACTGAGCCACTCCTTCACTGCTCCACTCACTCACTGAGCCACTCCTTCACTGCTCCACTCACTAACTGAGCCACTCCTTCACTGCTCCACTCACTCACTGATGAGCCACTCCTTCACTACTCTACTCACTGTCTCACTGAGCCACACCTTCACTGCTCCACTCACCTACTCAGCCACTCCTTCACTGCTCTATTCACTCACTCACTGAGCTACTCCTTCACTGCTCCACTCACTCACTGAGGCACTCCTTCATTGCTCCACTCACTCACTGAGCCACTCCTTCACTGCTCCACTCACTTACTCACTGAGCAACTCCTTCACTGCTCCACTCACTCACTCACTGAGCCATTCCTTCACTGCTCCACTCACTCACTGATCCACTCCTTCACTGCTCCACTCACTCACTAACTGAGCCATTCCATCACGGCTCCACTCACTCACAAAGCCACTCCTTCACTGCTCCACTGACTCACTGAGCCACTCCTTCACTGCTCCACTCACTCACTGAGCCACTCCTTCATTGCTCCACTCACTCACTGAGCCACTCCTTCACTGCTCCACTCAATCACTCACTGAGCCACTCCTTCACTGCTCCACTCACTCACTGAGGCACTCCTTCACTGCTCTACATATTGAGCTTCAAGCCTTGCACTGATCCTTTTAAATTAAATCTGAATTGAGCAAATTTTCACAGCTGTAGTGTTACATCTCTGCAGAATATCAGTCGAGCCGACAGTAGTTTCTTGAACTTTCTGATTTTATTTTGGATTTCCAGCCTCAACGACACTTTGCTGTCTTTTCCCTGCCTAATATTTAGTTCCGTCAAAACCAAATGATGGTGGGTGTCTCTGATATTGTTAGCAAGAACTGGGTTGTTTGGATTGAGTCCTAATATGAGACATGTGTAGTGATAGGGACCAGTTACGACAAGGCAGCTGCTTCTTAGGGAAGGCACACATTAGGCCCTTTGCCGTGTTAATGGGGTTAACCGGGCAATTTTCCCTGTTAGTGCCCCGATCGCACGTCCATTCAAAAGGGTCCGACCCAGTCAGTGTGATCCATATTCAACCGGGGTCCCTGACCTACCTCAGAGGTCGTCAGGGAACCCAGTTAAACTTACCCAGGTCGCGTCCACTGGCGGCTTGAACAGGAAAATGGCCGACCAGGTTGTTCCGGTGACGTCAGCGCCGGCATGCGTGCGTCACCAGGCCGCATCTACTGAAAGGCACGGTGCTTACACCCTGCCACTCCTCCAATGACCGCAGCCTTCACCTGACAGCGGTGGTCACAACAGTTGACTGCTGGGCGGCAATGCAGCAGTTGCTTAGCCAGCATCTGAAGAACATTACCGTTCCCCATTTGGACTTTGACTTGTCACTTCTGGTGAGTGCACGGCGCACCATTCAATATGTCATTGCACGGGGGTGGGGGGTGGGATCCCCCTTAAATCCCCGGGTTGGTGATTTAATGGGTCAATCCCCTTGCAGTTTAAAAGGTGTTGGAAGAGGCTTTGCCCCAGTAGCCGGAACCAGGTCCCAGCAGGGCCACCCAGGTCCTAGCAGAGCCACCCAGGTCCTAGCAGAGCCACCCAGGTCCCAGCAGGGCCACCCAGGTCCTAGCAGAGCCACCCAGGTCCTACCAGGGCCACCCAGGTCATGGCAGGGCCACTCAGGTCCCAGCAGGACCACTCAGGTCCCAGCAGGACCACCCAGGTCCCAGCAGGGCCACCCAGGTCCTAGCAGGGCCACCCAGGTCCTAGCAGGGCCACCCAGGTCCTAGCAGGGCCACCCAGGTCCTAGCAGGGCCACCCAGGTCCTAGCAGGGCCACCCAGGTCCTAGCAGGGCCACACAGGTCCTAGCAGGGCCACCCAGGTCCTGCAGTTTAAAAGTGCCTGCTGACAATGAAACTCCTTTGATGCATCATCGATTACCACAAAAGTCTGAGGTTGTGAAAGTGATGGTGTTTTATTGGCTACAGACTGGAGCAGTCACCAACCTCATCGACTGATCATGGCAGGGTGAATGGGGAGCTTGCAAGGAGTGATGGGTAGGATATCTCTCGGGAGGTGTGCTTCTCCCCCCCCCCCCCCCCACACCCCCACCACATACAGTTGCGGCTATCGCTCACCGTCAGATCCACCCTCACCTTTTCCGGAATCACTACCATCCAGTGACACCTGACACAATAAATGATGTTAACGTTCATAGGTAGGTAGGTCCCGGCATCCAGCAGCATCCTACCAACCTCAAGCAAGTTTATGAGCATTGCACTGTCCCACCCCACCCACCCCCAACGCGCTAATGGCCCCCCTCTAACATGCATTCTGGCGCCGACCCTGGTCTACTGAATCCTGCCCTCCTGAACGTCACCCTTTGGTCTGCCTGAAAGATATTGGTCTTCCAGCACACAGAGATGGTGGTGAGGGGACAGGGCTGCAGGGGTATGTGCTGAGGGATGCCCTGAGGCTTAGTGTAGCCCACCTGAGGGATCTGTGGGGAAGGACCACGGTATAGTGTCCTCTCATTACTGGCCTTTGAGAGTCTGAGAGGAACAACAGAAGGAAGTAACGACAAGGTGTAACAATATAATCAGAAAATAAATTCACCAATGACACCACGGTTGTCTGCAGAATCACAGACGACAATGAGGAAAGAGATAGATCAGCTCGTTGAGAGCGTGCATAACAACAACCTTGCGCTCAACGTCAGCAAAACTAAGGGAAAGATTGTCGACTTGAGGAGGTGTAAATCAGAATACAAGTCAATGAGGTCAACATCTCTGAAGATCCATCCTGGAGCCTCAATGTCGAGGCAGTCATGACGAAGAACCGCCCATGGCAATACTTCGTGAGGAGTTTGAGGAGATCCAGTGTGTCACCAAAGACCCTTACAAATTTATACAGGTGCACCGTAGAGAGCATTCTGACTGGTTGCATCACTGACTGGCACGGAGGTGCCAATGCACAGGACAGAGAATTGTGAACTCAGCCAGTGACATCAAGGGCGCCGGTCTTTTTAGTGGGATCCTGTGGTAAGTGCTGGAAATTCCAGAGGATAATGTGTTGGATGCAGAAGCTGATGGGGGGCAATAGGTAAGGACAAGGGGGATTTCCTGTGTTTCTTGCATTTGGGATCAGATGGGATGAGGGCAGATGAGTGGGAAATGGAGGAGATGTGGGTGAGGGCCGAGTTGATGGAGGCTTATGGAAGAAGGCAGACATTTCAGAAGATCTGGACTGGAGGACATCATCTTGGGAACAGATGCAGAGGAGGTGTAGAATCCTTAAAGGGGACAGGGTGTGAGAAGGAGTGGCTGAGGTTGTGGGAGTTGGTGGGCATGTCGGTGGAAAGCTTGTCTCCCGAGACGGAGGCAGAGAGATCCAGGAAGGGGAGAGTGCTGTCAGAGATGGCCAGGTGAGTTTGAAATCAGGGTGGAAGTTGGCAGCAATATGATGTAGTCAGCAGATGTTCTCACTGACATCTTTAACATCTCCCTGAATAGCGCTGCGGTCCCAACGTGCTTCAAAGTTGCCACCATTGTCCCTGTGCCAAAGAGGTCGCCTGTGTCCTGCCTCAATGATTTCCACCCTGTCGCACTCACGCCCATCGTCATGAAGGGCTTCGGGAGGCTCGACCTGGGGCACATCAAGCACCTGCTGCCCCGCTCACTGGACCCACTGCAGTTCACATACAGATCCTGCCGCTCCATGGTCAATGTTATCGCTGCCACCCTCCATCTAGCCCTCACCCACCTGGGAAACAAGTATGTTCGAATGCTGTTTTTTCGGCATTCGACACGATCAGATCTCCGTAGCTGATAAGGAAGTTGGCCCTGCTGGGACTAAATACCTCCTCTGCAGGTGGTTGCAATTGGATTCTCGACTTCCTGACAGGACAACCTCAGGCAGTCTGGATCAGGAACAACAGCACCTCCAAGACCGTCACACCGAGCAAACGCCCCCGCCCCCCATCCCCCCTCCAGGGCTGCATGCGCAGTCCACCACTGTTCACTCTGCTGACCCATGACTGTGCAGCCAAACACAGCTCGAACCACATCATCAAGTTGGCTGACGACGCAACAGTGGTGGGCCTGATCAGTGAGAATGGGGAGGCAGCGTACAGACAGATGCCAACGGACTGGTGCAGAGCCAACAACCTGAATCTGAACATAAGAAAAACCAAAAGAGATGGTTTTCAACTTCAGGAGGGCCCGGGGACCAAACTCCACTGACTAATGAAGGCTCTGCTATTGAGGTCGTTAAAAATATTAGGTTCCTCAGTGTGTTGCTGGCAGAGAATCTCACCGGGAACCTTAACACCAGTTCCATAGCCAAGAAAGCCCAGCAGCGCCTCTACCTCCTGCGAAGGCTGAGGAAAGTCCATCTTCCACCCTCCATCCTTGCTATGTTCTGCAGAGGTCATATCGAGAGCATCCTGTGCAACTGCATCACCGCCCGGTTTGGAAGCTGTACTTCCTCGGAACGCAACACCCTGCAAAGGATAGTGAAGTCAGCAGAAAAAAGATCATTGGGGGCTCTCTTCCTAGCATGGAGGGCACCTACTACACTTGATGCAGGCGGAAAGCAACAAACACTGTGAAAGACTCCACACATCCCTCACGTAAACTGTTCTCCATTCTGCCGTCTGGTAGGAGGGACCGTAGCACTTGGGCCCTTACGTCCAGAGTGGGAAATGGCTTTTTCTCCAAGCCATCAGGCTCCTGAACTCCCGGTACAGATAGGGATAGTGTGCCGTGGACTTTCAGTGTATACATCTCAGCACCTTAATATTTTAATTTATTAACTACCTTCCTAACTTATATCTATGTAAATATGCTCCATGGTGCTGGAGAAATGCTATCTTGTCCTACCGTGCGAGCATGGGATGAATGATAAATAAAGTTGACTTGACTTGAATATAATGGAGGAAGAGTTGAGGGACATTGCCTGTATAGGCTTGCATTTTCTCCACAAACAGACAGGCATAGCTCAGACCCATGCAGGTACACTTGGCTACTTCCTTGACTTGGAGGCTGTGAGACAAGTCAAAGGAGCAGTTGTTTAGAGTGAAGACAAGTTCTGCCAGGCAGAGGAGGGTGACTGGGTCGGGTCTCTGGTCCAGAAAGAAGTGAGGAGCTTTGACACCTTCTGCACGTGGACTGGAGGTATAAAGGGATTGTGGAAATGAAATGGTCCATTTCAGGGAATCTCAAGACAATGAGGAGATGGAGGACGTGCAAGGTATAGTGGATGTAGGTGGGGAGGGATCGGACCAGGGGGAGAAAAGATAGAGTCAGGGTAAGGTGAGAGAAGCAGCGTCTGAAGAAAGCATCCTCTATCCTCAAGGACCTTCAACAACCATCTTCACATTTCAACCACCAGAAAGGACATACAGAAGCCTGAAGACGAACATGCATCGATACAAAAAAACAGCTTCATCCCCTCCGCCATCAGATTTCTGAACGGACAATGAACCACAGACACTTTCTCTTCTTTTACACTAACTTTTAAAAAAAATGTAAGTTAGAGCAATGTTACACCTGTAATGCTGTTTCAAAACAGCAAATTTTGTGACATGTTCATATAACCATATAGCAATTACAATACGGAAACAGGCCATCTCAGCCCCTCTAGTACGCACCAATTTAAGAGAACTCCACGAGTCCCACCCACCCGCTCCCTGTCCAAAACCCTCCACTCCCGTCCTAACCATGCACTCATCCAACCTTCCCTTAAATGACAAAATTGAACCTGCTGCAACGACCTCTTCCGGAAGGTCATTCCACTCAGCCACCCCTCTCTGAATGAAGAAGCTTCCTCTTGTGTTACTTCTAAACTTTTGCCCCCTAACCCTTGACTTATCACCCCTCATTCCAATCTCACCTACCCTCAAGAGGAAGAGCTTATTCACATCTACTCTGTCTACCCCCCTCATAATTTTATATACCTCATGAAAATTCATTCTGATTCTGATTCCACTGTGATGGAAAACATCGAGACTCCGAAAGCAATTTGAACAGTTTTATTCCTGTAAATAATTTATTGCGAATAAAATTTATTTTTGATATATATAAAAATTCCTGCCCTCCTACAGGCTTCTGAGACTTGGAGTCACGAGTCTCAGAATGCTGGAGAGATAACACCCAGCGCTATCTCCACAAACTCCTTCAAACCTACTGCAAGGACAAGCAATGTAATGTCTCAGGCAAATGCCCAGATGTTGGGCCAAAAAGAGTCAGTCAGCTCCGTGGGGCAGGACATGTTTTTACATGGCTGACACTGGAGTCCAGAGACCACGCAGTTATTACAGGAGGATCGTGGAGGGGAATAAGGTGAGGGGGTGGGGGGGGGGGGGACAGTGAAAGACTTAAAAGAGACCTGAAGGGGCACTTCCTTCACACAGAGGGTGGGGTGGGTACATGGAACAAGGTGACAGAGGGAATGGGAGAAGTAGGGACAATCGCAACGTTTAGTGGTATAGGGGAGTACATTTAGTCAGGGGCATGGACAGGAAAGGTTCAGGGGGATATGGACCAAATGAAACCAGTGTGGCCTGCTGGTGATTTGGTGACCTTAATCCAAGGCATCCCTAATCTAGTCTGTGGACAGGTCATCAGAAACCCTGCCAATTTCTACAGAGGTGTGGTGGGAAGTATGCTGACCAGCTGCATCACAGTCTGGTATGGGGACACTAATATCCCTGAGCAGAAAGCCTTTTAGAAGGTAGGGAACACAGCTCAGGATATCACAGGCAAAACCCTCCCTGCCATCGAGAACATCTACAGGGAACGCTGCTGTCAGAGAGTAGCAGCCATCATTAAAGACCCACACGACCCAGCACACGCTCTGTTCTCACTGCTGCCATCAGAAAAGAGGTATCAGTGCCACAAGACGCGCACCACCAGGATCAGGAACAGCTGCTCCCCCTCCACCACCAGACTCCTCAACCCTAAACCTTTTCTGTGCCTCTGGCTTGTGCATTCACGTGCACTCACCACAAGCACGAGCTCACCTTTTCTGTCGCACCTCCTAACTTCTGTGTGTGGCTAGGCAGACAGACAGTATCAAGATTGCCCATGCACTTGATGCAGCTTCAAGGATCCAAGGCCATTTGCTTTGCTCAGTACCCTGCACTGCCTTCCATGTAGAAATAGCTCCAGTTGAGAATTCTTTCTTTCTAACTGCTGCCTGTCCACGTCTGACAAGAGGAGAGGGAGCAGATCAAGGTCTGCATAGGTTTTAATCTGAGGCATCTTGGAGAATATTCACATTGATGATGGCATGTAAATACAATTACTGACAAGACAATCCCCCTACGTGTCTCTACAAATCTGTAAGAATTTTGTGATTTAAATTAACGTGGTGCATAATATCTTTCAAGCAGTCAGATTCCATTCAGGACCCCTTGTTTGACATTCATGGCACACCACTACACATGTTTGCACACATGTATACACACATGTATATACATCCAAAAATACATATACAAACATAAGCAAAACATGTATACACACATACACAAACATGTAAAACCTGCACCTATACATACCCCACATGCATGTGCATACATATATAAACACACACACATATATCTACATGCAAACATACATATGCAAACACACATACAATCACAAGTACACACATGTATATACATATATAAACATACAAAAACACATACAAATACATGATCACGTACACATACACCACATGTAAAACACGTACACACATAAACATAAAAATGTACACACATCAGTGTGCACACATAGACATACGCACACACACATGCGTGAGTGACCTTGATGGAAATGGCCTGTAGATATTTCACGTAGGAAAGTATAGTGGAGCAGTTTGAAAGAGTAAACAGAAAGATGCATTTCTATAGTGGTGTTCTCAGACATCAGGATAAACTAAAGTTCTTCACAGTCAATCAAGCGCTGTTGAAAGTGTAAGTTCTGCACTCAGAAATCTCCCTCTCATTGAAACCTGCCAATATCCAGATTAGATTCTTATAATAACACAGAAGGAGCTCATTTGGCCCTCTGAGACCATGCTGGCTCTCATGGGAGTACAATTCCCTCTCTACCGTTCTGTCACATGGAAATAGACCCATCACTAAACCACACATCCACACCAATGTTACACCAATCCTATTTCATTTCTTCCACATTCCTCCCCTCTTCTCCCTGGTTCTACCTACACGCTGGAGGCTACTTTCAGTGGACGATGTGGAGAGAGCCCACAGTGTCACAGTAAGACCATGCAAATTCACCCAGGCAGCACTAGAGGTGAGGATGGAACCTGGGCCAATGAGGCAGTGGCTCCACTAACAACACTCCCTTCCTGAGTTTCTACTACAGGAGCTTTGGTGTGTTTACAGACAGGCCGTTATCCCTGGCAAACTCAAATTATAGTAATTATAACCATCCCTCATTTGAGAACAAAAGTCTGTATTTTCTCACAGACTAACAGCTAACACGTGTGATCAGATCACATTCACGATAATATTATTGTGTGTCTTATTTACATACTACACTGCTTTCTCTCTGAAAAAGGTAGATTAAAATACTTCTCATGCATCATTCAATAACTTTGTCAGACCCTTGGACTTTCTCAGCTCTGTTGGGGACTCTGCCGCTGCACTTATTCCTCAGGCCAAAGACTCTGTTGAAATCCAACTCAACTCATGGCCGTAAAACACGGAAGTCCGCCAACATGGTGGTTAAAGAAAAAAAACATGTTGCTGGAGAAACTCAGCAGGTCAAACAGTGTCCTTTATGTAGCAAAGGTAAAGATACAGAACCGACGTTTCGGGCTTGAGCCCTTCATCAAGGTGTGACCAATATCTTTGCCATAGTTCAGGCACCTGCCCACATTTTGCTCATACCTTGAGGAAGAGCTTAAGCCTGAAACATTGGTGATGTATCTTTATATTTGCTCTATTAAGTGGCCCCATTATGACGTGATTGTTAGGGTCCATTAAATCTCATCCCCAAAAAAGTGGGGTCATGCTAAATTGGGGTCTCAATAAGTCCTGCTGGGAGCCTGATGCCCCCACTCCTGCCGGAAGCCCTGCGTCCTCACACCTGCCGGGAGCCTGAGTCCAATGACTCATCGCTTTATATCTGAATTCGTGTTAAATCAGGGCATGTTAAATCGGGGTTTCACTGTAGTTTGACCTGCTGAGTTTCTCCAGCATTGTGTTTTTATTTCAACTCACTGTCGATCTAGGTCTCCTCTTCAACTGTAGTGTCTGCATCTGCTACTTGAATAAGTACATTAAGGCATTTCTTTCTCTGTGCTCCTTGTGAGTGTCTACTCAATATTACTTAATCCATCCTTGCCGACAACTTGTGCTTAAACTGTACACTTGTACCACTTCCCCGATGTCCCTATTGTGCACAGCAGATGCTCTCTTTGATCTTAACACCTTCATATTTTCAATTTGTGCCTCTCCCCATTTGCTTTTCTTTCAGAAAAAATAAAATTCAGAGCGGGATTCTTATAGACATGTCGCGAAGTATTCTATACTGAGTTACTATAGATGTCAGTGTACACCTTGTGGAATCGCCATACACGTTGTCGAGTTGACGTATACGTGGGGAAGTCGATGTACGTGCTGAGGAGTTTAGTGCAAGACTGACACCTCCAGGCTTGGCACGCTGGGCTTATATATGTCACTACTTCTGTCACATGGACCAGAAGTGATGTCATCAGTCCAGATGAAAACCTGAGTAGGATGCAGGTCAATTTCCCATGTTTTCCACTGTGCGTCTGCCTTTTTAGGAGCCAGTTTGCCTGCTGGTAAGTGGGTCACCACAGACATGTCCAAACTTAAGAAAAGTATAGATAAGTTAGAGTTAGATAAATTGTTCCCCATTGGCGGGGGAGGACCAGGGTGGTAGATTTAGGATGGAGACGAGGAGGAACTGCTTTTCCCAGAGGGTAAGGAATCTGTGCTCATTGAAGTAGTGGAGAGTAAATATATTTAAGACAAGGTTGGATAGATTTTTACATAATAGAGGAACTAAGGAATGTTGAGTAAAGGCAGGTGGGTGGAGATGATCCAATCATCAGATCAGCCATGATCTCAGTGAATGGCGGAGCAGGTTTGAGAGACCAAATGGACGACCTCCTGCTCCTATTTATTACATTCAACTGCCCATTTATCCTTCCCTGGAGTCAACACCTTGAGGCATCCTTTTCGGTCCAAGGAAGCTGTAAATCAGAGACATTCAGCATGTCATCGAATACTCTATCGAACTCTGCACATGCACCGTGGAACAATGCCTCATCGTTTGTCTGGGCACCCTCCCACCATTAACATTGACCTCCAGTTTCTGTTAGTCCCATCTCCCTACCCCACCTCACCCATTCTCCCATCCCTATGTCTCTTTTCCACTTGTTCTATCTCTTCCCCTTTCCCTCTGTCTCCTTTTCTCCAGCTCTGCATCCACTCTGCCGATCAATCCTCACCTTTTCTTGTCTCCAGGTCCATTGATCACCTTTTGTCTTCTGGTCTGTGCACCTCCCCCTGCCCTTCTCCCCAACCTTTTAATTCAGATGCCTGCCTGCCTTTGCTTATTCCTTGAAAAACAGCTCAGGCCCGAGACATCAATTAATATGTCTTTACCTCACTGACAAAAGGCAAAGGAGGAAAAACCCAACACCCAACCCCAACCAACCAATTTTCCCCTGCAGCCGCTGCAACCGTGTCTGCCTGTCCCGCATCGGACTTGTCAGCCACAAACGAGCCTGCAGCTGACGTGGACTTTTACCCCCCTCCATAAATCTTCGTCCGCGAAGCCAAGCCAAAGAAAACCTCCAATGGACACTGCAAGACCTTATGAGTTCCTACATCATTTTTGTGTTTTTAGTGGAGCATACACTGACGAGGGTGGGGGGGGGGGGGGGGCGTGTTGAGGGTGTGTGTGTTTATGTGTGTGTGTGTGTGTATGTGTTTCTGTCTGTCTCTCGGTGTGTATGTATGTGTGAGTGTGCATGTGTATGTGTGTGTGTGTGTGTGTGTGTGTGTGTGTGTGTGTGTGTGTGTGTGTGTGTGTGTGTGTGTGTGTGTGTGTGTGCGTGCGCGTGTGTCTGTGTGTGTGAGAGAGAGGGAGAGAAGGAGAGGATGGAGGGAGGTAAAAACCCAAAGTTGCAGGAACCGTAGGTCAAAAGATTACTTTACGTAGCAAAGATAAAGCTAGATAACCAACGTTTCCGGTTTGGGCCCTTCATCAAGGTACAGATCGTCCTCAACTTATGACCGTGTTCTGTTCTGACCGAAAACTGGCATCTCGAAATGGACGCAAGTCGTAAATTTGTTTTATCATTCGTCAAATACAACATGGCGGCCACCAAGGCAAGCTCTCGCGAGAAGTAAAGGGCGACCAATTTTTCAGGCCAGGATCTTCATCAAGACATGTGCAAAATCAGGCTAAAAGGTGGTGGGGAGGTGTTGGGGTTTGGGAGGAGGGAGGGGGACGGTGGTGGAGGGCACCTGCCTGCCTGCTTTTTGCTCATACCTAGACGAATGGCTCAGGTCTGAAACACTGGGGAGGTGCCAGAGGATTGGAGAATGATAAATGTAGCCACTTTGTTAAAAGGTTAATAGGGAGAATCCTGGGAATTATAGACTGATGAGCCAGTAGTGTGTAAACTAATGGAGAGAATTCTAAAGGAGAGGATCTATGAGCATTTGAAGTGCAGTCTACTCAAGGATGGTCAGTCTGTCTTTGTGAAGGGAAAGTTATGCTTCTTGAATTTAATTGAATTTTTTGAGGAGGTAACAAAAATTGATGAGAGTAGGACAGTAGATTGGTCTACGTGGATTTTAGTAAGGTGTTTGACAAGGTCACCATGAGAGACTTATCCAGAAAGTCAAGAGGCATGGGATCAGGGAAAATTGGCTGCATAGATAAAAAATTGACTTGTAGGAAGAAAGCAGAGAGTAGTAATTTACAGGAAGTATTCTGCCTTGACTAGTGAATTAAACCCATCTGAATTAAAAGGTTGGGGAGAAGGGCAGGGGGAGGTGCACGGACCAGCAGACAAAAGGTGACTAGTGGAGGGGCCGGAGGGGTTTGTTCTGGGACCCCTGCACTTCGTGATGTTTATAAATGACCTGGAGGAAGAAGCGAAAGGAAGGGTCAATAAGTTTACGGCTGACACGAAGGTTGGAGGAGTTTGTGGACGGAGCTGAAGGTGGTCAAAGGTTACAAGAGGATGCAGAGTTGGGCAGAAAAATGGCAGATGGAGTTCAATCCAGATAAGTGTGAGGTGATGCATTTTGGAAGGACAAACCAGAAGGCTGAATACAGGGTTAATGGTCAATGACTTAAGAGAGTGGATGAACAGAGGGAACTTGGGGTGCAAATTCATACATCCCTCAAGGTCTCTGCGCAGGTTGATAGGATAGTTAAGAAGGCCTATGTGTGTTCGCTTCGGCAGCACATATACTAAAATTGGAACGATACGGAGAAGATTAGCATGGCCCCTGCGCAAGGATGACACGCAAATTCGTGAAGCGTTCCATATTTTAAAAAAAAAGGAAGGCCTATGGGATGCTGGGATTCATTAATGGGGAATTGAATTCAGGAGTAGAGAGGTCATGTTACAACTCTACAAATCTTTAGTCAGATCACATCATGTGTTCAGTTCTGGTCACCTCATTATAGGAAGGATGTGGAAGCTATGCAGAGGGTGCAGAGGAGATTTACCAGGATGTTTCCTGGATGGGAAACAAGTCTTATGAGGCAAGGTTAGCTGAGCTGGGACTTTTCACTTTGGAGCGTAGAAGGATGAGAGGAGACAAGATAGAGGTCTGCAAGATTTCAAGAGGCATAGATAGGGTGGACAGCCAGCACCTGTTTCCCAGGGGAGGATCAGCAAACCCCAGAGGAGCTGTTTACAAAGTTAGGAAGGGAAGTTTAGGGGAAACATCAGGGGTAAGATTTTTTACACAGAGAGTTCTGGCTGCCTGGAATGCCTTGCTGGGGATGGTGGTGGAATCTGAATCACTGGGGACATTTAAAAGACTCTTGATGAAAGAAAAATAGGTTATGGGGTAAGGAGGGTTTAGTACTTTTTTTTAGGAAGGAATATATTGAGGGCTAAAGGGCCTGTATTGTGTTGTTTTGCTCTATATTCTATGTTCTAAGGCGCAACAGCAACTGCACTTCCTGGGAAGAATGAAGCGGGCAAGGCTACCGGCCACCATCACGTCAACCTTCTACAGGAGCTCTATCAAAAGTGTCCTGGTCGGCTGGATCACAGTGTGGCTACGGTGCTGCAGAGAAATGGATCAGAAGTCAATCCACAGGACCATAAGAGTGGCAGAGAGGATTACTGGAGTCTCCCTCCCCACTCCACCTCCCAATCGAGGTGATTTACTAGGTTCTTTGTCTGAAGAGGGCATGTAAAATCATCGAGGGTCCCTTCCACCCCACAAGCGGCATCTTTCAGCTGCTCCTGTCGGGGAAGAGCCAGCACCACCAGGCTGAGGAACAGCTTCTTCCCACGAGCGGTGAGAATGCTGAACGACCAAAGGAATGGCTCACACTCACCCTCCAAGACTCTCATAATCAAGAAACAATATTTTTTCATTTATTTGTATAGAGGAATATTTGTCCTGCAAATGTATTGTTTGTCTGTATGTGTGTATTCCCTGGTTGTGCGTCTTGCACGGAGGACCAGAGAATGCTGTTTCCTTGAGTTGTCCTTGGGCAATCAGATAGCAGTAAATGATTTTAGGTCTCCCAAGGGCAATCTTAAGGAGATGAGCTTAAACAGATAAATGGGGTGGGTGGAGGGTGTGGAGGAGGATGTTAATGTTGATCAGCATTCGGGAGCTCTAATTATCATTATCAGTGGAACGAGGCCATGAGCGTGACGGTAGATGAACCTGCATGGCTGTTATATACATACACCGATACCATTGTGCACTTGCGTAACTTTATTCACATAATTACATACCAATAAATCAGTGTTCACTAACAGTTTTCCATCAAACATTTCTAGGCTGGTGAGATGGATTGCGAGCAGCACCCTCTCCTCTGGGTTCCATCAAACAATGCTTAGATACAGACAGTGTGCACAGCCATCAGCTTTAAGTTCTGGAAAGGTCGTTCTCTCTGGCGCCACGGTGGCCCTGGGGGATAACTGATGGAAGTTGATAAAATCACGGGAGGTGTAGCCAGGAGCGGCGGTCAGAATCTCTTTCTTTTCCCCAGGGCAGATGTTGCCTTCATTACTGGAACACCGAGCCTGACAGCACAGTACAGGTCCTTCAGCCCAGGATGTGGTGCCAGCCCATGCAAGCCTACTTCACGACAATCTTCACAATTTTCCCCAACTGCACACTCATTACCCTTGATGAGGAGCTCAAGCCTGAATCGTTGGTTCTGTATCTTTATCTTTGCTACATAAAGTACACTGTTTAGTGTGGTAGACCACTGTGTATATGTTAGGACACGTTGATTGCTGACTGTGCGAGAGACCCCTGAATAAAGGGGACTGTGCCTCAGTCCAGGACAGTCGACCAGCATCGGCCTGCCTGCAGTCTGTTGCCAATAAAAGCCTATCAGTTTCTCCATAACTTCTAGCCTTGAAGGAATTGATGGTCCATCACTGAGTTTTGTGTTTTTCCTCCTGACTCAACCACCTCCCCCTCCCCCCCCCATTTATTTCCCTCACATCCATGGGCCTGACCAAGAGTCTTTTGAATATTGAACCAGCCTCCACCACCACCCCCGACATTCCAGGCATCCACCATTCCCTGTATAAAACAAAAACCCTGATATCTCCCCTAACCCTTCCTCTGCTCTCAGTCAACAGGTATTTGCTATTGCCTAAGAGTCGTTAAGAGGCATCTAAATAGACACATGAATATGAGGAGAATAGAGGAATATATATATATATATATATATATATATGTATAATGTGAAATCAGAAGAGCTTTAGATTCATTGTCGTACATTGTCCTCTCCCACACACTCCCAAGTGTAGGGTAGCAAGACTTAGATACAGAGTGAAACTACTGTACACACTCCCAGCGCAGGGACAGGTTAGAAACAGAGTGAAGCTCCCTATACACTGTCTCATCACACATCCACAGGGCAGGGACAGGTAATATACAGAGTGAAGCTCCCTATACACTGTCCCATCACACACTCCCAGCGCAGGGACAGGTTAGAAACAGAGTGAAGCTCCCTATACACTGTCTCATCACACATCCACAGGGCAGGGACAGGTAATATACAGAGTGAAGCTCCCTATACACTGTCCCATCACACACTCCCAGGGCAGGGACAGGAGAGATACAGAGTGATCTCCCTATACACTGTCCGATCACACACTTCCAGGGAAGGGACAGGTTAGATACAGAGTGAACTCCTTCCACACTGTCCCATCACACACTCCTAGGGCAGCAAAATGGGATAGGTATAGAGTGAAGTCCCCACTACACTGTCCGATCACACACTCCCAGGGCAGGGACAGGAAAGATACAGAGTGAAGCTCCCTATACACTGTCCCATCACTCACCCACTGGGCAGGGAAACGGGTTAGATACAGAGTGAAGCCCCCTCTCCACTTTCCCATCACACACTCCCAAGCCAGGGAAATGGGTGAGATGCAGAGTGAAGCTCCGTCTACACTATCCCATCACACATCACCAGGACAGGGAAACGGGTTAAAGACTTAAGCGCACTCTACACGGTCCCATCAATCACTTCCAGGGCAGGGAGAGGGTAAATACATAATGAACTCTCTCTACACTTTCCTGTCACACACTCCCAGGTCAGGGACAGGTTGTGTACAGAGTGAAGCTCCCTGTACACTGTCCAATAACACATGCCAAGGGCAGGGAAACGGGTTAGTTACAGAGTGAAGCCCTCTCTACACTGTCCCATCACATACTCGCAAGGCAGGGACAGCTTAGATACAGAATAAACTCCCTCTGCACTGTCCCATCACACATCCCCAGGGCAGGGAAACGGGGGTTGGATACAGAGTGAAGCCCCCTCTAAACTATCCTGTCGCACACTCCCAGAACAGGGAAATGAGTTAGATACAGAGTGAAGCCCTAGTTACAGGGTCCCATCACACACTCCCATGGGAAGGAAACGGGATAGATAAAGAGTGAAACCCCCTCCATACTGTCCCATCTAACACTCCCAAGGAAGAGAAATGGTTTAGATACAGAGTGAAGCCCCCCCCCCCCCTACACTGTCCATCACACACTCCCAGGGCAGTGACAGGTTAGACACAGAGTGAAGCCCACTCTACACAGTCCCATCACACACACCCAAGGCAGGGAAATGTGTTAGATACCGAGTGAAGCCCCCTCTACACTGTCCCATTACTCACTCCCAGGGACAGCAAGTGGTTGGATATGGTGAAGGTCATTCTACATTGTTCCATCAAACACTCCCAGGTCAGGGAAATGGGTTAGATATAGAGTGAAGCTCCCTCTACACTGTCCTTTCACACATCCCCAGGGCAGGGAAATGGGTTATATACAGAGTGAAGCTCCCACTAGACTGTCCCATCACACACTCACCAGGCAGGGAAATGGGTCAGGTACAGAGTGAAGCCCCCTCTACACTTTCACATCATACACTCTCAGGGCAGGTAATCGTGTTAGATACAGAGTGAAACACACTCAACACTGTCCCATTGCACACTCCAGGTGTAGGGAAATGGGTTACATACAGATTGAAGCCCCCTCTACACTGTCCCATAACACATACTCAGTGCAGCAAAATAAGTTGGATATCGAGTGAAATCCCCTCTAAACTGTCCCATCATACACTCAGACGGCAGGGACAGATAAGATACAGAGTGAAGCTCCCTCGACACTTTCCGATCACACACTCACAGGATAGGGAAACAGGTTAGACATAGAGTAAAGCCCCCTCTACACTGTCTCATCACACACTCCCAGGGCAATGAAACGCATTAGATACAGAGTGAAGCTCCCTCTACAGTGTACAATCTGAAATTCCCAGAGCAGGGACAGGATACATAGAGAGTGAACTCCCTCTACACTGTCCCATCACACACTCCCAAGGCAGGGAAATGTGTTAGATACCGAGTGAAGCCACCTCTACACTGTCTCATCACACATCCCCAGGGCACTCACAGTTTATACACAGAGTGAAGCCCCCTCTACACTGTCCCATTACTCACTCCCTGGGACAGCATGTGGTTAGATATGGTGAAGGTCATTCTATATTGTCCCATCAAACACTCCCAGGTCAGGGAAATGGGTTAGATATAGAGTAAAGATCCCTCTACACTGTCCCATCACACATCCCCAGGGCAGGGAAATGGGTTATATACAGAGTGAAGCCCCCTCTACACTTTCACATCACACACTCCCAGGGCAGGTAATCGTGTTAGATACAGAGTGAAACACACTCAACACTGTCCCATTGCACACTCCAGGTGTAGGGAAATGGGTTACATACAGATTGAAGCCCCCTCTACACTGTCTCATAACACATACTCAGTGCAGCAAAATAAGTTGGATATCGAGTGAAATCCCCTCTAAACTGTCCCATCATACACTCAGTCGGCAGGGACAGATAAGATACAGAGTGAAGCTCCCTCTACAGTGTACAATCTGAAATTCCCAGGGCAGGGACAGGATACACAGAGAGTGAACTCCCTCTACACTGTCTCAACACACACTCCCAAGACTGGGACAGGTTAGATACAGAGGGAAGCCCCCTCTACACTGTCCCAACACCCATCCACAAGGCAGGGAAACGGGTTACATACAAAGTGAACCTACCTCTACACTGTCCTATCACACATCGCCAGGGGAGGGAAATGGATTATATACAGAGCGAAGCCCCCACTACCTTGTCCCATCACACAGTCCCAGGGCAGGGACAGGTTAGATACAGAGCAAAGCTCTCTCTACACTTTCCCATCACACATTCCCAGGGAAGGGATAGACTAGATACAGAGTGAAGCTCCCTCTACACTGTCTCATCACACACTTTCGGGACAGAGAAACGGGTTAGATACAAAGTGAAGCCCTGGCTACAGTGTTCCATCACACAATCTCAAGGCAGGGGAATGGGTTAAATACAGAGTGAAGCCACCTCTACACTGTCTCATCACACATCCCCAGGGCACTCACAGTTTATACACAGAGTGAAGCCCCCTCAACACGGTCCCATCACACACTCTCAAGACTGGGATAGGTGAGATACAGAGTGAAGCTCCCTCAACAATGTACTATTACACATCCCCACTCCAGGGAAATAGGTTAGATACAGAGTGAAGCTCCCTCTGCAGTGTACAATCTGAAATTCCCAGGGCAGGGACAGGATACACAGAGAGTGAACTCCCTCTTCACTGTCTCAACACACACTCCCAACACCGGGACAGGTTAGATACAGAGGGAAGACCCCTCTACACTTTCCCAACACCCATCCACAAGGCAGGGAAATGGGTTACATACAAAGTGAACCTCCCTCTACACTGTCCTATCACACATCGCCAGGGCAAGGAAATGGATTATATACAGAGTGAAGCCCCACTACCTTGTCCCATCACACACACCCAGGGCAGGGACAGGTTAGATACAGATCAAAGCTCCCTCTACACTGTCCCATCACACACTCCCAGGGAAGGGAAACGGGTTAGATACAGAGAGAAGCCCCATGAACACTGTCCAATTACAAACTCCCAGGGCAGGGAATCGTGTTAGATACAGAGTTTAGATCCCTCTACACTGTCCCATCACACACTCACCAGGCAGGGAAATGGGTCAGGTACAGAGTGAAGCCCCCTCTACACTTTCACATCATACACTCTCAGGGCAGGTAATCGTGTTAGATACAGAGTGAAACACACTCAACACTGTCCCATTGCACACTCCAGGCGTAGGGAAATGGGTTACATACAGATTGAAGCCCCCTCTACACTGTCCCATAACACATACTCAGTGCAGCAAAATAAGTTGGATATCGAGTGAAATCCCCTCTAAACTGTCCCATCATACACTCAGACGGCAGGGACAGATAAGATACAGAGTGAAGCTCCCTCGACACTTTCCGATCACACACTCACAGGATAGGGAAACAGGTTAGACATAGAGTAAAGCCCCCTCTACACTGTCTCATCACACACTCCCAGGGCAATGAAACGCATTAGATACAGAGTGAAGCTCCCTCTACAGTGTACAATCTGAAATTCCCAGAGCAGGGACAGGATACATAGAGAGTGAACTCCCTCTACACTGTCCCATCACACACTCCCAAGGCAGGGAAATGTGTTAGATACCGAGTGAAGCCACCTCTACACTGTCTCATCACACATCCCCAGGGCACTCACAGTTTATACACAGAGTGAAGCCCCCTCTACACTGTCCCATTACTCACTCCCAGGGACAGCATGTGGTTGGATATGGTGAAGGTCATTCTATATTGTCCCATCAAACACTCCCAGGTCAGGGAAATGGGTTAGATATAGAGTAAAGATCCCTCTACACTGTCTCATCACACATCCCCAGGGCAGGGAAATGGGTTACATACAGATTGAAGCCCCCTCTACACTGTCTCATAACACATACTCAGTGCAGCAAAATAAGTTGGATATCGAGTGAAATCCCCTCTAAACTGTCCCATCATACACTCAGTCGGCAGGGACAGATAAGATACAGAGTGAAGCTCCCTCTACAGTGTACAATCTGAAATTCCCAGGGCAGGGACAGGATACACAGAGAGTGAACTCCCTCTACACTGTCTCAACACACACTCCCAAGACTGGGACAGGTTAGATACAGAGGGAAGCCCCCTCTACACTGTCCCAACACCCATCCACAAGGCAGGGAAACGGGTTACATACAAAGTGAACCTACCTCTACACTGTCCTATCACACATCGCCAGGGGAGGGAAATGGATTATATACAGAGCGAAGCCCCCACTACCTTGTCCCATCACACAGTCCCAGGGCAGGGACAGGTTAGATACAGAGCAAAGCTCTCTCTACACTTTCCCATCACACATTCCCAGGGAAGGGATAGACTAGATACAGAGTGAAGCTCCCTCTACACTGTCTCATCACACACTTTCGGGACAGAGAAACGGGTTAGATACAAAGTGAAGCCCTGGCTACAGTGTTCCATCACACAATCTCAAGGCAGGGGAATGGGTTAAATACAGAGTGAAGCCACCTCTACACTGTCTCATCACACATCCCCAGGGCACTCACAGTTTATACACAGAGTGAAGCCCCCTCTACACGGTCCCATCACACACTCTCAAGACTGGGATAGGTGAGATACAGAGTGAAGCTCCCTCAACAATGTACTATTACACATCCCCACTCCAGGGAAATAGGTTAGATACAGAGTGAAGCTCACTCTGCAGTGTACAATCTGAAATTCCCAGGGCAGGGACAGGATACACAGAGAGTGAACTCCCTCTTCACTGTCTCAACACACACTCCCAACACCGGGACAGGTTAGATACAGAGGGAAGACCCCTCTACACTTTCCCAACACCCATCCACAAGGCAGGGAAACGGGTTACATACAAAGTGAACCTACCTCTACACTGTCCTATCACACATCGCCAGGGGAGGGAAATGGATTATATACAGAGCGAAGCCCCCACTACCTTGTCCCATCACACAGTCCCAGGGCAGGGACAGGTTAGATACAGAGCAAAGCTCTCTCTACACTTTCCCATCACACATTCCCAGGGAAGGGATAGACTAGATACAGAGTGAAGCTCCCTCTGCACTGTCCCATCACACACTCCCAGTGACAGCAATGAGTGGATTTCGTGAAGGTCCTTCTACATTGTCCAACTATACACTCCCAGGGCAGGGAAATGTGTTAGATACAGAGTTAGGCCCCCTCTACACTGTCCCATCACACACACCCAGGACAGGGAAACGGGTTAGATACAGAGTGAAGCCCCCTGAACACTGTCCAATTACAAACTCCCAGGGGAGGGAATCATTTTAGATACAGAGTTTAGATCCCTCTACACTGTCTCATCACACACTTTCGGGACAGAGAAACGGGTTAGATACAAAGTGAAGCCCTAGCTACAGTGTCCCATCACACAATCTCAAGGCAGGGGAATGGGTTAAATACAGAGTGAAGCCACCTCTACACTGTCTCATCACACATCCCCAGGGCACTCACAGTTTATACACAGAGTGAAGCCCCCTCTACAGGGTCCCATCACACACTCTCAAGACTGGGATAGGTGAGATACAGAGTGAAGCTCCCTCAACAATGTACTATTACACATCCCCACTCCAGGGAAATAAGTTAGATACAGAGTGAAGCTCCCTCTGCAGTGTACAATCTGAAATTCCCAGGGCAGGGACAGGATACACAGAGAGTGAACTCCCTCTTCACTGTCTCAACACACACTCCCAACACCGGGACAGGTTAGATACAGAGGGAAGACCCCTCTACACTTTCCCAACACCCATCCACAAGGCAGGGAAATGGGTTACATACAAAGTGAACCTCCCTCTACCCTGTCCTATCACACATCGCCAGGGCAAGGAAATGGATTATATACAGAGTGAAGCCCCACTACCTTGTCCCATCACACACACCCAGGGCAGGTACAGGTTAGATACAGATCAAAGCTCCCTCTACACTGTCCCATCACACACTCCCAGGGAAGGGAAACGGGTTAGATACAGAGAGAAGCCCCATGAACACTGTCCAATTACAAACTCCCAGGGCAGGGAATCGTGTTAGATACAGAGTTTAGATCCCTCTACACTGTCCCATCAAACACTTCCAGGGCAGGGACATGTGAAATACAGAGTGAACTCCCTCTACACTGTCTCATCACACACTCCCGGGACAGGGAAACGGGTTAGATACAAAGTGAAGCCCTGGCTACAGTGTCCCAACACACAATCCCAAGGCAGGGGAATGGGATAAATACAGAGTGAAGCCACCTCTACTCTGTCCCATCACACACCCACAAAGCAGGGAAAAGGGTTAGATACGGAGTGAAGCCCCCAATACACTTACCCATCACACACTCATGGGACAGGGAAACGAGTTAAATGCAGAGTTAAGCCCCCTCTACACTGTCCCATCACACACTCCCAGGGCTGGGAATCGTGTTAGATACAGATTGAATCCCCCTCAACACTGTCCCATTGCACACTCCCAGTGTAGGGTAATGGGTTACATACAGATGAAAGCCCACTCTACACTGTCCCATCACACACTCCCAGGGCAGGGACAGGTTAGATACAGAGCAAAGCTCTCCCTACACTTTCCCATCACACACTCCCAGGGAAGGGACAGATTAGATACAGAGTTAGGCCCCCTCTACACTGTCCCATCACACACACCCAGGACAGGGAAACGGGTTAGATGCAGAGTGAAGCCCCCTGTACACTGTCCAATTACAAACTCACAGGGCAGGGAATCGTGTTAGATACAGAGTTAAGATCCCTCTATACTGTCCCATCAAACACTTCCAGGGCAGGAACATGTGAAATACAGAGTGAACTCCCTCTACACTTTCACATCACACACTCCCAGGGCAGAGACAGGTTAGATACAGAGTGAAGCTCCATCGACACTGTCCCATCACACATCCCTAGGGCAGGGAATCGGGTTAGATGCAAAGTGAAGCCCTGGCTACAGTGTCCCATCACACAATCCCAAGGCAGGGGAATGGGTTACATACAGAGTGAAGCCACCTCTACACTGTCCCATCACACACCCACAGTGCATGGAAAAGGGTTAGATACGGAGTGAAGCCCCCATCACACACTCATGGGGAAGGGAATCGAGTTAGATGCAGAGTTAAGCCCACTCTACACTGTCCCATCACACACTCCCAGGGCTGGGAATCGTGTTAGATACAGATTGAATCCCCCTCAACACTGTCCCATTGCACACTCACAGTGTAGGGTAATGGGTTACATACAGATGAAAGCCCACTCTACACTGTCCCATCTCCCCAAGGCAGGGAAACAGGTTAGATCCAGAGTGAAGCTCCCTCTACACTTTCCGATCACACACTCACATAGCAGGGAAACGGGTTAGATTCACAGTAAAGCCCCCTCTACACTTTCCCATCACAAACTCCCAGGGCAGGGACAGGTTATATACAGAGTGAAGCTTGCTCTTCACTATCCCATTACTGACTCCCACAGACTGGACCTGGTTGGATAGAGTGAAGGACATTCTACATTGTCCCATCACTCTCAAACATGGCAGGGAAACAGTTTAGATACAGAGTGAAGCCCTCTCAACACTGTCCCATCACACACTCTCAGGATTGGGACAGATGAGATACAGAGTGAAGCTCCCTCAAATCTGTCCCATTACACACTCCCAGTGTAGGTAAATGGGTTAAATAGAGAGTGCAGCCCCTCTACACTGTCCCATAACACACACTCACGGCAGAGAAATGGGTTAGATATAGAGTGAAGTCCCCTCCAATCTGTCCCATCATACACTGCCAGGGCAGGGACAGGTTAGATACAGAGTGAACTCCTTCTACACTATCCTTTCACACATCCCCAAGGCTGGGAAACGGGTTAGATCCAGAGTGAAGCTCCCTCAACACTTTCCGATCACACACTCACAGGGCAGTGAAATGGGTTAGATACAGAGGAAAGCCCCTTCTACACTGTCCCATCACACACTCCCAGGACAGGGAAACATGTTAGATACAGCGTGAAGACCCCCCTCTGCACTGTCTTATCAAACATCCCCAGGGCAGGGACAGGTTATATCCAGGGTGAAGCTCACTCTACACTATCCATTACTGACTCGCATGGACTGCAACTGGTTGGATAGAGTGAAGGTCATTCTACATTGTCCCATCACTCGCACACAGGGCAGGGAAACAGGTTAGATACAGAGTGAAGCCCCCTCTACACTGTCCCATCACACACTCTCTAGACTGGGACAGGTGTGATACAGAGTGAAACTCCCTCTACACTGTACCATCACACAATCCCACTCCAGGGAAAGGGGATAGATACAGAGTGAAGCCCCCACTACACTGTCCCATCACACACTGACCGGGCAGGGAAATTGGTCAGGTACAGAGTAAGACCCCACTAAACTGTCCCATCACACAATCCCAGGACAGGGACAGGATAGATACAGAGTGACGCTCCCTCTACACTGTCCCATCACACATGGCCAGTGCAGGGAAACGGTTTGGAAAAAGAGTGAAGCCCCCTTTATACTGACCCATCATACACTTCCAGGGCAGGGAAACGGGTTAGATACAATGTGAAGCCCCCTCTACACTGACCCATCACACACTTTCAGGGCAGGGAGGCGGGTTAGATTCAGAGTGAAGCCCCGGCTACACTGTCCCATCTCACAGTCCCAGGACAGGGAAACGGATTAGATAAAGAGTGAATCCCCCTTTACATTGTCCCATCACACTCTTTCAGGGCAGGGAAACCGATTAGATACAGAGTGAATTCCCCTCTACTCTGTCCCATCGCAAACTGGCATGGCAGGGAAACGTGTTAGATAAAGAGAAGCCCCGTCTACACTATCCCATCACACACTCCCAGGACAGGGACAGGTTAGATACAGAGTGAAACTCCCTCTACACTGTCCCATCACACGTCCCCAGGGCGGAAAACAGGTTAGATACAAAGTGAAGCCCCATCTACACTGTCCCATCGCAAACTGCCAGGGCAGTGAAAGGGGTTAGGTATAGAGTGAAGCCCCATTTACACTGTTCTGTCACATACTCTCATGGCAGGGAAACAGGCTAGATACAGAGTGAAGCTCCCTCTACACTGTCCCACCGCACATCGCCAGGCAGGGGAATGGGTAAGATACAGAGTGAAGCTCCCTCTTCACTGACCATCACACATTCCCAGGGCAGGACATGTGAGATACAGAGTGCACCTCCCTCCACACTTTCCCATCACAAATCGCCAGCCAGTGGAATGGATTAGATACAGAGTGAAGCCCCATCTACACTGTCCCATCACTCATTCCCAGGACAGGGAAACGGGTTAGTTAGAGAATGGGATAGTGTACAGCAAGCTTCACTCTGTATATAACCTATCACAACCCTGGGGTTGTGTGATGGGACAGTGTTCAGGGAGCTCACTCAGAACCTAACCTGACCCAGCCCTGGGGATGTGTGATGTGGCAGGTCAGAGTGTGATTCACTCTGGATCTGAACCGTACCCCTCCCATAGGGATGTGTGATGTGATAGTGTAAAGGGTGCTTCACTTTATATTTATCCTGTCCCTGCCCTGGGAGTTTGAGATGGAACAGTGTAGAGGGAGCTTCACTGTGTATCTAACCTGTGCCTGCCCTGGGTGCATGTGATGGCACAATGTAGAGGGGACTACGCTCTGTATCTAACCCGTTTCCCTGCCATAGAAGTGTGTGTTGGGACAGTATAGAGGGAGCTTCAGTCTGGATCTAACCCATTTCCCTTCCCTGGGGATGTGTGATGGGACAGTGTAGAGGGAGCTTCAATCTGTAACTAACCTGTCCCTGTTCTGGGAGTTTGTGATGGGACAGAGTAGAGTGGGGGGGGGGCTTCACTCTGTATCTAACATGTTTCCCTGCCCTGGGAGTGTATGATGGGACAGTGTAGAGTGAGCTTCACTCTGTATCAATCCCATTTCCCTGGCATGGGGATGTGTGATGGTACAGTGTAGAGGGGGCTTCACTCTATATCTAAAAAGTTTCCCTGCCCTGTGTTTAAGTGATTGGATAATGTAGAATATCCTTCAGTTTATCCAACCAGTAATGGGATAGTGCAGAGCGAGCTTCATTCTGTATATAACCTATACCAACCCTGGGGAGGTGTGATGTGACAGGTCAGAGGGAGATTCACTCTGTATCTAACCCGTTTCCCTCCCATAGGGATGTGTGAAGGGACAGTGTTGAGGGAGCTCACTCAGAAACAAACCTGTCCCAGCCCTGGGAGAGTGTGATAGGGATGTGTGTTGAGACAGTGGAAAGGGAGCTTCACTCTATCCCTATCCTGTCCCTGTCCTGGGGGTTTGAGATGGGACAGAGTAGAGGGAGCTTCACTGTGTATCTAACCTGTGCCTGCCCTGGGTGCGTGTGATGGAACAGTGTAGAGAGGACTACACTCTGTATCAAACCTGTCCCTGCCCTGGGAGTGTGTGATGGGACAGTGTAGAGGGAGCTTCACTGTGTATCTAACCTGTTCCTGCCGTGGGTGTGTGTGATGGCACAGTGTAGAGGAGACTACACTCTGTATCTAACCTGCCCCTGCAATGTCTGTGTGTGATGGGACAGTGAAGAGGGACCTTCACTCTGTATCTAACTCATTTCCCTGGCCTGGGGATGTGAGATGGTACAGTGTAGAGGGAGCTTCACTCTGTATCTAACCTGTCCCAGTCTTGGAAGTATGTGATGGGACAGTGTAGAGGGGGCTTAACTCTGTATCTAACCCATTTCCTTGACCTGTGTGTGAATGATTGGATAATGTAGAATGACCTTCACTATATTCAACCTGTTGTAGTCCGTGGGAATCAGTAATGGGATAGTGTGGAGCGAGCTTCACTCTGTATGTAACCTGTCCCTGTTTTGGGAGTTTGTGATGGGACAGAGTAGGGGGGGCTTCACTCTGTATCTAAATCATTTCCCTGCCCTGGGCGTGTTAAATGGGTCAGTATAAAGGGGGCTTCACTATGTATCTAACCGTTTACCTGCACTGGGAGTGTATGTTGTGACAGTGTAGAGCGAGTTTCACTCTGGATGTAACCAGTTTCCCTGCCATGGGGATGTGTGATGGGAACGTTTAGAGGAGGTTTCATTCTGTATCTAACCCATTTACATGCGCTGGGAATGTGTGATGAGACAGTGTGGAGGGGGCTTCACCATGTATCTATCCTGACCCTGCCCTTGGATTTTGATATGGGACAGTGCAGAGGGAGCTTTACGGTGCATCTAACCTGTGCCTGCCATTGGTGCGTGTGATGGCACAGTCTAGAGGGGACTACACTCTGTATCTAACCTGTCCCTGCACTGGGAGTGTGTGATGGGACAGTGTAGATGGGGCTTTACACCGTATATAACCCGTTTTCCTGCCCTGTGTGTATGTGATCGGAAAGTGTAGAGGGAGCTTCACTCTGGATCTAACCCGTTTCCCTGTTCTGGGGAAGTGTGATAGAATAGTGTAGAGGGGGCTTCATTCTTTATCTATCCCGTTTACCTGCCATGGAAGTGTGTGATGGGATAGTGTAGAGCGAGCTTCACTCTCTATCTCACCCATTTCCCTGGCCTGGGGATGTGTGATGGGACAGTGTAGAGGGAGTTTCACTTTGTATCTAACCCGTTTCCCTGCCCTAGGGATGTGTGATGGGACAATGTGGAGGGAGTTTCACTCTCTATCTAACCTCTCCCTGCCCTGGGAGTGTGTGATGGTACAGTGTCGATGGAGCTTCGTTCTGTATCGAAGCTGTTCATGCATGAGGAGTGTGTGAATGGAAAGTTTAGAGGGAGCTTCGCTCTATAATTCACCTGTCCTTGCCCTGAGAGTGTGTGATGGGAAAGTGCAGAGTGAGCTTTGCTCTGTATTTAACTTGTCCCTGTTCTGGGAGCTTATGATGGGTCAGAGTATAAGTAGTTCACTCTGTATCTAACCTTTTGCTGCCCTGGGAGTGTGTCATGGGACAGTATAGGGGGGGGTTTCACTCTGTATCTTACCTGTCCCTACCATGGGAGTGTGTGATGGCACAGAGTATAACGTGTTCACTCTCTATCTAACTTGTCCCTGCCCTGTGAGCATGTGATGGAACAGTGTCGAGAGTGTTCACTCTGTATCTAACATGTCCCTGCCGTGGGATTGTGTGATGGGACAGTATAGAGGGGACTTCGCTCTATATCTAACCCATTTCGCTGCCCTGTGTGTCTGTGATGGGACAGTGCGGAGGGAGTTCAATCTTTATCTAACCTGTCCTTGCCCTGGGAATGTATGATGGGACAGTGTTGATGGAGTTTCACTCAGTTCCAAACCTGTCCCTGCCCTGACGATGTGTGATGCGACAGTGTTGAGGGAGCTTCACTCTGTACCCAACCTGTCCCTGCCCTGGGAGTGAGTGATGGGAAAATGTAGAGGGAGTTCACTTGTATTTAACCTGTCCCAGCCCTGGAAGTGATTGATGGGACAGTGTTGAGTGAGCTTCACTCCCTAACTAACACGTTTCCCTGCCCTGGGAGTGCGTGATGGGAAAGTGCAGAGGGGGCTCAACTCTGTATCTAACCCTTTTCCATACCCTGGTGATGTGTGATGGGACAGTGTTGTGTGAGCTCCACTCTGTATCTAACACTTTTCCCTGCCATGGAAGTGTGTGTTGGGACAGTGTAGAGCACACATGTCAAACTCTGGCCCGCGGGCCAAATTGGCCCGCGATATAATTATATTTGGCCCACAAGATCATATTAAATATATATTGGAGTTGGCCCGCTGGCCACCGGACAAGTATAGAACATGCACAGCAGCAGGCACCACCATAGTAGTTTTTAGCACTTCCACAGCAGGCACAGCAGTACACCAATATAGTTAACGGGAACGTTAATTAGATATTCACAGCGGCGCCGATACAACGGACCCGCCGCCTAGCTCCAACGGACCCGCCGCCTAGCTCCAACGGACCCGCCGCCTAGCTCCAATGGACCCGCCGCCTAGCTCCAACGGACCCGCCGCCTAGCTCCAACGGACCCGCCGCCTAGCTCCAACGTCTCCTTGAGCTTCATCTGTGGGCGGGTGCTGCTGGGGATCGGACTTTCCGCTGAGGTGGAGGTCGCGGACGAGTTCCACCGCTCTTACGGTATTCCCGGTGAGATGGTGAGACCAGCGGGGACTCCTTGGGTTGTTGGTGGTGGTTGTGGCAGGTGGAAGTGGGGGCGGAGGTGGGAGAGGGGGTGGGGGGGGGATGCCGCTCGGGTTTGCTGGTTGGGCTGGGGAGGGCTCCCTGCAGATCTCCGCTCCCTAGCATGCTTCTCGGCAACGTGCGATCCTTGGCTTAAAGGCTAGAGAGAAATATTATTTATTGAATATTTTATTTCTTATTTGTTAATGCTTCTTATGGAAAGAGTTTAACCAAATCTATTATTAAACATTTATTTTAATAAGAAAAAGTTTAACATTACATATGTTGAGAGAAAACATGCAGATGTGGTTGAAAATTTTCAATAAATATTTAGTTCGGCCCTCGACTTAGTCCAAGTTTTTAATTTTGGCCCTCGGTGAATTTGAGTTTGACACCCCTGGTGTAGAGGGAGCTTCAGTCTGGATCTAAACCATTTCCATGACCTGGGGATGTGTGATGGGACAGTGTAGAGGGAGCTTCAATCTGTATCTAACCTTTACCTGTTCTGGGAGTTTGTGATGGGACAGAGTAGAGGGGTGGGGGGGGGGTGGGCTTCACTCTGTATCTAACACGTTTCCCTGCCCTGGGAGTGTTAGATGGGTCAGTATAAAGGGGTCTTCTCTTTGTATCTCACCCATTCCCCTGCCGTGGGAGTATGTGATGGAATAGTTTAGAGGGGTCTTCACTCTGTATCTAATCCATTTCCCTGGCCTATGGATGTGTGACGGGACAGTGTTGTGGGAGCTTCACTCCGTTCCTAACCTGTCCCAGCCCTGGGGATATGAGATGTGACAGTGCAGAAGGAGATTCACTCTGTATCTAACCCGTTTCCCTCCATTAGGGATGTGTGATGGAATGGTGCAGAGGGAGCTTCACTCTTTATCTAACCTTTCCCTGCCCTGGGAGAGTGTGATTGGAAAGTGTAGCGGAGTCAACTTTCTATTTAATCTGTCCCTGCCCTGGAAGTGATTGATGGGACAGTGTTGAGTGAGCTCCACTCTGTATCTAACACTTTTCCCTGCCCTGGGAGTGTGTGATGGGACTGTGTAGAGTGGGCTTCACTCTGTATCTAACCCATTTCCCTGGCCTGGCGATGTGTGATGGTATAGTGTAGAGGGGTCTTCACTTTGTATCTAACACCTTTCCTTGCCCTGTTAGTGTGTGGTGGGATAATGTAGAGGTGTCTTAACTCTGTATCTCACATGTTTCCCTGAACTGTGAGTGTTAGATGGGACAGAATAAAGGGTGCTTCAATCTGTATCTAACCCATTTCCCTGCCTTGGGAGTGTGTGATGGGACACTGTAGCCAGGGCTTCACTCTGTATCTAACCCATTTCCCTGTCTTGGGAGAGTGTGATCGGATAGCTTAGAGGGGGCTTCACTCTATATCAAACCCATTTCCTTGACCTGTGATGGGAGAGTGCAAAGGGAGTTTCACTGTGTATCTAACCTGTGCCTGCCCTGGGTGCATGTGATGGAACAGTGTAGATGGGACTACACTCTGTATCTAACCCGTTTACCAGCCCCGTGAGTGTGTGAAGGGACAATGTAGAGGGGGCTTCACTTTGTCTCTAACCCGTTTCCGTGCACTGGGAGTGTGTGTTGAGACAGTGTAAAGCGAGCTTCACTCTGTATCATCCTGTCCCTGCCATGGGAATTTGAGATGGGACATGAAGAGAGAGTTTCACGTTGTATCTAACCTGTCACTGCCCTGTGAGTGTGTGATGGGACAATGTCGAGGGGTTTCACAGTTTATCCAACCCATTTCCCTGCCCTGGGGATGTGTGATGGGTCACTGTAGAGGGAGATTCAATTCGTATGAAACGCTTTACCCTGCCCTAGCGTTGTGTGATGGGCCTGAGTAGATGGATCTTATTGAACCTGTCCCTGCCCTGCAAATGTGTTTTGGGGAAGTGTAGAGGGAGCTTCGCTCTGGTATCTAAACTGTCCCTGCCCTGGGAGAGTGATGGGACAGTGTAGAGGGGGCTTCAGTGCATATCTAACCCATTTTCCAGCCCCGTGAGTGTGTGAAGGGACACTGTAGAGGGGGCTTCACTCTGTATCTAACCCATTTCCGTGCACTGGGAGTGTGTGTTGAGACAGTGTAAAGGGAGCTTCACTCTGTATCATCCTGTCCCTGCCATGGGAATTTGAGATGGGACATGAAGAGCGAGTTTCACTCTGTATCTAACCTGTCACTGCCCTGGGTGCGTTTGATTGCACAGTGTCGAGTGGACTACACTCTGTATCTAACCAGTCCCAGTCTAGGGAGTATGTGATGGGACTGTGTAGAGGGGGCTTCACTTTTTATCTAACACGTTTCCTTGCCCAGGGAGTGTGTTTTGGGACAGTGTAGATGGAGCTTCGCTCTGGGTCTAACTCATTTCCGTGCCCTGGGGATGTGTGATGGGACAGAGTAGACGGGGCTTCACTCTGAATCTAACACGTTTCCCTGACCTGTGAGTGTTAGATGGGACAGAATAAAGTGGGCTTCACTCTGTATCTAACCTATTTCCCTGTTCTGGGTGTATGTGATAGGATAGTGCAGAGGGCGTTCATTCTGTATCGAACATCTCCCTGCCCTGGGAATGTGTGATGGGACAGTGTAGAAGGAGATTCACTCTGTATCTAACCTGTTAGCCTCCATTAGGGATGTGTGATTGGATAGTGCAGAGGGAGCTTCACTCTCTATCTTACCTTTCCCTGCCCTGGGAGAGTGTGATTGGAAAGTGTAGCGGAGTTAACTTTGTATTTAACCCGTCCCTGCCCTGGAAGTGATTGATCGGACTGTGTTGAGTGAGCTCCACTCTATATCTTACACTTTTCCCTGCCCTGGGAGTGTGTGATGGGACAGTGTAGAGGGGGCTTCACTCTGTATCTAACTAATTTCCCTGCCCTCTGGGTGTGGTGGGAGAGTGTAGAGGGGGCTTCACTCTGTATCTCACGTTTCCCTGAACTGTGAGTGTTAGATGGGACAGAATAAAGGGTGCTTCAATCTGTTTCTAACCCATTTTCCTGACTTGGGAGTGTGTGATTGGACACTGTAGCTAGGGCTTCACTCTATATCTAACCCATTTCCTTGACCTGTGGATATGTGATGGGAGAGTGCAAAGGGAGTTTCACTGTGTATCTAACCTGTGCCTGCCCTGGGTGCGTGTGATGGCACAGTGTAGATGGGACTACACCCTATATCTAACCCGTTTCCCAGCCCCATGACTGTGTGAAGGGACAATGTAGAGGGGGCTTCACTCTGTATCTAACGTGTTTCCCTGCCCTGGGGATGTGTGATGGGACCGTGTAGAGTGAGTTTCACTCTGTATATAACCCGTTCCCCTGCCCTGGGGATGTGTGATGGGACAGTATAGATGGAGCTTCACTCTGTATCGAACATGTCTCTACCATGGGAGTGTGTGAGGGGAAAGAGTAGAGGGAGATTCGCTCTGTATCTAACCTGTTCCTTACCTGGGAGTGTGTGATGGGAGTGTAGAGGGGGCTTAACTCTGTATATAAACTGTAAATGGAGCTTCACTCTCTATTTCATCGGTTTCACTTCCTTGGGGATGTGTGATGGGACCGTGTAGAGGGAGTTTCACTCTGTATCTAACCCGTTTCCCTGACCTAGAAATGTCTGATGGGACAATGTGGAGGAAGCTTTGCTCTCTATCTAACCTTTCCCTGCCCTGGAGTGTGTAATGTGAAAGTGTAGAGAGAGTTCACTCTGTATTGAACCTGTCCCTGCCCTGGTAATGTGTGATGTGACAGTGTAGAGGAAGATTCACTCTGTATCTAACCTTTCTATGCCCTGCGAGAGGGTAATGGGAAAGTGTAGCGGTGTTCACTCTGTATTTAACCTGTCCCTGCCCTGGAAGCGATTGATGGGACAGTGTGCAGTGAGCTTCACTCTGTATCTAACACATTTATCTGCGCCGGGAGTGTGTGATGGGATAGTGTAGAGGGAGCTTCACTCTGTATCAAACCTGACCCTGCCCTGGGAGTGTGTGATGGGACAGTGTAGAGCGGGCTTCACTCTGTATCTAACCCATGTCCCTGGCCTGGGGATGTGTGATGGTACAGTGTAGAGGGAGCTTCACTACGTATCTAACCCATTTCACTGCCCTGGGAATGTGTGATGGCATAGTGAAGAGGGGGCTTCACTCTTTATCTAACCTGCTTCCCTGCCCTGGGAATGTGTTATGGGCCAGTGTAGAGGGAGTTTCACTCTGTATCTAACCCGTTTCCCTGACCTAGAAATGTCTGATGGGACAATGTGGAGGAAGCTTTGCTCTCTATCTAACCTTTCCCTGCCCTGGAGTGTGTAATGTGAAAGTGTAGAGAGAGTTCACTCTGTATTGAACCTGTCCCTTCCCTGGGAATGTGTGATGAGACAGTGCAGAGGGGGCTTCACTCTATATCTAACATCTTTTCCTCCCATGGGAGTGTGTGATGGGACAATGTAGAGGGGGCTTCACTCTGTATCTAACCCGTTTCCCTGGCCTGTAAGTGTGTGATGGGACCGTGTAGAGGGAGTTTCACTCTGTATCTAACCCGTTTCACAGCCCTAGAAATGTCTGATAGAACAATGTGCAGGAAGCTTTGCTCTCTATCTAACCTTTCCCTGCCCTGGGAGTGAGTAATGGGAAAGTGTAGAGAGAGTTCACTCTGTATTGAACCTGTCCCTGCCCTGGGGATGTGTGATGTGACAGTGTAGAGGAAGATTCACTCTGTATCTAACCCGTTTCACTCCAATAGGGATATGTGATGGGACAGTGTAGAGGGAGCTTCACTCTTTATCCAACCTTTCTATGCCCTGGGAGAGGGTGATGGGAAAGTGTAGCGGTGTTCACTCTGTATTTAACCTGTCCCTGCCCTGGAAGCGATTGGTGGGACAGTGTGGAGTGAGCTTCACTCCGTATCTAACACATTTCACTGCCCTGGGAATGTTGGATGGCATAGTGAAGAGGGGGCTTCACTCTTTATCTAACCTGCTTCCCTGCCCTGGGAATGTGTTATGGGTCAGTGTAGAGGGAGCTTCACTCTGTACCCAACCTGTCCCTGCCCTGGGAGTGTGTGATGGCAAAGTGCAGAGGGAGTTCACTCTGTATTTAACCTGTCCCTGCCCCGTAAGTGAGTGATTGGACATTGTTGAGGGAACTTCACTCTGTATCCAATCCGTTTTCCTACCCTTGGAGTGTGTGATTGAACAGTGTACAGCGAGTTCACTCTGTATTTTACCTGTCCCTGCCTTGGGAGTATGATGTGGGACAGTGTAGATCGAGCTTCATTCTGTATCGAACCTGTAACTGCCCTGTGTGTGATGGGAAAGTGTAGATTGAGCTTCGCTTTGTATATAACCTGTCCCTTCCATGGGATTGTGTGATGGGACAGAGTAGAGGCGGCTTCACTCTGTATCAAACCCATTTCCCAGCCCTGCTGTTTGTGTGATGGATAAGTGTATTAGGGGGTTCACTCTAAAAGTCCCTTTTCCCTGGACTGGGGATGTGTGTTTGTAAAGTGTAGAGGTGGCTTCACTCTGTATCTAACATGCTTCCTTGCCCTGGGAGTGTTTGGTGGGACAGTCTAGTGGGGGCTTTACTCTCTATATAACCTGTCCCTGCCCTGGGGATGTGTGATGAGACAGTGTAGAGGGGGAGTCACTCTGTATCTAACACATTTCCCTGTCATGGGAGTGTATAATTGGACAACGTAGAAGGACTTTCACTATATCCAACTCGTTGCTGTCCCTGGGAGTATGTGCTGGGACAATGTAGAGGGAGCTTCACTCTGTATCTAACACGTTTCCTTGCTCTGGGATTGTATGATGGGAAAGTGTAGATGGAGCTAAACTCTGTATCTAACCTTTCCCTGCCCTTGGAGTATGTGATGGGAAAGTGTAGAGAGAACTTCGCTCTGTATGTAACCTGTCACTTCCCTGGCAGTGTTTGATGGGACAGTGTAGAGGGGACTTCACTCTGTACCTGACCAATTTCCCTGCCCGGTCAGTGTGTGATTGGACAGTGTAGTGGGGGCTTCACTCTGTATCTATCCCCTTTCCCTGGAGTGGGATTGTGTGATGGTACAGTGTAGAGGGAGTTTCACTCTGTATCACACCTGTCCCAGTCTAGAGAGTGTGTGATGGGACAGTGTAGAGGGGGCTTCACTCTGTATCTAACCTGTTTCCCTGCCCTGTGTGTGAGTGATGGGACAATGTAGAATGACCTTCACTCTATCCAACCAGTTGCAGTCCATGCGAGTCAGTAATGGATAGTGTAGAGTGAGCTTCACCCTGGATATAACCTGTCCCTGCCCTGGGGATGTTTGATAAGACAGTGCAGAGGGGGTTCTTCACTCTGTATCTAACATGTTTCCCTGTCCTGGGAGTGTGTGATGGGACAGTGTAGAAGGGGCTTTCCTCTGTATCTAACCCATTTCACTGCCCTGTGAGTGTGTGATCGGAAAGTGTTGAGGGAGCTTCACTCTGGATCTAACCCGTTTCCCAGCCTTGGGGATGTGTGAAGGGATAGTGTAGAAGGAGTTCACTCTGTATCTAACCTGTCCCTGCCCTGGCAGTGTATGATGGGACAGATTGGAGGGGACTTCACTCTATATCTAACCCATTTCTCTGCCGTGAGTGTGTGTTATGGGACAGTGTAGAGGGGCTTCACTCTCTATTTAACCCATTTACCTACACTGGAAGTGTGTAATGGGACAGATTTGAGGGAGCTTCACTCTGTATCTCATCTGTCCCAATCCTGAGAGTGTGTGATGGGACAGTGTTGAGAGGGCTTCACTCTGTATCTAAAGAGTTTCCCTGCCCTGTTTGAGAGTGATGGGACAATGTAGAATGTCCTTCACTCTATCCAACTAGGTGCAGTCTGTGGGAGTCAGTAATGGGATAGTGAAGAGCAAGCTTCACACTGTATATAACCTGTCCCTGCCCTGGGAGTTTGTGATGGGAAAGTGTAGAGGGGGCTTTACTGTGTATCTAACCCGTTTCCCTGCCATGTGAGTGTGTGATCGGAAAGTGTAGAGGGAGCTTCACTCTGGATCTAACCTGTTTCCCTGCCTTGGGGAGATGGGACAGTGTAGAGTGGGCTTTCATCTGTATGTAACCCATTACCCTACACTGTGAGTGTGCAATGGGACAGTGTTGAGGGGGATTCAATCTGTATCTAACACGATTCCCAGCCCTGGGAGTGTGTGATGGGACAGTGTAGAGTGGGCTTAACTCTGCATCTAACTCGATTCCCTTCCCCATGAGTGTGTGATGGGGGCTTCACTCCGTATCTAACCCTTTTCCCTGCACTGTGGGTGTGTGATGGGACAGTGTAGAGGTGGCTTCACTCTGTATGTAACCCATTCCCCTGCCTTGGGATTGTGTGATGGGACACTGTAGCCAGGGCTTCACTTTGCATCTAACCCGATTCCCTGCCCTAGGGATGTGTGATGGGACAGTGTCGATGGAGCTTCACTCTGTATCTAACCTGTCTCTGCCCTGGGAGTGTGTGATGTGAAAGTGTAGAGGGAGTTCACTCTGTATTTCACATGTCCCTGCCCTGGAAGTGTTTGATGGGACAGTATAGAGGGATCTTAACTCTGTATCTAACACGATTCCCTGCCCTGTGAGTTTGTAATTGGACAGTGTACAGGGGGCTTCACTCTGCATCTAACCCGTTTCCCTGTCCTGGGTGTGTGTGATGGGACAGTGTAGAGGGGGCCTAACTCTGTATCTAATCTGTCCCTTCCCTGGGAGTGTGTGATGGGAAAGTGTAGGGAGAGCTTTGCTCTGTATCTAACCTGTCCCTGCCCTGGGAGTGTGTGATGGGACAGTGTAGAGTGGGCTTTCATCTGTATGTAACCCATTACCCTACACTGGGAGCGTGCAATGGGACAGTGTTGAGGGGGATTCAATCTGTATCTAACACGATTCCCAGCCCTGGGAGTGTGTGATGGGACAGTGTAGAGGGGGCTTAACTCTGCATTTAACTCGTTTCCCTGTCCCATGAGTGTGTGATGGGTAAGTGTATTGGGGGCTTCACTCCGTATCTAACCATTTTCCCTGCATTGTGGGTGTGTGATGGGACAGAGTAGAGGTGGCTTCACTCTGTATTTATCCCATTCCCCTGCCTTGGGATTGTGTGATGGGACACTGTAGCCAGGGCTTCACTTTGTATCTAACCCGTTTCCCTGTCCAGGGAGTGTGTGATGAGACAGTGTAGAGGGAGTTCACTCTGTATTTCACATGTCCCTGCCCTGGAAGTGTTTGATGGGACAGTGTAGAGGGATCTAAACTCTGTATCTAACACGATTCCCTGCCCTGGGAGTTTGTAATTGGACAGTGTTCATGGGGCTTCTCTCTGTATCTAACCCGTTTCCCTTCCCTGGGAGTGTGTGATGGGACAGTGTAGAGGGAGCTTTGATCTGTATCTAACCTGTCCCTGCCCTGGGTGTGTGTGATGGGACAAGGTAGTGGGGCTTCACTCTGTATATAATCCATTTCCTTGCCCTGGCGATGTGTGATAGGACAGTGTAGAGGGAGGTTCACTTTGTATGTAACCCATTTCCCTGCCTTGTGGATGGGTGTTGGGAAAGTGTAGAGGGGTCTTCCCTCTGTATCTAACCTGTCCCGGTGTTGGGAGTGTGTGTTGAGACAGTGAAGAGGGAGTTCACTCTCTGTGTATCCTGTCCCTGCCCTGGGAATTTCAGATTGTACACTGCAGAGGGAGCTTCACTCTGTATCTAACCTATTTCCCTGGAGTGGGGATGTATAATAGTACATTGTTGAGGGAGCTTCACTCTGTATCTCACCTATCCCAGTCTTGAGAGTGTGTGATGGGACCGTGTAGAGGGGGCTTCACTCTGTGTATAAACTGTGAGTGCCCTGGGGATGTGTGATGAGACAGTGTAGAGGTGGCTTCACTCTGTATTTAACCCATTCCCCTGCCTTGAGATTGTGTGATGGAACACTGTAGCCAGGGCTTCACTTTGTATCTAACCCGTTTCTCTGTCCCGAAAGTGTGTGATGAGACAGTGTAGAGGGAGCTTCACTCTGTATCTAGTCTATCCCTTCCCTGGGAATGTGTGATGGGAAAGTGTAGAGAGAGCTTTGCTCTGTATCTAACCTGTCCCTGCCCTGGGACTGTGTGATGGGACAAGGTAGTGGGGGCTTCGCTCTGTATATAATCCATTTCCCTCCCCTGGCGATGTGTGATAGGACAGTGTAGAGGTAGGTTCACTTTGTATGTAACCCGTTTCCCTGCCTTGTGGATGGGTGTTGGGACAGTGTAGAGGGGCTTCCCTCTGTATCTAACCTGTCCCAGTCTTGGGAGTGTGTGTTGAGACAGTGTAGAGGGAGTTCACTCTCTGTGTATCCTGTCCCTGCCCTGGGAATTTCAGATTGTACACTGTAGAGGGAGCTTCACTCTGTATCTTATCTGTCCCTGCCGACTGAGTGTATGATGGGACAGTTTAGAGGGGATTTCACTCGATATCCAACTTATTTTGCTGCACTGAGTATGTGTTATGAGACAGTGTAGAGGGGGCTTCAATCTGTATGTAACCCATTTCCCTACACCTGGAGTGTGCAATGGGACAGTGTTGAGTGTGTTTCACTCTGTATCTAACACGATTACCTGCCCTGGGAGTGTGTGATGTGAAAGTGTAGAGGGGGCTTCACTCTGTATATAACCCATTTCCCTGCCCTGGGGATGTGTGATGGGACAGTGTAGAGGGATCTTTACTCTATATCTAACCCATTTCCCTGACCTGGGAGTGTTTGATGGGACAATATAGAATGACCTTCACCATATCCAACCACATGCTGTCCCTGGGAGTGAGTAATGGGACAGTGTAGAGGGGGCTTCACTCTGTGTATAAACTGTGAGTGCCCTGGGGATGTGTGATGAGACAGTGTAGAGGTGGCTTCACTCGGTATCTAACACATTTCCCTGCCTTGGGAGTGTGTGATGGGACAGTGTAGAGGGAGTTCACTCTCTATGTATCCTGTCCCTGCTCTGGGAATTTCAGATTGTACACTGTAGAGGGAGCTTCACTCTGTATCTAATGCGTTTCATTGCCCTGGGAGTGTGTGATGAGACAGTGTAGAGGGGGCTTTACTCTATGTCTAACCTGTTTCCCTATCCTGTGAGTGTGTGATCGGAAAGTGTCGAGGGAGCTTCACTCTGTATCTTATCTGTCCCTGCCGTCTGAGTGTATGATGGGACAGTTTAGAGGGGATTTCACTCGATATCCAACTTATTTTGCTGCACTGAGTATGTGTTATGGGACAGTGTAGAGGGGGCTTCAATCTGTATGTAACCCATTTCCCTACACCTGGAGTGTGCAATGGGACAGTGTTGAGTGTGTTTCACTCTGTATCTAACACGATTACCTGCCCTGAGAGTGTATGATGTGAAAGTGTAGAGGGGGCTTCACTCTGTACCTGACCCATTTCCCTGCCTGGTGAGTGTGTGATGGGACAGTCTAGTGGGAGCTTCACTCTGTATATAACCCATTTCCCTGCCCTGGGGATGTGTGATGGGACAGTGTAGAGGGAGCTTCACTCTATATCTAACCCATTTCCCTGACCTGGGAGTGTTTGATGGAACAATGTAGAATGACCTTCACCATATCCAACCACTTGCTGTCCCTGGGAGTGAGTAATGGGACAGTGTAGAGGGGGCTTCACTCGGTATCTAACACATTTCCCTGCCTTGGGTGTGTGTGATGGGACAGTGTAGAGTGGGCTTCACTCTGTGTCTAACCTGTCACTGCCCTGGGAGTGTGTGATGGACAGTGTAGGGGGGGGGGGGGGGCTTCACTCTGTATCTAAACCATTTCTCTTCCTTGGGAGTGTTAGATGGGACAGTATGGAGGGGGTTTCACTCTTTATCTATCCCGTTTCCTTCCCATGGGAGTGTGTGATGGGACACTGTAACTAGGGCTTCACTCTGTATCTAACTCATTTCCCTGTTCTGGGAGTGTGCGATAGGATAGTTTAGAGGGGGCTTCACTCTGTATCCAACCCCCGTTTCCCTGCCCTGGGGATGTGTGATGGGACAGTGCAGAGGGAGTTTATTCTGTATCTAAGCTGTCCCTGCCTTGCGAGTATGTGATGGGACAGTGTAGAGAGGGCTTCACTCTGTAACTAACCCGTTTCCCTGCCCTTGGCATGTGTTATTGGACAGTGTACAGGGAGCTTCACTCTGTACCCAACCTGTCCCTGACCTGGGAGTGTGTGATGGGACAGTGTGGAAGGAGTTCTCTCTGTATCTAACCTGTCCCTTCCCTGGAAGTGTGTGATCGGACAGTGTATAGGGAGCTTCACTCTATATCTCTCCTGTCCCTGCCCTGGGAGTGTGTGATGAGACAGTGTATAGGGAGCTTCACTCTGTTTCTAACCTGTCCCTGCGCTGGGAGTGTGTACAGTAGTTTCACTCTGTATCTAAGTCTTGCTACCCTACACTTGGGAGTGTGTGGGAGAGGACAATGTACGACAATGAATCTAAAGCTCTTCTGATTTCACATTATACATATATATATATATATATATATATATATATATATATATATTCCTCTATTCTCCTCATATTCATGTGTCTATTTAGATGCCTCTTAACGACTCTTAGGCAATAGCAAATACCTGTTGACTGAGAGCAGAGGAAGGGTTAGGGGAGATATCAGGGTTTTTGTTTTATACAGGGAATGGTGGATGCCTGGAATGTCGGGGGTGGTGGTGGAGGCTGGTTCAATATTCAAAAGACTCTTGGTCAGGCCCATGGATGTGAGGGAAATAAATGGGGGGGGGAGGGGGAGGTGGTTGAGTCAGGAGGAAAAACACAAAACTCAGTGATGGACCATCAATTCCTTCAAGGCTAGAAGTTATGGAGAAACTGATAGGCTTTTATTGGCAACAGACTGCAGGCAGGCCGATGCTGGTCGACTGTCCTGGACTGAGGCACAGTCCCCTTTATTCAGGGGTCTCTCGCACAGTCAGCAATCAACGTGTCCTAACATATACACAGTGGTCTACCACACTAAACAGTGTACTTTATGTAGCAAAGATAAAGATACAGAACCAACGATTCAGGCTTGAGCTCCTCATCAAGGGTAATGAGTGTGCAGTTGGGGAAAATTGTGAAGATTGTCGTGAAGTAGGCTTGCATGGGCTGGCACCACATCCTGGGCTGAAGGACCTGTACTGTGCTGTCAGGCTCGGTGTTCCAGTAATGAAGGCAACATCTGCCCTGGGGAAAAGAAAGAGATTCTGACCGCCGCTCCTGGCTACACCTCCCGTGATTTTATCAACTTCCATCAGTTATCCCCCAGGGCCACCGTGGCGCCAGAGAGAACGACCTTTCCAGAACTTAAAGCTGATGGCTGTGCACACTGTCTGTATCTAAGCGTTGTTTGATGGAACCCAGAGGAGAGGGTGCTGCTCGCAATCCATCTCACCAGCCTAGAAATGTTTGATGGAAAACTGTTAGTGAACACTGATTTATTGGTATGTAATTATGTGAATAAAGTTACGCAAGTGCACAATGGTATCGGTGTATGTATATAACAGCCATGCAGGTTCATCTACCGTCACGCTCATGGCCTCGTTCCACTGATAATGATAATTAGAGCTCCCGAATGCTGATCAACATTAACATCCTCCTCCACACCCTCCACCCACCCCATTTATCTGTTTAAGCTCATCTCCTTAAGATTGCCCTTGGGAGACCTAAAATCATTTACTGCTATCTGATTGCCCAAGGACAACTCAAGGAAACAGCATTCTCTGGTCCTCCGTGCAAGACGCACAACCAGGGAATACACACATACAGACAAACAATACATTTGCAGGACAAATATTCCTCTATACAAATAAATGAAAAAATATTGTTTCTTGATTATGAGAGTCTTGGAGGGTGAGTGTGAGCCATTCCTTTGGTCGTTCAGCATTCTCACCGCTCGTGGGAAGAAGCTGTTCCTCAGCCTGGTGGTGCTGGCTCTTCCCCGACAGGAGCAGCTGAAAGATGCCGCTTGTGGGGTGGAAGGGACCCTCGATGATTTTACATGCCCTCTTCAGACAAAGAACCTAGTAAATCACCTCGATTGGGAGGTGGAGTGGGGAGGGAGACTCCAGTAATCCTCTCTGCCACTCTTATGGTCCTGTGGATTGACTTCTGATCCATTTCTCTGCAGCACCGTAGCCACACTGTGATCCAGCCGACCAGGACACTTTTGATAGAGCTCCTGTAGAAGGTTGACGTGATGGTGGCCGGTAGCCTTGCCCGCTTCATTCTTCCCAGGAAGTGCAGTTGCTGTTGCACCTTAGAACATAGAATATAGAGCAAAACAACACAATACAGGCCCTTTAGCCCTCAATATATTTCTTCCTAAAAAAAAGTACTAAACCCTCCTTACCCCATAACCTATTTTTCTTTCATCAAGAGTCTTTAAAATGTCCCCAGTGATTCAGATTCCACCACCATCCCCAGCAAGGCATTCCAGGCAGCCAGAACTCTCTGTGTAAAAAATCTTACCCCTGATGTTTCCCCTAAACTTCCCTTCCTAACTTTGTAAACAGCCTCTCTGGGGTTTGCTGATCCTCCCCTGCGAAACAGGTGCTGGCTGTCCACCCTATCTATGCCTCTTGAAATCTTGCAGACCTCTATCTTGTCTCCTCTCATCCTTCTACGATCCAAAGTGAAAAGTCCCAGCTCAGCTAACCTTGCCTCATAAGACTTGTTTCCCATCCAGGAAACATCCTGGTAAATCTCCTCTGTACCCTCTCCATAGCTTCCACATCCTTCCTATAATGAGGTGACCAGAACTGAACACATGATGTGATCTGACTAAAGATTTGTAGAGTTGTAACATGACCTCTCTACTCCTGAATTCAATTCCCCATTAATGAATCCCAGCATCCCATAGGCCTTCCTTTTTTTTTAAAATATGGAACGCTTCACGAATTTGCGTGTCATCCTTGCGCAGGGGCCATGCTAATCTTCTCTGTATCATTCCAATTTTAGTATATGTGCTGCCGAAACGAGCACACATAGGCCTTCTTAACTATCCTATCAACCTACGCAGAGACCTTGAGGGATGTATGAATTTGCACCCCAAGTTCCCTCTGTTCATCCACTCTCTTAAGTCATTGACCATTAACCCTGTATTCAGCCTTCTGGTTTGTCCTTCCAAAATGCATCACCTCACACTTATCTGGATTGAACTCCATCTGCCATTTTTCTGCCCAACTCTGCATCCTCTTGTAACCTTTGACCACCTTCAGCTCCGTCCACAAACTCCTCCAACCTTCGTGTCAGCCGTAAACTTATTGACCCTTCCTTTCGCTTCTTCCTCCAGGTCATTTATAAACATCACGAAGTGCAGGGGTCCCAGAACAAACCCCTCCGGCCCCTCCACTAGTCACCTTTTGTCTGCTGGTCCGTGCACCTCCCCCTGCCCTTCTCCCCAACCTTTTAATTCAGATGGGTTTAATTCACTAGTCAAGGCAGAATACTTCCTGTAAATTACTACTCTCTGCTTTCTTCCTACAAGTCAATTTTTTATCTATGCAGCCAATTTTCCCTGATCCCATGCCTCTTGACTTTCTGGATAAGTCTCTCATGGTGACCTTGTCAAACACCTTAGTAAAATCCACGTAGACCAATCTACTGTCCTATTCTCATCAATTTTTTTTACCTCCTCAAAAAATTCAATTAAATTCAAGAAGCATAACTTTCCCTTCACAAAGACAGACTGACCATCCTTGAGTAGACTGCACTTCAAATGCTCATAGATCCTCTCCTTTAGAATTCTCTCCATTAGTTTACACACTACTGGCTCATCAGTCTATAATTCCCAGGATTCTCCCTATTAACCTTTTAAACAAAGTGGCTACATTTATCATTCTCCAATCCTCTGGCACCTCCCCAGTGTTTCAGACCTGAGCCATTCGTCTAGGTATGAGCAAAAAGCAGGCAGGCAGGTGCCCTCCACCACCGTCCCCCTCCCTCCTCCCAAACCCCAACACCTCCCCACCACCTTTTAGCCTGATTTTGCACATGTCTTGATGAAGATCCGGGCCTGAAAAATTGGTCGCCCTTTACTTCTCGCGACAGCTTGCCTTGGTGGCCGCCATGTTGTATTTGACGAATGATAAAACAAATTTACGACTTGCGTCCATTTCGAGATGCCAGTTTTCGGTCAGAACAGAACACGGTCATAAGTTGAGGACGATCTGTACCTTGATGAAGGGCCCAAACCGGAAACGTTGGTTATCTAGCTTTATCTTTGCTACGTAAAGTAATCTTTTGACCTACGGTTCCTGCAACTTTGGGTTTTTACCTCCCTCCATCTTCTCCTTCTCTCCCTCTCTCTCACACACACAGACACACGCACACACACACACACACACACACACACACACACACACACACACACACACACGCACGCACACACACACACACACACACACACACATACACACAGACACACACACACAGACACACACACACAGATACACAAACACATGCACACTCACACATACATACACACCGAGAGACAGACAGAAACACATACACACACACACACATAAACACACACACCCTCAACACGCCCCCCCCCCCACCCTCGTCAGTGTATGCTCCACTAAAAACACAAAAATGATGTAGGAACTCATAAGGTCTTGCAGTGTCCATTGGAGGTTTTCTTTGGCTTGGCTTCGCGGACGAAGATTTATGGAGGGGGGTAAAAGTCCACGTCAGCTGCAGGCTCGTTTGTGGCTGACAAGTCCGATGCGGGACAGGCAGACACGGTTGCAGCGGCTGCAGGGGAAAATTGGTTGGTTGGGGTTGGGTGTTGGGTTTTTCCTCCTTTGCCTTTTGTCAGTGAGGTAAAGACATATTAATTGATGTCTCGGGCCTGAGCTGTTTTTCAAGGAATAAGCAAAAGGCAGGCAGGCATCTGAATTAAAAGGTTGGGGAGAAGGGCAGGGGGAGGTGCACGGACCAGAAGACAAAAGGTGATCAATGGACCTGGAGACAAGAAAAGGTGAGGATTGATCGGCAGAGTGGATGCAGAGCTGGAGAAAAGGAGACAGAGGGAAAGGGGAAGAGATAGAACAAGTGGAAAAGAGACATAGGGATGGGAGAATGGGTGAGGTGGGGTAGGGAGATGGGACTAACAGAAACTGGAGGTCAATGTTAATGGTGGGAGGGTGCCCAGACAAACGATGAGGCATTGTTCCACGGTGCATGTGCAGAGTTCGATAGAGTATTCGATGACATGCTGAATGTCTCTGATTTACAGCTTCCTTGGACCGAAAAGGATGCCTCAAGGTGTTGACTCCAGGGAAGGATAAATGGGCAGTTGAATGTAATAAATAGGAGCAGGAGGTCGTCCATTTGGTCTCTCAAACCTGCTCCGCCATTCACTGAGATCATGGCTGATCTGATGATTGGATCATCTCCACCCACCTGCCTTTACTCAACATTCCTTAGTTCCTCTATTATGTAAAAATCTATCCAACCTTGTCTTAAATATATTTACTCTCCACTACTTCAATGAGCACAGATTCCTTACCCTCTGGGAAAAGCAGTTCCTTCTCGTCTCCATCCTAAATCTACCACCCTGGTCTTCCCCCGCCAATGGGGAACAATTTATCTAACTCTAACTTATCTATACTTTTCTTAAGTTTGGACATGTCTGTGGTGACCCACTTACCAGCAGGCAAACTGGCTCCTAAAAAGGCAGACGCACAGTGGAAAACATGGGAAATTGACCTGCATCCTACTCAGGTTTTCATCTAGACTGACGACATCACTTCTGGTCCATGTGACAGAAGTAGTGACATATATAAGCCCAGCGTGCCAAGCCTGGAGGTGTCAGTCTTGCACTAAACTCCTCAGCACGTACATCGACTTCCCCACGTATACGTCAACTCGACAACGTGTATGGCGATTCCACAAGGTGTACACTGACATCTATAGTAACTCAGTATAGAATACTTCGCGACATGTCTATAAGAATCCCGCTCTGAATTTTATTTTTTCTGAAAGAAAAGCAAATGGGGAGAGGCACAAATTGAAAATATGAAGGTGTTAAGATCAAAGAGAGCATCTGCTGTGCACAATAGGGACATCGGGGAAGTGGTACAAGTGTACAGTCTAAGCACAAGTTGTCGGCAAGGATGGATTAAGTAATATTGAGTAGACACTCACAAGGAGCACAGAGAAAGAAATGCCTTAATGTACTTATTCAAGTAGCAGATGCAGACACTACAGTTGAAGAGGAGACCTAGATCGACAGTGAGTTGAAATAAAAACACAATGCTGGAGAAACTCAGCAGGTCAAACTACAGTGAAACCCCGATTTAACATGCCCTGATTTAACACGAATTCAGATATAAAGCGATGAGTCATTGGACTCAGGCTCCCGGCAGGTGTGAGGACGCAGGGCTTCCGGCAGGAGTGGGGGCATCAGGCTCCCAGCAGGACTTATTGAGACCCCAATTTAGCATGACCCCACTTTTTTGGGGATGAGATTTAATGGACCCTAACAATCACGTCATAATGGGGCCACTTAATAGAGCAAATATAAAGATACATCACCAATGTTTCAGGCTTAAGCTCTTCCTCAAGGTATGAGCAAAATGTGGGCAGGTGCCTGAACTATGGCAAAGATATTGGTCACACCTTGATGAAGGGCTCAAGCCCGAAACGTCGGTTCTGTATCTTTACCTTTGCTACATAAAGGACACTGTTTGACCTGCTGAGTTTCTCCAGCAACATGTTTTTTTTCTTTAACCACCATGTTGGCGGACTTCCGTGTTTTACGGCCATGAGTTGAGTTGGATTTCAACAGAGTCTTTGGCCTGAGGAATAAGTGCAGCGGCAGAGTCCCCAACAGAGCTGAGAAAGTCCAAGGGTCTGACAAAGTTATTGAATGATGCATGAGAAGTATTTTAATCTACCTTTTTCAGAGAGAAAGCAGTGTAGTATGTAAATAAGACACACAATAATATTATCGTGAATGTGATCTGATCACACGTGTTAGCTGTTAGTCTGTGAGAAAATACAGACTTTTGTTCTCAAATGAGGGATGGTTATAATTACTATAATTTGAGTTTGCCAGGGATAACGGCCTGTCTGTAAACACACCAAAGCTCCTGTAGTAGAAACTCAGGAAGGGAGTGTTGTTAGTGGAGCCACTGCCTCATTGGCCCAGATTCCATCCTCACCTCTAGTGCTGCCTGGGTGAATTTGCATGGTCTTACTGTGACACTGTGGGCTCTCTCCACATCGTCCACTGAAAGTAGCCTCCAGCGTGTAGGTAGAACCAGGGAGAAGAGGGGAGGAATGTGGAAGAAATGAAATAGGATTGGTGTAACATTGGTGTGGATGTGTGGTTTAGTGATGGGTCTATTTCCATGTGACAGAACGGTAGAGAGGGAATTGTACTCCCATGAGAGCCAGCATGGTCTCAGAGGGCCAAATGAGCTCCTTCTGTGTTATTATAAGAATCTAATCTGGATATTGGCAGGTTTCAATGAGAGGGAGATTTCTGAGTGCAGAACTTACACTTTCAACAGCGCTTGATTGACTGTGAAGAACTTTAGTTTATCCTGATGTCTGAGAACACCACTATAGAAATGCATCTTTCTGTTTACTCTTTCAAACTGCTCCACTATACTTTCCTACGTGAAATATCTACAGGCCATTTCCATCAAGGTCACTCACGCATGTGTGTGTGCGTATGTCTATGTGTGCACACCGATGTGTGTACATTTTTATGTTTATGTGTGTACGTGTTTTACATGTGGTGTATGTGTACTTGTGATCATGTATTTGTATGTGTTTTTGTATGTTTATATATGTATATACATGTGTGTACTTGTGATTGTATGTGTGTTTGCATATGTATGTTTGCATGTAGATATATGTGTGTGTGTTTATATATGTATGCACATGCATGTGGGGTATGTATAGGTGCAGGTTTTACATGTTTGTGTATGTGTGTATACATGTTTTGCTTATGTTTGTATATGTATTTTTGGATGTATATACATGTGTGTATACATGTGTGCAAACATGTGTAGTGGTGTGCCATGAATGTCAAACAAGGGGTCCTGAATGGAATCTGACTGCTTGAAAGATATTATGCACCACGTTAATTTAAATCACAAAATTCTTACAGATTTGTAGAGACACGTAGGGGGATTGTCTTGTCAGTAATTGTATTTACATGCCATCATCAATGTGAATATTCTCCAAGATGCCTCAGATTAAAACCTATGCAGACCTTGATCTGCTCCCTCTCCTCTTGTCAGACGTGGACAGGCAGCAGTTAGAAAGAAAGAATTCTCAACTGGAGCTATTTCTACATGGAAGGCAGTGCAGGGTACTGAGCAAAGCAAATGGCCTTGGATCCTTGAAGCTGCATCAAGTGCATGGGCAATCTTGATACTGTCTGTCTGCCTAGCCACACACAGAAGTTAGGAGGTGCGACAGAAAAGGTGAGCTCGTGCTTGTGGTGAGTGCACGTGAGTGCACAAGCCAGAGGCACAGAAAAGGTTTAGGGTTGAGGAGTCTGGTGGTGGAGGGGGAGCAGCTGTTCCTGATCCTGGTGGTGCGAGTCTTGTGGCACTGATACCTCTTTTCTGATGGCAGCAGTGAGAACAGAGCGTGTGCTGGGTCGTGTGGGTCTTTAATGATGGCTGCTACTCTCTGACAGCAGCGTTCCCTGTAGATGTTCTCGATGGCAGGGAGGGTTTTGCCTGTGATATCCTGAGCTGTGTTCCCTACCTTCTAAAAGGCTTTCTGCTCAGGGATATTAGTGTCCCCATACCAGACTGTGATGCAGCTGGTCAGCATACTTCCCACCACACCTCTGTAGAAATTGGCAGGGTTTCTGATGACCTGTCCACAGACTAGATTAGGGATGCCTTGGATTAAGGTCACCAAATCACCAGCAGGCCACACTGGTTTCATTTGGTCCATATCCCCCTGAACCTTTCCTGTCCATGCCCCTGACTAAATGTACTCCCCTATACCACTAAATGTTGCGATTGTCCCTACTTCTCCCATTCCCTCTGTCACCTTGTTCCATGTACCCACCCCACCCTCTGTGTGAAGGAAGTGCCCCTTCAGGTCTCTTTTAAGTCTTTCACTGTCCCCCCCCCCACCCCCTCACCTTATTCCCCTCCACGATCCTCCTGTAATAACTGCGTGGTCTCTGGACTCCAGTGTCAGCCATGTAAAAACATGTCCTGCCCCACGGAGCTGACTGACTCTTTTTGGCCCAACATCTGGGCATTTGCCTGAGACATTACATTGCTTGTCCTTGCAGTAGGTTTGAAGGAGTTTGTGGAGATAGCGCTGGGTGTTATCTCTCCAGCATTCTGAGACTCGTGACTCCAAGTCTCAGAAGCCTGTAGGAGGGCAGGAATTTTTATATATATCAAAAATAAATTTTATTCGCAATAAATTATTTACAGGAATAAAACTGTTCAAATTGCTTTCGGAGTCTCGATGTTTTCCATCACAGTGGAATCAGAATCAGAATGAATTTTCATGAGGTATATAAAATTATGAGGGGGGTAGACAGAGTAGATGTGAATAAGCTCTTCCTCTTGAGGGTAGGTGAGATTGGAATGAGGGGTGATAAGTCAAGGGTTAGGGGGCAAAAGTTTAGAAGTAACACAAGAGGAAGCTTCTTCATTCAGAGAGGGGTGGCTGAGTGGAATGACCTTCCGGAAGAGGTGGTTGCAGCAGGTTCAATTTTTTCATTTAAGGGAAGGTTGGATGAGTGCATGGTTAGGACGGGAGTGGAGGGTTTTGGACAGGGAGCGGGTGGGTGGGACTCGTGGAGTTCTCTTAAATTGGTGCGTACTAGAGGGGCTGAGATGGCCTGTTTCCGTATTGTAATTGCTATATGGTTATATGAACATGTCACAAAATTTGCTGTTTTGAAACAGCATTACAGGTGTAACATTGCTCTAACTTACATTTTTTTTAAAAGTTAGTGTAAAAGAAGAGAAAGTGTCTGTGGTTCATTGTCCGTTCAGAAATCTGATGGCGGAGGGGATGAAGCTGTTTTTTTGTATCGATGCATGTTCGTCTTCAGGCTTCTGTATGTCCTTTCTGGTGGTTGAAATGTGAAGATGGTTGTTGAAGGTCCTTGAGGATAGAGGATGCTTTCTTCAGACGCTGCTTCTCTCACCTTACCCTGACTCTATCTTTTCTCCCCCTGGTCCGATCCCTCCCCACCTACATCCACTATACCTTGCACGTCCTCCATCTCCTCATTGTCTTGAGATTCCCTGAAATGGACCATTTCATTTCCACAATCCCTTTATACCTCCAGTCCACGTGCAGAAGGTGTCAAAGCTCCTCACTTCTTTCTGGACCAGAGACCCGACCCAGTCACCCTCCTCTGCCTGGCAGAACTTGTCTTCACTCTAAACAACTGCTCCTTTGACTTGTCTCACAGCCTCCAAGTCAAGGAAGTAGCCAAGTGTACCTGCATGGGTCTGAGCTATGCCTGTCTGTTTGTGGAGAAAATGCAAGCCTATACAGGCAATGTCCCTCAACTCTTCCTCCATTATATTCAAGTCAAGTCAACTTTATTTATCATTCATCCCATGCTCGCACGGTAGGACAAGATAGCATTTCTCCAGCACCATGGAGCATATTTACATAGATATAAGTTAGGAAGGTAGTTAATAAATTAAAATATTAAGGTGCTGAGATGTATACACTGAAAGTCCACGGCACACTATCCCTATCTGTACCGGGAGTTCAGGAGCCTGATGGCTTGGAGAAAAAGCCATTTCCCACTCTGGACGTAAGGGCCCAAGTGCTACGGTCCCTCCTACCAGACGGCAGAATGGAGAACAGTTTACGTGAGGGATGTGTGGAGTCTTTCACAGTGTTTGTTGCTTTCCGCCTGCATCAAGTGTAGTAGGTGCCCTCCATGCTAGGAAGAGAGCCCCCAATGATCTTTTTTCTGCTGACTTCACTATCCTTTGCAGGGTGTTGCGTTCCGAGGAAGTACAGCTTCCAAACCGGGCGGTGATGCAGTTGCACAGGATGCTCTCGATATGACCTCTGCAGAACATAGCAAGGATGGAGGGTGGAAGATGGACTTTCCTCAGCCTTCGCAGGAGGTAGAGGCGCTGCTGGGCTTTCTTGGCTATGGAACTGGTGTTAAGGTTCCCGGTGAGATTCTCTGCCAGCAACACACTGAGGAACCTAATATTTTTAACGACCTCAATAGCAGAGCCTTCATTAGTCAGTGGAGTTTGGTCCCCGGGCCCTCCTGAAGTTGAAAACCATCTCTTTTGGTTTTTCTTATGTTCAGATTCAGGTTGTTGGCTCTGCACCAGTCCGTTGGCATCTGTCTGTACGCTGCCTCCCCATTCTCACTGATCAGGCCCACCACTGTTGCGTCGTCAGCCAACTTGATGATGTGGTTCGAGCTGTGTTTGGCTGCACAGTCATGGGTCAGCAGAGTGAACAGTGGTGGACTGCGCATGCAGCCCTGGAGGGGGGATGGGGGGCGGGGGCGTTTGCTCGGTGTGACGGTCTTGGAGGTGCTGTTGTTCCTGATCCAGACTGCCTGAGGTTGTCCTGTCAGGAAGTCGAGAATCCAATTGCAACCACCTGCAGAGGAGGTATTTAGTCCCAGCAGGGCCAACTTCCTTATCAGCTACGGAGATCTGATCGTGTCGAATGCCGAAAAAACAGCATTCGAACATACTTGTTTCCCAGGTGGGTGAGGGCTAGATGGAGGGTGGCAGCGATAACATTGACCGTGGAGCGGCAGGATCTGTATGTGAACTGCAGTGGGTCCAGTGAGCGGGGCAGCAGGTGCTTGATGTGCCCCAGGTCGAGCCTCCCGAAGCCCTTCATGACGATGGGCGTGAGTGCGACAGGGTGGAAATCATTGAGGCAGGACACAGGCGACCTCTTTGGCACAGGGACAATGGTGGCAACTTTGAAGCACGTTGGGACCGCAGCGCTATTCAGGGAGATGTTAAAGATGTCAGTGAGAACATCTGCTGACTACATCATATTGCTGCCAACTTCCACCCTGATTTCAAACTCACCTGGCCATCTCTGACAGCACTCTCCCCTTCCTGGATCTCTCTGCCTCCGTCTCGGGAGACAAGCTTTCCACCGACATGCCCACCAACTCCCACAACCTCAGCCACTCCTTCTCACACCCTGTCCCCTTTAAGGATTCTACACCTCCTCTGCATCTGTTCCCAAGATGATGTCCTCCAGTCCAGATCTTCTGAAATGTCTGCCTTCTTCCATAAGCCTCCATCAACTCGGCCCTCACCCACATCTCCTCCATTTCCCACTCATCTGCCCTCATCCCATCTGATCCCAAATGCAAGAAACACAGGATTCCCCCTTGTCCTTACCTATTGCCCCCCATCAGCTTCTGCATCCAACACATTATCCTCTGGAATTTCCAGCACTTACCACAGGATCCCACTAAAAAGACCGGCGCCCTTGATGTCACTGGCTGAGTTCACAATTCTCTGTCCTGTGCATTGGCACCTCCGTGCCAGTCAGTGATGCAACCAGTCAGAATGCTCTCTACGGTGCACCTGTATAAATTTGTAAGGGTCTTTGGTGACACACTGGATCTCCTCAAACTCCTCACGAAGTATTGCCATGGGTGGTTCTTCGTCATGACTGCCTCGACATTGAGGCTCCAGGATGGATCTTCAGAGATGTTGACCTCATTGACTTGTATTCTGATTTACACCTCCTCCCTCCTCAAGTCGACAATCTTTCCCTTAGTTTTGCTGACGTTGAGCGCAAGGTTGTTGTTATGCCCGCTCTCAACGAGCTGATCTATCTCTTTCCTCATTGTCGTCTGTGATTCTGCAGACAACCGTGGTGTCATTGGTGAATTTATTTTCTGATTATATTGTTACACCTTGTCGTTACTTCCTTCTGTTGTTCCTCTCAGACTCTCAAAGGCCAGTAATGAGAGGACACTATACCGTGGTCCTTCCCCACAGATCCCTCAGGTGGGCTACACTAAGCCTCAGGGCATCCCTCAGCACATACCCCTGCAGCCCTGTCCCCTCACCACCATCTCTGTGTGCTGGAAGACCAATATCTTTCAGGCAGACCAAAGGGTGACGTTCAGGAGGGCAGGATTCAGCAGACCAGGGTCGGCGCCAGAATGCATGTTAGAGGGGGGCCATTAGCGCGTTGGGGGTGGGTGGGGTGGGACAGTGCAATGCTCATAAACTTGCTTGAGGCTGGTAGGATGCTGCTGGATGCCGGGACCTACCTACCTATGAACGTTAACATCATTTATTGTGTCAGGTGTCACTGGATGGTAGTGATTCCGGAAAAGGTGAGGGTGGATCTGACGGTGAGCGATAGCCGCAACTGTATGTGGTGGGGGTGTGGGGTGGGGGGGGAGAAGCACGCCTCCCGAGAGATATCCTACCCATCACTCCTTGCAAGCTCCCCATTCACCCTGCCATGATCAGTCGATGAGGTTGGTGACTGCTCCAGTCTGTAGCCAATAAAACACCATCACTTTCACAACCTCAGACTTTTGTGGTAATCGATGGTGCATCAAAGGAGTTTCATTGTCAGCAGGCACTTTTAAACTGCAGGACCTGGGTGGCCCTGCTAGGACCTGGGTGGCCCTGCTAGGACCTGGGTGGCCCTGCTAGGACCTGGGTGGCCCTGCTGGGACCTGGGTGGCCCTGCTAGGACCTGGGTGGCCCTGCTAGGACCCGGGTGGCCCTGCTGGGACCTGGGTGGCCCTGCTGGGACCTGGGTGGCCCTGCTGGGACCTGGGTGGCCCTGCTATGACCTGGGTGGCCCTGCTAGGACCTGGGTGGTCCTGCTAGGACCTGGGTGGCCCTGCTAGGACCTGGGTGGCTCTGCTGGGACCTGGGTGGTCCTGCTGGGACCTGAGTGGTCCTGCTGGGACCTGTGGCCCTGCTAGGACCTGGGTGGCCCTGGTAGGACCTGGGTGGCTCTGCTAGGACCTGGGTGGCCCTGCTGGGACCTGGGTGGCTCTGCTAGGACCTGGGTGGCTCTGCTAGGACCTGGGTGGCCCTGCTGGGATCTGGTTCCGGCTACTGGGGCAAAGCCTCTTCCAACACCTTTTAAACTGCAAGGGGATTGACCCATTAAATCACCAACCCGGGGATTTAAGCGGGATCCCACCCCCCCCCCCACCGTGCAATGACATATTGAATGGCGCGCCGCGCACTCACCAGAAGTGACAACTCAAAGTCCAAATGGGGAACGGTAATGTTCTTTAGATGCTGGCTAAGCAACTGCTGCATTGCCGCCCATCAGTCAACTGTTGTGACCACCGCTGTCAGGTGAAGGCTGCGGTCATTGGAGGAGTGGCAGGGTGTAAGCACCGTGCCTTTCAGTAGATGCGGCCTGGTGACGCACGCATGCCGGCGCTGACGTCACCGGAACAACCTGGTCGGCCATTTTCCTGTTCAAGCCGCCAGTGGACGCGACCTGGGTAAGTTTAACTGGGTTCCCTGACTACCTCTGAGGTAGGTCAGGGACCCCGGTTGAATTTGGACCACACTGACTGGGTCGGACCCTTTTGAATGGACGCGCGATCGGGGCACTAACTGGGAAAATTGCCCGGTTAACCCCATTTACATGGCAAAGGGCCTAATGTGTGCCTTCCCTAAGAAGCAGCTGCCTTGTCGTACCTGGTCCCTATCACTACACATGTCTCATATTAGGACTCAATCCAAACCACCCAGTTCTTGCTAACAATATCAGAGACACCCACCATCATTTGGTTTTGACGGAACCAAATATTAGGCAGGGAAAAGACAGCAAAGTGTCGTTGAGGCTGGAAATCCAAAATAAAATCAGAAAGTTCCAGAAACTACTGTCGGCTCGACTGATATTCTGCAGAGATGTAACACTACAGCTGTGAAAATTTGCTCAATTCAGATTTAATTTAAAAGGATCAGTGCAAGGCTTGAAGCTCAATATGTAGAGCTATTTCTGAAGCTTATATACAAGTAGGCATATAAATTTCTCTGGCCTCAGATTAATTGTAACCGTATGCCTCAACAAATGTAATGTCTTGATCCTACAACTACTGGGTTGACTTGCTCGGAAATATGACTAAAATCTAACACATTAAAATTTCGTATTGCCAATTAAACTTCCAGCCTGCGGGTACAAAGGCAGTTTTACGTGAAGACATTTGGCATTTGGTTTTCTTGCTATTTCTTAATGGATAGTTGCTGCAACATGGTCATTTTGGACAAGATCGGCTGAATGACTCCATGACTATGACCCCTACCCACCCCACCACCCACCCCCCCCCCCGCCCTCTTATATTTCTAGTTATACGAAGCCTCACAGCTTTTAATTTTAACTTCAGGACTTACTTGATACAAACGGTTAGAGCAAGGCATGAAGCTCAATATGTCGAGCTATTTCTGAAGTAGGTAAATAAATTTATTTACAAGTAGGTATATAAATTTCTCCGGCTCAGATTAATTGTAACCGTACAACGTACAAATGTGATGTCTTGATCCTATTGGGTGAACTTGCTTGATATAACTGAAATCGAATGCATTAAAATTTTGTACTGCCAGCTAAATCCAGTGTTCGAATCCTGCACTGTCTGTAAGGAGTTTGTACGTTCTCCCCACGTCTGCGTGGGTTTCCTGGGGGGGCTCTGCTTTCTTAATGTACCCTTCAATAATGTACGGGGGGGGGTGGTTTATAGGTCAATTGGGTGGCATGGAAGGGTCTGCCTCCGTGTCAATTTTTTAAAAATTGAAATTAAATTCCCTGCCACCATTGTGAGATTTGAAATCTGGTCTCTGTGGCCCTGACCCATGTCCACTAGTTTAACCATGACTCCCATCACATCCCATCCAAGCCAAACTTCTGTGTAGGTTCCTCCTGAGACAATCTCCTGGGAAACTTAACGAAGCAACGTGGTCTGCAGCCGGATTCCACCATAGGCCCATTCAGTAGGATTCAGAGTCAGTGCTCAGATTTATTGCCAGAGGAAGGCAGCATGGTCAACATAGCACTTAGCGCCAGGAATTGAGGTTAGAATATAAATTTGATTTGGGTCTGTAGGTTAAATGGCTTTTGTAAATTCTCCAAGTGTGGGGTTGAGTGGCTGGGGAGTTGATTGGAGCCTATGCAGAATAAAATGGGATCAGTGGTGGATTCGTGTACAAATGGATGGTTGCTTGCCGCCATGGACTCAATGGGACGAAGAAGGCATCTGAGTGTCGTCTAGGGGAATTGGGTGGCATGGTAGTGGTTAGCCCACTGTTGTTTACAGCGCCAGTGACCAGGGTTCGAATCTGGCGCTGTCTGTAAGGAGTTTGTACATTCTCCCCGTATCTGTGTAGGAGATTCCTCCGGGGACTCTGGATTCCTCCCGCTCTTCAAAACGCGCCAGGGGTTATAGGTCAATTGGGTATAATTGAGTGACAACGGGCTCGTGGGGCAAAAGGTCCTGTTACCGCGCTGTATGTCGAAATTTAATTTAAAATTGAATTTAGATCGCGATAATTTAAATGGCAAAGAAGTTTGGCCATTCATCACCACCCTAGCGATCGGATTTTTATACAATACCTTAATCCAACCAGTTAAAAGAGGACCAAAATTAAACTTCTTCAGCACCTTAAATAAAAAATTCCATTCAACCCTATCAAATGCTTTTTCTTCATCAAGCGCATCCACCTTGGTTGGTTGTGATGCTGTCTTGATGCATTGATCGACATTATCAATCTAAGAATATTATCAGACGCACATCTATTCTTAATAAAACCTGTTTGATCTGTATGTACCAACTGAGGTTAATATTTAGCAAGTCTATTTACCAATACTTTAGCCACTATTTTATAATCCACATTTAATAAAGAAATTGGTCAGTATGAAGCTACATTCAATGGGTCTATCTTTCTTTGGAATCACTGTAATTATAGCACTTGAACAAGATTCTGGTAATGACTGATCTTCAGTTATTTGTTATTGGTTGCAACACGTCCATAAATATACAAGTTAAATCTTCATAAAACACTTTATAAAATTCCACTGAAAATCCGTCATCACCTGCTGATTTTCCATTTGGCATCTCTTGTATAGCTTCTTTAATCTCAAAATCCGTAAACAGAGCTTCCAATTCCTTTACCTCTTCCTCCCCCAAAATCGGTAAATTTAATTTAGAGAAGAAGGATTCAATAGAACCATCATCCTGATTTCCCTCAGAAGTATACAATTTCTGATAAAATGAATAAAATTGGTCATTGATTTCCTGAGGTTTATAAGTAACTATTGAATTCTTTTTAACAGCATTAATAGTTCTCGATACTTGTTCTGTTTTTCTTCTTCTTTCTTCTTTGGCTTGGCTTCGTGGACGAAGATTTATGGAGGGCCAAAGTCCACGTCAGCTGCAGGCTCGTTTGTGGCTGACAAGTCCGATGCGGGACAGGCAGACGCGGTTGCAGCGGATGCAAGGGAAAATTGGTGGGTTGGGGTTGGGTGTTGGGTTTTTCCTCCTTTGTCTTTTGTCAGTGAGGTGGGCTCTGCGGTCTTCTTCAAAGGAAGTTGCTGCCCGCCGAACTGTGAGGCGCCAAGATGTACGGTTGGAGGCGATATCAGCCCACTGGCAGTGGTCAATGTGGCAGGCACCAAGAGATTTCTTTAGTTAATTGCCGTTAATACCTTATGAGCCCTTTCACCCAGCTCATAATAACGTTGCTTAGATCTTTGAATTAATCCTTCATACTGATATGTTTGTAAAGTGTTATAACATAACAATATAAGATCCAAGTGGGACAAAAGTAGAATCTCATTGTGCCAGAGTGCAGGGATACTGCCCTAGGGAATACCAGCAGAGATTTAATTGGGACAGTTGAGGGTCTTCTTTTTTACCCCAGAGGGTAGTGGGTTGTGTGCCAGAGGAGGTGGTTGAGGTGGAAACAGTTAGAACATTTCAAATGAAATACGTGGATAGCGCAGGTGACCCGGGGTTGATTCCGGCTCTGTCTGCAAGGAGTTTGTACGTTCTCCCTGTGTGGGTTTTCCCCCGGGGGCTCCGGTTTTGTCCCACCCTCCAAAACTGTATGGGATTTGTAGGCTGAGGTGCCACAGTCCTGTCATCTGGAAGGGCCTGTTACGTGCTGTAACCCTGAATTAAAAGTTAAAATGAAAATCAGGGGAGGAACACGTGAATGGAAGAAGTTGGCCACAAGGAACCTTGTCTAGATCCCCCCACACCAGGGTCAAACAGATTGACTGTTCTCAATATAATTGATGCTCCTCTCCGAGTTGGACAAATGAGGTGAGTATAGGAGCCAACGAATGGGTAGACACTCTTCCCAGCAACTGACCAGGTGACAAATCATTTGCACTTTGCCAGCCTTCATCGCGGATCATTCTGGGCCAGAGGCAGAAATAGCTCTCGCAATCTATCTCCTCGACCAATGAACTGAGTGCGGATCCATGGAGATTTTCCTGCAGTCTCTGCTGACCTGTTAATTCATTGAAGCAGATGTTCAATGCATTGCAGAGAGAACTAATTAAGATTCTGAGAAGAATGTGGCATGACAAGTGGTTTAAAAACATGAACTGACAAAGTATGAATAATATTATCTCAACACACAGCTGCAGAACACCTGTGAGCAAGAAGAAAGGTGGAAAAACCAGCATCACGGGCTGCTGTGGGGAGAGTGTAAGGCCCTGTGAAAGGTAGTGGACACAGCCCAGGACATCACAGGCAAAACCTTCCCCACCATTGAGAACATCTACAGCAGAGGTTCTCAACCTTTTTTTTTCCACTCACACACCACTTTAAGTATTCCCTATGCTGTCGGTGCTCTGTGATTAGTAAAGGATGGGATGTGGGCGGGAAGAAAATGTTTGAAAACTCCTGTTTTAATTGTCCCTCATTGACTTGTTATGTGCACGGCTTCAGAACTCCAAAGGAAATGGGTCAATAACAATTTTTTTCAAGCAAAATATTTCAGTCACATTTGGGTCCAGAGCAGTGATTCTCAACCTTTCCCTTCCCACCTACACCCCACCTTAAGCAATCCCTTACTTATCACAGAGCACCGATGGCCTAGGGATTACTTAGGGTGGGACCGATACCTCTTTAAGTGTAGTGACAAAAGTGATGCCGGAACCCTGGCTTCAAGCAGTTTCAGTTTTAATTTCAGGTGGAGAACCATTGACCTACGGGGGACACCGCCATTGGAGGGCATCAAGGATCCACGCCACCCAGCACATGCTATGTTCTCGCTGCTGCCATCAAGAAAGAGGTATCAGGGCCATGAGACTCGCACCCCCAGGTTCAGGAACAGCTGCTCCCTCCTCCACCATCCTCAACAACAAACTCAATCAGGGACTAATTTATTGGAATGTAAATTTGTCATGAAAGTTAAGCTTAAAATTAATGATTTTTTTTTTCTTTCTGGATTTCATAGTCAGGTTGTTTATATTTCTTTATTGGTTTACATGCTTACATTATGTACAGTTTTTTTTGCACTACCAATGTGGTAATTCTGCCTTGCCCATAGGATAAAGAATCTCAGGGCTGTATGTGATGTCATGTATGTACTCTGGCAATAGATCTAAAATCAGAAATCTGAATCTATTGATTTACAGGACACAGATGTCATGGCAAAGCCAACACAGTATCCATCCCCAGTTAAGATTCTGATTAAGTCAGATAAGTCAGTAGTATTGGTGGGGACAAGAGTCACATATAATCGTGACTGATAAGGAGGGATTTCCCTCCCTGAAGGTCATTGGATGAGTATTTACATCAATTCCCTCATGTTACTATCACTGAGATTATTAATTTTAAGCTTAACTTTCATTCCAAGCTGCTTTTGGTGGGATTTGAACTCGTCTCTGTGTTGGCTGCTAGCTCAGGATACCACCACATCTAGATTCAGGCCCTGAAACAGTTAAACTAAGACTAGCTACTTCCCTCTGTGTGGAGTTTGCAGGCTCTCACTGTGTGTTTCCCACATATTTTTATTTTACGCAGAAGAGCAGCGGGTGTCTGGAATGTGCTGCCAGCACTGGTGGTGCAGGCCAGGACTATTGTCTAGAGGGTTATGGGTGTGATGTGGGGAAGATTTAGCTTGTTTAGGTTTATATAGGCTAGGTCGAAGGGCCTGCACTGTGCTATATGTTCTATGTTCTAGTCCCTGGATCCTAAACTCATCTTCACGCTTGGTCCTACACTATTTCAACGCCAGTGACCCGGGTTCAGATCCACCACTGACTGTGAAGAGTTTGTACGTTCTACCCATATCCCTGGGTTTCCTTACTGTTTCCTCCCATGTTCCCAGGATGTGCATGGGTGGTGTGGGGCGGAAGGGCCTGTTACCGTTCTGCATCTCTAAATTTTGAAAACATAGAAATCCCAATGCTCTTTGGGTGTGTAGGTTAAGTGGCCACTGTAAATTCCCCGAGTGTGGGGGGGGTGGGGGAGTGGTAGAATCTGCTAGGGAGTTGATTGGAGAATAAAATGGGATGAGTGTAGGATTTGTGTCCAAATGGGTGCTTGCTTGTCAGTGTGGACTCAATGGGCCGAAAGGTGGTGCTGATAAGGCCCCAGTTCCAGGGTTTCTTATTTTTACACAGCAAGATCCCACCAGCAGTAGTATGCTAATCCCTTGATAATCTGTCGCAGAGACTGACCTCTGTAGCACTACAGCCAAGTTTCACCCCTTTTTTCCCCCTGCATTGAAGTATTTGATGGCTTCTCCCTTTATGTCCATTTGCAAAAGCTCCTCTCAACATTTAGGGCAGCACGGTTCTAATCCACTGCCGTCTGTAAGGAGTTTATACGTTCTCCCCGTGTCTGCGTGGCTTTCCCCCGGGGGCTCCAGTTTTCTCCCGCCATTCAAAACGTACAGGGATTACAGGTTAATCGGGTGCAATTAGGCAGCATGAGGCTCGTAGGCCGAAAGGGCCTGATACCGCGCTGTATGTCTGAATTCCAAATTGCAACATCTCCTGGCAGATCCACCTCTGGTCTTGCGCCCAAGGCTCAACTCTCAGCCTCCTGTCTCAGAACATGACTCACACAAGTCTCAGAATCAGAATTTATTGTCACAAACCTGTCAGGAAAATGTGTTGTTTCACAGCAGCATCATCGGGTAAACATTTATCTAAACTTATCACATCGCAAGATAAATAAAAATAGTGCAAGAGTCAAACTAAGGCAGCGTCTATGATTCACTGATCATTCAGGAATCCGATGGCAGTGGGGAAGGAGCTGTACTTGGGCCGCTGAGTGGTCGTCTTCATGCTCCTGAACCTTTTCCCCGGATGGTACCAGAGTGGTGGGGGGGGGGGGGGTCCTTGAGGATAGAGGCAGCTTTTCTAAGACACCGCCTCTTGTAGACGTCCTCGATGGAGTGAAGACTCATGCCTGTGATGTCGCAGGCCGAGTTAACGACCCTCTGGAGTTTATTCTCGTCCTGAGTGTTTGCACCTGAAGATTTAAGGCACTTTTCGGAACCATTACATGGCACCTGCATGCTCAATATCTGGCTCCAAGGTAGTCAAATTCCTACCTCAAACGTTGAACTCATCAATAATGAAGAACATACTTCATCTTGATGACACAACCAGAATGCTCTCCACAGTACACTACTGTAGAAGTTTTCAAGCATCTTAGCAGTACCCACAGGTAGGCTTTAAATTCTTTGGAGCGCTTTTGGCTTGAGATCCGTTGTTGCTGAATCAAAAAAGAGATTTTTTTTATCATTAGATCAGATAAGAGGGGCCAAGCTCTGTTCAAAATTAATTAGCTCCTGAGACCTCTTCAATGTACAGGTGCCCAGGGTCTTTCTGATATGACATGCTGAGACCTTTGCAGTATTGCACCGAGCTAATCCAGATGTAATTTACAAGGATCTCTACCAGCTACAATTGTTTTGTGCTATCTCCCGAGGCAGTCGTACTGACTCAGCAGGAAAGGCAAATCTGAGAGGAAACCTGGATGAAAGGAAAATGCTTGTGAAGTCCTTTTAAATGCGTGGTGTTCCAATGGGAATACCTACCATGCAAATAAATTTAAAATTTTTGCAAATTGGAATGTTCCTCGTGACACTAACCCGTTTGAGGTGAGCAGCAGCAGTGAACCTATTAAGTTTGTTGCACTAAGATCACTTGATGCAGTTCCACGTGAGGGAACAGGTGGACTTCCCCCACCGTGTCTACTGTGGTCTTGACATTTGCGGCCATGCAGTGATTATGTGCGCAGTTGAAGGCGAGGAATTGCACTGAGCTCTCACAAGCAGCAGGTAACACTGAACGACATTATTTTGATCAATAGTTGACTTACTGAATTTAAAAAATTGGGAATTATGATTGACAACTTCAAGCTGAACACAAAAATCATTTCAGATTTACTGTATCACATAGGAAGTTAAAATAAATCTTATTGAATGTAACACGTTTAATCACATAATAACACTGACACATTGCGTTAGTTCAACTGACCTAAAAAAAAATTTCCACTGATTTTTATTTGTACTCAGTGTCTGATGCCGCTCATGTCAGTGTCTGACAGGCCAACGTATTATACAGGACCCTGGAGTGCGTGAGTGTTACACAGGGCCCTGGAGTGTTACACAGGACACGGGGGTGTGAGGGAGGGCCCTGGAGTGTGTGGGTGTTACACAGGACCCGGAGATATGATGGAGGGCCCTGGAGTGCATGGGTAGTCCTCAGGGCCCTGGAGTGTGTCAGTGCGAGTGAGGGTCCTGGTCTGTGTGGGTGTTATACAGGACCCTGGAATGTGTGGATGTTACACTGGATCCTGGAGTGTGTCAGTACGAGTGAGGGTCCAGGAGTGTGTGGGTGTGAGAAAGGGCCCTGGATTGTGTGGGTGTTACTCAGGACCCGGGGGTGTGAGGGAGGGCCCTGGAGTGTGTGGGTGTGAGGAAGGGTCCTGAGTGTGAGGGTGTTATACAGGACCCTGGAGGGTGTGGATATTACACAGGACCCTGGAGTGTGTGGGTGTTACACTGGTCCCTGGAGTGTGTCAGTGCGAGTGAGGATCCTGGAGTGTGTGGGTGTGAGAAAGGGTCCTGAGTGTGTGGATGTTATACAAGACCTGGGGGTGTGAGGGAGGGCCCTGGAGTGGGTGGGTGTTACACAGGACCCAGGGGTGTGAGGGAGGGCCCTAGAGTGTGTGAGTGGTATACAGGGCCCTGAAGTGTGTCAGTGCGAGTGAGTGTCCTGATGTGTGTGAGTGTGAGGAAGGGTCCTGGAGTGTGTGGGTGTGAGGAAGGGTCCTGAGTGTGTGGGTGTTACACAGGACCCAGGGGTGTGAGGGAGGGCCCTGGAGTGGGTGGGTGTTACACAGGACCCAGGGGTGTGAGGGAGGGCCCTAGAGTGTGTGAGTGGTATACAGGGCCCTGAAGTGTGTCAATGCGAGTGAGTGTCCTGATGTGTGTGGGTGTGAGGAAGGATCCTGAGTGTGTGGGTGTGAGGAAGGATCCTGAGTGTGTGGGTGTGAGAAAGGATCCTGAGTGTGTGGGTGTTACACAGGACCTTGGAGTGTGTGGGAGTAAGGGAGGGCCCTGATGTGTAGGTTGGACTTATGACCCCTCATATGTTTCTGGAGTAGGACAGACCCTGGCGACGTCAGCCATGCCGACAGCGTGGTCCCCGTTGTGGAATTCCTTCGTTCATGTGGTGTGGCATTGATGGCATTACATAGGAGTGACCTGATCAAGTGGAGTGCCTCAGGAAGGACCTCTTGCCAGCAGGAGACTGGAAAGCCCTAGTCAGTAGGGCCAGGAGGACTCTGGTGTTTCCCTCTCCACCTGCCCATTCCTTAGGGATTGTAGCTGGTGGTCCTGCCTCTGGTCAGCAGGTATTGGCACAGCTCATTGCTCATAAAGGAGGGCCTCTAGTTGCTATGAATATAGCAGGAGAAGCCAAACAGGGTGAAGAGGCTGTGCAGAACCTTTATGACTGTGGCAGCTGTCATGTCAGGGCACGGGATGGCGAACGGAAAACTCGAGTACTCTCAATGACATTGAGAAAGTACACGTTGTGGACGGAGGAGGGGAGAGGCCCTTTGAAATCGACACTCAAGCGTTCAAAGTGGTGGGTGTCCTTTATCAACTGCTCTCTGGCCGGTAGAAGTGTGGTTTGCACTGCGCGCATACCTGGCAGTTTTTGGTCATCGACCTGATCACCTCAATGGAGTAGGGCAGATTGTGGGCTTCGACAAAGTGAGAGAACCTGGTGACTACAGGGTGGCAGAGATTGTTGTGGGGCTTCCAAGCGATCAATTTGTGCACTTGCACAGGTTCCGCAGGATAGAATGCCTGAGGGCTCATTGAATATCCTGGACCAGTACAAGATATCGTAATTGTAAGTGGAAAGTTTAATTCTCCACCTCAAAATCTTGTTCTTGATTTCAACTCGCTGCTGGTTGTTCAACATGAACACAACTGCACGTTGGTCAGTCAGCAAGACAAATTGTTTGTTGGCCAGGTAGTATCTCCAGTGCCGTACCGCCTCGACAATGGTTCGGGCCTCCTTCTCGACAGTGGAGTGTCGATTTTCGGGGCCCTGGAGTGTGCAGGAAAAAAAAGCAATGGGTCTGTAGAGCTCGTCGAAAGAACCAAAGACTTGTTGATCCAAACCAAGGCTTTTATTAGCAAAAGACCGGAGCTCTTCACAGGTGGCCGACCAGTCCGGAATGATCCGACCTGGCTAGGGACACAACCCTTTAAGGCCCAAACAATAGGTGTGGCTTAGCTCTCAGCCAATCGCTGTAAGCACAGTCTAGATACAGTAACTATATACACTATGTACATTGGTGATAGATCTGTACTATCACAGGGTCTACCCGCCAGGCTAATTGTGGCAGCCAGAGCAAAGTCTGACGCATCGCTCTCCACCTGATGCGGCTGATGCGGCTGAAAGCTGCACAGGCCTCTGGTGTTAGGGGAAAGGAGGTGGATTTAATGAGGGGACGGGCCTTCACCGCACAGTTACGGACCCATTGGGCATAGTAAGAGAAAAAGCCCAGGCACCTTTTCAGGGCTTTAAGGCTGTGGGGGAGGGGGAGTTCCAAAAACGGATGCATGCGGTCAGGGTCGGGGCCAATGACTCCCTTCTCCACGACGCAGCCAAGAATGGGAAGGCGAGTGGTGCGAAACATGCATTTAGCCTTATTGTACGTGAGGTTAAGGAATTAGCAGCCTGGAGGAATTTTTGGCGTCATGGTCCTGCAGGTCATGGCCGCAGATGGTGACATTGTCCAGACACAGGAATGTGGCCTGCAGCACCTAATGCTCTACCATGCGGTCCATCTCCCGCTGGAAGACCGAGACCCCATTTGTGAACCCTCAGGAAATGATAGAGGCGGCCATCTACCTCGAAACCAGTATATTGGTGGTCCTCCGAGCAGATGGCGTGCCGACTTTAGGTTGATGGTGAAGAATACCCGATATTGCGCGATTTGGTTCACCATGTTGGATATACGGGGGAGGGAAGGGTACACGTCCAGCTGTGCATCTATTAATCGTCTGACTGTAGTCCATAACCATTTTGCTTTACTCCCCATTCCTCACCACCACCACTTGTGCTCTCCAAAGGGCTGCTCCCCCCTCGTTGAGTAGCCACTGCACCTCCACCCTAATAAAGGCCCTGTCCCCTGCACTGTACCATCTACTTTTGGTGACGACAGGTTTACATTCGGGGGTGAGGTTGATGGGGAGGGGTAATCGTGAGGGTGGAGAGTCCGCAGGTCGTGCGCACTGGGTGGTCAGGTTGTTGGCTGGAGGCAGTGAGGTGGGGTGGGGGGATTTGCTGAGAGATAGTTGTCGGTAGAGTGCAGTGAGCAGTTTAAAAACTGCTGGTTACAGACAGTGAGGGGGAATGGGGCCCATCATACTCCATCTTTTATTGAACTTCATGTTGAACATCTAGTCCCAGCAGCACAAAGGTGCAACATCACTAGGAGTTTGTAGTCTGTGCCCTGTGCAGTCACGTTCACTGTGCAGTGGCCGTGGACATCAGCCACATGGGACTTTGAGACCAAGGAGACCTTCTGCCTTACTGGCCTTACCATGAGGGAGTAGTGCTGCACCACGTCAGGGTGGTTGAAGCTCTCTGCGCTCCCACTATCGACCAGGCAACTCATCACATGGCCATTTACCTGAATGTCCATCATTGACCTGGCAAGTTGATGAGGACTGCCCTGGTCCAGCGTGATGGAGGCCAGTGTCGGGTCGCTGCTCGGTAACGGTGGTTTGGATCTGTGCACCTTTTCATAGTTGCCCTTTCTTCCAGTAGCTGGAGCAAGCCCCATCTTTCAGCGTTTCCTCCAGTGCTTGCCCAGACCACAGAAGTAGCACCGGGTTCTCACAGTGTACAGGTGGCATGTTTGAGTCACTGACAGGACATGGCAAGGGTGGTGTTTGGCACTCACAGAGTACAGCTAGCAAGGTCAGATCATTGGCGGGACGTGGCGGCACACCCCAAGTTGGCAGCACCTAGGACAGCCACGAGGCGGCCACATTGTCGGCCAAGTAGGCCTCCATATTCTAAAGAGCCACCTTCCGTATTCCTGCCAATTTGACCACCCTCTGCAACTTGATCTCACCTTGTTCCATGGACTTCGTTGGACCTGATGCCCGCGACATCTCTAATCAGGTCCTCCGTGTTCCTTGCGAACCCTCAGACCGGCATTCACAGGCCCGGCCGAGTGTTCTCAGGGCCTGGAGGTACTCGACGCTCGACTCCCCGGGTCGCTGATTTCGGGTCACCAGGCGATATCTTGCATAAACCTCATTTCCCTTCCTCAGGTACTAGCCTTTCGAGATGTCCATCTTCTCCAGATAGCGGCATCCCTGATCACCTACCCGGGATCAGTTTTTAAACTGCTCACTGCACTCTACTGGCAACTATCCCTCAGTACACCCCCCCCCCCCACCCCATTGCCTCCAGCCAACAACCTGACCACCCAGTGTGCACAACCTGCGGACTCTCCACCCTCATGATCACCCCTCCCCATCAACCTCACCCCCGACTGTAAACCTGTCGTCATCAAAAATACCTGTAGCTTGTCATTCTCTGACTGAACGATGGCCGATGATGCCTGCAGGAGCACTTCGGAGCAGCGCATCCAGAGTTTGAAGTTGGTAGAGGCCTCGGGCAACTAAGGATCGAATTCCAGCTTCTCCGATATCTTATTCACATCCATTCTGAACTGAACTGCAGAACAAACACCTTATTTCAGGGGTGGAGACACAGGTATAGTCGGCCAAGGTGCGTCCCCAAGAGATAAATTTACAGACAGCGGTTTACCACAGTTTGGTTCCAAGGCCATCCTGTCAAACGCTGAGGGTGGATAGGAATAGGCCTCTCTGCAGCATTGGACATGGACGATCATTCACGTTGAGGAGATCAAACAGACAGCTCCCAGCCAGTCCCTGAATGAGGTCAATCTATCTCGGCAGAAATTATCTTGTATGCTTCAACTGTATTACTGAAGATTGCATTGCTGGGAACGCAATTAAATTAAGGATGCCACAAAGAGAGTCTTCAAGCTCCATTCAGTGAAACAGATTGATGCTATTACTGTGGTCAAGTTGCTGCACTCTGCCTGGGTATAGACACGTGATCGAGCACCCTGCCATTGTGGGGGGGGGGGGGGGGGGGGGGGAACTGAGGGCTGGAAACCTCTCCCTAGGCTAAGTCTCATTGTGGGGTGATGGAGAGGCCCATCCTTGGCTGGGAGCCGACTGTTTGATCTCCTCAACGTGTATGATCGCCCATGTCCAATGCTGCAGAGAGGCCTATTCCTATCTACCCTCAGCGTTTGACAGGACGGCCTTGGAACCAAACTGTGGTAAACCGCTGTCTGTATATTTATCTCTTGGGGACGCCCCTTGGCCGACTATACCTGTGTCTCCGCCCCTGAAGTCGTCCATCCTTATCCATGTGGTGGGGGTGGGGGGAGGATCCCAGTGGATGCTTGAAACTGCTGCCAGACCCTACATAATACAGTAAAAACACAAAATGCTGGAGAGCAGGTCCTTTATGCAGCAAACGTAAAGATACAGAATCGACGTTTCAGGCTTCATCCAGATATGAGAAAATGCCGGCAGTGTCCAAACAAAAGAGAATAGGAAAGGGGGGTGGCAAAGGCAGGAGATGAGAAGTGGAGAAAGGAGGGAGGGGACAGCAGCGATGAGAGGGAGGGGGGGTGTCTGGGTGGATGGAAGAACTGGAAAGATAGGAAAGGTGGGCACACCCACACACTCTTGGACACTCCCTTACACACACACACACACACACACACACACACACACACACACACACACACACACACACACACACACACACACACACACACACACACACACACAGCGTCCATTGCATAAGGCCCAGTTTCACAGAACGTGAAAGTTAAGCAGCGTATGATAAAGTTTAATTTATAAATTAGAAACAATAACAGATTAATAGCATAAACTAATAATAAAATAGAACAATTATAACCATATATTAAAAAAAAGGTCACTTCAATGCAAGTGCTGCAATACCGCGACTGTCGATCTGATAACCGAGACACCTACTATGTGACTTAATGGGCGAATAGCGTATACAGCGTGGATACGCTAGAGAAAGGGATGATTCACCTCTCGGGTTGGACGACTCAAGGTTTCACCACGCTACTCAGAACAACGCTCAAATTTAAATCTGATGAATTGTTCCTTTCTGCAATTTTCCATTTAAAATTTTCAGAGCAAGGTTGACTGTGGGTAACTGAAACGGCAGGAAGCGAAACCGTGGATAAGGAGGGAACCACTGTATTTGGAACTTAACCCCTAATCCACTCATGACATTGGATTAAATATTGAGAATTCCTGTTTCGGCAGAAAATGGAAATAAATTACAATAGACACTGGAAATCGGAAGATAAAATTCAGAAGAATGAGAGGGGATCTTATAGAAATGTATACAATTATGAAAGGTATAACATAGAAGTAGGTAGGTTGTTCCCATTGGTGGGGGAGACCAGAACTAGGGGACAGGGTAGTAGATTTAGGACAGAGATGAGGAGGAACTGCTTTCCCCAGAGGGTAGTGAATCCATGGAATTCTCTGCCCATTGAAGCAGTGGAGGCGACCTCAGTGAATATGTTTAAGACCAGGTTGGATCGATCTTTACATAGTTGGGGAATTAAGGGATATGGGGAAACGGCAAGCAGGTGGAGATGAGCTGATCAGTCGTGATCTCATTAAATGGTAGAGCAGGCTTGATGGGCCAGATGGCCGACTCCTGCTCCTATACCTTACATTCTTGTGTTCTAAAATGCTGGAAATTGTCAGGAGGTCAAGAAACCTCTATAGAACATTAGAGGTCAGTTCAAGCCCTTTGGCCCATTATGTTGTGCTAACCTAATCAACCAAAATTTAATCTTTCCCTACCTCAGACTCATAACCCACTATTTTTCCTACATTCATGTGCCAAGCTAAGAGTCTTTTGAAGGTCCCTATTGTACCAGTCTCCACCACCACTTCTGGCAGCACATTGTAGACACCCACCATGCTCTGGTGAAAACAGAACTTACCTCTGTCATCTCCCCCAAACTTTCCTCCATTCACCTTAAATAGATGCCCCCTGATATTTCCTTTTGTCGGCCCACAAAAATGGTTTCGGGGTAACAGAGGAATCATCTTGCCCAGAATACGGCTGGAATCTAGGGGCTCGATAGTAGGAACTCTCACATTAATTGAAAAAGTACTTGGATCCCAAGGCATAGAAGGTCAAAGTATGGGTAAGTGAGATTAATAGGAAGAGCAGAATAGGCTGCTTCTCTGCTGGGCAACTCTCTGAATGAAACCAAACATCTTTTCAAAATGTGACTGATCAAAAGGCTCAGACTGTGTAACACCCACACCCACACCCACACCTTCCGGAACCCTATCGTACACCCACCCACACACCAGGGCCCTGTGTTACATCAACACAGCAGTTGTCAGGTGAAGCACAACAAGCTACATCACCTGCAACGGTCGCAGCCAATTCCACAAGATGGCAAAGGAACTTACTGCCACCAGTGCAATATTGATCAGAACTATTTAAAAATAGTTGCATAAATAAACTAGTGTACAAGTTCAGTTGCACTGGAAAGAAAGTGATAAAGCAGATTAAATTTTTCTTTATCTTGAGAAGGAAGGATGTTATATCGTCGGGATAATGTGGACTATTTTGTAACTGTGTAAGGATAGACCCTTCTCACTGTAGAAACTGTAGTGCACCACCGTGGGGAATATGTATATGTATACGAGAGTGTGTGAACAGTTTCCTGAGATGGTGGAAGGCATCAGTATGTAAAGTCTCTTCTGTTATTTGAACCTTACATCTCGAAGTTATTTAAGAAGCCTACCAAGTAACACGGAGTCATAACACACTCCTGGGCCCTGTGTAACATCCACACTCTCTAGGACCCTCCCTCACACCCACACACACCAGGGCCCTCCCTCACACCCACACGCTCCAGGTCCATCCCCCACACTCCCCCAGGACACACCTGCTAACCCACACACACCAGGACTCTCTTGCACACTCACAGACTCCAGAACCTTCCCACTCACCCACACACTCCAGGACACTCCCTTACACCGACACACACCAGGTCCATTCCCCCCCACACACACACATAGACACAGACACAGACACAGACACACACACACACACACACAAATACACATACACACACACACACACACACACACACAGACACTGCTGAACAGTCACATACTGTACATAAATAAAGATATCATTTTTAAAAAAAATATATATAAATATAAATATTTTAGGATGATTTACTCAGTTACTGTTCATCAATCTCACAGCCTGTGGGAAGAAACCATTTTTTGGTGTGCATGTAAAGGACGACCTCTCTTGAACCCACGACACCTTCTCATTAGCCAGGAAGGTGCAGCAGTGCCTAAACTCACTAAAGGAGGTTGAGGAGGGCAAGTTACAGCCCCCTCACCCATCATGAGAACTTTTTACAGGACCACAATTGAGAGTGTCCTGTCCGGCTGCAGCACCGTGTGGGACGGTAGCTGCAAAGCATCGGACCAGAAGTCAAACCAAAGGATCGTCAGAAGATCAGTGGGGTCTTCCTTTCTTCTATTGTCAACATTCGCCAGGTTGCTTAAATAGGGCTCCTAGAATTATAGAGGACCCTTTCCATCCAGCCAATGGGATTTTTGACCCACGACTCCCAAGATACAGGAGCATCAAAATCAGGACGGCCAAGCTGGGGAATAGCTTCTCTCTCAAACCAAATCCTGTTATGTGGAGCAACATTGCAGGATCTGTGCAGGCATCTGTTACAGAGACTCTGCCAACACAATGCATCGGTTGGGGTGCATGGGGGAGGAGTGCAGACAATTTCAAGGATGTGATGCTTCTTTGGCTGTCTGCTTGAACTGGCAGCAAGAGGAGCAGAGGTGACCCACACGCGCATCCAACAAAGCAGAGTGCTGATGGCATAAATATTTGTCTTGCTAAAATGGGTCCCTGCTTGAAGCAATAACCTGTCTCCTTGCAAAATCTCCTGACTTAAAAAAGTCTCCTGACTTCAGCTGACTTGAAAAAAACGTGTTGTGTGTTTCAGAGTCAATTGATTGGTTTTGCATGAATTTGCACTTGCTTCCCGGCGCTAATGTGTTTTGTTTCAGCTGCTTCATGGGGTGCAGGGGAGGAGGATGGCAATTGGCACCTCTCCCTCATTCTGATGACAATACAAACAAGCAAAGCAACATGATTCTTTTTCATTCATTCAAGTTCATGATCAGCTGATGGTGTACATACATGCAGACAAAACAGCGTTCCTCCGGACCACGGGCGCACACTCAAGCGCACACTCTGGGCAGCGTGGTGAGCACAACGCTGGCCCAGTGCCAGCAACCCGGCTTTGAATCCGGTGATGTCCGTAAGGGATTTGGACGCTCTCCCTGTATCTGTGGGTTTGCTCCCACCCTTCAAAGCATCCCAGGGGTTGTAGGTTAATTGGGGTATTTGGGCAGCCAGAAGGGCCTGTTACCCAGCCTTATGTCTAAATATAAAATTACACAAAACATGCACAGCATATAATCATCACGTGTGTACATAAACATACACCGTAAATATTCGTGTATAATGCATTTCGTGCATAAGGCGACCCCCCCATTTTTGAAGGGAAAAAGAGAGAAAAACTTACCCCCCGTGTATAATACGACACCCCTCCCCGCGCCCGCCTGAGTCGCGCTGCCGTCTCTCCCCCCTTGCCCGCCCGATTTGCGCTGGCGTCTCTCTCCCCCTAACCAATTCACGCTGCCATCTCCCCCCCCGCCAGATTTGCGCTGCCGTCTCCCCCTCCCCCGCCCAACCGAGTCACGCTGCCGTCTCCCCCCGCCAGATTTGCGCTGCCTTCTCCCCCTCCCCCGCCCAACCGAGTCACGCTGCCATCTCCCCCCGCCAGATTTGCGCTGCCGTCTCCCCCTCCCCCGCCCAACCGAGTCACGCTGCCATCTCCCCCCGCCAGATTTGCGCTGCCGTCTCCCCCTCCCCCGCCCAACCGAGTCACGCTGCCATCTCCCCCCCCTGCCAGATTTGCGCTGCCGTCTCCCCCTCCCCCGCCCAACCGAGTCACGCTGCCATCTCCCCCCCCGCCAGATTTGCGCTGCCGTCTCCCCCTCCCCGCCCAACCGAGTCACGCTGCCATCTCCCCCCCCGCCAGATTTGCGCTGCCGTCTCCCCCTCCCCGCCCAACCGAGTCACGCTGCCATCTCCCCCCCCGCCAGATTTGCGCTGCCGTCTCCCCCTCCCCGCCCAACTGAGTCACGCTGCCATCTCCCCCACCCGCCAGATTTGCGCTGCCGTCTCCCCCTCCCCCGCCCAACCAAGTCACGCTGCCATCTCCCCCCCCGCCAGATTTGCGCTGCCGTCTCCCCCTCCCCGCCCAACCGAGTCACGCTGCCATCTCCCCCCCCCCGCCAGATTTGCGCTGCCGTCTCCCCCTCCCCGCCCAACCGAGTCACGCTGCCATCTCCCCCCCCGCCAGATTTGCGCTGCCGTCTCCCCCTCCCCGCCCAACCGAGTCACGCTGCCATCTCCCCCCGCCAGGTTTGCGCTGCCGTCTCCCCCTCCCCGCCCAACCGAGTCACGCTGCCATCTCACCCCGCCAGATTTGTGCTGCCGTCTCCCCCTCCCCGCCCAACCGAGTCACGCTGCCATCACCCCCCCGCCAGATTTGCGCTGCCTTCTCCCCCTCCCTGCCCAACCTAGTCACGCTGCCGTCAATGTAGGCGCCTGCTGATAATCTTATTGTTAAACCTAGCAGAAAAAATTGTTAAAGTAATAACCTTGTGTATAACGTGACCGCCCCCCCGCCCCCCCCCCCAATTTGAGCTAAAATTTCAGTACAAAATTTTTTGCATTATACACAAATATTTACAGTAATTCAAAATAAAAATATCTAAATATTTTGGGATGATTTTCTCGGATACACGATACTACTCATCCATCTCACAGCCTGTGGAAGAAGCTATTCCCCAGCCTGGCCGTCCTGATTTTGATCTACCTGAGGGGATCCTGTGGGCTGGAAGGAAAGGGTCCTCAATAATTCTTTGAACCCTATTTAAGCAACACTCCTGGTAAATATTGTCATTAGAGGAAAGGGAGACCCCACTGATCTTCTCAGCCATTTTGATGATCCACCATTTTGACTTCTGGCCCAATGCTTTGCAGCTACCGTCCCACACAATGATGCAACCGGACAGGACGCTCCCGGTTTTAAAGATGTGGGCCGTGGAGTTTGTACCTTCTCCCCTGTGACCGCCCAAGCTTTTTCTCCATCGTGCCCTGGGTTCCTCCGACACCCTGAAGATGCTGAGGTCGAAGGGTTGGCTTCTGATGTGGGAATAAGTGGTACAATTTGAAGGGGAGTTTGATGGAGAAATCGGGTGAGAGTGGGTGAGTGTAAAAATGGGGACTTGATCAATAACAATGACTTCAGAGTCAGTGCGAGCATTGATGGGCATTAGCGTAACTGATTTTTCGGCGGCGTCGGATCAGGGGCGGGGGGATGGTGGCGGCGGCAGCGACAGACCCGGTGGGGTGGGTGAGGGGGGACACAATAACTCATTTGGGAGTCCATGGGCTGCAAATGGCACCCCTATGACGCCGACCCTGAATGACCCTGTTTCGAGTTGTATCTTTTTATGACTCTGTGAGTTTACAACAGATTGATTTCTGCTTATGGAATCCCTGAAGCAGCATTAGCCCTGATTAAATATAAAGGTTACTGTACCATGTCTTGTCAATGGCAGATACTGCATGGGTTGTCTCCACACTGTTGGATGGTATGGTTAGAGAAATGTTATTACAGTGCCTGTGACCTGCGTGGGATTTCTCTGGGGGCTCCGGTTTCCTCCCACCCTTCAAAACAACTTGTGGGGTTTGCTATGTGAATTGGGTGGAGGGCTTTCATGGGCTGGAATCATCTTCTGCCGTACTGTATCCGTTTAAAATGAAAATGAAAGGAAACAGCTCCCTCTCTATTATCCTTCCAAATACTCACAGGGTGATGTACAGAGTAAGTTTTGAGGCGAGGAATCCATGGGGGGGGGTGGGGTGGGGGGGCTGCGGACTTCTGGAGACCAGCTCGAAACTAGCTGAAGGGGTACCAGGTATGGGAACCGGGATGTGAGGGGGTGTCAGAGGCCGCTGAGGGGGGGTCCCTGACCATGTCGGAGCTTTGCATCTGGAGCTCGGGTAGCCAATGGATTGGTCTGGACTCTAGGTGGCTGCAAAGGCCTCGGAAATGCTGGCAGCGAATCTACGGACACTTGGTGACACTGGTGGGGGGAGGGGGTCCTCTTTCTCTGACTGTTAGATGCGCTTCAGGCAATTCCTGCTGATGGTGAATCTGTTCGCCTTACAGCAGGCAAAAGCAATTTCATGTAATATGACACTGCTTTATTACAATGACAATAAATTGAATCTTGAAAATCTCATCCCCACATTGTCTTGTTAAGCTCTCCCAGTACAGCATGGGTGAAATCCCCTCTACACTCCCATATTAACCACTCTCAGAATACAGGACAGATCAGATAATGAGTAAACACCTCCCACACTGTCCTGTTAACCAGTGATTCTCAACCTTGTTCTTTCCACTCACATCCCACTTTAAGTAATCCCTGGGCTATCGGTGCTCTGTGATTAGTAAGGGATTGCTTAAGATGGGATGTGTGTGGGGAAGGTTGAGAATCATTGCTCTTGACTCGATTGTTACTGAAATATTTTGCTTGAGAAAAATTGTCCTTGGCCCATTTCCTTTGGAGTTCTGAAACCGTGCACATAACGAGTCAATTAGGAAACAATTAAAACAGGGGTCTTCAAACTTTTTCTTTACACTCACATCCCACCTTAAGCAATCCCTTACTAATCACAGAGCACCGATGGCATAGGGATTACTTAAAGTGGGATGTGAGTGGAAAGAAAAAGGTTGAGATCCACTGTGTTAAAACATTCCCAGCATGGGCCCCTTTTGTCTCTAGAGAATGATATGGTATCCTCGAGTATGATGGGGGATTTCTGGACCCAGGGGCTTGAGTATATTATGGATGGAGATGAATGTGTTATAATTTGAACTTGTAAATGGTGTGTAAATGGTGAAGCTGCATTTGGAGAACTGCATGGAGTTCTGGTCTCCTTACTCAAGGAAGGATGTATTGGCTTTGGAAGTGGTGCAGAGGAGGTTCACCAGGTTGATTCCAGAGATGACGGGGTTGGCCTATGAGAAGAGATTGAGTTGTCTGGGACTGGACTCACTGGAATTTGGAAGAATGAGAAGGGATCTGAAAGAAAAGTATAAAATTATGAAAGGCATAGATAAGATAGAGATAGGTAAGTTATTTCCATAAGTAGGGGACATAACCTCAAGATACAGGATAGTAGATTTAGGGTGGGGATGAGGAGGAACTGCTTTACCCAGAAGATGGTGAATCTGTGGAACTCACTCCCCTTTGAAGCAGTAGAGTTGACCTCAGTGAATATATTTAAGACAAGTTTGGGTAGATTTTTACATAGTCAGGGAATTAAGGGATATAGGGAAAAGATAGTGGAGATGAGCCAATCATCAGATCAGCCAGCCATGATCTTATTGAATGGCGGAGCAGGCTCGACGGGCCAGATGACTGACTCTCTGCTCCTATTTCTTATGCTCGTGCAAAATAGGAGCAGAAATAGGCTATTCAGCCCATTGAATCTGCCCCACGATGAACTGACCTATTTTTCCACTCATCCCCAATTCCCACCCTTCTCCTCAAAATCTTTCCCATCCTGGCTAAGCAGCTAAGCAAGAATCTATCAATCTCTGCCATTTATCAATGACTTGGCCTCCACAACTGCCTGTGGCAAAAAAAAAATTCCACTGATTCACCACCCTCTGGCTAAAGATTGTATAATGCAGTAGATTTCTGATTATCCGAAATGCTTGGGATCGGATCTATCTCGATTAAGCGGATTTTTTGGATACTCGGGAATTTTCTCTAAGCAGACCAGTAGCATCAGGAGTCACTGATCCCCATCTCCCCACTGTCCGGGAGCTCGAAGTCTCCGCTCCTGCCTGGCAGCCCGAGGTTTCACCTCACCTGTAAGTGGTGGGAGAGTACACAGGGATTGCCCTCCAGCAGAATTTCGCCAACCCCGCTGGAAAGGTATTTGACAGAGGGAGCGGCTCGGGCGAGCAGGAAGAGCGCGATTCAGGAAGTTGAGCAGCGAGAAGCACGGCTTGGGCAGGTGAGGGGGAAGAGAGCACGATATTCATTTCATGTCCTGTGAATGTCATAGTGCAATTTATCACAAAGCTGTAGTATCTCATGGGGGAAAAAAAAATGAAAATTTATAAATAAATAATCAGAGCTCACCTTTCCTTAAATGTGTAACCTGAGGACAAAGATTTCCTTTGTAAAACTGATTCCCTATAGTCCCACTTGAGCACTGCAGTAAAACAAGATTTTTAATTTCTTTTTTCAAATTGTGACATCATGTCTCACCCAAAAAACTTTTGGATATTTGGAATTCCGGTTCATAGCTTTTCGGTTCGTCGGACATATTTTCTTTGGCTTGGCTTCGCGGACGAAGATTTATGGAGGGGTAATGTCCACGTCTGCTGCAGGCTCGTTGGTTACTGACAAGTCCGATGCGGAACAGGCAGGCACGGTTGCAGCAGTTGTAAGGGAAAATTGGTGGGTTGGGGTTGGGTGTTTCCTCCTTTGTCTTTTGTCAGTGAGGTGGGCTCTGCGGTCTTCTTCAAAGGAGGTTGCAGCCCGCCGAACTGTGAGGCGCCAAGATGCACGGTTGGTGGTCAATGTGGCAGGCACCAAGAGATTTCTTTAAGCATGTACCTCTTCTTTGGTGCACCTCTGTCTCGGTGGCCAGTGGAGAGCTCGCCATAGAACACAATCTTGGGAAGGCGATGGTCCTCCATTTTGGAGATGTGACCCACCCAGCGCAGTTGGGTCTTCAGCAGCGTGGATTCAATGCTTGCGGACTCTGCCAGCTCGAGTACTTTGATGTTGGTGATGAAGTCATTCCAATGAATGTTGAGGATGGAGCGGAGACAGCGCTGATGGAAGCGTTCTAGGAGCCATAGGTAATGCTGGTAGAGGACCCATGATTCAGAGCCGAACAGGAGTGTGGGTATGACAACGGCTCTGTACACGCTGATCTTTGTGTGTTTCTTCAGGTGGTTGTTTTTCCAGACTCCTTTGTGTAGTCTTCCAAAGTCGCTATTTGCCTTAGCGAGTCTGTTGTCTATCTCTTTGTCGATCCTTGCATCAGATGAAATGGTGCAGCCGAGGTAGGTAAACTGGTTGACCGTTTTGAGTTCAGTGTGCCCGATGGAGATGTGGGGGGGCTGGTGGTCATGGTGGGGAGTTGGCTGATGGAGGACCTCAGTTTTCTTCAGGCTGACTTCCAGGCCAAACATTTTGGCAGTTTCCGCAAAACAGGACGTCATGCACTGGAGAGCTGGCTCTGAATGGGCAACTAAAGCGGCATCGTCTGCAAAGAGTAGTTCATGGACAAGTTGCTCTTGTGTCTTGGTGTGAGCTTGCAGGCACCTCAGATTGAAGAGACTGCCATCACACAAACTGCATTTGTGTGATTTCTTGCAATCTCTGAAAATAACATCATTTTTAAAGGCAAAAACAAAAAGTACAACATTTATTTTCACATAATATTACATAATAACCTTTGCCTGCAGTAAGTAAGGCAGACAAAGATGCCGTTAGTATTGCCTGGCGCCTCTTACAGTAGGAGAGAAGGAGAAGAGAGTCCCTTCAGAGTCACTCAGATTTGCCTCCAGCGTTCCCGAAGTCTCTGCAGCCGCATAGACACCTGTGTGATCCATCGGCGACCCGAGCTCCACTTTCATACCTCCGATAAGATCGGGAAGCATTCAGGTCCCCTCAGGAGCCTCTCTCGCTCTCAGTGCTCTCCTGAATCCTGGCTCCCTCGAGCCAGTTTCCAGCAGCTCGCAACCCGAGTGGGTCTTTCAGTCGGCACCGTCCTGTAGGGTCTTCTCATCTCTTTCTCCTTATTGCAAGCTCTTGTGTTTAGTAAGTGTCACTTTAAGGGTTAACACAGGCTGCAAACCTTTCACAGCTAAACTTTTCATAGAAAGGTAGCATTAAATATTGACTATAAACAGGGAAATGCTCTGGAAGAAGACAAGAGAACATTGGTGTTTAGCCAAGGAAAAACAGATGGGACACAGAGTCATGTGATTATTAGTTATGTGTCTGAGGCACCAAAAGAAACAGTTTTTCAGTATTGATCAACAAGTCATCTGAAAACACAAAGGTGGGGTGACTTTGTATGAAATGAACATTTTTTCTGGTTCTCCTTGTCAGGCGAAGTATTGACCTACCATGACCATTGTAATGGTAATTTTGATTAAACCATATCTGGGTAAAGGAAACAGGAGGATTCCTACATTTAGATCGTGACCATTCTGATGTTCATTTCATTTGACCCATGCTTTGGTTTTGGAAGCATTGCGGAAGTCACACATTTTGTTTCCCCTATGCGAGGAAAAGGAGAGTTGTGATAATCATTCGTATGAAAGGACATTTCTCTGGAAGCAACTCAGCAAGGATTCATGAGTTTCGGTATTCCGATCACACAGTCTCTCTCTCCTTTGTGATTACTTCTGTACAACAGTTTAAAAGTCTGAGTTTCACACAGGATTTCTAAGACTGAACTTTGAATTAACTTTCCAGAATTGTGTGGAAGCTGTAATAGTTTGGGTATTACACACACACACACACACACACACACACACACACACACACACACACACACACACACACTCACACACACAGAGTGTGAAGCCCCCTCCACACTCTTAGAGTATAGGACAGGTTAGATACTGAGTAAAGCTCTCCTCCATATTGTCTCATCAAACACTCCAACGATTGGAACAGGATGGTCAGTATAGGTCAGTTGGAGAATGGAAAACCTTTTACTGATTCAAAAAGTGAGTCAGAAAACTCCTCTGGACCTCAGTGTGATTTTCCACAGCCTCGATCCTGCTGAGTTCCATCATCTGCTTTGAGAATCTATTACAGATCATCCATCAGCCACGGCTGGGATTGAACATCTCTGGTATTCTGGGAAGAACCTCTCATAATTTGCCACAGAGAAAGAATATCAACCATCAAGCTCTTTTACCTTTAATTCTTCAATTCCTATTCATTGCAGATGTCAATAAATGGTGTTACATTTGAAGTTGTAATGGTTTACATGAAATATTCATTCAGATGTTTGCTAGGGCAATATCAAACAGGCCATGAAACTCCATTGAAATGCTCATCATATTCTGGAGTTTGGAGGTATTGGGGAGGTCAGCATTGTCAAACACTGTTCCTTGAGTAAGGCGTTTATTCCCCACCTGCCCCCCCCCCCCACACACACAAGTGGACCTTGCCTGCTGAAGATCCAAGGGGTTTCTTCTACCCAACCGAGATTTTCCCCTGATTCAGCATCTGTAAATAAAATGAATTCAGTAAAACCCCTACAGGGATTGGTAAATGCCAGATAAGGAGTTTTCCAGTTGCTTGAGACTCACAATGCCTAACTAATACACCTGCATTAAGAATAAATAATTTAAAAGGTAATACTATCCTGTACTTACACTGAACAAGCTTCATTTGCATGAATACATAAACCTTAAAGTATTTTATTTTCAGTCACATTCTTTGAAAACATTTAACTGAAGCTGCATCTGCATTTTCCTCCCCCTCCGTGGAGCTACCCGAAAGAAGAACAATAGCATTATAGATAATTAAAACCCCTCCCCCAAGTTTACAGATAAAACCTCTGACTGGGAAGACTCTTACTAAGCAGGGATAAGGATCCACTTTAAGAGGGTCGCTTTATCAGTTCAATGTATTTATTTATTTGGGTTTTTTTTGCCAATTGCTTGAATTCTAGATAACAGGGGTTTTGCTGCATTGGATTGTAAGATGACTGGAGTCTTCCTTTCTTCAATTGACGACATTCACTGGGAGCGTTGTTTATTGAGGACCCTTTCCATCCAGTACACAGGATCTTTGATCCACAACCACCAGGAAGGAGGTATAGAAGCACGGAAATCAGGACTACCAGGCTGCGGAGTAACTTTGTCTTGATGGCTGTGAGATTGATGTATCCTGTAACTGAATAAATCATCCCAAAATATTTATTTTAAAATGTATCTATGAATTTTTGTGATTATTCTGTGGTGAGTTTGCACTGTGATCCACAGAAATGCTGTATATTTATGGCCAGAAAATAATAACCGGGGGCGACACGGTTGGTGTAGCAGTTTTTGAAATGCTGTTACAGCGCTAGGGGCCGGGGGTATGAATCCAGCGCTCTCTGTAAGGAGTTTGCACATTCTCCCCGTGTCTGCGTGGGTTTCCTCCGGGCGCTCCAGTGTCCTCCCACCTTTCAAAACAGACCTGGGTGGAGGGGGGTGTTGGAGGTCAATTGGGTGGCACCAGGCCTGCTTCTGAGATGTGTTTTAAATTTAAACATGGAAGTTATGGGATTTTGCTCTGCATAGATGAACTACTGCCTTCTCACTGGGAAGCTTTATTGCTTGTTCAGCACTTTCTGTCGAGCAGGTGCTATGTAAATGCAAACATATATTTCCAGTCACCATGCACATATTTCATTACCAAATCCAATTGAAATGGCAAATCACATCTTTAATCTAAGCAGGCGTTCCCTAGTGTGCATCACTTGCCGTGAAATAAATAGGGCACCAGGGATCTGGAAAGGCTGTTATATTGTTTGGTCATTACCTGCCTGCTCTTAAAACCACATCAAAAAATAATGAGGCGACTCTGACGTATTCCTGGCTGTGGTCGTTTACTGATTATGAGGGAATATTTCTAAATTAAACTCTCAAATAATAACACCAGCGTGTGGAACTTGGTTAAATTCTGGATAACAGGTTTCACTGCATTGCAAGGTGACTGGAGTCTCCCATTCCTCTATTGATGACATTTAAATAGTAAAACATTACAGCACTGTACAGGCCCATCAGCCCTCTACGTTGTGCCGAACCGTATAAACCCTCCCTACCCTATAACCCTCTCCTTTCGTCCATGTGCCTATCTTTTAAAGGCCTCTAATGTTTCAGCCTCGACCACTACTCCTGGCGAGGCATTCCAAGCCTCAACAACTCTCTGTGTAAAAACCCTTCCCCCTGATGTCTTCCTATGTGCTCCCCTCCATTAATGTGTCCTCTAGTGGTTGTTACTCCCACCCTAGGAAACAGGTCTTGGTTGTCCAACCTATCTATGGCTCACAATTTTGTAACCCTCGATCAAGTCCCCTCTCATCCTTTAATGCTCCAAGAGAAAAGTCCCAGCTTCACCAACTTTGCCCCTCCAATCCAGGCATCCTGGGAAATCTCCTCTGCACCCTTTCCATAGTGTCCACACACATCCTTCCTGTAATGAGGCCACCAGAACTGGACACAATACTTCAAATGTGGTCTCACCAGAGACCTACAAAGCTGTAACGTGACTTCTCTACTCTTATACACAATCCCCCCTACTAATGAAGGCCAGAATCCCATAGGGTTTTTAAACTATCCTATCAACCTGAGCAACAACTGGGAGTTTTGTTTAAATAGAGCTCAAAGAATTGCTGAGGACTCTTTCCATCCAGCCCACAAGATCTATGGCCATCAGGAAGGAGGTACAGGAGCATGAAAATCAGGCTGGGGAATATCTATGGGATTGATGAATGGTATCCTCAAGATATCCCAAAATATCTATATGTATTTGTTATTTGAAGGAAGATCTTCAAACAAGATCTCATATTTTAACAAGCAGGTTTTGCATTTGGATAGCACTTTTGATAACTTCATGCTATCACAGGAATCCAGCTGATTTGAGTACTTCTGAGGTGATGTCGCCGTGGTGGGGAACATGGTAGCATACTCCTTCAGTTTGTGGTTGTGGGGCGAGCCAGACAGTCCATTAGCGGTGCTGACTGGAGTGGTAAACGTTGGCCTTGGGACTGAAGTGCCAGTTAATGAAGAAATCGAAGGCTGTGTAGTTAACCAGGAATCATGGCTTTTATTAGTAGAAACTCAGTAATACAATAATGAATGATAATGGGCGCATACACAGTTATACCCAAGGGGAGTGTCTTTAGTGGTAAAGAAGCGAAAGACTTGATCGGAGGCATCTTAAAGGAAGGGAAAGTACCAGCAAGATGGAGACAGACTCAGGGCTCAGAGACATGAGAAAGAAAAAATGCAAGAGCGGCCAGATCTGTTGTAACGGCAGCACTGCCGCTGGCATGAACACAGAGGAGAGCAGGGAGCGGAGACACAGCGCTCCTCTGCAGGATCCAACCACCCGGTCCTAATGTTGACAGCTCTGTACAGTCTTTAAATGGCCTAAGGGAGCCGATGGTGCTTTCATTTAAAAATCCTGCAACCGCCGAGGCCTGTGCCCAAGATGGCGGTGCCGATACTGGCAGCAGCCCAAGGGGCTGCAGACTCCAGGGGAGCAGCAGAGGGTAGGAATGGGGAGAACGCACCCTCAGCCATTGAGGAAGGGGAAGGACAGCCTGACCAGACAGCTAGGGTAGGGGCTGGGGCTGGGGTTAGGGTTAACAGCGCGCCATCGAGGGTGAACGACTCACACAGTCTGCGGGCGGCTGGCGACTTGCAGTTGAAGGTCCCTCACAGGGCCTTGGGTGCTGAAGGTTCCCTTTTATTTGAAAATTTATTTTTCATTTGCATCAATACATACATATAAATTCTTCATCCTATAACAAGACAACATAATAAAAATGATATATAATATTTTCTTTTTATCCCCCTCCCCCAAGAGTAAAAGAAAAGAGAGAAAAAAGAAAAAGCACCTGAATTTATTTATCATTCACTATTACTAACATATTATTCTATCCTGTACTTATTAATTGGGAGGAGTGGATAATGTCGATGGACTCTTACTGATGAAATCCATATATGGTTTCTAAATCATATAAAAATTCTCAGGTTGATTCCTTCCTTAACTTTCTTAATCTTTAATCTTAATCTTTCCCAATGGAATACAGTCCGTATCCAACCTTATATAATTATTCAACTTCCATGTTATGGCTATACATTTCCGTGCCCCTAATGCTGCACTCAAAAATTGTCGTTGATATTTGTCAACGGGTGGTGAAGGCTGCCTGATCATATTAGAGGTTTGGACTTGGAACTTGGGATCCCAGGATAGAACAGAGGTCTATGCGGCTGCAGAGGCTGTGGGAGGGGCTGGAGGCGAATCCACGGATACTCAGTGCCTCTGAAGGGACTCTCTTTTACTTTTCTTTCTCTCGTACTGAAGGGGGTTGCCAGGTGATATTAATAGCATCTCTTTGTCTGCCTTATGGTAGATGAAAGACAATTCTGTGCGATTACTTTTTTTGTTTTATTACATGACAATAAAAGAAACTTGACTCTTGAAGATGAACCAGGAATAGCTGAGAGATCAATATTGGATGGTTGACATAGGCTGGCGATGTTGGTTGTGGACAAAGAGGAGAATGAGTGAAACCTTGGAGAGACTTGGTTTTAATTTTAAATTTAGACATACAGCACCGTAACAGGTCCTTTCGGCCCACAAGCCCGTGCCACCCATTTGAATTAACCTCCAACCCCTGTATGTTTTGAAGGGTGGGAGGAAACCAGAACAGCCGAAGGAAGCCCATGCCGACATGGGGAGAAGGTGCAAACTCCCTTCCGGACAGCACCGGATTCATACCTGGATCGCTGGCTCTGTAACAGCATCGCGCTAACAATGCCGCCGTGCTGCCCGTGTTTTCAGTAGAATGTCAAACGATACTCAGTTATTATATTATTAAACAATGTACATCAGATCCAGGTTGGACTCCGATACTAGTGGCCGCCTATATGCTACATGCTCACACAGTCTACAGACGGGGACTTCCACAAACACTCCAGGTTCTCTGTCTCACGGGGGATGCAGCTCTCTGCAAGTAATATACAGTTACTAACACACTCTTACAAGACAGGCACTTCAGCAGACACTCCCGACCCTTGTACCTCAAGGTTTGGCTCAGTGTTAAGTAATATACAGTTACTGATATACTCGACAGGGACTTAAACGCTGCACCAGAGGATCGGGGGGTGGGGGTGGGGGGGGGGGGTGCCATTCTCTGCCATCACTGATCTATCGCAGTACTGTGGCTCAGCTTAAGTGTCGTGCACACCTCACCCATGACTTCCGGCGATGTCCACTGTAGTGACCTGGCATGGAGAAAAGTCCGGAGCTTGGACCACAATGAAGAGAAAGAAATGTGTTATACATCACTGGTTTATACCGTTCTAATCTTGGCGTATAGCAATGATGACCCGAGGTGATTGAAATTAGCCAAAGCCATTAATAGGTGGCCGGAGTCCAACCTTAATTGATAGGTGAAGTGACTTCCGAATAAGTTTCAGACAGGGAGGAGGCCACATGGCCACCCTCATCAGACAACAGTCCCTGCAGATCACATGGATGGCAGGAAGGGAGAACGTAGAACATAGAACATTACAGCACTGTACAGGCCCTTTGACCCTCTATATTACTACCAAAGAAAGTACTAAACCCTCCTTTTCTCATAATCCTCTATTTTTCTTTCATCCAAGAGTCTTAAATAGCCCCAAACTTTCAGCCTCCACCACCATCCCTTTCACTCATTCTCCTCTTTGTCCACAACCAAGGCACCCACAACTCTCTGTGTAAAAAAAAACGTAGTCCTGATGTCTCCCCTAAACTTTCCTCCATTCACTTTGTACAGATGTCCTCTGGTGTTTGCTGTTCTTGCCCTGGGGGGAGAGGCACTGGCTGTTCACCTTAGCTTTGGCTCTCAGAGACTCCAGTGATCCTCTTTCTCCTCTTATGGTCCTGTGGATTGACCTCTGATCCATTTCTCTGCAGCAACTGTACCACAGTGTGATGCAGCCGGACATGACACTCACGATAGAGCTCCTAAAGAAGGCTAACATAATGGTGGCCGGTAACCTTACTCGTTTCAGTCTTCTGAAGAATTCCAGTCGCTGTCATCTCTTCCTGACAAGTGAGGAGATGCTATGTGCCCATGTATCAAGTGAACTCCAAGGAAACTCTTTGTGTAATGGAGGGTGGTCGTTTCTTGTCCTTCTGAAGTCCACGATCATCTCTTTCATCTTGTCCATGTTAACACTCAGATTGTTGCTCTTGCACCATAACACGAGATTTTCCTCCTCCTCTCTGTACTGCGACTCATCGTCATTGAGGCCAACGACTGTCGTGTCATCTGCAAATTTGATGACACTGTTGGGGCTAGATCTAGTGATACAGTCATGGGTCAGTGGCATGAACAGGAGGGCTGAACACACTCGTACCATGTAATGCAGTTTCATCCTTGTTTATAGAAGGACATGAATGTAAATAAGCAGTTTCAAGAAGATTTCTTGGACTAAAAATCTGGCGGGTTTCCTGCTAAGGAAACGTTGGCCAACCTGGGCTTGCATCCATGGAGTTTGGAGCACATCGTGAGAGGTACCTTGACTGAAACGTGCAAAGCCCCGAGGAGTTTGGGAGTGAAGGAGATATTTCTTGTGGCAGAGTCTGGAACTAGGGGTCATTGTTTAAAAGGACCTGGCCACACATAAGACAGGAATGAGGCCAAATAAGAAATGCTGGAGAGTCACAGGTTTTAAAATATTTAAAAAATAAAGGTCGATGGATTCTTTTTTTTAAACTTTATTTAAAGATTTTATCACAGGAATAAAAAGAAAAATTACATTTAAAGAAAAGATATAAAATAAAATAATATAATTACAAAACAACATTAATAACCCAACTTAATTCAACCTAACCCCCCCTACAAGAACTAAAAAATCTATATATAAAAAAACCCCACCCTTCCCCTCCCCCAAAATAAAGAGTGAAGAATTAGTAAAATTAATAATATTATGTATTAAAAAAACACACACAAAGAAAAATAAAAATATGACAAATAAAAATAATTTTAAAAAAGATTTATCAGATCTAAAATATCACATCTAAGAACATACTTAAATCAAACTTAATTGCATATACTTAACAAATGGAGTCCACTTCAACTTATAAAAAGACATCTTATCTTGAATTGAAAAAGATATCCTTTCCATAATTAAACAAGACTTCATCTCTAAATACCACCTATCCAAAGTTAGTATATTTCTATCTTTCCAAGTAGACGCTATACATTTCTTGGCCACTGCTAAAGCTAAATAGATAAAAGAAATCTGATAATCATTTAATCCTAAATCAATTAATGATTGCATATTCCCTAATAAAAATATATCAGGATCTAATACAACACAAATATTATATAATCTATTAAATATAGATTGAATACCTTTCCAAAACTGTTGCAATCGGTCACAGGACCAGATAGTATGTAAAAAAGTATTAGCTGTCTGGTTACAACGAAAACAACAGTCTGACTTACTAAGATCGAATTTTTTTAATTTTTCTGGTGTTAAATATAATTTATGTATAAAATTATAATTAATCATCGCTAATCTAGCATTAATCAATTTCCGAATACTGTTTTGACAAATTTCCATCCAAGCTTCTTCAGCTATTGTAGAACCTAAATATTTTTCCCATTTCAACTTATCTTTATCTCAATCTTTCTTACTTTCATTTTCTTGTAAAATACAATACAAATCAGATATATACCCCTTTTCTGGTGTTGAAAGTACATATTTCTCAAAACTAGTTTCAAGCAATAAAGTCATGTGCCGACCACATATCTGTTTTACAAATGATCTTAACTGATAGTACACAAATACAGAATTTCCACTAATACCAAATTTCTTTTGTAATTCCTCAAAAGAACAAAAATGTCCTTCAAAAAAACAATCAGATAAGTTTTTTATTTCTTTCCTTTCCCAATGTTTCAAAGTGATATTGGAGATCGTAAAAGGAACAAGTTGATTATTATATAATGGCAATTGCCCAGACTATTTATTTTTAAGCCCCATTTTATCAAGTTTACTCATCCATAGATTCAATAAATGTTTCAATATTGATACATCATAAGTTCGTAACAAATTTATATTCTATCGAAACAAAAATTCATGTGGAGATTTTTCTAAAATAACTGCCAGTTCTATCTTTGCCCAACTGGGCGGATCCTCCATATTCATTAATGCACTAAGAAATTTAAATTGAGCTGCCTCATAATAATATTGAAAATTAGGTAATCTCAAACCTCCAAATTGAAAGTCCCACATCAATTTTTTCATTGCTACCCTCGGAAATTTTCCCTTCCATAAAAATTCTCTAATTGCTTTATATAAATCCTTAAAAAATCTTTTTTTAAAAAAATGAGGAATTGATTGAAATAAATATTGCATCCGAGGAAAAATATTCATTTTTATAGTATTAATCCTCCCCAATAAACCTAAAGGTAAGTCCTTCCACCTAATCAAATCTAGTTTAATCTTTTTTATTAAAGGAAGGTAATTAATTGAATATAAATCTTGATATTCTATATTAACATTAATTCCCAAATATTTAATTTGTTTTGTCCACTTCAACTTCATAATATTTTTATAAATCGAATAATCATCTTTACAAATTGACAAAATTTCACTTTTAGCCCAATTTACCTATAGCCAGATAATTGACCATAATTTTCTAAAGATTCTTGAATTGCTGGTAAAGAAATATCAGGGTCTACCAGGTATAATAAAACATCATCTGCAAATAAATTAATCTTATATTCTTCATTCAAAACTCTCATACCCTTAACATTTTCATTTTGACGTATTAACTGTGCCAAAGGTTCAATAATTATAGCAAATAAAGCAGGTGACAATGGACATCCTTGTCTAGTAGACCTTGTTAAATCAAAAGAGTCTGAAATTTGTCCATTAGTAGCAACTTTAGCCTTCGGACTATTATATAAAGCCTTTATCAATCCAATAAACGAAGAACCAAAACAAAATTTCTCAAGTACTTTAAATAAAAACTTCCATTCCACTCTACCAAAAGCCTTTTCTGCATCTAATGAAACCACTATTGGATAATTCATTTGAGATTTAAATTTATTTATCAAAGTAATTAGTCGCAAGATATTATCAGATGCATATCTGTTTTTTATAAATCCTGTTTGATCTTTATGTATTATTTTAGGTAAATATTGAGCCATAACTTTAGCTACAATTTTATAATCTACATTTAACAATGATACTGGTCGATAAGAAGAAACCTGTAAAGGATCTTTATCTTTTTTTGGTATAACTGTAATTATTGCATTAGAACAAGACTCAGGTAATTGAAAAGTTTTATAAATTTGCTGTATTACATTCTTATAAGTAGAAGATATATCAACATAAAAAGTTTTACAAAATTCTATGGAGAACCCATCTTCACCGGGTGCCTTTCCATTTAGCATATCTCTTATAGCCATTTCAATTTCATTCTCTGTAAAAGATTTATCCAACTCTTGTCTATCTTCTTGATTCAACTGTGGCAAATTAATATTTTTCAAAAAAGAATCTATTGCATCTTCACTTACATCTTTACACTCAGATGTATATAATTTTTTATAAAAATTACAAAATTCCTCATTAATTTCTTTTTGTCTAAAAGTAATACCTGATTTTTTTCTAATTGCTGGTATAATCCTAGATAATTGTTCTTTTTTTAACTGCCAGGATAAAACTTTATGAGCTTTCTCCCTCCATTCATAAAACTTATGTTTAGTTCGATTCATTAAACATTCAAAGCGATATGTTTGTAATTCATTATATTTTAATTTTAAATTAGTTAACTGGTTCTTTTGCATTTCAGTAGCATTTTTTTGAAATTCTTTTTCACTAACAGTTATCTTTTTCTCTGTCTTCAATCTCTCTAATTCTCTCTTTCTTTACTTTAGATGCATAGCTAATAATTTGACCTCGTAAAAAGGCTTTCATTGCGTCCCATAAAACAAAATGACTAGAAACAGAATTAACATTATTACTAATAAAATCCTCAATTTGTTTTTTTAAATAACTAATAAATTCTGGTTTTTGTAATAACATAATGTTAAATCTCCATCTTGGGGTTCTCTGAACATCTTGTGAACTCTGATATTCTAATAATAATAATGAATGATCTGAGACCAACCTTGCCTTATAATCCACAGATATAACCTTATCCTGCAAATGTGTTGAAATTAAGAAATAATCAATTCTTGAAAAGGAATTATGATGTGAAGAATAAAAAGAAAAATCTTTCTCTGTAGGATTAAGTCTTCGCCAAATATCAACTAAATTCAAATCTTTCATCATATTAGTCACTTGTACTGCCATCTTAGATTTCTTAATTACTCTTGGATACTTGTCCAATAAAGGCTCCAATACCACATTTAAATCTGCCCCAATCATCACATTGGAATTTGTTTGTCCAAGTAATAAAGATACATCTACAATAAAAGCTGTATCTTCAACATTTGGAGCATAAACATCTAGCAGAGTCCAAGCCTCATTAAGAATTGTACAATTCAGTTTTAATAATCTTCCTCCAATTTTCTCTTCATTCTGTAACTGAAATGGTAAATTCTTATGCACCAGAAATGCCACTCCTTTCGCCTTTGAATTAAATGAAGAATAAAAAACTTGTCCAACCCATTCACGTTTAAGTTTCAAATGTTCCATATCTGTTAAATAAGTTTCCTGCAAAAAAGCCACATCAACTTTTTTTAAGTAAGCAAGTACTTTCTTATGCTTAATAGGATTATTTAAACCCTGAACATTAAGAGAGGCAAACTTAAGTTTAGACATTACTTACAATAACACAAAGAAAAAGAGGAGAAGAAGAAAAAAAGAAAAGAGAGAAAAAAAAGAAAAAAAAAGAAAAACACCCCCTTCCCTTATCCCCTCCTAAAACTACAAAAAAACATTTTAAAGATAGTAATAAAAAAAACTTCACTCCTTAATCCAAAAATTGATTAAAAAAAAAGAACAGGTAGGAGGTTGCAACCACCTCCTCCTGTCTCAACCACTCAATGCGGTAACTCCCACAAAATATTGGGTGTGAGATAACTCACACGTAGCTGATGACTTCTGGAAAATGATGCCCACCCAGCTGCCTCTCCCAACTCCCGTTTCACATTAAACTATCATCATTATCTGAAATCTTCTCAGAAAAAAAAAAATTAATCAACTTTGTCACTCCGACCACCATTGCTTCCATTTCCTCTTGGAATTCGGTTCCCATCTTGCGTCTCCATTCTCCTTGGAGATCGTGGTGGACTATGTCTTTCCTGAAATTGTGTAATTGGCAATAATTGAGAAAAGTCCATAGCTTCCTTAGGATTATCAAAAAATTTTGGTTGATAGCCATCTTGAAAAATCTTCAATACTGCAGGGTATCTAAATGTTGCTTTATATTCTTTTTTCCACAACACTTCTTTCACAGGATTAAATTCACGTCGTTGAGACATAACTTCTTGACTCAAATCTGGATAAAAAAAACACGATTGTTCTGAACCATCAAAGGAGATCTTCTTTGTTGTGCATTTCTTATAGCCACATGCAAAATTGTCTCTCTATCATAATAATTTAAACAACGAACCAAAACAGGTCTTGGATTTTGTCCTGGAAAAGGCTTTCTTCTCAAAGCTCTATGAGCACGTTCCAATCTTAAGCCTTCCGGAAACTTATCTTGTCCTAACACTTGTGGAATCCATTTAGTGAAGAATTTTCTTGGATCTGATCCTTCCATATCTTCTGGCAAATCAACAATTTTTATATTATTCCGTCTAGATTGATTCTCCAAATAATCAACCTTTTTCGCTAAATTTTTATTCTGAATTTGTAAAATTTCAATTGTTTTATTTACATTTTGTATTTGGTCTCGTACCTCAACTATGCCTTGGTCACAAACATCAAGTCTTTCACTTGTTTCAAGCTTAAAAGCTCCATAATCAACCATCTGTTGAGTATTAATGTCCACCAAAGTATTAAGCTTTGTATTAACCTGAACTAAAGCCTTACCTATTTCTTTTATTGTAGAGGATAACTTAGATTCAAGATTCTTAATAAGCATATCTACTGGAATAGATTCAGGCACAGTAGGATCCCGCAGTTTCTGTGTAGCCAAAGGGTCTTCTATTCCTTCCCTTGGTTTAACTGCTTTTCTTACAGAATGACTGCGTGTGGAAACCCCTGCCACAACCTCCTCAGTAGTATCTGGAGGCTGATGGCCAGGGTTATCCTTAACCCATATTATATCAAATGCCTTCATTACATCGATGTCTGTTGAAGTCTTCATTACTGGAGGTGCATTTCGCAGTGCCACCGCTACATCAATCGGTAAGCGTCTTTTCAGAGTCGGGTCTTCAGCTAGCAGCGTCCCAGCTGTTCTAGCTGTCAAAGATTCACTGACAGCGCTCACAGTGGGCGTTGATTCACGTGCACGCACCTGGCCAGCCCTTTGTTCCAAGGGCTGCTGGGCGCCATCTTTAAAGAGCCCTGCCAATAAAGAGCGGAGCTCCGTTGCCGAATCTTTTACCTCTCTTCCTGGATCCATTCCACGCTGAGTCCTGGCTTCTTGTAAACAGGTAGGCTCAGATAACTTTGGGAAATGCAGTTTCTTAACGATCTGTTGCCGTTTTTTTTACTTCTTTTCAGCAGTTGTACCATTAGAAACTAATTCAACACCTCTAACTATTTCTAAACTTTTAAAAAGTTTTAACGGGCACTTATAGACAAAACAATAACAAAGAGTCAGGAGAGGACTGGAAGGCACGTCTGTTCCTTACGCCATCTTGCCACGACCCCCCGGTCGATGGATTCTTGATAAGCAAGGAGATGAATGGTATCATGGGGAGGAAAAGTTGGAGCAACAATCAAATTGGCCATGATCTTATTGAACAGCAGAGTTTCAAAACACGATTCAAGGAGAGTCTTTTTCGCTGTTTTCAGATTCTTGAATGGCCCTTTAGTTGGTAAAAAATGACCTCTGTTACAAACCACATGTTTCAAGCAGCAATAGACAATGAACCAGACTGTTTAATTTTAAAACACTAATATTGTTTCAAAATCTTAATCTATAGTCTTAACTTTTAAACTATCTTTAACATTAAATCTATCCCAGCTATGCACAGGTGTGTGTGTGTGTGTGTGTGTGTGTGTGTGTGTGTGTGTGTGTGTGTGTGTGTGTGTGTGTGTGTGTGTGTGTGTGTGTGTGTGTGTGTGTGTGTATGTGTGTGTTTGTGTGTGTGTCTCTCTCTCTCTCTCTCTCTCTCCACCACCCCCCCCCACCCCCCCACAACAGGCCAAAATCTAGAAAGTTACTTCAAAGTTCAGTCTTTCAAATTCAGTGTTGAAGTGTAGGCCTTTGAGATTTGATGCCCAGAATTAACGCTGAACCGATGGGGAGACTGGAGTTGCGGCTGCCACAGGCTCACGAATTCGCCCTGCGTTGCCTTTGAAGAAATGTCCATCCACACGAGCTGTGGTCACAACACTCCTGATCTTTTTGTAGGCGAGACTCAAACTGGGTGGCCTCCACGAAGCTTCCAAGACCCTGGCACCGGTCTCTCCAAGTAACTTCACTACGAGTCTCAACTTAAAATGAAGCCGTCTCTCCAAGTGACCTCCACTGTTGGTCATAATCAAATTGGAGCATTTTCCTTCCCAAAAAGACCCTCCTGGCACAGGTCAATCCACCAAAAAGGCCAGTCATTCTCAGAGCCGGCTTTGCTTTGAATTCCACAAAATGGCTGGACACAAGAGCTGCTTCAAAAAGTTGTTTTCTCTTCAGCAGCCAGAATGGTTGTCCCTTTACAAAATCACAGTGTCTTTGCAAATGTATTGAATCTGGAGCAGACTGTGACAGACCTTCCCTCAGTTCTTCCAATGTATCGAATTGTCGCTGGGCTGTGACTTGCACTTGTGTGAAATGTTAAATGTTAACTGTGACCATTCAGTCCCTCCTGTCTATACTAGACAGCGATAATCCCATTTTACTAAAACAGAAGCTTGCAAGGCCTCACACTGTTTTAGTTATGACTTCCTCTATGTCTAGCACCTTTGTAACAGTAGATCTGCCTCTCTACAGTTAGGACTGTAGTTAGTGCAATGCCTTTAGAGTGCCAGCGATCGGGACGGGGGTTCCAACCCTGCACTGTCTGTATGGAGTTTGTACAGTCTCCCTGTGTCTGTGTGGGTTTCCTCTGAGTGCACCAGTTTCCTCCCACTGTTCAAAACATTCCAGGTATTGTAGATTAATTGGGTGGCAAGGCTCGTGGACAGAATTGACCTTTACTTGTTGTTTTATTTTTAAAAATTACAGTAAAATTAGAAGCTGCACTTTTGTTTTATGATTGCACTTCCCTCTCTCTGGCTTGACCTGCCTGGATAGCACGCATAACAATGTTTTTCATTGTACCTCAGGCCATGTGATGGTAAACCATTCAATTGATTTATTAGTTCCTATGTTTGCAATTCACATCACCTGAGGTGTGTTGAGTTCATGACGTGGTCTTATGGCTAAACGGACTTGACATTTTCTATCATTAGTTCTCTCAGGTTTGTCAAGAGACAAAAGATTGAAATCTGACGTGAAATCAGAAAATGTTACCAATGCTCAACAGATCAAGCAGCATCTGTGAGAAAAAAAAGAGTACCTTTTTTTTCTTCCCATGAATGCTTCCAGACCTGCCGATGGAATCTAGCATTCCTATGTTTACAGTAGAAGACTAAAAATCTGGATGCCAGAAATCTGGACCAGTGAGAATCTCAAACTCTCAATTTTTTTTAAATTCACCGGACACTTGTGTGTGTTAGATGCAGAGAGGCATTTTCCTTTCCCTTTAAGACTGCTCATTTTGATGAATGAAGCATGCTGTATTTTCTAATGAATAAACAACCAAAATTTACCTGTTCATCTCTTCTTTACTCCCAAATTTGAATTTTAAAAGTTCTGCCTGAGAATCTGGAGAAACGGGACTGACCCAATCCCCAAGCAGCCTGGATTTTTGGACTTCTACTGTATTTAAGAGACAAGCACACTACTCATCTAGAGTCACATACGGACTAGATATGGTGGCAGGTTTCCTGCCCTGGATCATATCATGTGAATCCGGAACTTTTTATGGTGACTTTTACAGGGGCAAATTTTTTGTTTTAATTTCATGTGAAATGTTTGTACTGGACAAACCCTAGAAATCTGCTCAATTCTTCCTTGCCCTTTGCTGCCTTTCCTCAACAAAACCGATGACATTTTCGGGGGTTGGCTTGATTCCGTCTCCGACGTCTTCCACTTCGAAGATCTGGCACTCTTTCTGCCGTGGGATGCGTAGGTCAACGTTGAGCTTGAAATCAGCCATTTTGCCTTCTGCAGGTTGTGGGCTTCGATGGCCTCTGGATGTGATCAGCCGTGCCTTCTGTTCCACTACATCCTCCGCTGGAACTTGTCTTGGCTGAGTCGAAGGGCTAAAGGTGACATGTAGAATTTGCACCATTCCAGATGGTGTGTTAAACGCCATCCAGTCCTCATAGCTGGCACCAAAATGTGATGAAAACTTTGGCCACTAGCCCTGCGCTGAGATTTTGCCCAGAGTTGGATGGAGGTTTCCCCTTACTCATTTGAATCATCCAGAAAGCTTCTCTCTCTCTCTCCATGTTCGAGTTCACTCAGTCAGTGGGTTCCGTGAATGTACTTGATTTCCAAAACCTTTGGCCTATATTTGTTTTTTTTGTTCTTATGAGGGGGCATTTTTAATGAGTAGTGAATTTCTTTTAATTCTAAGGGTGATCCCCATCTCTTGGTTAATGAGATCATTTCTGGTTTCTCACAACCTCTCAGGTCATGGATAGTAGACCTTCCAAAGTTCAATTTTATTGTCAGAAAACATATATGACATCTTCACATATGACATCACATATTGACATATATGACATCACATAAAGTTCAATTTTATTGTCAGAATACATACATGACATTACATATAACCCCAAAATTCTTTTTCCTGTGACCTTGGTGGAATTTCTACTTATCGGTAGTACAAAAACTGTAATCATGAAAAGATACGTAATCAGAGGAGAGAAATGTAAATAAGGAAAGAGATGTAAACAAACTGTGTAATGCAGAAAATATTCAATCATAAATAGCATGCAAAGTAAGAGTCCTTAAATGAGTCTATTCTTTAGGAAGGCTAGCAACTGCTTCTGAACCCAATGGTGCGAGTCTTGCGGCACCGATACCTCTTTCCTGATGGCAACAGCAAGAACAGAGCGTGTCCTGGGCGTTGTGGATCCTTGATGATTGCTGCTTCTCCTTCCGGCGGCAGAGTTCCCTGTTGTCGTTCTCAATGGTGGGGAGGGTTTTGACTGTGCTGTACTAGGTGTGTCTACAAATTTTTGTAGGGCTTAACACTCAGGGGTACTCATGTCCCCATACCAGACCATGATGCAGCTGGTCAGCACACTTTCCACAACACCTCTGTAGAAATTTGCTGAGGTTTTAACCAAATCTCCGCAAACTCTTGAGGAAGTAGAGGTGCTGATGTGCTTTCTTCATGATCCCATTAGAGTGTTAGGTCCAGGAATGTCCTCCGAGAGAGTGAATTCCAGGAATTTAAATGTCCTCACCCTCCCCACTTCTGATCTGCCATGATCACTGGATGATGTACCTCTGGCTTTCCCTTCCTGAATTTCCAATCCCAGATCACGGAGCATATGTCCCTCTGACCTGGGTCATTCCAGTTGGTGGAATGTTCCATCCTCCTCACCTTTTACTCCAACTATTCATCGTCTGCTTGTGGGGTTTGGTCGAAGCAGTAGGCTTGAAGTTAGCTTCCACTCCTTGCCTAGTTTTATCTCTGAGCTCATTCCTCGCCCTTTCTCTGTTCTGGTAGGCAGTGTGGACATTCTTAACCTGCAATCAGCCCGTATCCAGCCACTTCACGCACAGATCCAGTTAGTAGTGTCTGCACAAACTCCCCATCATTGTCCTTGGTGTGGATATTTTCACTTGTTTCTCTTCCATTCACCCAGTCTCTTGCTTTGTTATTTCCTCAGTCTCCTCCATGTTCAAATTGCATGTCTCTCAGAGGTGGAGATCCCAGTACCGGAGAGGGATCAGCTGAAAGATGCAGTGTGCAGAGTTTGAGGGGTCCTCAATGATTTTGCACACCCTCTTCAACTCTCCCAGTAAATCACGTTGATGTAGGGGGCGGCGAGGTTGGGGGGGGAGTGGAGATCCCAAAGATCCTCTCTGCAGGCTTATGGTCTTGTGGATTGACTTCCAATCCTCTTCTTGATACCACACCGTGATGCAGCTGGCCACAACGTTTTCCATAGAGCTCCTGTAGAAGGTTGGCATGATGGTGGCCGGTAGCCTTGCCTGCTCTGTCTTCTCAGGAAATGCAGTTGTTGTTGCGCCCTCCTGACAAGTGTTGAGGGGTCACTTATTGAGTGGACTCCGAGGATCTTGGTGCTCTCCCCTCTTCCCACTACAGAGTTATCGATGTGTAGTGGAGGTTGGTTTCTCCTAGTTCTCCTGGTCACCTCCGTCATCTTGTCCAAGTTGAGACCCACATCAGGTGGTGTGAAACAATTATTGGCGATGCAAACAACTGTATTCAAGAAAAGATAATGTGCAGTGGAGTGTGGTCATTCCTGGTCCCCTTCTAGTTCAACAAGGAAGTCTGGAGAAACTCGGCAGGTCACGCAGCATCTAAAGGTTGGAAAGGGTAACTGAAGTTTTGGGCCTGAGCCCTTCATCGAGGTATGAGCTAAAAAAAAAACCAGGCGGAAGCTTGAATGAAAAAGTAAGAGGAGGAGAGGGATGAAGGGGCAAAGGGTTAACACAGGTTAACAGGGCATCAAGGATTACAGGGGTCTAGGGATGAGTGGGAGGATGGATCAGCTCATAGCAGAGCAGACTCGATTGGCCCATTTCCGCTCCAACAAACCGTGTGATCTTGTGAAGAAGATTTATACCTTCTTTTGTAACTGGCCAAGGTTAAACACAACGTTTACAGCCACTCAAGCTCCGGCAGGATATCCCACCTCTAGATGCAGGGAGGATACGATTAACTGGAGGGGGGAATATTTATGTCTACCTGAGAGAGGAGTCGGCAACCCTGGTTTAAAAGAGCAGCCTCTCCAGAAAGTAGCTGGTGCTGATGGCAATGTCTGGGAGTATGGCCTCCACTCCTCAACGAGCAGGAGGTGCCTTTTGTCTGATCCCTGAGCAGCTGAACCATTTTGTTTCTCTTTAATCCTGGGGTTGATTGAGGAGTAAAACACGAAGGTCTGCAGACAGGTTTACTCTTCCGTCAAGGGTTGGTGATGTTACATGGTGACCAGCATGTCCAGGGTGGCCATAAAGCTGCTTGCTTCACCCCACTACCATCCCTGAAGAAGCTCATTGGAGCTAAGGTCCATCTATACTGACCTGCAAAGCTATACACCCAGTGTACCAAGATGGGGGATTAGTGGAGGATTGAGCTCAAAAGTCAACTCTACAAATCTCTTGGAATATTATGTTCAGTTCTGGTCACCTCATTATAATGAGGATGTGGAAGCTGTGGAGAGGGGGCAGAAGAGATTCATCAGGATGTTGCCTGGAATGGAAAATAAGTCTTATGAGCTGGGGATTTTCTCTTTGGAGTGAAGAAGGATGAGAGGTGACTGAACAGAGGTCTACAAGATTCCGAGAACCATAGATAAGGTGGATGGCCAGTGCTTTTTTACGAGGGCAGGAGCAGCAAACACCAGAGGACTTGTGTACAAAGTGAAGGGAGGAAAATTTAGGGAGACATCAGAGGTAAGGTTTTTTACACAGAGAGAGGGCCTGAAATCCCTTGTCAGGGGTGGTGGTGGAAGGCTGGAACATTAGGGGCATTTAAGACTCTTTTAGACAGGCACAAGGATGAAAGAAAAAATAGAGGGTTATGAGATAGGAAAGGTTCTTTTTATTTTGGTAGGAATTTATACATCAACACGACATTGAGGGCTAAAGGACCTTTTGTTCTGCCTTGTTCTATGGGATGAGGCTGGAATGCTCTTTCCTGACTAGCACAGCCGTGATGGGTCAAATGGCCTTCTCCCACACTGATAATTGCCTGTGATTCTACCCGCATGTAACTTTTGCGGTTTAGTGACTGCCTTCCCCCTTCTTCCCCACAGCCCTCCCTGGAACCTTCTTACTGTTTCCCTGCTCCTACCCCCATTTCAAGCAGCTGGTTCCAGCTCTACGCCACCCAAGCCATCAATGGAAAAGGAAACCTCTCCTCATCCTTGACTGACCCAGTTGACTCTTCACTCACTTTGAGTAAAAGCACAGATAAATGTAGAAGGTACCAACCAATGCTAAATGTTTAGTGGCTCAATGTTGGAAGTAGGCCCATCGCTGACCCTTTGCACCATTGACGGCTGTACAGCCTCTTCTGACCGTGAGCGCTGTGATTCTCTCTCTGTGGTGATCCACGACTGGACTGCCTACACAGCCAGCTTGATAGGGGACACAAGGAGCAGGCCTTTTGATTTAAGTTTTGCCTGAAGCCAAAAAAATGTACGGAATAATTGCTTTGTTTTTGCTGCTGTTGGTTAATCTTGATGAGGAGCATCTTGGAGGTGTCGGGTACAGTTTCAGATGTTAGAGGCAAAGAGAATGTTGCTACTCTCATACACCTCCCTTGGATATTGAAAGACCCCAGTGCCTCGCAGATGAATTTATAAAATAAATTGTTTAAATGAAGTGGTTTGCACCTACATGAACTGGCAGGGGCGGGCTGTTAATTTACAACAGTTCTGAAGGGTGATTAAGGATCAGGGATGCCGAATTTCCCCCAAAGCCTTCCAACTCACTCAGTTCTGGTCATCTCTTTACAGGAAGGATGGGGAAGCTATGGAAAGGGGGCAGAGGACATTTACCAGGATGTTGCCTGGATTGGAAAATAAGTCTTATGAGACAAGGTTAGCAGAGCTGGGACTTTTCCATTTGGAGCGAAGAAGGATGAGAGGAGACTTAATAGAGGACTATAAGATTCTGAGAGGCCTAGATAGGGTGGACAGTCAGGGTGGGGACAGCAAACAGCAGAGGACGTGTGCAAAGTGAAGGCAGAAAAATTTAGGGGAGACATCAGCAGGGGCATATCTAGGGTATGGCAAGCATTGCATGTGCCAGGGCACCATTGAGGGGAGGCCGCAACACCCGCCCCCCCCCCCCCCAACCCCCACCACTATCCTGGTCATACAAAGAACCTGTTTCTTCCATGCTCAGTCCTCCTTCCTCATCCTCCCGTTCCCTCTCAATTATACAAGGCCGAATACAACATGGTGGCCACCATGGCCAGGTCTCTTGAGACCTCCCTGCCACCGCTTATTTTGATGCATTGGCCACCCCTGCCATAGGTGCCATTTTGCGTAGATATGACACTGGACATCTTTTGCACAGAAGTGAGGGTGCCTGGAATGCCTTGATTGGGGTGATGGTGGAGGCTGGAACTTTAGACTCTTAGACAGGCACATGGAAGAAATAGAGCTAGGAAGGGTTCAGTACTTTTTTACTTCCCAAAGCCACACATTAGGATTAGGGTAATCTGCTGTAATGTTCTATACTCTAACTGCTGGTGTGATGGAATGCTTCGCACAGCTTCAGGAAACTTGTTACTATCGGAAGCAAAACAAGCGCTTCCTTCCACCCAACCAGTAACCCAAAGAATAAAACACGAAAGACCACAGACACCAAGATTGATGTAGAAACACAATGCTGAGAAACTCAGCGGGTCAAACAGTGCCCTTCATCTACAGAGTCATCAATTGCACCCGGTGCTCCTGTTGCGGCCTTCTCGACATTGGAGGAACTGGACACAGACTGGCAGGATGCTTCGCTGGACACCTCCGCTCGGTCATCGTCAGCGACAGGGATCTCCCAGTGGCTGACCCCTTCAGTTCTGCACCCCACTCCCGCGCTGACGTGCACTGCCAAACGAAGGCCCCCTGTAAGTTGGAGGAGAAGCACCTCATATTCCGTCTGGGCCCACTCCCAACCAGATGGCATTAACATCGACTTCTCCGGTTTCTATTGGCCCACTCCCCGTTCTCTCTCTGTCTCATTTCCTCCAGGTCCCTAGCCCCTTTCTAGGAGCATAACCCCCTCCCCTGATTGCTGGTGTGTCCTCCCTCCCTTATCCACCTATTACCTCCTGCCTGTGGGCCTGTGCTCTTCCTCTGCTTCTATCCCCACCATTTAGTTCAGGTGCCTGCCTACATTTTGCTCGTAGCTTGACGAAGGGCTCATAACATTGGTTATCTTTGCTATGTAGTGTCCACTATTTGACCTGCTGAGCTTCTCCAGCGTCGAGTACTGAAAGGTCTGGAGAGGTTATTTCCCATGGTGGGGACCAGTGTACAGCCTCAGAACACAAAACCTTCCTTCAGAACAGAAATGAGGAGGAATCTCTTTACCCAGAGGGTGGTGAATCTGTGATATTCATTGCCATGGATGTGTGCGGAAGTCAGAGTCATTTGGGACATTTCAGTTAGATGTTCTTGATAACGAAGGGAATCAAGTCTTTTGGGGAGTCTGCAGACAATTAGGGTTAAAAGGGCTAGTAAATATTCCACGATGAAATGGTGGGATGAACTCGATGAGCCAAAGGCCTAATTCTGATCCTATGATTTTATGGAAATGACAGGGATTCCCTGCTTATAATTAGCTGAAGTATCGAGTAGGGTGAGCACACGAGAACAATATGAAGCATGTGGAATACATTAAACCCCTGGTATCAGGAATTCAAGCAACTGGCAAAAAAATCTAAGAAAATAAATTTTAAAAATTAAAATAAATAATAATTGAATAATAGGTAAAAAAAAACGAAAGTTTAAAATTGTAAAAGTAAGTTGCAAAAGCAAAACGTAAACCTTTGGTGAAGATGGGAGCAAATATTCAGCCAGCGGAAGGCCATGGTTGGGCTTTGCACGTAGCAGCTATTTGAATAAAGTTGTGTGAAACAGCGATGGTGTCAGAAAACGACACTGTATATGTTCAAGAGGGAAAATGTATGTATCTTGAGCAATGTGGTTTATAGTGTGAAAAATAAAAAAATAAATAAATAAAAAACAGCGATGGTGTCGCCTAGGATGAAGTCACTCACTGCTGGGGCGACTCCCTTAAAGTGTCTCCTTGACCCTGCTTAGTAAGAGTTGCCCCAGTCAGAGGCTTTATCTGTAAACTTTGGGGGGGGGGGTGGGAGAGGGGGTTAATTATCTATAATGTTATTGTTCCTTTGTCGGGAGGCTCCATGGAGGGGGAGGAACCTGCAGATGTAGCGACGGTTAAATGTGACTGAAAATAAAGTAAAATGCTTCAAGGTTTATATATTCATGCAAGTGAAGTTTGGTCAATGTTTATTCTTAATGAAAGTGTTAGGAATTGTCATAGTAAGTCTCAACCAGAAAACACACGAATCCGGCATCTACCAATCCCCATAAGGGTTTTCCATGCCTGGGGCTTTACTCTACTGTGTAAGGCGCCAGTTATCACATGACAGTAAAGAAGAGATGGCTTTGGAGAGAGTGCAATGATGGGTTATCAGGCGAGAAAATTATAATTACGATGGATCAGGGTGTTGGGAACTAAAGTATCTGAGGGGAGTTTTAATTGCATGTGGCCAGAAGGCCAAGGTAGGACGAAAAAGGAAGGATCTATTTCTATCAGAAGAAAGGCCACTATGTACTAAGTATCTGGGATTCACCCCTTTGTCATTGATGCACTTTGGTTGTGCACTGTGTGCCTTCTACAAAGTATTGCCACTTGCCCAGCACACTCAAACAGCTCCTCCCATACTGATGAACTCCGCGTCCAAAGCACGGGAATGCCACAGTCTGCAGTTATTCCCTTCCATTGTAACTCGGAAATACATCCCCATTCTTTCTTGGGCATTTGGTCCAAATCCTGGAAAAATTACTTCCCGTTCTGCAGCAATTTCAGAAAGTGGTTCGCCAAGAACCGCCTCAAGGGGCAGCTCGGGATGGCCATCAAAAGGTGGCTAAAGCACACGTAGAAATGCTAGAGGAACGCATCCATACGAGGTACCGACATTTCGGGCCTGAGTCCTTCTTCAAGGTTCCAGTGAAGAGCAGGAAGGTGTCAGAATAAAGACTGAAGACTGGCCAAGGGAGGAGTCCAGTCCAGAGGCGTTAATTGAAGATGATAAGAGGAGAGATGAGAGGCTCTGTGAAAGGAGACAGAAGGAAGAGGGAAAAGAGAAAGAGAGGGAGAAAGAGAGCTGGGGGTGGGGGGAAGGTGACAGGCGGAAGGGGGGAGTTTAACGGAAACTGGAGAAGTCAATGTTAATGCCGTCCAGTTGGAAGGGGCCCCATTGCAAGCTGAGGTGTCATTCCTCCAATTACCGGGTGGTCTCAGTCTGGGCAGCACATGAGACCATGGACAGACATGTCAGTGAGGGAATGGGACTTGGAATTGTAATGGGGGTCCATTGGGAGATCCACTCTATGGCAATGCCCACATTTCATGAGAGGGTTGAACATGTGGCAAAAGGAGATTAAAAAACCCTTCCAACTTTACATTCAATGTAGCCCTGTGCACACATCCTTCAAAGGAATGATTGATGGTTTGGATTGGCAACCGGCATTTCGCCCCTGAGCTGACGCGTCTCATGGTCTGAAAGCCTCCATCTGCTCGACATTTGTTCATGAAGATAGAAGGACAGGCAAATCCACTGATGATCTGACATTACATCAATGACTTCATTTTACTGCCATTACTTTTTTGATAATCTGAAGTCAGGAGATTTGTGTCAGAGACTCACTGAGAATGGAGAAAAAAACACACACACAAAAGCTGGAGGAACTCAGCTAGTCTCGCGTGTCCATCGGAGTGAAGCTATATTACTGACGTCCTGGGCCTGAGCCCTTCTTCAAGGTATAAGCAAAAATGAGGCAGATGTCTGAGTAAAGACTGGGAGAGAAAGGGGGAGGAGTCCAGACCAACAGCCAAAATGTGTTAATTGGATATGATCAGAGGAAAGATGAGAATTGATTTGGGCTCTTTACAATTTCCAAACTTGAAACCAGAAATGTGTGGAACAAAGGATGCTTAATTGTCAGTTCAGAATCATCTCATCAGAAGCATGAAGAATTCTGATTGGCTGTGGTTGTGAGGGCAAGGCTCACATATCCAAGAGCATCATGGGCTCTGGTCTCTCACCCACTGAAGACGTTGATGTGAGGCATTGCATCAAGAAGGCAGCCAACATCGTGTAGGAACCCCCATTGCATAGGTCACAACCTCTTCTCACTGCTCCCTTCGGCAAGAAGGTACAGAACCCCAAAGACTAGTATGGGGAGGTTCAAGACCATTTTTATCCAAGGCATCTTTAATCTCCCCGTACTCCCCTCACTATGGACAACCATAAATCCCTCTCTTCCTTTGTAAACATTGTTTTTTTTACTTGTGCTTTAATGTGATTACAGTAAAAAAAAACAGTTATCTGGAATTCAAGCAACCGGCGAAACAAAAATACGGAAAACAAATAGGTAAAAAATACGCAAGTTTAAAATTGGTGCGTCTCGTCTTTCATTCACCAATCTCAAGCAACCGGGAAAAAAATCACTTATCCAGCAACTACCAATCCCTCTTGGTGCCAGATACCAGGTGTATTTATTTATCGACCGTTCTATTATCTTTATTATCCTTTCCATTCTGGGGTAATTGAATATTGTTATTGGTGAATCTAACTCACCTCTTTTTGTCTGCAGTCAGATTTTAGGTGCAGAACTACATTGTATATGACATTAAACTTATCATAATGGTCATGAGGTAACCAATGGCAGTGCAAGGTGAGTCAGGTAGTCTTGCGAGAACCAATCCAGGACCTGAGATAAGCAGAGCTGGTTTAGATCAATGGTTCCCACTTTAAGTAGTCCCTGTGCCATCGGTGCTCTGTGATTAGTAAGGGGTTGCTTAAGGTGGGATGTGGGTGGGAGGGGAAGCTTGAGAACCATTGCTCTTGACCCAATTGTTACTGAAATACTTTCCTTGAGAGAAAGTGTCACAGGCCCATTTCCTTTGAAGTCTGAAACCGTGCACATAATGAGGGACGATTAAAACAGTGGTGTTCAAACTTTTTCTTTCCACATCCCACCTTAAGCAATCCCTTACTAATCACAGAGCACCAATGCAGCAGGGATTACTTAAAGTTGGATGTGAGTGGAAAGAAAAAGGTTGAGAACCTGTGGTTTAGATTGTAGGCAATGGTCTCACCTGTTAAATTGAATAAGAATAGTGATCTAAGCACATTAATCCTGGCTGAAGCTCCCTGTCAGTGTTCCCTGTGCAGGAGTTTGACATTGTAGGGAAGAGATGTTAAAACTGAGGCCCTGTCCGTTCGTTAAGGGTCTTGTGGCATTATTTCAAAGAAAAGTTCTTCCTCATCTCCTGAACCAAGTATCATTTGATCACCAAAGTGGATCATCTGGTCATTATCAGTCTGCAGATACTGTGATTGAAGTAAAAGTGCCGGACCCTCATCTCCTGAACCAAGTCTCATTTGATCACCAAAGTGGATCATCTGGTCATTATCAGTCTGCAGATACTGTGATTGAAGTAAAAGTGCTGGACAATCTCAGGAGGTCACGCAGCGTCCGTAGGAAGTAAATGGCAACCAAGCGAATCGGGTCTGAGCCCTTCGTCAAGGCCTGAGCACAAATTAAAGAGGGGGGAGGGGGAAGAGGAAGGAGCCCAGCAAGGGGGGGGGGGGTGCCGGAGAGGAAAAAAAAAGCTGACGTGATGGGAGTGAAGGGAGCTCTCTGAGTGGAGAGGGAAGCGAAAGGGATGGGGAGCTGAGGGAAAGGAGAGAGAGGGGGGTGTGAAAGAGAGTTTCGTGGGAAGGATTTAACATAAACCGGGTAAGTTGATATTCATGCCTCCTGGCTGGAGGGCGCTGAGATATTTCTCCAATTTGGCAGTGCAAATCCAACCCTCAAGCAGAATGGGTAGGTAATACTGTTTGGAAACCTTGCACCTGTACGTTTAAACAATGTGGAACACAGTAGTGCAGACTATTCCAACAGATAAAGAATAAAAGACTGCATCATGTCCTCACCGGGCTGGGCAGGCTGGCCCACTTGCTATACCTGTAGCCCCTCTCCTTAAGATCCCCTAATAAAGGCCGAAACCCCTAGTCTCCTCCCTCATACCTGCCTTGGATGTGAGGCAGTAGCATGTAGAGGCACGTCTGGGTCTTCTGGTCAATAAAGCCTTCGGTTCTTGCTTCGTGTCTGTGAGTGGTCATTGATCACGCCACAGTCTTGAGGCTTTAATACCCAGTGTACCCTCAGGCATTGAAATGGGTCTTTTATTCTTTATCTGTTGGAATAATCTGTGTTTGGGAAGATGGGTGCAATGGGAAAGAGACTTGATTCACCTTAATGAGAACACAGAATGATGGGGACTCGTTATCTGTTCTCGTTGGAGTGGAAGCTGCCAGTTTTGGTGCATTCAGAATCATGAAACTTTGTTGACATTAAATGGTGTAAGGGACTGAAGGATACCAATCATCAGGCCAGCTGTTGATAAGTAATTTTCATTCAGTGGCAGAACTCCACAACCAGAATAAATATTGCATAAAGGCTATTGATTTGAAAAGCATTTCAGGTTTCACACATCAAAATGAATTTCATACAGAAAGGTAATCACTTAAGTGGAAAGGAGAGCACTGTATAATTTAGTTGACAATATCCACACAATTGACAGATTGCCTTGGTAAATTTTAAAAGAATCTAATTTATAAAATAACAGGCCTGCTCCTGTGTTCTGGCTGAGGAATATCCATGACGGCCTACAAAGTGGAGTGTTTCTTTGCAAGTAATAGACTGTGAAAGATGTTAACTGTGACCTGCCGGTATTGTGAGAGGAGTTGAGCTGCTTGATGGATCAGTTACACTGGACGGATGGGTCTACCGACGGGATAAACTGGCTTTGGAGGCAATATAGAGGAGGTTCACCAGGCTGATTCTAGAGGTGAGGGGGTTAACCTGTTAGGAGAGAATGAGTCGCCTAGGATTATACTCATTGGAATTCAGAAGAAGGATCTTCAAATGGGCGGTTAGCACAATGCTGTGACAGAACCAGCGATCGAGACTGGGGTTCAAATCCCTGTAAGGAGTTTGTACATTCTCCCTGGATATTCCTGTTTCCTCCCACCCTTTAAAATGTAGTGGGGGTGTAGGTCAAAAGGATGTAACTGGGCAGAACAGACTCATGGGGCGACAGGGCCTGTTGCCATGCTGAATGTCTAAATTTACATGTAATTTAAAGTTAGATTTATTGTCAGAGTGCATATATGACATGGTGTACAACCTTGAGATCTTAGCGAAACATCGCATCACAGTGCGGGACAGTGGCTGCAGGGAAATGGATCGGAGGTCAATCCACAGGACCACAGGAGTGGCAGAACAGTGCTGGAAAAGATCATTAGGTGGGAGATCATCCATGATCTTTTAGATTTATGCATTTAGACATACAGCAAATAAACAGGCCCTTCCAGCCCACACACCCTTGCCACCCAACTACGTCAATTAAACTCTGTAAGTCTTGAAAGGTGGGAGGAAACCAGAGCACCCGGAGGAAACCCTCGCGGATACAGGGAGAATGTAAACTCCTTACAGACAGCGCCGGATTCGAACCCATGACCCTGGCGCTTTAATAGTGTTGTGCTATGGCTGACGGGTAGACTCAAGGGCTGGATGTCCTACTCCTGGTCTTACTTCTTACGTTGTTGCAGTGAAGCCTCGATATTGCTCGAGAGTTTTTTATTTTGCCTTTCAAAAGCATGTTGGATAAATTCCAGTGCAGTTTCTTGCAGAGAGAGAAAGAATTTCAACTGAGGTTCAGAGTGAGGCGTATTGTTGTTAGTTTTGTTGTTGTAATGTCGGGCAACAACTCACATGTTAGATTTCATTCCACTCTTCCTGGCCTATTCTTGTAGTTGTTGCAATGTTACGCATCAGTTGCAAGCTTACCAGATCTCAGCAATCTTTCAGCCACTGGGAAGTGTTGCTACTGTATGGTTGGATGATGGGCATAATTGCCCCACGTGGAGTTGGAGGGATTGGGATCAGCTGATGGTGCCTACAGGAGACCCATTCTAGGTGAGTGGAGCCATGGCCTTTGACCTGGAGGAGGTTACAGGTTGGTTTTCGTGCGGAATTCAAGCTTATTATTATCGTACAATTGCATAAGTACAACTGGACGAAACAGTTTTTTTGTCATCAGAATAAAAACATAATGTCGACTTTAGCACTCCTATTTCCAAGTGATATAGACGCAGTCTCAGTGAAGTCCGCCTGGCAGATGTAGGCAGCCTCAAAGAACGCGGCGCGGGCTACACACTCTACTGGTCTGGCAAGCCTTCGGATGAACGACGCCTATCTGGTGTAGGCTTCATGGTCAAGAGCTTCATTGCCTCCAAACTCGAAAACCTTCCGACAGGCCTCTCGGACCGAATCATGTCCATGCGACTCCCCCTTCAGAACAAGCGTCACATCACCCTCATCAGTGTCTATGCTCCAACCCTCCAGGCGGAACCAGCAGAAAAGGACAAGTTCTACACCGACCTGCGCAACCTCATCCAACGCACCCCTACAGCCGACAAGGTTGTCATCCTGGGCGACTTCAACGCTCGTGTCGGCAAAGACTCAGAAACCTGGCCAAGAATCCTGGGCAAGCATGGCGTCGGCAAGTGCAACGACAATGGGCGCCTCCTGTTGGAGCTCTGCGCAGAACAGCGGCTTGTCATTACAAACACCCTTTTTCAGCAGAGGGACAGCCTTAAGACCACCTGGATGCATCCCCGATCCAAGCACTGGCACCTCCTGGACTACATCCTGGTGCGAGAAAGTGACAAACGAGATGTGCTCCACACCAGGGTCATGCCTAGCGCGGAATGCCACACTGACCACCGGCTGGTTCGCTGCAAGCTCAACCTTCACTTCAAACCAAAGCCCAGGAACAATAAAGCCCCCAGAAAGAGGTTCAATGTTGGAAACCTGCAGTCAGACGAAGCGAGAGGAAACTTCCAGGCAAACCTCAAAGCAAAGCTCGACGATGCAACCCGCCTCACGGACCCGTCCCCTGAAACCCTCTGGGATCAGTTGAAGACTACCATACTGCAATCCACTGAAGAGGTACTGGGCTTCTCCTCCAGGAAAAACAAGGACTGGTTTGACGAAAACAGCCAGGAAATCCAGGAGCTGCTGGCAAAGAAGCGAGCTGCCCACCAGGCTCACCTTACAAAGCCGTCCTGTCCAGAGAAGAAACAAGCCTTCCGTCGCGCATGCAGCCATCTTCAGCGCAAACTCCGGGAGATCCAAAATGAGTGGTGGACTAGCCTCGCCAAACGAACCCAGCTCAGCGCGGACATTGGCGACTTCAGGGGTTTCTACGAGGCTCTAAAGGCTGTGTACGGTCCCTCACCCCAAGTCCAAAGCCCGCTGCGCAGCTCAGACGGCAAAGTCCTCCTCAGCGACAAGATCTCCATCCTCAACCGATGGTCAGAACACTTCCAATCTCTTTTCAGTGCCAACCGCTCAGTCCAAGATTCCGCCCTGCTCCAGCTCCCTCAACAGCCCCTAAGGCTAGAGCTGGATGAGGCTCCCACCCTGGATGAGACATATAAGGCAATCGAACAACTGAAAAGTGGCAAAGCAGCAGGTATGGATGGAATCCCCCCAGAAGTCTGGAAGGCTGGCGGCAAAACTCTGCATGCCAAACTGCATGAGTTTTTCAAGCTTTGTTGGGACCAAGGTAAACTGCCTCAGGATCTTCGTGATGCCACCATCATCACCCTGTACAAAAACAAAGGCGAGAAATCAGACTGCTCAAACTACAGGGGAATCACGTTGCTCTCCATTGCAGGCAAAATCTTCGCTAGGATTCTACTAAATAGAATAATACCTAGTGTCGCTGAGAATATTCTCCCAGAATCACAGTGCGGCTTTCGCGCAAACAGAGGAACTACTGACATGGTCTTTGCCCTCAGACAGCTCCAAGAAAAATGCAGAGAACAAAACAAAGGACTCTACATCACCTTTGTTGACCTCACCAAAGCCTTCGACACCGTGAGCAGGAAAGGGCTTTGGCAAATACTAGAGCGCATCGGATGTCCCCCAAAGTTCCTCAACATGATTATCCAACTGCACGAAAACCAACAAGGTCGGGTCAGATACAGCAATGAGCTCTCTGAACCCTTCTCCATTAACAATGGCGTGAAGCAAGGCTGTGTTCTGGCACCAACCCTCTTTTCAATCTTCTTCAGCATGATGCTGAACCAAGCCATGAAAGACCCCAACAATGAAGACGCTGTTTACATCCGGTACCGCACGGATGGCAGTCTCTTCAATCTGAGGCGCCTGCAAGCTCACACCAAGACACAAGAGAAACTGGTCCGTGAACTACTCTTTGCAGACGATGCCGCTTTAGTTGCCCATTCAGAGCCAGCTCTTCAGCGCTTGACGTCCTGCTTTGCGGAAACTGCCAAAATGTTTGGCCTGGAAGTCAGCCTGAAGAAAACTGAGGTCCTCCATCAGCCAGCTCCCCACCATGATTACCAGCCCCCCCACATCTCCATCGGGCACACAAAACTCAAAACGGTCAACCAGTTTACCTATCTCGGCTGCACCATTTCATCAGATGCAAGGATCGACAATGAGATAGACAACAGACTCGCCAAGGCAAATAGCGCCTTTGGAAGACTACACAAAAGAGTCTGGAAAAACAACCAACTGAAAAACCTCACAAAGATAAGCGTATACAGAGCCGTTGTCATACCCGCACTCCTGTTCGGCTCCGAATCATGGGTCCTCTACCGGCACCACCTACGGCTCCTAGAACGCTTCCACCAGCGTTGTCTCCGCTCCATCCTCAACATCCATTGGAGCGCTTACATCCCTAACGTCGAAGTACTCGAGATGGCAGAGGTCGACAGCATCGAGTCCACGCTGCTGAAGATCCAGCTGCGCTGGATGGGTCACGTCTCCAGAATGGAGGACCATCGCCTTCCCAAGATCGTGTTATATGGCGAGCTCTCCACTGGCCACCGTGACAGAGGTGCACCAAAGAAAAGGTACAAGGACTGCCTAAAGAAATCTCTTGTGCCTGCCACATTGACCACCGCCAGTGGGCTGATATCGCCTCAAACCGTGCATCTTGGCGCCTCACAGTTTGGCGGGCAGCAACCTCCTTTGAAGAAGAACGCAGAGCCTACCTCACTGACAAAAGGCAAAGGAGGAAAAACCCAACACCCATCCCAACCAACCAATTTTCCCCTGCAACCGCTGCAATCGTGTCTGCCTGTCCCGCATCGGACTTGTCAACCACAAACGAGTCTGCAGCTGACGTGGACTTTTTACCCCCTCCATAAATCTTCGTCCGCGAAGCCAAGCCAAAGAAAGAAGAGACGCAGTGCATGTATAGGAATATATAAAATATATTGTTAAACAAATAGTGATCTCGGAGCAGGTCATCAGTCATTCAGCATTCTCACTGCCCGTGGGAAGAAGCTATTTGGTGGCTCTGATGCTCCTGTGTCTCTTTCCCGACAGGAGAACCTGAAAGATGGACGGGGTCCTCAGTGACTTTCTGTGCCCTCTTCAGACAATGATCCCAGCAGATCATGCCAATGGGAAGAGGGAGGGTGACCTCAGTGGTCATCCCCACCACTCTTACGGCCCAGTGCACTGACCTCCGATCCGAAACTCTGCAACAACCGTGCCCACCCTGTGAGGCAGCCGGACAGGACGCTCTCGATACAGCTCCTGCAGAGGGTGGCCGATAGCCTTGCCTGCTTCAGTCTTCTCAGGACGCTGTTGAGCCTTCTTGACAAGTGAGGAGTTGAGGGCAACAAATGGCTGCCATGCAGGTCAACCCTAGCGTACACCCTGCCTGATCCCGTCAGCTGCAGGAGAAGCAGAGGAAGTCTCCTCACCTCGTAAGCGAAGTTTGGGTAGACTCCCCAGTGTGGAAGCCAGCAGGAGCAGTGGTTTGGCTGGAGAGGTTCTGAGACGAGTTTAAGATTAAGAGTCTGATTGTGGGAGGTCCCAGGCAGCAGAAAGACTACAGCATGAAAGCAAAGGATGAGGTCCCGCAGCTCCACGATCTCTGTGCCAAACCTGATGCCAATCTAAACTAATCCCATCTGACTGCACAGGGTACACATCCTGTCTCTTTATGTGTCTGCCTAAATGCTTCTTAAGTGTATCTGCTTCCACCATCTCCCCTGTCAGCGTCTTCCAGGCCTCCACCACTTTCTCAGTCATTGTCTAGTGGGAAAGAAAGTGAATGTAAAGATGGATATTCTCCGCTTTTACATCACTTCACTTGGTGAAAGCTCCAGTGGCAGTTTCAGGAGGCGGTCTCCAAAATGAAGGCAATGCCGCTGAAAGCGGCTACAAAGGGGGCGGGATCTTTAAAATCCTCTATGCCATAATAAAGCTAATTACGCGGCACAGGCGATCTGCCCGAGAGTCCTTGAACAGATCTCCACCAGCGCTCTTCAGGTATGGGCCGCTTTCCCTTCTCTGCACCTATGGATGATGTCACGGCAGTGGGTGGCACTACTCGCCCCACTGCGCCGAGCTCCAGAAGACGGCTCCAGGCACTGCTCAGTAAGAAAAGCAATGCTGGATCCGCCTTGTAGGCCTTCTCCATGAAAAGGTAAATTCAACATTTTTTTCTTTTCGTTGAGCCACCTCCAAGGCGGCGTTACACCATAAAAAGGCCTTGCGTGTCAAACCCAACCTGACCTGCAGGTCTCCTTTCACCTTTCCCCTTCTCACCTTAAAGTTGCATCCTCTAGCATTTGGATCTTTTCACCTTGAGGAGAAAAGGTCGAGGACTCTCACAATTTTATAAACTGCCTGGGTTCCGCAGCCTCCTACAAAACCAACCCAAGTTTGTCCTGTCAGAGTCCAGAGGACCCCAAAACCCAGCAGCATTAGATATGCACCACAACACAGGGTTACTTAAACAAAAGTAGTTTTTAATTATAACTGAACAAGAAAACAGAATTGAAATTTAACATTACTTAACCTACCTAACTACTTAATCCCCCTCTAACACTAAGCGCAGGTGTGTGTAATGTATATTTAAGATTAGAAAAGTTCTTTGGATCATGGTCCAATCTCATTGGTTGCAAGAAATTCTTGTACTGTGCACAGAAGTTAGCATTAACAAAGTTCACCAGTCTTTGGTGCTTAACAGGCAAATGGTTACCACTCAGGAGGATTCTTGCTGGTTTTCAGAGAGAGATTCCTTTTCCAGGACATCCACAACTGATTCCTTCTCAATCAGTCTTGCTGACGCAACATGCCCCCTTCAGAGTTCTCCAGATGATCCGCTTTCTTTCAGGTCACCTTTCACACCACCAGTCTTCTCCTTTGACAAGACAGTCTTCCAAAGTTTGCCAGCTTTGTCCTGGAAATAATTTCTGTGACTTCTCTCTCTGTTTCACACCCTCCCTCTCTGAGAGCAAAACAGTTCTCCTCTGCCTGCAAAGATCACATGCTCTCCCAGGCAAGTTGGTGTCGATACTTTGTTGCTTCCTGCAAAAAGCACTCTGCAAAAGTCCTGCAAATATTCTGTTTTAAAATGTGTGTGTGTGTGTGTGTGTGTGCGCAAGCTGCTCTAACAATTCCTCCCAAACCACCTCTAAATATTCTGTCACAGTCCAACCTCTATACATCAAGATATTGAGCCCTCCAAACTTCAATGAAGGGCGAAATGTTGGTGATGCATCTCTATCTTTGCAATACAAAGGACACTGTTTGACCTGCTGAGTTTCTCCCACGTTGTGTTTGTACTTCAACCACAGCGCCTTCAGGCTTTCATGTTTTACCATTAGCGATAAGTTAGTGAAGGTTTGAGTGACTGGAGTTCGGAGTTAAGGCCGGAGTTGACCATCTATTTGGGTGGAAGCTTTTAAAATCAGTGAACGATCCCAATTTTGCCAGTGTTCAGTGATAGCTCTTGTCAGGCTGCGCGAACAACTGAATGCCCTCCTCACTCTGAATGCAGTGACTGTACATCCGGTGCCTGACAGCCCAATCTGACGGCTTTGAGGGTCTCTTGCATGTGTGACATTCACACTGATGTGCTCCGCTCCATGACAGATCTAACCATGAATGGAAAGTGGAGGGTGGCATGAAGGAAGACAAAGAAAAGCCACATGAACAAAGCCACGACTGCACTGAACCTGCTAAAGGTTACAACATCAGAACTCAACATCGAGCGGTGAATCAAAAATAGAATTCCCAGAGCAAACAATGTGGGGGTGGATCATATCACATCCATTAAATATCACTCTGGATTTATTAAAGAAGGACTGTCATCATGTTGAAATTGGAAGAGTAAAATGTTCCTGCTCCTAATGAAGCCCAAGTGCCAGGTCAATACCCACATGTCACAGTGACATTGTTGTTTCTTCTTCCAATAATGCGAACTTGTTCAAAATAACTCGGGCCAAAATTAAAATCTCCAGAATTGATTCAACCTCTGCAAAGACACATGCAAACATTTCTCTTTTTTTTTTAAATTTACAGAAGCTTATTTTGAAAATGTGAACACATTTAAATCTAGTTATGCAGCATGGTAACAGCCCCTTCCGGCCCACGAATCTGTGCCCGCCCAATTCACCTACAAACCCTCCCCCTTACATTCTGAAGGGTGGGAGGAAACCAGAGCTCCCTGGAGGAAACCCACGCAGGTGTGGGGAGAACATACGAACTGCTTACAGGCAGCACCGGATTCGAACCCGGGATCCTGGTACTGCTACACGCCACTCAAAAGAACCTGAGAAGAGGGTACAAATAAATTAGTGAAGAAGGGCGGAATCTTGAGTGAACAGGTTGGGAGACATCCGTCTTCGACCTCATCCAGGGGGAGGCTCAATGTAAAATGTCCACTTGGACAGCCTTAAATCCAACAGAATTGACATTGAATTTTCCCATTTAAGTAACCCACCTCGATCTGCTTCCATCTCTCCTTTACCTATTGTTCTCTTTTCTCCCTGTTGCCCTCCACTCCCACCACCCCCACCCTGTGCTCTCCTCCCTCCCTGTCGTTACATCTTTCCAATGGTCTACCACTTCATACATTGAAGGGCTCAGGCCCAAATCGTTGATCTTTATCTTTGCTATATAAAGTACATGGCTTGACCTGCTGAGTTTTTCCAGTATTGTGTTTTTATTTTCACCTCATGATTTCTCCGCGGGCCACTTGTCGATCTCACGTTCCCCCCTCCATCTTCAAAATTTTTAAAGCATTTTAGACATTTCGGCCTTTCAGCCCACAAGACCGTACCACCCATTAACTTACAACACCTGTACGTTTTGAAGGATGGGACGAAACCCATGCAGACATAGGGAAAATATACAAACTCCTCACAGACAGCACCGGATTCGAACCCTTGTCGCTGGCGCTGTGACAGCGTGAGCCATGCCACCCTTTAGTTTTGACAAAGAGTCCCAGCTAGAAACAATAGACTGCCCATCTCTCTGTGGGGATGATGCCCAATCTGCTCCGGGTTCTTTTTGTTTACTTTGGATTAGTCTGGAACAGGGTGTGGGATAGATATTTAGTCTGGGAAACGGTGCGGGATTGATGTTTAATCTGGGACAGGGTGTGTGTAGATGTTTCGTCTGGGACGGGGTGCGGGATAGATGTTTAGTCTGGGACAGGGTGTGGGATGGATGTTTAGTCTGGGACAGGGTGTGTGTAGATGTTTCGTCTGGGACGGGGTGCGGGATAGATGTTTAGTCTGGGATAGGGTGCGGGATGGATGTTTAGTCTGGGACAGGGTGTGGGTTAGATGTTTGGTCTGGGACAGGGTGTGGGATACAGTCTGGGACTGGGTGCGGGATAGATGATTAGTCTGGGACGGGTGTGGGATGGATGTTTAGTCTGGGACGGGGTGAGGGATAGATGTTTAGTCTAAGATAGGGTGCGGGATGGATGTTTCGTCTGGGACAGGGTGTGGGATACAGTTTGGGACTAGGTGCGGGATAGATGATTAGTCTGGGATGGGGTGTGGGATGGATGTTTAGTCTGGGACGGGGTGTGGGAGTGTGATAGTACAGATCTATCACCAATGTATATAGTGTATATAGTTACAGTATCTAGACTGTGCAAATTTTTCTAGGTTGGCATCGTGGTCCTGCGTGTCATGGCCGCAGATGGTGATATTGTCCAGATACGGGAAGGTAGCGGTTAGCCGGTTCTGGTCCACCATCCGGTCCATTTCCCGCTGGAAGACCGCGACACCATTCGTGACCCCGAATGGTACCCTGAGAAATTGATACAGCCGACCATTCACGGCCTTCGAAGCGAATGGGAGGCTGTATCAATTTCTCAGGGCACCATTCAGGGTCACGAATGGTGTCGCGGTCTTCCAGCGGGAAATGGACCGGATGGTGGACCAGAACGGGCTAACCGCTACCTTTCCGTATCTGGACAATATCACCATCTGCGGCCACGACATGCAGGACCACGACACCAACCCAGACAAATTTCTTCAAACTGCCCGTCGGCTGAACCTGACTTACAATTTGGACAAGTGCGTCTTCCGGACCACACGACTCATGATTCTAGGTTGCGTGGTGGATGCCAGATCCTGACCGCATGCGTCCCCTAATGGACTTAGCCCCACCCCATACCCAGAAAAGCACTCAAACGCTGCCTGGGCCTTTTCTCGTATTACGCCCAATGGGTTTCACACTACGCCGACAAGGCACATCCTCTTATCAAGACCACCTCCTTTCCCCTCTCGACCGAAGCCAGAGTGGCTTTCGATCGAATCAAATCCGACATCACTGCTGCGACGCTGCACGCGTTCGATGAGTCTGTCCCGTTTCAAGTCGAGAGCGATGCATCCGACTTCGCCCTGGCAGCCACCTTGAACCAGGCCGGTCAGCCTGTAGCCTTCTTCTCCAGAACCCTCCAGGGTCCAGAGAGTAGACACACCTCGATCGAGAAAGAGGCCCAGGCCATAGTTGAAGCGGTACGTCATTGGAGACATTACCTCTCTGGGAGGCGCATTACACTGTTGACTGATCAACGCGCGGTCTCCTTCATGTTCAGCAACACCCAGCGTGGTAAGATAAAAAAATGACAAAATCGCCAAATGGAGAATCGAACTCTCCACCTTTAACTATGACATCCTGTACCGGCCTGGTAAGCTCAACGACCCGCCTGACGCGCTCTCCAGGGGGACGTGAGCCAGCATACAGATGGACAAACTACAGAAACTCTATGAGGCGCTCTGTCATCCAGGGGTCACTAGGTTTGCCCACTTTGTGAAGGCGCACAACCTATCCTACACAGTCGAGGAGATCCACTCCATGACCCGAGCCTGTTCGGTGTGTGCTGAATGCACGCCCCACTTCTTCCGTCCGGATAACTCCCACGTTATCAAAGCCACCCGCCCCTTCGAGCGTATTAGCGAGGACTTTAAGGGGCCCCTACCGTCGACCAACCGTAATAACTACATTCTTATGGCCATCGACGAGTACTCCCGCTTCCCATTCGCTGTGCCCTGCCCAGACCCCACTGCCACCTCAGTGATACAGGCCCTTCACAGTATTTTCGCCATTTTCGGGTACCCCTATTCCACCCACAATGATAGGGGGGTCCTCATTCATGAGCGCAGAGCTGCAACAGTACCTTCTGGAGTGTGGTATCGCTTCAAACAGGACCACAAGCTATAACCCATGTGGTAACGGCCAGGTCAAGAGGGAGAATGCCACCATATGGAGAGTGGTTACACTGGCTCTCCAGTCTAAAAGTCTCCCCACCTCTCACTGGCAGGAGGTTCTCACTAGTGCCTTACACTCCATCCGCTCCCTCCTATATACCGCAACAAATGCCACCCCCCACAAAAGGATGTTCCTTTTCCCGAGGAAATCCGAATCAGGAACCACTGTACCTGCATGGCTCACCGTCCCTGGCCCCGTCCTTTTGCGACACCACGCCCGGCACTCAAAGAACGACCCCTTGGTCAACCGAGTGACTCTACTCCACGCGAACCCGCATTACGCCTACGTTGAGTTCCCAGACGGGCGGGAGGACACTGTTTCGGTACAGGACCTAGCTCAGGACACGGTAGACCCAGCAAACCCCCCCAACCCAACCTTCCCCAACTCTTTATTCCCCAGGCCCTGTGCCGCAAGAGAAGAACCAACAACACCCCAACGACCCAGGCCACCCTGCCGACAACACGACTGGGGAATTGAGCGAAGGAGCGGTCGCACCCGATGAGCCCGCTGGCGACACCACTCCAGCGTCCCCAATCCCGGCACCATGGCGGTCATGCCGGATGGTCAGACCCCCTGACAGCTACAGTCCTTAACCTACCCCTTCCTTTCATTCTCTCCCTCGTTTTTTTTTATTTTTTTTTCCAGGGTCAGTTCTCCAAGAAGGGGTTCTGTGATAGTACAGATCTATCACCAATGTACATAGTGTATATAGTTACTGTATCTAGACTGTGCTTACAGCGATTGGCTGAGAGCTAAGCCACACCTATTGTTTGGGCCTTAAAGGGTTGTGTCCCTAGCCAGGTCGGATCATTCCGGACTGGTCGGCCACCTGTGAAGAGCCCCTGTCTTTTGCTAATAAAAGCCTTGGTTTGGATCAACAAGTCTTTGATTCTTTCGACGAGCTCTACAGGGAGATGTTTAATCTGGGACAGGGTACGGGATGGATGTTTAGCCTGGGACAGGGTGTGGGATAGATGTTTAGTCTGGGATAGTGTGCGGGATGGATGTTTAGTCTGGGACAGGGTGTGGGATAGATGTTTGGTCTGGGACAGGGTGTGGGATACAGTCTTGGACTGGGTGCGGGATAGATGATTAGTCTGGGATGGGGTGTGAGATAGATGATTAGTCTGGGACAGGGGGCGGGATAGATGTTTAGTCTGGGACAGGGTGTGAGATTGATGAGGCAGCTCTGCAAGTTAGTAATCACTTGATGAATCAAAATAGTCTCTTGCGTTCTGAAGAAATGCAGTAAATATGACAGGTAGTGTGAGTGGATGAGGCAAGGACGCCACGCAGGCTACGGGCAGTGAGAGACTGCAGCCAAAGTTCAGGCTGAAGATTGGCTGAAGGCGTGCCAGGTATCGGAACCGGGATGCTAGAAGGGTTCCTAATTGTGCCAGAGTTTGGGGTTGCCGATAGTTTGGACTGGAGTCTGCAGGAGCACTGGAGGTGAAAACACAGATGCTCGGAGACTCTGGGTGGGAGCGGGGGGGTGGGGGTGGGGAACCTCTCTTTTGCTTCTCTTTCTCTGATTGTAAGAGGAGCCCAGTAATTTCAGCTAATGGCGGATCTGTCTGCCTCATGGCAGAGTAAAGGCAGTTTCGTGTAACGTTACATTGCCTTCATCACATGACAACAAAGGAATCTGGATGGTGGCTAATTCTGTAATTTCAACTCCTTTTCATGGTCCAGTCACAGAAGGGTAAAGGAGGAAAGCTGAGGCATCTCATTATTCTTCCGAATGGAAGAGCATTCTCAATGGATGAAAAGAAACTGCAGCAGAGTTTCTCTTGGCCAGTGCCGGCTCTCTTCCCTTTAACGAGTCTCCAGCAGAACTGAACTCCCAGGCTCTGCACGCCTTGATCAAGCTGCAACTGTCCTGATCCAACATTCACAGGCCTGGCTGCCAGTGCCGGTCGTTCCAATGCTGGAAATGCCCTCTCCTGCACAAAGCTGAAGGTCACATTGGAATTCGGCTGAAATTGGAGATAAAAAAGCACATTTGCATCTTGCTCCACGCAGTGCAGGCTGCATCGGGAATCGCCCGGGCGCATTGCCATTCGAAGCTTTGTTCCAATTTAGAGCTGTCTCCCTTACCTGACTTGTAAATGACCTGCACTGCCAAGCACTCCTCTTGCTGATTTCAGTTGACATTTTCCTCTGATTCATTCAGGCTAAAGAAAAAAAATTTGCAGCAAAGGTAGATAGAAAAATTGTTCTCGGCAGGCATTTGGTTTTCTGTGTCACATTCTTTGATTCCATACAATTCATTTTGCACTCAATATTCCACACTTGTATCTCTTGCTCCATCTTCTGCGCTATGTTTATTGTCATGGATCGCCTGTCTTTATGATTCGACCAAAGGTTCATGGCGTGGCAGTTAGAGCAATGCCGGGTTCGGGTCCCATGCTGTCTGTAAGGAGTTGATCCATTCTCTCCGTGTCTGTATGGGTCTCCCCCCCTCCCGGGGGCTCCGGTTTCCTTCCACCCTTCGAAACGTACCGGGATTGTATGTGTATTGGGTGTAATTGGGCAGCTCGGGCCTCTTGCCATGCTCTTTGCTTTATGTATGTCTGTGTTTAAATTAATGATGCGATTTGTTTATCAGGAGGCAATAAGACTCCAGACTCAGATTGAGATGAAGCATCCAATACAAAATTTAATTACAATAAAATGAGGTCGTGGATATCTACACTGTTGTCAGTGACTTCACCTATTTTCCCTTCGACCCTCCCACCTGTATTCACCTGTTCGATTGTGTTCCTCCCCTTGCCACTTCCTCCATCCTCTCCTCCCCTCTGCCCCCATCTTTCACACAATTCACACATCTGCCTGTGGGTTTTTTTTTTCAAATTCCTCACAGAGGGCTCAGTCCCGAAACGTTGGTTACCTCTTTCCTCTCTGTGGATGCTTTGTGACTGCACGTGTCCAGTACGTCTGTGGCTTGAAGTATTTCTCTCCCTCCCTCTCCTTCACTCTTTTTTCCCCCTCTCTCTCACAAACATGTGCACTTACAATCATATGCACACACATAAAATAAAACTATGACTAGCCCCTTTTCCACGGGCACCCTGTCCCAGGAATTTACTGGGACAGGGTCCAGCGGAAAAGAAACATTGTCCGAATGCCAGCATCAAATGATGTCATTTCACGCTGGGGATTGACCATCTCATATCCCCGGCGTTTGCTGATAAAACCAGTGGGAAAGGGACAGCAGAAAGACACCCATTTCCAGTCAAAGGTAGAACACTCCGATCTCCGGGGGATGAGTTGTGTTCCCAGTTAAGGGTGGCTCAACGGAAATGGCACAAAGGGCTTCCTATCCTGGGACACTGCAGGGCCAATTAACTGGGATGCCAGTGGAAACGGGGCTACTCTTACACAACATTATAGTGAGTATCACGGTCAGAGCCCTGCTGCTACATCTCCAGTGACCCAGGGTGCGAATCCAGCGCTGGCTGGCAGGAGCTTGTACTTCCTCTCTGTGTCTGTCTGGATTTACTCCTCATGCTCTGGTTTCCTCCCACCCTCCAGAGCATTCAGGGTTAGATGTAATTGGGAGGCATTGTAATTGGGAGGTAATTGAGAATCATTCTGATTCACGACAGATCACATGTGACTTCTGGCAGGTCAAGATGAGACAAAGACCTCTGTTAAGACCGCAGCTATCCTGCAGTAGGCCACAGACACTTGTCCGCCTTTATGCTTCACTCTGTATATAACTGGTGTTGTCCCTTCCCCTCGAGTGTATGATGGTTGAGTGTGGAAGGAGTGTTATTCTGTTGAGTGCACTTGGTTTTTTTTCCTCCTTGGATTAAGGTGTTCAAGATGATGAGAGGCTTTTTCCTGGGACTGAAATGGCTAGGTTTAAGGCGCTTGGGAGTATGTACAGGGATGATGTAAGAGGTAGGATCTTCACACAGAGAGTGCCAGTTACTGCCAGTAACAGAGGTGGAGGCAGGTACAATGGGATATTTTAAGAGACTATTAGCTTGAAACGGAATGAAAAAAAATGTTGGGTTCCTAGAAATGGAAATATTAGGTCAGCACAATACCGTGGGGTGAAGGGCTTGTGGGCTTGTACTGTGCTGTAGATTTCTATGCTCTGTGTTAAATCACCTGCAGTTTTGGGCCATCTAACATTGTCTGAGGTTTAATAAGTAAGCCTTCCCTTTGTCTCCAGCAAGATATAAGATCATCCTTTGACTCCAGAAGTGTAAGATTGCTACGCATCTGAATAACTTACCTGAATTCATTCTGTGAACTACGAAGGTGTTGAGGTCATCGAGTTACTCAGACACCAACAAAACCATCCTATTGATCTATTCTATATCTTGAAGCAGAATCCAATCTGCTGGCTTGCCTCCTAGTGAACTATTGAACCCTGGCAGTGATAATATTTTTTGAACACATGCAATTTTACATTTCCCGCAAAGAATGAAATGTTATTTCTATGAAGTTAATATTCTCTGCGGAAAATCAAGTCTGGGTTATTTTGTTAAGTGGGTAAGTGGATTAATTTGGGATTTGTAACAGGATTCAGTGAAGGAAGTAAAAAGCAATTTCTTTTTGACATCAACTGCTCAAGAGTTACAACAACCCTAGATAATTAAAGGCTTCAAAATCACACCCACTCTGTTTCATCACGAAAACCAATTCCACCGACACACCCAGCTCAAGGCAACATTGTTCCCTGAGACAGGAGGGTTAAAAACCATCCTCATTCAGTCATGGAGTCAAACTGGAGACAAATGCTTAGCTGGAACATACTTGTCGAAGTGTGTGTGTGTGTGTGTGTGTGTGTGTGTGTGTGTGTGTGTGTGTGTGTGTGTGTGTGTGTGTGTGTGTGTGTGTGTGTGTGTGTGTGTGTGTGTGTGCATGTGCGTGCGTGCAGTGGGATCTCAACAGATCGCTGTGCTGTGTGTATGTCTGTGTGTTTGTGTATACGTGACCGTGTATGTGTGTGTGTCTGTGTGCATCTATGTATGTAAGTTTTTGCATGAGTGTGCATGTTTCCATTTGTGTGTGTGTTTGTGTGTGTATACGTGTGTGCATGAGCATGTGTGTGTGTAGAATGTGTATGAATGCATGCCTCTAGATGTGCCTGTGTATATTCATGAGGTCCCATGGACAGATGAGTGTGTGTGTGTGTGTGTGTGTGTGTGTGTGTGTGTGTGTGTGTGTGTGTGTGTGTGTGTGTGTGTGTGTGGGTGTGTCTGCGTGTGTGAGTGTGTGGGTGTGTGTCTGTGTGTGAGAGTGTGTCGGTGTGGGTGTGTGTGCGCCAACAATTGTGAGTGTGTCTAGGTGCATATGAGCCAATGAATAGTTGTGAACATTTGTGTGTGAGGTTTGAGTAACTGTAAGTGTGTATATCCCTGGACATACACATGGCACAGCCAACTGTTGAGCTCCCTATTGTCCATTGGTCAATCTTGGTCCATTGGTCAATAATACATTTGCTCATGTTTCTTTTGGGCTTCTTTGGAAATGTATATGAACGGGAAAGGAACGGAGGGTTACAGGTTGAGTGTAGTTTTTGCATGAACTAGAAGGGGCAAGTTGGCCTGTTTCTGTGCTATAATTGTTATATGGTTTTCCATTGAATAAGAGAGGCTCCAATAGCTCAGTGGTCTTGTAAACAAGAGGTCATGAGTTCGTTCCTCGCTGTGAGGGGGACTCTCTGTCTTCCTTACACTAGACAAAAGTTAAAGAGTTTGTTACATTCATTACATAATGGAACCTTTACCCTTCCTCTTGGCATAGCGGAAAGAGTTCCCCAATCAGGGAAGGGCATTATTTACTGAGAGAAAGGGCTGACTCGAACTGGAATGAATGAAGAAGCTAACATATGTCTGAACACTGCTGTGCTCGTTCACACCCACTGAGGCAAACACTGGAGTGGAGACAAAACCCTGTCAGCAAGATTCCCAGCCACTGAATAAAATAATGCCACCCACAGTGACAGATCCAATGTCAGCAAAAGATTCTGTATGAGTGCTTGTTTGCTTCTCCTGATGCGATGAGAAGCATCGTGTTGGCAGTGATGTGTCCGTGTGATTCACAGAACCATAGAAACAAGCCCTTAGGCCCTTCTAGTCTGTGTTCCAAACTATTTTTCAGCCTAGTCCCACTGCCCTCCATACTCTTCCCATCCACATAGCTGTCCAAATTCTTCTTAAATGTTAAAATTGAGCCTGCATTGAGCAGTTCATTCCACATTCCCACCACTTTATGTGTGAAGAAATTCCCCCCCCCCCGAAACTTTTCCCCTTTCACCCTTAACCCTCATCGTCTGGTTTGTATTTCCCATTACCTCAGTGGAAAAAAAGTCAACCTGCATTTACTCTGTCAAGACCCCTCTTAGTTTAAAATACGCTATCAAATCTCCCCTCTATTTCCTATGCTCCAGGTCCTAACCTTCACAGCGCCAGTGATTGGGACTGGGCCAGGGCTGAATCCGGTGCTGGCTATAAGGAGTTTGTACATTCTCTCCATATCTGCGTGGGTTTTCCCTGGGGGCTCTGGTTTCCTCCCACTGTTCAAAACGTACAGGGAGTGTAAATAGGGCAGCACAGTCTTGTGGACCGAAATGGCCTGAAGCTGGGCTGTATGTCTAAATTTTAAAAAAATTAAAACCTGTTTAACCTTTCCACTTGCAGGCAACATCCTAATAAATCTTCTTTGCACTCTTGCATTTATATTGATACCCTTCCCGTAGTCAAGTGACCAAAACTCAGGCAGTCTCGCGCAGGGGTCCGAATCCCGTTCCGGAGGCCTGACCATGGAACTGATTGTCATCGTGTTAACTGGGGGGAGGGTGGCAACATCGGATGTGCTGGTTTTTTCGACAAGACGTTCGGCAGAGTTACCTTCCGCAGCTGGATGCGGAAGATCTCAGAGCTAGCTTCGAAGAGTGGAGGGGCACTCCCTGGGGTTCTCGATCTTTCAATTGTATAAGCAACTCATTACACCTGCTGGTTGTGGGTATTCGGTGCTGCAGAGTTGCCTACTTTACAACAGTGGCTGCTTATCAGAAGAACTTTGGAAGGAAAATGTCTTTGAAGGTTCTGAGATCAGTGATTCATGGTGTGTTCCTCAACCCCCTCCCTGCCCATGATTCTCACAGCTGTTCTACGAAGCTACCTGATAAATCTTGCCGAATATTGTGCATGCGTGGTTGGATGCAATTACCCACATCAGCTTGATTGAGCAAATAGTGGGACTGTGCGTGTAAAAATTTGTCTGCATCCATGCAATTGTGCATATAGGGTTGTGTGCCTATGTATGTGATTGTGTGTGTGTGTGTGTGTGTGTGTGTGTGTGTGTGTGTGTGTGTGTGTGTGTGTGTGTGTGTGTGTGTGTGTGAAAGTCATAAGCTTGTGAGTATGTGTGATAGTACAGATCTATCACCAATGTACATAGTGTATATAGTTACTGTATCTAGACTGTGCTTACAGCGATTGGCTGAGAGCTAAGCCACACCTATTGTTTGGGCCTTAAAGGGTTGTGTCCCTAGCCAGGTCGGATCATTCCGGACTGGTCGGCCACCTGTGAAGAGCTCCGGTCTTTTGCTAATAAAAGCCTTGGTTTGGATCAACAAGTCTTTGGTTCTTTCGACGAGCTCTACAGTATGTATATATGTTTTATAGTCAGGTCACTCATCTGAGTGCTACTGGTACCATGCAGCCCAGTGCTGCCTGTCGCATGGTCAGGTGGTCGGCGACTAAACTGGCTCCCCCACCGGGCTTGCCTGGTGTGGAGGGTGGCAAGACACCCTGTGTGCGTGTGTGGGTGTGTGGGTGAGTGTGTGTGTGGGTGTGTGTGTGTGGGTGTGTGAGTGAAAGAGAGACAGACAGACACAGAGAACAAATTGGTTCTCTTGTGTTGTCCCATGCAGAATATTCTTCCAGGGTGAATGTGAGGGTGGGGTGTGGGGCGGAGTGTTCCACATTTGGTGAACACCACCCCACTACAAGGAGAGGGAAGCAAATTAACAGGAAAATGAATCTCGGGGATGTCATATGTGCCCCTTGAACTTTACACACCAAGTCGTGTGGAAACTGCGTGTCACATGATAACACATTTATTATCATACATATTGTACAACGTACATATGCACTGAAATTCTTTCTCGCTGCAGCCGAACGGGTACTTCATCAAGAGAAAGGCGACGGTGGGATTCACTTGGCGCCAGCGTTGTTAGTGCAGCAGGTAGCCCAACACTATCACAGGGCCAGCAACCTGAGCTCGAATCTAGCACTGTCTGTAAGGATTTTGTATGTTCTCCCTGTGTCTGCGCAGGTTTACTCCCACATTTCAAAGACATATAGCGTTAGAATGTTAATTGGTCACATGGGTGTGTTGGGTGGCACTGGAAGAGCCTGTTATTGTGCTGTATCTTAAATTTAAAATGAAATTATTTGTATTAAAAAAGAGAAAATAACTACAAAAGATACAGATAATTATTGCACTACAATAAAACAAGGTGACTCCAGGCAGGAGTGGAACCTTTTCTAAACACCGTCTGCTAGAGGAACTCGGCTGAAAGAACACTATCCGTGGGAGATGTTTAGGACATTTCTTTTTCTCCCATGGATCGCTCAGCGATCTGAGTTGCTCTGGCAGATTGCGTTCACCTCAAGGTTTGAGCGCCTGCAGTCTCCAGAGGGTCTTCAGGGCCTGGTCAATGCGTTCTCTATTTAGCCACCTTGTTTCTGCCCCTTCTGTTGTTTGAGGGGCTTCCCCTTGGTCTCAGCCCATTGACAGAAAGACAATGGACTGTGGTCTTTCCCCACAGTGCCCTTGTGTTGGCTGCCCCAAGCCTCAGTGTGTCTCTCAGCACATACTCCTGCAGCCTGGAATATGCCAGTCGGCGGCGTTCCCTCATTGACATCTCAGTGGGCTGAAAGACCAATCAGATTTGGGGCCTCTTTCACCGAGTTGACGGTCTTTCAGCAGCTCTGGATGTCTGCCTCGGTGCGCGTCCCCGGGAACAACATCGGAGAGTTCTCAGTCACGCTGCTTGCTGGGGAATGAACCTTGACAGGGACCTTTTCATCCTTCTGTACACACACTCTCAGAGAATCTGCATTCTGCAGAGAGGTGGGCGACTGCCTCCACTCCACCGCAGTCACCTCGGGACTTGGGTTCTTAACCACTAATGAAGTCCCTGGCAGTCTGCACTGACTCGTATGCATATCCAACCTATTATAAAGAGCAATTACAATGAAAGCCAAGTGTCTATTATTAATTTCAATGCTAATAATTCACAAAATGAAAAAGAAAAATAATTGATCTATAAATTTGGAAAATAAATGAAAAAAGAACCCCAAAGAGAAAAAAATGTAATACTCGTTATAGAAGTTGAACACCTAATGTTGTCTAGAGAGAAGGACGCCATCAAATCCGATAACCATTGTGTATGTGTGTGGGGGACAACATCTTTCCACCACAGTAGAATGAGCCTTCTAGCGATCGGGGAAGCAAAAGCAAGCCAAATGAAAAGAAGCATTTAAATTAATTCTCTAGACAGGCAGATATGAGTGCAGAAGAGGGAGCCCATTCAGCCCCTCATTTCTACTCCGTTTGGCACGGTTGGCATAGCGGTTAGCGCAAAGCAGTCACAGCGCGAGTGGCCGAGCCTCGAATCCTGTGCTGTCTGTGATGCGTTTTGTGCGTCTCCCTGTGTCTGCCTGGGTTTCCTCCGGGTGCTCCGTTTTCCACTCACCCTTCGAAACGCACCAGAGTTAGATGTAAATGGGTGGCACGGGCTCATGGGCCAGAAGGGCTTGTTGTGAAGGTTAGAACCTTGTGTTGCTGATCCTGAGTTAATTTTGTGCCTGTCCTCTTCAAGGAGAAATATTGTTTGCAGTGTTACCATATGATGTAATATCCGAATGGACCAAGAGCTTGCATCTCATTCTTCGATGAACCATGAAGGAGATGTGAACTCGAGATACTTTTCTTTGAATGCATCTTAATTTTGTCTATTTCTTGTATCTGTTTAAAGTTGAATATTGTTATATACAGTATATGCTTTGTTTACTCGTCATTATGACAATCTCAATACGAAGTTATGCAAAATGTTTATCTGGTTTATCAACCAATTAATGCTACAAAAAGTTGCATCTACAAAGTTTAATCTATTGGATTAATAAGATAGTCATTCAGAATATCGTCTTCATGTTTCCTTGAAGATGACACGTTTTGAAACTGGGGAATACTAGAACTTGGACAGTGTCATCTATACCAATTACCATGCTGTATCTCTAAAGTTAAATTAAGAATGTTGCCGCACAGGACAGCTTGAGATACAAGGAGAGACTGGATAACAGGATATTTTCCTCTTGCAGCATCGGAGGCTGAGGGCAGTCTTTTGGAAGTATATAAAATCACGAGGGGCATGAATACGGTGAAAGGTCACCGTCCTTTTCCAGGATTAGGGGCCGTCTAAAACTAGAAGGCTCTGGAAAAATGTAGGTGAGTGAAGGAAGATTTAACAGGGCCCCTGAGAGGCAACTTTTTCACAAATGGTGGGTATGTGGAACGTACTGCCAGGGTAAAGTTGTGCAGGTGGACTACATTTCAATCAGTACTGGACAGGAAAGGTTTAGTTTATTCTCATCTGATTGCACAAGTGCAACCCGACGAAACAGCATTCTCCAGTCCTCAGTGCAAAACCCACAGACGCACCACCAGACGTAACACACATACAGACAAACAATACATATGCAGGGCAAGTCTTCTTGTGTGTGTGTATAATATATACATGTGTGATATATATAAATATTATACACATACTTCTGTATTCCCTTTTCACCCACAACTGCGTTCCTCTACGTGGTTCTAATTCCATAATCGGATTCACAGACGACACCACGGTTGTTGGCCTGATCAGAGGGCCGTGTGGTGTGCCGACAACAACTTGGCATTTAACACGCAGCAGACCAAGGAGATCACTGTGGGCTCAGAAAAGCACACTCATACCCCTATTTACATCAATGGAGCTGTGCTGGAATGTGTGTCAAGCTTTGAATTCTTTGGTGTCCATATTTCCGATGGGCCTGGTCCGTGAACTCCTCCATCCTATCAAAAAGGTGCAACAGCATCTTTATTTCCTGTGGAGCTTGAAGAAAGTCCATCGCTGTCCCAGGATACTGATGGATTTTTCCCACTGTAGCATTGAGAACCTACTCACCTACAGCATCTCACTGTGGTACAGCAACGATCTCCTATCGGATTGTGAAACACTCCAGCGGGTGGTGAAAACTGCCCAGTGGATTATCGGCACCCAATTGCCCACTGTTGAGAACATCTATCAGGAACGCTATCTGGACAGGGCAAAGAGCATCATCAAGGATGTATCTCACCCTAATTATGGACATTTTACTCTTCTCCTGTCCGGTAGGTGCTACAGGAGCCTCCATTCCCAAACCAGCCAGCTCAGGAAGAGGTTATTTTTCCCCAAGGGTGTCATCCTGCCAACCCTTAAATCCCAGCGCTGAGTGGTTCCTATTGGACTATCAATACTTTTAGAATTGTTTGCTTGCTGAATATGCTTGTTTTTATTTACACATAGTTATTTGCATAGAGCACTATTTTATAACTTCTGGTTGGATGCTAATCGTATTTCATTGAGTTTGTATTTTGCTGGCACAATCACAATAAAATTGAATCTCACGTAATACACATACCACCCACACACAAACACACATCTAACCCCTAAACACACCTACCTGCCCCACACACACACGCACACCACCCTCCCCCACACACAAACACAAATCTACCCCCATATACACCTACCCGCCCCACACACTCACGCACACCGCCCTCCCCACACACAGACATCTACCCTCATACACACCTACCCGCCCCACACACGCACACTGCCCTCCCCCACACACAAACAGACATCTACCCCATACACACCTACCCGCCACACGCACACACACACACACGCACACACGCACACTACCCTCCCCCATACACAAACACACATCTACCCCCATACACACCTACCTGCCCCACACACACACATACACACACACACACACACACACACACACACACACACACACACACACACACACACCATCCCCCCACAAACAAACACACATCTACCCCCATACACACCTACCCGCCCCACACACGCACACTGCCCTCCCCCACACACAAACAGACATCTACCCCATACACACCTACCCGCCCCACACACACACACACACACACACACACACACACACACACACACACATACACACACACACATACACACACCACTCTCCCCCCACACACAAACACACAATAACCCCCCCAAACACACCAATCCCCCCCCCACACACACACCCATCACACCCCCCCCCCCCACACACACCTCCCCTCCCCACACACCCACCCACCCCTGAGAGACGGCAACTCCATTCTCAACATCAGGTGCGGTGTCGACCGCATCGAAGAAGTCTGCCCAAGTGTGCTCAGTGCAGGAACCACAGCTACGGTGTCAGCTCCCGGGAACAGGAACCTCAAGCTTCTTGGCAGGAGTGGGAATCTCAGGCTCGACAATTGTAAAATGTCTGGGTCGGTTATGACAGAGGTGGGGAAGTGTCGGGGAGTGGTGTTCCTGGTGGTGGGGAGGTGGTCAGGACCAGACTGCTTTTGCAGCTAAAATTTTAAGGTCACATTTTTGTATTTGGTGCTTCAAGGGTCATCCTATACATTGAAATATATGGTTTATATAAAAACAAATAAATATGAGAGGTTTGGAGGGTTAGTGTGAGCAGTTCATTTGATCGTTCAGCATTCTCACTGCCCGTGTTAAGAAGCTGTTCCCCAGCCTGGTCGAGCTGGCTCTGATCCTCCTGTATCTCTTCCCTGACTGAAAGAGGCTATGGGATACAGTCTAAATGCAAGCTTAGATAGACAACATGCATGGACAAGTTGGACTGAGGGGTGTGCATGGACAAGATGGGCTGAAGGGCCTGTCTCCATGCTGTACCACTCAATGGCTGTAACATTGTGGCTGTTCTTTTATTTTGACACTTCTTTACTGCACTAACTTCGTTTCTCTCAATACCCATGATACTCAAAAATCTCCCGATCCTTGCCTTGCTTGTCTTCTGTGTCTCAGACTCGGGGAGTTCCAGAAAAATCACTCTACGTGGGTCTTGAATAGCCAAGCCCCTATGTTTATGGTGGTGTGGTTAGCACAACCCCACTGCAGCGCCGGCGATCAAGACCGGGGTTCGAATCCTGCGCAGTCCATCAGGAGCTTGTACGTTCTCCCCGTGTCTGCATGGGTTTTCCCCTGGGGGGGGGGGGGCTCTGGTTTCCTCCCACTGTGTAAATTGGGTGGCACAGACCCCGAAATGGCCCATTACCGTGCTGTATGTCTAAATTTGAAAAAAAATCGAGCGAGATACTCACAATCTCTCTCTTGGCATTACTTACATGTGGTCTCAGTTGGTGTATCATCTACCTTGGGGATTCCCAAACAGCAACCAGGCCCTTGAACCTGCCCCCACACCACAAATATGACTGTCTGCACTATTACAAAGGCCCTCTTTATGGCATTAGGGCAACTGGAATATTGATTATCTACCTTTTCACATTCACTGTTCCTTTTTAATTCAATTACGCAGACTATTGCAATTGTTCCTTTTGAACAACTTATCTGCAGCAAGAATTTGGGGGCCGTGTGCAATGTATATCACAATAAACTAGTCATTATCGTGCGTTGACACACCACAAAATCATGTTCTGCCTCCCAGATGTTTATTGGTTTGAGGGTTAATTGTCAATGGGGATTTTTGTTTTTGAGCCACTACATTAAGGGAGAAATGACGGATAGAATCAAAGGATTAGCAGGTGGCATGGAGAGAGAGAGGGTCGAGAAAGCCAGGGAGTCAGGAGGAGGGAGTGGGGAAGGATGCTATAAATAGTGGGTGACCGGTTGGGGGAGAGGAGAGAATGGGCGGCGGTGATGTTACGAGAAATGTAGGATACTTGTTTGACAGCACAGGCCTGGAGGGCCGAAGAGCCTGTTCGGCTTTATTAAAAACGCAGGAATGCTGGAGCAATTCAGCCCAGGCCCAAAATGAATTGCGTGATTTCGTCTCCATCCCTATAAGCATGCACGTTGGTCTGAAACGTTGGAAGGAGGGGAAAGTGTAACAGGGCGAGGTCCATGGCAAGTATGGCACCCCCCCTCTTGCTGAGTGAGTTCTCAGTTTATGACCCCTCCACCACGGTTACCCTAATGCCCCCCCGCCTCCACCCCCCCTCCCGATTAGATCTCTTCTGAAGCCGACTGTGGCTCAGCTGGTCTCAGAGGAGGTAAAGAAATATAACCAAAGCTGTAGGCTGGCCTGACCAAGTATGAGTGATAAACAGGCAGGCCTCTGGATACAAAGGATGGGGGAGGAGGGAAGAAGGGCTAAAGGAGGAGCTCAGGCCAATAGATAGTTGAATAAGGCTATGAGGATAGGAGAGAAAAGATGAGAATTGATTGGGGATGGGGAGTGCAGAGATGGGGGAAAAGAGACAGTGGGAAAAGGGAGAGAGAGAGAGAGAGAGAGGCGTGCGTGAGAGGAAAGGAGGCATGGGGATAGATGCTATCAGAAACCAGTGAGGTCGATGTTCCTGCCATTCAGTTGGAGAAGTCCCTGATGGAAGATGAGGTGTTATTCCTCCAATTTGCGGGTGGTCTCAGTGCTTGAGGCCATGGACAGACATGTCAGCAAGGGATTGGGGTGGGGAGTTGAAATGGGGGAGGGCGTGTGGTGATATGACCACCAGCCAACCTCAGAGGGTGATCTCTGTACCTCCAGGAAGACCAGCTAAGGGTTGACTCCACCTGGCCGGATGTCAATCAGCCAACCCAGATATAGAACTGAGCCGACCCTTCCTGAGCCAGTCACATGGGGAGCCACCGAAGAATGAACTGGTGTTCAGACTTTTATCTGAATAAAGTCAGAATAGCCAACGTGGTCAACGAGAAAGCCCGCTATAAGGTCTTCTCAACAATCGACCTAAAGTCGGCCTATCATCAACTCCCTATCCATACACAGGATACCACTGCTGGTGGTCGTATCACCACAGGGGGCCACGGGGAGATCCACGCTATTGCGGTGGGTACAGCCGAGTTGCTCAGCGAAGCCACCTCCCCAGTCTGTGTCCAGTTTCAATGCAGAGGAGACCACAATGGGGAGCACCAGATGCAGCCGACGACCCCCACAGATTCATGACCAGTCTTTGTGTGGGCTACCACTTTGACCATCATGGGCTTGACTCTCTGAATTCAGCATAAACTACATTTCCTCTCCCCGCACCCCCCCCCCCCCCTCCCCCACATCTTCATATCCCTGCGGTGTAAGCATCTGGGATTCTTTGGCTATCTCCTCGCTGACAATAGACTGTTGAGCTGCAACGGGAAAAGAGGTTTCTTTGTTCTTTGCTCTCAACAAGCAACTCCAATTTGTTAAGCTACAGAGAGACAGAGTGTGGGTGGCAGGTTAATCTTGTGTCAGGGAGAACATCAGGAAAAGTCTCCTGGGGCCAGCAGCAGAATCTGCTGCCTTCCCACCATCCACTAATGCTTTTAACCCTTCCGTAACCCTGGCTCTCGATGGATAACTAACAACAACCCACTACTTCCAACTTGAATCCCAGACAGAGGTATACACGGGGTGTAAACAGCGTGAGCCAGAGGTGTTAATGTAGTCAGGAGCATGAGAGAAATATGTATGCAGCCAATACTGGAGTGTTCAAATCGGAGAGTGAAGTGTTTCAGTTCTTGGGAATCACTAGGCCCTTTCATGCAGTGAAAGAACCCGACTGTAAAGGCAGAGATTCTCTGTCCTTGTGACGGGAAACTTACCGTGGCCGGCTCCAAGGTGCTGACTGCAATCCCTCTCTTGGGGAGGATCATCATGGACTCACATGAATCTGCAGGTACACGATACTTTATCTGGAACCCATGGGGGAGTATGTTCCAAATTTCGGATTTTTCCGGATTTCAGAAAGATAGATTGAAGCCCACCCGAATTGTGCTGCCATATCCACCCCCACTCCCTTCCAGTCACGTTACTGTTCCCCCCCCCACTGCCCGCCCGAGTCTCGCTGCCGGTCTCTCCCCCCCCCCCACCCCGGATTTTGGTCTGAAGGTCTCTTACTTGTGCACTTTATTCATTTGTTTCAATCTCTTTATTTGTTTACATGTGTATGTTGAGTCCAGTTTTACTTTGAACGACCAATAAGCGGTGATTCCGCTGCGCCCGCAGGGAGAAGAATCTCAAGGCTGTACGTGATGTCATGCAGATAGTCGGACGATAAATCGGAAATCTGACAATCTGATGTCTCTGAGAAATATCAGGGTGGGTAAACTTGAGAATGCAAGAGGAATTAGAGTGTTCAAGTTACCTCAGGATGAGTGATCAGTAGTGTGCAGGCCGCACAGAGGAGCTGAACCTGCTGCATGTGAGGGGTATTGGGGTAGGCAACTGGGGAGTTTGTGAGGGAATCTAACCAGGAGCAGTCAGATGGTGCAGGTGTGTAAGACACTCTCTGCAGTTTTGTGGCAGGACCGAAGTTCTGGAGGTCGATGGGAAACTGGTTAATTTGAAGGTGGATCCGTCCAGCAACATGCTCATCTTTGTTAATTGCTGGTGCCCCACATGACTGTTACAATCTTATAAGAGCAACTGATTGAATGGTTTTTGAGCATGGTCTCCATGAATGCATTCAGGTCACTGGAATTCCAGCCTTCCATTAGGAGCACTCGGCAAATCAAAGCACTTCCGAGGTGTTTTCATAATGTCGAATGGCGTGTACTATAAGACAGCCCGACTGATCTCCAGTGGGTGCTTATGTTGTGCATGAGTGCATTCCAACCCCTTATAATTTACCCCTTCTATTCCCTTTCCCAGATTCACCATAAATCCTTCTGTCTGGTAGGGCACAGGACAGGAACAGGCCACAGAGGGCTGTAAACAGGGCCAGCGCCATCATGGGTATTGCACCAGTCCATTAAGGTACATCGAGAAAGCAGCTTCTAACATCAAGCAATGGGCCGGTGGGCCTACCTTCTGCTCCTATATCTTGTGATCAAGGACTCCCACCACCCTGGCCAGGCCCTCTTCACCCTGCTACCATCGGGGAAAAGGTACAGGAGCCTAAAGACGAGCACTCAGCGGCACAAGGACAGCTTCTTCCCCGCTGCCCTCTGATTCCTGAATGATCAATGAGCCAAAGACATGACAATAAATCCTGATTCTGATAATGGAACGGATTTTTCCATCAACTATTTCACTGCTGTAAGGAAACACATTTGAGAACTCACACACTCTTTATAAGGGGTTGATATCCACCATCTTGTATCTGATGAAGACATGCTACTGTTGTGGAATGAGATTTTGCTCCAGTGGGAATGTTTTGTGGGGAGGGGGATAGATTTTGCTGTGGGGGAGATTTTGTGTTGGAGAGATCTTGCTGTTTGGGTGAGGTTTTACTGTGGGGGGGGGGAAGATTGTGCTGTGGGGGAAATTTTGATGTTGGCGGAGATTTGCTGTGGGAAGAGATTTTACTTTGGGAGACATTTTGCTGTAGGGAAAATTTTATCATGGGGACAGATTTTGCTGTGGCAACATTTTAATGTGGGAGGAGATTGACCCCAGGGGAGATTATTCAATGGAGGCACATTTTTCCCAGGTTGGTGTTATTTTGTTGTGCTGTAGAGATGTTGCTTTTGTTGGGAAGTTTTGCTATGTGGATAGATTTTACTTTGGGAGGAAATTTAGTCATGGGGTGATTTTGGTGTGGGGGGAAGTTTTGCTTTGAAGGGGGACTTTGCTATGGGTGGAGATTTTAATTGGGGTGGAGATTTTTCAGTGGGTGAGATGTTAACTTGGTGGAGATTTTGCTGTGAGGAGTCAGAAGAGATGGTGGAAATTTTAAATGTTTTTTTTCTTCAGTATTCACTAAGGAAAGGAATATTGAGTCAGGTGAAGTAAGGAAAATTAGTTGTGAGGTCATGGAAATATACAGGTTAATGAGGAGGTAGTACTGGTTATTTTAAAAAGGATAGAGGTGGATAAATCTCTGGGTCCTGACAAGATTTTTCCTATGACTTTGAGGGAGGTTAGTGTAGAAATTGCAGGGGCTCTAACATCCATGGGGAAGGTGTCGGAGGATTGAAGGGTAGCTTATGTTGTTCCACTGTTTAAAAAAGGTTCTAAAAGTAAACCGGGTAATTATAGGCCTGTGATTCTGACATTGGTGGTATGTAAATTAATGGATAGTGTTCTTAGAGATGGAATATACAATTATTTAGATTGACAGGGACTGATTAGGAGTAGTCAACATGGTTTTGTATGTGGTAGATCATGTTTAACCAATCATAAATTTTTCGAGGAGGCTACGAAAAAGGTTGACGAAGGGAAGGCTGTAGATGTTGTCGATATGGACTTAATAAGGCGTTGGATAAGGTTCTGCAAAAGAGGTTAGTTAGGAAGGTTCAAGCATTCGGTATTAATGCTGAAGTAGTGAAATGGTTTCAATAATGGTTGGTTGGGAGATAGCCAAAGAGTAGTAGTGGAAAATTGTTAAATTGGATTGGTAAGTATGCAGATACTAAGATTGGTGGTGTTGTGGACAGTGAGAAAGGTTTTCAAAGCTTGCAGTGGGATATAGGCCAATTAGAAGAGTGGGCTGGAAGATGGCCAATGGAGTTTAATACTAATAAGTGGGAGGTGCTACATTTTGGTAGGAAAAATTAGCAAAGGTCCTACATGTTGAATGGTAGATAATTGAGGAGTGCAGTGGAACAAAGGGATTTAGAAATTCTGGTACATAATTCCCTGAAAGTGGAGTCACATGTAGATAGGGTGGTGAAGAAAGTTTTTGGTATGTTGGCTTCATAAATCAGAGAATTGAGTACAGGAGTTGGGATGTCATGTTGAAGTTGTATAAGGCATTGGTGAGGCCAAATTTGGAATATTGTGTGCAGTTTTGGTCGCCGAATTATAGGAAGGATATCAATAGAATAGAGAGAGTGCAGAGATTTACAAGAATGTTGCCTGGGTTTCAGGGTATGAGTTACAGGGAAAGGTTAAATAGGCTGGGACTTGATTCCCTAGAGCATAAAAGATTGAGGGGTGATTTGATAGAAGTGTTTAAAATTATAAGGGGGACAGATAGAGTAAATGTGAATAGGCTTTTACCATTGAGAGTGTGGGTAGATTCAAACAAGATGATATGGATTGAGATTGAAGGGGGAAAGGTTTACGGGAAACATGAGGGGGAATTTCTTCATGCAGAGGGTTGTGGGAGTGTGCAATGAGCTTCCGGCCAAAGTGGTAGATGTGGGCTCGATTTTAATATTTAAGGAAAAGGTAGATAGATCTATGGACGAGAGAGGTATGGAAGATTATGGGCTGGGTGCGGGTCATTGGGACTAGATGGAAGAAGATTTTCCACATGGACTAGAAGCACCTAACTTATTTGTTTCTGTGCTGTAATTGTTATATGGTTATATGGGAGATTTTGATGTGGGAAGATTTTGCAGTTGGGAAGAGGTTTGATGGAGGTGGGCAGATTGTGCAGTTGAGAGGAGGTTCTGTGGGGAGAGATTTTGACTTGGTTGGGGAGATGTTGCTGGGAGGAGATTTTCCTGTGGTGAAAGATTTTAATTTGGGCAGAAATGTTGCTGTGGATGGAGATTTAGGTGTGGGGTAGATTATTCTGTGGCAGGAGATTTTGATCTGGTCTAAGATTTTGCTGTAGGTGATCTTTTTCTGTGGGGGCACATTATTCCCTGATTGGTGTGATTTTCTTGTGTTTGGGAGATTTTTACGTGGGGGAAGATTATGCTGTGTGGGCAGATATAGCTGTGGTGTAAGATTTTTCTATGGGTGAGATTTGTTTATGGGGAGATTTTTATTTGACAGAATTTTTTCAGTGGGGGTGTTATTTTTTTGCGGTTGATTATTTTGTTGGGGGTGATTATTCTGTATGGATGAATGTTCTCTGGGTGGTGGTTTTAATTTTACAGAGGTTTGCAGTTTTGAAGATTTTGCTGCGGTGGGGGATATTGCTGCGGCGGGGGATATTGCTGCGGCGGGGGATATTGCTGCGGCGGGGGATATTGCTGCGGCGGGGGATATTGCTGCGGCGGGGTATATTGCTGCGGCGGGGGATATTGCTGCGGCGGGGGATATTGCTGCGGCGGGGGATATTGCTGCGGCGGGGGATATTGCTGCGGCGGGGGATATTGCTGCGGCGGGGGATATTGCTGCGGCGGGGGATATTGCTGCGGCGGGGGATATTGCTGCGGCAGGAGATTTTGCTGTGGGGGAGATTTTTCTGTGTGGAATTTTTATTTTATGGGGAGATTTTAATTTTATGGAGCTTTTGCTGTGGGGATGATTATTCTGTGCAGGTGATTATTTTGTGTGGTTTGATTTTATTTGGGGAGACTTTGATGTTGGGGAGATTTTGATGTTGGGAGATTTGGTTGTGGGAGATTTTTCCGTGGGGGGAAATGTTTTCCCTCATGGGGTGATTTTATTGTTTTGCACCGATATTTCGGAGCGGGGAGATTTTGCTGTGGATATGCTGTGGGAGAGAGGTTTTTCTGTGGGGGAAAGATTTTTCTGTGAGGGGAGGTTTTTCTTTGGGGGAAATTTTAATTTGGCAGAGATTTTGCTGTGGGGGAGATCATTCTGTGAAGGCTCATTTCTCCCCGGTTGGTGTAATTTTGTTCTGTTGGGGAGATTTTTCTGTGGGGGGGATTTTTCTGTGGATGGGAGATTTTGTTTTGGGGGGAGTTTTGAAGTGGGGGAAATTTTTTTTGGAATATTTTATTTAATACTCCATACATGTAATAACTAAAATTATAATATACAGTTATCAAAAAAAGAACAGATTACATATATGACGGTTTTCACCCCTCCCTCTCACCCAACCTTGCCCCCCCAAAAAAAAGAAGATAAAATACAAGTTGAAAAGTAAATACATAGAAAAGAAGAAATTTAGCAGAGGCACATGAAAATATTTTAATAGGAGGAGATTTTAATTTTTGTTTAGATCCTTTGTTAGATAGATTGACTCGAGTAATGTTAAGAATGAAAGCTGCTAAAACCACATTGGGTCTGATGAGAGATTTGAATTTGATTGCTGTTTGGAGAAGAATCTACCCTAGAGAGAAAGATTATTCATGTTACTCTAGTAAGTTTGATTCTTATTATAGAATTTATTTATTTTTGTTTCAGCTCAAATACCAGCTAGGATTCTTAAAGCTGATTTTTTGCCTTTGTAAATAACTATGGAAATGCCCGTTAAAGAGAAGTCGATATATAGATGGAAATTAAATACACTGTTGTTGAAAAGGAAAGGATTTTATGATTTTGTTCAAAATTTTATTATTTTGTGAGACAAATTTGAATTTGATAAATGATAAAATTATTACATAGGATGCTTTAAAATAATTTTTGTGAGGGCAAATTAGTTTTACTTCTAAAATTATAAAGATTATATGAAAGTAGACCAATTAGAAAAAGAAATTACAGTTATTGAAAAAGATCTTCAAAAGTTGGTTTCTGAAAACAAACACAGAAAATTGATTAATAAAATGCTTCATTATAGTACTTTACAAACTTCTAGGGCTGAGAAAGTTATTATTAGGACGAGACAAATATATGAATTTGGTGAGAGATCACAAAGTTTTGGCTTGGCAATTAGAAGTGGAGCAAATTTCAAGAATAATTAAAGCAATAAAAAAAGGATACAATTTGAGAGATAGATTAGGACCAGCAATATTTTTGCATAATTGTACTCAAGTAGAACTTCTTATTAGGAGTGGGAATGTCAAAAAAATTATTTCTTTGACATGTATTCACTATTCGTTATTAGATCTAGGCAGAGATGGGAAACAGATATGAATATTACAATAGATCAACAAATAGAGAAAAATATGTAGAGATTCTATGACTAATACCATTAATGTAATTAGTTCAATAAATTTTTTTAACATCAATTATATCTTACATGACAGAAGTTGAATAGATTGAAATCAGATTTATCAGATCAATGTTTTAGATGTAGTGACGATACAGGATCATTCAACATTGTCTTGTCTAAATGTTAAATCCTTTTGGGTATCTATAAGTAATTTTTTTCAAGTTGCAGGAGCTGTTTTTCCATTAAATCCTGTTCTGTTTATATTAGGAAATATTGAAGGCACAACTTTTAAATTGAAATGATCAATTTAATAATTGAAATTTGTGAAATTAGCATTAGCGGTTGTAAGAAAATGTATTACAATCACTTAGAAATCGGATATATCTTCAACATTGCCAAGATGTCATGCCGAAATAAAGTTGCATCACTTTGGAAAAAATTAGCTACAATCTAAGAAATAAATATTCTGTTTTTACAAATTTGACACACGTATACTCAGATAATGGGATTAAATTTGTAGTGATTTTTTTTACTCCACTGACCCTGCAGAGTCCACCTCTACATATTTGTGTTAGAGCTGATGAATCGTATTGCATGATATCTCTCTCAGCAATCCATGATCCTTTGTTACATTTTTTTCCATTTTTTAAGTGGGGGAGATGTTGTGGGGGGAGATGTTTCTGTTGGGGGGAGATGTTTTTATGGAGGGGAGATATTTCTGTTGGGGGAGATGTTTCTATGGAGGGGAGATGTTTCTACAGAGGGGAGATGTTTCTACAGAGGGGAGATGTTTCTACAGAGGGGAGATGTTTCTATGAGGGGGATATGTTTCTATGGAGAGGAGATGTTTGTATGGGGGGGTATGTGTCTGCGGGGTTGAAATATTTCTGTTGGGGATGATATTTCTACAGGGGGAGATGTTTTGGTTGGGGAGATGTTTCGGTTGGGGAGATGCTTCAGTTGGGGTGATGTTTCTGTTGGGGGGTGATGTTTCTGTTGGGGAGAGATGTTTCTGGCGAGGGAGATGTTTCTACAGAGGGGAGATGTTTCTACGGAGGGGAGATGTTTCTACGGAGGGGAGATGTTTCTACGGAGGGGAGATGTTTCTGTTGGGGGGGATGTTTCTGTTGGGGGAGATATTTCTGTGAGGGGGAGATGTTTCTATGGAGAGGTGATGCTTGTATGGGGGGATGTGTCAGCGGGGTTGAAATATTTCTGTTTGGGATGATGTTTCTACAGGGGGGAGATGTTTAAATTGGGGAGATGTTTCAGTTACCCCATTAGAAACACGGGAAGGTGTTGCGTCCCCCTGCCAAAGTCGTAAGTCTGTAGTGATAGCAGTCATCTCTCTCCACGTCAACTAGACCTGTGTGCAACTAGACTAAGAAATCCACACCTGGAGACCAGATTCTGTGGGCTATTCCTTTGACATGACTGACTTAAGCTTTTGTTTTGAGTATTTTGTTTTGAGGCGTTTTGGGCTTGGACTGTAAAGGTCTGATGTTTTTTTTTCACATACATCTTATGAATATCTGCTGTTAGTATATAGTTGCTTGGTATGCAGAGCTTTGCCGCCAGCCTTCCAGACCTCTTGGGGGGGATTCCATCATACCTGCTGCTTTGCCACTTTTCAGTTGTTCAGTTGCCTTATATGTCTCTTCCCGGGTAAGGACCTCATCCAGCTCTAGCCTCAAGGGTTGTTGAGGGAGCTGGAGCAGGGCAGATTCTTGTACTGAGCGGTTGGCACTGAAAAGCGATTGGAAGTGTTCTGACCATCGATTGAGGATGGAGATCTTGTCGCTGAGGAGGACTTCGCCATCTGAGCTGCGCAGAGGGCTTTGGACTTGGGGTGAGGGGCCGTACACTGCCTTTAGAGCCTCGTAAAAACCCCTGAAGTCACCAATGTTGGCGCTAAGCTGGGTTCGTTTGGCAACTCAAAACGGTCAACCAGTTTACCTACCTCGGCTGTACCATTTCATCTGATGCAAGGATCGACAAAGAGATAGACAACAGACTCGCCAAAGCAAATAGCGCCTTTTGAAGACTACACAAAAGAGTCTGGAAAAACAACCACCTGAAGAAACACACAAAGATCAGCATGTACAGAGCCGTTGTCATACCCACGCTCCTGTTCGGCTCCAAATCATGGGTCCTCTACCGACATCACCTACGGCTCCTAGAACCCTTCCATCAGCGCTGTCTCTGCTCCATCCTCAACATTCATTGGAATGACTTCATCACCAACATCAAAGTCCTTGAGCTGACAGAGTCCGCAAGCATCGAATCCATGCTGCTGAAGACCCAACTGCGCTGGGTGGGTCACGTCTCCAGAATGGAGGACCATCGCCTTCCCAAGATCGTATTCTATGGCGAGCTCTCCACTGGCCACCGAGACAGAGGTGCACCAAAGAAGAGGTACAAGGACTGCTTAAAAAAATCTCTTGGTGCCTGCCACATTGACCACCACCAGTGGGCTGATATCGCCTCCAACCGTGCATCTTGGCGCCTCACAGTTCGGCGGGCAGCAACCTTCTTTGAAGAAGACTGCAGAGCCCACCTCACTGACAAAAGACAAAGGAAGAAAAACCCAGCACCCAACCCCAACCAACCAATTTTCCCTTGCAAACGCTGCTACCATGTCTGCCTGTCCCGTATCGGACTTGTCAGTCACCAACGAGCCTGCAGCAGACGTGGATATACCCCTCCATAAATCTTCGTCCGCGAAGCCAAGCCAAAGATATAGTTGCCATAAAGGCTTATTTTTGGATGTTAAGTTTCATGAGCTAATTCTATTATTGACAATTGTTAATAAATTTTGAGTTAAACTTAACCCATCTGCTTATGTGTCTCTCAGTTGCTGCCGCTGAGGGCTAACACCATGGAGCAGAAAGCTTCTTAGTGGGCATACAGCTGGTTCCCAGCACATGAGTTCGAATCTCACAAAGGCTGCGGGGAACTTGTATTTAAGTTCTCAAATCAAACCAGAATTTAAAATGATAACTAGCAATATCAGTAGCAGGGAAATGAGGGGATTATTGTAAAAACCCATGACTGCAAAAAGTAGGAAAGTTAAATTCAACTTACATATGGAAAAATAATGAATTGAATGAAAATTAGTCGCCAAGCTAGAAACAGAAAGCTCGACGGGTTACTCAGTGTCTGCTTACAGAGAAACAGAGTTCTTGCTGTTGCAGTGCCGGAGACCTGGGTACGAATCCGCCGGTGTCTGCAAGGAGTCTGTACGTTCCTCTCGTGTCTGCTTGGGTTTACTTTGAGTGCTCCAGTTTCCTCCCACCCCACCCCCCACCCCCACCAAAAGCATATTTGAGTGATATAGGGTTGTGAGCCAGAAGGGTCTGTTACCATGCTGCATGTCTAACATTTAAAATTGAGGTACTTTTACCAGAACTGAGCATTTCCAGCATTCTCTGTTTTTACTTCAGATTTGCAGCATCTGCAATATTGTGTGATTTATTAAGCATGAAACAACCAGACTTTTTAAAAACAAAAACACATCTGTCCTGCTGGGGAGGTAATCTGCTATCCTTGCCTGCTGTGGTCTGTGTGTGACTTCAATCCTGTTAGGGTGATTGACTCCAGTCACTTCAAGGAACAGTCAGGGTTGGGCAGAAAATGCTGGCAAACCCACTGAATCCCACATCCTGCGAGCAAACTAAACTCGATTTTTTCATGTCAATGACCGCTCATCTGAATTGGGATAAGTTAGAGAGGGGCCAATATCTCTGAGTGGGAGATCCTGCAAAAGGTCGTGGACTCAGCCCAGTACATCACAGGCACAGTTTTCACCACCATTGTGCAGGTCTGTATGAAACATTGCCATTGGAGATCAGCATTAATGATTAAGGATCCTCACCACCCAGGCTATGCTCTGGTCTCGCTGCTGCCGTCAGGGCAGAGGTTCAGGTACCACAGGTCTTGTACCACCTGGTTCCGCAATAGTCACTGCTCCTCAGCTATCAGACTCTTGATAAATAGAGGATAGCTATACTCATTTAAAAACTCGTTTAAGAACTCATATGCTCATTAGTTTATTTAATACTGTTGTTACTGTATCTTAGATACCTGGGTGGCTGCAACAGTAAGAGTTTGCGTGTAACTGTACATGGCCTTGTTAGTACAGCGGTTTGCACAACACTATTACAGCGCCAGCCGGCGCCATCTGGAAGGAGTTTGTACATTCTCCCCATGACCTGTGTGGGTTTCCTTTGAGTGTTGTGGTTTACTCCCACCCTCCAAAAACCTATGGGGTTGGTAGGTTTACCGGGTGTAATTTAGTGGTGTGAGTTTCATGGACCAGAATGGCCTTCTACTGTTGCTATTTCTTTCAATAAAAATAAATTAAAATATATGACAGAAATTCCCCATTACACCTCTTCTCTCTCTCCTTCCTTCTCCCTCTCCCCCTCCCCTCTATCCCTTATCTCTCTCTCTCCCTCTCAATCCCTGCCTCTCCCTCTTGTGCTCTCCCTCTCTTCTGCTCTCTCCCCTCTATCCCTCTCTCTCTCTCTATCCCTCTCTTTCTCTCTCTCTATCCATCTCCCTCTCTCCCCTATCTCTCTCCCTCTTCACCACTATCTCTCTCTCCCCTATCCCTTTCCCTCTCTCCTCCCTCTACCCTTCTCTCCCTCTCTCCTCTACCTATCTCCCTCCCCCTTTCTCTCCCTCTCCCTCCCTCTTGTGCTCTCCCACTCTTTTGCTCACTCCCCTCTATTCTTTCTACCTCTCTCCCTTTCCACCACTATCCCCCTCTCCCCTATCCCTTTCCTTCTTTCTTTCCCTCTCTCCTCTCCTCCTCTCTCTCTCCATCTACCTTTTTCTTCCTCTTTCCCCTATACCCATCTCCCTCTCCCCCACTCTCCCTCTCCCTTTATCTCTCTGTGGTGATAGGTTTCCTCCATTGTATATAGTTATTGTTGGCTACTGTATATACGGAGCTGGCCCGCCCACTGATGACTCATACTCCATGACTCCTCCCTCACGGTCTTGGGCCATAAAGGTGGAGCCACCTCTCCCTTCCCTCCATTCCTCTACCTGGATCCGGGCCAGCAAGGTTCTTCTGTATATTAAACCCTATCGTTCCCTCAGCCTAGTCTCGGTGGTTACTATTAGTGCACTGGACCCTCACTCAAAACCTCAGTGACCCGTGTTGCCTCTGACCCAGTTTTGCACAACCCTGAGTGTTGCTCACAGTACCACGCTCCTTGAGACCTCCGCGGCCCTGTGTCAGCACCAGATTTAGATGTTCTGCAATTGGCAGCCATGCTCCACAGCAGTTGAGTCCTGAGCTCAGGAATTTCCTCTCAGAACATCATCACCTTGTCCTCTGGAATGACCCTTGGGCCCTCTTCCACTGCTCTGATCTTCCCTCAACGTTTATGCATTGCTTCAGTTAAATGTTGCATTTTGAAAGATAGCCAACCTTTGGCGAAGTTAATCGTGCCACTTTGCGCGGACTACAGATGGCCACTATTTACAGAGTTTAAATAAACATGAAAAGATATTTGGATAAGTGAATAATTTACATTACAGATCAGGAGTTAATCCCAATGTTGTGTCAGCAAATTAATGGCCACAAAACATATGCTTGGGGCAAGATGAGAATGTATTCTCAGGTGTGCTAAGAGATTGGACTATATTGAGAAGGAACTGGGTCAGGAAGAACCCAATCTGCCTGTTCTGCCACGCAATTCTCTCTGTCTCCTTCTAATTCACATTCTTTCCACACATGGAAGAATGAGGGAGGGTGGGGGATGCTATTGAAGTGAAGTGTGAAAGTCGGCAGCTGCTGTGATTGTAGTAAAAATGCAGCAAAATATAGGAGGAACTCAGCTGGACTTTCAGCGTCCATAGGGGACCGACGTTTCAGGCCTGACTCCTTCTTAAATGAATAAGCAAAAAACAGGAAATCTCAGAATAGAGACAATGCTGGGGGTGGAGTCCATGCCAACATAAAGGATATGATAAGGGGAGAGGTGAGAAAAAGAGGGACAGAGCTGGGTGAAGGCGATGTGGGATGAGGAGGGGTAGGTGATTAACGAAACCCAGAGAAGTCGATATTCATGCTGTCTGGTTGGGGGGGGGGCCCAGACGGAAGATGAGGTGTTGTTCCTCCAATATGCGGTGGGGGGGGGGGGAGGGGAGGGGTGGTGGGGTCTCAGTTTGGCAGTACCTGAGACCATGGACAGACAAGTCAGCAAGGGAACTGGACACAGAATTGAAATGGCTGGCAACTGGGAGATCCCCGTTATTGTGGTGGACAGGTCCAAGATGCTCAATGAAGAAGACTGAAAGAAGACTGAGCCCAGTCTCTCCAATATGGAGGAGACCACACGGGAGCACGAGATGCAGTTGATGACCCACAAGATTAATGTTGCTATACTTAGAAGGACGGTTTTGGGCCCTGAATGATATTGAAAGACAGGACTCGCCACATTAACCATATAATTACCATAATAACCATTTACAGCACAGAAACAGGCCAATTTGGCCCTACTAGTCCGTGCCGAACATCTTCTCCAACCTAGTCCCACTAACCCGCATTTGGCCCATAACCCTCCACACCTTTCATGTCCATACACCTATCCAACCTATCCTTGAATATTAACATCAGTCTCGCTTCTACTGCCGGAAGTTCATTCCATACCCCCACATGCCAAAAAATTCCCCCTCATGTTCCCTTAAACTTTTCCCCTTTTACTTCCAATCCATGCCCTCTTGTTTGAATCTCCCCCACTCTCAATGGAAAAAGCCCGTCCACATTGAACTCTGTCCATCCCCCTTATAATTTTGAGTACCTCTATCCAATCACCCCTCAACTTTCTACGGTGCAGAGAATCAAGTCCCAACCTGCTCAACCGTTCCCTGTAATTCAAACCCTGAAACCCTGGCAACATTCTCGTAAATCTCCTCTGCACTCTCTCTAATTCAGTAAAAAAAGTTATGGATGTTTGGAGTAGGAAGAGGATCAATCAATCTCCAAGGAAGTTAGAGAGATAGGGCAGGAATCAAAACTAGTGCAGGGTGTGCAATTCACAAGTGTGCTGGAGAACCTCAGCAGGCCACGCTGCATCTATAAGAAGTAAAGGGTAACCAACATTTTGGGGCAGAGCTCTTCATCAAGGTGTGAACAAAAAGCAGGCAGGTGCCTGCATAAAAAAGTGGTGAGGGAGAAAGGGATGGGGGAGGAATGCAGGACAACATGTAAGAGGTCACAGGTGGATATGGGTGGGAGGGTAGAAGAGGAAATAAGGCAGAGAAGTGTTAGGGGGAGGGGGTAGCTCTCGGAGTTTAGAGGGAAGATAAGAGGGTGGGGAGCTGGAAGAATGCAGGGAAAGGGAAAGAGAAAAACTCAGGGAGGGGTTTAACGGAAAGTCACAGAACCTCTCCTTCCTCAGGAGTTTGCGGAGGTTCAGTATGACACCAGACAGCCTGGAAAATTTCTACTGAGGTGTGGTGGAAAGTGTGCATCATGGTCTGGTATAGGGACACCAATAACAAGAGCATAAAGCCCTCCAAAAGGTAGGGGGCAAAGCCCAGGATGTCACAGGCAAAAGCATTGAGCACATCTACAGAGGGCACTACTGTCAGAGAGCAGCAGTAATCATCAAGGATCCACACCACCCAGCACCCACTCTGTTCTCACTGCTGCCATCAGGAAAGAGGTATTGATGCCATAAGACTCGCACCACCAGGTTCAGGAACAGCTGCTCCCCCTCCACCATCGGATTCCTCAGTGACAAACTCATTCAGGGATTAATTTAAGGACTCTTTCTTGTGCACTTTATTGATTTTCTTTTTGTTCTCTCTGTATTGCACAGTCAGTTTGTTTACATTCATTTCTGTTTACAGTTCTTTGTATAATGTTTTATGCTGTGTCGAGTTTATTTTTTGCACTACCAATAAGTGGTAATTCTGTTGCAGCCGCAGGAAAAAGGAATCATGACTGTGAAGTCATGTATGTTCTCTGACAATAAATCCGAAATCTGAGATAGGAGTGTAACTTTTGGCATCTTAGCCTTTATAAATCAGTGTTGAGTACAGGAGTTGTGGTAAAGTTATATAAGACATTGGTGAGGCTGAATTTGGAGTATTGTGTGCAGTTTTGGTCACTACAGGAAAGATATCAATAAGATAGGAAGAGTGCAGAGAAGATTTACTAGGATATTGCTGACATTTTAGGAACTGAGATAAGGAAAGGTTAAACAGTTTAGCCCTTTATTCCTGGAACATAGAAGAATGAGGAGAGATTTAATAGAAGTTTGCAAAATTATGAGGATTATAGACAGAGTAATTGGAAGTGAGCTTTTTTCACTGAGGGTAGATGAGATACAAACCAAAGGATATGGGTTAAGAGTGAAAGGGAAAAGTTTTGGGGGAAACACGAGGGGGAACTTCACACAGAGAGCAGTGGGGGTGTGGAACGAGCTGCCAGCTGAAGTGGTGAATGCGGGCTCAATTTTCACATTTAAGAAAAATTTGGATGGGAGAGCTATGGACTGGGTGCAGGTCAATGGGACGAAGCAGTTTGGCACAGAGTAGAAAGGCTGAATGGCCTGGTTTCTCTATTGTGATGTTCTCTGATTTCTCCAAAGAACCAGTGTTAATGTTGTCCAGCTGGAATGTGCCCAGGTGGAATATTAAGTGTTACTCCTTCAATTTGCAGGTTGCTTCAGTTTGGCAGTACATGAGGCTATCAACAGACATGTCAGTGTGGGAATGGAATGTGGAATTAGTGCAATGATTTAACTGGATTAGCCAAAGGTGGCAACTCCCTCTGGTGAAAGGATTCCCAACTGTTTAGTGTGGGTGTGACCCTCAAAGAACTTCAGCAGCAAGTCACACAGACTGTGATGTTGCTCTCAAATGCAGACAGAATCTCTCGAAGGAATAAACCCATCTGTTCGAGCATTCTCAGGGTTGTGAGCAGAACATGCTAGTGTTGGGGTTGGACTCCAGTTCCATCCCAAAGGAAACATTTGGTTGCTTAGAATAAATCCGAAATCTGAGATAGGAGTGTAACTTTTGGCATCTTAGCCTTTATAAGTCTCCGCTCCATCCTCAACATTCATTGGAGCGACTTCATCTCCAACATCGAAGTACTTGAGATGGCAGAGGCCAACAGCATCAAATCCACGCTGCTGAAGATCCAACTGCGCTGGGTAGGTCACGTCTCCAGATTGGAGGACCATCGCCTTCCCAAGATCGTGTTATATGGCAAACTCTCCACTGGCCACCGTGACAGAGGTGCACCAAAGAGGTACAAGGACTGCCTAAAGAAATCTCTTGGTGCCTGCCACATTGACCGCCGCCAGTGGGCTTATATCGCCTCAAACCGTGCACCTTGGCGCCTCACAGTTCGGCAGGCAGCAACCTCCTTTGAAGAAGACCGCAGAGCCCACCTCACTGACAAAAGAAAAAGGAGGAAAAACCTAACACCCAACCCCAACCAACCAATTTTTCCTTGCAACCGCTGCAACCGTGTCTGCCTGTCCCGCATCGGACTTGTCAGCCACAAACGAGCCTGCAGCTGACGTGGACATTACCGCTCCATAAATCTTCGTCCGCGAAGCCAAGCCAAAGAAGGTATTATGGCTGAATTGGTCACAAGGTCAGAAGTGCAGAGTTTCAGGGAGAGAGCTGTTTGTTTAGAGCAAAAACAACATGTTTTTTTACTGTCATTCAGTAATCTGATAATGGTAGGAAAGGAACCGTCCTTGAATCTGGTGGTGTGTGATCCCATACTTGAAAACCCGTGTCCTGACAAGGAGGAAGGGGTTGGTGAAGAGGGTGTGGCCAGGGTGGAGTGAGAACAGTGAGAACAGCCTGGAGATATTTTGGATGTAAAAATCTCGAAATTTAATTTGCATTAAAAGATGAGAGTTCAATGCTAATCTGCTTGAATAAACCACAGCATATCCATAGCCATGGCTATGGTGTCAACAAGAAAACATAGTTCAACTGTCAATTAGGGACAGGTTCTGCAAATCCTGCTGTTTTTGATTTATCTGTGTAGCACAAGGGCGGCATGGTTGGTGCAGTGCAGTGGTTCTCAACCTTTTTCTTTCCATTCACATACCACTTTAAGTAATACCTAGGCTGTAGATGCTCTGTGATTAGTGAAGGATTGCTTAAGGTGGGATGTGTACTGTACTATAAATTTCTATGTTCGTTGTCCTTACTCCTAGCTCAGAGAGAAGCAAGACACAAATCTCCTCAAGCCTGACTTTCCCTTCATTGTTACTCGATCCCATGTCTCCCAACATCATGACCCCACAAAGCACTAAGATGTCTTTGTTATAATCTTCAATTAACATGGCACTCACCTCCACCCACCACCCCCCCACCCCCACCCGCACCACCACCAAGCATGGTTATTTTGGCCGGCAGGTGTGCAGTTAGATCGCAGGCACAATAGCAAGAGAATATGTGGAGGCCATTCAGTCCTCCAAGAATACCAGCAATTATTGTCAGACGGCACCAACCCACCTCCCCTCCCTCCCCAGAAATGAAAGGGATGGTTGTAGCAGGTCCTCTTGGTTGATCGACAGCCACTCACTGATGGTCAGCTCAGCTTGCTGAGTCCCTCCCATTCCCAACTCCTGATCTGTTTCAGATTTTGAGGCAGACCAAATTAAGGTGCCTAACTCCAAAATGACTCATCTTGCTCTTGTCCCCAAGCCTGGAGATATTTTGGATGTAAAAATCTCGAAATTTAATTTGCATTAAAAGATGAGAGTTCAATGCTAATCTGCTTGAATAAACCACAGCATATCCATAGCCATGGCTATGGTGTCAACAAGAAAACATAGTTCATGCAGGCAACTTAGATAGTGAGAGAGAGGGGGAGGGGGAGAGACAGGGGAAATAAAAAGGATGTCAAGAGGGGAAAAGGTGAGAGGGAGGGGGTGAGATTGACAGGGGAAGGGGTGAAGGAGTAATGAGGCCAATAGTTTTGAACACTCCATGACTGAAGCCAACTTTTAACTCCAGATTAATGCCACATTTGGATAAGTTCCCTGGCTTCCATGATGGAGTTGAAAACGTTGGTAGCACCATCTTGGGCCTGAACCCCTCAGTCACAGGATTTTAAAATAAACCACGGTTGGCTCTTTTAGCAGGCCGTTTAAACCCTGTACGTAGCCGCGTGGTAGGATCCTACAGGGAGATGAGAATGAAGGAGCAGTATGTAGTGTCCTCATGCAGATAACATCTCTCCAATTCACGGGTCCAGAGATCTCCAGTAAATAAATGGGAACAGCTGCTGTGTGGAGGACAGCGGAGTGTGTGTGTGTGTGTGTGTGTGTGTGTGTGTGTGTGTGTGTGTGTGTGTGTGTGTGTGTGTGTGTGTGTGTGTGTGTGTGTGTGTGTGTGTGTGTGATGATCTCACCCCCTCAGTAAGACTGAAAATCTAATTATCTGCTGTCTGGTTCTCAGTGAATTGGAGCCACTGTCCAACCCATTTGATTGATTCTTTGGAGCATGGCTGAACTGCGGATATGAACTCTATCCTTCTGCCAGGCCACCTTTGACGCTAATCATATCCAACAATCTATATATCTCAGGTCTGAATTGTTCCATTTTCTTTCTTCTCCAATATTCATTGCCCAGAGATTGAAGATGATTTGCTTCAGGAGGCTTTGGAAGCAAGCGTGGGTCAGAAGTTGTTGATGGGGCAGGCAAGAGGGTTGTTTGTCTGTGGACCACCTTCAGACCCTCAACACCAATCGGGATAGCCCCCTTCTCACTCTGAAAGGCCATGGGCCACTCTAGTTTCACCATCGTGGGAGAGACGAGTTCCTAATTTCCATTCCCTTTTTCCCGAAGAAGAGTTTCCTGGCACCGTCACGGATATCCTAGCTTCAGGCGGTGGCCCCTCGTCATGGAGTCAGAGCAGAAACCAGTCGCGGAGTTTGGGGAAGAGTATGTTTGGTGCCCCCGATCTGAAGGCACAAGTACAGTCCATAAATAGTCATCTGAAGTAGATATCCTTGTGGCCCAGTTGTCATTAAGGACCAGACCAGTTTACAAAGACAGGTCGCTGCTGCCTTCTCAAGGCCAAACTGGGATAGGGCAATTCAATACCTAAAAATACTGGGGAAACTCAGCAGGTCACGCAACAACTATAGAAAATAAAGGTTAATTATTGATCTGCTGAGTTTCTCCAGCATTTTTGTAGATCACAGTCACAGCATCTGCAGATGTTCCTGTTTAACTGGCTCAGCCTGTGAAGTCCATATTGCTGTAATTAACATCTCAGGTCGTCTTCCCACTCCGCAGATACTGCTGACCCTTTTGAACGTTCTCTGCTTTTTAGTTCGGGTTTCCAGCAGTGTATTGCTTTGGGCTAGTCAAGTGTCCCTGCAAACCCTTTGTTCAGGCACCTGCTTACATTTGGCTCACTCCTTGCTGACGGGCTCAAGCCCGAAGCGTCTGGTTATGTATCTTTGCTCTACCAAGTACATTGTTTGACCTGCTGTGTTTCTCCAGCACTGTGTTTTCAACCTAAAAGGGTGTATTTTGCCACAATGTTCCTCTCTTACTGAAAACAATTTAATTCATTGCTTATTAAACATGCATTCCTCCCGAGTTCAAGGCAGGGGATCATTCGCAATCGTGTGTAGTTTTCAGAGATAAATTATGAGGCTGAACCCCTGTGTGGATTTTCTTCTCCACTGGAATCGATCTCCTCTCATAATGTAATTTCGCCTTGCCTTTCAAGTCTTAACATTCTGAGCATGGAAAAATGCGAATCATTATTTAATTTGCTTTTTTCCAAAATATGCCACAGCCAGGTCCCTTTGTTAACATTTTATTCAATTTATCTATCCACTTCTATTATTTTTGGACGTAATGTTCCTTTAACTTAAAGGGCCACTGCCACCACTTTACCTTTAAGGCACAATGTGGACATACCTCTAGAAAGGCACAGACTCACCTTCCATCTTAAAACAAAGGATATTCCAACTTCAACGAGAGGACTTGCATGATGGAAAAAAAATCACTAATGAAACAATCAGAGCTCCAGTTGCCTGTGTTTTTACAATGTTTTGATTTAGAGATACACCACGGTAATAGGCCCTTCTGGCCCACAAGCCCATGCCACCCAATTCATCTATTAATCCCATGCCTTCTTTGGAACTTGGAAGAAAACCCACGTGGACACGGGGAGAGTGTACAAGCTCCTTAAAGGCAGCACCGGATTCGAGCACGGGTCGCTGATGGTGCTGAGTAGAGTTGCGTTAACCGCGATCCCAGGTCACCAAGGAAGAATTTCCCATGATGGAAATGCTGGAGAAACTCCACAGGTTAGGCAGCCCCTAAGGAGAAAGAAGCAGAATTAACATTTCAGATCGACATCTGGAAATGCCACGGGTTTCCTTTCTGCAACTCCTGCCTGACCAGCTGAATATTTCCAACATCTTTAGATTTCCAGCTTTGTTTTTTTGCATTTTGAAACATACCTACCTATCTTCTATATTTCTATGTTTCTATGTTTCTCCATTGTTCATATTTACAATTTATTGTCAGAGATTCTGTTTCCTGCGGGCCAGGCAGAATTACCATTTATTGGAAGTGCAAAAAAAAACTGGACTCAACTAGTCCTTAAAAGAGTCCCTGATTGAGTTTGTCATTGAGGAGTCTGATGGTGGAGGGGTGGCAGTTGTTCCTGATGTGAGTCTTGGGGCATCAATACCTCTTTCCTGATGGCAGAAGCGAGAACAGAGCGTGTGCCGTGTGGTGATTGCTGCTGCTTTCCGATGGTAGCGTTCCCTGTCAATATTCTCGATAGTGGAGAATGTTTTGCTTGTGATGTCCTGGGCTGTGTCCACTGTCTTTTGCAGGCCTTTATGCTCAAGGGTATAGGTGTCCCCGCACCAGACCGTGATGCAGCCGGTCATTGTGAATAAGAGCAAAATGTAATAATGGATCAACTTGAGAAATGTTCTGCCCTCTTACATTTCCAAACTTTGACAACTGTCTTTTGAATAACCAAGAGATATAAGCAACACGCAATACAGGTGAAAGGCAATAAACATTGTGAAGGTCTCCACACACCCCGTGTGTAAACTGTTCTCTCTTCTACCATCCAGTAGGAGGTACTGTAGCACTCGGCCCTTATATCCATATTGGGCAATAGTTTCACCCCCCCTCCAAGCCATCAGGCACCTGAATTCCCAGAACATTTGTGGATAGGGTACCTGTTATGAGCCTAGAGGACCCCAAAACCCAGCATCAACAGATATTCACCAAGACAAATGGTTACTTAAACAAAAGTTGCTTTTAATTATCTTTAAACATGAAAACAGGATCAAACTTTAACTTATTACTATTAACTTAACCTAACTTAACCCCCTTCTAATTCTAAGCGCTTGTGCATGTAATGTGTATGTAAGTTCAGAAAAGTTCTTTGATTCACAGTCCAATCTGACTTCTCATTCCGCCAAGTTTACTAGTTGCTGGGAATTTTTATACTGTGCGCAGAATTTAACATTTATGAAGTTCACCAGGCTTTGGTGCTTGAAAGGTAAATGGTTACCGCTCAAGAAGGTTCTTGTCAGTTTTCAGAGAGAGATTTGTTGTTCGCTGGACTCCCACAACTGATTCCTTTTAAATCAGCCACTTCAGTGTCTTGCTGAAGAAACTTACCCTCTCAGGGTTCTCCAGATGATAACTTCTTTCTTTCAGGTCACCATAGAGTTCCTTTTTGTTTCTCTTATTTCAAGTGAAACATTAAGTAGCCAGTCCTCTCCTCTTTCATGAACCACAAGGGCTTTGACCAGGCTGAACTAAGCAGTCACAACCCATCTTCCAAATGAGGTTTTCCACAAGCTTGCCAGCTTGTCCTGTTCCAGTCCCAGCTGCTGCTGCCTACTGTAACACTGCAGAAATGAATTCTCTCTCTCAGAGAGAAAGCCTGTTTTTCTCTCTCTGCTTGCAAAACCACATGACCCTCTTAGAACAGCGTTCCACTCCAGACAGCCCGCAGCTCCAATGAGTTCTTTCATCTGTTGGCTTTTTGTAAACAGCAATCTATTAGTGAAGTCTCTTGGGTGCTCACCAAAGTTTTTGCAAAGTTTCTTGGAGCCGGCCTGTCTGGCATGAGCAGAGCTCCAGTATTGTAAATAAGATCTGTTTTGAAGTATTTGCTGTGACCTCCACTGCCCCAACTTATCTCCCAAAATCACATCTATATACAATACATCTATATACAATACAAACACAACATTATCTGTCACATATCGTGGACTGTTACTTGATATTTTAACATGTTTAACTTCTGTTTGAACTTATATTTATGTAAATATGCTCCATGGTCCTGGAGAAACACTATCTCATCTTTACCATGTGAGCAGGGTATGAATGACAAATAAAGGTGTCTTGACTTGAAGAGATCGAAGACTGGACACTCGCATGCTGCATTTATCTCCATGCAGTTTTGATTTCATTTCTCCTCTAATTGTTGTCTTCACTGCATCCAAAAATGTAATCACCAGTGAGGTCCATGGCTTCAGCTCTGGAACTCCCTCACTAAGCACCTTTCTCTCCTTCTTTACAATGCTCCTTGAAACGCTCATCTTTGACCAAACCTTTAGTCCGACCCATCCTTGGGTAGGTCATCTTTTCTTGTTTGACTGCCCTCCTGTGAGATGCCTTGGGGTGCTTTACCATTGTGCATTGTAATTTTCCATCATGAGTTTCAGTGCCAAGGGCTTCTCACGTCAGTGGAAAGCTCTGAACATCTAAATCAGAAACAGAACTCATTGTCATGAGCAAGTCACGAAAATTGTTGTTTTGTGGCAGCATCACAGGTGAAAATCTTACTTTAAAATTACATTTCAAACATAAATAAATTAGTGCACAAATAACAGAAAGTGAGGTAGTGTCTGTGGTTCATTGCTATTCAGAAATCTGATGGCAGCAGGGAAGAAGCTGTCCTTGTGCCACTGGGTGTTTGTCTTCAGGCTCCTGTACCTCCTTCCTGATGGTAGCAGTGGGGTCTTTAAAGATAGAGGCTGCTTTCTTAAGATGTCCTTGATGTCCTCTAGTAGATGTCCTTGATGGAGTGAAGGCTGGTGCCCGCGATGGCATTGGTTGAATTTACAGCCCTCTGTAATTTTTTTTTCCTGTCACAAGATCACAAGACAAAGGACCAGATGCAGGCCAGTAGGCCCATCGAGTCTGTTCTGTAAATCTACATTAAGCTACTCTACACTAGTTCCAATTTCCGGCCTTTTCCCCATATCCCTTGATGCCCTCATTAATGAGATACTTGTCTATTTCTTGTTTAAATACTCCCAGTGATCTGGCTTCCACTGCTGTATGAGGCAGCGAGTTCCACAGATCCACGACCCTCTGGCTAAAGAAGTTCTTCCTCATCTCTGTTTTATATGGATAATCTCTAATTTTCAGACTATGACCCCTTGTCCTCAATTCACCCACCAAGAGAAACATCTTGCCCACATCCACCCTATCCTAACCTTTCAAAATATGAAAAGCCTCTATGAGATCTCCTCTCATTCTCCTATAGCGCAATGAATACAACCCAAGAGCTGCCAAACGCTCCTTGTACGTTAGCCCTTGCATTCCGGGAATCATCCTAGTAAATCTCCTCTGCACCCTCTCCAACATTGGCACCTCCATACCGGACAGCGATGTAACCAGTCAGAACACTCTCCATGGAACACCAGTAGAAGTTTGCATGGGTCTTCAGTGACATACCAAATCTCCTCAAACTCCTCACAAAGTATAATCATTGGTGAGCCTTCTTCATGATTCCCTCGACCTGGATGCCCCAGGAGAGATCCTCAGTGATGGTGACACCCAGGAACTCCTTAACCCTTTCCACTGCTGACCCCCTCAATGAGGACTCCTGATTTCCCCCTCCTGAAGCCTACAATCAGATCCCTGGTTTGGCTAATGTTGAGTGCAAGGTTGATGTCGATACACCATTCAACTCGCTGATCTATCTCCCTTCTGTACACTTCCTCACTGCTGTCTGTGATTCTGTTGACTGCCATGTTGTCTCTCGGCAAATTTGTAAACGCCATTGGAATTGTGCCTGGTGTGTAGCGAGTGGAGCAGTGGGTAATGCACAAATCCTTGAGGTGCTCCTGTGTTGATAGTCAGTCAGATTTTGTTTCAACTGTGGTCTTCCAATGAGCAAGTCAAAGATCCAATTGTAGAGGTGGGGGGGGGGGGGGGGAAACAGTGCAGAGGCTCAGTGTTTCAAGTGTGTTGACCAGCCTGAAGCACCAAGAATGGTGAGCACCTTCCCCAGAACTGGGTCAATGGCTGACTGTAAATGAAGGCCAATGGATTTTCATTAATCTAAACTAATATGAAATGGGGAAAAGACGCACAGATGGAGTAAGGTTACAAGCGGACTGTGAGTTCATTGAGTGCACCATGCTCCCTTCCCTGCGCAGATGTTGCCTGGCCTGCTGAGTTCCCCCAGCAGTTTGCTCTTGGTTCAGATTCAGGCTCAAGCACCTGCAGAGACTAGGGTGTCTAATTGTGATAAGTGTAATCATTTTTAAGGTCTCCCAGTCCAGTATCATAAGTACCTTGGCAAATTCATTCTCAAAGCTTAGCGCTGCCAACTCCACAACTGGATAATTCAATTGAGACAAAGGCCAGCCATTCAAATGGTGTATTCTTTTCAAAGACTGTCTCACTGCACATTGAATTAAACATCTCTCGTTCCATCCCAGTCCATTTGCGGAATTTTCCTTTATTAGTCTGTGCATGAAGAATTGAAAACTCATCCATTTGATCTGCAGCTTGCGTGCCTCTAGTCCCTTCAGGGGGATGGGGGGGGGGGGTCCCGTAATCATTGCATTTCCTCATATTTTAAGTCAGGCAGAGGCCACAGTCACTAGTTAACACTGCACGTTCTGAAGAGCAATGGCCACCAGACAAAACAGATCACAGTACACTGGAGGAACTCAACCAGCATCAGTGGGAGAAAAGCCTCATCAAGACAGATGTGTCCCCAAATAAATCCGGCCGCGTGGTTAGCGTAGCAGGTAGCCCAACACTGCTACAGCACCAGCGACCCGAGTTTGAATCCAGCCCTCGGAGTTTGTACCTTCTCCTCGTGTCTGCGTGGGTTTCCTCCGGGCTCTCCAGCTTCCTCCCACTATTCAAAAAAAAGGGTGGTGGGTTTAGACTTGCAGCTCATTAACAGGCCATTTTATCCCACGAGTCTGTGCTGCCCAATTTATATCCCAGTAACCTACACCCCCCAGGTGCTTTTGAATGGTGGGAGGAAACTGGAGCCCCCTGGAGAAAACCCACATGGACGGACACAGGGAGAACATACAAACTCCTTAGAGACAGGGCAGCTCTTGAACCTCGGACCGGTCCCGATCACTGACGCTGTAAAGGCGTTGCGCAAACTGTGCCACCAAAAATTGGGCGGCATGTGCCTGTGGGCTGAAAGAACCTGTATATCTAAATTTAAAATTTAAATTTAGATCCCCTGTTTATTGCTGCAGCGTTCCTTTGGTCAGGACCTGGGACAGCTCCAGGCAGCGCCACCATATCTTCTACTCTCAGTCATGATGCCTCAGTCCCGTGTCACATTTGAAGGCCGGCAGCGCTGACCAGGAATGTTCTACTGCAGCTTTCAGCCTGGATCCTGCAGTACTATCTCAGCTCAGCCCATTCAGGTTCGATTTCTGACCTCTGCCACTGTCCATGTCGAGAGGACAGGTTCTCCCTGTGACCACCTGAGTTCCCGGTGAGTGCACGGTGGCAGACCATTTTGGCCCACGAGCCCAATTTACCCAATTCACTTACACTCCCTGATACATTTCAAATGGTGGGAGGAAACTGGAGTGTCTAGGGAAAACCCACACAGATACGAGGAGAACGTACAAACTCTTTACAGACAGCGTGGGGTCGCTGGCGCTGCAACAGCATTGGGCCAACTGCTACGCTAACCTTGCTGCCCCAGAATATTTAGGGATATTCGTGAACGACTAGATGCCGTGTTTGCTCCATCAGTTTAATTATGGCTAGTGATAGACTGAGCATAGGAGATAATTGATAAAATGAAAGGATGTACCTGCAGAGACGAATATGGTGACTTTGACCAAAAAATAGGTGCTTGAAAATTGTCCAATACTTATTAGTGAAGCATTTTCAATTAGTGTCAGATGTATTTAAATCCTTTATTTATCTTCTTTAACGATGTCATGAAATATTCATAAATAATATCTGCATTGATGCTCCGTAAATACAGAATAACCTTAATACTAATGGTCAACTAAAGTTCCATCACCATCTATCTGATGCTCCCCTGGCATGTCACACATTACTGCGCATGCTCTCACCGGCACTCGTACACCAGAGCACACTGCGCATGCTCTGAGATCCGTGCATGCTCCCAACTACGCAGACGGCTGCGCCCAACCCAAATGCCCCCGGGACACCTCCGACACCCGCGGGGACCAACGGGACATCGACCTAACAAGGTAAGTAAACAAATTAAACCAATTTGGGCTTGTCTAACGAGTATGAACAAGATGTGGATAGAGAGTGTGGGACCTTGAACCATTAACTGTTCATTTCTCTGCATTAATGCTGCGACAGGAATGTTTTGGCCAGGAAAACTACGTGTTGGTCTTTGTTGAAGGAAAGTAAGGAACTCTTCCATAAGGGTACAGGGCTTTGGTTAGGGCAGTGGTTTTCAACCATTTTCGTTGCACTCACATTCCTTCTTAAGTATTCCCTGTGCTATCGGTGCTCTGTGATTAGTAAGTGGGATGTGAATGGAAAGAAAAAGGTTGAAAACTACCTTTTTAATTGTCCCTCATTGACTCATTATGTGCACGGTTTCAGATCTCCAAAGGAAATGGGCCAATGACAATTTTCTCAAGCAAAATAACAATTGGGTCTAGAGCAGTGATTCCCAACCTTCCCTTCCCACTCACGTCCCACCTTAAGCAATCCCTTACAGAGCCCCGATGGCATAGGGATTACTTAAAGTGGGATGTAAGTGTAAAGAAAAAGGTTGAGAACCGCTGAGTTAGACTTACCTTGGTGCTGATGTTGATCGCTAAGAGGGAGGCTGTCCATCAATCTGGTGTCGAGAAGAATGAAACACTGATAGCAGATAGCACAAGAAATAAGCAGGGTAAATGTTGAGGGTCTGTTTTTGCGTGATCCAAGAGTTCAAGGGGTTATATTTTATACTGAGAAGAGATTTCTTCACACAAAGGCTGCTAGCTCCTCTTGGTTTTGCTTAAGCGTCCAGCATCTGCTAGTTCTTGCATTGCCGTCGGGTCCCAGAAACTAAAGGCGTGGTTGGTGTATCAGATCTGCGAACGACCGGGACCTGGAATCAAGGACTGGGGAGGAGGAGGTGAGGGTGCAAATACAAGGCATTCTGGAGATGGGAAGGGATTTGAAAACCAGTCTGGGAGGTGAAGGTGAATCTCAAGTATTGGCAGCAGATAAAGAAAATGTTTCAATTTTAGACAAGATTCACTTTTAATTTTTTTGAATTGACCTGTACTTTGAATGCAGAATGATTCTGTATTTACCAGCCAGAAGGAAGTTGGTATGTCAGCAGAAATTACCTACAATATGTCACCTGGAAAAAAAAATTAATGAAGTTGTAATATTAATTTTTTCCACCATTGTATCTTGCTAATGACATTGTAATTGTCACCATAGAAACTAAGGCCATCTGAGGCCTGCTTAATTTTTATATTGTGATTAGATTTTTCAATAACCAACTTGTTATTCATCATAAGGATGTTTCCAGCTAATTCTTTTGATGCTTAGGCTGTTTACTGACTAAAAGGCTCTGGGGCTTCATTGACATGACGGTTGGGTATGTGGATGAATCCGGCAGTACTAATCTCAGAGACATTAGCTTCCCGCCGAAGCACAATTTAAATGGTAAATAGGGTGAAGCTGTTCCCATTAGCAGATGTTTCAAGAGTGGGTGGGGGGGGGGGGTGGAAAGCAGATTGAAAGTGAACTTTGGAAGATGCAGCAGAGATAAAATGACAAGTATTATGCAGAGTGCCAAGCGGGAAAATGTACCGTGCACGCTGCACTCGGGAGCCTTTCGCACAACACCGCGCTGATTGGCAACCCGGCACTTTAAGGGGCAAGGGGGACGGGACCCAGATCCAGAGGTGACAAAGCAAGAGTTTTCACACTGCCAGAAGGTGATTAGTGAGTTAACTTGGCCAGGCCTTGACACTTACCTCCCCCCCCCCCCCCACCAAATATCAGAGCCCAGTTGAATTTAACAGGAATTTAATTCACCCTGCCAGGTTGGGGCATTTCACACTGCACGATTACCCTCTAAATTAGCCGCATGGAATTGGCGGTGTGTAAGGGGCTACCCGGTTCAGGTCATGAAAAGAGTCAATCGGATTTTTGAAAGGGACGATGTGGGAAGAGAGTCTGGAGGGCAGGTTTAAAGTCTAAAGGAATACAATGAGAGAGGGAGGGCTAGTATGGACGATTGGCTAAGTGGCCTTGTGCTGGAATGAAATGAGGAGTTTAAATTCAAGTAATTAAATCTGGAATCTCTTTGATGAGGCATCACAAAGCTACAGATTTGATTTACAAGCCCAGCTGATTAATCAAGGTGGGAACTTTGGTGAAACTGTGGAGAAAAACCATAGATTTATCTGGCCTTCCTGAAGGAGACCATTTGGACCATTGAGTTAATGCTGGACCATAAATACACAGTCTTCCCCCACACGTTATTCTCTGTCAAGACCCCAGACAATCCCCTTTTCAAAACCCAAGTTAGTTCTGTCCCAAGGACTCTTCCAGATATCCAGTTCCCAATTCTGCTTTCCCTCACGTGCTCCTTGCATCTTTTGCCTGAGATTATATATGGACTGCTATTGGGAACAACATTCCTCTATTTACCCTCTCTGTCCCTAATGAGCCTGTTCACTTTCATCGAGTCCCGTCTCAAACTTCATTGCCATAAACAGCACAGAGACAGGCCCTTTGGCCCGACTCAGCCATGCCAAGCAAGTCACCTACCTGACGAGTCCCAATTGCCTGTGTTTGGCCCATTTCCCTCTAAACCAGGGGTTCCCAAATTCCTTAGCTCCCAGGAACACACCCCTCTTGGTATGAGTTCTACTGCAAATTTAAAACAATAATTAATCTAACACTATAAACAAGCCTATGTATGCTATATTCCCTACATTCTTTTTGTTGTTTTGCTGCGGGTCATACTTTATTCTGCAGTCACCGTCCCAGGAAGTCGGTCGCCGCCCTGAGTGGTCGCTGTCTCAAGCGGACCAGTCCCCGGGCAGTCACAGAGCCCAGCCGTCAGCCCCACCCCCTCCTCACCTGATGGATAGCGCACGATGAGCACGGCGGGCTGAGTTGGCCAGAAACGCTCGGACTGCCCACACCTTTCCACCACTGATCCCCTGGGAGTGGGGGGGGGGTGGGGTGGTTTAGCACCACCCATTTTGGGAACGACTGCTCTAAACCTTTCCTATCTATATGCAGTAAATCCCACCCCCTGGTATCCGGCACCTATGGGAATTGGTAGATGCTGGATAAGTGTATTTGCTGGTTGCTTAAAGTTGATTGGTCATGATTGGTGAACTGACAGAAAGGGAGAGGAGAGGCAGCCAATGTTAAATTTCCATATTTTTTTACCTATTTATTTACCGCAACTTTTTTGCCAGTTGCTCGGATTCCCAGATAACGAGGATTTTACAGTACCCACCCAAAAGTCTTTAAACTGCATCAAGACTAAGCTACAAAAGCTTGTATATATTCCACAAATCCATCTTTTAGCTTATGATGAAAACAATACTTTATATAGAAGGTAGTCTCCCATGAATGTGACATTGCCTCTGTTGCCCCCCACTTTTAAAGCCTTGATTTATGCCACTTATTACCACAACTGTTTGGTGACCTGTAATTAACTTCTCCTACCTGTTTCCTGCTCTCCCTTTCAGGTCCTTGTCAACCTATAGCTGATTATCCCTACCTGGTGACCTTGCTCCTCACCTTGCACATCTTCACGGACAGGACTCCCCATTTTCCTTGCTTCATCTGCTGCCACTTTGCCTTTGCAGATTCATGGGTTTGGTTCCTCAGCCCTCGGTTCATCTCTGACCCTGCAGCTTGCCCCTTCAGTCAGAGTTCACATTTAATGTCAGAGGGCATGCATAACATCACATGCACCTCCACCTCCATCAATCCAGATCGGTAACAGCACCTCCAAGACCATCACACTGAGCACGGGGACCCACAGGGCTGCTGTTCTCTCAGTTGACCCACGACTGTGCAGCCAAACACAGCTCGAACTGGACATCAAGTTCACTGACGACACGACTGTGGTGGGCCTGATCAGTAAGAACAGGGAGTCGGCGTACAGAGATAAGGTGCAGTCGCTAACATACTGGTGAGAACCAACAATCTGATTCTGAAAGTTAAAAAAAAAAACAAAAGAGATGGTTGTCGACTTCAGGAGGGCCTGGGCGGAACCACACTCTGATGACCATTGATAGCTCCATCGTTGAGATCATCGAGTATCAAATTCCTTCGAGTGCAATTGGCAGAGAATCTCACCTGGTCCCTTAATACCAGCTCCATAGCCAAGGAAGCCCAATAGCACCTCTACCTTCTGCAAATGCTGAGGCAAGTTCATCTCCCACCCTCCATCCTCGCTACATTCTACCGAGGATGTATTGAGAGCATCCCGGGAAACTGCATCACCGCCCGGTTTGGAAGCTGTACCTCCTCAGTCCGTAAGACCTTGCAGAGCATAGTAAAGTCAGTGGAAAAGATCACCGGGGGCTCTCTTCCTACAACACCTGATACAGGCGAAAGATAATAAACACTGTGAAGGATTCCACACACCTCTCACGTAAATTGTTCTCCCTTCTGCCATCTGGTAGGAGGGACCATAGCACTTGGGCCCTTACATCCAGATTGGGCAACAGTGTTATACCCCCAAGACATCAGGTTCCTGAATTCCCAGAACATTTGTGTACAGTGTATTGTGGACCTTTACTGGATATGTCTTAATATTTTAATGTGTTTATCTTCTAACTTGTATTGATGTAAATATGCACCATGGTCCTGGAGAAACACTATCTTGTCTTTACTGTGTGAGCAATGATTAATGTCGGTGACTTGACTTTTTCCAGCAGGCAAAGCCGATTTACTATGTTGGTGGTGCAAAGAAAGAAAACTGTACACTACGTACACATGTAAACAAATAAAGAAATGTAAACCATCTGTGCAATACAGAAAGAAAAAAACCCAATAAAGTCCAAAGGTACTTCAGTGAGGGACTCATTTAAAGATTCTTGTGGACTGTATTGATTTTTAAAATTCTCTCTGTTGCACAGCCAATTTGTTTTTATTTTGTTTACATGTGTACATTGTGTACAGTTTCTTTTTTTGCACTACCAATTAGTGGTCATCCTGCTTTGCCCGCGAAGAATCTCAGGGTTGCATGTGATTGTTTTGCATGTTCTCCGACAATCAATCTGAAATATAAGAGTCTTTAAATGAGCCCTGACTGAGTTTGTCATTGAGGAGTCTGATGGTGGAGGAGCAGCAGCTCTTCCTGAACCTGGTGGTGTGAGTCTTGTGGCACCTGTACCTCTTTCCTGGTGGCAGCAGCAAGAACAGAGCGGGTGCCGGGTGGTGTGGATCCTTGATGATCGCTGCTGCTCTCTGATAGCAGCGTTCCCTGTAGATGTCCTCGATGGTGGGGAGGGTTTTACCTGTGATGCCCTGTGCTCTTTCCCTTACATTTTGCAGGGCTTTACGCTCAGAGGTGTTAGTGTCCCCATACCAGACTGTGATGCAGCCGGTCAGCACATTTTCCATCCCACCTCTGAGGAAATTCGCCAGGGTTTCCAATGTCGTCCCAAACCTCCGCATACTCCTGACGTTGGTGTGTTGGGTCCAGGAAAGATCCTCTGTGATAATGACTCCCAAGAACTTAAATTTGCTCGCCCTCTCTGCTTCTGATCCCCCAATGATCTCTGGATTTTACATCTCTGGTTTCCCCGTTCCCCTCCCTGAAGTCAACAATCAGCTCCTTGGTTTGGGTGACATTAAATGTGAGGTTATTGTTGGCTAATTTTTCAATCTCCCTCTTGTAAGCTGACTCATCGCCCCCTTTTATTACAACCCACTACCGGGCTATCATCAGTTTGTAGAAGATGTACCGAGCCACACAGTTGTAGGTGTATAGCGAGTCGAGCAGGGGGCTAAGAACACAGCCCTGGGATGTTCTGGTACTGATGGAGATTGTGGAGGAGATGTCCTCACTGATTGTGGACTGGAGGTGATCTATATACACAGTGGGATGTTGAGTCCCAAGTCTTGGAGTTGGCCGATCTGTTTTGAGGGGATGATGGTGTTAAATGCCGAACGGTAGTCGATAAAAAGCATCCTGATGTATGCATCTTTGCTGTCTGGGTTTTTGAGGGTTTTGCATAGAGCCGATCTAACCCAGTCGCTAAATTCGACCGTCCCTAAAACCCTTCCAGTAAACCTTGTACAAGAGGCCACAGGCTGACAGGGCAGCGCTTTGCAGAGCTTCAGAACTGAACACCATTACCTCCCGCCTCAGAGACGAGACGCAAGGACTGAACCAGGGCTGGAGCAACTGGGCACAAACAGCTACTCCTGAAACTTTCCAGACTGTTCAAATGAAACCTTACACCTTTGAGTGGAGGGCCCGCCTCCTTGCAAGTTGACAGATGCAATCAGTTCCTGTAATGAGATCAAACTATTTCTGGGGGTGATTTTTCCAGTGCTGAGTGAGCACATTGTTTTTCGACAGAATCACTCCGTCGCTCGACACACATTGGGTGTTAAATCCTCTGCTGCTGCTCTTAAAAACAACTTCTTAAGAATGGAATCAAGCTTATTATAGATTTTAATTATGGCTGGGGGCTGAGATGGTTGTTCCAGCTCATTTGAATTTGTTTTTAACCAAAGCGCATATCCAAGCATGATCCAAGTCATTTGATCTATTGGCGGAATGTGTGGTTCTGATATGCAGTGGGAATCAGGTGGGGGGAGAAAGCAGGCTCAGAATTTATCGCCAGGAACTTCGTTATTTTTGTGACAGCATCACATTTATACAAACCATCTTACAAAATCAATAAATACATAAGAGGGCATGAAAAAGTCAAAGCAATGTCTGTGGCTTCCTCAGAAATTAAATGTTTGCAGCATTTTCACTTCTTATTTCGCTTTCGCTTCAGATTTGCAATCTTATTTTCTCTTCCGAGTGTAGAGATGAGCATTACCCCTCGCGCTCCTGCCCCGGAACCAAAATCAGAAGTTATCGTCAGGAACAAGTCGTGAAATTCGGGGTTTTGCGGCAGCATCGAGGAGCGAATATTCATATTATGACCATCTTACTGTAACAAAATTTAAATAATGATGCTCAAAAACTAAGGCAGCGTCTTTGGTTCCTTGATCATTCAGGAATCTGATGGCAGTGGAAAGAAGCTGTCCACGTGCTCATCTTCAGGCTCCTGGACCTTTTCCCCGATGGTAGTAGAATGAAGAGGGCTTGGTCTGGATGGTAGGGGTGGGGGGGGGGGATCCTTGAGGATAGAGGCTGCTTTTTTAAGACCCCGCCTCATGTAGACGTCCTCGACGGAGTGGTCTGGTGCCTGTGATGTTGCAGGCTGAGTTAACAACCCTCTGGAATTTATTCTTGTCCTGTGCATTGGGACCTCCATTATAGACAGTGATGCAACCAGCCTGATTGGTCTCCACGGTACTCCTGTAGAAGTTTAGGGGAGTCTTTGGTGACATTCCAAATCTCCTCAGACTTCTCACAAAGTATAGCCGCTGGAGAGCCTTCTTCATGATTGCAATGACATGGAGGCTCCAGGACAGATCCTCGGAGATGTTGACACCCAGGAATTTGAAGTTTTTGTCCCTTTCCACTGCTGACCCCTCGATGAGGACTGGGCCGTGTTCCTCTGACTTCCTCCTGAAGTCCACAATCATCCCCTTAGTTCAAAACATATCTATATGAAATATAAAATATAACATAATCTGTCACACTTGTCAGTCGCGATCTAGCTGTCAAAAGCTGCAGGATGCACATACTAGCCACACTGAAGGCACCAACGAGACCTGTTCCTAATCCAAAGGGGTCCCTGTTCTATCTAACAGGGAAACCCCTGGCTGAAGTGCCTGCCACGATCAGGGGGAGAGAGGGGTTGCAGCCACGGGGCCCAGGGTGGGATGAGGTGGGATGGGGGGGAGAGTGATCGCTGCTGCAGAGGGGGGGAGAGGGGACCAAAATCGGGGGGGAACTGAGGTCACTGCCATAGGGAGAGAGGTCACTGCCACAGTGGGGTGGGGGAGGAGAGAGAGGGAGGGCATGAACTGCCCCTGCTGCGAATGCCACTCCAGTTCGCAGTGCAGCTCAATGTTTGTGGCAGCGGGACATTGCTGAGGGGGGGGGTGTGTGTGTGTGTGTGATTGATGGGGTGGGTGTTGATTGACGGTGAGGGTGGCGACTGACGGGGGGAAGGAGGATGACTGACTTGCAGGGGTGGTGATTGACGGTGGGTGGTGACGGGGACTGGGAGAATGACTACCGATAGTTCCCATGTGTGCATGGCGTGTCGCTTACCGCGTCATCGCGGGCATGGGGTTGGCAATTTAATGGGTAGATTCCCCTGCGATTCCAGCACCTTTGTCCCAGTAATCGCACCTGAGTCCCAGGAGGGCTCTGGTCTACCTGCCTCTAATACTGCTCATTCCTGCTGCCTGACCCTCACCACCCAGGCGATGCCCTCTTTTCACGACCTCCAACAGAAAGGAGGTAAAAGACCTTGAAGACCCTCTCTGTCATATTTCTCAATGGACAATGAACCTACGAACACAACCTTTTTTTTCTCTTTATTTTTGCACTAGTTATTTACTTTTTAAATCTTGTATTGACCAAATTGTAATTTATAGTAATTTTTGGACCTTGTGTACACACAACAAATTTTGTGGTGTGATTTTGATTCTCCCTCCATCACTGAGTTGCATGCCCGACCCTCTCCTCCAGTTGTGCCCTGTTTCTTCACACCCCCCCCCCCCCACCCCCACGCACCATCACTTCGAAGTTGCAGCAGCCACTTTGGCTCCACACGACGGTGAAATTCCCTAACCCGCTATGTTGTGCCTATGATCGACTCTATCCGATGTGAGCCTACACAAGGTGGCGGGAGCAGACAACGTACCTGGAGGACTGCGCAGGCCAATTGACGGAGATCTTCACAGACATCTTCAACACCTCACTGCAGCAGTCCATCATTTCCGCAGGAATCAAGGCAGTCACCATTATCCTGATACCCAAGAGGACCACGATAGCAGGCCTCAATGACTACCACCCTGTGGCACTGACCTCCGCCATTATGAAATGTATCGAGCATCTGGTTATGGAACCCACCCAACCCCACCTCCCAGAGATGCTGCATCCATTTTAATTCACCTTTAGAAGAAACCATTCATTCCACAGTTGATGCTGTAGCCTTGTCACTGCACTCCATCCTGGTCCACCTAGTGAATGATGCCTCATACGCCAGCCTGCTATTAATGGAATTCAGCTCAGTGTTTGATATGATCATTCCCCAGAGGCTGGTGGGAAGCTGTCCTCTCTGGGACTCAACACCTCTCTGTAATTGTATCCTGGACTTCCTAACAGTACGACCTCAGCCTGTTCCAGTCGGTAGCAGAATATTGAGTGCCGTCACGCTGAACACTGGCGCTCCTCAGGTCTGTGGGCTCAGCCTGCTTCTGTTCACGCTACTCATCCATGACTGCATCGCCAGATCCAGCCCCAACAGTGTCATCAAATTTGCAGATGACACAACCGTCGACGGCCTCATCAGCAACAACGATGAGTCACCCTGCAGAGAAGAGGTGGAAAATCTCATGAACTGGTGTGAGGGTAACAATCTTAGTCTCAACGTGGACAAGATGAAAGAGATGATCATGGACTTCAGGAGGACAAGGAATGACCACCCTCCATTACACATCAACAACTCTGTGGTGGAGACAGTGGAGAGCATCAAGTTCCTTAGAGTTCACTTAACTAGTGACCCATCGTGGACACTCAACATCTCCTCACTTGTCAGGAAGGCTCAACACCCACTGCACATCCCAAGAAGACTTGGGGCAGGTTTGTTAGTGTGAGTCACATACAAACACTTGAAAACCGATCTTATTTGAAATACTGGAGCTCTGCTAATGCAAGATCTATCAGCCCCACAGCTTTGGAGAGTGCCCAGGAGACTTCACTAACTTGGAGGGATACTTGCTGTTCTAAGAGTGTCATGTGGTTTTGCAAGCAGAGAGAGTCAAACAGGCTTTCTTTGTGTGTGTATGAGAGAGAGAGAGAGAGAGAGAGAGAGAGAGAGAGAGATCACTTCTACAGTGTTACAGCCAGCAACAGTAGCTGGGACTGGAACAGGACAAGCTGGCCAGCTTGTGGAAAACCCCATTTGGAGGACAGCTGGTCAAACCCCTTATGGTTCATGCAAGAGGAGAGGACTGGCTGTCTCATGTTTGACTTGGAATAAGAGAAACAAAAAGGCAATCTGCGGTGACCTGAAAGAAAGAGGTTATCATCTGGAGAACCCTGAAGGGGGCAAGTTTTGACAGCAAGACACTGGAGTGGCTGATTGAAAAGGAATCAGTTGTGGATGTCCTGGAACAACAAATCTCTCTCTGAAAACCGACAAGAATTTTCCTGAGCGGTAACCATTTACCTTTTATAAAGCCTGGTGAACTTTATAAATGTTAAATTCTGCACACAGTATAAGAATTGCCTGCAACCAGTAAATTTGGAAGAATGAGAAGTGAGATTGGACTGTGAACAAAAGAACTTTTCTGAACTTACGTACATGTGCGTAATAGAATTAGAAGGGGGTTAAGTTAGGTTATTTAAGTTAAAGTGTGAGTCTATTTTCATGTTTAAAGATAATTAAAAGCAACTTTTGTTTGTCTTGATGAATGGGTTTTGGGGTCCTCTAGGCTCGTAACAGGTGTTTTGGGCACAAGTAGGGGCAGCAGGAGTTTGTGTGGTGGGGCAGACTCGATGGGCTGGATTGCTCCTATATCCTATAGTCCTGTGGAACGAAATCTCTATAGATCTTCCACACAGCCGTACTGCTGTGGGTGTTCGAAGTGTAGGTCCTGACACAGTCTTCTTTTGACCTCAGGAAATGTCTGGTTGTCTCTTCTGAGAGAATTCAGGATGTATATTCTGAGGGAGTTGCCATAATTGCCACCTTCCAGATGAATAACCCACTTACTCTCTCAAGGGGACAGAACAGATCCAACGAGCTGCTGGAACAACTCCATAAGACTGTAAGTCTGGGACTATAAGCCCATTGAGTGTGCTCCATCATTTAATCATGAGCTGATCTGTTTTCCCACACAGCCCTGGCCTCCCCATAACTTTTGAGGCCCCTGGCTCATCGAGAGCCCTGTCTTAAATGCACCAAATCAACTGGCCTCCACAACCGCCTCTAGAAATAAATCCCACGGGGTTTATCACTCTTCTGCACCAAGTGCTGGAAACATTCTCAACGTGTTTTTCTCCATCAACTTACCCTGGGAAGATGGGCCAAATGGCCTACTCCAGCTCCTATTGTCTATTGTCTATTGTCTTAAGGCAGAGCTTGATAGGTTCTTGATGAGCCAGGACCTCAAATATTGCGGGGAGAAGACCAGACGGTGGGAAAATGAATCAGCTCATGATGAAATGGTGGGGCAGACTCAATGGGCTGAATAGCCTTTGTCTGCTCTTATGTCATATCTTGAAATTGAGCTTGGAGGCTTGGTGTGACTTGCAGCAATGTTAATTTTGCTCGGTTATTAGACAGTAGGCAGAATTCCTCCAGCTTCTTCCTTGCATTCCAATTGAAGTGGCATTCAGCAATGATTAAACCAGTGCTTAATGTTATCTTGGAGCTAATGAGATAATTTACATACATCACCACCTCTTGTATCTCTTCCTTTGGGTCATTTTGATTCCTTTTTAATGCATTATCCAGTTTTATGAGTTTTCTGCTTTGCCTGTGGTTCATTTTCTGCTGCCTCCTCCAGTCCCTTCCGCGATCCTTCCATGGCGTATTGCTTCCTGAATTAGTTCTTAAAGGGTACACTGTCCCCTCGAGGAGTTGTTGCTTGCTTTTGAGGTGTTTCGGAAGGGCTGGATAAGGTCAGAATCTGACCATACTGCGCATGTACCAGCCATCGAAACCGTGGAATGAGGTGGGGGGGGTTCATTGAAACATTTCATATGTTGAAAGGTATGAGCAAAGTTGATATAGAAAGCTCAGTTCCCATGCGGGGGAAAGTCTGGGACACAACTTCAGGATTGAAGGACGTCCGCTTAGAACAAAGATCCAAAGGAATTTTGTCAGCCAGAGGGTGGCGAATCTGTGGAATTTGTTGCCACAGGCGGTTGTAGAGGCTGGGTCATTGTGTGTATTTAAGGCAGAGATAGAGAGGTTCCTGATTGTCCAGGACAGCAAACGTAATCGGGACAAGGCCGGAGAGTGGGGCTGTGGGAGGGAATGGATCGTCTCCTGATTAAATGGTGGTACAGACTCAATGGACTGAACAGCCTGTCTCTGCTCCAATGTCTTATGGATGAAAGAAAACGTTTCATTTGAAAGATGACTCCATGTCAGGTTGAACGGACGAAACGTTTTATTGCGCGGGATCTGAGTCACGGTTTAGTTCTTGTTCCTTAACCCTATTTCCTCACTTGGTTTGAACATGTCAGCATGTTAATTATCCTACTCAACTGCGTCACACTGGGGATGTACCAGCCTTGTGAAGATGTGGACTGTTCCTCCGACAGATGTAAGATATTGCAGGTAGGACATTTCAACTTTTTTCCCCCGTTCAGACAATAAAGCAAAAAAAAAGTCCTCATTCTCCTTGGGTGAGTTGGGAGGGATTAGTCTGTGTGAGTATTGGAGACCTGTCACAGTCATGGACAAAAGAGGGTGGCAAAAAAAGTGACCTCTTTGGAGCCATGCAAAGAGTGTGATTGTGTGGAATGCAACTGATGGATCTCATGGTCAAATGTTTCCCTGAAGCTAAAAGAATCTCTGGGCGTTTGTACATAATATTTCTTGGAATAACACAGAGATACATGGGCACCATAAATTACACAATCTAGGGTTGTATTCCCTAAAATTTGTAAAGGCTGATTCAATTAAATTTCTCAATGTTAATCATAGAATCGTCCTTGATGAAGGGCTTGCGTCCGGTTCATTGGTGTCTGCAGACTTCCATGTTTTACTCATTGGTTGGCCTAGTGGTTAGCACCACACCTTTACAGCGCCAGTGATCGGGACCAGGGTGCGAATCCCGTGCTGTCTGTAAGGAGTTTGTCTGTTCTCCCCGTATCCATGTGGGTTTGTCCCAGGGATTCCAGTTTCCTCCCAGCATTCAAAACGTATGGGGATGGTGGGGTGGGGCGGGGGGGTATAGGCAAATTGGTGTAAATTGGCCTGTTACCCTGCTGTATGTCTAAACACAATGTTCCCTCTCTGCCCACCTTATTCATGGCAATTGTGATGCCTGTTGAAGCAAATCCAATTTGCCTGCATTAAACCCATATCCTTTACCATCTAAGTGCCCATCCAAATGCCTTTTGCATATTGTAATTGTATTTGCTGCTATCCCTTCTTCTGGCAGCTCTTTCCAGATCACCCTCACCCTCTGGGTTAAAAACAAATTACCCATCAAATGCCCTTTACATTTCTACCCCATCAGCTTAAACTTGTGTCATCTGTTCTGCGGGATAAAAGAAAGACTGGCTATCTCCCCATCCGTGCCCCTCCTAGTTTTATAAACCTGCATTAAGTCCCCCGTCAGCTTCTCACATGCCAATGGTGGCGAAGCATCTTCTTCAGTGAAGACATAAAGTGCATTTCACAGGATAGAGAGTAACTGCTGGTCAGAACTAAAGTCGAAAAAGCCTCTCTGGCAAAGTTAAGAGCATTGCGCGCGCGCGCGCGCGCGCACACACACACACACACACACACACACACACACACACACACAGACACACACACACACACACAGACACACACACACAGACACACACACACAGACACAGACACACACACAGACACACACACACACAGACACACACACAGACACACACACACACAGACACACACACACAGACACACACACAGACACACACACACACACACACACAGACACACACACACACACACACACACACACACACTCGTGAATCTGGATCAATAGTTAAGAGAAAATCAGAGATTAATGGTGAATCAGTATCACCTTCACTGATACTTTAGCAAGGCAGAATATTTGAGAGAGAAAGAGAAGGAGAGAAGGGAGGGGGAGAGTGAATGGGGAGGGAGAGTGAGATTGAGGAGGGGGAGTGGGAGAGAGGGGGAGGGACAGTGAAAGGGAGAGTGAGAGGGGGAGTGTGAGGGACTGGAAGAAGGAGGGGGAGGGAGAATGAGACAGGGAGAGCGAGAGGAAATAGAGGGGGGAGAGAGGGGAGGGGGAGTCGGGGGAATGAGAGGGAGGGGGATGTGGGGGGAGTGAGAGGGAGCAGGGAGGGAGGGGGACGGTGAGAGGGAAATGGAGAGGGAGAGTGTGGGAGTGAGAGGGAGGGGAGAGTGAGAGGAAATGGAGAGTTGGGGTGGGGGGAAGAGATATTTTTCTGACTACATATTTTCCATTCTTTTCAGCCAAAGACAGAGGGATATAGGAGTTAGCTCACAACTGTTGAATGGTGGAACAGCTCTGAGAAGCCAAAGGGGCTCTTATTGAACAGGCTATATCAGCTGGGAGGAGTAGGGAGTGCTGCGTTTATACAGGAGGAGCTGGAGAGGACAAATGTGGGGCAATACAAATCATAAATACAGTCCCATTGATAAACCATGGTTTTAGTTGAGCCTTATCCATTATCCACTCTTCATTGTTACAGACGGTCGTATGAAAGTTTGGGATCGTAACTCCCGTTCAGATTTATTTGAAGTAGAGGTAACACACACGCGTTACATTATTTATTCTTCCACCTGCATGCTCTATCAGAAAACACAGCTCTGTCACGTCCATCCTTCTCAACCCCTCCACCGTCCGTAAGACTGTGTGTCCGACGTCCATCAGACGATGAGCTGAGATTTCCTATTGTCTAAACATTGGTTTAAAAAAAACCAAGTCAGTGGGCTGGAATTTGACACTGAAAACTCTTGCATTCCGCCACCCCCCCCCCCCCCCCCCCCAAAGCAGTTAGATTCGCTTCTGACCTTATCCAGCTGTTGCCACCATCTGAGGCTGACTGGCAAAGACTTGTGTGATATCAATGATAACACTTTGGGTAGAGAACGGCAGGAGACCCCAGCATAAAACAATGGTCAACTGACCAGTGCCTTTAGCTTAGCCAACTGCCAAAGCTTTAGGCACTTCAAAGTATTTCTTAATTTCTAAATAATTCAAAACTATTAAAAATAAATTAACCAATCACTTAAATATATTTAAAACAAAGCTGCTGAGACGTCAATGACAAGCACGGATAGCGCAATGATATTATGGCGCCAGGTGACCTAGGTTTGAATCCAAAGTTCTCCCCGTGACCTACATGGGTTTTCTCCGCATGCTCTGGTTTCCTCCCATCCTCAAACAAACGTATGGGATTGAAGGTTAATTGGGTGGCTTCTACCGTGCTGGGAATAAAATTTAAATTTAAAAGATAAAATTGGCGATTAAAATTTAAATTGACTAATCGTCTCTTGCAGACATTCAGCTGTGTTGATAGGGATGGAAACACCCCCTCACCCAGGTTAGGCCCATTTTCCTGTGTTCCACAAACAATGCAGCTTTGAGATCAGCGAGGAAAATGACTGCAAACAGCAGACCAAAGTGTTAGGTTCTCCAGAGGGTGAAGATATGCCGATGACTGTGAACACCTTCTCCCAAAAGATTCAGACCCACTGCCCCTTTAACCGTTTTGTTTCTCTGATTCCTTAAAATGATTGAAAGTGAAGCAGGATGTTCACAGCCCCTTTTGGGTCGAGGTGGTCAGAGAGCAATATGAGCAGCCCCCACCCCAAGCTCTTCTACCTTGTCCACGCCTTTGTGGTGACACACAAAAGTCTGCAGGTGCTGTGATTGTGGTTTGAAATAAAACACAAAAATGCTGGCCTTAACGTCGACTTCTCCTGTTTCTGTTAAAACCCTCCCCCCACCTTCTTCTTCCCCCTGTCGCCTCTCCCCCAGTGCTCGTGGTCCCTCGCCCCCCCCCCCCCCCCCCACCTCGCTCTCTCTACTTTTTCCCCTCTGCCTCCTTTCACAGGCCCAAAACCAATTCTCACCTCTCCTCTTATCATATCCAATTAACACCTTTTGTTGGTCTGGACTCCACACCCCCTCCCATTCTTCCCCCATTCTTTCTTCAGTCTTTATTCTGACCCCTTCTTGTCTTTTTGTTTATACCTCGAAGAAGGGCTCAGGACCTAAACATTAGTAATATATCTTTCTTTCTGATGAATGTTGCAAGACCGGCTGAGGTCCTCCAGCATTTCTGTGTGCATTTCTTTTGTTGTCCCAGACTTCTCCCAATTGGCTTCCCTCTGCCATCCATAAATAACTGCCCATTTCCCTTTCATTGTTGAACTTGCTGGCCTACCTGCTTCTGCTTTAAAGTCATGTTTTCAAACCCTCAGTACGTTTCAAACAGTGAGAGGCCCCAGGGGAAACCCAGGCAGACATGGGGAGACCACACAAACTCTTACAAACAGCGTGGGTTTTGAACCCCAGTCACGATCACTGGCATTGCACTAACCGCTACACCAGCTGTCCCGCCCTTGTGAGGTCATCCCTTTTCATAGAAAATGCAGTCGTTTTTAGTGAGAGCTTGAAAGGTGGTGTTCAGAATCTGTGTTCCTTTAACAGAAGACATTGAGAGTTAATGCAGACACAGTGACCTTTTAGGAAAGCAAGCAAAGTTGACATTTACTTCAAGTAAAGTGCAAGAGTGGAGACATCTTCCTGAAGTTCTATTGGATGTAGGTGATGCTGCCTTTGTACATAGAGTCCATGGCCTGTCTCCCTGTCAAAGGAAGGATATGCTTGCAATGCAGTGAATATTCACAAGGACTGAGGTTTGACATATGAGGAGGGATTTCGCAGACCAGGCTTATATTGAAGATCGAGTGGTGATCTCTTTGAAACAAGCAGAAATCGTGCAGGGATCAAAACAGTAGATGCAGTAACTGGACACCTCAGAATCAGAGTTCCATCCTAGGGCGGGACGGTTGGCGTAGCAGTTAGCGCAACGCTGTTACAGCACCAGCGATCGGGACCCGGGGTTCGAATCCCACGCTGGCTGTAATGAGTTTGCAAGTTCTCCCGTGCCTGTGTGGATTTTCCCCCGGGGGGGTGCTCCCAACCTTCAAAAATGTACCAGGGAGGGGTTGCAGGTGAATTGGGCAGCAGGGGCTCATAGGCCAAAAGGCCCTGTTACCGTGCTGTATGTCTACATTTGAATTCTAAAAAAAATGTGAATGTCATCACTGAGAGAGTTGTAAATCCTTCAAATTCATGGAGTATGTTGAGGGGAAAAGTTAAGATAATGGAGGGATTTGGGGTTAGCGCTGGAAAGTGATTTAAAACCAAAGCAATGATTGTGAGTGACAGAACGGGCCCAAGACCCAAAGAGCCTGCTTTACTTCATTGTGTTCCCTTTCCTCTTCAGCTGCCTTGGTCGTTCCCTGTATTTTCTATCTAAACCAATTCAAAAAAAATTTAGACATACAACTCGGTAACAGGCCCTTTCGGCCCAAGAGCCTGTGCTATACCCCGATTAACCTGCAACCCTGGTACATTATTGAACGGTGGGAGGAAACCGGAGCATGCTGAGGAAACCCACGCAGAAACAGGAAGAACTTCCAACAGACAGCGCCAAATTTGAATCCTGGTTGCTGGCGCTTTAACAGTGTAGTGCCAACTGTGCCACCCCAAGCCCACTGCCCCCTGTCCCTCTTTAAAAAGTGTGAACACGAAATTGATACGTGAGCCTGCAACATGGCTAAGCTGTGCACAAGTAAACGATAAGATACATGACAAGGTTCCCAAATCTCCTGTATCATTGCAACCTGCAGTGAGTGAAAATCCATGAAGACCTCTTTTGGGACTCCTTGATACTTGGACTGGTAAAGAGAGGAGACAATAAGCAAATCAGAACTGTGTCCAAGAGTCCAAAACAGGAGGAATGCAGAGATCTCCTATTGTCCACAGCACGGAGGGGTAAGGGGACAGGTCTCAGGAAGCAGGGAATCAATTGATATTTCCAAACCAACATCAAGAGTTGAATAGGAATACATTGTTCAGATGTAATGGCAGATCGGAGCCCAAATGAAATACTGTGTTGCTTTGCAGGCTTTTGATGACTTCATCTTTATTTTCTTCGCCATGGAGATGGTGATCAAGATGGTTGCCTTAGGGATCATCGGGAAGAAGTGTTACCTTGGTGACACCTGGAATCGATTGGATTTCTTCATCGTAATGTCCGGGTAAGGGCCAGAAATTTCACTGTTTAATGTTAAAAGCTACCAAATGCACATTTCCAATTGCATGAAAATGACCAACTCAGATCAAGCATTGTGTTTAAACCTGTCCTTCCCAATCACTTCCCAATATCTATCCCTCTCTCTGTCCAGTATTTGCAATCAGAAGTCTCTTCTCTTTGGCTTGGCTTCGCAGACGAAGATTTATGGAGGGGTAATGTTCACGTCAGCTGCAGGCTCATTTGTGGCTGACAAGTCCGATGCGGGACAGGCAGACACGGTTGCAGCGGTTGCAGGGGAAAATTGGTGGGTTGGGGTTGGGTGTTGGGTTTTTCCTCCTTTGTCTTTTGTCAGTGAGGTGGGCTCTGCGGTCTTCGATATTTGTAGCATATCCTCCCTTACAAACTCTCCTCTCCCACCTTTAATGCTTCAGAACCCATGAAATTAATTTAATTTGAAATTTTAAAATTTAGACATATAGGCCTGTGCCGCCCAATTAACCTACACCCCCAGTGAGAGGAAACCGGACCCCCCGGGTAAAACTCACGCAGACACAGGGAGAACGTGCAAACTCCTGACAGACGGCGTGGCATTCGAACCCCGGTCCCGATCGCTGACGCTGTAATGACATTGCACTCACCGCTAGGTCAACTGCATGACCCTAAACGCCCATGAGGAGTTGTGAAGAGAGGCCTCTGTTCAGAATCAGCGGCCAATTTCTAATCGCCAGACTTCCACGAAGAGAGGAAGAAAGACCAGAAAGACTTTTCCTTTGGCTAATGTCATCCGAGGGACAAAATCTGATCGAGAGCTCCCTTGTACTTCCTTGAAATAGCAAAATAGAAAATCATGAAATCACTCAGCAGCATCTGTAGAAAGAGGAATCAAGTTAATGCTTCAGGGCAGAGACGAAGAGTGCCTAATGATGTGAGTGTTTCCAGCATTTTCAGTTTTGTATTTCCAACATTGTATCTTTTTTAAATTTTCCATTATCCATGGGATCTTTTATATCCACCTAAGTAATCAGACAGAGTTTCAATTTTTCACCTTGTGAGCGGAAAAGGGGGAGTTCAATCTAGATAAGGGTCAGGTGATTCAGTTTGGATGGTCAAATGTGAAGGCAGAGTACAGGGTTAATGGTCGGATACTTAGCAGTGTGGAAAAACAGAGGGATCTTTGGATCCAAATCCATACATCTCTCAAGGACGCCACACAGGTTGAGAGGGTAGTTAAGAAGGCCTAGGGTATGCTGGAGTCAGATTCTATACAGCTCTATAAATCTCTGGTGAGACCATACTTAGAGTATTACGTTCAGTTCTGGTCACCTCATTACAGGAAGGATGTGGAAGCTATGGAGAGGAGGCAGAGGAGATTCACCAGGATGTTGCCTGGATTGGAAAATATGTCTTATGAAGCAAGGTGAGCAGACTTTCTCTCTGGGGTGAAGAAGGATGAAAAGTGATTTAACAGAGGTCGACAGGATTTGGCGAGGCAGAGATACAGTGGACAGGCAGCAGTTGTTTCCCAGGGCGGGAGCAGCAAACACCAGAGGACATCTGTTCAAAGTGAAGGGAGGGAGGTTTTTCGGGGAGATGTCAGGGGGAAGATTGTTTTACACAGAGAGAGAGTTGTGGGGGCCTGGAACACCTCGCCAGGGGGTGCTGGTGGAGGCTGGAACAATAGAAGCAGAAGAGACAGGCACATGGATGAAATAAAAATAGAGGGTTATGACCTTGAGATGGTTTAGGTTTTTGGTAGGTATATATGGGTCAGCACACAACATCATGGGCTGAAGGGCCTGTACTGTGCTGTAACATTCTATATTCTTCATCTTCAAGGTGCCCTGGGAAAACTAGGCCATGGGCATCAAAGTGCAAACATTCTGTACTTGGGGGTAAAGGTTATAATGGTTGATCATCCCACATGTTCCTTCAGTCACTGTTAACCACTGTTAACCAGAAGGCGAGGTGTTCACTCATGATTACACCTCAGCAAATGAAGCAGCTGGACTTGGACAATAGGCACATGAATGATAAATAGCTTTCGGGGAGCAAAGAACAGAGAACATTACTGCACTCGTCAACTACAAAGGCCAATCACACATCAGCCTCTCACAGGTGGGCAGATTAGCCCTTGATTGGTAGATGAGGCGACTTCCGATTGAAGCTTAAGAAGGAGAGGCCACGTGACCTTCCACAACCCACACTATAATGCACACCCCCCCTCCCTTCTTCCTACTTAATATTCTCCCTTCTTCCCACTTTAGTTTTGAAATTGGTCCCAATCCGAAAGGTTGACTGTTGATTTCTCTCCATGGATGCTAACTGAACTGTTGAGTGCTTCTCATTTCTCTTTCATCCATCATGGTGGTTTCAGGGTGTAACGATCCTTCAGTTATTGTCCCAAGACAGTCTGATAGCCACCTCTTAAACCTACAATTCCTGGCACCATAAAGGTTGAGAGAGGCAGGGACCCACCAGGCTTCGGACAAAGTATTGGTAAATGCAATTAATGAAGATAAGTATTTCCTTATAATAAGGGTTAGACATCTAGTATGGACCCCTGAGCATAAAGCCCTGCAAAAGATAATGGACATAACCCATGGCATCACAGGCAAAACTCTCCCCACCCTCGAGTACATCTGCAGGGAACGCTACCGTCGGAGAAGAGCAGCGATTATCAAGCATCCACACCATCCAGCACATGCCCTGTTTTCGCTGCTGCCATCAGGAAAGAGGTGTCAGTGCCACAAGACTTGCACCACCAGGGTCAGGAACAGCTGCTCCCCCTCCACCATCAGACTCCTCAACAACAAACTCAATCAGGGACTCATTTAAGGATTCCTACCTGTGCAATTTATTGATTTTTTTTTCCTCTCTGTATTGCACAGTCAGTTTGTTTATATTTTCTTATATATCGACGTGTACTTGAGTACAGTTTTTTTTGCATTACCAGTAAGTGGTAATTCTGCCTCACCCACAGTAAAAAGACTCTCGGGATTGTACGTGATATCACGTATGTACTCTGACAATAAATCTGAAAAGGGAAGGATTTAATGGTCAAAATGCTGGGCAGAAGGGTCATCTTGGATGCTGGATGAATCCATGACCATCCCGATGAAGATAAATCATCACCCTTTAATCATTCCTGTCTCTCCATCATCCCCGTGCGGTGGGATCACCTTCAGCTGATGTGATTCAAGACCATAGTTGAAGAGAAAAGAGAATAAATATTAGCTTTTTGCCCAAATCCTGTTGTGAATGAAGAGAAGGGCTGTGAACATCAAGCCTACCCAGGCGATTCATTTTTAAGCTGCTGTGAAGAATTGAAAGAGGCTGCATCAGAGGGTCAGCTGAACTGCTGGTTCACGGAAACCTCTCCCTTATTTGCTATTCCTGGAAGCTGTCATTGGGTGTCAGGCTGTGTGTGATAACTGAAGTGTTAATAAAGATGAAGTTGGCGATTTAATTTTATTGACAGACTGATCCTGCAGGAATAAGTGCAAAACCATTGTGTTAAACCAGGGTGGATCGTCAAATGGAGCCCACATTAATATCTGGGATGTAATCAGTCTCCAACAAATGATTTGACGTTGTGGCACAGGGACGGTCTTCCCCCTGCTGGCGCCCATGCTTCTCAGAAACCTCCTGGCCCCCTTCCCCACCTCCCTCGTCGCCCCAGACTTTTCCCTCCTCGTGTATTCTTCCACTTAGATCCATCATCAACCTGGGAGTGGGCTCCAAATTTTCACCACACCCTGGAGTCCACCTGCTTCTGAATTCCCGGTTTGGTTCTCTTCATGACCATTTTAGAAGATAGCACAGTACAGGCCCTTCAGCCCTCAATGTTGCGCTGACCTGTATATTCCTACCAAAGGAAAAAATGAAGCCCTTCCTATCTTGCAGCTCTACTTTTCTTCCATCCATGTGGCGGCCTATAAGAGTCTATTAAAAGCCCTTAATGTTCCAGCCTCCATCACCACCCCTGGCAAGGCATTCCAGGCCCCCACAACTCTCTGAGTAAAATAAAAACCTACCCCTGATATCTCCCCTATTCCTCCCTCACTCTGGTGTTTGCTACTCCCGCCCGGGGGAAAAGGGCGCTGACCAACCACCTTATCTCTGTCTCTCAGAATTTTGTCGATCTCTATTAAGTCACCTCTCATCCTTCTTTGCTCCAGAGAGAAAAGTCCCAGCTCTGCTAACCTTGCCTCATGAGGGATATTTCCCAATCCAGGCAACATCCTGGTAAAGCTCCCTTCCATACCTTCGACATCTCTTCCTATAATGAGGTGACAAGAACACAGCGTGGTCTCGCCAGAGATTTATAGAGTTGCAACATGACCTCTTGACTACTGAACGTTATCCCCTGATTTATGAAGCCCAGCATCCCATAGGCTTTCTTAACTATCCTATCAACCTGTGCAGTGACCTTGAGAGATGAATGGATTTGGACCCCAAGGTCCCTCTGTTAAGTTTTGACCATTAACCCTGCACTCAGCCTTCAGGTTTGTCCTTCCAATATACAGCACCTCACAATTATTCGGATTGAACTGCAACTGCCCTTTTTCCACCAACTCTGTGTACTGTCTATAGCCTTTTGTAACGTACAATAACCCTCAGCTCACAACTCCTCCAAACTTAGTATCATCTGCAACCTTATTGACCCATCCTTCCGCCCCCTTCATCGAGGTCATTTATAAAAATCGCGAGTGGGGGTCCAAGAGCAGCTGACCCCTCCCTCCGTTCTCATACTTAAGTGGAAACATCTTCTCTGTTTCTTGCCTAAGAAGCCCTTTCATGATCTTAAACCTTTTTATCAGCTGATGCTCACCCCCCCCCCTCACCCTTCTCTTTGTTAACAATGAAGCCTCTGCTTGTGTCTTCCAGCTGGGGATCCGAGCCTTTCATTCCCAGCTTTGCACCCAGCTGTTAAGTTCAGATCCAGCCGTTCCATTGCCTTTATTTTGTTCAGGACTGAATAGCTCTGGGAACAGCAGGGCAAGGATGTCCTTTCTCAAAGGGATTTAACTTTAAAGAAGTAACATTTTCAAGAGAAGGATAATTGTGCAGAAATGCCAGATAATCCTGGCAAGTAAGGCACACTCGTTTCGGAAGGAGGAACAGGGGAAGATCGAGTTTAGCCTTTGATCAGCATGGCCGCAACAAGATAATTAATTAGTTTTAATCCAATTCCCTGAAGGTTAATTATTGGTGAGGCCATTGATAGCAATGCCCCAACTCTTCTAGAAGTCTCTCCAGGTCTGTTACATCTACTTATCTGTCCTTCACCAAAAGATGTAGGGAATCTAGCAGTACATCATATCATTAGCCCTTTTTTACTCCGGCTGACCAGTAAATTGGCCGCTCAAAGAAGCCGCTTTTGCCGTTCACACTGCATCCTTTCACGCTCACCACCAGGCATCCTAGGGGAGAGGGATGCTTATCCTCAAGACTTTGTCCCTGGATGGTCCATGTCCCTTTCACACTGGACTAATTTGGCACACAGGTGCCAGATGATCCTGGCGATGATACACCCTACCTAGGTGCTCCATCACCGGGGTGAATTGATGCCTGCGCGCTGATTTGGGAGCATTCACACTGGCCCCTTAACCGATACAATGGCTGTTAAACACTAGGATAAGGTGCCAGCATGAAATGGGCTGTCATCACCACCCTCCGCATAGTATAATACCCTATCTCGGCAGGGCTCAGGCCGGAAGGGTTGGCTACATCCCTTTGGTTCCTAAGGATGCTGCATGACCTGCTGAATTTCTCCAGGCACTTGCATGCTGCAGTCACTGCATCTGCAGACTTGCATTTCTTTGAGAAAAAAACGCTTAAAAAATTTAAATTTAGACATACAACATGGAACAGGCTGTTCCGGCCCACGAGCCCGTGCCGCCCAATTGATCTACACCCCCGGCAAGTTTTGAATGGTGGGAGGAAACCAGAGCACTGTGGGGGGGCGGGGGGGTCCCACCCAGACGTACACTGCGGGTTTTGAACCCTACTCTAAAGACGTTGTGCTAACCGCTACACCACTCCTTTCCCATTTAACAGTATAATAGTGTTGCCATCAGTACAGCCCCTTGTTACTTTCCTTCTAACCCTGCGGCAGCCTTCAGTAACACACTTCTGTCAGTTTGATGTCAGCCTCTGCACTCCCTCTGATACGGTGGCACACCCTTCAGCAATGCCTCTCTGACAGAGCAATAATACCACCCTTATTACCTCTCCCCCCACCCCAACAGTGTGGCCCACTTCCTCCACCCTGGCCCACTTTCAGTGTTATTCCTCCCTCCATTACCAGCCCTCCTTCAGGGTGTTATGGCCCTCAGTACTTCTCCGATGGTTGAAGTTTATTGTCACGTGTTGTAAGATGCAGTGATAAAGTATGTTTTGCAAGCAGTCCAGCTGGGCATCCCACCCCCTAGTGCAGCAAATAAGACATTGTTCAGAGTTAGAGGGATGGCTGGTTGGGTGGGAGTGAAGGCCACATAATGGAATCTGATAATGGCTCGAGAGGAACTTCACTGGGGAATCATCTTCCTGATCAGAGGGTGGTGATGAAAGTGGGGCGAGCCATTTAATATGTTATCTACTGTTCCAACGCAACAGGGGGTACAAATAGTCACTGGAGGTTTAAATTTAAATGTAGACTTACAGCACGGTAACAGGCCCTTTCGGCCCACAAACCTGTGCCGCCCAGTTGCTCCCGATTGACCTATAACACCCATACCCTTTGAAGCACCCAAATAGACATGGGGGTGGGGGAGGGGGGGGGTGTAAGTCCATATTCCTTCCACACAGTGCGGGATTTTAACCATCAAGAAAAGAAATTGATGGCTTGAGAACAGATCGCTTATTCCTTGAAGAAGAGCTCTCAGTCCTGAAATGTCAACCATCTACCTTGATCTCCTATGGACGGCTGAGTTCCTGCAGCGTTTCGGTGCACTCTCTTAACTTTTGTCTGCAGAGTCCATTCAGACCATCAGTGCTCACTTTTCTGGAGCCGGACTTGAAACTTCCTGACTCTGAAGCAGGAGCACTACCCGCCAAGCCGCAGCTAGCGACCAGGAGCTAGCGCGGACGTCCTCATTGAAAGCGGCACCTTCGTGGAAAGCTTCCGTACAAGTGACTTGCTTAAAAGCCAGGCAGGTGGTTATTGAGGGAACAGTAAAAGAATGAACTCCCAACAGAGAAGCAGACCTATAAAGATACCCATTCTGGGCTCACACTGCATTTACAGCTGAAGATATTTTTGCCACAGGGTTCAGGCTCGTGATGTGCGTGGTCTCTGACCCTGGATTCCAACTTTGTTACTGGCAGCAGATCCAGGATGTGGGACTGGTTGCAGAGAAAGCACATCCACTGAATTTAAACAGTGAGAGGCAGCCTAGTCCTGTTTACTTAAGCATTGGGAAAGATTTAATCTTGGGAGTAAGTGAGGGCGGGGAGGGGGGGGGTATGTAAGAGGTAAGTTCTTCACACAGAGAGGGGTGGGTGTGTGGAGCGCGCTGCCGACAGCGATGGTGGAGGCAGGAACAATAGGATCTTTTAAGAAACTATTAGATAGGTGCATGGAACTGAGAAAAACGCTACAGGGAAATTCTAGGCAGAGTAGGTCAACGCAACACTGTGGGCCATAAGGCCTGCACTGTGCTGTATACGTGTGGGCATTTTACTCCGATTAATCAAACATTAAGAGTCGGGTCAGCTACCGTCCCATGACACAAAGAGCCAGGACTGTGAGCATGAAGGAGTGGGGAAGGAGAGGTTCGTAGATTAGATATTGGGTGGAAGGCATTAGATTTTGAACAAGGCATGATGCAAGGTGAGGGTGAACGGTCTTGAACAAGCATCCGTGGGTGGAAGTTGTTAATGGCAAGTTAAAATGGCTTGTTTGGTGATGGTGGGGGAGAGGGGGTAAAACTGTGGCTCAGTCAGCTAGACAAGCACTTAGCAGGAGTTAAACCTCAGGGGTAATTGGGCATCATGGGTTATATGGGCCAGAAGAGTCTTCTACCCTGCTGTATCATTAACATTTTAAAATAAATTATGGCATGATCATTCTTTTTAATTTAGACATGCAGGATGGTAACAGGCCATTTCGGCCCATGAGCTCGTGTTGCCCAATTACACCCAATTATAATCCCTGGAACAGTGGGAGGGAACTAGAATCTCCAGGGTAAACCCACATGGACATGGGGAGAACATAAAAACGCCTTACAGGCAGTGCAGGATTTGAACCCCGCTGTAAACGCCAGCCATGCCGTGGAGCATGAGCCTTGGTTCCTTTAGAGTTCAAGGAGACAATTGGCACCAGCCGTATCATGGCAGGCCAGCACAGATTGGACCCTGTCTTGTCGAGAGGCCGATCCTCAGACATCTGTTAAACAGGTGCAAGACGGCAAGCTATCTGGAAATGCACAGCAATGGTGAGGAGTGACAATAGGCAATAGGAGCTGGAGTAGGCCCTTCGGCCTGTCGAGCCAGCACCGCCATTTTACAGATCATGGCTGATCACTACCATCAGTACCCCTTTCCAGCCTTATCCCCATAACCCTTAACTCCTTTGCCCACTAGAGTCTTATCTAACTCTCTTTTGAACATAATCAGCGAATCTGCCTCTACCACCCTCTGTGGCAGAGCGTTCCACAGATTCACACTTCTCTGGGTAAAAAAATGTTTTCTCATCTCCGTCCTAAAGGGCCTACCCTGTATTCTTAAACTATGCCCTCTAGTCCTCGTCTCCCCCATCATTGGGAACAAGTAATCCGACTTCACCCTGTCTATCCCCCTGATGATTTTGTATACCTCAATCATGTCCCCCCTCATCCTTCTAAACTCCATCGGATATAAGTCCAGTTTTTCTAGCCTTTCAGCATATGTCAACCCCGCCATCCCTGGAACTAACCTTGTAAATCTGCGCTGCACACCCTCTATAGCTAGTATGTCCTTCCTCAAAATTGGAGACCAGAACTGGACGCAATACTCCAGGTGAGGTCTTCGGGAGCCGATGAAAATGGACAGCATGGATAGCGCATCAATATCGCAGTGCCAGCGACCCGGGATCTAATCCTGGGCCGACGGAGATGAGCTTGTATGTTCTCCCCGTGACCTGCGTGGGATTCCTCCAGGTGCTCTCGTCTCCTCCCACTCTCCAAAAAAATGCACAGGTTGATTTGTGTATTTGTGCAGCAGAAGCTCGTAGGCCAGGAGGGCTGAATCTCTAAAGGGCCAGAGGCGCCAGGAAGTCAACAGCTTCACCTACCTGGGCAGCATACTCTCTCGCGCAGTGAACATAGACGCTGAGGTCAACAACAAGATAGCCAAAGCCAGCGCCACCTTTGGGAGACTCCGTGAAAACGTCTGAGAGTGGAGAGGACTCAGCCTTACCACCAAGCTGAAAGTCTACTGTGCAGTGGTCCTTACTACCCTCCTTTACACCAGCGAGACCAGGACTGTCTACAGCAGACGCGCCAAACAGCTCAACCACTTTCACCTGAGCTGTCTCCAGAGACTCCTCCACATCAGGTGGCAGGACAAAGTCCCTGACACGGCAATCCTGGAACGTGCTGGGCTCTGCAGCGTCTACACCCTTCTGCTGAAAGCCCAAGCCAGGTGGGCTGGACACGTGGTCAGAATGCCAGACAGCCGATTGCCTAAGCAACTGCTGTACGGAGAACTGTGTCAGGGCAAGCGTTCAGTCGGGGGGAGGGGGTGGGGCAGAAGAAACGTTACAAAGACTGCCTCAAAGCATCCCTCAAAGGCCTGGGTGTCGACATCAACACGTGGGAGACCCTTGACCTCGACCGTCCAGCTTGACGCAGCAAGATCAGCACAGGAGCCCGTAGCTGAAGTCAGGCACCTCATCGAGGCGCAACAAAAGCATGCTGTGTGCAAGGCCTGAGCAGCATCTCCTGCCATGTTAGCACCCACTCACTTGTGCACCACATGTGGGTGAGCCTTCAGGGTCCAGCTTGGCCTCACCAGTCACCTCCGGACCCACAGCCAAATCTCCCATTTGACTTTGGTTATGGTCATCTTCGACTACAAAGGATGAACAACAACAACAAACTCTGCAAAATAAGGCAGAAGAGAAAGAGCTAGATGGGGCGGAGGAGAACGTATTTGCAAAACCTGATTTATGAGGTGAGACATAGTGCAGTTGAAAATCAAAAACAGGGGCTAGCATTCACTGTGGATTTGAGGGGGAGCGCCATTGCAGTTGCACCTCTCCGTGCTCGAAGTTCGCACTTCACGCTCGCGCGGCAGTGATGCATGCACGAGCCGAACATCTTTGTGGTGAGGACTTGGGGATGCGGGAATGCGATTCATTCTCAATCAGCAGCTGAGGTCTGATACAGCCAACTGAGGTCTCTGCACTGAAGATGGGAGCTGAAAATCAAACACACTTGCAGCTGAAGGTGACTTTGATGGCATCGCCTGTGTTCCTGTGACCATGTTGGCCTTCGCTCCCTGGAGAATCCAGCCTGTGATCTGAACACCAAGCCCTTTCATTCGTATGCCCACATAAAACCGCGCAATCAGAAGCACTTCAGCGCTGCTGCTCCCACTCCTGTCTGCCGTAGCAGACAACAGTCTTTAGATGTGTGTCAGATTGAAAATGCATCTCAGGAAGATAGCTCCTCTTTACACATTCCCTTGCGATTAAGGACGACTTATTTCCATTTCAGTTTTTCATGGCTTTTAATGTGGCCTCTGTGAAACTGTGCTATAATAAAACAAAGAGCAGAACACAGCAAAACCAATGAGCTTACAACCAACTTTATTGTATCATTCCAGTGGGACTGAGAAAATAGTGCAACTCATTCTCTGTACCTATCCCTACTCACTCATGCAGCATTTTGGTCTATCTTGTATAGTACATCTGTCGGGGGATACATGCAGTTTCAAAAGTCAATTGTACAGATTAATTGAAGCTGATTGTTTTAGTTTTTCATTAACATCCATCCTTGTGGTTTTTACAGATATCCAAGGTTAATGAATTTTTATTAATCTACAGATGAAGGAGGCCCTTTTCCTGTAATATTTGACATTCTTGCTTTGCACATAATTTATATAGTTCTTTGGACCAATGCCTAGCACCTAATATCCTGAACACGCCTGAGATTGTCTGATCTCAGAGACTAAGCAGGCTGAGGCCCGGTTGGTACTTGGAGGGGACACTGCCCTGGGAACACCAGGTGCTGTAGGTTTCTGTGAGGGGTGCTGGACAAAGTGGCGACTCTCTGTCTGCCTTAGGGTAGACAAAGGTTAAGGAATTTCATGTTTGTTACATTCTGAGTGCAGTATTATGTGACAGTAATGGAATCTTTACCCTTAAGTGCAGTCTTACATATTTTTCACTAATTGGCAATCTAATGTTTTGCTCTTCCGGTCCGTCACAGTTTCTGTGATAAATCATCTTTTCTTTTACCAGAGACATCCTGGACAATGCCATAAATTCATATTTCCAACCTGTCCAAGGCTGCGATGCCATCCTGGACAATGCCATTACCTTATATTCCCCACCTGTCCAAGGGTGCAATGTCTTTGCAACTGAGAGCTACTTAGCTGTATACTATACTAAAATGTTAACTTTTTGTTAACCTACTTACTACAGCAGAAGCCCCATAATACTTCACACCTCTGAGTGGGGAGTTCAGATTCCGATTTATTGTCAGAGTACAGATATGACATCACACACACCCCTTGATTCTTTTTCCTGTGGGAACAGCAGAATTACCATTTGCTGGTTGTGCAAAAGTAAACTGAACTCAACAAACGAAAACAAACTGTGCAATACAGAGAAAAAAAAATCAATTAAGTGGATGTCAGAGTCCTTAAATGAGTCCTGGGATGAATTTGTCATCGAGGAGTCTGATGGTGGAGGGAGAGCAGCTGTTCTGGTGAGCCTTGTGGCACCTACACCTCTTTCCTGATGGCAGCAACGAGAACAGAGCGTGTGCCGGTGGTATGGATCCTTGATGATCACTGCTGCTCTCCAACGGCAGCGTTCCCTGTCGATGTTCTCGACAGTGGGTAGGGTTTTGCCTGTGATGTCCAGGGCTGTGTCCACTACTTATGAAGGGTTTTATGGTCAGGGATATTGGTGTCTCCATACCAGACCATGAAGCAGCTGGTCAGCGCACTTTCTACTATATATATCTGTAGAAATTTGCCAGGGTTTCCGATGTCATACCAAACCTCCCCAAACACTTGAGGAAGTAGAGGTGCTGATGTGCTTTCTTCACAATGCCATTGGTGAGTTGGGTCCAGGAAAGATCCTCTGAGGTAGTGATTCCCAAGGATCAAAATGTGCTCACCCTCTACCCCTCTGATCCCCCAATGATCACTGGATTGTCCACCTTGTGAGCTCAACCATTCCTTCCAACACAATGCAGGGTGCCCCTGGTGTGTGGTCTACTCAATACCATCCTGACATCTCCTTCTGTATCCTAGATTCAGGTGACAGTACCCCACATCATCAATGGTGACAGTGAACATTTCGAGCACCCTCCCTAAGGATCCCATGGGAACGAGTGGCTAATCATTCATTTAAAAGAGTCCATCCTGTCTCCAGGAACCCTGTGATCATATAGTTTGCTGCTTCCATGTTTCAAAGTAACAAAGAATTTTCTTTTCTAACACACTAATCAAACTCAAGATGTTCCCAGCTATCAAAGAAGCACTTTTTTTGAGGCACACTTGTGTTGTAAAGTAGCAATTGGTGAGGCAGCAAGATTCCATCAATGGATGTAACACCAGCTGTTGGCCCAGGACGCCCAATTCTTCACACATTTCCATGATATCTCAATACACCAACTTGCTGGAGAAACTCAGCAGGTCATGCAGCAGTAAAGGGAAACCAACATTTCCGGTCAGGTACAGGAGCTAGGGTTAAGGTAATACCTGACGAAGGGCCCAGGTCTTAAATGTTGGATAGCCTCCACTTCCAACAGATGCTGCTGAGTTTCTCCAGCTCGTTCATGTGGCGCACTTGACCCCGGCACCTACACATGTTCCTGTGTAAGTCACCGTGATATTTCTTACAGATGGTTTCTCTTCTGGGGATGTCACCTGAAATTCGGTCTGCCAGGACAATACAAGGTACTTGGTGCCATGCGAATGGTCCCACTGTATCTTGCTGGAAAATTTCAATAACACGAGCAAGTGGACTATCGTGAACCTGAGCTAGCTCCAACTTCAAATGCAGCATGCTTCACTTATCAAAATGTGCAGCGTTAAAGAAAAGCAAATACCTGTATACCACTGTGGATCTGTGACGCTTATGCACGCACACAAAAGCTTGCTAAAATTTTTAAAGTTTGAGAGTTTTTGAGAAGTCCAGATTCTCGGATTGTCTGGATTTCTGGCATCTGGAATTTTGGACCTACCATGAATTGCAATTCTGTGCAAGACCCTTGCATGGAATGTCACTGAAAATAGCTGATGAGGGAAGGCACTAATGATGCAGATTCACCTAGCCCTAATTAATCCCTTCATCCGCCAGCCATTTGCAGCACATATCGACAGTTAACAACTTGATTTACCTCAAAACATCAAGCACGGAAGCAAATTGAAGCTTCTTGGAACATTTGGAGTCTGGGACCAGTGATGGTTAGCTTCCAGAGAGGTGATTTGTAACTTGGCTGTGTTAGCTTGTGCTCTGTAAATCAACAAGAATAAAGACAGCCATTAATAACTGCAAGCAGGAACTCCTGCTGTGGAGACCCATGAGAATGTGGGTCTCATGTCCACAGAGTGATGCGGGCATTTTTCTCCCTCTTCCTTCTCTGGGAGGTTCAAGTCACATAATACGTAATTTTCATCATACACTTCAACTTTTATATGGCAAAGAGCTGTCGTGAGCAGTGCCCGGTGCCCCTAACAATAGATGCAAAAGAGAGTCCCTTCCGAGTCACTGAGTGTCCGTGGATTCACTTCCGGCAGCCTCTGCAGCCACACAAGTTCCAGCTCGACCACCCAAGCTCCAGATCTAAACCTGCGACGCGACCAGGAAGCCTTCAGCGCCCGAGGCCCGTATTGACCCCAGGTTCCGATTACCTTGCTCCAACAGTTCGCAGCCTCCTCGAATCCTGCAATGGCCAGTCGCCAGCAGCCCGCGGCCCGGCAGACTTCCAGGATTTGGGAACAACGTACTTCCACTCAGTGGTCGTGGGATTTCAGAGGGATGATGACATTCCCCCCCCACCCAGGTGTGATCTCAGGAGAAGCAGGGGAAGGTGGTTAGGTAGCTCAGGAGGAAGAGCGCTCCAACTGCTGGACCTCTGATGAATGGGCTCACCGATCTGCACATTGGTTCCTGGATGCTGGTTCTCCATTTTCATTGGTTTAGAGCTCCCTTTAAATTGATAAGGGTGTTGCAGTGTCCCCTGGTAACCTCTCGCTGTGATGGATCTCTGAGTAGAGTATTTGTAGAAAAAACACCCCCCCCCACCCCCACATTGAGAAGGAGAAGCATGGGAGACGACTCTACAGGGAAAGTGAGCACTGCAGAGAACCAGCAACGCGGTTGAAAATACTTACCCAGGTTGCAGGCCTCTCCACGGTTAAAGGGCCCACGCAGGCTGCGGGGCTGCTGGGGACTGGCTCGTGGGAGCCAGGTATTCGAGAGGACGCAAAGGGGAAGAAGGGCATCGGGCAGTGAAGGCTTCCTGATTGCACCGGAGGTTTGGATCTGGAGCCATGGTGGCCGATGGCTTGAACAGAAGGGTCTGTGCGGCAGCGGGAGGCGAATCCACGACACTCGGGACTCTCTTTCCCTTATTGTGAGAGGCGCTGGGCAATGCCCATGGTGGCTCTTTGTTTGCCTTACGGCAGGGCAGGTTAAAGTATATTACATTTTTAATGTATTATTATGTACAGTGAAAGGAACCTTGTACCTTTCAAGGAGACTGATGTTAGACCTATGACTTCCCAAAGATTCCATCTGAGTGTAATTGGAACCTTGACCCTGGGAATGTTGGCCAGGGAGAGGAGAAAAACTGATTTGTAAATCCCCGCCCCCCCCAATGGATTTTGTTGGGGCGTGACTGGGAGTTCATCTTGAGTGCTTTCTAGTGCGTGTCCTATGAAGATTATGTCTTCGAAGTATTAGAGGAGAGTCGTGATTCTTACTTCTTAGTAAGCCTTGAGCTTTTTGCTGGGGTCATGTTTTGGCCTTTGATCTTTTCCTTCAATGGCTAATGGCTACTGGATATGGCTGTGATACCACAGGGATCAGTTCTGCATTATAAATTGATTGAACTGACCACCTGCTGAGCCGCTGAAAAGGACAGTTAAGGGTCAGGAATATTGGTATGGCCCTGAAGTCTCATTCAGTGAAAGTAACAGGTTATTTTACCTCCAGAGCCAGATGGGTTTTTATGACAATCTAATAGTTCTGCAGTCTATTAATTTCTCTTCCAGACTTATTTAATTAACAGAGCTTAAATCTGCCAGCTGCCATTCAGGGATTTGAACTCGCGTCTTCGGATCATTGGTCCAGGATAATGGACGATTACCACAGCAATTAACCACAATGCCTTTCAGTCACTGGAGTGGCGTTGGTTTTTTTAAGAGTCAATTAATTAATGCGGCTCTCTTTTCCTGCAGTCCAACAAACGTTTCCTTTCCCAGTATTTGCCATCTCCCTTCTGTAAGTTGAGTTTGAAATCTCCGTCCGCTGCCCTTTTCCATGGTCGGGCAATGCAGTGCAACTCGTACCTTGCTGCAACGAAGCATTCTCCGCGCTTTCCAGTTCCTTTCCGACTGATCACGAACTCCAAACCCTTTCATTGTTTTGTGCTTTGTGATGTGCGCATTTCTTGATGCGCTGAGTATTTCAGCGAACACGAGAAATAGGAACAGGAGTCGGCCATCCGGCCTGTTGAGCCATTCAATGAGATCACGGCTGATCTGATGATCGGTTCATCTCCATCGACCTACCTTTTCCCCATATCCCTTAATTCCCCTACGGTGTAAAAATCTGTCTTAAGGTTGAGGAACAGGAATATGCAAGGCGTCTCACTGAATCATGTGCCTCTCACTTATACCTTGACCAAGAGTTCAGTCCCGAAATGTTGGTTACCCTTCACTTCCTGTGGGAGCAGCTGAGTTCCTCCAGCGCTATTAGGTAATGGACGCACCCCGGCAATTGCAGATATTCTTGTTATTCCCCTCTCCAACTCTCTCAGCCTTCCCTGCTGGTGCTCATACGCATCGCAACAAGGGTCAAACATTCAGAAGCATTGGTCACAAAAGTCTGCCCAGGCTGTGATTGCAGTTAAAAAAAAACCCAGAGGTGCTGGAGGAGCTCAGCAGGTCTCTCAGCATTTATCAGATGCTGCTAGACATGCTGCTGTGCGGCCTAGTGGGCCAGAAGGGCCTGTTACTGTGCTCCATCTCTAAATTTAAAAACTTTTAAAGATAAGAGTGATTGACATATTAACGTTAATAACGATTTCTCCTCTCCACAGTTTGCATACACATCTTCAATCTTTACAAATAATGTATCCTTGGTTTGTAAGGGCACCGCTTGGTTTGAGGATGGTGTCACCCCCCCCCACTTCTGTCTATCTCTCTCCCACTCTCTCTCTCTCTCTCTCCCTTTTTCTCTCTCCCTTTTTTTTCTCTCTCTCTCTCTCTCTCCTCTCCTTTTTTCCCTCTGTCTCCTTTCACAGACCCAGAATCAATTCCCACCTCTCCTCATATCAAATCCAATTAACACCCTGTTGGTCTGGACCCCTCCCCCCTCTCTTATTCAGACACTGCCTGCTTTTTTTGGGCTCAGGCCCACAACGTCAGTCATTTTTAAAAAAAAATAAATTTTTTAAATTTAAATTCAGACCTACAGCATGGTAACAGGCCATTTTGGCCCTCGAGTCCCTGCCTCCACCGGTACATTTCGATGGTGGGAGGAAACCAGAGCCCCCCCCCCGAGGAAAATTCACGCAGACACGGGGAAAATGTCCAACTCCTTAGAGAGTCCGTGGGATTCAAACCCCGGTCCTGGTCCCTGGTGCTGAAAAGGCGTTGCGTTAAGCCAACCATGCAATCCCCTACATATCTTTGCCTCCTGTGGACGCTGAGTTCCTCCAGCATTTCTGTGTGTCGTCACGACAATCAGAGCGTCTAAAGACTATTTCACCTATTTCAATCGAATCTTGGCTTGCATCCTCCGCTATCTCCTCCGGACCAGTTCTGAGATACATTTGTCATCTCCTAACTCTTTTGATATTCTTTCGAACACCACTAGAAGGACCTCAGCAACTAGTACTCTCTCTGCCAATTTTATCAGCTGTTTCTCCACCATCCCAGTTTGAAACGTCAGGTTTGTTTAGTGACGTTAACTCTCGAGCTCTGTCATGTGGCGTAAACCCTCTACGTCTGGCTGGAGTCAGGACATTGTTTTTTTTTTGTTGCCTCAACTGCATCTCTCTTGCCGTCTCCTCAAGATCCTGCTGTAACGAAGCTCCTGCACATTTTGAATCTTTACGCCTTGGTCCCTCCGCAGGTGGACAACCTTCCATGGAATGTGTCGTCTTGTAGTTTGGCAAAAGAATTGCTAATGGACTCCCGATTGTCAAATCCTTGAACCCCTGTAATGATTGTTTCTGCAATGCTTCCTTGACAATTCTCACATCGACTGATCTCTCGTCTGCACCATTTGACTTGGGATACGATGATAATATGCCAAGCTCTTGGATTGTAACTGTCGGAGTACAGAAGGATGAGGGAGGACCACATGGAGGCATTTTGAATCCTGAAAGGCCTTGATGGAGTAGATGTGGCAAGATTGTTTCCCTTGGCAGGGGAGTCTAGGACAAGAGGGGACGATTTTGGGATGAAAGGGTATCAATTTAAAACTGAGATGTATAAGATTGTCTTTAGTCAGATGGTCGTAAGGCTGTGGAACTTGTTGCCACAGCCAGCCATGAAAATGTGGTTGTCGGGTGTATTTAAAGAAAAGATTGATGGGTGTTTGATTAGTCAGGGCATCAAGGATTAGAGGGAGAAGGCCGGGAAGTGGGGCTGAGTGGGAGAATGGATCAACTCATGATTAGAATGGTGGAGTAGACTCGATGAGCTGATTGGCCTAGTTCTGCTCCTATATCTTGTGAACTGGTGATTTTAATTCATAAAAAGCTAAAGTAAAAAGAAACAAGATTGAGAACAGTTGGTCTAAGAATTTGCAATCCTCGGTACAGAAAAACAGATCTCAATTTTTTAATACCTCAGTCCTCTTTACAGACAACACACTTCATTTTAATATCTTCCAGCAGTGATCTGTGTGCTCTCTTTGCAAGGTCTCATTGGCCATTTTTGCTTCTACTAAGGTTGCTTTCCCTGTCTCTATGACTTCGTCCCACTTCAATGTTCAGTAAAATCCCTGTAAATTGGAATTCAAGCAATTGGCAACCTCAAGCATCCAGTAAAAATAAATCTTGGAAAATAAACGGGTTAAAAAAACCTAAGTTTAAAATTGGCGCACCTCAGCGTTAGTTTTCCATTCACGCAACACACAGACTGTGTTGCGACGCATATAATGGTTGCCACGAACTGGCCCTGCTTGTCACGCACGGTCAGTGGGGCAGCTGCGGCAAAAATGGCATCGCGGGACCTTCTCTTCTGGTCCCAACCAGAATAGTGCGTTTGTGCTTACGTCACCGTGACGTAAATTCCAGAAGGCGAGGGGGCGGGCCAGACATGCCTTAAAAGCTGCAGCGTGAACTTCAAAGTAAATCGGTTGTGCTAAACGAGCTCACAGCCTATTGTCTCAGTCTTTTTGCAGCGCTCGCGCACAAACCCGCTACAACTCAAGAAAACCAGAAAGCTCGCTTATCCGGAATTTACCACAGGTGCCAAATACCAGGCGTTTTACTGTACTTCCAGCCCAAGTTAACTTCCTTATTGCCTTGACCACGAGGGGTTGCAGACTCTGGGGAAGCAGAGGACACCAGAAATGGGAGAAAGCACAGAAAACCTGGAGGGACCCAGCAGAGCTCACAGTCTCCGTGGGAGGTAAAGATGTTTCAGGCCTGAGCAAGTATGTTCAATATATCTTTACCTTCCATGGTCGCTGCGAGACCTGCTGTGTTCCTCCAGCATTTCCGTGATTTTCCAACAATCACAGCGTCTGCAGAATATGGTGTTTCACACCAGAAACAGGGAGAATATCCCCTGCCACTGAGAAAGAGTAGCTGAGGAGATGACCACACAGGAGAGTGACCACAGCACCAGCCATGGGCCAGAAGGGCCTATTACCTTGCTGTAACTCTTCTTTTAAAAAATTTAAAATTAGAGTGATTCACATTAATAACATATTTTTCCTCTGAACAGTTCATCAATATATAACCATATAACCATTACAGTACAGAAACAGGCCATTTCGACCCCTCTAATCCACTCCGATTTAAGTCAAACTCCACTAGGCCCACCTACCCGCTCCCTGCCCATAACCCTCCAACCTCCCTCACATCCATGCACTCATCCAACCTCCTCTTAAATGACAAAATTGACCCTGCTGCAACCATCTCTTCCAGACGGTCATTCCACTCAGCCACCACTCTCTGAGTGAAGAAGATTCCTCTCATGTTACTTCTAACATTTTGCCCCCTAACCCTTAACATGACCCCTCATTCCAACCTCTCCTACCCTCAAGAGGAAGAGCCTATACACATCTACTCTATCTATCCCCCTCATTATTTTAAATACCTCTATCAAATCCCCCTTCAACCTTTTACACTCCAATGAATAAAGACCCAGTCTGCTCATTCTTTCTCCATATTCTTCAACCTGCAATCCAGGCAACATTTCAGTAAATCTTTTCTGCACCCTCTCCACCTTATTGATATCCTTCCTATAATTTGGAGACCAGAACTGCACACAATATTCCAAATTTGGCCTCACCACTGCCTTGAACAGTCTAACATCACCTCCCGGCTCCTAGATTCTATGCATTGATTTATAAGGCCTTGTCTTTGATCTTTGGTTTGTGAGCTCCACTTGATTTAAGGAAAGTGACATTCCTTAATTCAATCAAATCTTGGCTTGCATCTTTGGTCATCTCCTCTGGATCAGTTCTGAGATACATTTGATGTTCTTCCAAACACCACAGCAACTGGTACTCTCTCTGCCAATTTTATCAGCTGTTTCTCCACCATCCCAGTTTGAAACGTCAGGTTTGTTTAGTGATGCTAACTCTCGAGCTCTGTCATGTTGTGGAAACCCTCTACGTCTGGCTGGAGTCAGGACATTGTTTTTTTTGTTGCCTCAACTGCATCTCTCTCGCCGTCTCCTCAAGATCCTGCTGTACGAAACTCCAGCACATTTTGAATCTTTACGCCTTGGTCCCTCCGCAGATGGACAACCTTCCATGGAACGTGTTACTTTATAGTTTGGCAAAAGAATTGCTAATGGACTCCCGATTATCAAATCCTCGAACCCCTGTAATGATTGTTTCTGCAATGCTTCCTTGACAATTCTCACATCGACCGATCTCTCATCTGCACCATTTGACTTGGGAGATGATGATAATATGCCAAGCTCTTGGATTGTAACCGTCGGAGTACAGAAGGATGAGGGAGGACCACATGGAGGCATTTTGAATCCTGAAAGGCCTTGAGAGAGTAGATGTGGAAAGATTGTTTCCCTTGGCAGGGGAGTCTAGGACAAGAGGGGACGATTTTAGGATAAAAGGCTATCAATTTAAAACAGAGGTGCAGAAAAATATCTTTAGTCTGAGAGTTATAAGACAGTGGAACCTGTTGCCACAGCCGGCCGTGGAAATGAGGTTGTTGGGTGTGTTTAAAGCAGAGATTGACAGGTATTTTATTAATCAGGGTATCAAGAGTTATGGAGAGAAGGCCAGGGAGTGGGGCTAGATCAGCTCATGATTAGAATGGTGGAACAGACTCGATGGGCCGATGGGCCTACTCCTGCTCTGAACTCTTGGGATCTGATTTTGTTTCATAAAGTGCTGAAATAAAAGAGAACAAGATTGAGAACAATGTCTGAGAATTTGGATTCCACAGTACAGGAAAACAGATCTTAATTCTTTCATAACTCAGTCCTCTTTACGGACAAGCATTTCATTTTAATATCTTTCCAATGACGAGTTCAGTCCCCTCCCAGCAATGATCGGTGTGTTCCCTTTACAAGGGTCTCATTGGCCATTTTTGCTTCCCCTGTCTCTATTGACTTTGTCCAATTTCCATATTCAGTAAAATCCCTGTTTATCCAGAATTTATAAAGCAACCGGACAACCTCAAGTATCCGTTAAAAAGAAATCATGGAAAATAAACGGGTTAAAAAATACAGAAGTTTAAAATTGGCCGTTACTTCTCCATCCATGCAATATGCATTCTTAAACAATCTGTAAACTCCACTTATCCAGTATGTACCAATCCCCATAGGGACTGGATACCAACGGTTTTACTGTACTTTAAGCCCACATTAACCTCCTTGTGGCAGCACCACAAGGGGTTTCAGACTCGGTGGGGGGAGCAGCAGAACCTGCTGAGGTCATCCAACATTTCTCTGTTTTTCCAATAATCACTGTGTCTGCAGACATTCGTTTTTCACACCATGCACGGGTAGAACATCCCCCTCCCTCCCCCCCCTCCGCCGCTAAGAAGGTGACAAAGAGGAGACAGGCCTACGGGACGTTAACCACACCAGCAAACCAGCGAGGGGCTCTGCAGCTGAGGGACCCCACACGAGCTGTGGGCTGAGGGCGACTCACGGTCGGGGAACCCCACACGGGCCGCAGGCTGCTGGACACCGTGAATTGATGTCGGAGTTGGGATTCAAGAGGGATTCCTGCGGGCAAGGAGAGCCCCGAAGGGTCCTGGGCGCTAAAGGCTCCCTGATCATGTCAGAGATTTGGATCTAGAGCTCGGGCTGCCTGCGGTTTGAACAGGAGACTGTGTTGCCACAGAGGCTGGAGGCAAATCCATGGACACTCGGAGCCCTAAGTATCTCTTTTGCTTCTCTTTCTCTCATACTCTAAGGGGCACCGGGCGACATTAACGACGACTCTGCCTTACAGCAAGCAGAAGTTAAAGCTTATCATGTATGTTATGTTTTTAATGTATTACAATGTGACAATAAAGTAAATCTTGAACCTTGTTTTTGTTGTAAATGCCCTGCTTTTTTTGAGTTGTGTTGCGTTTAGCGAGCCATTTAGTCTGTGAAAACGCTCTTTGTTGTTATTATGTCTCATCGACTGGGTTGTAATGAAAATAATCCATACCTTGTAGTATCTTAGCAATTGCTAGAAAATATAACCTACAGTCATGATTTCACGCTGTTGGACAATTTTGTATAGGGCAAAGCCTCATTGTTAAATACTTCTGACCCATATAAAGCTGAGACATGTCTATTTTTGGTGAAAACGTCATTGTTGCCAACTCTGCATTGAAACCTATTGAAGAAGGCTCACGGTTTATGGCTTCATTCATCCCACTCTCTCGCCACTGCCGTCTGCACTCACTTCGATCGCGATTGGTGGTGCTCGGTCACTCCAGCCTTTCCACACTGAAACTCAAAGTCCAACTCAAATGGAACAAGTCAAGGCTCAGGTGGATTGTTTCTATACCAAGCTTTGTAAGTACAGGTGACTTGTATTCCTTGAGCATTTCCACACATTTTCTCAATAGCACTTCTAAGTGTGAATTCGGAACATTCAGATGCCTTTTCCTCGACTCCTTCAGCCGATCTTTGTCCATCGCTGTTGTTCAATTAGTGTAATCAGGTGCATTCAAGTTCAATATTATCATTCAATTGTATGCGAATACTCGGGAACTCAGCATCCACAGGAGACTGATATATTGCCGACGTTTCAGGCCTGAGCCCATCTTAAAGGAATAAGCAGAATGCTAAAAAAAAACACCCAGGAAATTTCAGAATACAGGCAGGGGACGAGTCCAGGCCAACAAAAGGTGTTCATTAGAAGAGGTGAGATGGCTGGTATCAGAGGCACCAACTCTCAGGACAAGAATAAACTCCAGAGGGTTGTTAATTCAGCCTGCGACATCACGGGCACCAGACATCACCCCATGCAGGACATCTACATAAGGCGGCGTCTTAAAAAAGGCAGCCTCTATCCTCAAAGATCCCTCACCACCACCAGGCCATGCCCTCTTCGCTCTACTTTCGGGGAAAAAAGGTACAGGAGCCTGAAGATGAGCACTCAGTCGCACAAGGACAGCTTTTTTATTTTTAATATCTTATTTTGAGAATTTTCAATCAACATGCAGTCAAAACAAAGAATTATCAAAAAGAAAAGCATCGATATCGATGATATTAACCAAATAATATAAATCTCGATCCTCATGTCGATATTAAAGAAAGTGAGAATTAAGAGGAGTCAACGTGTGATTCAATTATTATTTTAAAAAATTCTAATAATATACAAACATGCAAATTCAATGACCTCATTGAACCAAAGGGAGAAAAAGATCACAGAGAGATAATAGAGAGAAAGAGAAACAAGAAAAGAGGGACCCCCCCCCCCGAGAAGCAAGAGGAAGAAAAGAGAAAGAATAAGAAAAAGAAAAGATTGGCTTCACCCCGGATAAACCCCGCTCCCATCAAGGGACAAATAACCTGACTTATCCAGGGTCCTCGGCGCTGTGAGCACCGAGGGGAAGAGACAGGAGGAGGGAATCATTAAGGATTTACCCCAAAGTACTTTAGGTATGAAATCTGTATTCTTGAAAATACATCCTACCTGTTTCTGAGGTTCTATGTGATTTTCTCATAAGGAACACAATGATACATTTCCATTTTCCAGTGGGCTAAACCTAATTGGGAATCTGATTTCCAAGTAACTGCTATGCATTTCTTAGTCACTGATAAAGCGAACTTAACAAATTTTAATTGATATTCTGACAGCCTCATTTTAGGTCTTACGTCTCCTAAATTCCCCAATATAAATAATTCAGATGCCTGAGAATATCGAATTCAGTAATTTTTTTTCCCAGGAAATTACCCAAATCTTCCCAGAAAGGCCTCACTTTAGGGCATGACCAGGTTGAAGTGCCTATTTCTTGACCACATCGAAAACATTGGTCTGGTATTTCTGATTTGAATTTATGTAACTTTTGTGGAGTGAGGTGTAGCTGATGCAAGAAGTTATATTGCAGAAGGCGATATCTTACATTAACCGTGTTGATCACGCTGTCCAGACCAGCAAAACGGATCGATTTATACACCCAAATCTGATTCCCACCTTTGTCTTGATTTGAAATAAAGTTTTTTTTTTGCTCCTCTTTCGAACCAGAGTCTCTATTTCGCTGCCCTGCGGCAAGATTAATGTTGGACCTAATTTGTCCCTTAAATAAAATCTTAACTGAAGATGGCAGAAAAAGATGTACTTAAAACTATTCCTAATTTGCTTAAGTATCATAAATTGCCCCTGATCCTAACAATCCTCAATACACTTGACCCCTCTCTGGAACCAAGTGTCCTGGATTTTATTATCAATCGTTAATGGAATGAACATAATTTGAACCAGGGGTGTCTTAGGTGAAAGACACACCACCCCCCCACCGTCCCCAATTTGACCATTAATTTTATTCCATATTGTAATTACCGTAAATAGGCATGTATAATCCAAAAAATTTGGTACCAAAATTTGAGCTCAAAGTGGGAGGGGGAGGGGTCACGTTATACACGCATATTTATGGCAGCACAAATCGGGTGGGCGAGGGGGAAGAGAGATGGCAGCGCAAATCAGGTGGGCAAGGGGGGGGGGTCGTATTATACATGGGTAAAATCTTTCTCCTTTTTCCCCCTCAAAAATAAAGGGGGTCGCATTATACTCAAAATGCATTATACACGCATATTTACGGTATATGCTTTCATTGGGGGGGGCGGGGGGGCTTCGTTAGGGCCAGATAATAATTTAGAATTCCATTTATATATAAGGTTTTCTGCTCTCCTCTCACCAACTGTATGCAACTCCAATTTTACCCATGACTTGTCTCCTCCATCAAAAATATTTTTTAATCTTTTAATCCTCCCAATTCATAATTCCAAGTTAATTTATCAATAAAACCTCTGGAAGGCTTACACAAGGACAACTTCTTCCCCTCCACCATCGATAATCAATGAACCAAAGACACTGCCTTACTTTTTGCGCATTATTATATTTATTTTTTTAATATGTTAATGTCGTAGGATGGTTATAATATGAATGTTTTCTCTATGGTGCTGCCACAAAACAACAAATTTCATGACTTGTTCCTCACGATACATCCTGATTCGGATTCTGAATGATTATGTCTGTGTAAAGGAGATAGGGAAAAGGTAGAGCGACTGAGCTGGGGAAAGGCAACAAGAAAGAAGTGGGGGGAGGGGGGTAGCTGTAGGAGTTGGTGGTTTATCCATTGACTCATCCCACTTTCTCCAGGCCCCAGCTATGCCTGCCTTTTTGTTGGGTATGTGGAATAATCCATGCTACAAGCCGACACACCCAAGGCCCCTCAACTCTTCCTCTGCTACGTCGATGACTACTTTGGTGCTGCCTCCATGCTGTGCTCGTTGACTTCATCCACTTTGCTGCCAACTTCCACCCCGACCTCAAATTCACTTGGTCTCCCTTTCCTCAATCTCTCTGTCTCCGTCTTAGGATAAAAACTCGACAGATGTCTTCTAAAAATAACCACTATCTCCCACAGCTACCTTGACCAGACCTGTTCACATTCTGTCCCCTGTCAGGATTCTATTCCATTCTCTCAGTGCCTCCATCGCATCTGCACCCAGGTTGAGGACATCCATGCCAGATCATCAGAGATGTCCTCCTTCTTCAAACAACGTGGCTTTCCCTGTACCCTCACCCATAGATCCTCCGTTACCCACACATCTGACCTGGCCCCCTCCACCCCCATATGCAACAAGGATAGGATTCCTCTTGTCCTCGCCTACCACCCCACAACCCTTCGCATCCAAACCATCCTCCTCCGCCATCTCCATCACCTACTAGACACATGTTCCCCTTCCACAATCCCACCACTAGACACATATTCCCCTCTTTTCACCCCACCTCCTTCCTCAGGGACCCTTGTCCACTCCTCCTTCCCACAAATCATCCTCTTGCCACCCACCCCTGTGATGCAGGATGTGCTCCACTTGCTCCCACACATAAATAAATATTGTTAAATAACCACTGGTAGTTCTGTTTGCTGATACAAAGAGTAGTCATTGGCACTAGATGAGGAGAAAGGATTCCCCCTGGGCCCCCAAGTGAGTGAGTGGCATCTAGTGGGGTGAGCTCGGGGATGCCGAGATTCCCCGCTGAACCCTCCGGAGGTGTCGTGGGTCTATTAGCGAAACACTGAGGAAGGAGGGCGCCCACTTGATAACCCAGAAGGTGCCACCACTCACTTGGCCACCCCGGAGAGTTGAGGCAGCAGGTCTTGGGAGTGCAGTAAGGGATATTAACATCTCATCCAACACAACATACCATCTGGTTCATTAGACGTTTCAACAGTCTTCCTCGGTTCACCTGGATGTGCTTCCGTGATCCCCGGATGCTTCACAGATGATGCATGCCTGAACTTCAGTATGGATTCCATCCCGTGAATAAGCACAGTTCCGCCCATTCAAAATCTTGTACTGATCTTTTCCACCCTGTTTCTACCTTGAAGTGACAAGGTCTAGTTTTGCCTCCCAGCTCCAGAGACCCCAGGTTGAAGCCTGAGCTCTGGTTCTGTAATAGGGAGATGGCTCTTGCTCCACCTGGCCATGTCATGTTACACCAGATGGCCAGGTTTCTTCCCACATCATATGGAAGTGTTGGCAGTCTAAGTGGCTGCTGTAAACAGCCACTTGGTATAGATTAATGGCAAACAGTATCAAAGGGGAGTTAAACACGGAAGTCTGCCGACACAGCTATTGAAATACCTGCACAATGCTGGAGAAACTCAGCAGGTCAAACTGTCCTTCGCATCGCAAAGGATAAAGACGCAGAGTTCACAGGATAAGAGTTGTTCACTCGGCCTGCGACATCACAGGCACTGGACCTCACTCCATCGAGGACATCTACACAAGGCGGTGTCCTAAAAAAACAGCCTCCATCCTCAAAGAACCCCCCCCCCCACTGCCCAGGCCAGGCCCTCTTCACTCTGCTTCCATTGGGGAAAAAGGTCCAGGAGCCTAAAGGCGAGCTCTCAGTGGCACAAGGGTAGTTTGTTCCCTGCTGCCGTCAGATCCCTTAACAATCAATAAACCAAAGACAGTGGCTTACTTTTCGTGCACTGTTCTTTTTATTTTTTTTATAATGTTGTAAGATGGGCTGAAGGTGGGCTTCTGATTGGATGTTATTGCTGGCCTCAAAAATGCTCAGTTGGTGCAGTGATTGGTGCCACGCTGTTTAGAATCCGGTGCTGTCGGTAAGGAGTTTGTACATTCTCCCTGTGTCTGCGTGGGTTTCCTCTGTCCACTTACAGGGCTGGTAAATTATCTGGTTTATTTGGGCAGCGCAGGCTCGTGTGCTGGGTGGGCCTGTTATGACTAAAAGAAATAAGCCCAACATTTTCAGTGGCTTTAGAAATACTGCTGTGGCTTCTTTCTATAAAACCTTCCCTTCTATGAAGTAATCACGTTACCAGAGTTTCTTTGATGTGCTCCATTGGCATTCAGCTTACATGCTGAGGATATGTGGCCATATTTTTCACGACATTCAATATATTTGGCCATTTGAAATTGACATATATGCGATGGATGACTTCCATTACATCCGCAACAACTGTCGGTACACCTCCCTCACCCACAGACTTTGGATTCTGCTTTGAAGCTGTTGGCTTTATCATCACTGTACGGCACTTGTACCTTTGCCTTGCAGTGAATCACCTTCTTTACCACCTCTATAGGGTATTGCAAAGCCCCTTGTGATATTCTTTGTGTTAATAACCAACTGAATTTACCCGTCAAACAAGGGACGAGCCAGAGAAATATCAAAGCTGCTGTCTCAGGTCAAATTCTTCAACTGACAGATATCTTGATTGACTATAAATACCTTGCTCCAAAGTTGTAACTCTCCTCTATTCTATACTCTCACGGATTTGCGTTGAAGTGTTATAAGATGTACATTGGAAATGTTGAATTCTGTTTGCAGCACCCCAACGTGCAGGGGAAACTCAGCAGGTCATGTAGTTTCCAGAGGAAGTAAGGGGTGATCAACATTCTGGGCCTGAGCCTTTGGTCAGGTTTAGATACCCTTACTTCCTGTCGGTGCTGCGTGACTTCGTGCATTGCACTCAATCCCAGTGTCGACTGACTTCCTCATTTAATTAGATAAGGATTGCTTAGTACATGCGCCTTGAGGCATGGTTGGTGTAGCAGTTAGCACAACACCTTTATAGCGCCAACAGTCAGGACCATGCTGTCTGTACGTTCCCCCTTTTGTCCATGTAACAGAGTTAAAAATGGATTTTAATCATTTCTATTCTCAATTCTATGTTTTTATCTGAATGAGTCACTTGTATTTATGTTCATTTTAATAATGTTTGTGGTGGGAATGAGTTTGGAGGTGCACACCTCTTGCGCACCTCCTAAGCCCCTCTCTTCCTGTCTCTCACACTGCTGTTACCTTGCTGAGGGAGGAGAAAGGGGCAGAAAAGGAAGAAAACTCAGAAGACAGTGGTTATGTTATTTTGTCTTCAAAAAGGGAGTGAATAAATGCTGGAAATAAGATCTGTGAGTCATCTCTTCTCCTATGTGAACCCGTCACATTTGTCTGGGTTTTCCCTGGGGCACTGGTTTCCTCCCACCGTTTGAAACGTACCGGGGATGTAGGTGAATTGAGTGTAAATAGACGACATGGACTCATGGACAGCGATGGCCTGTTACCGGGCTACATGTCTAAAAATAAATTCTGTTTCCCAGGCCATGAGGCCATTTTTGATTTGTTGCTTTTGTGTCTTTGTCTCTCACAGAATGGTGGAGTACTCGCTGGACCTGCAGAACGTCAGCCTCTCTGCGATCCGGACAGTCCGCGTCCTCCGCCCACTGAAAGCCATCAACAGAGTACCCAGTAATTCTGATTTTCTTCTCCTGAGCACGGAGCACGCCATCCCTCTCTCAAGTAAAAACGGAAAATGCTAGAAGCACTCAGCTGGTCCAGTGGGAAGTAACAAACAGAGTTAACACTTCAACTCATTAGCAATAAAAAGGATTAAATAGTGTACCTTTCATTTGCTGAGAGGTGGCGGGAGTAGTAGATGGGGCAATGTGAGAGGCCAAAATAGCTTAATGGGGCAGCTGAAAGGTATGTATGCTTCTGTGTCTGTTGTTGATAGCTCAGAGCGGCACTGTGGACCACGCTGATTGCATCCAGCATATTCTCTTCATTTAAGATTTCTTGGGATGGTGGATCTATGGTGTAAAGAGAGATTGAGGAGGTTCAGAAGAATGGGCAGTAGCCTGTTTGAATTATTCAAAGTTCAACAGAGTCAATGTTTTCCCCATTGGCCAAGAGTCTGGAACTGGGAGTTACGGTCCCGAAATAAACGATAAGATTGAGATGAGGTGACGTTTCTTCGTGCAGAAGTGGTGAATATTTGGAATCCTCTATCCCAGGGCATGGAGGTCAAAGCTGGGAGGGATGACAGATTGACAGAGTGCGAAGAAAGGGTAGAAAAACAATGATGTAAGTAAAACGTGGAGGTGTGCAGACCCCGCGATTGAAGTAAAAGCACAAGGCCGAAGAAACTCTGCAGGTCAAACAAAGTGATTTATTCAGCATAGATAACCAACGATTTGGGCTTCAAGGTAGCTTGAAGAAGGGCTGAAGCTCAAAATGTTGGTTCTGCACCTTTATCTTTGCTATGTTTGACCGGCTGAGTTTCTCCAGCGTCGTGTTTCCATATTTAGAAAAATAACGATTGAGGCCGAAGATAAGCCATGATTTTGTGGAATGACTGAGGAAGATTTTAGGTGCCAAGTGCCCCATTTTCTCGCTCCTATTTCTTGTCCTTGTGAAGAGTATGAGATTCGCCTTTCACTGCACGAACATGATATAAATCCAGGTTCTGAATGAATCACTCTGTTCTACGGACATAGAGAAGATTATTTGGAACATCACATATCTCATGGATGGGTGACTGATGAAATAATAATGTCACTGCCCAAAGTCTTATAAATTCAGGTTCACTTGGCTGCCAAGAAACAATAGCTATGAGTTATTTTGGATCCTCTCAATGATATTGTAAGCTTGGCTGGATAACTAACTGAAAGGTCAGAGACACCAGTTTCAAGCCAACCTTCTGCTGTGACTCATTTCATTGGAGAACACATACCGGAACGGTGCCAACTCAAGGCCCTGGGTAAAGTTTGCAACAGACAGAGGCGGTTATGAGATTCTCTCGGCTATCTTCAGTTTGTGAAATATAAAGTGTTCACAATCACTATTCTGTAGAGAAAGTCTTGGAGAACAGGTTCAGCTTTATTTCGAGTCTGCAGGGACTGGTGTCCATGGTCTGGAAACACACACAGGAGGTTCAGAATCACCACTCTTTTGTACAGTCCCGCACTCAACATCACCCCACCTTCATTTACCTTCTTCCAATCAGAATCCCAATACATTACAACATTCTCCTTCTCCCTTCCATCAATCCAGGTATCACTCAGTTCCTCCCTCGTCACACATTGCCTGTTATGTTAATTAGTTCATTCCCTCCTTAGGGGCGTCTAAGTTAATATTCATCTTTATACTAAGCAAGCGCAGTACTAGCTATAGACTACCTTAGGTCATTGTACCAGCCTGAACCAGATCCTCGCATCCTTGGGGCTCGAGATAAGAAGGGGCCCATTAGCTAGTACTGTCCACTCTCAAGCTCTAATATACATGCTTTGCATTCAATCACTTTTCACGGAATGGTGCGAGTTTAATCACATTCAACAATTTTTCACAAGCTTGCCCACCAAGAGCAATTGAAAATCACCTGCTGGGCCATCACACGGAGGGAGGCCGTGAGAAAGAGGGAATGATAAAATTCTAGCCAATCCCATTCCCAATCATCCGAAGATCTTCCCCTGCAATTCTTCAAGCAGTTGTTTTTCCAAGACTGCTATTGAATCTTATCAGAATATCTTTGCTCATCATTTTCAATCTGCGTCCCTCTGGATGCCCTCGGTCACAAGACTGAAGGCAATTTCTACTTATCTACTCTGACAGAAGAACCCCGATTTTCTTTTTTTGAGTTAGCTTAATTAAATTGGAAAACTGATTGGTATCGAATAGGGAGGAGGCCGAGCAGAATAACTTTACATCAGAATCAGAATTTACTGTCATGAAAATGTCGCGAAATCCATCGTTTTGTGGCAGCATCACAGGGCAACTATTCATATAAACCACCAGACAAAATAAATAAATGAAAATAATGCAAAAGAAAGTCAAAGTCAAAGTGAGGCAGTGTTGTGGTTTATTGTTCCTTCAGGAATCTGACGGCGGAGGGGAAGAAGCTGTTCTTGTGCCCCTGAGTGCTTGTCTTCAGGCTCCTGAACCTTTTCTCCAATGGTAGTCTGGCCTGGATGGTGGTGAGGGGGGGAGGGGGGGGTTCCTTAGGGGTAGAGGTTGCTTTCTTAAGAAATCGCCTCGTGTCCTCATTGGGGTGAGGTCTGGTGCCCGTGATCTCACCGGCCGAGTTAACCACCCTTTGGAGATTTTTTTTTGGTCCTGAGTGTTGGCGCCTTCGTACCAGGCAGTGATGCAACCAGCCAGAATGCTCTCCACAGTCCACCTGTAGAAGTTTTCTAAAGACTTCAGTGATCTCCTCAAACACCTCACAAAGTATGGCTGCTGGGGAGCCTTCTTCGTGATTGCATCGACGTGGAGGCGCCAGGACCATGCCTCAGAGATGTTGACACCCAGGTATTTGAAGTTCTTAACCCTCTCCATTACTGAACCCCTTGATGAGGACTGGTTCATGTTCTCCTGATTCCCTCCACAATCATCCCCTTAGTTCGGTTTAAGGTTGAGCACAAGGTTGTTGTCGTTACACCATTCAACAAGCTGATCCATCTCCCTCCTGTACCCTTCCTTGTTGCCGTTTGCGACACTGCCGACAACCGTGGTGTCATCGGCAAATTTGTAGATAGCAGTGGAATTGTGCCTGTGCTCCACAGTCATGGATGTAGAGCAGTGGCATCCTTGAGTTGAGCCTGGAATGATCGTCAGTGAGGATGAGGTCTTGTTTCCTATTTGTACTGACTGTGGTCTTCCAAGTCAAGGATCCAGCTGCAGATGGGGATGCAGAGGTCCAGGGTTTAGAGATTGTTGGTCAGCACTGAAGAGCTAATGGTTCTGAAGGCTAAAATGTAGTCAATGAAGAGCGGCCGTATGGATGTGTGGCTGTTGTCTAGGTGATCCAGAGCTGAGTGGAGAGCCAGTGATACTGCATCTGCTGTGGAGTGATTGTGACAATGGGCGAATTTCAGTGATCCTTTCCTTTGCATAGGTAGGTGTTAATTCTGGCCATGACCATCCTTTCGAAACATTTCATCACAGCAGATGTGAGTGTGACTGGGCGATAGTCATTGAGGCAGCTCACCCTGCTCATAGTAGATGTGAGTGCAACGGGGTGATAGTCATTAAGGCAGCTCATTTTGCCCTTTTGAAGCAGGTGGGAACCTCCAACTGCAGCAGTGAGAGATTGAAAATGTATCTGAACACTCCGGCTAGTTTGTTTGGCACAGATTTTCAGTACCCTAGTAGGGCCTGTTGTCTTGCGAGGGTTCGCCCTCTTGAATGATGTTCTGACCTCAGCCTCAGCGTCTGATATCACAGGGTCCTCAGGTTAGTGTGACGCTATTCAGCGCCAGCGACCCGGGCACTGTCTGTAAGAAATTTGTATAATTTTCCCTGTGTTTGTGTGGGTTTCTTCCCACCACCCCACCCAAAAAAAATGTTTGTAGGCTAATTGGTTTATTTGGGTGGCATGTGTGGAAGGGTCTGTAACCCTGCTGTATCTAAAAAAAAAGCAGGGTGTAATCTACAGCAAGCCAAAGATGGCAGGGTGTAACATACCAATGACAAAGTACAAGGGAAAGATAAAAGTACAGTTAAAACAGTTGAAGAGCATGATCTTTCACCATTGAGAGGATCATTCAAGAGCCTGATAACAGCAGGAAAGAAATTGCCCTTGAATTAAAAGATTCATGTTTTCAAGCTTGTGTTTCTTCTGCCTGACCAAGAATGTAACCTCATTCAGACGTCTTGGTCAAGGAAATCCTCCAGCCTGTCATGTAAGAACCTTGTAAATTCTGAAAAGGTTCAACTCCCATTCTTCCAAATACAGGTAAATGCAATATTGGTTTCCCTCCTATCTCACACAACAGTCCCAATAACCCAGGGATCAGTGTGGAAACTTGGGAAATGTTAACTTCTTCTTGAAATTCCCGGAGATTCAGACGTTGACCATCATTTTGAATGCACGTTCATGCAAACAGCCACATAACACACAAGGCCCAGTTCACTGTTTCTAATTCTATTGACTTTTGAAGAACAAAACATGATCTATGTGAACCTAATTCATCCCCGATCCATGCCTCATACAGCATAGTTCCATGGACTGATAAGTATAGGTAGAAATAGACGAAGTGGATGAGCAACACTTGGACACATTCCTCTCTGCAGTTACACAGTAAAACCCCCGGTATCCGGCACCCAAGAGGATTGATAGATGCTGGCTATGTGAATGTTCTGGTTGCCTGAGACTCACTCATGCAATGCCTAACTAGCATTAAAAATAACCAGTTTAAAAGACAAAAGACATTGCAAAATGTGAAGTATTTTTAAAAAAAGGTATTGTAGTCCTTAATTATGAAATGTTCACTTTAATTAGGAAATTCCCATAATTTAGAAAATTCAAATTTAAGTTTGAAGCCCGGCCACTGGCGCTGTAACAATGTTGCGCTAACCGCTGTGCTAACTGTTCCACCATCATAATTATCCTTCCCTCTCCCAAGATTACAGATAAAGCCTTACTAATATACTTAATAATATGCTTCTGGAGATAAAGAATCTGACTATAAGGAGACACTTCAAGGGAGTCGCTGCAACGGCGAGCGGGATCAACCCGGGCGTCGCCATTGCTGTTTCACACAACTTTATTCAAGCAGCTGCTATGAGCAAAGCCCAACCGAGCCCCTCCACTGGCTAAATATTTGCTCCCATCTTCACCAAAAGTTCATGTGTTACTTCAGAGAACATTTATTTTAACAATTATAAACTTTTAAAATTTATCCTTACTTATTGCTTATTTATTTATTTTCCTTAATTTTTTTTCCCCAATGGCTTGAATTCTGGATAACAGGAGTTTAACAGAACCACGTAAAGTGCAGTGGTTCTCGACCTTTTTCTTTCCACTCAAATCCCACGTTAAGTATTCCCTCTTCCATTGGTTCTCTGTGATTAGTAAGGGGTTGCTTAAGGTGGGATGTGTTTGGAAAGAAAAAGTTTGAAAGTCACTGAAATATTTTGCTTGAGAAAAATTGTCATTGGCCCATTTCCTTTGGAGTTCTGAAACCGCGCACATAACGAGTCAATGAGGGACGATTAAAACAGGGGTTTTCAAACTTGTTCTTTCCACCTGCATCCCATCTTAAGCAATCTCTTACTAATCACAGGGCCCCGATGGTGTAGGGATTACTTAAAGTGGGATGTGAGTGGAATGAAAAAGAACCACTGGAAATATAAGTTAACTTCCAAAGTAGGCCCATTTTCCTATCAGGTCTTATCGGTGGGTGACAATCGCAGCTTTGAAAGCAGTTTGGTAATTTGAAGGCATAAGATGCTCGGGTTTCCTTCATCTCTGGTTAGAAATGTGATTGCAAATATTAACTGGATGTTATGGAAAACCTAACTCTGGTGGTAATCAGTTATTTTCTGTTACAGGATGAGCTGCTCTCCAATACGTAAATAATTCATGTTTTTTTTTGATGTGACATGGAAATTTGCATAGAGACAAGACTTGTTCAGAGTGCTATTTTTATTCTGGCATGGATGTACATGTCTTTTAATATCAGAGGGTTGTGTAAATGATAAATTTTCTTTTATTGAACATAAAACGACAGCACTTTACAGGCCCTTCGGCCCTCGAAGTTGTGCCAACCTATATATATTCCTACCAAAAAAATCCATATCTTTCCTACCTCGTAACCCTCTATTTTACTTCAATCCATGTGCCTGTCTAAGAATCTCTTAAATATTCCTACCACCACCAACTCTGGCACCCACGACTCTCTGTAAAAAATAAACACCCCTGACTTTCCTTCCTTCACTTTGACCACTGGTGTTTGCTACTCCCACCCTGGGAAAAAGGATCTGGCTGTCTACCTTAGCCATTCCTCTTCAAATCTTGAAGACCTCTATCAAGCTACCTCTCATCCTTCTTCGCTCCACAAAGAAAAATCCCAGCTCTGCTAACCTTGTCTCATTAGTCCAGGCAACATCCTGATAAACCTCTGCACCCTCTATGGAGACATAGCTTCCACATCCTTCCTGTAATGAGATGACCAGAACCGAACACAATATTACAATTGTGGTCTCAGCAGAGATTTGTAGAGTTGAAACATGACCTCGACTCCTGAACTCAATCCCCTGACTAATGAAGCCAAGCCTTCCTAACTATCCTATCAACCTGCGCAGCAACCTTGAGAGGTGTATGGGATTTGGATCCTAAGGTTCCTCCATTCTTCCACACTGTTAAACATCTGACCATTAACCTTGTACTCAGCCATCAGGTTTGACCTTCCCAAATGCATCACCTCACACTTATCTGGATTGAACTCCATCTGCCACATTTCCGCCCAACTCTGCATCCTCTTGCAATCCACAGCCTTCAACACCATCCACAACTCCTCAAACCTGCATATTATCTTATTGACCCATCCTTCCTCTTCAGCTAGCTCAAAGGGCAGCAGGTGTAGTGTGGAGGTTAGCGCAATGCTGTTACAGCACCAGCTACTGGGGTTCGAATCCGCCGATGTCTGTAAGGAGTTTGTATGTGACTGTATCTGCGTGGGTTTCCTCCAGGGACTCCAGTTTCCTCCCACTGTTCAAAATGTGCCAGGCTTGTAGGTTAATTGGGTGTAATTGGGCGGAACAGGCTTGTTTGTCTCAATTTAAAAATCACAAAGAGCAGATCCTTGCGGAACTCCACTAGTCACTGATCTCCAGGCAGAATACTTTCTGTCCACTGCTCTCTGTTATCTACAGGCAAGCCAATTTTGATCCACACAGCCAAGGTTCCATGGATCCCATGACTTTCTGAACAAATCTCTCATGGAGAACTTTGTCAAATGCCTGACTAAAATCCATATACACTACATCCACTGCCCCACCTTCATCAGTTTCTTTTGTAACATCTTCAAAGAACTCAATTAGACTCATGAGGCATGATCTTCTCTTCACAAAGCCATGCTAACTAACCTTGAGGTGACTGTACATCTCCAAATGTTCATAAATTCTATCCTTAAGAGTTCTCTCCAATAGTTTGCCCACCACTGACGTAAGAATCACTGGTCAATAATTCCCAGGGTTCTCCCTATTCCTTTTTTAAACCTGCGGCCTACACTTGCCATTCTTCGATCTTCCAGCACCTCCCTTGTAGCCAAAGATCACAGCCAATGCCCCAGCTATCTCTTCCCTCCCTTCCCATAACAACCTGGGGTACATCTCATCCAGCCCAAAGTACATATCAATCTTAATGTTTTTAGAAGACCTAGTGCTTCCTCTTTCTCAATCTGAACGTGGTCCAGCACAGAAGCTTGTTGTATTCTGACCTCACCTTGATCAAGGTTCTTTTTCTCTGTGAATACTGAAGCAGAATATTCATTTATGACCTCCCCAATCTCCTCTGCCTCCAAGCACATGTTGCCTCCTTTATCTTTAAGCAGCCCCATCTTCATTCTCCTCATCCTTCCATTCCTCCCTGGTTCTATAGTAGTGTTCTCTGTAAAACCAGCATCAATGTGAACTGGATGTGTATTGAAGATGTCCAATTTTATGATTACATCAAAAACTTATGTCATGAAACTGACCCATAGGACACAGGAGAAGAAGTAGGCTATTCAGCCCATCGAGTCTGCCCCACCATTTAATTATGAGCTGATGCATTTTCCCTCTCTGCCCCACTGCCTGGCCTTCTCCCCATAACCTTTAATACCCTAGATAATTAAGAACCCGTCAATCACAGCCTTAAATACACCCTACAACTAGCCCTGTGGCCACAAATTCCTAAGGTTCACCACCTTCTGGCTAAAGAAAACCTGACATATTTCTGTTCTGAGTGGACACCCTTCAATCCTGAAGTTGTTCCTTCTTGTCCTCTCATCCTTCTTCGCTCCATAAAGAAAAGCCCAGTCTTTGTTAACTTTGCATCATAAGGCACTTTCTCCAATCCAGGCAACATCCTGGTAAATCTCCTCTGAACCCTCTCCATAGCTTCCACATCCTTCATGTAATGAAGCGACCAGAAATGAACACAATATTCCAAGTGTGGTCCTAATAGAGCTGCAACATTAACATGATTTTGAACTCAACCCCCCAACTAATGAAGGGAAGCATCCCAAAAGGCTTCTTAACTACCCTATCTACCTGCACGGCAACCTTGAGAGATCTCTGGATTGGGACTCCAAGGCCCCTCTGTTCCTCCACAGTTAAGGATCCCAAATTGTCTCTGAGATCTCCGCACTGGGATGTCTGCCCACAAAGTCAGACCTGACAACAATCTTGCAATAGAGCTGGATCAGGGAGGTGTGAGTAAGAAGTTAGCAGGAGATCTGTCAGTCTGATGATTCCAAATGTTTAACGCTAGTTATTAGTCAGGATTAGTAGCGACTCTATGCCGCCTGAGCTGATAATATCAGACTAAATAACTGCTTGCTATGTGAACCATTAAACAGTGCTATTGGAAAAGGAGCTCATTTTCTCAGTTCCATCTGTTCCCTAATCACTTCAAGCTTTACAAATGACGTATTGATAGGGGAGACTTCTATCAAATTCTTACTGAAGAATTGACCCGAGAAAGTGGCAAAATAAGTTATTAAAGGCAGTGAAGAAGGTACACCTCAGTGGTTGGGCCGTTGAGAATAAAAGTCCAAAAGTCACATTGCAGTGAGATGAACATTGGGTTCGGCCACATTGGGAATATCGAGAGCAGTTCAGTTCATTACATAGAGGATGGGGAGGTTTTGAAGTCAAGTGAAATTTTTTTTGGATATAAATTTTATATTTAGGCATACAGGCCATTTTTCCCCATGGATCCATGCCGCCTGATTATACTCAATTAACCTAAAACCTGTGGTATGGTTCGAACGGTGGGAGGAAACCGGAACCCCCGGAGGAATCCCATGCTGACATGGGGAGAAGGTACAAACTCCTTACAGGGAGCGCGAGACCTGGACCCTGGTCCCGTGCTGTCTTTTATTGCCATCAAGTTTATTGTCATCCGATTGTACAAGTACAACCTGACAAAACCGCGTTCTCCGGTCCTCGGTGCAAAACACGCATGCATAACACACATACAAACAATACATATGCAGGACAAGTCTTCATATTTACAAACATGTTGCTTCATAAATATGAGAGTCTCAGGATGGTCAACGTTACATCATGAACTCAGTTTTATATTGATTGTAATTTTATACTCAATGTGAGTGGTTCCTTTGGTCGTTCAGCATTCTCGCTGCCTGTGAGAAGAAGCTGTACCTCAGCCTGGTGGCACTGGCTCTGATCCTCCTGTATCTCTTCCCTGACGGGAGCAGCTGAAAGATGCTGTGGGTGGGGGTGGAAGGGGTCCTGGGCGATTTGCATGCCCTCTTTAGTCAACGGTCCTGGTAGATCACGCTGATGGGGGTGGGCAGAGAAGTGGATTGGGGGTCATGATCCTGAGAGAGGCAGAGAGGATCACTGGAGTCTGCCTGCCCTTCACCCCCCACTCTCCACCCCCATCATCTGGGATCATTGTATGAAGAGGGTGTGCAAAATTATGAAAGGCCCCTTCCACCCTGCACACAGCTCCTTTCAGCTGCTCCCTTCGGGAAAGAGATATGGGAGGATCAGAGCCAGCACCGCCATGCTGAGGAACAACTTCTTCCCAGCTTCAAGTGAGAATGCTAAACGACCAAAGGAACTGCTCACACTAACCCTCCGAGACTCTCATTTGCACAAAAGAGTATATATTTATTTATCTTTATAGGTAAAATACTTGTCCTGCATGTATATTGTTTGTCTGTATGTGTGTTATGTCTGGTTGTGTGTCTGCTTGTTTTGCACCGAGGACCAGAGAACGCTGTTTTATTGGGTTTTACTTGTATAATCAGATGACGATAAACTTGAAGTAGAACACAAAAATCTGCAGTAACAACATGACATTGGACAAACTCAGCAGGTCAAACAGTGTCCCTTATGTAGCAAAGATCAAAATACATAACCGACGTTTCGAGCTTGAGCCCTTCATCAAGGTACAGGAAAATGTCAAACAAAAGTGTCGGTGGTGGTGGGGGGGGGGAAGGTATCTTCACAAAGGCAGGAGATGATAAGTGGAGAAGGGAGAGAGGGGCAGCAGCGAGCAAGGGGAGGAGGGATGGCTGGGTGAAGGAAGGGGGAAGGGAGAGAGGAGAACTGGAAAGGGGAAAGGAAGGGAGGGTGGGGGAAGAGGGGAGCAGGTTAGCAGAAACCAGAAAAGTCGACGTTAACACCATCTGGCTGGAGAGCGCCCAGCTGGAAAATCAGGTGCTGTTCCTCTAATTTGCGGGTGGTCTTGGTAGGATGAGGCTATGGACAGACCTGTGAGTGTGGGAATGTGACGCAGAACTGGAACGGTTGGCTACTGGGAGGTCTCTGTATGAGGGAGTGCCTCACCGTCAGCGTGTATGGCCACACTCTCGGTTAGGTGGGACTAAGGTATTTCTGCATTGCCAGAAATGGTTTAACGAGGGAACATTTAATTGTTAGGCGGGGGGGGGGAGCATCATGAGGGAATGCAAACTTTGGGAGGGTGTCGGGCTGAGCGACTTGGAAAGAAATTGAAGAGAGGAAGTGCTGCCCTGTCTGATGTCCCAACTGGCAGGTTGGTGGCTAATTTTGCATGTTGTGGGGTCGGACGATGCAGAGATTGACTGCGGGTTGCTAGATTACTGTGGCAGGTTACTGTAGCTCAGCTACCTCGCTGTGATCGTTGGCAGGAGACGGTTATAAATTTCTCTTACATTATAGTTTAATGGGCACATAATAATTGTTATTACCTGTCACACGACGGAACGATTTTACAAGTATTCAGTACAGCCTTTTACATTGTTGTGATGGATATCTCCTTTGGCTTGCACTAACAGAGACTGTAGGGAAATGGACATTTCTTCTGCAGCAACTCCATCTCCACACACTACAACTCCAGCTCTGCTTCCAGCCACAACACGAGCCCACAGGGGCCACAGGCATCTGGTTCTAATCGCCCTGGGACTCGCATTAATTGTGTGGGTGAAGAGCAGTTGCAATAATCCTGAAGACCAGAGAGATACTGCGGAGCGCTGGCATGGAAAGCATCCACCTTCTGGCCAAGTGCAGTGACTTGGGAGCTTCTGCAATTCCAGCATCTCTGTCCCAGCTCAGGTTCACATGAGATTGGGCTAATTGGCCCTGAGTGTGGGCCCCAGGATTGGAGCAAAGGCCAGAGATTTACTGCAATGGTCCCAGGGACTATTCGTTCGGCACAGTTAGCATGGTGTTCAGCGTGACACTGTCCCAGTTACTGGGGTTCAAATTCACCGCTGCCCGTAAGGGGTTTCCACCTGGAGGAAATTTACCCATCTGTGGCAGTTTCCTTCCATCGTTCAAAAACCTACTGGGGGTTATAGGTCAATTGGGTGTAATTGGGCAGCATGGGCTCATGGGAAAGAAGGGCCTGTTACTGTACTCTATGTCGAAATTTTACATTTTGAAACAGGCAAATTTATATTGCAGGGAAATGTGGGTTAAAAATTGTCAATTCAAAAAGCTGCAGGTGTTGGAAATCTGGAACAAAAGCAAAAAACAGGAAAATCCTCAGGTTGGGCAGCTCATGTGGGAAGATTAAAAAAAAAAGAATTAATATTTCAGATTGAAGACAGAAGGAAAGAGAAGATAGAGGAAGTTAATTTTAGGTTGCACAGATCACATAAAGATTGGAAGTGTAGTGGACAGGGAGGAAGGTTTTCAAAGCTCGCAGAGGAATTTGGATCAGCTGGAAAAATGGGCTGCAAAATAGCCGATGGAATTTAACGCAGACAAGTATGAGGTGTTGCACTTTGGAAGGACAAACTAAGGTATGAAATACAGTGCACCGTGAACAGAGAGATCTGGGATTAGAGATGCACAATCCTCTAAAAGTTGTGACACAGATAGATAAGGTCGTAAAGAGAGATTTTGCCCCTTCATAAATGAAAGCATTGGAATGTTATGGTAAAGTTGAACAAGTTAATCGTGAGGCCAAATTTGGAGTATTTGTGTGCAATTTTAGACACCCAACTACAGAAAAGATATTAATTAGATTGAAAGAGGGCAGAGGAGATAGGATGTTATCCAGAGTTGTAGGGAAAGGTTAAGCAGGTTAGGACTTTATTCCCTGGAGTATAGAAGAATGAGGGGAGATTTGATAGAGGTATTTAAAATTATGAGGGGGACAGACAGAGTAAATGTAGACAGGCTCTTTTGATCCACTCAGGGTAGATGAGAAACAAACCAATGGACATGGGTTAAGAATGAAAGGGGAAAAGTTTAGGGGGGGAACATTAGTGGGAGACTGGTGGGAGTGTGGAACGAGCTGCCAGCTGAAATGATGAAAGTGGGCTCAATTTTACCACTGAAGACGAATTTGAACAGGTACATGGATGGAAGGGGTATGGAGGGCTATGGGCGCAGATCAGTGGGATGAGGCTGAAAATGGTTGGGCACAGACGAGAAGGGCCAGGATGAACAGCTGAGTTACCGGGAAAGGGTGGAGTGAAACTCGCAAGTCTGCTGATGCCATGATTGTAGTGAAAGCATAAAAATGGAACTCCGCTGGTCTCACAACATCCAGAGGATGTTTTGGGTCTGGGCCCTTCTTCAGGTTGTGAGCAAAACACATAAAGGCACCTGAATAAAAGGGGTGGGGGAGAAGGGAAGAATGAGCAAGGGGAGGAGCACAGAACAATGTTAATTGAACATAACTAGGAGGACAGGAGAGGAAAGGTGGGAATTGATGGGGGAGGGGGTGGCTCTGTGAACGCAGACTTGAAGGTGAGGAGACAGGGAGAGAGAGAGAGAGAATGATACAGAGCTAGAGAAAATGAGAAAGGGAGAGGGGAGAAACAGTTGGGGGGGGGTGGTGTTAGAGAAAACTAGAGAAGTTGATGCTAATGCCATCCGTATGGAGGGTGCCCAGGTGGTGGTTTGATGAGTTTTGGGGAGGTCATGTTGGGGGGATAAATAGGAGGATGGGTCTGAGGATCATCATCTGACTCCCTTGTCCCACTGACCCGCTCCCATTACATAAGCCTCCAGGCCTCTCCCATCCACGTATCTATCTAATCTATTCTTATATAGGTCAGTGCGCCAGATCCCAACAGCACCACCCTTGTCTGTGAATTTTATAGTGAGGCTGGGATTCATGTGGAGAGAATGTAGGGCAGAGAGTTCAGAGGGGGTGAGACTGGAATGAATAAGAGGAGTGATGAAGTTGAGACGGTTAGCGGCAGTTGGAAATATAAAGCTTCAGAGTAGGAGGGAGGAGGGGTCTGCATTGTAGGAGGTGTTGGGGGGGGGGGAGAGGTGGTCAGAAATGTGGACCTGTTTGTAGAAGTAGACACGGAGACAGAGCCGACGAAAGAAGAGTTCAGCATCAAGGCATGCGTGGAACTCGTTGAGGTGTGGATGAAGAGGGACGAAGGTGAGACCTCCGCTGAGGACAGAGCATTCCATCTCCGAGAGGGGAAGGTTAGAGGGGATGATGAGGACCAGGCAGGGGTGGGAGTGGGGGGTTGTTAGAGTGCAGGGTGTCAGGGGGAGATGGGGTAAATCAGGAGGTAGGTCAAAGAGATCCAAGGGAGGAAGGGGAGCGTTAAAGAAGTCGGAGGGGAGAGGGGGAGGGTGAGAAGAGGTCAGGGTGAGAGGGCGATTGAGGTTCGATCCTCTAGGCAGCTGGGGCCAGGGTAAGAGAGGTGAATGGCTAAACAGGTCAGGGTGTTATTGCCTGGAGCGTGGAAGAATGAGGGGAGATTAGATAGAGGTGTACAAAGTGCTGAGGGGTATAGACAGAGTAAATGCAAGTTGGCTTTTCCTCTGAAGGCAGGAGAGATTAAAAAATTGAGGATATGAAAGGAGAAAAGTTTAAAGGGAACATTCATGGATCTTCTTCACACAGAGAGGGGAGGGAATGTGGAACAAGCTGTCTGCAGAATTGGTAAACACTGGCTCAATTTTGACATGAATCAAAAGATTGGGCAGGGTCGGATGGGAGGGGAATGGAGGGATAGCGTCAGGCTTCAGGTCAATGGGACTCAGCAGAATAGTAAGTTTGGCATAGACTAGAAGGGCTGAAGGGCCAGTTTCTGCCGTTCTGTGGTTCTAAGAAGAATGAGGAGGACAAAGGGAATATCAGTGATGGGTGAAATCAGGTCAAGTGGGTTAATGCAGCTGTTAGGGGATGTCTGTGTGATCTATTGCTAATAACAGGGTGATGGGATCTGTCTAGCAAGCCAGACTACACTCGTGGAGAGAGAAATCCTGAATGAATATCACAAGCAGTAGAAGGAAGTGACCTTAATTTGATGGATTCAATATTGAGTCTAGAAGGCAGAAATATTTCCAGACAGAAGGGTTGTCCTGTCTGGGACAGATCTTCCTTAAACAATGTGGAACACAAAAATGTGTTTAATGAAGCACACGAGAAATGCTGGAGGAACTCGGCCGGTCTCGCAGCATCATGGACTGGTCCCACAAGGGAGGTTAGTTCAGAGCTTCAGACATTGGGTATTCAAGGTAAACTGGATTCAAAAGTGGTTGTGTGGGAGAAGACAGAGGGTGCTAGTAAATGGTTTCTTCTCAGACTGGAGGCCTGTGACTAGTGGTGGGCCTCAGGGATCTGTGTCGGGACCATTGTTGTCTTTTGTCTCCATTAATGATCTGGATGATAATGTGGTGAGTTGGATCAGCAAGTTTACTGATGACACAAAGATAGGAGGCATTGTGAACAGAGAGGAAGACTTTCAAAGCTTGCAGAGGGATCTGGACCAACTGGGAGAATGGGCCAAAAAATGGCAGATGGAGTTTTGTGATAGTACAGATTTTATCACCAATGTGTACATGTACATATGTACAGATGGTAGTGTAGGATGACTGATTGATTGAAAGTGTAGCCACACCTACTGGCCGGTCTTCAAGGATTGCTCCTAGCCAGACCAGGTCATTCTGGACTGGTCGACCTACTTGTGATATGCTCCAGTCTTTTAGTTAATAAAAGCCTTGGTTTGGATCATCGAGTCTTTGGTTCTTTCGACACGCTCTACAAATTTAATGCAGACAAGTGTGAGGTGTTGCATTTTGGAAGTGTAAACAAGGCAGGACATACACAGAAAATGGTCGGGCAATGGGAAGTGCGGCGGAGCAAAGAGATCTGGGTCGACAGATATATTGTTCTCCGAAGGTGAAGTTGAATGTGGACAGGGTTGTAAAGAAGACTTTTGGCATCTTATCCTTTATAAATCAAAGTAGAAGTTGGGATGTTATGTTGAAGTTGTTTAAGACATTGGTGAGGCCAAATTAAGAATATTATGTGCCTAACTACAGGAAGGATATCAATAAGATTGAAAAAAGAGTGCAGAGAAGATTTACTAGGATGTTGCTGGGTCTTCAGGAGTTGAGATACAGGGGAAGATTAAACAGGTTGAGATTTCATTCCTTGAAGCAAAGGAGAATGAGAGGTGAATTGATTGAGGTTTACAAGAGGTATATAGACAGAGTGGATGCGAGAAGACTTTTTCCTCTTAGACTGGGGGAGATAAATAGGAGAGGTTATAGTTTTAAGCTGAAAGGGGAAAGGTTTAGGGGGAAAATTCTTCACAGAGAGTTGTGGGAGTATGGAATGAGCTGTCATCTGGTATGGTGAATGCAGGCTCAAATCGTGTTATATGGCGAGCTCTCCACTGGCCACCGTGACAGAGGTGCACCAAAGAAGAGATACAAGGACTGCCTAAAGAAATCTCTTGGTGCCTGCCACATTGACCACCGCCAGTGGGCTGATATCGCCTCAAACCGTGCATCTTGGCGCCTCACAGTTCGGCGGGCAGCAACCTCCTTTGAAAAAGACCGCAGAGCCCACCTCACTGACAAAAGACAAAGGAGGAAAAACCCAACACCCAACCCCAACCAACCAATTTTCCCCTGCAACCGCTGCAACCGTGTCTGCCTGTCCCACATCGGACTTGTCAGCCACAATCGAGCCTGCAGCTGACGTGGACTTTTACCCCCTCCATAAATCTTCGTCCGCGAAGCCAAGCCAAAGAAAGAAAGATAGATATGTGGATGGGAGAGGCCTGGAGGCTTATGTAATGGGACCAGGTCAGTTGGACTAGGAAGATGATGGTCGGCACAGAGTAGAGGGGGCAAATGGCCTGACTTCTGTGCTGTAGCGTTCTATGGTAAAGATATTACCGACATTTTGGGCGTGAGCCCTTCTTTAAGGAATAAGCAAAAACAGGAAAAGGGACTGAAGTATGGTCTGGGGGGGGTGGGGGGAGGAGGGGGAAGGAGTCCAGACCAACAGCCAAAAGGTGTTAATTGGATATGATAAGGGGAGAGGTGCGATTTGATTTTTACTCTATGAAAGGAGACTGAAGGAAAGGGAAGAGAGAGAGATGGGGAAAGGCAACAAGGGGAAGAAGTGGGGGGGGGGAAATATTTAACAGAAACCAGGGAAGTCAATGTTCATGCCATCCAGTTGGAGGGTACCTAGATGGAAGATGAGCGCTGTTCCTCCAATTAGCGGGTGATCTCAGTCTGGCAGTGCATAAGACCACGTAGGGTCATGTCAGTCAGGTAATGGGACGGGGAATTGAAATGGGTGGCCACTGGGAGATCCACGCATTGCGGCAAACAGAGCCTTCTTAAGCAATGTCATTCTATTAACTCCAAGGGAGGAGCTTAAATCTAGAATAATGGAGGCCATTTGGCCCATCATGTGGGCACCAGATTAACTCATGCAAATTGAATGGAACACTAGTGTTGGTAGAATCTTGCAATTCTGCTGTCTTGGATGATCTTCCATCAATAGCTGAACTCAATACTCCCAATGTCCATCGGACAGTATTTCATATGTTGCTGTGTAAACAAATGTCCTTGATGTTTGATGACTTGTCGGACTGATGCATTGATCAAAGTCGCCCGCGTTCATGCTCCAGTGAGACAACTGAAATGAACAAGTGTCTTGGTGAGGCTGTTATCGTAACTGCCTTCAGGGCTACTTTAGCCTGGAAGAGCTCTCCATTTCTCTGAGCCTTCTTCCACCCACCACCACACATCAACAGTTCTCTAGTGGGGAGAGGGGAGACCAGCAAGTTCCTTGGAGTTCACTTAACTAATGACCTATCGTAGACACTCAGCATCTCCTCACTTGTCAGGAAGGCGCAACAGTGTGCACTTCCTGAGAAGACTGAAGCCGGCAAGGCTACCGGCCACCACTATGTCAACCTTCTACAGGAGCTCTTTCGAGAGTGTTCCAGCCGGCTGCATTACAGTGTGGGCACGGTCGCTGCAGAGAAATGGATCAGAGGTCAATTCATCAGCCCATAAGAGAGACAGAGAGGATCACTGAAGTCTGCCTCCCCTCCTCCCCCCACCAACTACTGGGATCATTGTATGAAGAGGGTGTGCAAAATTATGAAAGGCCCCTTCCACCCTGCACACAGCACCTTTCAGCTGCTCCTGTCAGGGGAAGAGATACAGGAGGATCAGAGCCAGCACCACCAGGCTGAGGGACAGCTTCTTCCCACGGGCAGTGAGAAGGCTGAACGACCAAAGGAACTGCTCACACTGACACTCCGAGAAATCCACCAAGCAATATTTATTTGTATTTATTTATTTTATTTATTATATGAATATTTGTCCTGTGTATGTTTTGTTTGTACGTGTGTTATGTCTGGTTGTGCGTCTGGATTTCTTGCGTCAAGGACCGGAGAACGCTTGTGCAATCAGATGACAGTAAACGTGAGTTGAATTGACTTGCTACTTGTCACTGTTACTTCTGCTTTAACGTTCTTGCACTGGATCAGTGTAAGGTGAAAGGAATCACATTCCGTGGCTTCGGTAGGATGGGTCTTTCTTGCCTGGGGAAGAGAAGGAGAGAGGATGCAAGAGGGAAAGTGGAAATGCTTTTTGGTTTCTGGCATTAGAGTCAAAAACCTGGGAGGTAGTGATCCTCGAGACGTGGCCTCAGGATAAAGGGTGAGAGGTCACCTCGTGGAATTGAGGTTACAAGAAATTCCTGCAGTCAGATGATTGTACCTCCTTGGAAATCTCTCTCACACCTTCCCCCCCCCCACCCCACCCCGAGGGTTACTGATGCCCAGAATATTCAAAGTGATGTTCACTAAATGTTTGACCGATAGCAGAAATGAGGAGATAAAATTCCACTACTTTTCTCTTTCGTCGATCCTTTGGTAACATTTTAATCCAACAGATGCTTCTCGCTCCCACACTGGACAGCGTACCACAAGGGGTTGCAGACTCCAGGGGAGGGGCATATCAGCACCGAGCACCAGAGACATGGATAACACCTCCCCCACCACACACCATTAAGAAGGAGAAGCATGGAAGATGATCCTGCAGGAAAGGTGACCATGGCAGTGGGCCAGCGAGGGGTTCAGCAGCTGAAGAGCCCGTACAGGCTGTGGGGCACGGAAGTCGATGTTCATGCCCTCCAGTTGGAGGTTACTTAGATGGAAGATGAGTGCTGTTCCTCCAATTAGCGGGTGGTCTCAGTCTGGCAGATGGGCTTATGGGGAACTGGGATTTGAGAGAGCGCTGTGGGCAAGAAGGGCCTCTAAAGGTCTCGGGTGCTGAAGCCGATCATGCCGGAGGTTCGGACCTGGAGCTTGGGTTGCTGATGGATCGAACAGGAGTCTGCGCGGCTACAGAGGTGAATCCACAGACACTCAGTGTCTCTGGCGGGAATCATTTTTGCTTCTCCTTCTCCTATTGTTAGGTGCACCAAACAATATTCACGAAGACACTTTGTTTGCCTTATGGCAGATAAGCATTGAAGTTTATCATGTATATTACATTTTAATGTATTATGTGACAATAAAAGCCACCCTCAACCTTGAAATGCCCTATCGTGGATTTTGAACCTCCACATTTTAAGCTTTACCGCTTTGTTTTTCTGTTCTACTTTAACTGAAAATGCCCCCTTCACTGCTCAACTTCGATTTTAAATCACACCACAGCACCAGAGACCAGTTGAGCTGACTGGTCATTTTATGTGCTGTTCATTGGATGCAATACCGGACAATTAGAAATACTTTCCTCTTGAAGAATCTATAAGCTGGACCATGGTGACGAGGAGGAATTTCTCCTCTTGCAGGGTCATGAATTGTTGGTTAGCATTAGGGGTTAGCGCAAAGCTATCAAAGTGCAACCGACCCGTGTTCAGATACGGCGCTGTCTGTCAGGTGTTTGTACACTCTCCCCGTGTCTGCGTGGGTTTCCTCCGGGTGCTCCTGTTTCCTCCCACTCTCCGAAAAATGTATGAGTTTTGTAGGTCTATAGGCACATTTTGGGCGGTGTGCGCTGTGGACCGGAAGGGTTTGTTACTGTGCTGTAGGTTTCAATTTTTTTTAGAATTTTTATTATCCCTTTTGGTCAAAAGCCCTTCCATTTAGCAAGGTTAGGGTGAAAAAAAACCTATTTCGTGACAAAAACCGACATCACAGAATCAAAGTTTAGAACAGTCTTTTATTTCTTTGAGGTTCAGAGTTCAAATTTATTGTCAGAGTACATACATGACATCAGATGCAACATAAGACTCTCTTTCCTGCCGGCCAGGCAGAATTTATAATTACCGGTAACTGTAAGCTGTACTCCAGAAAAACAATCCATATACAAAAGAGAGAAATGTAAACAAATAGTGTCTTTAAATGTGTCTCTGATTGAGTGTTGTTAGAACTGATGGTGGAGGGGGTAGCAACTATTCCTGAAGTTGTAGTACAATGAAGAACCACCCCTCTGCACCCCCACAGCCCCTGATGATCCCGTCCTGTCCTTATCTGAGGACGACGTGCAGGCTGCCTCCAAGGAAAGCGTAGGGTCCGGACGGAGTACCTGGCTAAATATTAAAGATCTCTGCTGACCAGCTTACCAGCGATTCACATATATCTTCAATATCTCACTCCAAAACTTAAAACTTTAGATTATGATATTAGTCCTTAAAAGGTCTCCATGTCTTTAAAAATTTGTATTTGAATCTTTAATGGCACATCTAATGTTTTCTAAGCTTAAACAGGACATCATATCATTTAACCGTTGTGTATGTGTAGGGTGAGTGCTAGCTTTCCATTTGCTCAATATTGGCCACCAATGTAGTAAAAGATACAATTTGGCTTTGAGATGGTCAATAAAATATCTTCATCATCCAATATTCCAAACAGAGCGATTAAAGGGAAATATTCCCATTGGGTATGAAAACTAATCTTTCTGGACAGGGGCAACACCAAAACATGAATCAAGGAAGCCCTCCGCATAAAGGATTTATTCAAGAATAAGCTAATTTAGTTTTAGATAAATATACTCTGTGGACCACTTTAAACTGCAATAAACAATGTCGTGCACAAAGGGAGATAGTAATAATCAAAATCTAAATGTTTAAAAATTAAAAAGGAAAGTGACCCAGAGTGGTGGGCTGGGGGTGGGGGTATCATTGAATACATTCTGGGTGGCTATAAACAGGCCTATGGACTACAGGGGAATTAAGGGTTCATGGAACAGATAGGAAAGTGGATCTAAGGATAAGAACAGATGAACAGTAATCTTTTCAGATAAGCAAATTCAAAAGGCATGTGACATGCCTTTGGAGAAACTGCCAAATAGAACATTTAAACATCTTAACATTGAGATATTGTAAAGTCTGGTCCACACACTGCCCTCGCCATCACCGCATCCCGGCACCCTTCTTCAGCATCCCCTCTTCAATTCGCATTCACTCTGTCTGTCTACCCCTCATCACTTTGTATACCTCTACCAAATCTCCCCTCATTCTTCCACGCTCCATGAAATAACGTGCCAGAACATAATTTCACCATCATTAGGTAGGGTATGGAGGCCATTTGGCCCCTTATGAATCTGTGCTGTTCTTTGAAGTTAGAGTTTAAATCTAGCAGAGTCAATAATGGGACACAGTGTGTATGAGGGTTGGGGGTGTGGAGAGTGTGGGGACACAGTGTGTGTGAGGGTGGGGGTGTGGGGTCACAGTGTGTGTGAGTGTGGGGGGTGTGGGGTCACAGTGTGTGTGAGAGTGGGGGGGTATGGGGACACTGTGTAGGAGGGTGGAGGTGTGCAGATAGTGTGTGTGAGGGTGGAGGGTGTGGGTACACAGTGTGTGAGAGTGGAGGGTGTTGGGACACAGTGTGTATGAGGGTTGGGGTGTGGAGAGTGTGGGAACAGTGTATGCGAGGGTGGGGGTGTGGGGACAGTGCATGTGAGGGTGGAGGGTGTGGGTACACAGTGTGTATGAGCCACTCAAAATGCAATCAGAAGTGATTTGCTAAGATGTCCCCTGGATTAGAGGACTGGTATTGGAGATAGATTGAATAGGCTGTTCTTGTTTTCCCTGGCGAATGAGGTAAATGGATAGTCAAAAGAAATATATGAGATGAATGTAGTCAACGTATTTTATCCCCAATGCTAGTGGTTTCAAAAATGAGAAGGTGAGGGGAAGGAGAGTTTTACTTTTAATTTAGAGATACAGCAGTTCCAGGCTCTCCTGTCCACAATACCACACCATCCAAATGGACCAATTAACCTGCAACCCCCCCCCCACCCACCCCGTACACTTTTGTTTGGAGCATGGGAGGACCCGAAGGGTCCTTATTGACTCAGCTAGATTTAAACTCTAACTTCAAAGAACAGCACAGATTCATAAGGGGCCAAATGGCCTCCATACCCTACTGAATGATGGTGAAATTATGTTCTGGCACGTTATTTCATGGAGCGTGGAAGAATGAGGGGAGATTTGGTAGAGGTATACAAAGTGATGAGGGATACAGACAGAGTAAATGCGAGTTGGCTGTTCCTCTGAGGGCAGGAGAGATAAAAAAAATCAAGGCTGTAGATGAAGAGTGAAAGGAGAAAAGTTTAAAGGGAACATTCATGGATCTTCACGTGGAGAGGGGTGGGAATGTGGACGAAGCTGTCGGCTGAATTGGAAAATGTTGGCTCAATTTTGACGTGAAACAAAAGAGTGGGCAGAGTCATGGATGGGAGGGGAATAGAGGGATAGGGTCCGACTGGAGGTCATTGGGACTGGGCAGAATAATAGTTTGGCCCGTTTCTGCCGTTCTGTGGTTCTAAGAGGAATGAGGAGGTCAGAGGGGCTATCAGTGATGGGTGAAACCAGGTCAAATAGGTTAATGCAGCTGTTAGGGGATGTCTGTGCGATCTGTTGCTAATAACAGGGTGATGGGATCTGTCTAGCAAGCCAGGCTACACTCATGGAGAGAGAAAAACTAAATGAATATCACAGGCAGTAGAAGGAAGTGACCTTAATCTGATGGATTCAATATTGAGTTTGGAAGGCAGAAATATTTCCAGACAGAAGGATTGTCCTTCTCTCTTAATGTGAAAACTGCAGATTAATTGGGGTATATGGGTGGGGCAGACTCGTGGGCCAGATGGTCTGTTACCATGACGTATCTCTAAACTAAAATGAATTAAATCTTCACAAAACTGCTGATTCTTCCCCATGTCTCACCATCTTTCAATTACAGTATCCACCCCATGCCTACCTCCTTCCTGTGAATCCAGTTTATCCTTAATGTTCATCTGAACTGCTTGGTGTGGGAGTGCAATATCCATGACTTTTTGGAGAAACCATCAGATTTCCAGGTATTCACTCACCATCATAAAAACAAAAGCAATGTTACCTTCTATTTACTTTCCCTGTTGACTTCGGAAATCCCAAGGTACCAGTGCTTCTTGACACAGCAGGACCTAACCATGGACGCACACTCCGGACTGTGCCTCCAGCCATGAGCTGAAGAGAATGGGCAATGAGCTCCAGTTGGACAAGAGGATGTAAGACTGCAAATTAGCAGCATGATTAGTGGGCCAGCATGGTTAGTGTAGCGGTTAACGCAACGCAGTTGCAGCGCCAGTGTCCGGGGACCGGGTCTGTACGTTCTCTCCGTGTGCGTGGATTTTCCCCATGGGCTCTGGTTTTCTCCCTCCCTTGAAAACGTACCGGGGGTTGTATGTCAATTGGGTGTAATTGAACAGCATGGGCTTGTGGGCCGAAAGGCTGCATGTCTAAATTTAAATTCAAATAGTTGTGCCCTGTCTAAGGTGCTGAAATAATGAAGCACACTTATTTTGTTCCTGGAAATGCAAGCGATCATTATCCAAGCCTAATTGCCTCAGCTGTTGACTTTCAACCATAAGACTGATGGGTTAGACTCACAGGGACTCTGGTAAATTTCTTTCCCTGAGGGAAATTGGCATAGTTGAGATGTTGAAAAGGTTGAATCAGAAGATTGACCCTACTCACTTTTATACTTAAAAATAAATCTTGAAAGTTCCTGCCTGTAAAAATGATGAGAACAACATGAGAAAGTCACAGGATTCAGTCAACACACTTTGAGAGATGGTGTCCAGTATTTTAATCCCCCGAATTGAATATGTTTGGATAAGGGAGACACTCCTGGAGGGGGAGAAACAAGGAAAATTAAATCAATCAGATGAATTCAGGAGGGATCCAATACACCTGCTTCAATGTGAAAAATATGTGAAGAAAATGAGGGGTGTGTGAGGGTGGGGATGTGAGGACACTGGGTGTGAGAGTGGGGGCTGTGAGGACACATTGTGTGTGAGGGTGGGAGGTGGGACAGTGTGTGTGAGGGTGGGGATGTAGGGACACGGTGTGTGAGTGTAGGGGGTGTGGGGTCACAGTGTGTGTGAGGGTGGGGGGTGTGGGGACACAGTGTGTAGGAGGGTGGGGGTGTGCGGATAGTGTGTGTGAGGGTAGAGGGAGCAGGGACACAGTGTGTGAGAGTGGAGGGTGTTGGGACACAGTGTGTATGAGGGTTGGGGGTGTGGAGAGTGTGGGGACAGTGTGTGTGAGGGTGGGGGTGTGGGGTCACAGTGTGTGTGAGAGTGGGGCGTATGGGGACACTGTGTAGGAGGGTGGGGGTGTGCAGATAGTGTGTGTGAGGGTGGAGGGTGTGGGTACACTGTGTGAGAGTGGAGTGTGTTGGGACACAGTGTGTATGAGGGTTGGGTGTGGAGAATGTGGGGACAGTGTATGTGAGGGTGGGGGGGTGTGGGTACACTGTGTGAGAGTGGAGGGTGTTGGGACACAGTGTGTATGAGGGTTGGGTGTGGAGAATGTGGGGACAGTGTATGTGAGGGTGGAGGGTGTGGGTACACAGTGTGTATGAGTGTGGGGATGTAGGGACACGGTATGGAAGGTGGCAGTGTGGGGACAGTGTGTGTGAGGGTGGGGGCTGTGGGGACACAGTGGAGGTTTGAAAGTGGGGCTGTGGGGACATTGTGTGTGAGGGTGGGTGTGTGTGGAGACAGCGTGTGTGAGTGTGGGGGCTATGAGGACACCGTGTGTGAGGGTGGGAGTTGTGTGGACAGTGTGTATGAGGGTGGAGTGTGTGGGAACAGTGTGAGGGTGTGGGGACAGTGTGTGTGAGGGTGGGGGCTGTGAGGACAATGTGTTTGAGGGTGGGGGTGTGGGGACAGTGTGTGCGAGGGTGGGAGGTGCAGGGACACTGTGTATGAAAAGATGGGGGGTGCAGGGACACTATGTGTGTGAGGGTGGGGTTGTGTGGACAGTGTGTGTAGAAGTTGGTGGTTGGGATGGGGATGGAGTTGATCCTCGGCAGGGTCCTTGAGCTACTCAAGTTGTGTGGCTTCTCCCATGTCTTCACCAATTACTAAATATCATGTTTATCTCCAGCAAAGATTACAAAACCCTTAGGTCACTTGCCACATTCTCAAGTGTGAACGGAACTGTTTATTGTTCCCATCGGTGGAGGAGACCAGAACTAGGGGACTGCCTCAAGATTCAGGGTAGTGGATTTAGGACAGAGATGACGAGGAACTGCTTTTTCCCAGAGGCTGGTTAATCTGTGGAATCTCCTGCCCATGGATTGCAGTAGAGGTGATGTCAGTAAATATATTTAAGACAAGGTTGGATAGATTTGTGCATTGCAGGGGAATTAAGGGAAGCAGGCAGGTGGCTGGAGATGAGCCAATCATCAGATCTAGTTGAATGGCGGAGCAGGCTCGATGGGCCGAATGGCCGAAACCTTTTCCTATATCTTCTGGTGATGGCCCATGGCCTCCATTTGCCTTCAGTGAAATGTTTGCAAATAGCCAGCAGATCCAGGAACTGTCCTGTGACAGGAAGCACCGAATTGTGGTCGGGGGACAGACAGACAAGATTGTACCTTTACGCCTGTCCATCAGCGCAGGAGCCGCTTGCCTTCCTGGCCGAATAGCTGTTTTTAATTTCAAGTTAAGAATTTATTGTCAGAATACATGCGTGACATCACATACAACACTGAGATTCTTTCTCCTGCCCAGTGTATGTTCTTTAAACATCAGGATCTATCAATTTAAACAAGCTAAAAATGTAGATATTAATCTAAATATCCAGCAATAAATAGTCCATAATTGAGTGTCTAAATGAGTATAGTTATCCCCTATTGTTGAAGAGTTTGATAGTGGAGGGGTAATAACTTGAACCTGGATGTACGAGTCGTGAAACCCCTCTATTTCTGTCCTGATGGCAACAGGGATAACGGAACATTGCCTGGGTGGTGAGGATCTTTGATAATTGATCATTGTTAACTCAATGGAAATAAAACTGCAGCAAAGTACTCAAATGCAGGATGATGAAGTGGCAGGGGATTGCTAATAGATTATATCTTCATTAAGGGAATTGAAAAACTCGTTCACGTTATACAGATGCATTCCAAAGCCCTTGAGCACACAGTTCATAATAATCTTCCACCTAATTACTTCACCTGCATTAACATGAAGCATGCCATTATTTTCAAATTGGTTAACTTTCAATTTTCACTAAAGCTAATTTATTTTTCTAATTACTGTTTTCAATCGGTCGAGAGCGTATTCCCCTTCTCACCTATCCCGGCTCGCAGTTCGTGGTCTTTCCTTCTGGATATGCAGTGGAAGCCAGCTGATTAGATGGCGTGGGAGATGGAGGAGTGAGACGTGATTAGGGGGAGGCACCGGCGAGAGTGAGGGGGGGCACAGAGCACTTCTAGTGCATCGGAGCTCACCGGTGCCGAGTGCCGGCGACAAGAGTGGTCCGAACCCAGGGCGGGATGAACCGAAATGCACACAATGGAGGGGAGAGTAGGGAAGGAAGGGTTGGAGAGTTGGTGACCAAGGGGTGGGAGGGGCAATCAAGAAGTGAGTAAGTGAGGGGGAGGGTGAAGAGGGAGGGAGCAGCACGGTTGGCGCAACACTGTTCAGCACCAACGATCGGGACAGGGGTTTGAATCCCCGACGCTATCTGTAAGGAGTTTGCACATTCTCCCTGTATCTGCATGGGTTTTCCCTGGGGTTTCTGGTTTCCTCCCACCGTTTGAAATGTACCGGGCATTGTAGGTCATTTGGGTTGCGTGGGCTCGTGGGTTGAAAGGACCTGTTACCCAGCTGTATGTCTACATTTAAATGTTTAAAAATTAAAAGAAGGAAAGGGAGACAGAGTGGATGAATGGGTAAGGAGAGAGAAAGAAGAAGTGAGGCAGGGTACAGTGAAGTGGAGGAGGAATCACGGAGGGGTTCACTGGAGTAAGGGAGGTAGAAAGGGGAAGCAGGGTGTAAGGGATGAGGGCAGGAATGGAGGCAGTGCAGGAAATAAGGGAATGGTGAGGGAGAGGGGCAGAGAACAGGGAGTGAGAGGGATGCAGGGAGCAAGGGGATATGGAGAGGGGAATAGGGAGAGAGGGGGATGCAAGGAGTGATGCAAACACAGGGAGAGATGGATACAGGGAGTAAGGGGATGCAAAGACGGGAATAGGGAGAGAGGGGAATATAAGGAGAGAGGGACACAGAGAGTGAGGGGGACGGAGTGAGGGGGACAGGGAGAGAGGGGGACACAGGAAGAAAGGGACAATAGACAATAGACAATAGGAGCTGGAGTAGGCCCTTCGGCCCGTCGAGCCAGCACCACCATTTTACAGATCATGGCTGATCACTACCATCAGTACCCCTTTCCAGCCTTATCCCCATAACCCTTAACTCCTTTGCCCACTTTTTTTTTCCTCTTTCGCATTAATTTATTTTCAAAAATGTAATTTGCAGCTATTTTTCCACATGCAATGCCGCCGCAAAACAACGAATTTCGTGACACACTTTCACGAAAATAAATTCTGATTCTGAATCTCATTCCTTTCCCCCCCCCCCCCCCACCCCCCACCCCCTTTTCCAGTTGCACTGCTCAGATTAGTTGCACATTATGAAAGTTCATACCATCTGGTCTGCCAGGAGAAGTACAGTCTTTAGACTGAACTTGCGTGAACAAAAGTTGAAGAGGTCCTCCAGACTAGGACCAAGCAACTCCATCACCATCACGTTGTAGTCTCCTTCTGCACCACACCATTTAATTGAAGGAATCCCAACTCCTTCTTGCATCATCTTGTAAAACTTGCTCTCGATGTGGAGCTGTGGGTGTTTCGTTTTGACACATTCCAACTTTATTGCAACCTCTTCCCCCGTCGCAATGTTTGCACCCAGGTATATGTCACCAAAGGAGCCGCTGCCAATCTTCCTCCCCAGCCTGTATTTGTTCCCAACTCGCAGCTCCATCTTTATTTTGCACTCCTGTCCGGCCGCCACCGCCGTCAGGAAGTGAGGGGGAACAGAGGGCGAGGGGTTACAGAAGTGAGGAGGGGATATTGGGGAATGAGAAGGAGGAGCAGGGTGATGGGGGCACAGGGAGAGGTGTGAATCATGGAATGGCAGGAAGGTGTGGGTGACTGGGAGGGCAGGGAAAGAGACCAAGGGCAGAGTGAGAAGGTGCCAGGAGGAGGAGGTGCCCAGTAAGTGGGAGGCAGGGTGAGAGGGAGGCAGGGTGATGCAGCAAGTAAGGGAGTGGCAGAGAAAGACGGAGCACAGAGCATGCACTCAAGGAGCTGAACGCTGCACCGAGCAATGCTTGCTACTGGTTTATGAGTCAGTTCACTGAGGCCCCAGCAGCCTGTCACTTCTGCAGCCAGGAGGGGATGGTGCACCACATGGAGGCTGCAGTTCCTCTTCATCCACCTAAAGGGGTTGTTCTTCAAATTCTAGGCTGCTGATCTACATTCGCCTGGGTTGGGGGGGGGGGGGTTAGTGGGCACCTAAAGGATCTCATTGTGGGGTTGTTGCTGGGCCTGGCTGAGCTGGCTATTGGTTGGTCAAGGCGACGGAGAGTCGAGGGTCCTGGGTCTGTCCCTCTACGGGGTTACATCTGAGCCCGCGTGTCATTAGAGTGGGAGCGGATGGTATCTGAGGGGATGGCGTCTGAGTCTAATGGATCTTGTAGAGTTTTTGGAGGAGGTTACCAAGAAGGTAAATGAAAGATAGACTGTGGATGTTGTCTAAAAGGACTTTAGTAAAGGCTTTGACAAGGTCCCACATGGGAGGTTAGTTCAGAAGATTAAGACACTAGATATCCATGGAGAGGTTGAAAACTGGATTTGAAATTGGCTGTGTGATATGTATGCAGAGGGATATCCTGATGATATGCATCCAAGGGTTCTGAAGGAAATGGCAGAAGTTATAGTTGATGCATTGGTGGTCATATACCAAAATTCCTTGGATTCTGGGCAGGTCCCGGCAGACTGGAAGACAGCAAATGTCACGCCACTTTTAAGAAGGGATGTAGGCAGAAGACTGGAAATTATCGGCCAATTAGCTTGACGTCTGTGGTTGGAAAAATGCTTGAAGCCATCATTAAAGATGAAATAGTGAAACTTTTGGAACATAAGGGTTCAATCAGGCAGACGCAGCATGGTTTTAGAAAGGGAAGATCTTGTTTGACAAACTTGTTAGGATTCTTTGAGGATATAATGGGTGCAGTGGATAGAGGGGAACAGGTTGATGTTGTATATTTGGATTTCCAGAAAGCGTTTGATAAGGTGCCGCACAAGAGACTTATCAGTAAGTTACAGGAAAGTGGAGTCCGGGGAAGTCTATTGGCCTGGATTGAAAATTGGTTGTCTGACAGGAGGCAGAGAGTTGGGATAAATGGGAGTTTTTCAGGTTGGCAGAGAGTGGTAAGTGGGGTGCCACAGGGGTCGGTGTTAGGCCCCCAACTGTTCATCATTTACATTGATGACTTGGAGGAGGGGACAAAATGTGGTGTAGCCAAGTTTGTGGATGACACCAAATTGAGTGGAAGACTCAAATTGTAATGTGGAGAGTCTGCAGCTGGATGAGTGGGCAAAGGTCTGGCAGATGGAGTACAATGTTAGTAAGTGTGAGGTTATCCACTTTGGCAAGAAAAATAAAAGAGCTGAATATTATTTAAAGGGTGAAAAACTACAGCATGCTGTTGTTCAGAGGGACTTGGGAGTGCTTGTTCATGAATTGCAAAAAGTTAGGTTGCAGGTGCAGCAGGTTATTAAGAAGGCAAATGGAATGTTGGCCTTCATCGCTAGAGGAATTGAATTCAGGAGTAGGGAGGTAATGTTGCAACGGTATAAGGTACTGGTGAGACCGCACCTGGAGTACTGTGTCCAGTTCTGGTCTCCATATTTGAGGAAGGATATACTGGCTTTGGAGACGGTCCAGAGGAGGTTTACTAGGTTGATCCCTGGGATGAAGGGGTTGACTTATGATGAAAGATTAAATCGTCTAGGATTGTATTCGCTCGAGTTCAGAAGAATGAGAGGAGATCTTATAGAAACATATAGGATTATGAAGGGTATGGATAGGATAGATGTAGGAAGGTTTTTTGAGCTGACCGAGGAAACTAAAATGAGAGGACACAGTCTCAAGATTCGGGGAAGTAGATTTAGGACAGAGATGAGGAAAAATAGTTTTTCCCAGAGAGTAGTGAATATTTGGAATTCTCTAACCAGGGAAGTGGTTGAGGCTGCTTCATTAAACATATTTAAAATTTGGTTAGATAAATTTTTACATGATAGAGGAATTAGGGGATATGGGGAGAAGGCAGGTAGGTGGAGTTAGGTCATAAATTAGATCAGCCATGATCGTATTGAATGGCGGAGCAGGCTCGATGGGCCTTTTTTGGCCTACTCCTGTTCCTACTTCCTATGTGTGGGAGAAAAAAAAGAGTATTAGTGGATGGTTGCTACTTGGATTGGAGGCCTGTGACTATTGGTGGGCCTCAGGGATCTGTGCTGGGACCATTGTTGTTTGTTGTCTATAGCAATGATCAGAAAGAAAATTTAATGTCATGAACAGGTCATGAAATCTGTTTATTTTGCAGCAGCGTCATGGTGCAAACATTCATATTATAATCATCTTACAACATTACTATAAAATATAAAAATAATAGTGGACAAAAAGTTAGGCAGAGTCTTTGGTATATTGATGGCGGCGTGGAAGAAGCTGTCCTTGTGCCGCTGAGCGCTCGTCTTCAGGCTCCTGTACCTTTCCCCCAATGGTAGCAGAGTGAAGGGTGCCCGGCCTGGGTGGTGGGTGAGGATAGAGGCTGCTTTTTTAAGGCACCAGCTCATGTAGGTGTCCTCAATGGAGTGGAGTCTGGTGCCTGTGATGTTGCAGGCCAAGTTAACAACCATCTGGAGTTTATTCTTGTCCTGGATGATAATGTGGTGAATTGGATCAGCAAATTTGCTGATGACACAAAGATAGGAGGTGTTGTGAACAGCGAGGAAGACTTTCAAAGCTTGCAAATGGATCTGGACCAACTGGGAGAATGGGCCAAAAAATGGCAGATGGAGTTTAATGCAGACAATTGTGAGGTGATGAATTTTGGGGAAAACCAAGGTAGGGCATACACAGTAATTGGTAGAGCACTGAGGAGTGTGGAAGAGCAAAGATATCTGGGAATACAGATACATTGTTCCCTCAAGGTGGTGTCACAGGTGGACAGGGTTGTAAAAAAACTTTTGGCATCTTATTCTTTATCAATCGAAGTATCGAGTATTAGAGTTGGGATGTTATGCTGAAGTTGTTTAAGAAATTAGTGAAGCCAAATTTTGAATATTGTGTGCAGTTTAAGTCACCTGACTACAGGAAGGATATCAACAAGAATGAAAGCTTATAGAGAAGATTTTCTAGGATGTTGTTGGGTCTTCAGAAGTTGGGATACAGGGAAAGATTAAACAGGTTTATTCTTTGGAGTGAAGAAGAATGAGGGGGATTTGACAGTGGTTGACAAGATTATGAGAGGTATAGACAGAGTGGGTGTGAGTAGGATTTTCCCACTTAGATTGAGGGAGATTATAGTTTTAAGCTGAAAGGGGCAAGGTTTAGGGGGGGACATTAGGGGGAAAGTTCTTCACTCAGAGAGTGGTGGGAACGTGGAATGAGCTGCCATCTGATGTGGTGAACGCGGGCTCGTTCTTAAGTTTTAAGAGTAGATTGGATAGGCCCATGGATGGGAGAGGCCTGGAGGGTCATGGAGTGGGAGCAGGTCAGTGGGAAGAGAGGAATGATGATTGGCACAGACTAAAGGGGCCGAACATCCTGTGTTCTGTGCTGTTCTGGAACGGTGGGTCTCCCGCGGGGATTTGAGCGCATCATCAATCATAAAAATGGGATTTTACTTTGAAGTGTAAAGTGTGTGTCTAAAAAGGGGTGGATCTGATTTACCACCTATTTGTGACTTTTCTTATCCCTCGATGTAAATATCCTATTAGATATCCTCAATGGGCTGAAGTCTGGTGCCTGTGATGTCCTCCTCTAGAGGATTTTCTTGTCCTGAAAGTTCATACCAGGCAGTGATGCAACGAGCCAGAATGCTCCCCATGGTACATCCGTAGAAATTTATGAGCATGTTCGGTGACATTCTGAATCTCCTCAGGCACCTCACAAAGTATAGCCACTGGTGACCTGTGGGTCTTTGAGGTTGGAGGCTGCATTTTTTAAGACTCTGCTTCTTGTAGATGTCTTCAATGGAGTGAAGTCTGGTGCCTGTAATGGTGCAGGGTGAATTAACAACCCTCTGGAGGGCTTTCCTGTCCTGAGAGTTGGTGCCTCCATACCAGGCAGCGATGGAACCAGCCAGAATGCCCACCACGGTGCACCTGTAGAAGTTTTCGAGTGTCTTCGATGAAATACTGAATCTCCTCAGACACCTCACAAAATATAGTTTGGCTGGGGTGTGGTGGCATCAGCTCTGGCCTTGCCTTCCTCGGCTGATGGAGTCTCTCTGTGTTCCTTTGCCATGTGCAGGTATGCGAATCCTGGTGAACCTGCTGCTGGACACGCTCCCGATGCTCGGCAACGTCCTTCTCCTTTGCTTCTTCGTCTTTTTTATCTTTGGAATCATCGGTGTGCAGCTGTGGGCTGGACTCCTGAGGAACCGCTGCTTCTTGGAGGAGAACCTGACCCTGTGAGTGACCCTTAATCCAATCCCAAATTGTTCAGGTTGTCAAGGTCCAGGAATATTCCAGGACTCCATAGGCAGCATGGTCCCCAAATACTAGGAGATTGTAAAACCCACCAAGGTATGTGAGGGTACAACCAAAATAGCTATCAATATCTGTTTGACCATCTGCCTCCCATCTATCTCATATTGCCTCAGTCTCTTTCACTCTCTCCCCTCCCTTTCCCTCATTTTCTTTCACCTCTCTCCCTCTGCCTCCTTCTCTCTTTCCCACTTTCTCTCTCATCTCTCTCTCCCTCTCTTTATCTTCCTCTCTTTCCCTCCCTGATCCTTTCTCCCTTTCATCTCCCACCCTTTCTCCTCATCCTTTTTCACCCTCTCCTCTCTCTGCTCCTTTCCTCACCTTTTTTTCTCCCTCTCTTCCTCCTCTCTCTCTCACACACACTTGACACTGTTACTTCTCATTCTCTCGGTCGTGCTTGGGTTACAGACTTACAGCCTCTCACCCCACTGACCCATGGACAGGAAACCGAATGAGCAACCTTCTGCAGATTGGGAGGGCAGGGTGAGTCCGGTATGGGGGTGGCTGAAGCTGAACGAGAAACAGTGGGGTGTTGACTGTGGCAGGTTGGTATTACTGAGTGGGAGGTGGTTCAGATCGCCAGTTAGGGCCACTATGTAGATAGAAGGGATATGTTTGTCCTTGGCCAAATACTTTGATGCCACCACTGCTCAATTCCCATCAATAGGCACAGGTGAACAGGAGCAGGAATCCATCCTTGGCCCCTCGCGTCTGGTTTCCCATTCCACATGGGCAATCCTGTGTCCACTTCCAATCCCTGATTATTCAATTCACTTCCAAAGGATCTTCTGATGTGGTCAAATACTGGCCCCTGAGGGAGAACATAGAACATTACAGCAAGTACAAACCCTTTGGCTGTCAGTCTATATATTCCTATCAAAGAAATACTAAACCTTTCCTTCCTCGTGACCCTCTATTTTTCTTCCATCTGTGTGCCTGTCTCAGTCTCTTAAACACCCCTAATATTTCAGCCTCCACCACCACCCCTGGCAAGGCATTCCAGGCACTCACTAACTCTGTGTTTAAAAATCTTAAAAATGTGTCTCCCCTAAACTTCCTAAACTTTGTACATATGTCCTCTGGTGTTCGCTACTCCCGCCCTGGGAAAAAGGTGCTGGTTCTCAATCTTATCTATGTTTCTCAGAATCTTGTCAACCTCTATAAAGTCTCCTCTCATCCTTGTAGGCTCCAAAGAGAAAAGTCTCAGCTCTGCTAACCTTGCCTCAGAAGACTTAGTTTCCAATCCAGGCAACATCCTGGTAAATCTCCTCTGCCCCTTCTCCATCGCTTCCACATCCTTCCTGTAATGAGGTGACCAGAAATCTCAACAGAGATTCATAGAATTGTGACATGATCTCTCAACTCTTGAATTCAATCCCCTTGTTAATGAAGCCCAGCATCCCACAGGCCTCCTGAACTATCCTATCTGTGACCTTAAAAGATGTATGGGTTTGTACCCCAAGGTCCCTCTGTTCCTCCAGTCTTTCCAAAACATTTTCAGGCTGCCATCCCCTTGGCATCTCTAGTACCCCCCAACCCACCCACCCACCCACACACACACACACACACACACACACACACACACACACACACAAACACATTCAACGAACACACAGCACTTTCTTGATATTAGGTCTAATGATAATTTAAAACAACTAATCTAACTCTATAAACAAGCGTGTATATTTCACAAAGAAATTTTGTCGCTGCCACGAGCGGTATCGTCCCAACCAGTCACCATCTCAGGTCGTTACCGTTCCTGGCCATCATTATCCCTGGCCATCACTGTCGCAGGCAGTCACTGTTCTGGCCAGTCGCCATCACGGACCATTACTATCCTCGGCCATCACCATCCTGGGCAGTCACTGTTCCAACAGTCACCAGCCTGGACCATCACCCCAACACCCTTCTCACCTGACGGATAGTACACAATGTGGGGGGGGTGGCATCAGCTCTGGCCTTGCCTTCTCAGGCTGAGTTTGCTGAAAAGGTTCAGACCGCTACCTTTTTCCTCACCACTCCCTGACTGGCCCCATTTTCCTCACTGCTTCCTTGTATCTTTCTACCACCTCCTGGGGGGGTGTGGCACCACTCACTTTGGGAATGACTGTGCTGCACTGTTAAGTATCCAACTATTATCCCTCCACTCATCCGTCAGTTTTGGCCTTCCAAAATGCATCACCTCACACATCCGTATTGAACTCCATCCACCATTTCTCCACCAAACTCTATAATTTTGTGACCTCGGCAACCCTCAACACTATCCTCCAACCTTCAAACGCACTGATCCATCCGTCTGCCTCTTGACATTCATGGGGAGACAATTCAGCAGAATTCTGAGCTCTCATTCCCAGTGAGCCCTTGGGCAGCAAACCCTTGTCAGAGGTGGTTGGATGGAGATCCTAATGTGCGTGGGAGAGGAAGATAGGACAACCCAAGGATGCGCCACCTTGGAGCAGACTTGAGCAGGATGCATTGTCATGGGAACCAGTGTGCGGTCAAAGCTGCTTTAATCGTGCTAATCTGCTGGGCTGAGTTGCATTACTTTCATTCACGGCCATAATTCATAAGAACAAGTCGCATCCCCAAACATGGAGCTAAATTATTCAAACCTGAGCAAGTAGAAATAATAATTGCTCCTTGGCCTTAATTGTGTTTGATTTGAGACAACCCTCTTTCCATCCATCTATTAGGACACATCGATCCCTTTACTCAAATGAAGATTCATTATCTTCTCAACTCTCACCAGCTCTTACCCCTGGCTTAAAGGACCAGAGGAACATGGAAAACAGGCATAGTAGAGACCATTCAACCCTTTGATTCTGTTCCACTGTTGAGTATTATCTTAGCTGATCATACAAAGTCAGGATCCTATTCCTGCTTTTCTCCATCCCCCTCAACCCCTTTAGCCAATGGGACCACATTCAACCCCCTTTTCAATATATCTAATGACTGGCCTCAACAACATCCCTGGTATGGTCCCCAGCTTTACTACTACGCAAGCCACATGCTCACCACTACACAGGCCCCAAGTTCACTACCACACAGTCCCCTGAAATAAGGACTCAGGCCCAAAATGTCGGTAATGTCTTTATCTCCGATGGACTTTGCGAGACTGGCCGTGTTCCTCCAGCATCTCTGTGTGGTTTGACTGCTATCACAGCCTGTGCCAACTGTTGTGGTTCACTCTGCTTCTCTTGTGTTCCAGGTACAATGGACTTGCCCTGCCTCAGTACTACCACCCTCAGAAGGATGATGAAACCCCTTTCATCTGCTCTCTCTCCGGAGACAACGGAATCATGGGCTGTCACGAGATCCCAACCCTGAGGGATAACGGGCATGAATGCTGCCTCGATAAGGATGATTATTACTACTATACCACACTTGGCCAGGAGCTCAACGTGACTGGGGGTTGCGTCAACTGGAACCAGTATTACACTGCCTGCCAAACCGGGGACAAGAATCCCCACAAAGGAGCCATTAACTTCGACAACATAGGCTATGCGTGGATTGTGATATTTCAGGTATTCTTGACATTGACCTCGCACCCTCAATCCCCCCACTCCCTACTCTCCCCACCACCTCTCCACAAAGCAGTCCATCAAACTTTCCAAGTAAAACAGGAAACGCTGTACATTTGCGCCCCACGCCTCCTCCCTCACTACCAGTCGGGGCCCCAAACAATCCTTCCAAGTGAGGAAACATTTCACTTGTGTATCCGCTGAAGACATCTACTGCGTCCAGCACTCCTGATGTGGCCTCCTCTACGTCAGAGAGACTGGGCATAGACTGGGAAATCGCTTCATTGAGTAACTTCACTCTGTCCGCTGCAATGATGTGGACCTCCCAGTGGACAACCATTTTAAATCCACACTCCATTCCCACCACTGACACGTCTGCCCATGGCCTCATGCACTACCAAACCGATGCGACATGCAAATTGGAGGAATAACACCTAATATTCCGTCCAGGCACTCTCTAACCAGATGGCATTAATATTAACTTCAATTACCATTATGGCCCTCCCTCATCTCTCTTTCTCCCTCTCTCTCTCTCTCCCTCTGTCTCCTTTCCTCCATCTCCCCACCCCTTCATTCAGAGAGCTACCCTTTTCCCCTGTCAGTTACCTTCTGCCCTCCCACCCGCAATGTCACCATCTCTGATGTCTTGCCTATTGGCCCGTGCACCTCCTCCTGCCCCCCATCCTCCCTCCTCTCCTACCCCCCCCAACCTCTGTATTCAGGTGCCTACCCGCTCTTTGCTCGTACTCTGGCGAAGGTCTCAGGCCCTAAACACTGCTTCCTGTGGATGATGCGAGACTTGCTGGGTTTCCCCAGCGCATTTGTGTCAGGTTTATTGCCATCCAATTGAGCAAGTGCAACCCAATGAAACAGCGTTCCCCAGCCCTTGGTGCAAAAACACCTAAACAACCAGACATAATGCACATACAGGCAAACAACACAATATATACAAACAAATAAATAAATATTGCTTCGTGAATATGAGAGTCTCAGAGGGTCGGTGCGAGTGGTTCCTTTGGTCGTTCAGCATTCTCACTACCCGTGGGAAGAAGCTGTTCCTTAGCCTGGTGGCGCTGGCTCTGATCCTCCCATATCTCCTCCCTGACGGGAGCAGCTGAAAGATGCAGTGCCCAGGGTGGAAGGGGTCCTCGATGACTTTGCGTGCTCTCTTCGGACAACAAGCCTAGTAGATCACATTGATGGAGGTGGGTGGGGTGTGTGGGCTGTTGTATTGCACTCATCAACATTTCTGTTGTTGAATTGCATCCAGAATTTCCTTCATGATACATTGGAAAACCTATTGCTGTGCAGTCTGAAATAACACTAGGATTTGATATGAGATGCATTAATCTCATATTTATGAGTGGATTTTGCCACTTCAGTCAAATGAAACTTAACATTGACCTCTTCCATAAATTAATATTTTGTTTTTCAATGTCGGAGTCGATTGGAACATGAAAAGTTATTTTTTTCTCTCTCTCTTTGTTTTTGCTAAAGTTATTTTTTTCTCTCTCTCTTTGTTTTTGCTCATCAAGTACTGTCTGCACTTACCCACATCTGAAATGCAGGTATAAAATCTGCCTCATTTCATGTTCACACCAAACAGCGGAAGCCTTACTTACCAATGTATGAAATGATAAATATTTATTATTCACGGCAACCTTTTGCTCTCCTTACTTATCATGAGCTTGTACACCTCTGCCTGAAAAATAATCAATGATTCTGCTTCCGGTATTAGTCAGACTCAGGAGAGAAAATAAATGTCACCTCCACTCTGTCATAAATGAGTGATCCCCTTAATTTTCCTGGATCTAGGTTCTCTCGCAAGAGCATCTTGAATGATTCACCCGGGAATTATAGTTGAGCATCCTCTCTCTGTATCCACCCCGTCATGAATCTATATTTTACGAATGCGGCATGCTTGGGAGGATAAATTCGGACTTCTGGATCCCAAGGGTGATGGAATTTGCTGCGGACTGAAGCTTTTAATAGACAATAGACAGTAGGTGCTGGAGTCAGCCAATTGGTCCGTCGAGCCAGCACCGCCATTTTTCAGATCATTCTCCGTCAGACCCATTCCCTGCCTTATCCCCATAACCCTTAACTCCCCTGCCCACAAGAGCCTTATCTAACTCCCTTTTTAACATATCCAGCGAATTTTCCCCAATCACCCTCTTCGGCAAAGCAGTCCATAGATCCACACTTCTCTGGGTAAAAAAAAAAAAATCCTCATCTCTGTCCTAAATGGCCTTCCCTGTATTCTTAAACTATGCCCTCTAGTTCTAGTCCTCCCAACATTAGGAACATATGATCCGATTTCACCCTGTCCAGCCACTTGATAACTTGATACACCTCAATCATGTCTCCCCTCATCTTTCTAACCTCCATCACATATAAGTCCAGTCTTTCCAACCTGTCAGTGTATGTCAATCCTGCCATCCCGGGAATTAACCATATAAATCTGCGCTGCACTCCCTCTATAGCGAGTATGTCCTTCCTCAAATTTGGGGACCAGAACTGAATGCAATATTCCAGGTGAGGTCTCACCAGGGCCCTGTACAACTGCAGGAGGGCTTCTCTACTCCTGTACTCCAATCCCCTCTTTATGAAAGCCAACATGCCATTTGCCCTCTTCACAGCTTGCTGGACCTGCATGCTAGCTTTTAGTGACTGGTGCACAAGTCCACCCAGATCCCTTTGCACTACCCCTCTCCCTAGCTTGACTCCATTTAAATAATATTCTGCTCTCTTATTACTGCCTCCGAGATGGATAACCTCACATTTGCTCATGTTGAACTTCATCTTCCATTCCTCCACTCACTCCCCCCATCCTGTCCAAATCCCTCTGACATCCTCCTCACACTTTACACTGGCACCAGAGAGCAGGGAATTTGTGGAATTTTCTGCCCATTGAAGCAGCGGGGGTGACCTCAGTACCTTTTCAGTAATACATTTAAGACAAGGTTGGATAGATTTTTACGTAGGCGAGGAATTAAGGGACAAGGAGAAAAGACAGGGAGGTGAAGGTGAGCCGATCATCAGATCAGCCATGATCCTATTGAAGGGCGGAGAAGTCTTGTCAGATTGGATGGCCGACTCCTGCTCCTATTTCTTACGTCGTATGTAAAACTCTCTGCCAGTGGGTCTTTCCATCAGCTATGGGTTTGGTGGAGATCCATTAGTGGACCTCAACTTCTATGCAAGTTTCTCCAGACCATAATGCATACAGTAAAACACCTCATACACAGTACATAAAGATGCCCTAAATAATGAAAATAAAGCAACTGGCAAGAGCAATTTTGGAAAATAAATAGGTAAAATTAAAACTGGTGCACCACACTGTTAGTTATCCAATGATGCAACATGCAGTCTCAAGCAACCAGAAAATTCACTTATCCGGCATCTACCAATCTCCCATAGGTGCCAAATCCCAGTAGTTTTATTGGTTATAAATATTTGGGATGATTGTGATGGTTTCAGGATACTGGCATCAGTCTCACACCCTGCGGGAAGAGCCTGGCCATCCTGATTTTGATGCTTTTGTACCTCCTTCCTGATAGTAGTGGGTCCTCAATGAGAACAATGTACTTCATATAGCAAAGATACATAACCAACGCTTCAGGCTTGAGCCCTTCATCAAGGTTGTATGTGATGTCACATATGTACTCTGCCAATAAATCTGAACATTGAACGTGTGAGTGACAAGGCCTACCTTCGTGGGCTCAATCTGGAACCACTTTGGAACCAGTATTATCCCAGCAATGCCCATTAATGGCCACTCCCAGTGCAACATTCCAAGTGGAGAAAGGGTATTTTGAGATGCCCCTGACACTGATATGAAGTCGGTGTGGCAGGTTGAAGTTCTCAAGTGAAGCAACGTTTCATTTCACCACAGCAGAAGAGTATTATCACCCACCAAAATGAATAGCAACCACATCCCCGATCAACAATGGAGATCCCGCAGAGGGATTACCGTAAATATCTGTGTATAATGCGTTTCATGTATAATGCGACCCCTCCCCCAATTTTTGAGGGGAAAAAGGGAGAAAAATTTTACCCCCCATGTATAATACAACCCCCCTGTGATAGTACAGATTCTATCACCAATGTGTACACGTACATATGTACAGATGGTAGTGTAGGATGACTATGATTGGCTGAGAGTGTAGCCACACCCACTGGCAGGTCTTAAAGGATTGCTCCTAGCCAGACCAGGTCATTCTGGACTGGTCGACCTACTTGTGACATGCTCCAGTCTTTTAGTTAATAAAAGCCTTGGTTTGGATTAACAAGTCTTTGGTTCTTTCAACGTGCATTACACCCCCTCCCTTCGCCTGCCCGATTCGCATTGCCATCTTCCCCCTCTCCCGCCCGAGTCATACTGGCATCTCTCTTCCCCCTCTCCCGCCCGATTCGCACTGCCGTCTCTCCCCCTTCACCCACCCGAGTCGCGCTGGTGTCTCTCCCCCCTCGCCCATCTTTGTCGCGCTGGTATCTCTCCCCCTCGCCCGCCTGAGCCACACTGCTGTCATTGTAGCAGCTGCTGATCATATTACTTATCGTTAAACCTGGCATAAAAAATTGTTTAAATAATAACCTCATGTATAATGCAGCGCACCCCGTCCCCCTACTTTGAGCTCGAATTTCGGTACAAAATTTTTTGCATTATACATGAATCTTTACAGTAAGTCAGCCTGCAATGGCATGGTGGTTTACATGCTCCCGCCACCTGGATTTGATCCTCACCTGTTGCCTGTGTGAAGTTTGCATGTTTTCTCCACCCCCTCTGCTGATCTTAGCCATACAGGCCTGTGTCGCCCTATTACCTACATCCCCAGTATGATTTGAATGGTGGGAGGAAACCAGAGCACCCGGAGGAGACCTATGCAGTAATGGGGAAACAAACTCCTTATTGACAGCGCAGGATTTAAACCCCAGTCGTTGACGCTCTAACAGCATTGTGGTGACCATGTCTGCTAGACTGTGGCCCTCCCCCTGTCCTTTTTCTTTCCTCCCCCCACCCCACCCCCCCAGCCTTTTAACTTAGGCACCTGGCCACTTTTTGCTCATAAAGAAGGGCTCAGCCTGAAACATCAGTTATTTAGCTTCACCTTCCATGGGCGTGGTGAGTTCTATGTTTTCGTGCATTTTCCCCTTCGCTCAGTGAGCTTCTCACAGACCTCCCAGATCCCAATGATGTGACAGTTGAATAATTGACCACAGGATTGTATGTAATGTCATGTATGTATTCTAACAATAGATCTGAACTTTGAAAGCTGTCCCTAGAGAAGCCTGGAGACAATGAGTTGAAAATCTCCAAGGGGCTTCCAAGTGACAGGCAGCCACTTGCGTAGCTTCACCTTCGTAGATTTCCCTCATTAAAAATCCGTGATACAGCAGGTAGTGCTGGTTTCTCCCAGCTGCCAGATCCAGATTCACTTCTCAAAGTTTCAACGTTCAAAGATCGGATTTATTGTCAGAGTAGATCCATGGTATCAGGTACGACCATGAGATTATTTTTCCTGCTGTGTGTATGCATGAACTCTACTCAAGAAAAGATCCATATGCAAACGAGAAAAGAAATAAACGGATAGCAATACAGAAAAATAATTCAATTGTAGCGGCCCGGTCACAGAGACGCGGGCCAGCCCACAAAATGGCTGGCAAATACGGCGACCGCGGGGACCTGGAGGTGACACCGGCCGTCATCCCACGTGACCTTCTGCATGGTGGGAAGATGGGAAACTGTGGCGGGAACACCGGCCGGTCCCAGGCCGGGCACTCCGATGACGCAGGGCCCTGACGTAAGCGCCCGGGGCCAGTGCAATAAAAACCAGTTTCGACTTCAAGGCTTTGATGTGCATGTCATTTTTCTCCATGCTCACCTAGTGCTAATGCTACACAATAATAAATAATTTGTTACGTAAGGGTCCTTAAACAAGTCCTTAAACGAGCCTCTGTCGTTGAGGAGGCTGATGGTGGAGGGGGAGTAGCTGTTCCTGAACCTGGTGGTGCGAGTCTTGTGGCACCTGCACCTCTTTCCTGACGGCAGCCGTGAGAACAGAGCGTGTGCCGGGTGATGTGGACCCTCGATGATTGGTGCTGCTCTTTGATGGCAGCGTTCCCTGCAGATGTTCTCAATGGTGGGAATGGCATTGCCTGTGATTTCAGATGTGGAGTTGGCATTCATAATTGCGTGAGTTTTATCTTGATGCTCTGGTTTCCTCCCACATCTGATTGCCGTAAATTACTCATAACTGCTAAAAGAAAGTCTAAAAAGAGAGTTTGTAAGAGAGAATATGTTGAAGATGTACAGGGAAATAAGGTGAGGGCTATGGGACTGATGGAACTGTTCTACTGAAATCCAGCATTGCCCCCCTTTCTGTGTCAGAACAAATGAATAAATAACTTGCGGAGGTTGGGAGATGCAGGGGGTATTTAAGAGGCAAGCTCTTCACACATAGAGGAGTGGGTGCGTGGAATGAGCTGCTGGCCACAGTGGTGGAACCACATACAGGAACTTCTAGGCATTTGTTTGAGTTAGTTACACAGGACCATGAAAATGGCAGAGAGGATCACTGGAGACCCCCTCTCCCCCTAACCCTAACCCCACCCCCCTTCACCACATCGACATGAACTACCAGGACCCTTATCTGAAGAAGGTGAGGAAAATCACTGAGGACCCCTTCCACTCTGCACACAGCATCTTTCAGCTGCTCCTATTGGGGGAAGAGATACAGGAGGATCAGAGCCAACACCACCAGGCTGAGGAACAGCTTCTTCCCATGGGCAGCAAGAATGCTGAACAACCAAAGGAACTGCACACACTAACCCTCCGAGACTCTCATAGTCACAAAACAATATTTATTTGCATTTATGAATACCTGTCCTGCAGTTGTATGGTCTGTCTATATGTGTGTTATGGCTGGTGTTTTGCACCGAGGACCAAAGAACGCTGTTTTGTCGGGTTGTACTTGTACAATCAGGTGACAGTAAACTGGACTTGACTAATTAGGTCTGTGGTGATATGTAATTACACCACTAGGTCACCAGGGGTCATCCCGGTGACCTTGTATATAAAGCAGTCCAGAGCTACAGTCTAGCCTTCCAGGTTTGTCTTGCAGAGACCTCTTAGTGTACATATTAGTTTATTAAATTGTACTGACAATAACCACATCAGCAGTGTGAGTATAAGACAGCTTTAATAAACTAATATGTACACTAAGAGGTCTCTGCAAGACAAACCTGGAAGGCTAGCTCTGGACTGCTTTATAGACAACGTCACCGGGATGACCCCTGGTGACCTAGTGGTGTAATTACATATCACCACAAGGTCGGGATGACCCTGTGGGCCGCAGGGCCTGTACCGTGCTGCAGATTTCTATGTTATTCTCCATGGGGATGTTAATGTAGCTCTTCTCTTCTTTGGCAGGTGATAACGCTGGAAGGTTGGGTTGAAATCATGTACTACGTGATGGATGCGCACTCCTTCTACAACTTCATTTACTTCATCTTGCTAATCATAGTAGGTATTCCGACAGAGGAAATTTCTGGTTGTGTCCACCTGGTGTATCTCATGCTGCACACCCCTTTCCCAGAGAACACCTCTCCTTGTCATCTGCTTTTGCTTCCAGTGGAAGGGGATAATTCCAGCAGTCAGGGTGACGTATGGAGTTCATGATGGGACTCTTCAAAGCATCAATGAGCAGAGGGATCTAGGGCTTTTGAATGAGAGATCCTTTAAAGTGGCGACACAAGTAGACATTTGGCATGGTGGTATTCATTGGGTGGGGCATTGAGGAAGGAACGCAGCTCGATAAAACGTTGGTCACTTGAAGTAATGTGTGCAGTTCTGGTCAGGATGGCTTTGGAAAGGCAGAATGAGATTTACCAGAATGTTACGAGTAAAACACGAATGTCTGCAAACACTGTGATTGAAGTGAAAACACAACACTGAAGAAACTCAGCAGGTCAAACGGTGTCCTTGAAAGAGCAATGGTAAAGTTACATACCAACGCTTTTGCAGCACCAACGATTGGGACCGGACCTGTAAGGAGTGTGTAAACTCTCCCCGTGTCTGCGTGGGATTTTCTCCCAGGGCTTCGGTTTCCTCTCATCCTTCAAAAACATACCAGGCTGTAGGTTAGCAGGGCGTAATTGGGCAGCATGGGCCGAATTTGCCTGTTACCGTGCTGTATGTCTAAATTTTTAAAAAAATTAACTATCATTTCAGCGTTGACCCCTTCCTCAAGGTATGAGCAATTTTTGGATTTTTTTCTGGGTTAGAGGGGCAGATTAGATAAACCTGGGTTATTTTCTCTGGACCTTCGGAGGCTGATGGAGGTTTATAAAATTCTGAGAGGGTAGGCTGTCAAAATCTTTATTTCCAGATGAACAAATACTAGGAAACTTGTGTTTAACTTGAGAGGGGGAATGTTTAAATGTGGTATGTGGGGCAGGTTTTTTCTTACATAGGGTGGTGTAGGCTGCCAGGATTGGTGGTGGAATGTGATGCCACACTACCATTTAAGAGGCAGGGAATAGAGGGATACGATTCATGTCCAAGCATCTGAGTTTTAGCATACTTTGGTCACGAGGTTTGGCATGGACAGGTGGCCTGTTCAACTGTACTGAACTGTTCTATGTCCAGGCATCAACAACTTGAGTGATGCAGTGCCTCCAACAAAGTAAACTGTACCGCAGAGCTTCAGATTGGCAAACATTGGAGATAAATGAATGATAAAAATGCATAAAATTCCTAGGGGGCTCGATGCATCAGTTGAAGCGCTAACATTTCCCCTGGCTTGTCCAGACCTGGTGGGGGGGAGGGGTGGGTGGGAGCGGGGGAACAGAATGTGGGCTGGGACACTCAAGATTGAGGTCAGAAAGAATGTATTGAAAACACGGCAGTGTTGGAGGAACTCAGTCAGTCTCTCAGCATCCAGAGAAGGTAAAGAGATATTACCAACCTATTGGGCTTGAGGCCTTCCTCAAGTTTGATACCATGACAAGAGCTCAGGCCCAAAATATCAGTAGTATCTACCTTTGCCTCCTATGGACTCTGAAAGACCGGCTGAATTCTTCCAGAATTTCTGGTTTTTTGACAATGATCTGATAATCACAGCGTAGGGTAAATTATAGGAAGGAGTTCTAAGAGATCGGATATACAAATATTTGAATAGCTATGGACTGATTAGGGATCGTCAACATGGCCTTGTGTGTGGTAGGTCATGTTGAACCAATTTTATATCATTTTTTTTAAGGAGGTTACCAGGAAAATTGATGAAGGAAAGGATGTGGATTTGCATACCTGGACTTTAGTAAGGCCTTTGACCAGCAAGGGGAGGTTAGTCAGGAAGGTTCAGACACATGGTGAAGTAGTGAACTGGATTCGACAATGGCTGGACGGGAGAAGCCAGAGAGTAGTGGTGGATGGTTGCTTCTCTGACTGGAGGCCTGTGACTGGTGGTGAGCCTCAAGGATCGCTGCTGAGACCGTCGTTGCTTGGCATCTACATCAATGATCTGGATGAAAATGTGGTAAATTAGATCAGCAAGTTTGCAGATTGGAGATGTTTTGGACAGCGAAGTATCTTTTAAAATCTTGGAGAGGGATCTGCACCGGCTGGAAAAATGGGCTGAGAAATAGTAGATGGAATTTAATGCAGACAAGTGTGAGGTGTTGATTTGAGGAAGGACAAGCCAGGAAAGGACATACACAGTAAATGGTCGGGCACTAAGGAGTGCGGTAGAACAGAGGGATCTGGGAATACAGACAAATAATTCCCTGAAAGTGACATAACAGGTGGATAGGGTTGTAAATAGAGCTTTTGGCATATTGGCCTTCATAAATCAAAGTATTGAGTTCAGGAGTTGGGATGTTATGGTAAAGTTGTATAAGACATTGGTGAGAACAAATTTGAAGTTTTGTGTGCAGTTTTGGTCACCTAACTCAGGAAAGATATCAATAAGATAGAGAAAATGCAGAGAAGATTAACTAGGATGTTGCCTGGACTTCAGGAACTAAGTTACAGGGAAAGGTTAACCAGGTTTCCTGGACCATAGAAGAATGGGGGGAGATTTGGCAGAGATATTTAAAATTAAGACAGGGTAAATGTAGATAGGTTTTTTTCCACTGAGGGTAAGTGAAATACAGATCAGAGGACATGGGTTAAGATTGAAAGGGGAAAAGTTTTGGGGGAACTTCTTCACACAGAGAGTTGTGTGGGTGTGGAACGAGCTGCCAGTTGTGGTGGTGAATGCAGGCTCAATTTTAACATTTAAGAGGAATTTGGACAGGTACATGGATGGGAGAGGTATGGTTGGGTGCAGTCAGTGGGACTAAGCAAAAAAATAAAAATAGTTTGGCACATACTAGAGGGGCTGAGGTGGCCTTATTTCTGTGCTGTAATGTTCTATGGTCTGCATGTTTCACCCCAGAAAGAATTTGTTAATCCATCTGTGGGATTTTCCTTTGTGTAGCGCTCCCCTAGTGTCCCTTCCTTGTAACCTTGATTAAAAACAGAAGGAAATAAGAGTGGGAGCAGGTCATCTATGATGCCCATACCCCATCTGCCTCAGCTCCTCATTCCCTGCCAGTTCCCCAGATCCCTCAATTCCATGATCATTCTAAAAAAAATAGATCCCAGAATGAAGGGAGGGAAGTTTAGCGAAGATATCAGGGGTATATATTTAACACCGAGAGTTGTGGGTGTTTGGAATGCCTTACCAGAGATGGTGGTGGAGGTTGGTAAATTAGGGGCATTTAAGAGCCTCTGGTACACGGATGAAAGAACAAGAGAAGGTTATGAAATAGAGAGCTTAGATTATATTTTGGTGGGAATATATAGGTTGGCACAACGTCAAGGGCCGAAGGGTCTGTATTATGCGATCGTTTAAAAATTTTTAAATTAAATTTAGACATGCAGTACAATGACTAGCCCATTCTGTCCATGAGCCCGTTCTACCAAATTACACTCAACTGACCTACACCCACGCTACATTTCGATTCAAGATTCCTTTATTGTCGTGTAATAAAAACCGTGTAATCTCACACGGAATTTGTTTCCGTCTGGCCTAAGGCACACAGGTTCACCATCAGCAGAAATTACCTGAAAAGTTAGAGAAAGAGAAGCAGACTAGAGTCCCCACTTGTCTGTGGATTCGCCTCCAGCGCTGCCGCAAGCCCCCCCCCCACACCCGCAGCCACACCGAGTCCATACCAAACCATCGGCAGCCTGAGGTCCAGATCCGAACCTCCGACACAAGCAAGAAGCCCTCCACGCCCTCGAATCCCGGTACCCATAGGAGGAAACCAGAGCCCCACTGCCCCACCCCCGGGGAAACCCCATTCAGACACGGGGAGAACGTACAAATTCCTGTCAGACAGCACCGGATTCGAACCCGGGGGCGCTGGCTCTGTAACCTTGCCGCACGTGTCCTGTGTTCCATGATCCATTCCAGGATATCCCATCAGAAGGGGGAGCCTGTGTTTTAGTGTTTATTTGAAAGTTCTGGTTTCAGTTTGAAAAGGGCTCCTGGCTCTTTGCCTTCAAAAGGAAAACGAAAGAAAGAAACTGATTTTAAAAAAACATTTAGAAAGAATAACAGGGAGAAAGAATAATCAGATGGCCTGAGGTCAGGCCCAATTAAAAGAAAAGTCTAAAGTCTCCCTTACCATTTCTCTTGTGATTCTCACTGCAGACTTTATCAGTTTGCAAATCAAGAAATGTCTCTTTTTCTCTGCATGAAGCTTACTTTTGATTGACTTTATTCAGGAAAAAAAATGAGAGACTAGATGTTGTGAACCAATAACTTGAAAAATGAAGCTGCTTAAACAACATAAACTGCACCACAATGCGATGGCGGGCAGATGTTGGAGCTGTATGAATGATTAGTGCAGATTCTATTTAAACAGGTGTATAAGTTGACCCCAGCCTCTATTTTTGGCCCAGAAATTTGATATTTTCTCTATATCATGTGTAAACATCATCCCCCTATATGTGGTCCCAGTCACCTGCTCGCCGGAGTTCTGGATGCCCCGACTGCAATTGCTTGCCTGCGCCTCAGTGGCCCACACACTCGAGCTCCCGATGCCCTAACCGCGGATCCTCACCCCAGCCAGCCACCCCCCCCCCCCCGCCCCACCCGAGTTCCAGATGCCCCAACCACAGATCCTCGCTCTGGTCGCCCACCCACCCAAGCTCCCAATGCCCCAACCACAGATCCTCGCCCCGGTTGCCCACCCACCCGAGCTCCCGATGCCCAACCACAGATCCTCATCTCGACCACCTGAGCTCCCGATCCTCCATCCACAGATCCTCGTCTCACCCACTCAAGCTCCCAATCCCCCAATCAAAGATCCTCACCCTGGACGCCCACCCATCCAAGAACCTGACATCCCAATGGCAGATCCTTGCTCCAGCTGCCCGCCCACCCGAGCACCCAGTGCCCTGATGGCGGATCCTCCTTTGGCCACCCGCCCACCCAGGCTCCCAACCCCCCATCCGTGGATCCTCTCCTCAGGAGCTTCATGCTCCCAATGCCCCTACTTCACACTTGTCAGCAATTCCGGCCATCCAAGCTTAAGATACCTTGAATGACGCAGGTACTTACCATGTTCCAAAGTAGTATGCGTGTAATAGTCGACTTCCTAGATTTTACCCGACAAGTTGATCCCCAAAACTCGTCTATGAGACGAGTATATACAGTTGTTGGGCCAGGGAGTTTCTGTGAAAAATGTTACTTGGTTTGTTTCAGCTTTTATCAGAAGATTTCTAATTTTTCATTATTTCAAGGCAAGCAAGGACAGTGTATATCGCCCATTCCCAGTTGCCTTGGGAATGAGTTACATTCTGGGACATTTTGGAGTAGGGGGAGGTGATTGGGCATCTATCACTTCAATGATTCTGGCATCACAAATCGCCTCTCCGCAGGTGGGCTCCTTCTTCATGATCAACCTCTGCCTGGTCGTCATCGCCACCCAGTTCTCGGAGACGAAGCAACGCGAGCACCAGCTGATGCAGGAGCAGCGGGCCCTCTACTTCTCATCCAGCACACTGGCCAGCTTCGCGGAGCCAGGCGACTGCTACGAGGAGATCTTCCAGTACATGTGCCACATCGTGCGCAAGGCCAGGCGGCGAATGGTGGCGCTGTACTCCAGCCTCTACGCCGGCGGCCAGCGAGGCCGGCAAGGCCCCGATCTCAGCATCTGCCAGAATAAGGGCGGTAAGTGGTCAGGCCTCTTGCCCTCAGCCAGGGCTGGCCAAACTTGCTTAACGTGCATGCCCCATATGATAAACTTCAAAGTACAAACATAATGCTGGTCAAACAGCAGGTCAAATAGCCCACCCATCCAAGCTCCCAATGACTGAACTCGTTTGGACACCCGAGGGTGGCATATGGTGACAAACTTTACGCAAAGTGCACGTAGGCGTGAGGTCGGGATATAGTCAAGTCAAATTCATTGTCATCTGATTGTAGAAGTACAAACCGACAAAACAGCGTCCTCCGGTCCTCGGTGCAAAACACGCAGACACATGACCTGACATAACACACATTCAGACCAAGAATACACATGCAGAACAAGTATTTAATTACTAATTTTCCACTGATCTTTGTGCAGTTTTAAAGATTACTGAACAGAGTGGTAAATACTAGCCCCGGAAATGGCATCCAGAAGAAAGCCAGTCCTCATCGATACCAAACCAGTCATGGAAACAGGATCAACTTGTCCGTGCCAACCACGTTGTCTATCTGAGCTAGTCCCATTTCTTCAAGTGCCTGCCTGCCTGCCTGCTTTTTGCCCATATCTGGGCGAAGGGCCCAGGCCAGAAACGTTGGTAATATCCCTTTGCTGCGAGATCTGCTGGGTTACTCCAGCTCGTTTGTGTATTAACTACAATCACAGAGTCTGCAGCTTTGCATGCATGACTCTGAATGAACTGGCTGGCAGTGATTCTTCTTGTTGGCACGGCTTCAAATCTCACCGTGCTTTAGGTCAGGACTCATTCAGCCCATTGCATCTGTCCCACAATAGTCAGTGAAATCAATGTGGCCTGATTCTTTAATTGATTTGAAATGCATACCAGCGTTTCAAATCTGAGATTAGCAGCTCATCTAGTATTTGTGAAAAGAGTTTTAAACTTCTGTATGTAAAAGCATTTCTTAATTGTAACCCTGAAATTCATACCTCCAGTTTTTTTGGGATGACCCCAGACTCCACTTTAATGGGATTAGATGCTTTCTATCCATTCTGGATTAAAAGCGGTAAACCTCGGGGGTGGGAGTAGGGGTGCGGGGGGGAGGATGTGTAAGGCAGGTTCTTCATACATGGAGAGGTAGGTATCTGGAATTGGCTGCAGTTAGTTTATGAGGCTTCTATATAGACACATGGGTCTGTATAGAATCTTCCTTTCCTATGTTAGCTCTTCTGGAAGTTTTAAACCTCAGATCATTCCCATTCTGAGGAAGATAGCTTCTGTTATCTATGGTTGATATCCAAGCGTCCTTTTGGGTAAATCCTAAAGTTTCTATCCTACGTCGCTCACATCTGTTCTCTCTTTCATCTCAGGGCACTACCACATGACAGAGTGCCTGGACTACACGCCGCACGCTATCGTCCAGCCAATCGCCATGACCCTGACCTCCGACCCTGGCCACTGCCCACAATGCATCAGCATCGAACAGACCCCAGCCAGCGACGCCATGGCTCTGGCAGGCGTGGAGCCAGGAGAGGCGGAAGGCACAGAGGTGGAAGCCAGCGGGAGAGGAGGCGAGGAGAACTGGTGTGCGGACCTGTGGGCCGAGGTGCGATGTAAACTGACCAGTATCGTGGAGAGCAAGTACTTCAACCGAGGGATTATGATAGCAATTCTGATCAACACTATCAGTATGGGCATCGAGCACCATGAACAGGTATCACTTTAATGAGACGTCCCGCTATTCTGCCGTTTAATTAAAATTTGACATGATTCACTAAGCCACCAAGCAGAGACAGCTGTCATTGCTGGAGAGACAGTTGGAAATTGGAAATTAGCTGCAGATATGTTCAGGAACAGTGACACCTGCAGAACAGTTGGGGAAAAAAATTTAAAAAACTCGAAAGTTAAGACAGCTGTAGTGTTAACTAATATGTGGGAGGTGTTGAATGGGAGATAATGGGAAAAATGTGTGGTAATGTGGCAGGAAGAATATGGTGTCAATGGGCAGAAGCCACAGTGGAATCGGGATGTGTTCCTGAATGAAAATAAGCACACAGCTATATCAAGTTTAGTAAAACCCCTGTTATCCGGGATTAGACAGCTTCAAGCAACCGGCACAGTTAGAGTACTAATTAGTGCCGCGCTGTCGAAGCGCCAGCGATCGGGAGCGGGGCTCGGATCTGTAAGGAGTTCACACGTTCTCCCTGTATCCACATGGGTTTTTTCCCCCAGGGGCTAGGATTTACTCCCACTCTTCAAAAACGTACCGGGGGTTGTAGGTCAATTGGGTGTAATTGGACGGGATGGGCTTGTGGGCCAAAAGGGCCTGTTACTGTGCTGGATGTCTAAATTTAAAAAAAAAACGAATGTTTAAAAAAAAATTACATGAGAACATTGGGGAAAATAGATAGGTAGTAAAAAGTATGGGATTAAAATTGGTGCGCCTCGCCGTTAGTTCACTAATCACGCAAATGACAATCTCAAGCAACCGGAAAATTCACTTATTTGACATCTACCAATCCCCATAGGTCCTGGATACCATGGGTTTTTAACTGTAATTAGGAAGGCAAACAGAGTGCATGGGGCATGCATAGAGTATAAAAGGATTGGTATAATGGAGAGACCTGGAGGGTTATGGAATGGGAGCAGGTCAGTGGATGATGGACAGTACAAACTAGAGGGGCTGAACAGCCTGTTTTTCTGTGGTGTGGCATTCTATGATTCTATAATTGTACTGAGTGTTGTGAAGACTGCACCTGGAGTACTTCTACAGTGTCTACACTTGGAGTACTTCTACAGTGTCTACACCTGGAGTAATTCTAATGTCTACACCTGGAGTACTTCTACAGTGTCTACACCTGGAGTACTTCTACAATTTGAGAAATGCTCAGAATGGATTGAGATTTTACTTGAATGTTTTAATTGATTCATACAGCACGATAAGATGCCCACACGCCTGTGACGCCCAAGTACACGAATTAACCGACAATCCCGTACATATTTTTTTGAAAGGTGGGAGGAAACCGGAGAACCTGGAGGAAATCTACGCAGGTGTCACAGGAAGATCGTACACACACCTTACGGATAGCACCAGATTCAAACCCCGGGTCACTAGCGCTGTAACAGCTTCACGCGAACTGCCATGCTAATCATTCACGGGGGGACTGAGTTAATTCCTGAGATGGAAGAATTGTGTCAAGCGGAAAGATTGGGAATCTTGGGACAATGATGGGGGTGGGGTGGGAGGGTAGGATGAGTGAGGTGGTCTTACTGACACTTTATTGGTTCTGAAATGGATGAGTTGGAATCTGAGGTTGTTTTATCTCAGAGCAACAGGGGAGCATAGATTCAGAATAAAGCATCCATCAACCAGGACAGAAATGAAGAGGAATTTCCTCTCTTAGTTTCCCACGAACTATTGATATTTTTAAATCCATAAACCTGTAGACACAAAGTTATTGAGCATAAACAAGGGAAATTGGGAGTGAAAAGCTAGATGGTCTGAAAGGTGGAGGGTGAAGCCAAGGTTAGATTAGCCCTGATTTCAATGACTGGTGGCATAGGCTCGACGGCTTTCGTTTGCGCCTACTTCTTAAGCTTTATGTTTATCTGTTATTGAAATTTGGAAACAGGATTCATGGAAAATCACCAGATTCTCCAAAGTTCTTTTGACCAAAAGAGCATACACTTTCTTAAAGTGAAGTCACTGTGCTAAAATCGTAACTGCAGCGAGCAAGTTCCGCACAGCAAGATCCCGTACAGATTATCTGTGATCGTTAGGCGGGGAAAAATGATGCTGGGTAACTTTTGACAAGAGCTCAGGCAGGAACTTGCCTGGTTTAGCTTGTTTTTTTTTCCCCCCCCACCTTCCCCGACGGAGTAAGCATCTCATCCAAAAGATGGCTTCCATCACACCACATAGCAGGGAATGAAGAGGGATGGATCCTGTGCAGGCAGAAGAGATCTAACTTAGTTTGAAATATTGTTCATTGAATATAGACAGCACACTACAAGCCCTTCAGCCCACTATTACAATAAACCTCAGGAGAGGGAGGAATGATCACCCTCCACTAAACAGTGGAGAGTGTGGAGAGCATCAAGTTCCTTGGAGTTCACTTAACCAATGACCTATCATGGACACTCAACATCTCCTCACTTGTCAGGAAGGTGCAACAGTGACTGCACTTCCTGAGAAGATGGAAACAGGCAAGGCGACCGGCCGCCATTACATACATCTACATTCTACAGGAGCTCTATCAAGAGCGTCCTGGCCAGCTGCATCACAATGCGGTACAGTTGCTGCAGAGAAATGGATTGGAATTCAATCCACAGGACAATAAGAGCGGCAGAGAGAATCACTGGAGTCTCCCTCCCTCCCCACTCCCCAATATCGACATGATCTACTGGAATTGTTGTTTGAAGATGACACACAATTGCCTTCCACACCACCTTCAGCTGCTCCCTTCGGGGAAGAGCTACAGGAGGATCAGAGCCAGCACCACCAGGCTGAGGAACAGCTTCTCCCCACGTGCAGTGAGATCGCTGAACAACCAAAGGAGCTGCTCGCACTAACCCTCCAAAACTCTCATATTCCCGAAACAAAATTTATTTATTTATTAATTTGTATAAATGAATATTTGTCCTTCAAATGTATTCTACATCTGTTTGTGTGTTATATCTGGTTATGTGTCTGTGTGATGATCCCTGAGGACTGGAGAACATTGTTTTGTCAGGTTGTACATCGAATCCACGCTGCTGAAGATCCAACTGTGCTGGGTAGGTCACGTCTCCAGAATGGAGGACCATCACCTTCCCAGATCGTATTCTATGGTGAGCTCTCCACTGGTCACCGAGACAGAGGTGCACCAAAGAAGAGGTACAAGGACTGCCAAAAGAAATCTCTTGGTGCCTGCCACATTGACCACCGCCAGTGGGCTGATATCGCCTCAAACCGTGCATCTTGGCGCCTCACAGTTCGGTGGGCAGCAACCTCCTTTGAAGAAGACCACAGAGCCCACCTCACTGACAAAAGACAAAGGAGGAAAAACCCAACACCCAACCCCAACCAACCAATTTTCTCTTGCAACCGCTGCAACCGTATCTGCCTGTCCCGCATCGGACTTGTCAGCCACAAACGAGCCTGCAGCTGACGTGGACATGAAGAAACTTGTACAATCAGATGGCAATAAACCTTGCCTGATGACTTGACTTAATGTTGGTTAACCCAATGGTTCTCAACTTTTTTCTTTCCACTCACATCCCACTTTAAGCAATCCCTATGCCATCGGTGCTCTGTAAGTAGTAAGGGATTGCTTAAAGTGGGATGTGAAGGTTGAGTATCACTGCTCTAGACCCAAATTGTGACTGAAATATTTTGCTGGAGAAAAATGATCATTTGCCCAATTCCTTTGGAGTTCTGAAACAGCGGACATAAAGAATCAATGAGGGATGATTAAAACAGTGGTTTTCAAACTTTTACTTTCCACCCACACCCCACCTTAAGCAATCCCTTACTAATCACAGAGCACCGATGGCATTGGGATTACTTAAAGTGGGAAGTGAGTGGAAAGAAAACGATTGAGAACCAATGTGTTAACCTTTATAAACCTTCTCAAAAATCGAATCTCATAACCGTCTATTTTTCTTGCATCCGCATTTAGCACACACTTCATGGGCAGAAGGACCTGTACCTGTTCTCTACAGATCGATGTTCTATTAGACTGGAATTTTATGATCTGGACAGGGACTTGATTCTACTAGATCTGACATGGAGGCAAGCAAGACTTGCTCTTTGCTGAGAAGCATTAGTAAATCTTCTGTCTCTCCATACCGCAAGGTTAATACAGGTTTAATAAATCCCAAATAAGTTCTCGGCAGATAATTTTGTGCTGTTGCAAGCATTTGCTCCTGAGTTCCCAGTCTGCTTTAAGTACTGCCAATATTCTCAGGTTCTGCTTATGAGTCACACTGATGTAATTTAGTTTGTTCCTCCATGAGTCAGAGTTGCCAGTCTCCCTTGCGCAGAGAACATTCTGTCCTTCAGTCTTGGCAAGGAAATTCTGCGTGCGGAAAACGAACCTGGACTCAGGAAGTAAAGGTCAATTGGGTGTAAATTGGCTGGCACGGGATCTAGGGCCAAAAAAGGGCCTGTTACTGGGCTCTATGTAGGTCTGCATTTAAAATGTAAAGATCCTGTCTGACCTGATCTTACTTTGCTTCCTGTTTCCTTTTGCCCCCTTATTCCAAATAATTGCCCTTCGCTGTCTCCATGGTCTGACCGGGGTAGAGAATTTGAAAGATTCCCAACCCATAGAGAAAAAATGCCTCTCGTTTTTGATTGCCACACGCGAGGGAACTTGCTTCTCCTTCCTAACCTCTTCTGAATTTTGGCACCATCTACGTGAAGCTGGCCTGAACTGCGCCCGACAGATCTCTCCTTATTCAAGGAGACATAGCCCAAATGCAGTGCAACTTGCATAATCTCACTAAGAACCTAGTTATTATGTCAGATCAAGACTTCCCTACTGTTCCCCTCTCTGTTCTTACTGGCAATAAAATCTGTCCTTCCATTTGCCTTTCTAATTACATGCTGTAGCTCTGCATGCCAACTTTATGTGTTCCAACAAGGACACCGCGTTCCTTCTATACAGTAAATTTTTGTACACTCTCTCCATTTAAACAGCCTTTTTCATTTCTGCCATATGTTCACGATTCCTTTTATTGTAACGTGATAATACATTAAAAATGGAACATGAATGATATACTTCAACCTTTGCCTGTCGTAAGGCAGACAAAAATTCACCGTGAGAATTGCCTGGTGTCCCTAACAATAGGGGAAAGATAAGCAAGCAAGAGCCCATTCAGAGACACTGAGGGTCCATGGATTTGCCTCCAGCTGCTCCCGCAGCTGCTGCAGCCCCACAGACTCCTGTTCAATTCATTAGCCACCCCGGCCCCAGATCCGAGCCTCCAACGTGATCAGGAAGGCTTCAGTGCACTAAGAAGCGCTCCCTCCTCCCATCTCCTGGTCCCATAGCCCTCAGTCTAGGGCCACATCCTCCTCCCATCTTGCCCAGGTCAAGCCAAACCAATTTGGTCTGTCCCGAACTGTGTCCAGGCAGCCGCACTTGGAAATCTCTACCACCCTTGATACCTGAATCTAGCCTTTGTTCATGGGTTAGTGTGGATCTGGGTGGGGGGGGGATGTGTCAAGCCAAGGAGGAGAGCGAGAGGTTGCTGGTTGGAGGGATGTGGGCGCCATAGCAGCCTGTGGTTATTGAGCAATAAGATGGTCCATGTAATTACTGATAACTGAAATCGATTTGAGGCAACAACCTAGTGATCACAGCATTTAGTAAAGGGCTGGGCTATAGGACATCATTGATGACCGGGACATTCTGTCCAATTCTGGTCACCACTCTGCAGGTGTCCTCAGGAATATGTTTACTCCAAGAGTTGCGGGGATGACTGATTTTGGTTCGAAGTTAGTCAAGAGAGGCTGAGATTGTTCTTCCTGGAGCAAAGGGGTTTGAGGGGAGATTTGATAGAGATGTTTAAGACCATGACTGATTCTGATACTGTGTGGTCACCCAGCTGCAGGAAAGAGATCGATAGGACTTCAGGAACTGAGTTACACGGAAAGGCAAAGCAGGTTAGAACTTTATTCCCTGGAGTGTCGGAGAATGATGGGAGATTTGATAGAAATATGTAAAATTATGAGGGGTATAAATAGAGTAAATGCACGGACTTTTTCTTTTGCAGAGAAAGGAGCTAGAGAACATGGGACAAGGAGTCATGTTTAAAGGGAACTTCGTCATGCAGAGAGTAGTGGGAGTGTGGAACGAGCTGCCAGCCGAAGTGATGAATGTGGGCTCGATTTGACATTTAAAAAAAAAATTGGACAGGTACACGGATGGTTTAGAGGGCTATGGCCTGGCGCATTTCAATGGGACTGGGCAGAATAATAATTTGTCCTGCACCTGATGGGATGACGGGTCTGTTTCCATGCTGTAATGTCCTATGGTTCAAAAATGGAGGAAAGCTGGTTTCCAAAACCAGATTGTGACCAGGGAAACAGACTCATAACCCAGAGCAAAGGAGACGTAGGGGATGTGAAGAAAATGGACTTTACACAAATAGTCATTAGGATCTAGAGTTCTACGCTGGTGTGAGTGATAGAAACAATCCAGGTTTTCCCAAACGGAATTCCCTCGGCAGAAGGGAAATGATTGGCAGATGGATGGGAAAGAACAGAAGAATGGACTGACAGGATTGGTCAATGGGCTGAGTGTCCTCCCCCTGTCCTGTTACAGTACCTTTAATAGAGAAATGTAACGGCCTTGCCATGAATAAAGGGCACACAAAGCACAGACGTGTGTACATATGTAAGATCAAGAACTGATTTTGATATTGTGTGGTCACCTAACTACAGGACGGCTTTTGCCAAGATTGAAAGAGTGCAGAGAAAATTCACAACCGTGTTGCCAGGACTTGAGGAACTGAATTGCAGGGAAGGCTGAACAGGCTAAGAGTTCATTTCCTTGAGCATCGGAGGATGAGCGGAGATTTGATAGAGGTATATAGGTAAGAGTGAATGCATGCAGAATTTTTCTACAGAGAAAGGAACTAGAGGACATGGGTTAAGGGAAAAAGGTGAGATGTTTAAGGGAAACCATGCAGGGAGTGTGGAAGGATTTGCCTGCTGAAGAGATGAATGCAGGTAAAGGGGCCTTTGGTCTCACAAGCCTGTACAGCCCATTACGCCAAATTGACCTACAACTCTCGGTTCGTTTTGAATGAGGGGAGGAAACCAGAACACCTGGTGGAAATCCATGCAGACACAGGGAGAACATACAAACAGACAGCACGGGTGTTATATACAGAGGATACTTGGGACTATTTTATGCTGGAGCATGAACACTGCATCACACTTGAGTGGTGAGCATGCTCAGTGCAAGTGACCAGTAACCTAATGTGAGCAAAGATTTGTGCAAGCCTTCTTAGTGTTTATTAAGACCTCCGATGGTGAAACAAGGACATAACAGCGGGATTCGAACCCCGGTCCTGGTCGCTGGCACTGTAACAGGGTTGCGTTAACCGCTACGCCAACCCATGCCGCCCTCCTCCTACTTCCTTCCCCAGGGGCTCTCCCACAAATGCAAATGTCCCAAGTCGTCGGTGAGTCCTCATTTGGAGCATTGTGAGCAGTCTTTGGCTCTTCATTTCAGAAAAGATGTGCTGACATTGGAGAGGGCTCAGAGGAGGTTCGCAAAGGATGATACCGGGAATGAAAACATTATCATATGAGGAGTGTTTGACGGCTTTTGGCCTGGACTCATTGGAATTTAGGATGGGGGGGGGATCTCATTGTAACATTCCGAATCTTGAAAGGCATGTAGAAAGGTTGTTTCCCATGGTGGGAGAGATGAGGACACAACTTCAGGACTGAAGGATGTCCGCTTGGAGAAGAGATGCGGAGGAATTTCTTCATCCAGAGGGTTGTAAATATGTGGAATTTGTTGCCACAGGTGGTTGTGCAGGCCGGGCCATTGGTTGTATTTAAGGCAGAGATTGATAGGTTCTTGATTAGTCAGGGCACCAACAGTTATGGGGAGAAGACCGGGCCGTGGGGCTGAATGGGAAAATGGATTAGTGGGGTAGATTTGATGAGCTGAATAGACGATTTCTCCTCCAGTGTCTAATGGTCATAGAAAGAGTTTTCAGCCAGTACATTAGTTTAGGATCGTAGTTACTGCTGTCAGAATTTACAATGAAATGCAAGTCCCCATGAACAACAATGCAGAAATCGACAGAGAAGTTCATGGAAGAGGACATTCAAAAGACTCAGACATCAGGAAAATGGAGGGCTATGCACGTGAGGTAGGGAAGGGTTACGTAGTTGTGGCGTCGGTTTCCAACATTGTGGGCTGAAGGCCTGCCTTGTCATATTCCAACTGCTAGAACACAGAACAGTGCAGAACAGGAAAAGGCCCTTTGGCCCACTATTTCTGTGCTGACCATGAAACCAATTTAATCTCATCCCACCTGCTAGCCCATTGTAGTATCCTATAGGTCAGCATCCATGCTGATATAAATATCTCGTGACTATGCAATTATGCTCTCTTTAACCTCTTTGTTTTTAGTCAATGATCTGTTGCATAATCAGTACCCAAGGAATGTCCATCGTAAGTAAAATGTCGGCTCTGTACATGCGACTGAACCACCTTGGAATGTGACTTGATCGCCGGTTGGTCCATGTGCTATGTGAATAAACCACTTGACTTTGAGATCTCACTCTGTCAAGTCATGTATGCCTTTTGGCTGTGTACTGAAACTTCAAACTAGACTCATAGTTTCTCCAGAACACAAAACACGTCGTCCATATCCCTCCATCCCCCCGCCCGCCCATGTCTCTCTCTAAATAGCCCTTAAATTATTGCTGTTGCAGAACATTCTAGGCACCCATCAGCTTCTGGTGCCCAGCTTTGAAACTTTCCCTAAATCCGCACTCTCTGGTATTTGACATTTCCACTGTGGAAAAGCAACTCTGTCTACCCAGATCTCATTGAACCCCAGAACATCACAGCACAGAAACAGGCCTTCAAATCTGTACCTTGTCCCACTGACCTCCACCCACTCCAGTACCTTGCCCATCTAAGTACCTGTCCAAATTCCTCTTAAAATGTTAAAATTGAGCCCACATTCGCCAGCTCAGCTGGCAGCTCGTTCCACACTCCCACCACTCTCTGTGCAAAGGTTTCCCCCTAAACATTTTCCCCTTTAACCCATATTCTCTGGTTTGTATCTCACCTACCCTCAGTGGAAAAAAGCCTATTGACATTTAATCTGTCTATGCCCCTCATAATTTTAAAAACCTCCCCTCATTTTTCTACAGTCCAGGGAATAAAGTGCTAACCTGTTTAGCCTTTCCCTGTAACTCAGTTTTAACTTCCCTCCCCTTTTTAAAAAGATTGCAGCAGGATGTTTACCATCTACCTGAGAGAGTGATTCAAAGCCATGGTTTTAAGGCCTCATCGTCATGCCTTCACTCGTGCAGTATGCCAGCAGTGCCATGTGGGATGAACCAGCCTAGATTTTTGCTTCACGAAAGACCTGGTGTCAAGGGAAAGCCTGAAAGACAATAGAGATGAGATGGAGGGACAGTGTTCCAGCGCTCTCCTCCCAAGACAAGTGCCAGACATGGAGGGATCCAAGGTTTCCAGGCCTGAAGGGAGGTGAATGAACTGGGCAGGCATGGTCGCAAGCAAAATTATTTTTAGAATTCTTTTCTTTGGAAAAATATAAAGGAGCAGACTATTGTTTAAATCGGGAGAAAATTGAAAATACCCAGGGCGGCATGGCTGGCATAACGGTTAGCACAATGCCTTTACAGTGCCAGCGATCAAGACCATACATGGTGCTGTCTGTACGTTCTCCCCGTCTCTGTGAGGGTGGTTTTTCCCAGAGGTTCCGGTTTCCTCCCACCCTTCAAAAACATGCCAGGGTGTAGGTTAATGGGGTGTAAATGGGTAGCACAGACTTGCAAGGCTGAATTGGCCTGTTACAGTACTGCATGTGTAATTTCTTTTTAAAAAGGGGACCTCATGCAGGATAGTCTGAAGGTAAACTTGCAGGTTGAGTTGGTGGTGAAGAAGGCAAACGCGATGCTGGCGTTCATTTCAAGAGGAATTAAATATAAGAGTAGGGATGTGATGCTGAGGGTTTATAAGGCACTGGTGAGGCCTCACTTGGAGGATTGTGAGCGGTTTAGGGCTCCAAATTTAAGAAAGAATGTGCCGACATTGGAGAGGGTTCAAAGGAGGTTCACTAGGGATGACTCCAAGAGTGAGAGGGTTATCATACGGGGAGCGTTTGAGAGCTCTTGGCCTGTATTCGTTGGAATTTAGGAGAATGAGTGAGCCCAGGACAAGAGGGCACAATGTCAGGATTGAAGGACATCCGCTTAGAGTAGAGATGTGTAGGAATTTCATCAGCCAGAGGGTGGTGAATCTGTGGAATTTGCTGACACAGGTGGTTGTGGAGACCCGGGTCATTGGGTGTATTGAAGGCAGAGATTAGCCAGGTTATGAGGAGAAGGCCGGGCAGTGCAGAGGATTGGGAGATTGGATCAGCTCGGGATTAAATGGCAGGGCAGACTCAATGGGCTGAATGGCCTATTTCTGCTCCTGCTGATCTTACCTTATAAGAAGGAGGATTATAGAACCAAGATTCTGACAGTGAGGCTCAGCATGTAGTGAAGGTGAGGGGAGAGAGCAACAGACATTGATAAACATGAAGCAATGTAACCAGGCTTGAGGAAAGTGTGGAGGGAGAACTTCAGCGATGAATGAGCTGGTGAAGGACCGGTCTTCCTCAACTCCAACCTTCCTCTCAGTGTAGCGGAGTTGGAAGCAGACATTGACCCGCGAGCGAGTAAGCAGAGGGAGACCAATTGGAACCAGGATGCCGTAAGGGAAGGAGTGAGAACCTGCAGAACCCATCAGTCTCAAGTGTCTTTCGTTTAGGTCCTGAAATGGTCAGTGGTTGATTGAAGTAAAAGCACACAGTAAATGTTGGAGGAATGGCTGATGACTTGCAGTCTAAAGATTGCAATTTCAAAAGGTCTTTTGGGGCCTTGACATTTGAGGGGATTTATTCTTGTTTGTTTTAGTATTTTGCTCACTCAAACCAACCAGGGAAAGGAGCAGGGGAAATCGAAGCCACTTTCCTTTGTTCATTTCTGAACTGTGTCTAACCCCTAATGGCTAGGGAACTGCTCAGATGTGAACAACCTGTGAGATTACTTCAGGATCACCGAGTGGTCATTGGTTAATGAAGCATGGGCCAGATTCAGAATCAGGATTTGTGTGACAGAAACATAGAGCAAACATTCATATCATAACCATCTTACGACATTACTATAACAAAACTAAAAATAATAGTGGACAAAAAGTGAGGCTGGGTCTTTGGTTCATTGGTCATTCAGGAATCTGATGGCAGTGGGGAAGAAGCTGTCCTTGTGCCGCTGAGAGTTCGTCTTTAGGCTCCTGTACCTTTTTCCCCCCGATGGTAGCAGAGTGAAGAGGGCCTGGCCTGGGTGGTGCGGGTCTTTGAGGCTGCTTTTTTAAGACACCGCCTCATGAGAATGTCCTCGATGGAGTGAAGTCTGGTGCCTGTGATGTCGCAGGCCGAGTTAATAACCCTCTGCAGTTTATTCTTGTCCTGAGAGTTGGTGCCTCAACACCAGACAGTGATGCAACCAGCCAGAATGCTCTCCATGGTACACCTGCAGAAGTTTTCAAGAGTCTTCGGTGGCATACCAAATCTCCTCAGACACCTCACAGAGTATAGCTGCTGGCGAGCCTTCTTTGTGATTGCATCAACATGGAGGCTCCAGGACAGGTCCTCGGAGGTGTTGAAATTCTTGACCCTCTCCACAACTGAGCCCTTGATGAGGACTGGATCATGCTCCTCTGACATTTTGCCATATCCCACAAATGGCCAAGTATTTGTTTACAGGATCACAGAATGGTTAGAGTGGAAGAGAAGCTGTTCCGTCGTTCGAGTCCATCATGAATTTGTGGGAAGGAAATCCAACTAGTCCACCTCCTCTAACTTTATCCGATGCATTCAGTGCTCCCGGTGCGACAACTCCTGCCTCGGTGAGACTCAAGCTAGACTTGGGGACTATTCTGTAGAACATCTACCTTCTGTTCACACTCGTTAAATTGAGTTCCCAGTTGAATGTGATTTCAACTTCCATTCTCTCCCCAATGGGTCTGTTGTGGGCCTTCTCCACTGCCAGAATGAGGAACAACTCATCATATTCTTCCTGGGCAGTCTGCAGCCCAAATTTCAGATCTATTGTTGGAGTCGATTCATGACAACACATACAACCCTGAATTCCTTTTCCTGAGGGTGAGACAGAATTACCACTTTTATTGGCAGTGCAAAAAAGCAGAACACAACGTACACATGGAAACAAATAAAGAAATGTAAACACACTGACTGTGCAATACAGAGAGAAAGCAAAGTGCAGAAGCAAGAGTCCTTAAATGAGTCCCAGATTGAGTTTGTGGTTGAGACCAATGTGTAAGCTGAACAATGTGGAACTATAATGTTGATTGTATTGCTTCAGCGATTCTTTTCTCTTTCCGTCTGCCGCACTCTCGTTGTCGGGCAACGTGTCAGGAAGTTCTGGGCCACCGTGGAAATGTTATTCAACACCTTGAGATCTTGCAAATATTATGAGTGCCTTTTTCTCACGTCACTTCCTTTGCTGCTCCTCCATGTGAAATCCCCTCAACACATGTACCACGGTAACCAGAAAACTCTACAGTGCAGAATCAGGCTATCTCGCCCATGCTGAACTATTCTCCCTCATCCCAGTGACCTTCCACATTCCGATCCAAATTTTTCTTCAAGCTCAAACGAGCCCAAACTAATCACTTCAGCCCATTCTACACTCTCACGGTTCACTGTGTGAAGAAATCCTCCCCCCTCCCCCCAATATTCCCTTTTAACATTTCACTTTTCACCCTTGACCCCTGTCCTTGTCTCACCCAACCTCAGTCGTCAAAAAATATTGTCGCTTTTCAGTTAGTTAGTTGGATTGGGGGGAAGGTGTGAGGCTAATATAGTTTTTACACAGCCGCTGCACTATGGGAAATTTTCGCAGAATTCACGCAACGTAGGCTGCATAAAAAGTTTGGGATTCCCGAATTCCCGTTCTGAATATTTTCCCGCGGCAGCCCTAGACAATTCTGCGGACTTCCTGCTGTCTAAACTGAATTGCTGGTGGTCCGCAAAAATGGTCTAACAAATACAACGTGCATGATGACGCGTGACGATGCGTTCAGCTCACAACACTGCAATGTGGGGATTTTAACTGCGCTTGCATGAAACGCATGAAATTAAGGTTGGTTCAAGTAATGCTCTACATACTTGCTGCCAACTTTAACATGATCTTAGCTCGGAATCCATTTGGCTCTTCTGTCTAGAGGTCTTCTTTGGACGCAGATGAATGACGTCACTGACAATGCTGACACAGTGGTGCTGTACGTCGTATGCAGGGTCTACGTCACGCTTGGCGTCGACCCACGACCAGCTGACGAGAATACCGCAACTCAGGTGATTAGTGTAAAGATCCTTCCTGTGTGAGCAGCTACTCCAGAAGGTAAATGTGAAGATTGTCAAGGGGAAATTATAGCAGTGGCCATGTGAAACCCATAAATAGGAAGACAGCTCTTTTATACTGTTTAACGTTTCCTTCTGCCCTTCATTATTGCAAATCAGTGCGAGATGATGTTATACGCTAGGATCTATGGAGGAGCTTGAAGGTTCTCTGTTTCCCCCTGGGTGTTGAGAACCTGGTGGTGGGGGTGGGGGGGTGGTGTGTGTGGCACAGTTTGGTTAGAAGTTAGCACAACTCTATTACAGCACCGGCGACCGGGGTTTTCATCTACCACAGTCTATAAGGAGTTTCCACGTTCTACCCCGAGTCTACATGGGTTTTCTCCTGGTTCTCAAGTTTCCTCTCACCCTCCTTGTAGGTTAATGGGTGTATTTGGGTGACATGGACTGGAAGGGCCTGTTGCCGTGCGGTATGTCAAAATGTTAAATAATTCAAACTAAATGATCAGCCCTTCAGAACGGAAATGTCTTCATCCAGAGTATGGCGAATGCCTGGAATCCTCTCTGCAAGATGGAGAGGTAATGTAATGACTGAGTATATTCAAGGCAGATATTGATAGAATTTTAGGGAATGATGGGATATGAGGAGAAACTGCTTTGCCCAGAGAGTACAATTCCTAAGGCTTCCTCATTAAGAGTATTTAAGACTCACTTAGATTCTCACATTGGAGGGAAATTGAGAATTGGCTGATTGGCAGGAAACAGAGAGTGGGACTAAGGGATCTTATTTTGGTAGGCTACCGGTTACCAGTGGTGATCTGCCGGGGTCAGCGTTGGCTCCAGTTCTTTTTGTATGGTATATGAATGAAAGAGATATCAGTGCTGCAATACTCGCACCCCCAGGTTCAGGGACAGCTGGTACCCCTCCACCATCAGACTCCTCAATGCAGGGACTTTTTAAGGACTCTTACTTTGCACTTTATTGATTTTTTTTTGTATTGCACAGTCAGTTTGTTTACAATTGTTATCTGTTCACAGTTCTTTATTTGTTTACATACGGTCACTAAGTGCGTTTCGATTCACTTATCGTAGCAAGAGGCGCCGTCACACTTGCTCTACACTAAGCCCAAGGACACCTGGACAGCAAAGGTGCATACATCAGGATGCTCTTTATCAACTAGAGTTCGGCATTTAACACCTCAAAACTGGTCAGCAAACTCCAAGACCTGGGTCTCAACACACCACTGTGTAATTGGATCTTGAATTTCCTCATCTCCAGATCACACTCAGTGAAGATGGGTAAGAACTTCTCCTCCACAATCTCCGTCACAGTACCAGAACACCGCAGGGCTGTGTTCTTAGCCCCCTACTCTACTCACTTTACACCTACGATTGTGTGGCTCAGTACGACTGTACAAATTTGCCAACAATGAGTCAGTGTACAGGAGGGAGTTCGAAAACTTGGCTGAAAGATGCACCAACAACAACCTCGCACTTAATGTCAGCAAAACCAAGGAACTGAATGTTGACTTCAGGAAGGGAAAACCAAAGGCGGATGATCCAGTGATCACTGGGGGATCAGAGGGGGAGAGGGTGAGCACATTTAACTTCTTGAGTGTCACTCTCTGGACCCAACAAACTAATGACTCATGAAAAAAGCACGTCAACGTTTCTATTTCCTCATGAGATTGCGGAGTTTCAGCACGACATTGGGAACCCTGGCAAATTTCTACAGAGGTGTGGTGGAAGGTGTGCTGACCGGCTGCATCATGGTCTGATACAGGAGCCCCAATATCCCTGAGCATAAAGCCCTGCAAAAGGTAGTGGATACAGTCCATGTCATCACAGGCAAATTCCTCCCCACCATTGAGAAAATCTACAGGGGACACTGCCATCGGAGAGCAGCAGCGATCATCAAGGATGCACACCACCCCAGCACACGCTCTGTTCTCGCTGCTGCCAACAGGAAAGGGTATCGGTGCCACAAGACTCACACCACCAGGTTCAGGAACAGCTGCTCCCCCCCCACCGCCCCCCCACCATCAAACTCCTCAACAACAAACTCAATCAGGGACTCATTTCAGGACTCTAACTTGTACACTTAATTGATTTTTTTTTCTGTCTGAATTGCACAGTCTGTTGATTTACATTCCTGCGCCCACAGGAAAAGGAATCTCAGGGTTGTATATGATGTCATGTATATACTCTGACAATAAATCTGAAATCTAATGCTGAGGATGTAGAGAGTCTTGGATAGATTAGGAGAATGGGGAAAGGAATGTACAGCCCTGCTCTTTGGTAGAAGAAATAGATGGACAGACTATTATGTAAATGGAGATAAAATTCAGAATTTGGAGATGCAAAGAGACTTATGCAGGAGACCTTAAATTTTAACCTCCAGGTTGAGTCAGTGAAAGCATGTAAACCATGAGTCGCAAGCTCGTTCCTTGCTGGGGCCTCATTTCTGTGAGGGGAGCTGGACAAATGGGCAACTCTCTCCATCTTCCTTACAGTCGACGAAAATGAAAGAATTTAACGTATGTTACATTCTGAATGTAGTATTACAATAATGGAATCTTTACCTTTAGTGAAGAAGGCGAATGCAACGTTGGCATTCATTTCTAGAGGATAGCATACCAGAGCAGGGACGTAATGGTGAGGCTCTACAGGGCACTGGTGAGACCTCAGTTGGAGTACTGTGTACGGTTTGGGGCACATTATTTGAGAAAAGACAACCTTGGAGAGGATTCAGAGAAGAATGACACCAGGAATGAAAGGGTTTGCATCTGAGGAATGATTGTTGGCTCTTGGACTGTACTCGTTAATGTAACAAAGGATGAGGGGGTAGTTCAGATTGACATTTTGCATGCTGAAAGGCCACAACAGAGTAGATGTGGCAAGGCTTTTACAATGATAAGGGAGTCTAGGACAAGAGGGCAAAACTTGAGCATAAACGGGCGTCAATTTAAAACAAAGACACAGAAAAAGTCAGAGGGCTCCTGAGTCTGTCGGAATCTGTTGCACGGTCAGCTGTGGAAAAGAGGGTGTATTTAAGGCAGGGATTGGCAGGAATTTAATTAGTCAGGGCATCAAGGGTTAAGAGTGGGGCTGCGTGGGAGGATGGATCAGCTCACGTTAGAATACCGGAGCAGATCGATGGGCTTCCGCTTCTAAATCTCGTGATCTTGTAATTCTGGAGAATAGACCGATATTGAATCCACAGCCGGATTATCAAATGGCGGAGCAGGCATGAGGAGCCATGTGTCTGCCTCCTGCTTCTATTTCTCACTTTCTCCTATATCAGCCATGATTTTATTGGAGAGCAGAATAGTGGCCGCATTCTGCCTCTATTTCTATAGGTAAATAAATCCTTAAGTCTGGGAACCAAGTGTAATGTAATGCACATTCCCTGAAAAAAAGGCAAATTTCAAAGCAGTCATTTGTAAACCACTGTAACCTGGGCGAGTGAGATAAGTTTCAAAGGATTCTTCAGTTCTTTCTCCAATTCTGGCTCTGTTCCAGAGTCACATTTCACGTTTGTCTATTGATTACATATTTTACATTGCTTCAGGATGTCTCCGTGCACTTAACAACAGATGAAATAGTTTTTGAAGTGCCTTCACAAGATGCTTCCAGTAAACTCTTGTGGACGCCCATGAGTTAATAATTACAGAACCCTCCCTGATTTGATGTTCATTGAGGGTTCAATACTTGGCAGAGCACCCCCTTCATTTTTTGCGCCTGAACTGTATGGGCGATGGTTTGGATTAGTTTGAAAATGGAAAAGCTAGTTCCTATTTACTTGTTTGCCTCCGTGGCAAAGAGACCGAGTCAGTCAGATGGTTTGGGAGCCTTATCCATTTGTAGGCTGTGATGGTGGAGTACAGTTGTCACACTGCTTGATGTTGGCCACCAAATTGAGGGGTGACTCCAAATTTATACCTATGTATACCAAAAAAAACTAAACTCTGCCTACCTCATAACACTCTATTTTTCTTACACCTGATGTCTCCCCTAAACTTTCTTCTCTTCACTTTGTACAGATGTTCTCTGGTGTTTGCTACACCTGCCCTAGGGAAAAAAAAGTCCATCTTATCCGTGCCTCTCATAATCCTGTAGACGTCTATTCAGTCACCTCTCGTCCTTCTTTGCTCCAAAGAGCAAATCCCCAGCTCTGCTAACCTTGCATTGTAAAGACATGTTTCCCAATCCAGGCAACATCCTGGTAGATCTCCCTTCCATAACTTCGACATCCTTCCTGTAATGAGGCGACCAGAACTGAACACAATAAATGTGGTCTCACCAGAGATTTGTAGAGCTGCAACATTACCAGGGTTCTGGAACTCAGTTGCTCGACAAATGAAGCCCAGGCCACCTTATCTATTCTATCAACCTAAGTGGCAGCATTGTGAGAGGTATAGATTTGGACCCTGAAATCCCTCTGTTATTCCACCCTGTTAAGTATCCTAACATTAATCATGTCCTCTGCCTTCATATTTGACCTTCCAAAGTGCATCATCTCACACTTATCCAGATTGAACTCCATCTGTCATTTTTCTGCCCAACTCTGCATCCTATTGTAATCTACGACAGTCTTCAACACCTTGGTATTATCTGCAAAGATTTCCATTAGACACCCACCCTCCCCTCTTGTCCCCCACAGTGGGGGGGGAGGCATGGGGCCCCTGTTAAGAATGGATGCTCTACACACTGACCCTTCAGGTTGTATCATGGAACCATCGTCAGGTACAGATTGAATACAGAGGAACAGAGAGATCTTGGAGTAATGGTTCATCTTTCTTTGGATTCTCATGTAGTAATGTGGTAATGAAGGCTTTTGGTATGCTACCTTTTATAAATCATAGGACAGAATGTAGGAGCTGGGAGGTGATGTTGAGATTGTTCAAGGCATTGGTGAGACCAAGTTTGGAATATTATGTGCAGTTCTAGTCCCCAAATTATAGGAAGGATATCAATAAGGTAGAGAGGGTGCAGAGAAGATTTTCTAAAATGTTGCCTGGATTGCAGCATCTAGAATACAAAGAAAGATTGAGTAGACTGGGTCTTTATTCATTAGAGCGTAGAAGGTTGAGGGGGATTTGATAGAGGCATATAAAATTATGAGGGGAATAGATAGAGTAGATGTAAATAGTCTCTTCCCTTGAGGGTAGGTGAGATTGGAACGAGGGATCATAAGTTAAGGGTTGGGGGGGCAGAACTTTAGAAGTAACGTGAGAGGAAGCTTCTTCACTCAGAGAGTGATGGCTGAGTGGAATGACCTTCCAGAAGAGGTGGTTGCAGCAGGGTCAATTTTGTCATTTAAAAGAGGGTTGGATGAGTGCATGGATGTGAGGAGTTGGAGGGAGCGGGTAGGTGGAACTAGTGGAGTTTACTTAAATCGGTACAGACTAGAGGGCCTGTTTCCATACTGTAATTGTTATATTGTTATATAATATTAAGTCTGACGTGGACTTTTTACCCCCTCCATAAATCTTCGTCCGCGAAGCCAAGCCAAAGAATTAAGTCACAGATTGTCATGGACAATCAAAATCACGGCCAAGGACAAAGGGTCGAAAAAGGAGCAGAAATGGATCAAGGAGAAAATTCCAGAGTTTGGAACGTGAAGGCATGAATCCTTGTAATTGGTTAATTTGCTGAATGTTTCTTGCTTTTTCCTTGTTTTTGCAAAGTTCAGGTCTTTCCTCGTGGCCTTGTTCACGAGCAAAACCAACTCAGCTCAGGAGAGGGTCTGTCTTCCCCGAAGGAGCCAAGCAAATGAAAGGATTTTTAACAATTTATGCTCGCGATTATTCATTCAAAGTGAAGCAGCCAACATCTTTGTTCAGTTAATCAGCATTTTATGAGAATTTGATGAGCTTTTCAGGAGAATGGAGACTGATGCAGAGCACCAGATAATTTACTCTCGAATTCTGTTAAAATTTTGACATTCTCCCAGCTGCATAGAGAGACAAGGGTTGAAGAGGAGGAAATGTCCTGTTGTCAAGGAGGTTTTTAATAATGAACTAATGTTTGGTTGGAGAAGGTTTATTAGCATACATAATTACATTTGAATAACAAAAACATACACAAAAATAAATCTCATGATATGATGGCATAAAAGGCTGTCAACAACCATTGGTGAGTTAATGAATGGATTCTCAAATAGGGTGATAAGGTTGGAAAATATTTTTATCATCTATGTATATTTTTAACAGTGTGAGTTTGAAGCTTTGCCTCTAAATGTTGCAAATGCAAATTAAAATGAGCTATTGTTCAGACACATATTAACAGATTAAGGGGCTGCCTTAAAATTCCTCTCTGAACCTGGCATAAGAACGTGAACTGGCCATTTCTTTTGGGCACATCATCGCAACATCCCGTGTTTGTGCCGTTCCTTCGTCACTTCTATTGTCCTTCTTCATTGTTGAATAGATTTGCCAAGTGCCAAATAGTCACTGGGCTTATGAGGGTGACTCTGCTGTCCCATGACTGTGCCGCAAAGCACCACTCGAACCACATCATCAAGACCGTGGTAGACCTGATCAGTATGAACAGGGAGTCGGCGTTCAGAGATGAGATGCAGTTGTTAACGGACTGGTGCAGAGCCAACAACCTATATCTGAACGTTAATAATACAAAAGACGGTTGTTGACTTCAGGAGGGCCCAGGGTGGGTGGGGTGGGCGGGAGTGGTCATGCTCCGCTGACCATTATTGACGGCTCTACCGTTGAGGTTGTCAAGAGTATCAAGTTCCTCAGTGTGCACTTGGTGAAGAATCTCACCTGGTTCCCAACTCCAGCTCCATAGCCAAGGAGCACCTCTACTTCCTGCGAAGGCTGAGGAAAGTTCATCTTCCACCCTCCATCCTCACTACATTCTACTAAGGATGTATCGACAGCATCCTGTGCAACTGCATCACTGCCCGGTTTGGAGGCTGTACCCCCTCAGACCGTAAGGCCCTGCAGAGGATAGTGAAATCAGTGGAAAAAGATCCTTGGGGGCTCTCTTCCTACCATGACGGACATCTACAACACACGATGCAGGCAGAAAGCATCAAACATTGTGAAGGACTCCACACACCCATCACACAAACTGTTCTCCCTTCTGCTGTCTGGTAGGAGGGACCGTAGCACTTGGGGCCCTTGCGTCCAGATTGGATAACAGCTTTTTCTCCCAAGCCATCAGGTTCCTGAATTCCCAGAACAGATGACTCTTATAGTATATGTCTTAATATTTGAACTTCTATTTATGTACATCTGCTTCGTGGTCCTGGAGAAATGCTACCTCATCTTTACCGAGCAATACATGGCATGACCGACAAATTAAGGTGACATGAATTGAAATTAAAGCGCTGGTCACCTAGTTGTGACTTGGAATCTGTTTGCAGTGTGAGATGATCTAGGTGCTTTAAATATCATGAACATGGAGTAGGACAAGATCCCCAGTCGAGTGAGCCCACCCTACCCTATGGGGGTTGGGGAGGTGGAGATTAGGGGATAGAACTCCAGAGGAAAGCTGTCAGTTACGGAATTGTTGGAGATAGGAGCGACTGAAGGGTCTGGAAGAGCTTAAAGGCAAGAATATGTTCATTTGTACCTCTTTGAGTACCTCTCTGTTACAGTGAGGCTGCAGTAGTTTGTGAGTGGTTGACTGTATGTGGTCTGTGTGCGATGTCATGCAGCAAAGTCTGGTCTCCACTTGTCAAGTCAAATCAAGTTTATTGTCATCTGATTGCACAAATACAACTTGACAAAACAGATTTCTCTGACATAATCCACATACAGACAAAATTACATAGCAAAACAAGTATTCATATATATATCAGTGGTTTTCAACCTTTTTCTTTCCACTCTCATCCCACTTTAAGTCATCCCTATGCCATCGGTGATCTGTAATTAGTAAGGGATTGCTTAAGGTGGGATGTGAGTGGGAAGGGAAGGTTGAGAATCACTGCTCTGGACCCAATGACTAAATATTTTGCTTGAGAAAAATTGTCATTTGCCCATTTCCTTTGGAGTTCTGAAACCACGCACATAACGAGTCAATGAGGGACGATTAAAACAGTGATTTTTAAACTTTTTCTTTCTACTTACTAATCACAGAACATCTATGGCATAGGAATACTTAAAGTGGTATGTGAGTGGAAAAAGAAAGGTTGAGAACCTATATACATTATATATATATATATATATATATATATCTTTCTTTGGCTTGGCTTCGCGGACGAAGATTTATGGAGGGGGTAAAAAGTCCACGTCAGCTGCAGGCTCGTTTGTGGCTGACAAGTCCGATGCGGGACAGGCAGACACGATTGCAGCGGTTGCAGGGGAAAATTTGTTGGTTGGGGTTGGGTGTTGGGTTTTTCCTCCTTTGCCTTTTGTCAGTGAGGTAGGCTCTGCGGTCTTCTTCAAAGGAGGTTGCTGCCCGCCAAACTGTGAGGCGCCAAGATGCACGGTTTGAGGCGATATCAGCCCACTGGCGGTGGTCAATGTGGCAGGCACCAAGAGATTTCTTTAGGCAGTCCTTGTACCTTTTCTTTGGTGCACCTCTGTCACGGTGGCCAGTGGAGAGCTCGCCATATAACACGATCTTGGGAAGGCGATGGTCCTCCATTCTGGAGACGTGACCCATCCAGCGCAGCTGGATCTTCAGCAGCGTGGACTCGATGCTGTCGACCTCTGCCATCTCGAGTACTTCGACGTTAGGGATGTAAGCGCTCCAATGGATGTTGAGGATGGAGCGGAGACAACGCTGGTGGAAGCGTTCTAGGAGCCGTAGGTGGTGCCGGTAGAGGACCCATGATTCGGAGCCGAACAGGAGTGTGGGTATGACAACGGCTCTGTATACGCTTATCTTTGTGAGGTTTTTCAGTTGGTTGTTTTTCCAGACTCTTTTGTGTAGTCTTCCAAAGGCGCTATTTGCCTTGGCGAGTCTGTTGTCTATCTCATTGTCGATCCTTGCATCTGATGAAATGGTGCAGCCGAGATAGGTAAACTGGTTGACCGTTTTGAGTTTTGTGTGCCCGATGGAGATGTGGGGGGGCTGGTAATCATGGTGGGGAGCTGGCTGATGGAGGACCTCAGTTTTCTTCAGGCTGACTTCCAGGCCAAACATTTTGGCAGTTTCCGCAAAGCAGGACGTCAAGCGCTGAAGAGCTGGCTCTGAATGGGCAACTAAAGCGGCATCGTCTGCAAAGAGTAGTTCACGGACCAGTTTCTCTTGTGTCTTGGTGTGAGCTTGCAGGCGCCTCAGATTGAAGAGACTGCCATCCGTGCGGTACCGGATGTAAACAGCGTCTTCATTGTTGGGGTCTTTCATGGCTTGGTTCAGCATCATGCTGAAGAAGATTGAAAAGAGGGTTGGTGCCAGAACACAGCCTTGCTTCACGCCATTGTTAATGGAGAAGGGTTCAGAGAGCTCATTGCTGTATCTGACCCGACCTTGTTGGTTTTCGTGCAGTTGGATAATCATGTTGAGGAACTTTGGGGGACATCCGATGCGCTCTAGTATTTGCCAAAGCCCTTTCCTGCTCACGGTGTCGAAGGCTTTGGTGAGGTCAACAAAGGTGATGTAGAGTCCTTTGTTTTGTTCTCTGCATTTTTCTTGGAGCTGTCTGAGGGCAAAGACCATGTTAGTAGTTCCTCTGTTTGCGCGAAAGCCGCACTGTGATTCTGGGAGAATATTCTCGGCGACACTAGGTATTATTCTATTTAGTAGAATCCTAGCGAAGATTTTGCCTGCAATGGAGAGCAACGTGATTCCCCTGTAGTTTGAGCAGTCTGATTTCTCGCCTTTGTTTTTGTACAGGGTGATGATGGTGGCATCACGAAGATCCTGAGGCAGTTTACCTTGGTCCCAACAAAGCTTGAAAAACTCATGCAGTTTGGCATGCAGAGTTTTGCCGCCAGCCTTCCAGACTTCTGGGGGGATTCCATCCATACCTGCTGCTTTGCCACTTTTCAGTTGTTCGATTGCCTTATATGTCTCATCCAGGGTGGGAGCCTCATCCAGCTCTAGCCTTAGGGGCTGTTGAGGGAGCTGGAGCAGGGCGGAATCTTGGACTGAGCGGTTGGCACTGAAAAGAGATTGGAAGTGTTCTGACCATCGGTTGAGGATGGAGATCTTGTCGCTGAGGAGGACTTTGCCGTCTGAGCTGCGCAGCGGGCTTTGGACTTGGGGTGAGGGACCGTACACAGCCTTTAGAGCCTCGTAGAAACCCCTGAAGTCGCCAATGTCCGCGCTGAGCTGGGTTTGTTTGGCGAGGCTAGTCCACCACTCATTTTGGATCTCCCGGAGTTTGCGCTGAAGACGGCTGCATGCGCGACGGAAGGCTTGTTTCTTCTCTGGACAGGACGGCTTTGTAAGGTGAGCCTGGTGGGCAGCTCGCTTCTTTGCCAGCAGCTCCTGGATTTCCTGGCTGTTTTCGTCAAACCAGTCCTTGTTTTTCCTGGAGGAGAAGCCCAGTACCTCTTCAGTGGATTGCAGTATGGTAGTCTTCAACTGATCCCAGAGGGTTTCAGGGGACGGGTCCGTGAGGCGGGTTGCATCGTCGAGCTTTGCTTTGAGGTTTGCCTGGAAGTTTCCTCTCGCTTCGTCTGACTGCAGGTTTCCAACATTGAACCTCTTTCTGGGGGCTTTATTGTTCCTGGGCTTTGGTTTGAAGTGAAGGATGAGCTTGCAGCGAACCAGCCGGTGGTCAGTGTGACATTCCGCGCTAGGCATGACCTATATATATATATATATATATATACATATACACACACACATACACACACACACACACACACACACACACACACACACACACACACACACACACACACACATACATACATACGTAAATAAAATTTGTTTTGTGAATATGAGAGTCTTGGGTGGTCAGTGTGAGCAGTTCCTTTAGTCGTTCATCCTTCTCACTGCCCAAGGGAAGACGCTGTTCCTCCGCCTGGCGGTGCTGGCTTTGATCCTCCTGATGAGAGCAGCTGAGAGAGGTCATGGGCAGGGTGGAAAGGTGAATGATTTTTGCACACCCTCTTCAGACAACAATCCCAGTAGATGAGGGGGAGGGAAATTCCAGTGATCCTCTCGGCCTTTCTTGTGGTCCTGCAGATTGACCTCCAATTCATTTCACCGTGCCACATTGAGATACAGCTGGCCAGGACGTTCTAGATAGAGCCCCTATAGAAGGTTGACATAATGGTGGTCGGTAGATCGCCCACCTCAATCTTGTCAAGACGTTGCTGTTGCATCTTTCTGGCAAGTGAGGAGATGTTGAGACTTCATGATAGGTCACTAGAATTCCCTTATATGGCCGAGTTTCATCTTCCCTATGTTAGCTGGCACTTGAGAGAGAGTTGGGCTTTTGAGCTGCATAAAATAAGTTTGTTTAAAAATAATAGCATTGCAACAATCACTGTTGAGCGAACTTGACAGCAACTTGACCTGCTACCTCTGTACCTGTGAAATAAGAATTGAATTTGGAAAGAATGGATTAATGTTCCATTTCAATTCCTATGACAACAGCTTTAATGTATCATGAATCATAGATGATCGTAGCAAATTATTATTGATCGTAGGAAAACACAAGGCTCTAACTATAAGTGAGTTTGATCTCCTTGCAGAAGAATCAACATTGTTTTAGAAACAGGAGAGAGCCAGGGTCTGATGCAGGCAGGCAGCATGACTCCATTCTTACCTACTTTTTTACTTGCTCCACGCCCACGTTGAGGACATTCACAGTATAGAAAGAGGCGTTTCAGCCAAACTGATTCACGACCACCTTGGCAAGTCCCATTTGCCTGTACTTCCCTCATATCCACCTCATCGTTGCAACTGTTCAAATGTTTTTTTTTGAACATTGCACCTTTTTAAAAAAAAACATTATGTTCAGACATAAATGCCCCCCCCCCCCCACCCCCCCGCCCAGTACGTTTTGGAATGGTGAGAGGAAACCGGAGCCCCCGGAGAAAACCCATGGGGAGAACGTACAAACTCCTTACGGACAGCGTGGGATTCGAACCCCGGTCCTGATCGCTGGTGAGGTAACCGCTTCTCTGCTGCCGTTATATCTGCCAGCTCTGGCAGCTCTTTCCACCTACCTGCCACCCTCTTGTGTGTAAAAAGGGTGTCCCGCAGGTTCCTTCTAAATCTTGCCCCTCTCACTGTAAGACGATTAATATTTACTTTATCCGTGCCCTTGATGATCTTATTTACCTCCTCAAAGTACCCCCCTTCACCTCCTACGCTCCAGGGAGAGAAGTCCCAGTCTATCTAGCCTCTCCTTATATAGGGGCAGGACAGTTAGCGTAGCAGTTAACACATGCTTGTTTCAGGGCCAGAACCCTGGTTCGGATCCTGCACTGATTGTAAGGAGTTTGTACGTGCTCCTTGTTACTGCGGGCGTTTTCTCCAGGGCCTCCAGTTTCCTGCCACCTTTCAAAACGTACTGGGGGTATAAGACAATTGTGGTATTTGGGTGACAAGGCAAACATCCAAATACAAGTCAAGTTTATTGTCATCTGATTATACAAGTACAACCCAACAAAACAGCATTCTCTGGTCCTTGGTGCAAAACATATAGACATACAACCAGACATACACATACAGACAAACAATGCACATGCACAAATATACAATAAATAAATAAATAACTATTGCTTTGTGAATATGAGAGCCTTTGAGGGTTAGTGTGAGCAGTTCCTTTGGTCGTTCAGCATTTTCGCTGCCCGTGGGAAGAAACTGTTCCTCAGTCGGGTGGTGCTGGCTCTGATCCTCCTGGATCTCTTCCCCGACGGGATCAGCTGAAAGACACTGTGTATGGGATGAAAGGGGTCTTCAGACAATGATCTTGGTAGATCACATTGATGGGGGGGGGGCGGTGGTGAGGGAGACTCCAATTATCCTATCTGCCACTCTTATGGATTGATCTCAATCCATTCCTCTGCAGCAACCGTACCGCACTGTGATGCAGCCGGCCAGGATGCTCTCGATAGAAGGTTGAAGTGATGGTGGCCGGTAGCCTTGCCGCTTCAGTCTTCTCAGGAAGTGCAGTCGCTGTTTCATCTTCCTGACAAGTGAGGAGATGCTGAGTGTCCACAATAGGTCACTAGTTAAGTGAACTCCAAGGAACTTGGTGCTCTCCCCTCTCTCCACTACAGAGTTGTTGATGGTGGTCATTCTTAGATCATCTCCTTTGGTTTGTCCAACGTTGAGACTCTCACACCATATCATGGATTTTTCACCTCTTCTCTGTGGTGCGACTCACTCTTGTTGTTGATGAGGCCGACGACTGTTGTGCCGTCTGCAAACTTGATGACACTGTTGGAGCTGGGTCTGGCGCTGCAGCTGTGGGTCAGTAGCGTGAACAGGAGCTGGCTGAGCTCAGAACCCTGAGGGACTGTGGTCTTTCCATCAGGATGTCCAAGATCCAATTACAGAGAGGAGTGTTGATCTCCAGCGAGGACACCCTCTGCGGGGTGATCATATTAAATGCCAAGGTGGGGAGGGGGGGGGTATGATGGTGTAGGAGAGGGATGTGCTGAAGTATTGGTCCCAATAGATTTGAATAAAAGCCCGTGTTGAAGTAATCTAAAAATACATCAAAGTACTTAAACTGTTATTTAAGAAGTAATCAGTTACAGCTATGAAGAAAACCAGAGCTCAAACAATGAAAAAACTCAACTGTAAAGCAAGCAACAAGTTTGGAAGAAATTCAGCCTACCTGTGAACTGGAGCCTGCGACTTCAATTAGTTCTCCCCCCACCCCCCCGCCGTAAATAGCGACGACTGCCGGCAGTGCTGTCGAGAGTGCTGCCCTCTGGGTTGAGGAGCCCCGGGAAAGATGACGCCCGGGTCTCCCCTCCTGAAGCTGAGGAGTCACTGCGCACGTGCACAACAAGCATGTTTAACCCTGGGGAGTGGGGGGCACTACTCGTCGATCCAGCGAAGATGGATCGACTGAGAGTAGGCCACCTACCCGAGGGGAGGGGGAGAAGGGAGCACAGAAGATGATACAGGAATTTAAAGGGGCAGCAGGAGGGAGAGAAGATCAGTCTCAGGAACACAGCTCTGGAGAAGAGCCGATGAGTGAACTGAAGAAGAGGAATCTGGGGGGGGGGAGGAATGAATAGGGGTGGAGAATGTTGGCGCAAGATTGTGGGGGTTTGGAGTGTCAGTGGAAGGGATGTTGGCCTTTGGGATATTGAAGTCTGAGCGCTAGCTGTGGGTCCTGGTGAGGAAGATGGGCTGATGACCTTCTCGGCATTAGGTTATGGGGTATTGAGTTCATTGCAGGTCGATAAAACTCTGGTTTGACCACACTTGGAATATTGTGTTCAGTTCTAGTGACCTCATTACAGGAAGGACGGGGAAGCACTGCAGGAGGGATTTACCATGATCAAGGTGGGCCTTTTACACAATATAAAGAATATTTTGATGGCCAATTTCAAGCTATATATAGTGGGATTAAATGCCAAGCTGAAGTTGATAAGCAGCAGCCTGGCGCATGAGGCGTTGTTCTCCAGGTGGGCCGGGATGGAGTGAAGGGACGGTGTCGGCTGCAGCACGATTTCTACTGCAGGTGAACTGAGATGGGCCCAACATCTCTGGGAGGTGTGCTTTAATGTATTCCATCACCAAGCACTCAAAGCATTTTTTAACAGCATTTCACAAAGGCCGGGATAAATCACATCACCCTCATCCCACAACTTCACAAGGCGAATGAAGCTTACTGACCTAGACAAGCTGTCTAATTCAGTCCTTTCCATTCTTCTCTTCCAGCCAGAGGAGCTGACAAATGTCCTGGAGATTAGCAATATCGTTTTCACCAGCATGTTTGCCCTGGAGATGATTCTCAAGCTCACTGCATTTGGTTTCTTCAGCTATCTGAGAAATCCTTATAATATTTTCGATGGGATCATCGTCATCATCAGGTGGGTGACGGACCCCTGCACTGCTCAGGGGTCACCTAACATAGGGAAATGAGTGGGATAGGGGACTGGAGCGCCTCAGTGTTAGGAACACTTCGGATATTTGAAACGTCTCTCTCATGAGTAGGAATGAATCAACATAGAGTTGTTCTCTTTTAAAAGTGTTGGGGTACAGGGAGGTTTGATTGTATAAGGCAGGAAGATAAGAGATTGGTGTTAAAGACCGAGTACTTGCCTTGGACACATGGTGGGGGGGGGGGTGGGGGGGAATGTGGAATGAATAAGGGTGGGGAATGTTGGCCCAAGGTTGTGCGGGTTTGGCATGTTGGTGGAAGGGATGTTGGCCTTCGGGATATTGAAGTCTGAGCGCTAGCTGTGGGTCCTGGTGAGGAAGACGGACTGATGATCTTCTGGGCATTGAGTTCATTGCAGGTCAATAAAACTCTGGTTTGACCACACTTGGAATATTGTGTTCAGTTCGAGTGACCTCATCACAGGAAGGATGGAAGGATGGGGAAGCTCTGCAGAGGGTAAAGAGGGGATTTACCATGTTGTCGCCTGGAGTGGAGAATACATCTTATGAGGCAAAGTTAATAGAGCTGGGGTTTTTCCCTTTGGAGAGGAGAAGGACGAGAGGTGACTTAAATGAGGTCAGCAAGATTCTGAGAGACGTACGCTTCACCTTTTTCCTGGCATGAGAGTAGCAAACACCAGGGGGATATCTGTACAAAGTGAAGGGAGGAAAATTGAGGAGAGATATTAGGGGTAAGATTTTACACAGGGAGTGGTGGGTGCCTGGAATGCATTGCCATGGGTGGTGGCAGAATCTGTAACAATAGGGGCATTTAAAAGACTCTTAGACAGGCACATGGATGTAAGGAAAATAGAGGGGTGGTGAGGAAGGTTTAGATCGTTGAATGGGTTTCTATAGGTCACAATAACATCATGGGTTGAATGGCCTGTATTGTGCAATAATGTTATATGTTCGTGCTGAAGGGAGTTGAAAGGGAAGTTGTTGTCTGGGGTGTTGGAATATGGTGGGGAGGGGCTCTTCTGCAGACAATTAGTCATGCCAATTATTGATCTCATAACATGGCCACAGCCTACCATTAGTGGCGTACTGAGTCGCATCGCCCACTCTAACGGGTGTTAGCCTTGCAACTGGCAACTTGCATGTGGACAGGATGGATGCCGAGAGTCAATCGGATTTGGCACCAAGCTGAAATTCAAACAAATGGTGAATTTTGAAGCCCAAGGGCTCTCATGAACATTACATGAAATTTTAAAAAACTACAGATGAGAGAAGTCCAAAACAAAACAGAAAATGCTGGAAACTCTCAAAGCAAGACTGACTGCATCTGTGAAAAGAAAGAGTGTGAAAATAAGTTCTGTAAAAACAAAAAATACAACGCTGGAGAAACTCAGCAGGTCCTTTATGTAGCAAAGATAAAGATACATCACCAACGTTTCAGGCTTAAGCCCTTCATCAAGGTATGATGTATAATTTTTGACCTGCTATGTTTCTCCAGCATTGTTTTACTTCAATCTCAGGTTTAAAGCAAAGGTTTAATCACCATCAACTCGGCCTTCACCCGCATCTCCTCTATTACCCACACATCTGCCCTGGTCCTCTCAGCCCCCACGCGCAACAAGGGCAGGATTCCTCTTGACCTCACCTACCACCCATCCATCCCCTCGATCCAGCACATCCTCCTCTGCCAGCTACTACGTGATCCTTCCACTATACACATATTCCCCTCTCCTCCCCTTTCCACCTTCCGCAGGGACTGCTCCCTCTTCGACTCTCTCATCCACTCCTCCCCCTCCGCCAATCCCCTTGGCACCTTATCCCCGCAACAGGATGAGATGCTCCCCTTGTGGCCAAACCTCCTCCCTCGCCATTATCCGGGGCCCCAAACAGACCTTCCAAGTGAGGCAACATTTCACTTGTGAATCTGTAGGGGTCACCTACTGCATCCGAAGATCTCCTCTACACTGGAGAAGCTGAGCGCAGACTGGGAGATCACTTCGCTGAGCACCTCAACTCTGTTCACCGTAATAGCGTGGATCTCCCAATGGCCTCCCATTTCAGTTCCTCATCCCATTCCCTTGCTGACATGTCGGTCCATGGTCTCTTGCACTGCTGGACTGAGACTACCCGCAAATAGGAGGAATATCACTTCATCTTCCTCCTGGGCACCCTCCAACCTGGAGGGTTGCCTCGACTTCTCCAGTTTATGTTAAACCCGCCCACTTCACCCCTTCTTCTTCCTCCTGTTATCTTTCCCCCAGCATTTCCCTCTGTCTCCTTTCACAGAGTCAAATTCAATTCTCATCTCTCCTCTTATCATATCCAATTAATACCTTTTGTTGGTTTGGACTCCTCCCTAGGCTGATCAGTCTTTAATCTGATGCTTTCCTTTTCTATGCTTATCCCTTGAGGAAGGGCTCAGATCTGAAACGTCAGTAATAGATCTTTACCTATTACAAATGCTGCGAGATTGGCTGATTCCCTCCAGCATTTCAGTGGGTTTTTACTTAATTCACAGTATCCAAAGACTTTTGCGTTTTAGAGCAGAGTGAATATTGCAGGTGGAAGAGTCTTTGCCTAAGAACTAAATCCTTAACTACCTAAGAAGAGAGGAAAGCAGAAGCTGGCCATCCAGACCCTCCATACACCGGGCCAATTCAGCCCTATCCCATGCCGCCCAATTTACACCCCATTAACCCCGGTATATTTTGACGGGTGGGAGGAAACCAGAGCTCTCCCCCCTCCCAGGAAACCCACACAGATATGGGGAAAATGTACAAACAGACAGCACGGGATTCGAACCCAGGTCCAGTCGGCATTGCCGGCACTGTAAAGGCGTTGTTAATGTTAATGGCTGACCTTCCCCGGGGCTCAAACCTTGTTTGGTACTCCCAGCTCCTCCCTCCAGTTATTTTGCCTCCTGAGGTCGAGAACTCCGGAGAAATTCCAAAGACCCACTTCAAGAAGAAATTCCTACACACCTTAGTTTTAAACGGCCACCCCGTTATTTTATAACTATGTCCACTCGAGTGGGCCTTTCACACTAAGTAGAAACAGCTTGACATTCACATTGCTAGGTACTCCCCCCCCCAACCTTAGAATCCTATATTTCAATGGGATTACCCTTCATTCTTCTAAACTCCAGTGAATACACATCTAAACGTTTCAGATGTTCATGAAAATACAAATCTCTCATTCCAAGAATTATCCCAGTTAATTGTGTTAATTTTGTGGACTGTTTCCAATGCAGGTACAGGTTTACCCACTATCCAAAAGTAGAGCGTTCCTACGAAGCCATTGGTAAGCCGAAATGGCGTAAAGCGAAGAAGCGTTTACCATTAATTTATATGGGGAGACATTTATGAGCGTTCCCAGACCCAAAAAACCTACTAAATTCTACCAAATATTGCCTAACGTTCAACACAAGCACAATGTCTTTATTTCATTCAGCACGATCGAAACGCGTAGTTTTACGCTAAGCGTCACACCCTTACGAGCTCTCTTCCGATAACTTTGAACACATCTTGATGAAGGGTGCACAAAACAAACCGAGATAAGGCACAGATGCTCTCAGATGCAGTTCGAAGCTTGATGCTGAGTGAAGCTCGCGTGGAAGGAGCTTGGTGCCGTCACTCGCGCTGCCTCTATAATAGCTCGTTGCAAAACAAATGCTGAATGGTACTTTTGCCTTTTTCGTAAAAGTGAAAATCCTCATTGGATTTCTTCCAGATAGCGAAAACAGGCTCTAATGTAGATCTTTTGTAAAGGCGAAGTGGCGTAAAGCGAACTTTTGAAAAGCGGGGGGATACCTGTACATTCCTTCTTGTTAGTGGACTGTAGCGTGATCAATGACCGCTCACAGGCACAAAGTGAGGGCCAAAGGCTTTATTGATCTAAAGATGGTGGCTCAAGACCAAGGGCAGGTATGAGGGAGGAGACTGGGACTCTTGGCCTTCATAGGGGTCTTAAGGGGGGAGGGCTACTGGTTCAGCAGGCGTACCAGCCTGCCCGGCTCAGTGGGGAACATGCCCGTGATACTATGTTCCACCACAGGGACCAGAACTTTAGGTCCACCAGCGGTCTGTACAATTCTAACTATTCTTAAATGACAGTCCCTGAGTAATAATGGCCAAAATTCCATTTGCCTTTTTAGTTGCTTGCTGCAACTGTGAGCTGATTTGTTTGTGCAGAAGAAAGCCGAGATTACTCCTCTACGTTCTAGACTCTCTCCATTTCAATAATAGTCTGTCTTTTGACTCCTCCTCCCTTGCACTTTGCGTCATGAAACCCCATTTAATGAGATATTGCGCATTCCCTTGACCTCTCTATATCCTATTGCAGATTCTGACTGCCCTTATCACAGCATGTGCCCCCAAGCTCTTTCTCTCTACACAGGTCGCCTGCCTTGCTAAATGCATCCAGCACATTCTGTTTTAACAAGGTTCAACACTAGGTTAACAGAACTCCCTTGCTTTTTAATTCTTCCTCTGTCCGGATAAGTGCCTGTGCTGTATTTTGCAGCCTTGTTCATTTGTGTCGCTAACGTTGATGAAGCCTCCTCAGACAGGGTGTCAGGAATGTCCGTTGCCAACCCAAGTTGCTCCATGGCTAAAATGTTGGAAATAATCAATATGGGTTCTTCCCCCTGCCATTACTTTTATTCAGGTGTCTGCCTGCTTTTCACTCATACTTTGCTCAGGCCTGAAATGTTGGTGATATATCTTTACCTCCTGTGGACGCTGTGAGACTTGCTGATCTCCTCCAGCGTTTCTGGGTTTTTATCTCAATCACAACGTCTGCAGACTTTCGTGCTTCACTTGAGGATTGTGATGAACATATTCTGAATAGACTGAATTCAGTCTGCACACACACACACACACACACACACACACACACACACACACACACACACACACACACACACACACACACACACATTAATACACACACACACATTCACATATAGAAACACACATGCACACACACTCACCCGCAGTCACACACACATTCACATGCAGAAACACATGCATTCACGCACGCACACACACAAAGACTCAGATTCACACACACACACATTCACATACAGAAACACACAAGTACACACACACGCACGCACACATACAGTCACCCACAAAGACACACACATTCACATACAGAAACACACACGTATACACACACTCACATACAATCACCCGCAAAGACACACACACAAAGACACACATTCACACACACACACACACATTCACATACAGAAACACACACACACACACACTCTCTCTCTCTCTCTCACACACACACACACACACACACACACACACACACACACACACACACACACACACACACACACACTCTCCCTCTCTCTCTCTCTCTCTCTCTCTCTCTCTCTCACTCACACACACACTCTCTGATTTATAGGATCCATGCAGGCTCCTTCCAGCCAAAAGCCTCATTGCCACTGTGTAAATAAATAAATTCAGGTCCAATTTTAGTTTTATTGTCTGGATGATGTGATTTTTGGCCAGTTACATTCCCTAATTGACTGTGAGGATGTGATTGAATTCATCACGTTCCCTTTTTCCCGACAAAATATTTTTCCAACATCTTCCCCACAGTGACTCATGTGAAACCACCCATATTTTTGAGACCCACCCCCATGGGCCAGGTTGAATAAAAGGATGATTCATATAGCACCCCAGGTTCCTTACAGCAAATCACATGGTCTCAGAAACAGAAACTCGATGACGGCCCAGAATATTCAGTTTAATGATGACAATTGAGGACTTTAAAAAAAATTACAGGAGCTTTAGGGACCACTGCACTGATCTTACCAAGATAGTGTCCAAAGTATCGTTTTCAACCACCAGAAAACAGCCCCGGGACCAGCTTCCCAAATTCCTGCCCACCTTCACACCCACAGTCCCTAGCACTCGTACCCTTGCAGCGCAATTGAAATAGGTCGATTCTCTGCTGCAAAGACACGCCGCTGGAGAAACTCAGCAGGTCAAACCGTGTCCTTTACATAGCAAAGGTAAAGATACAGAACTGATGTTTCGGGCCTGGTGAAGGGCTCAGGCCTGAAACGTTGGTAATAGGTCTTTACCTCCCACGGATGCTGTGAGTTCCTCCGGCATCTCTGTGTGTTTTAACTACAATCACTTTCGTGTTTCACTCCTCTCTGCTGATTGACCGCGTCCCCCGTCTGAAGGTTTAATCCACGAGCCGGTGCCTCTGTGATATTGAGCCTCCCTGCTCCTCCACTCTAAAATGGCTGCCCTTATTGCATTCTAATGTTCCTTTGCTTTTGAGGGACAGCGTCTGTGAGATCGTGGGTCAGTCTGACGGAGGCCTCTCCGTCCTGCGCACCTTCCGCCTCCTGCGAGTTCTGAAGCTGGTGAGGTTCATGCCCGCTCTGCGCCGCCAGTTGGTGGTGCTGATGAAGACGATGGATAACGTTGCCACATTCTGCATGCTGCTGATGCTCTTCATCTTCATCTTCAGGTAGGTCACTTCTTGCCCCAATGTTTCGATCGGACAACCTTCCACCTCTTCACCTGCTTCCCTTTCTCTTCTTGTACCCTCCCAGAGGTTCTGGTTCACAATATGGTTGTACCATAGTCTTAGAACATAGAACAGAACAGCACAGTACAGGCCCTTCAGCCCTTGACATTGTGCTGACCCATATATCCTTTCTTTAAAAAAAAGTACTAAACCTCCCCTACTTCATAATCCTCTATTTTTCTTTAGTCTATGTGTCTGGCTAAAAGGCTCTTTAATGGCCCCAATGTTTCAGCTTCCACTACCATCCCTGGGCAATGCATTCCAGGCACCCAATACACTGTGTGTAAAACAAACCTGCCCCTGATGTCTCCCCCAAATTTTCCTCCCTTAACTTTGTTCACATGTCCTCTGGAGTTTGTTGATCCTACCCTGGGAAACAGGCGCTGGCTGTCCACCCTATCTATGTCTCTCATAATCTTGTAGACCTCTATCAAGTATCCTCTCATCCTTCTAAACTCCAAAGAGAAAAGTCCCAGCATAAGACTTATTCCCCAATCCAGGCAACATCCTGGTAAATCTCCTCTGCACCCTCTCCATAGCTTCCACATCCTTCCTATAATGAGGTGACTGTAGCACTATCAATTAGACCCGACAGGCCAGAAATCGATTAATAGGCTTTAATCACTATAAACGTACAGTCATAGCTTACATGCTGTTGGCCTGATTCCAAAGCATTTCTGAGGGAGGGGGATTGGGCAGTATCACCTTTATTAGGGATCCTGGAGGGGGAGGAGTTATAGTATCAGGGGTAGGCCAATACAGCGACTGCAATACAGTGTTCCACCACGGTGATTGGAGCTGAACAGGGGAGGTTTATGAAAAGATCTCAGATTACAGTAATCTTCAAGATTAAAAGATTCAATTTATTGCCCTGTATGCAAATCTTGCTCTGCAAAGGCAAACAGAATTCCATATTCCAAAGGCAGAGGTTAATTGGTCAGATGGGTATATTTGGGCAGTGTGGGATCAAGGGCCAGAATGGCCTGTATCCAGAAAAAAGCCCCTGAAATTAAATTACTCTTGAACCATTATGAAAAGAGAAGCAAAAGAGAGACCCTTCAGAGTAGCCACAAGTCTCGCCACCTTCGCTGTATTGGCCTACCCCTGATCCCTGGTTCAGATGCTGGAAGCATCGGGAGGCCTTTTGGATGGACTGCATCTTCACCTATTCTGGGACCCGATCCCTGGTACCGTGAAGCTGCTTGCCAACAACCTTCGGCCTGCTGAACCATGAGCTGTACAAAATTATGTGTAAATATAGAGAGGCTTTTTCCTTTGAGGGTAGGTGAGATACAAACCGGAAGGTCGCTGCCAAACTATTCCTTTGGTTACATCAACTTGCACCCAGTCCTCCATACTCCTCTCACCTATACACCTATCTTCTTCTTTCTTTGGCTTGGCTTCGCGGACGAAGATTTATGGAGGGGTAATGTCCACGTCAGCTGCAGGCTCGTTGGTGACTGACAAGTCTGATGCGGGACAGGCAGACACGGTTGCAGCGGTTGCAGGGGAAAATTGGTTGGTTGGGGTTGGGTGTTGGGTTTTCCTCCTTTGTCTTTGGTCAGTGAGGTGGGCTCTGCGGTCTTCTTCAAAGGAGGTTGCAGCCCTTTCTTAAATGTCAAAATCGACCCCGCGCCTATGACGTCCAGTGGCAACTCGTCTAGTGAAGAAGTTCCTCCTCATTTCCCCCTGAAACATTTCATCTTTCACCCTGAATCCATGACCAGACCCTCCAGAACCACCACCCCCCCCCCCCCCCACCACCACCACCACCCCACCAGCCTTCTGATTCAGAGTCCTTAAAAATATATATTTGTTCAGAACAAAAGTCCAAATCCTGATCATTCCACCCTTGGATTATTCCGGATTATTTCGGGAAATGGGTTATTCACATATCTCTGACCTCTTGAGAGTGAGAGATGTCATTAATTTCTTTAAGTAAATATCATAACACCTTAAGATATAGGAGCAGATTGGCCCATCAAGTCTGACCTGCTGTTCCATCATGAGCTGATCCATTCTCCTACTCAGCCCCATTACCTGGCCTTCTCCCCATAACTTCTGGTACCCTGACTATTCAGACCTAGCAATCTCTACCTTAATACCTAACTGATTTAAATTTAATTTTAATTTAATTTTTTAAAATTTCATACAACAGTAAGAAGCACTACAAGCCCACAAAGCCCAATTACAAGCTCTGTACATTTTGAAGGGTGGGAGGAAACCAGAGCCCCCAAGGGAAACTATTGCAGACGGGGGGGAGAACATGCAGACAGCACGGGATTCAAACCTGGGTCACTGGCCCTGCAACAGCGTTGCACTTACCGCCAAGTTAACTGTGCCACCCTCATAGATTCCAGAAGGGCAACCATTATTATATTTATCTGACCCATCCCGTTCTGGTCCAGCTCCCTCTCCATGAGTCATCACAGGCCCCTCTCTATTCTTGCAAATAGGCCTGGTTTCCCTGGTGACAGACAGAGAGTTCGATGGAACATGTCCTGCCAGCTCAGACCTTGCAAAGTGTCTAAATCGAGAAATTTATCTGCACATTAGCATTGTTTGAATAATTGGTGTAAAGATTAGAAAGGAATTGAAAGCCAATCAGGCTAGCGTACTTCAGGGAAATTATAAACTCGCTGTTTACATCTGGCTGAATGAGGGAATGGACAGAGGATGGCATGGTTGGGGTAGCGGTTAGCGCACTGCTGTTAGAATGCCAGCAATTCGAATCCGGCACCGTCTGTAAGGAGTTTGTATGTTCTTCCCATCTCTGCCTGGGTTTCCTCCCACTGTTCAAACGTAGGGGGTGGGGGGTTGTAGGTCAATTGGGTGAAATCGGGTGGCATGGGCTCATGGGCCAGAAGAGCCTGTTACCGTGCTGTATGTCCAAGGAGTTTTTGCAAGCTAAACCCAGCTACTTGGAGAAGCCACCAGCATCTGTGGAGGCAAAGGGATGGTCGATACTTCAGAACAGAACCCAGCTTCAAGACATGCTCTATCCATTGGAAGTTTCTCCAAGTCTTGATGTAGGATCACAGTCCAAAGCACCAACCATCCCATTTATCCGCAGATGCTGCCTGACCTGTTGGTTTCCACCAGCAGTTCAATTTGGATCCAGCTTCCAGCATCTACAGCCTCTTGCCTCCAAAGAACTTAACAGTTGATACCATGTAAAGATCAACCCCCTATTTTTGGGCCCAAACTCTGGTATTGTCCATATATCACTTGTAAAACTCGACACTCCTACTTTTGGCCCCAGCCGCCCGCCCATCTGAACTCGTGACGCTTCAAATGTGGACTTACCACCTGGCTCCAGCCGCCCACCCATCTGAACTCCCGACACCTCAAACACGGACTTACCACCTGCCCCCAGCCACCCACCCATCTGAACTCCCGACACCTCAAACGCGGACTTACCGCCTGGTCCCAGCCACAAGTCTGCCCATCCGAGCTCCCAGCACCTTAAACACGGACTTACCACCTGGTCCCAGCCACTTGCCCATCCATCCGAGCAGTGCAGGCACTCACTGTGGTCAAAAATAGTATGCATGTTGTAGTCGATCCCCTAAATGAGTGGTTTGCAACCATTGTTTTCCACTCACATACCATCAGATGCCATAGGTGGTCTGTGGTTAGTAAGGGATTACTTCAGGTGATATGCTAGTGGAAAGAAAAAGGTTGAGAACCACTGCCCTAAATTTTACCCCAAAAGTTGGTCCACAAAATTTGACTATTGCATGCATATATATGGTAATCCACTTTCCTGTTAAAACACATCTTGACCTTGCTTTTTCTTTCTAAGCATCCTGGGAATGCACATCTTTGGCTGTAAATTTAGCCTGAAGACTGATGGTGGAGACACAGTCCCTGACAGGAAGAACTTCGACTCACTTCTCTGGGCAATCGTTACAGTCTTCCAGGTAGGTACGACAGGCAAGGCCAGGCAGAGCGGTCCAGGGAGACAGAGGTAGTGTTTTGACCAGCGGACTGATGCAAGAAGGACATAACTCCATCAGTGAGGTGAGGACAAAGGCAAAGCTGAATGGTTGGGGATATGGTTAACCAGGTAGAAGCTGGTGGAGGGGTTTGAGCTCTGGAGAGGTACGTAGCAGCAGAGGGCCCCAAGAACAGGATATGCACCCCCTCCTCTTACCTCCAATCCATGTCATTTTTACCCCAGATTCTGTTAGTCTACCTCAGTGGTTTTCAAATGTTTCCTTTCCACTCACGTACCACCTTACCATCCTTGTGCCATTGGTGCTCTGTGATTAGTAAGGGATTACTTAAGGTGGTGTGTGAGTGGAAAGAAAACATTTGAAAACCACTGTTTTAATCATCCCTAATTGACTCGTTTGAAATATTTGAGAAAAATTGTCATTGGCCCATTTCCTTTCGAGTTATGAAACCCTGCACATAACGAGTCAATTAGGGGCAATTAAAGCAGTGGCTTTCAAACTTTTTCTTTCCACCTACATCCTACATTAAGCAATCCCTTACTCATCACAGAGCACCTATGGCCTAGGGGATACTTAACGTGGGATGTGAGTGGAAAGAAAAAGGTTGAGAACCACTGCTCTCCAGTCAAACTGACGTGTGCCACATTAGATAAACTCCAGGAGGCACCAGGCAGTTCAGAACATGTTAACTTTACTGAAACCCAATAAAAGCCACCCTGACAGCACATGTACAACTGCACCATTACAACAATCTGACATATGGCTCATTTACACTTGCTCTCCCACTTTACAAGAGTGCTTCATTTATGTACAATAATTATGGATTCAGTCTGTGACTGAATATCTCAAGTGCTTGAGACTTCCTGATTGTCTTTGAATTTCTAGCGTGTGGTAATTTCCTGAATTGAGCACTGTGAGATGTTCAACTCACTGCCTCTTCTTCAGATAGTCACCCTGGAATAAATCCATCATCATGGAACTTTCCAATAGGTCCTGGTGTCATCTCTCCCCACAATTTGGTCGTTATGGATACTTCTGTGTTAATTAGTTCGAAAACGATACTTGTATGATCTTGTATGACACTTCAGCACATCTGCAACACAGATGAGTGTCCTGCCTGGTGATGCACCATCGATGGCTCCAAAAGACTGAAGTCGTGAAAAATGACGAGCTTTTATTAGCTACAGAACAAAGGCACATCCATGCTGCTCGACTGTCCTACCCAGGATGTGGGTGAGGGGGGCTGTAGAACAGTCACCTTTATTCAGGAGCCTGTGGTGGGGGGGGGGGGGGCACAGGTACAGTCAGCCAATGGGACTGTTCAACAGAAAGATATATATATATATATATACAGTCGTTTGCCACACCTGGCTGGGATGGTAGCTGCAAAGGATCAGACCAGAGGTCAATACAAATCAGAATCAGAATCAGGATTTAATTTATTGTCATGAACAAGTCTTGAACTTCAATGCTTTGCCGAAACAGCCAAGAAGATCACTGGGGTCTCTCTTTCCTCTGTTCACCGCATTTCTCAGAGAATTATAGAAGACCCTTTCCATTCCACACTCAGTATCTATGACCCACTCTTCTTCGGGATCTCCCTCCCATAGGATGATGAGGGTTCCTTTCAGTCAGTTTGTGAGGTTTGATATGAGGATCCCCCACTCCAGTGTGTGCATGAATGGATTTTAGGTGAGATGGGGTTGCGCGGGTCCAGACCCACCCTCTGAACATCAATTCCCAGATTTAGCGGCTCGGCGAGGTCCAAGACGGCCAGGGAGGAAGTTCTATTGCAAGGGGTGCCTTTTCCGCACTTCACGGCACGTGTTCGCTAGATGGCCACTGACCCCACTGGAGGGTTCGTCCTCCCTTTGACCCACTACCATCAAGAAAGAGAAGCATCAAAATCAGGTCCGCCAGGCTGGAAAAGAACTTTTTTCCCACAGGCTGTGAAATTAAGAGCAGTATCCTGTAACCCCATAAATCAAGGGTTGCCAACCTTTTAATTTAGACATGCAGCATGGTAACAGGCCCTTTTGGCCCATGAGTCCGTGCCGCCCAATTAACCTATAGCCCTGGTACGTACTCGTGGGTAGAAAGGGCCTGTTACTGTGCTGTATGTCTAAATTAAAAATTAAAAGGTTCACCACCCATGCCATAAATTATCCCAAGGTATTTATATTTATTTTAAATCATATCTTTGAGTACATATGCAATTATTTTGTGCTGTGTGCGCCATGCCCCAGAGAAGCTGTTTCGTACAAACAGATGAGAATGAAGTTGAACTTCAAGACTTGCTCGCTCACTCTTCATATCCTCCCTTTCTCGTCTCGTTGAACTGCTTCACTCTGCCTATTGATATAAGGATATTACTCACGTTTGGCTTTTGCTGTCTCTCCATGTTCTGCAAGCAGGGCGGTGGTACACTCAGGTACATTAAGTATCAATGAGGTATCATCAGCTCTGCTGGGTAACTCAAGGGCTGGGATGTGATGTCATGTAATACTTGGATAAGAGAGTACAGTCAACCTTGGCAAGCTCATGTCTTCCAAGTTTCGGGTCAGGCACTCCTAGGGTCCTGTGACCCCTCCCCACAGTCTCCTGTATAAAGGTGACTGTTCCACTACCACCTCCTCAGTGCAGGACTCACGGATGTTCTTCAGCGAATAAAAGCCTATTGGCTTCTCACCAACAGTCTTTTGAGTAATTGATGGTGCATCAGTTTTATTCTCTTAAAAGTTTTTTTTTACAATGGAGCAGATCCTGAGGCCAGAAAAGCTGGAGATCAACCCTCAATCGCCTGAGGCATCCACCAACTTTGAGCTCTGGCTGCGCTGTTTTGAAGCATTCCCGCAGGCCTCCTTCACCTTTGATCGATAAACTACATAAAGATCTTCGGGCCCTGTGAGCACTCGGTAGGGCCTGTGAATGCAAGGCCGTGTCTGCAGTGGACCTGATCCAGGACACCTATGTCGTGGGGATCAGGTTGAATTACATACGCCAGAGACCCTTGGAGCGGGGGGGGTGGGGGGGGCTTGGCCTGCAGAGAGCAGCTGAGCTGGTAGGGACGCAGGAGGTAGGTCTTCAGAACCTGGCCGACAATGCGTCCACTTCGTGGTTACCCCGGGCGCTGCCATCTTGGGATGCACCACCACCTCTTCGTTCTGCCAACGGCTTGACCCACAGCAGCAGTGCTCTGCAATCGCCTCCCATCACTTTTGTCCAGCTCCAGTAGCCACGGTGCTACAGGAGCACCCAGAGTGCTACTTCTGCGTCCTGGGCAAACATCAGAGGAAGCGCTGTGCAGCAAAGGATTTGACTTGCTCCAGCTGAGGGAAGAAGGGTCGAAACCTCTTCCTAGAAGTACCACATGTGGAAGGTGAGGGCTGACGTCCTGGACCCCATCGTCACCCAGGGCCAGCTGCGCCATGTGCAATCTATGGGGGGCCGCCATTTTGGACACCACCACTATTCACCACAGCAACGGGTAGCCACCCGATACTGGCCTTCATCACACTAGACCAGGACAGCCTGCATCAACTCGCCGGATCGATGATGGATATTCAGGTAAACGGCCACGCGACATTGCTTATCAAATAGCAGGAGATCAGGGAGCTTCATCCACCTGGACACAGTGTGGAGCCTTTCCCTTACAGTGAACCTGAAGGTCTCCTTGACACCCAAGTTGCACCCAGCAGATGACTGGGGCTCCTGGATAATGACTCTAATGGTGCAGGGTACTGAATATAAAGACTTTAGACTGATGGTAATGTCACAGCTTTGAGCTGCTGTGCTATTAGGACTGGATTTTCAGTGTTACCTGAAAAGCCTGATGATAGAGTTCGATGGGCTCCCACTGTCTGTAACCGGCAATTTTCGAACCAACAACCCAAAAGCTCACCACAAAAGGCCTGCGGTCTTCCCAAACTTAAAATTCCCCCAATCATTATCCGCCGACTATAAACCCATCGTAACTAAAAGTAGGCGGTTCGGCGCCGGTGACAGGACTTTCATCCAGGCAGAGATACAGTGCTTACTCAAGGAGGGGGTCATTGAAGCCAGGACCAGCCCTGGGAGAGCGAGGTAGTGGTAGTACGGAATAGGGAAAAGAACAGGATGGTCATCGACTACAGTCAGACGATCAACAGATACACTCAATTGGATACATACTCCCTGCCATGCATCGCCGACATGGGCAACCAAATTGGCCAGTAACGGGTCTTTTCCACCTTTGACCTTAAGTCAGCATACCTCCAGCTGCCTATCTGCCCAGACAACCACCAGTATATGGTGTTAGAGGTGGATGGCCGCCTCTACCACTTCCTGCAGGTCCCCTTCGGTGTCACGAACGGCATGTCAGTCTTACAGCAGGAGATGGGTCATAGGGTGGATCAGTACGAATTGTGGGCAACTTTCCCGTACCTCAATAACATCACCATCCATGGCCACAGCCTGCAGGACCATGACGCCAATCACCAGAAATTTCTCGAAACAGCCAAGGTCCTTAACCTTACATATAATGAGGCCAAGAGCGTGTTTCAGACCGGACCCTGACCTCATGCGGCCGTACCTGAGATTCCACACAGCCTCAAGGCCCTGAAGAGGTGCCTTGGGTTCTTTTAGTATTATGCCCAGTGGGTCCCCAATTATGTGGACAAAGGCCTTCAATCGCATTAAAAGCAGATGTCGCCAAGGCCACAGCGCATACTGTGGACGATTCCACATCGTTTCAGATGGAAAGCAATGCATCAGACATCGATTGCCCTGGATGCCAGGACGGTTCTTTTTTTTTCACGTACCCTGCAGGGCCCCGAGATTCGACACTCCTTGGTCAAAATAGAGGCCCAACAGTGCCATTACCCTACCTGGTAGGAGATTCACCCTGCTGGCTAATCAACATGCAGTTGCGTTCATGTTTAACGATCAGCAGCGGGGTAAAATCAAAAATGACAAAATACTGAGGTGGAGGATTGAATTACGATATTTTGTACTGGCCGGGGCAATTTGATGAGCTGCCAGACTCCCTGTGCCAGCACACAGATTGACCGGCTACAAAACCTCCACAACGATCTCTGTCACCCCGGAGTTAACAGGTTTTTATCACTTTGTCAGATCACGCAACCTCTATTGGCAAGATCAGGTCCGTGACAAAGAACTGCCAGGTCTGCGCTGAACGCAAGCCACACTTCTACCGGCCAGACAGGGCACAATTAATTAAAGCCACCCGCCCCTCAGTAACGATTTTAAAGGACCCCTGCCCTCCACTGACCACAAGATGTATTTTTTTAACATCATTGATGAATACTCCCGTTTTCCATTTGCCTTCCCTTACTTGGACATGACAGCTGCCTCAGTCATCAAGGCCCTATGCAGCCTCTTCACTCTGTTTGGCTTCTCCAGTTATATCCACAGTGACCAGGGGCATTTTTTTAAGAGTGATGAGCTGTGCCAGTATCTGTGGCCAGAGGCATTGCCACGAGCAAGACCACTAGGCTACAAACCCTGGGGTAACAATCAAGTGGAGAGGGAGAATGCTACGGTCTGGAAGGCCATCCTCCTGGGCTTGTGATCTAAAGGCCTCCCAGTCTCATACTGGCAAGAGGTCCTCCCGGAGGCCTTCTACTCCATCAGGTCCCTTCTTTCTTTTTTTTCTTTTTTTTTTCTTCTTTGGCTTGGCTTCGCGGACGAAGATTTATGGAGGGGGTAAAAAGTCCACGTCAGCTGCAGGCTCGTTTGTGGCTGACAAGTCCGATGCGGGACAGGCAGACACGATTGCAGCGGTTGCAAGGGAAAATTGGTTGGTTGGGGTTGGGTGTTGGGTTTTTCCTCCTTTGCCTTTTGTCAGTGAGGTGGGCTCTGCGGTCTTCTTCAAAGGAGGTTGCTGCCCGCCAAACTGTGAGGCGCCAAGATGCACGGTTTGAGGCGTTATCAGCCCACTGGCGGTGGTCAATGTGGCAGGCACCAAGAGATTTCTTTAGGCAGTCCTTGTACCTTTTCTTTAGTGCACCTCTGTCACGGTGGCCAGTGGAGAGCTCGCCATATATCACGATCTTGGGAAGGCGATGGTCCTCCATTCTGGAGACGTGACCCATCCAGCGCAGCTGGATCTTCAGCAGCATGGACTCGATGCTGTCGACCTCTGCCATCTCGAGTACTTCGACGTTAGGGGTGTAAGCGCTCCAATGGATGTTGAGGATGGAGCAGAGACAACGCTGGTGGAAGCGTTCTAGGAGCCGTAGGTGGTGCCGGTAGAGGACCCATGATTCGGAGCCGAACAGGAGTGTGGGTATGACAACGGCTCTGTATACGCTTATCTTTGTGAGGTTTTTCAGTTGGTTGTTTTTCCAGACTCTTTTGTGTAGTCTTCCAAAGGCGCTATTTGCCTTGGCGAGTCTGTTGTCTATCTCATTTATGTACTGCACCTTCTATGTACTGCACAAATGCCTCACCACATGTTTCCCTTTCCCAGGAAATCTGTGACGGGGACCACACTACTAGCATGACTGACATCCCCAGGGCCCGTCCTACTCAGGAAGCATGGAACCATGTATGAACCCCTGGTCAAAAGGGTCTGCCCTCTCCATGCCAACCCCCAATATGCCTATGTGACATATCCTGACAGATACAAAGACAGCGTCTCTGTCAGGGACTTGGCTCTCTCAGCGACCTTGGAGAACCCCTCTGATCAACCTCACACCCTCCTCACTGTTGAACACACACAGTGCACCTGACCCCTGGTGCCCGGCCTCTACCCCGAGGGAGGATACACCAGTCTCATCAATGCCGACCCACCAGCACAACACTGATGAGTACATACAGGCCGCCTGAGACTGTTCAGGACCCTGCCGCTGCATCGCAGCCAGACTGCCCAAAAGACTGAACTTGTGACTTTTGGTAAACCAATTGTCTGGTCAGGCACATCCATTGCTTGGGTGTACCTGTTGCCCCTCCCCACAGGCTCCTGTATAAAGGTGACTGTTCCATAGCTCCCTCCTCAGTCGAACAGTAGGGATGCACCTTTGTTCTTAAGTGAATAAAAGCCTATTGGTTTCACACCAACAGTCTTTCGAGTAATTGATGGTGCATCAGAGTAAATGAGTGTAGGTACTTTGGCTGCAGTGTTTCAAGCTGAGCCAATGTACGGGGATCAACATATTCAATACCATTCCTGCAGATGAAGCGTTTTTGGTGGATATGTCCTGGCCAGTACATTATCTGACACTAATCTCCCAAGGATATCATTTCAGCAAAGCTCAATGTCCATTCCTCAGTTGTGTGTTCTGGTGGTTCCCACATGTCAAACTCAAATCAATTTCACGTCCACATGAGTGTGGAGGAAGTTCTGACAGAATTTGACACGAGCTCTCTGAAATGTTCAGGGTGATGATCAGGAGTAGGTGCCCTTGATGGTTCAGGTCGGCATTCTTGTCACACCATACACGTTGAGGGCAATATTCTAGACCTTTATTGACACCTGATTCCAAAGACTTATTATTTTCATTGCCAAAATATGCAGAATCTTCTCAAGACACCAAAATTCATTGTTATATGAATCCTAGCATAATGGACATCTTTGTGTTCTGTTGTTAAATGGTTGACTACCTACATTTGGAGACACAACCTCATCAGCTTGGAGAGCTTGTTCATGCACTGGTTGCAGAAGTATAACTTTCTGTGTGGCCTCAGTAATTTCTGTGGCTGCGACTGAAAAGTCATCCTCCATTCACTGAGAGGGAAAGATTGTCTTTCTCATGGCCTCCCACCGAATCACCATGTGATATTAGGGATAAAACGTTCACGTTTGCATTCTCTTTCAAAGATCATGACTCAATCTAGTGGTCATTTGGTACCAATCTAGTAGTAGGCCGCGGCGGTAGACCAGTGAGGGGGTTCTGCGGCTGAAGAACTGCTGGTGACTCGAGGCAAGGAACTTACGGAGGCTGCGGGCTGCTGGAGACTGCGGTCAGGGGACTCCCACCAGGCTGCAGACTGCCTGGAGACTGGCTCGAAACTGGCTGAAGGGGGTACCAGATATTGGACTGGGATGCGAGACAAGGCCAAAGTTGTTGAAGGATTATCGGAGGCTCATATCTGAACTCAGGTCCCCAGTGGTTTGGACTGGATTCTGTGTGGCTGTGAGGGATGTGGAAGCACTGGAGGCGAATATACAGACACTCGATAACTTGGGGTGAGGTGGGGGGGGGGGTGGATCTCTCTTGCTTCTCTCTCTATTTGATTATAAAGGGCGCTTCAGGCAATTCCTGCCGATGGCAAATCTGTCTGCCTTACTGCTGGCAAAAGGCAACTTCATGTAATATGACACTGCTTTATTATAATGACAATCAATTGAATCTTGAATCTTGAATTTTTTGATATTGTACATCTTAATGTCCTCAAGGTTACCAGGTTCAAAATAGCTTCTCATCAAATTGGAACAAGTCAAATGTATTAGTGGTTCATGGTTGGACTAAAACAGAGCTTCTCAACCTTTTTCTTTCCACTCACATCCCACTTTAAGTAATCCCTAAGCCATCGGTGCTCTGTGATTAGTAAGGGATTGCTTCAGGTGGAATGTAAGTGGGAAGTGAAGGTTGAGAATCACTGCTCTAGACTCAATTGTTACTGAAATAATTTGCTTGAGAAAAAATGTCTCTGGCCCATTTCCTTTGGAGTTCTGAAACCATGCACATCCCGAGTCAATGAGGGGACGATGAAAATAGAGGTCTTCAAACTTTTTCTTTCCACCCACATCCCATCTTAAACAATCCCTTACTAATCACAGAGCACTGAAGGCATAGGGAATACTTAACGTGGGACGTGAGTGGAAAGAAAAAAGTTGAGAACCACCCGACTAAAAGGTCTTCTTAATAGAAAGTGGTGAAACTTTTTCACCTAATAAATCATGGCTAGCTTTTCTATCTGTTTACAATTCCATCTGTTTCACTTTAGAGTGAGAGAAGGAAATATAATTTGCCCTTGATGTCCATTTTTTAACTGAAAGGAGTACCGAAATAAAACAGTGGCATTACTACCAAACTTTACCCTGCTCCTTGTGTCGTGATGGGCTTCTAGGGGCTCACTGCTCCAACTCTGCTTGTACAGATTGCTCTCTGTTTATTCTCAGTACATCCCCATTTTTCGTTTTTCTTGGGCAGCAGTTCCAATTGTTTTAACCCCATTCCAAATCGGGTAAACATCTGGAGTTAAACTCCACTGTACCCAACAGCTCTGTAATGCTTAGAACATAGAACATTACAGCACAGTACAGACCCTTTGGCCCACGATGTTTTGTTGACCTCGATATTCTGACAAAAAAAAGAAAAAAACTAAACCCTTCCTATCTTGTACCCTCTGTTTTCATTGCGTCCATGTGCCTGTCTAAGCGTCTCTTAAGTGCCCCTATTGTTTCAGCCTCCACCACCCCTGGCAAGGCAATCCACACTCTGTGCATAAAAACAACCTGCTCCTGATGTCTCTCATAAACCTTCCTCGCTTCACTTTATCTGGCAGTTGCTATTTCCCTCCATGGGGAGAAGTTACTAACTGCCCATCTTATCTAGAATCTTAAATCTCTATCTAGTCTCCTCTCATCCTTCTTACTCCAAAATGAAAGGTCCCAGCTCTGCTAACCTTGCCTCATAAGACTTATTTTCCAATCCAAGCCCCATCATAGCTTCGACATCCTTTCTGTAATGAGGTGACCAGAGTTGAACGTAACACTCTAAAGTGTGGTCTCAGCACATGGCCGCAACATGATCTCTTAACTCTTTAACCCAATCCCCCAACTAATGAAGCCCAGCGTCCCATAGGCCTTCTTAACTATCTTATCAACTTGAGGGATCTATGGATTTAGACCCCAAGGTCCCTCTATTTCTACACACTGTTCAGTGAATTACCATTAACCCTCTACTCAGCCTTCTGGTTTGCCTTCCAAAATGTCTCACATTATCCGGATTGAACTCCATCTACTACTTCGCTGCCCAAATCTGCATCCTGTCTCTATCCTCTTGTAACCTTTGACCACCTTCAGCTCCATCTACCATCTCCTCCAACCTCCATATCACCTGCAGACTTGCTGACCCAGCCTTCCGGTTCTTCATCTAGGCCATTTATAAAAATAAAATCACAAAGAGCAGGGGCCCCAGGGCAGATCCCTGCAGAACTCCACTAGTCACTGACCTCCAGTCGGAATACTTGCCCCTTCATCTTGAAAATGGTTTTTAACTTTTCCCCTGGCAGGTTGTAACCTTCAGCCCCAGAGAGAAAGCTTTATAAATGATGTGGTGATGTAACTGTTTCAAAACCTTTTTCAAAAATTGTCTTCTTCCAATTGTGACAACAGTGAGAACATCAGTCTGGTTTCTTTGGAAATGGTCCATGTCCTGTGAGTTCTTGGCTATTTGTTCCAAATGGGAATTTTTCTTTCAAAGACCGCAATGCGCATTGATAGGAGGGTAATGGTGACATTTAATTGAGTGGAGACAGATGACAAGTTTACCTTTATGAAGAACTCGAGTCCTGCCAATTCTGAAGGGCTTGTTTCTCAGTCTGGAGAATCTAAAACTGAGGGCGGATTCTGCAGAGAAGGGATTTATTGTCAGAGAACATACATGACATCACATGCAACCCTGAGAGTCCTTTCTCCTGCGGGTGTGGCAGAATTACCGCTAATTGGTAGAGCAAAAAAAATGTACGCTGTGTAGACATGTAAACAAATAAAGAAATGTAAACAAACTGACTGCAATACAGAGAAAAAAAAACCAAAAGTAAGTGTCCTCCAATAAGTCCCTGATTGAGTTTGTTGTTGAAAGGTCTGATGGTGGAGGGGTAGTGGCTTTTACTGAAGCTGGTGGTGTGCATATTATGGCGCCGATACCTCTCTCCTGATGGAAGCAGCAAGAGTAAGGCATGTGCTGAGTGGGTGTGGATCCTTAATAACTACTGCTGTTCTCCAATAGCAGTGTTCCCTGTAGATGTAGATGTACTCAGTAGTGGGGAGCCTGTGATGTCCTGGACTTTTGCAGGGCTTTACGCTCAGGGGTGTTCTTGTACCAGACTGTGATGCAGCCGGTCAGCACATTTTCCACCACACCTCTGTAGAAATTTGCCAGGCGCCCCGTTACCTAGAGGAATGTGAATCTGGATTCTCTAATGAAGGAGGCTGGGGTATATATTCAAAGCTGAAATCAATAGATATTCTTTCAGACATAGGGGACAATGGACTCAAGTGATTGGATCAGCCATGATTTTATTAACTGAAGGAGCAGATCAGTGGGAAGTCTATGGCCATAACAGAGGAAACAGAAAGAGTGTACCATCTTGACTCTGCCTCCCCATTCAATAAGATCATGGCTGATCCCACCTTGGTCTCAACCATTTCCAACTCTCTCCTTATATGACCATTGTTATTCAAGTGTCAGTCACTGTCTTGAAGATTTTCATGGACTCTGCTTCCCGAATGGAAACTCCAAAGAATCATTGTCCTCTCCTCAATTGTGTGATCTGCTGTTGTCCAGGATCCTACATGTTGAATTTGAATCAATTCCCAGTCCACTTGAGAGTGGAGAAAGTTGTTGCCTTTCTCACAAAATTTGGCACGTGCTCTCTGAAATGTTCAGGGTGGTTATCAGTAGCAGGTGTCCTTGATGAATTGAGGGCAAACTTCCACATCTCTATCCTTGGATTTCTACAGCCCAGCACATCAAGAACATCTATAGGAAATGCTGCCGTGGGAGAGCAGCAGAAATCATCAAGGATTCACATCACCCACCACACACTCTGTTCTCGCTGCTGCCATCAGGAAAGAGGTATCGGTGCCACCGGACTCGCACCTCCAAGTTCAGGAACAGCTGCTACCCCTCCACCATCAGTCTCCTCAAAAAAACATTTCAGTTCTGCATCACACTCCCACACTCACTTGTCTGTCCATGGCCTTATGTATTATCCCACCAAGACCACCCGTAAAACAGAGGAACAGTGCCTGATTTTCTGTCCGGGTGCTCTCCAGCCAGATGGCATTAACATCAACTCTCTCAGTTTCTGCTAACCTACTCTCCGTTCCCCCCCTCCCTTCCCTTCCCCCTGTCAGCTCTCCACCTCCTCCCTTCTCTATTCCCTTGGCCATCCCTCCTCCCCTTGATTGCTGCTGTCCCCTCCCTCCCTTCTCCACCTATCACCCCTTGCCTTTGCGACCACCCCTCCCCCCCTTATCCTTTTATTCAGATGCCTGATGACATTCTGCTCATGCCTTGACAAAGGGCTCAACCCCGAAACGTCGGTGATGTATTTTTACCTTTGCTACATGAAGGATATGGTTTGACCTGCTAAGTTTCTCCAGCTTTGTGCTTTTACTTTAACCGTGGTGTCTGCGGACTTTCATGTTTTACATCTCCTCAACAACAAACTCAATCAGAGACTCATTTAAGGACTCTTGCTTTGCGCATTATTCAATATTTATTTTTGTATTCCACGGTTTGTTTACATTCTTTCTTTCTTTGCATTTCTCTCTCTGTTTAGGCAACTCAGTCCATATACCCATCACTCCGTGCGCGAAGAAGATGCCCCTCAGGGCCCTTTAAAATCCTTTCCCCCCCTCTCTCACCTTAAATCTGAATCGTCTACTTTTCCTGAGTACAATTCTTTTTTTTTGCACAGTCGATAATTAGAAATTCCCGGCCCGCAGGGAAAAGGACCTCAGGGTTATATGTGCTGGCAGGAATGCACTCTGACAATAAACCTGAACTTTGAACTACCTGCCACCTCATCCAATCTTTGCTTTTATTTTGAAATTCTCTCATCAAGAAATTAACAGATAACTGACCTGCTCACCCTGAGTGCAAGGTAAAAAACCTCTTGTGGTGTGTAAATGATGTTGCGTGAGCAATGATAAACCTTTCTTTTAACCAACTCTCCACCGCTGACTGTTCCCTCCTACACAGATTCTGACCCAGGAGGACTGGAACGTAGTGCTTTATAACGGGATGGCTTCTACTTCGCCCTGGGCTGCTTTGTACTTTGTTGCCCTGATGACATTTGGTAACTACGTCCTCTTCAACCTTTTGGTCGCCATCTTGGTGGAGGGATTCCAGGCAGAGGTGAGAGTTTGCCGTCTTTTGTCCCTTCGCTGTTGCAATTAGAAGTTACAATTCCCGTTCCATGGACTGGGTGGGCACACAATATTGGGTGGGGGGGATGGGACCACATAGTTCCATGAAAGTGGCCACTCAGGAAGATAGGCTGACGAAGAGGGCATTCGGCACGCTTACCTTCGCCAATCAGGAGCAGGGATGCCATGATGCCAGTGTGCAGGATGTTGACAAAATTGCATTTGGAGTACTGTGTTTTGTTTTGGTCACCTATCTGTAGGAGAGCTGGGAAAGATTCAGGAGAATGTCGCCGGGGGCTTAGATGGATGAAGATATTTCACCCTAGAGGATATGAGGCAGAGGGGTGGCCTCACAGATGTCAATAAAATCATGAGGTGCATAGATGAGGTAAATAGATTTAAGGTGAGGGGGGAAGGATTTAAAAGGGCCCAGAGGGGCATCTTCTTTGCACACAGAGTGATGGGTATATGGAATGAGACAACTGTTAAATTCAAAGGCAATTGGGAAAGTACAGCAAAATCCCTGTTATCCAGAATTCAAACAACCAGCAACGTCCACCCCCTTTGCTAACTGTGCTTGCCCTCACTTAAAGCTCAGGTGAGAAGTTGAGGGATAGAGATTTGTAATAGACATGGGAGATGCTGGGAAATCAACGTCAGGCTACATTTCTACAAAAGTTTAGAGCTCGAGGTCGAAATTATTGTCAGAACTGGGAAACAGAGATAACAAAGGGCAAGGAAGCTTGGTTGAGATGCAGAGAGCGAAGGGAATGTTGGGCAGAGTACAGCCAAACGGGGTAGACATCTTGGTCTGCATGGACCATTTAGACCTACTTCTATGCCATAACTCTACGAATACTTCTAAAATGTTGAAGCCAGGGTTGCCTTGAGGGTAAGATACAAAAGAGGTTATCTGGCTATTGGATCACTAAGAGGAGGTAATCAGGGAATTGGGCCTTTATTCATAAAAGACAGTGGGAAAGCGAGAACACAGACCAAGAAATGCAAGACTTGTCAAATCTCATGCCATGCTAATGAAGAAAGAGAAATATGGGATATGAGTACAGGACCTTCAGCCCACGCTATTAAAACCTACTCCACAACAACCGAATCCTTCCAGCCTATAATTCTTCATTATTTTTTCAAGTATGTGCCTATCTAAAAGATGTTTGAATGTCCCCATTGTATCAGCCCCTGGCAATGGATTCCAGGCATCCACCACTCTTTGTGTAAAAAACTTACCTGTTATGTCTCCCCTAAACTTTCCTCCACTCACCTTAAGCAGACGTCCTTTGGTATTTGCTACAGTTGTCCTATGAAAGATGTGCGGGCTGTCCACCTTCATAATCTTCTATTTTAAGTCACATCTCATCCTCTGTTGCTCCAAAGAACCATTGAACCATAGACCATTACAGCTCAGAAAGCAGGCCCTTTGGCCTTTCTAGTCTGTGCCAAACCAATATTCTGCCTAGTCCCACTGACCTATACCAGTTGATAGCCCTCCATACCTCTCCTATCCATCTACCTGCCCAAATTTTCTTAAATGTTTAAATTAAGCCTGCAGTCACCACCTTAACTTGATCCCACACACCCATCGTTCTTTGTATGCAGATGTTCCCCCTCCTGTACCCCTAAAAATTTTCCTCTTTCACCCTTAACCCATGTCCTCTGGTTTGCATCTCACCTACCCTCAGTGGAAAAAGCCAAGTTGCCTATAGCTCTCATAATTTTGTGTATCAAATCTCCCCTCAAAGAGAAATGCCCAAGCTCTGTCAACCTTGGTTTAAGGAAAAAAAATCGAGTCAACGTCACAGGTATTCTAAATACAGACCATGGTGGAGATTAGTCCTTGGTTGCTTTTCCGAACCCACAGTGAATTTAGTGTTCAAGCATCCTACACCATTTCTGAAATTTGGTTCGGAGAGCTTAGAAGTTTGGTTCTTCCAAATTGGGACAACTTTATTTTCCACCTTGGAGTATCCAAACTCACCGGAAAACCCAGAAAAAGGAAAAGGAAGCTGCTCTTGTTCCTTTTACAAGCTCAAGACACTCCACAATGCTTTATTGCCAAGAAAAATCCCTTTGAAATATTGACGTGTGTATTTTTTTAATAATTTGTTGCCTGGGTATGGGTTTCATAGGAAGGACCAGCATTTATTCTCCATTCCTCATTTCTTCTGTTATGAACCCAAAGGACCCCAAAACCCTGCAGCAATAGGCATTCACCAAGACAAGTAGTGACTTAAACAAAAATTGTTTTTAATTATCTTTAAACATGAAAACAGAACTTTAACTTATCTCTATTAACTTAACTAACCATAACCCCCTTCTAATTCTAAGCACACGTATATGTAATGTGTGTGTAAATTTAAGAAAAGTTCTTTGGTTCACAGTCCAATCTCACTTCTCATTCTTCCAAGTTCACTGGTTGTAGGCAATTCTTATACTGTGCACAGAATTTAACATATATAAAGTTGCTCAAAAGGTAAATGTTTACTGCTCAGGAAGGTTCTTGTGGGGTTTGCAGAGAGAGATTTGTTGTTCCAGGATTTCTACAACTGAGGTACCGCTGATGAAACTTGCCCCATCAGGGTTCTCCAGATGATAACCTCTTTCTTTCAGGCTACCACAAAGTATCTTTTGTTTCTCTTATTCCAAGAGAAACATTAGACAGATAGCACTTCCAGCCATCCGCCACTTTGGAGCTTTTCTTCAGTTCCAACAAGCTTCCTGCCTTGCACTGTTCAGCTGCTTTCAGTGTCACACACTCTGGCTGAGAGAGCTTGTTTCACCTCTTTCTCTCTCTCTCCAACTGAGACTGCTAGAAAGCCCATGTAACTCTCTCACTTGCCACAAAACCCCCACCTTCTTTAGCAAACCATGGTTTGCTCCCATCTGTTGCTTTATGTTAACAAAACCCAGGCATGACCTTTCTGTGAGCACTCTGTAGATACTTGCAAACAGCCAGAGCGTCTCCAATCCAAAACAATGGTGTATTAATTTCATGATATCATTTAAATTTGCACCTATTTGTGAAATGTGCATCGCATTCTCCATAGTTTCTGTAAAGTTACTGAATATTAATTATTCACTATTTCAAATGAGATCTGTTTTTAAATGTGTGTATGTATGTACCTACTCTAATTTTACCAACCTCTCCCAATATTTATCTACATTACACTCCTTACCTGGACCCTTTCAGTAGGTAGTTGTCCAATCATACTTGCCATTCCAATATCAGACCAGAGAGGGTGAAGCTTACAGATTTCTTTCCCATGTAGGTTTTTCTGAGTTTTAAGATCAAATTATGATCTTTTTTTTCCAAATCCCTGATTTATTTATTTATATTTTAAATTTAGATGTACACAGGTGTGCAGGAGCCTCAGCACCTGTTTACATCTAAATTTAAAATATATATACCTCCTTCTCACCAATTTTGGTGAGCTCTGGACCTAACAAATTAGCCCTGCACCACCAGACATCCAGCACAGTAACAGGCCATTTCAGCCCACAAGCCTGTGCTGCCCCAATGACGTCCAATTGACATACAATCCCTGCTAGGTTTGTTGAACGGTGGGAGGAAACCAGAAACCCCACGCAGACACGGGGAGAATGTAAAGGATCCTTACAGACGGCATGGGATTTGAAGCCCACATCCCAATCGCTGGCGCTGTAACAGCAGTGCGCTAACTGCTGAACCCACTGTGTCGCCCCTGGGAATAAATCTTACGGCTTCCGTAGTAAGATTTGAACTTAGTCCAGGCTCCCAATGCACATCTTAATGTTATAAATGAGGTGGCCAGCTGGCACACAAGATTTAGAAAACAGCAGTGAGATGATGCCGTTGGCTCCAAAGGTGTGGATTGAGGGACAATTTTGATGACCAGAGGATGTGGAGAAAAGGGAGGGATGTCACAGATCAGGCATGATCTCGCTGAATGGCTGGATGGGCTTCAAAGCCTCTTCCTGTTGTTAAGTGTATATTTTCTTGTGAATAATGGGCGGTGTTGGCGCACAGCCCACTGGATAAACCGACAATGACAAACCTTGGGAAGGGTTGAGCTACTCTGTTGGACAGTGGTATTGGAACTTTGTATCGCATGAGGCCCTTTCAAACTGCCATGTAAAATGGGGTTAAATGGCCAATTTGTCCAGTTAGGGCCCCAGTTACACGGCAGTTAGAAAGGGTCCAACCTGGTCCATCCCGCTGGAACCCAACCGGGTCCCTGACCTACCTCAGATGTAGTCAAGGAACCCAATTAAGCTTTCCCAGGTCAATTTGAACAGGGGCCAACCCGCTTATTCTGGTGACGTAAGCGCTTGCACGCGTGCGTCACCGGGCAAACAGTATCTGAACATCCAGTAGTGAGTACGTGAAGCATCTTTCCGGGTTGATGATTTAATGGGTCGATCCCCCTGCAATTTCAAAGGTGCTTCCAGCCCCTTTGCCCCAGTAATCGCACCTGGGTCCCAGGTTGGCAACCCAGGTGCTGCAATTTAAAAGGGGCTATTGCCCGGCTGGGCATTAGGGTTAGGGTTAGGCTGTCAATGTGCTACTTAGTTTTCCTTCTTGGAGGTTTTGTGTCACTGTAAACTGCTTCCTTTTGTTGGCCCATACTTTCATTACCCTGGACCTGTTCCTGGTTCTTAATGGAATCAGTTCCTTTCTCCTCTCCCTCTCTTTGGTTGTCACATGTCCTTCCCCCCCTCTGTTCAATTAGTGACTTTATTTCTGTTCTTTAATTAGCCCTCAGTAGTTGGAGTTCTGCGCCCCCTCTTGGTAGAGGGGAAAGAGTGGGCTCTGTACTGCGTTTACGTCCTGTGTTTCAAGTGGGTGATCATTCACATTTTTGGATTTGGGATCGAGATTAGGGGAGCAGTTACGGTCGGTGCTCAGGTTAGGGTTAGGTTTAGGGTCCAGATTAGGTTTAGGGTTCAGGTTATATCATCTTTTTAAACTGTCTGACCAAGATTTCAAAACTGACTATGTGTGATCTACCTTGCCAAAAATGACATGCTTAAACTTCCCCCTTGTGCATACATCTGCAGGGGAATGCCAACAAGTGGGACTCTGAGGAAGAACGAACATCAACTAACTTTGAAGAATGTGAAAAGATGAAAGAAATGCCCTATTTATCAGGTAACAGACCTCGACCCCTCTTCACTAAAGCAGGGACTTGCCTGCTCACAAAAGGGTTCATAGTTATTGAGGATTGAGTGGAGGAGATAGGAGGAAATTCTTGCCAGTGGGATTGGTAGCACCGGACAACAAAGATTTTGCTTCCTGAACACTTTTGGATGTATCTTATAGATTTTGGGCACCTGATCACCAAATTCACCTTAAAATCTTCCTGTCACCTACCTTGTTTTTAGATGCAACCTATTTTTGTGACTTCCTGTCATAGTTTAAGTTGACTTCAAGCTGACAAAACCATGAAGTGCAACGTGTCATTGAAAATTCATTTTCTGCATTCGCACGTGGACTGATCTTGGTGCTGTCAGTGACGAACATGGTAAAAGGTTTCACCAGGACTTTGCGACCGTGGAAAAGCAGTATCAGGACAATTGGAATCCATCAGTGCCGGCCAACTGTTGTTGGACACTGACACAAGAGGCATCAGATGCTGAGTACAAACAAAAATCAGCGGCAAAACTTTTTTAGGTCAGTTGAACTAACGCAATGTGTCAGAGACATGATGCGATTAAACATGCTCAATTCAATAAAAGTGAATGCTTCTCCAACTTCCTATGTGATGCAGCAAATCGAAATTATATTTGTGTTCAGCTTGAAGTCGTCTATCATAATCCCTAAGTGTTTTTCAGGAAGCTAACCTCTTGCAAAACATTGTTGTCCAGTGTAATCAAAGGATAGAGATTGAAGTTATCTAGAAAGGAGAGTGGAAATTGATTCAATAGGAACTCTCAAATGGTAATGAGGGGGGATGTGGGGGAATAGATATAGAAGTGTCTCACCATTTGACCTCCTGTGCGTTTTTGCATTGGCTGCATACAGACCAAGCACTGGGACTGAGAGAAACATGATAGGCTGCGGTTGCTGTGATTGTAGTAAAAACACTGAAATACTGAAGGAACTCAGCTGTTTATTTCTACAGGAGACAAAGATATATCGCCGATGTTTCGGGCCTGAGCCCCTCTTCAAGGAAATATCAGAAAAGGTAGAAGCAGGATGTATCAGAATATCTCAGGATTCAAACAATGGGGGAGGAATTCAGACCAACAAAAGGATGTGATCAGGGACTAGGTCTGTACAAAAGAAGACAGGGAATGGAAAGACGATGGGGGAAGAAGGGGATAGGGGGGTACTTAACGAAGGCCAGAGAAGTTGATATTAGTGCCATCCAGTTGGAGGGGGCCTGGATGGAAGATGTTGTTCCTCCAATTTACAGGTGGTCTCCGTCTGGCAGTGCATGAGACTATGGACAGACATTTCGGCAAGAGAATGGGATGGAAAATTGAAATGGGTGGCCACGAGTAGAGCCATGCTATTGCTGTAGACAGAGCCGAGGTGCTCAACAAAGTCTGCATCCAGTCTCTCCGATGTAGCGGAGACCACAGCAGGAGGACTGGATGCAGTAGATGACCCCTGCAGATTCACAAGTGAGAATGCACTGGGGCTGTTCCACTCGCAAAGTTCCAGGTTAAGAGACAGATTGGATGGTTGTGGTTCATTCCGGCTTGGATCTGCTACTGGCACAGTAGAGTTCCTGAGCAGTGTCTAACCCTAGCTATGTTGTGGATTCAGAGGTGAAAGGATGTTCTGTGGTGATGACCCCCAACGGGCACCTGGACTTGGCTTCCCAGAACCAATCTATAGGATCAGGAATCGTCAACTCGTCAAGGATTTCACTGCAGTCTGAAAACCTCCAAAGCTTCACGGGGTCAAGGAAGAGCATCATGACATCACTGACGAGGGTCAACTTTGACCAGAAATCATTGGTAAGAATCGCACGGTGTAACTGGGGGGCATTCAAAATATAGGGCTGAGGTGCGGTGCTGAAGCTAATGGAGGTGGCAGTCCTGCAGATTGAAGTGGAAGATGGCACACTTACCAGTCAACTTCTGAGCCATGGTTCAGTGTTGAACTGAGGTAAGAGGTACTCAGTAGGACAGGAAGCATGATAGAACATAATCATTCATTGAGATCACGGCTGATCTGAGGATTGGCTCATCTCCACCAACCTGCCTTTTCCCCACATCCCCCTATCCCGACTATGTAAAAATCTATCAAACCTTGTCTTAAATATATTTACTGAGGTCGCCTCCACTACTTCACTGGGCAACAAATTACATAGATTCATCACCCTCTGGGAAAAGCAGTTCCTCCTCATCTCCATCCTAAATCTACTACCCTAGATCTTGAAACTATGCCCCCTAGTTGTCGTCTCTCCTTTGATAGGTTTTATATGTTTCTATCAGATCCCCTCTCATTCTTCTGAATTCCAGTGAGTATAGTCCCAGATGATCCAATCTCTCCTCAGAGGCGAACCCCCCCTTGTCACTGGAATCAACCTGGTGAACCTCCTCTGCTGAGCTGAGGTCCAGTCTCTGCCCTCAGTAAAAAATTCCATGGAGATCTTTTGAAGGGGAGCTGGTGAGAGGTTGCCAGGTTACCTCAAAATCCCTCATTCCACATCGCAGCAACAAATGATGACGTTGCTCCCTGTGGGATCATGCTGTGCGCTAAAAAGAAATTGGATGGCCAATTTTCCTGTGTTACAATCGCAGCTTTTCTTTGGCCATGTGAACTCCCTGCAGTGTGATCTGGCTACAAACCATCCCCCCCCCCCCCACCATCACCCTGGCTGTCGTCTCTGCTGCCCTCGGTGAGAAGGTACAGAAGCTCAAAGTCAAACACCTCCACATAGCTCTAGCTCTTCCTGCATTACCCTCAGTGCTTCAAGACCACCAGGGATCTGTCTGCATGCCTGAATCCATACATTCTATGTGCAACGATTTCCTTCTAATTGTGTCTATGTACCATTATTTATTTATTTCTTGATATGTTACGACGTTAAGTTTCTCTTTTGATGCGTTGTTCTGTGGTTTAATGTACCTGGGAAACGGCCGCATGCAAGACTTGCATCAATACATTGTGCTCACATGCGGACACTAAACTTTATTCAATGTCCTGAAAACTACAATAGGAATAGAACTTAAATTGCAAAAAGTGCTGGAGAAACTCAGCAGGTCACTCAACATTCTTTATGGTAGCCCATCATTGAGGTATGAGAAAAAGTCGTCAGGAGAGGGAGATGGGAGGAAGGGGCAGGAGAGAGAGATGTGATGGGGGGGTGGGGGAAAGGACGTAGCTCTCTGAATGGCAGAGGTGGGGAGCTTGAGGGGGAGGGGAAAAGAGGGAAAAAGGAGAGAGACTTGGGAAGGGGCCTAACAGAAACTGGAGAGGTCGATGTGAATGTCGTCTGGATGTAATGCGCTCAGACGGGATGAACCACAGACACTCCCTCACTTTGTCTTTTTCTTTTACTACATTTAATTTTTTTTTAACGTGGTTTACAAGGAGTTGCCTGGTTTAGGGAACACGCCTTGTGAAAACAGGTCGAGTGAACTAGGTGGCGGAGGAGGGAGGGGTGACCTGATGGAGGTGACTAAGCTGATGAGGGGCATTGGTCGTGTGGTTTGTCAGAGGCTTTTTTCCCAGGGCTGAAATTGTAGTCACAAGAGGACACGAGTTTAAGGTACTGGGGTAGGTAAAGAGGAGATGACAGGTTTTTCTGCGCAGTAATGGGTGTGTGGAATGGACTGTTGGCAACGGTACGGGAGGCGGTTATGTTAGGGTCCTTTAAGAGACTTTTGGATAGGTACATGGGAGCTTAGAAAAATAGAGTGCTATGGATAAGCCTAGTCATTTCTAAAGTAGGGACATGTTCGGCACAACTTTGTGGGCCGAAGGGCCTGTATGGTGCTATGTTTCTAGAAATGTTGGACTGTGATGCTGCCACAAAGCAATAAATTTAGATTCTGATATAGGAGCAAAAGTTGGTCATTCCACCCAGCAAGTCCGCACGGCCATTCCGTCGAGCTGCTCTGTTCTCCCACTCAGCCCCACTGCCCTGCTTTCTCCCTGTAACCTTTGAATACCTGACTATTCAGATCATCATCAATCTCTGCCTTAAATACACCCAATGACCCAGCCTCTACAGCCGCCCGTAGTAGCAACTTTCAGCGGTTCAAGACTCTCTGGCTAAAGAAGTTCCTCAGCATCTTTGTTTTGAATGGGTGTCCTTCAATCCTGTTGTCCTTAACTCCCCAACCACGGCAAACGATTTAGCCATAGCTCATCTATCCAGACCTTTCAACACTCAAAATGTTTCTGACAGGTTCCCCCTCATTCTTCTGCACTCCAGTCCAAGAGCTGTCAAGCGTTTCTCGTACGCTAATCCCTTAATTCCAGGATTCGTTGTTGTGAATCTTATCTGAACCCTCTCCAATGCCAGGTCATTCCTTTCTTAAGGAGGCCAAAACTGAACCCCGTCGCCTGCCTGCTTTTTGTTCCAACCTTGACAGAACCCAGACATTACAGCACAGTACAGGCCCTTCAGCCCTCAATGTTGTGCCAACCTATATGTTAACACCAAAAAATATATGAAACCCTTCCTACCTCGTAACCCTCTATTTTTCTTTCATCCCTATGCCTGTCTAGGAATCTCTTAAATGCCCCCTAATGTTCCAGTCTCCACCACCATCCCTGGCAAGGCATTCCAGGCCCCCACAACTCTCTGTGTAAAAACTTTACCTTTGATGTCTCCCTGAAATGTTCCCCCCTTCAATTTGTAGAATGTCCCCTGTTGTTTTCTGATCCTGGGGAAAAAGGCATTGGGTATGCACATTATCTAGACCTCTCAGAGTTTTGTAGACCTCTACTAAGTCTCCTCTCAAGGGATCTGGCCCAAAACATTGGTACTGCATGACCTTCTAAGTTTCTCCAGAATGTTTGAATACTGCGCTTCTCAAATTACAGACAGAGAGGATGCATGACATCAGAGTACAGAGTACATACATGACATTTCAGATTTATTGTCAGAGTACACACATGATCTCACATACAACCCTATGGGCCAGGCAGAATTGCCATTTATTGGTAGTAAAAAAAATAAACACAGTGTAAACATGTACGCAAACAAACAACTGTAAACAGATAACGAATGTAAACAAACTGACTGTGCAATAGAGAGAGAATAAAATAATCAATAAAGTCCAAAAGTAAGAGACCTTAAATGAGTCCCTGATTGAGTTTGTCGTTGAGGAGCCTGATGGTGGAGGGGTAGCGGCTGTTCCTGAACCTGAACCTGGTGGTTCTTTCCTGATGGCAGCAGTGAGAACAGAGCGTGTGCTGGGTGGTGAAGGTCTTTGAAGATTGCTGCTGCTCTCCGACGACTGCATTCCCCATAGATGTTCTTAATAGTGGGGAGTCTGTGTTGTCCTGGGCTGTGTCCACTACCATTGGAGGGGTTTTCTTTCAGGGGTATTGGTGTCCCCACACCAGACCTTAATGCAGCCAGTCAGCACACTTTCCACTACACATCTATAGAAATTTGCCAGGGTTTCCAATGTCATACCGAACCTCCGCAAACTCCAGAAGAAGTAGAGGTGCTGACATGCTTTCTTCACGATGCCATTGGTGTGTTGGGTCCAGAAAAGTTCCTCCGAGATAATGACTCCCAAGAACTTAAATCTGCTCACCCTCTCCACCTCTGATCCCCCAGTGACCACTGGATTGTCCACCTTCCTAAAGTCAACAATCAGCTCCTTAGTTTTGGTGACATTGAGTGCAAGTTTGTCGTTGGTGCACCATTCAGCCAAGTTTTCAATCTCCCTCCTGTACGCTGACTCATCCCCCTTCCTTTATACAACCCACTACTGCCAAGCAAATTCGTCCATGGTGTTCTTGTCATACCGAGCCACACACTTGAGGGTGTAAAGTGAGTAGAGCAGGGGGCTAAGAATACAGTCCTGTGGTGCTCCGGTACTAATGGAGATTGTGGAGAAGAAGTTCTTACCGATCTTCACCGATCTGGAGGTGAGGAAAACCAGGATCCAATGGGGTGTTAATTCAATGGGGTGTTGAGTCCCAGGTCTTGGAGTCTGCTGATCAGTTTTGAGGAGTAGATGGTGTTAAATGCCACACTGTAGTGAATAAAGAGCAATGCCTATGTTGGTCCTATTAGCTGGGTTTCTGCTTGTAATTAATGTGACAGGGTTGGGTGGGGGGGTGTTAGACAAATTATTACCATTTATCGTTATACACTGCAGGCACTTATTGCTCCTGGTACTTTAGTGGTGAAGAGTACTTAAAATAATAAATGCTTATTATTGATGGCACTTACAGTCAGAATACTCATGTGAAGCTTAAACTCTCCAATAACTAAGTGAGTGTTTAATATTTCAACTCAATTCTCAGCTGGCAGGACGAGAATATAAGCCAGATTCATCCTTGATGGGTGTAATGAAACCTATCGGTGTCAATGCATGACCCAGTTTGGGTGACCAGTTGGGCTTCCCCATCAAGGCTCAGGCCACCTTGAAGGAAGGGGCTCGGGAACAATTCCTCACTCCCGCACCCCCCCCCCCCCATTTCTGAAGGCAGGTGACGGGATTGGGGTAGGAACATAGGAATATAGGAAGTAGGAACAGGAGTAGGCCAAAAATGGCCCATCGAGCCTGCTCCGCCATTCAATACGATCATGGCTGATCTAATTTATGACCTAACTCCACCTATCTGCCTTCTCCCCATATCCCCTAATTCCTCTATCATGTAAAAATTTATCTAACCGAATTTTAAATATGTTTAATGAGGCAGCCTCAACCACTCCCCTGGTTAGAGAATTCCAAACATTCACTACTCTCTGGAAAAAAAACTATATTTCCTCGTCTCTGTCCTAAATCTACTCCCCCGAATCTTGAGCTTGTGTCCGCGTGTTCGAGCAGCCTGAGCAAGGAACTTGACTTTACGAGGCTGGCTAAAGGACTTGGAGAGGGAATAGGAAAGCGAGGTTTCAACTTCCGCCAGCCAGTGGAAACCAAGTTAATTAATTAAGATAACCTGACAGGAACTTCTCCTAATTTTAATCTGCAGGGAATGACAAGCAGGAGAGACGGTCAAACTTTTGCTCAAACAAATGGATTATTACAAGGGCCTGCGCAGGGGAATTAGCAGGGGCCGGCAGTTTAATTGGCCACTGAGAATCACCCCTAGTGCGGGTGAGTGGTAGAATCTAGGGGCACGGAGGGTGTCAGTGGAAAGTTCCTCAGATGTTTGACACCAGAAACCTGGCAAATTTTGACAGAGGTGTGGTGGGAAGTCTGCTGACCAGCTGCATCGCGGTCTGGTATGGGCTCATCAATACCTCTGAGCATAAAGCCCTGCAAAGGGTAGTGGTCACAGCCCAGGATATCACAGGCAAAACCCTTCCAGGGATCAAGAACGTCTACGGGGATCATTGCTGTCGGAGAGCAGCAACAATCATCAAAGACCTATCACCCAGCACACGCTCTGTTCTCGCTGCTGCCGTCAGGAAAGAGGTATCGGTGCCACAAGACTCGCACCACCAGGTTCAGGAACAGCAGCTCCCCCTCCACCATCAGACTCCTCGACGACAAACTCAATCAGGGACTCATTTACGGACTCTTACTTGTTCACCTTATTGAATTTCTTTTTATTCTTCCTATATTGCAGTCAGTTTGTTTACATTTGTTATCTGTTTACAATTGTTTGTTTGTTTACATGTTTACACTGTGCTCGATTTATTTTTTTACTACCAATAAGTGGCAATTCTGCCTGGCCTGAATCTCAAGATTGTATGTAATGCCATATATGTACTCTGACAATAAATCGGAAATCTGAAATAAAATCTGAATGTGGGAACAATGTGGGGATTAGTTCAAATAGATTGTTTAAGTTCAATTTGGAATCTGTGGTAATAGCTTTATTTCCTTGCAGTATGATTCTGCAACTTTGACTCCAGTACATAAAACAGTACAGCACAGTACAGGGGCCCTTCAGCCCTCGATGCTGTGCTGACCTATATATGCCAACCACAAAAAATCGATCCCTCCCTACCTCATTATCCTCCATCTTACTTTCATCCATGTGCCTGTCTCAGTCTCTTAAATGGCTGTAATCTTTCAGCCTCCACCAACACCCCTGGCAATGTAACTCTTTGTGTCAAAAAAAAACTCACCTCTGATATTTTCCTGAAACTTTCCTCCCTTCACTTTGTTCAGATGTCTTCTGATAATTGCTTCTCCTGCCCTGGGCAAAAAAGTGCTGACTTTCCATCATATCTATGGCTGTCAGTATCTTGTAGATCTCTGTTAAGTCTCCTTTCATCCTTCTACGCATACTATCACCATACTATATTGGTATATATTTACATATAGTAGTAGTGATTGGCTGAGAGCCATAGCCACGCCTACTGGCAGGTCATAAAGGGATGCTCCTAACCAGAACCAGGTCAGTCTGGACTGGTCGACCTCGATGTGCTACGCTCCAGTCTTTTGTTAATAAAAGCCTTGGTTTGAGTCAACAAGTCTTTGAGTCATTCAAGGTGCTACAAACCCAAAGAGAAAAGCCCCAGCTCTGCTAACCTTGCCTCCTAAGATTTATTTTCCAATCCAGGCAACATCCTGGCATTTGGCAAGGTGCCTCACGAGAGACTCATCCAGACAGTCATGAATCACAGGATCAGCAGAAAATTAACTGTATGGATGAACAAAAACTTGGCTTGTGGAAGGAAAGTATTCTATCTGGAGGTTGGTGACTAATGGAGGGGCTGCAGGGGTCTGTTCTGGGACCCCGTGCTCTTTGTGATTTTAATAAATGACCTGGATGAAGAGGCGGAAGGATGGGCCAGCAAGTTTGCGGATGACTCATTATAGGAAGGACGTGGAAACTATGGAGAGGGTGCAGAGGAGATTTACCAGGATGTTGCCTGGATTGAGATACAAGTCTTATAAGGCAAGGTTAGTAGAGCTGGGATTTTTCACTTTGGAGCATAGGAGACTTGATAGAGGTCTACAAGATTCTGAGAAGCACAAGTCGACTGGACAGCCAACACCTGTTTCCCGGGGCAGGATCAGCAAACAACAAAGTGAAGTTTAGGAGAGACATCAGGGGTAAGATTTTAACACAGAGAATTGTGGGTGCCTGGAATGCCTTGCTGGGTGGGGAGTTATGGGTTAGGGAGGGTTTAGTAATTTTTTTTCAGAAGGGATATATGGGTCGGCACAACATCGAGGGCCAGAAGGGCCTGTACTGTGCTGTATTGTTCTATGTTATATGTTCTTTCTCCTCTGCACCCCCCACATAGCTTCCACATCCTTCCTATAATGAGGTGACCAGAACTGAACACAACACTCATTTCACCAGAGATTTGTAGTTGCTACCTGACCTCTTATCTCTTTAACTCAATCCTCCCCTCAATCCCTCAACCTGACTCAGAATCCCACAGGCCTTCTTAACTATCCCATCAACCTGCATGGAAATCTATTGATTTAGGACCCCAGGTCCCTCTGTCCATCCTTACTGTATCTGACCATTAAACCTGTACTCTTGCCTTCTCGTTTAATCTTCCAGAATGCATCACCTCACGCTGACATGAAATGAACTTATCTGCCACTTTTCTGCCCAACTTGACATCCTGTCTATATCCTGTTGTAACCTACGACAACCCTCAACACCATCCACAGCTCCTCCAACCTTTGTATCATCCACAAACTTACTGATCCATCCTTCAATTTCTTCATCCAGGTCATTTATAAAAATCACCAAGAGCAGGGGCCCCAAACAAACCCTTGGGGCCACTCCTCTAGTTACCGACCTCCAGGCAGAATATTTTCCATCCACTGGTATTCTCTGCTTTCTTCAGGCAAGCCAATTCTGAATCCACACAGCTAAGGTTCCATGGATCCCGAGCCTCTGAATGAGTCTCTCATATGGACCATATCTACCACCCTACCCTCATTAATTGCTTTTGTTTCCTCCTCAAAATACTCAATTAGGATCATGAGGCATGACCTTCCCATGTTCCTGAGAAGATTGTACTTTTCCAAATGCTCGTAAATGCTCTCCAATAGTTTGCACACCCTGGATGTAAGACTCTTTGAGTTAAAAGACATTCATTTCTAAATAAGTTTCACATTTCTTTCAGGTATTTCAAAGCACTTTTCTTTTTGAAGTTTGGACATTTCTGTGACATGGTCACCAATTCATGTGCAGCAGGAATGCAGTCATGACCAGGAGCAAGAGTAGGCCGTCCGGCCCGTCGAGCCTGCTCCACCCTTCATTGAGATCATGGCTGATCTGATGATCGGCTCATCTCCCCCTACTTGCCTTTTCCCCATAATCCCTTCATTCCCCTCCTATGCACAATCTATCCGACCTTGTCTTCAATATATACACTGAGGTCGCCTCCACTGCTTCACCCCCTTCTGGGAAAAGCAATTCCTCCTCATCTCCATCCTAAATCTACTACCCTAGATCTTGAAGCTATGTCCCCTAGTTCTGCACTTGATCTTAGCCAAAAGGCCGAGAAGTGATTGCCCTCACGTTCTGGTCTCCCTCTCCCATGGAAACAACTTACCCACCTCTATCCTATCTATGCCTTTCATCATTTTATACTTTTTTAATAAATCCCAGTGAGTACAGCCCCAGACGACTCGATCTCTCCTCATAGGCTAACCCCCTCATCTCTGAAATCAACCTGGTGAACCTCCTCTGCACCACCTCCAAAGCCAGTACATCCTCCCTCAAGTAAGGAGGCCAGAACTGCACACGGTCCTCCAGATATTGCCTCACCAGTATCTTGTACAGTTGCAGCATGACCTCCCTGCCCCTAAATTCAAGCGATGAAGGCCAACATTCCATCTGCCTTCTTGATAGCCAGCTGCACCTGCAAACCAACCTTTTGCGATTCATGCACAGGCTGTCCCAAGGCCTTCTGTATGCTGACATCAGATCCATGCCTAAAATGTTGCTTACCCTTTGACTTCCCATGGATGCTGCCTGAACTCCTTCAGCTCCTCTGATAGTGATAGTGTTGTTTAAAAGTGCAGCGCCCCATCGATCCTGCCCTTCCAACAATGCAATGATGTTTCACCCCTACCCCCCACCCACCCACCCCACTGGCTGTCAGCACCCCTCAAGTTCAAGTTCAAATGTATTGTCAGAATACAGACATGGGGCAGCGCAGTTTAGCGTAGCAGTTAGTCCAACGCTGTTACAACGCGTTACAAGGGGTTTGAATCCAGTGCTGTCTTTAAGGAATTTGTACCTTCTCCCTGTCTCTGCATGGGATGCCTTCCACCCTTCAAAACGTATGGGGGTTAATAGGCGATAAACAGTAGATGAGAGAGTAAGCCAATTGGCCCGTCGAGCCAGCACCGCCATTTTTCAGATCATGGCTGATCATTCTCTGTCAGTAAACAGTCCCTGCCTTACCCCCATAACCCTTAACTCCTCTGCCCACAAGAGCCTTATCTAGCTCACTTTTGAACATATCCAGCGAATCTGCCCCTACCACCCTCTGCGGCAAAGCATTCCACAGATCCACACTTCTCTGGGTAAAAATAAATTCTCCTCATCTCTGTCCCAAAGGACCTTCCCTGTATTCTTAAACTATGCCCTCTAATCCTAGCCTCTCCCAACATTGCTTATAGGTTAATTGGGTTTATTTGGGCTCGTGGGCCAGAAGGGCCTGCTACAATGTGAAGTTGTTAACATACAAAATTTAAACATATATCCCTGAAATTCTTTTCTCCTATGGTCCAGGCATAATTTCTACTTATCAGTCATGTTAACTGTACTCAAGATCAGTAATCCCCCCTCTGAACAGTGTGACAGGAATGCTCAGTTTCTTCATTGATCTGTATTGGTGCCAAACCCTGCAAGGTTTCTGGTCAGGCCAAGGTGCCTCTGTGAGTATCTGTTGCTGATGCGTTTGTTCTTTCTTCAGCCAAGCCTGCGAAGCTCCCACTACATCCCGTGGAGCAGCCGGAGAGCGAGCTGGAACAGCGTGGGCCGCACGTCGAGCCTGAAGCGGAACCTCCACTCCGGTGAGCACGAGTCGCTGCTCTCCTCCAAGGGCCGCAAGACCTCCTCCGGTGACCCTGAGGACCTCCGATCCGAGGCAGAGAATGGCTCAAGCATGATGCACCGCCGGGCCCTCTCTCTGGACACCAAGGACTCCAGTGACCTGCCCGAGCTCCTCCAGGTCCCGAGCATGCCATCTTCTGTGAGGAAAAACAGCTTGACCACTGTTACCGTTGACCAACGAGGCTCCAATGGGAGAGGCCCAGACGTGGTGAAGGAGATCTTCCCCAGGATGAACAGCAGGAAAGAGAAGAGCGTTTACGATGAGGAGATCGACTATGTAAGTTGACTCATTGGTGTTCTGTCTCGAATGAAGGAAACGAGCTCTAACCAACCCATGGCCACCCTTTTCAAGAAAGTTCAGAGCTCGCTTTAAATAAAAACTTTAAAAAGTTTCCTTCAGAAGCTTGGCTTGGCCATTATCAGTGCGTGAACCTTTGCCTCATAATCATTGTTTTGGTGGTACGGAGAGAAAGCAGACGTCACAGACAATGGTGGGATAGATGGAAGGGGAACATTAGGGGGAACTTCTTCACTCAGAGAGCAGTGGGAGGATGGAATGAGCTGCCAGCTGAAATGGTGAATGTGGACTCAATTTCAACGTTTAAGAGAATTTAGGACAGATACACAAATGGGGGGGGTATGGTGGTACTAGGCAGTAATAGTTTGAAATGGACTAGATGGGCCGAATGGCCTGTTTCGGTTTCTGTTCTATGGTTCGATGGTGTCCACATCACTCGACTCCAACACACTGGGTTGTGTGGGGTGGGGGGGGGGGTGGTCTGGAGATTAGTTCAATGCTCACTACATTGATTGAAGAAATCAAATCTATTAAAAGCTACGGTTAGCACAGCCACCAGGGTTCTCCCCCACGTTTTCCCCAGGGAGGGGCTCCAATTTCCTCCCACCATTCAAAACGTGCCGGGTGTTGTAGGTTAATCGGGTGCAATTGGGCAGCACGGGCTCGTGGGCCAGAAGGGCCTGTTACCATGCTGCATGTCTAAATTTAAATTACATATTGTTAAATAACCATTTTGCTGCCTAATATCCTGTTGGCTTTTATTTGCCCTTGGCATGGATTCAGTGGCCTGAGTTTGGAACTGTATATGCTAGAATTTAGAAGATGAGAGAGGATCTTATAGAAATGTATAAAACTATGTAAGGCAGAGATAAGATAGAAGTGGGTAAGTGTGGTAAATGACTGTTATCTGTTTGGACGCCCTATTGGCCGACTGAACCTGTGGCCCCTCTCACAGGCTCCTGAATAAAGGTGACTGTCCCACAGACCCCTCCCCAGCGCAGGTCTGTCGTGCAGCATGGACGTGCCTTCAATCTGTAGCTAATAAGAGCCCATCAGTTTGCACAACTTCAGACTTTTGGAGTCATTGCTGCCGTGTCAATTTTATTAGCTAGACTTTTTTTGGAATGGAGTAGATTCTGAAGTCGGAGAAGCTGGAAATCAACCATAAATCACCTGAGACCAACAGATTGCAGGTGTACTCGATGAGCAGGGAGGCTGCGTCGTGCCAGGAGGCAAAAGGGGATTTTAAAGGGGCCGGCACCTGTGAAAAATTAACAAAATCTACATCAGGCACCTTCCAGTGACCTGAAAGCAGTGGCCTGGGGGGAGTCAAATATCGAGTACCTCTGAGCCCTGCGGACTCTCGGAGGGGCCTGTGAATGTAAAGCCATGATGGCTGCAGAGTACACGGTGGACTTGATCAGGGATGCCTATGTTGCAGGGATCAGGTCCAATCACAAGACTATTGAAACAAGGGAGTTCAGCCTGTGGAGAGCAGTCAAGCTGGAGGTGGCCCTTCAGAATATGGAGACTTAGTCTACCGACAATGCGGCCGCCTCGTGGTTGACATCTTGGAACGCGCCGCCACCCCCTCGCTAATGATCTGACCATGGAGGCAGTACTCCACCAACACATTTTACCACCTTTGCCAGATTCTGTCAGTGATCTGACCATGGCCGTGGTACTCTGGGAGCACCTGAAGTGCTACTTCTGTGGTCTGGGCAAGCACCCAAGGAACCATTGCCCAGCAAAAGGCACGGTCTGCTCCAGCTGCGGGAAGAAGGGACATTCTGCGAAGGATCCAAGCCTCTTCCCAGCAGCGCTGCGTGTGGGCCGTGGGGACCGCCATCGCCGGGAACTGGCAGTGGCACATGTGAGTCTTGGGAGCCGCCATCTTGGATACCTCCATCTTCCGAATCAGGCCGCGATCTCTCCACCGCAGTAACAAGCAATGCTCCGACACTGGCCTCCATCACTCTTGACCAGGACAGCTTTTCAGGTCAATGGTGGATATTCAGGTAAATGGCCATGTGACAAGTTGCCTGTTCATTAAAGGGAGCACGGAGAGCTTCATCCACCCCCATGGTGCAGCGCTACTCCCTCGTGGTAAGGCCAATAAACCAAAAGGTCTCCTTGGCCTCAAAGTCACGTACGACAGATATCGTGGCTACTGCGTAATGACTCTAACCGTGAGGAGTACAGAGTACAAAGACTTTTAACTTTTGGTGATGTTGCAGCTTTACGCTGCTGTGCTATTGGGGCCTCATTTTCAATGACACCTTAAAACCCTGACAATGGAATTCGATGGGCCCCATCTCCTCCCAGTCCGTAATCGGCAATTCTCAAATCACCCACTGTGCTGCTGCCACCCTTCAGCCTTCCACCCACATCGCACACAGCCAGCAGCCCAGTCACTCATCACACATGATCTGTGGACTGAATTACCCCCAACAGAGGACACGCCAGGCTCATGGCCACATACCCACTGGCCCAACACCAGCGATTGCTCGCAGGCGCTGCAATTGCAGCCGGTATTACGACGGTGAGAGCGTAAAACCAGACCACCTGAAAGACTGTACCAGCACCACCTCATCCCACCAAACTCTTTAAAAAAAAACAAAGGGGTGAATGTACCCCTTATATGTACACATATAGTTATCTGTTTGGACTGTACCTGTGGCCCCTCCTACAGGCTCCTGAATAAAGGTGACTGTCCCACAGCCCCCCTCCCCAGTGCAGGACAATTGAGCAGCATGGATGTGCCTAAGCTAATAAAAGCCCATCACTTTGCACAGCTTCTTTAGGAGTAAGTTGATCCCATTGGTAGGGGGAGACCAGAACTAGGGGACGTGATCTTAAGATTCAGGGGAGTAGATTTAGGATGGAGATGAGGAGCTGCTTTTCCCAGAGTGGGTGAGGTGGGGTGGGGGGGAAATCTGTGGAATTCGCTGCCCATTGAAGCAGTGGAGGCGACCTCAGTAAATCTGATAGATTTGTACATTGATTATGGAGAAAAGGCAGGGAGGTGGAGATGAGCCGATCATTAGATCAAACATGACCTCATTGAGTGGCAGAGCTGGCTAAGCTAACGGTGGCTTTTATTCCAGCTTTAGGATATTCAGCTTCTCTGGGGGGCTATGGTGAGAATTGAACCACAGCCCACCCAGTGCACTGGAGAACCAGTCAAGTGGCCCGAATGGCCTGCTCCTGCTTCTCTTTCTTACATTCCTATATTTATGTGACGTGAGAATTCAACATTACAAGGTCCGAGAGCCACATGAATGAAACTGCTAATGCTGCATGCCCCTAATCTCAAGCTGGCGTTCCCAGTTATTTGATGTGTTTCCACGTCCAGCCAAAATGACCAATCATTAAGTATTTTCAAGATTTAATATAATGTAATTTTGAAGTATCTTTTTGATGGTTCTGCCTCCTAGATGAAGGGCAACATCTTTAAAGTGTATTTTTCGTGTGACAAATGTCACAGTGGGACAATCGAACAAAGCCAGTGGTTCTCAAACTCTTTCTTTCCACTCACATCCCACTTTAAGCAGTCCCTGTGCCAACAGTGCTCTGTAATTGGTAAGGGATGGTGTGGAGGGAGCCTCACCCTATGTTCCACCCCAGGAGCGTGGGATGGAATGGTGCAGAGCAGGACTGGGTAACTTTGTAAGGAGATTATTTAAGGTGGGATGTGAGTGGGAAGGGAAGGTTGAGAATTACTGCTCCAGACCCAATATTTTGCTTGAGAAAAATTTCCATTTCCTTTGGAGTTCTGAAACAGTGCACATAACGAGTCAATTAGGTACGATTAAAACAGAGGTTTTCAACCTTTTTCTTTCCACTCACAACCCACTTTAAGCAATCCCTTACTAATCACAATGCACCGATGGCATAGGGATTACTTAAAATGGTACATGAGTGGAAAGAAAAAGGTTGAAAATCACTGATCTAAGCTAATTGATCTCAAAATATGTTTGTTTGAAATGAATGTAGAACATAGAACAGCACAGAGGTCGGACCTTTTCCCCACAAATTAAACTAAATCTCTTCTACATGAATGTCATCCATCCCCTACATATTCCACTGTCTGTCTTACAGCCCATTAAACACTAATATTACTTCTGCCGTCACCACTGGCAGCCTGTAAAGGCCCTTGCCACTGTGTTAAAAGACCATGACTTCACACCTTCTGTAAACTTTCTCTCTCTCACCTTAAATGGATGCCCTCTTGCATTTTTACCCTGGAGAGAAAGATTCTATCTACCCCTCTCAACATTTTATTTCCTATCAGGGGTCTCCGCTTAGCCTCTGACAACCCAAGTTGTTCCATCCTTTCCCCTTAGCTCATTCTCTCTAGACCTCAAAACCCAGCAGCAATAGATATTCACCAACACAAATGGTTACTTAAGCAAAAGTTGCTTTTAGTTATCTTTAAACATGAAAATAGAAACAAACTTTAACCTATATATTATTATTAACTTACTTAACTTAACCCCCTTCTAATTTTAAGCTCAAGTGTGTGTAATGTGTGGTAAGTTCAGAAAAGTTCTTTGGTTCACAGTCCAATCTCACTTCTCATTCCTCCAAGTTCACTGGTTGCAGATCATTCTTCTACTGTGCACAGAATTGAACACATATAAAGTTCACCAGGCTTTGGTGCTCGAAAGGTAAATGGTTGCCGCTCAGGAAGGTTCTTGTGGGTTTGAAGAGAAAGGTTTGTTGTTCCAGGACATCCACAACTTCACTCCAGTGTCTTGCTGACGAAACTTGCCCCTTCAGGGATCTCCAGACGATAACCTCTTTCTTTCAGTTCACTACAGAGTTCCTTTTTGTTTCACTTATTCCATGTGAAACATTAGACAGCCAGGCTTCTAGCCATTTTCCACTCTGCAGCTTTTATTTCAGTTCCAGTTAGCTTCTGCTGCTCATCACAGCTTTTACTTTCTCTCTCTCTCACACACACACACTCTGACCCTCAGTCAGAGAGTGTTTTCTCCCTCCACTTGCCAAAACCACCTGACCTTCTCCATCAAGCAATAGCCGTCAGTCTTCTGGTTCATCTGTTGTCTTTAGGTAAACAAGAACCCCCTCAGTGACCTCTCTGAGAACTCCTTGTGAAAACCCATCATGTCTCTGCTATTGCTTTAAAGACAATAGTCCATTCATTCCACAAGGTCAGTCCAATTAACACCTACTTGTGGTCTCCATAGGCATTCTTCAGAGTTTCTGTAAAGTCACTCTGGATATGAATTCTTCAGTATTTCAAGTATGTGACCCAACTCTTTTCCCAATTTATCTCCCAAAAATATTTCTATATATTCTGTCAATAAAGGGGCCTCAAAATCATCAAAAGGTCATAAAAAATCTCTCTGGTTCACTCATGTCTTTTAGCAGAAGACATTTAAATATCTAAATTTTTTTAAATTTCAGACATGCAGCACAGTAACAGGCTATTTCAGCCTATCCGCGCTGCCCAATTTACACCCCCGGTACATTTTGAATGGTGGGAGGAAACCGGAGCCCTTGTGGAAAACCCACACAGACATGGGGAGAACGTACAAACTCCTTACAGACAGAGCGGGATACGAACCCCGGTCCCGATCACTGGTGCTGTAAATGTTGCGCTAACCTCTAAGCCGACTAGAAATGTGTTGCACTTATCTATTCTGGATTCTCTGTGACTCCAGACCAGCTATTCTCAATGGGGAAAACCATACACCCCCTCCACCCCCCTGGGGACCACGGTACATTCAAGGGGGTCTGCGGACCGAAGTTCTAAATATTTTGTATGTTTTTTATGTAGTCGGTAGGAGAGAAGTACAGAAGAAACCAACTCAACAACTGTTTTGCAGGGAAGTGAGCCCGTGAGTCCTAAGGGGTCCACAGCCTAAAATGCAAGGTTGAGAATGGCTAACCTAGACTCATCAAGGTGGTGAACTCAGTGGTCGTCCACCATGGTCCAGCAACCCACTCACTTCAGGGATATCCCCTACATGGCTTAAAAACATGTACACCATGGTAATAGGCCTTTCGGGCCCATGGGGGTCTGTGATAGTATGGGATTCTATCACCACTGTATATATTTGTATATATTTGCATATAATGTTGATGATTGGCTGAGAGCCGTAGCCACGCCTACTGGCCAGGTCATAAAGGCCTGCACCTAACCAGATCCAGGTCAGTCTGGACTGGTCGACCTCGATGTACTACGCTCCAGTCTTTTGTTAATAAAATGGTAGTGCGTCGAACGACTCAAAGACTTGTTGACTCAAACCAAGGCTTTTATTAACAAAAGACTGGAGCGTAGTACATCGAGGTCGACCAGTCCGGACTGACCTGGATCTGGTTAGGAGTAGCCCTTTATGACCTGCCAGTAGGCGTGGCTACGGCTCTCAGCCAATCATTATACAAATATATACAGTGGTGATTGGATCCCATACTATCACAGGGCCCATGCCGCCCAATTACACCCCATTGGCCTACAGTCCCCCCCCGGTACATTTTTGAATGGCAAAGGAAACCAGAGCCCCTGGGGAAAACCCATGGGGAGAACGTGCAAACTCCTTGCAGACAGCGCCGGGTTCTAACTCCAGTTGCTGGTGCTGCAACAGGCTTGCGCTAACTGCGCCACCAAAAGAACAACCGTGTTATTACTTGAGTAAAATCCTTTGCCTGTGTGTACTGCCCATTAAAATATTATTCCGTTATTTGGAATTAAGAGGTATTTTGTGCTATTGTCTCTCTGAATGACAAAGTCTCAGGTGACATGTTAAATACCTAACCTCGAAAATATATAATTCTATTGGGAATTGGTCTAAAAATACCTCAAATACATTCTGTTTATCCAGCCGTATGAATTTCTAAATATAATGTTAATGAAGGATGATGAGTTTCAAGGGGAAATAGATCCTTCTAATAAGCCCCTGTCAAGATGGCAAATAGTCACACTTTCAAATTGATCTGAACAAGTAGCAGCTTGTGTTTATTCCCTCCCGCTTAAGAGATTGCAGCCCGGCAGAGCACCTCGTCAGATCGGGTTCCTTGATAGTTTGTGAGGTTCAAATAGAGTCAAAGGGATTGAACTTGCAGGAGATTTCAGTATTAGCAGAGAATAGGGAGGCACAGTTTGTGTGGCGGTTAGCGCGACACTGTTACAGCGCCAGTAAACGATGGTTCAAATCCGGCGCTGTCCGTAAAGTGTTGTTGTGCACGTTCTCCCCGTGTCTGCGTGGGATGCCTCCTGGTGCTCCCACCCTTCAAAAGGGCACCAGAGTTGTGGGTCATATGGTTTTAATTGGGCTGCACTGAGCTGTAAAGGTTCCATTATTGTCGCATTAGATGGTATATATGTGAAATTCCTTAACTTTGTCTTCCGTAAGGCAGACAGAGTCACCCATTTATCCAGCACCCCCATTCCGGCGAGGAATGAACTTGCGATCTACGGTTTCCAAAACCAGTGCTCTAACCGCTGAGCTATCGGAGCCTGTAACTGTGTCATGTGTCTAAATGGAAACGAATGAACCCTGGAGTTCAAAAGGGCAGGGTTGTTGGAGTGGGAATCACAGAAAGGGCAAAACCTGAGGGGCAAGAGCAGGAATGGATCCCTCAAGCACAACCTGTCATTCACTAAGGTGACGGCTGATCCGACCTTGCTCTCAACCACTTTGTTGCCTTCTCCCATAACCCATGTTTCCACCAAAACTCAGCCTCAATAATCTGTTCAGTGGCGGTACCCCAGCTTTCCAGGGTTCTGATTGCACTCTCAGAAGCAAGAAATTCCTTCTTGTCTTCATCATCAGGGAGTGATCTAACAGCTTGGTGCATCCACCTGGATAGAAATTGAATCAGGTGTTTCTTATTCTGGAGCAGGGCCCATTTCCAGCTCACTTCCCATTCAGTTTTATGTAAACGTTGACATAGAGTGCGATAACAGGCCCTTACAGCCCACAGGCCCATCTCACCCAAATACACCAATTAATCTACAGACCCCGTTAGTTTTTGGAGAGTGTGGGGGGTGGGGAGGGGTGGGGGAGAACCAGAGCACACGGAGGAAACCTATGCAGGTCATAGGGAGAAAGTGCAAACTCCTTGCAGATAGTGGTGGATTCGAACACGGGTCACTGGCACGGTAATGGCATCATGTCGAGCATGGACAGCTGAAGAGCAGAAATCCATGCAGTGCAGCAAGGTCCACCAATAACGAGGACTGAAGGACTACAAATGGGACGTTGGCCTTCATTGCCAGAGGAACCGAGTTTAGGAGCAGGGAGGTTATGCTGCAACTGTTCTGGTGAGGCCGCAGCTGGAGCGCTGCGTGCAGTTCTGCTCTCTGTACTTGTGGAAGGATGTACAGGCTTTGGAAGCAGAGCAGAGGAGGTTCACCAGGTTGATTCCAGAGATGAGGGGTTTGGTCTATGAGGAGAGATTGAGTCGTCTGGGACCGTACTTACTGGAAAATGGAAGAATGAGAGAGCATCTCATAGAAACATATAAAATTATGAAAGGCAGAGATAAGATAGAGGTAGGTAAGTTGTTCCCATTGGTGGGGGAGTCCAGAACTAGGGAACATAGCCTTGAGATTTAGAATAGCAGATTTAGGTTGGAGATGAGGAGGAACTGCTTTTCCAGAGGGTGGGGAATCTATGGAATTCGCTGCCCATTGAAGCAGTGGAGGTGACCTCATTAAACATATTTAAGACAAGGTTGGATAGATTCTTACATCAAAGAGGAATTGTGGGATATGGGGGAGATGAGCCGATCATCAGATCAGCCATGATCCCATTGAATGGCGGAGCGGGCTCGATGGGCCGGATGGCCGACTCCTGCTCCTCTTTCTTATGTTCTGATAACGGAAGCTGATTCCAGCTATTAAAACCTGTTCTGCTCAATTACACCCAACCTGCCAGCCCTGTGCATTATGGAAGGCGGGAGGAAACTAGAGCACCCAGGGAATACCCACACAGACACGGGGAGAACGCACACACGATGCCTGATTCAAACCTGGGTCAAGGCCGCTGTTACAGCTTTTCTCTAACCATGCTGCCCTGTCACAAAAAAATTGATATTTTACAAACTTCTGCTCAGTACAAAGAGAATCATTCTGGTGTAACTGCATCCAGACTGGGTAAACACTGTGGGGGAATGAAGGTTTGGGAGATATAGGGAATGGGCTGTCTCGCTTTGAAGGAGATTGATTGCTCAACTCTGTTCTCATTGGATAATACAAGTATCTGATTATTTTCAAGTTGGAGAAGATAAAAGTAGATTTAATAGACATGTTTAAGATCACGTATGATTTATAAACAGAGAATTAAGATAATCAGGGAGCAGAGAAATGTTTATGAGCGTGGTTCCATTTGGAATGCACTGTAAATAACAGGAGGAAATTAAGGGAAATCAGGAACGAGCTGAGGGGTGGCTCTTTGGATGGACGAATGGAGCTTCATCAGTCTGATTGTGGTTTCTCTGGGACACTTTGGTCCGTGATTCTGAATCTGCAGTGCCAGTTTTTTTTTACTAATTTCCGTCCACAACAGAAAGCAACACCGTTCACCTGCCGAGTCCCACAGGTGATTCTCCCATTCTTCAGAGATGTAATGGCTGGGAGGCAGCTTTATCCAGTGGGGGGGATATCTTCCTGAGAAATGATTTGTATGTGTTTGTTGCAGAGCCTTTGTTTCCGAATTCAGAAGATGATCGAAATTTACAAGCCAGACTGGTGTGAGACGAGGGCAGACTGGTCAGTCTACCTGTTTTCCCCGGAGAATAGGTAAGAATGCTTATCAGCAGAATGTTTAACTGCTTCCATGCCTGGCGTCCAAGTCTTACTGTCAATTCAGTGCTGGCATCTCCTAGAAACCTAAATTAAAGGTGGTTATAGGAAATGTAAATGTATACTGACAAATTAACCCACTATTTCCGCACATCTGTGGAACATGGGTGGAACGCGGAGCACCCAAAAGGAACCCATGGGGAGAACGTACAAACTCCTACAGTCAGCAGCAGGTTCAAGCCCAAGTCACTGGCACTGTAATAATGTCGCGCTAACCTTGCCGCCCCATTTTCTTTGCTGAACTCAGGGAGTGGAGTCCCCCCTCTGAAGATACTCAACCCAGAACACAAAGACATCCCTCTCCTTCCATCTCGAGTGAGTTGCTCTGCACCTTCCCCAATACTCCCATTCAAAGAAACTGATCACCCATATTCATACCTTGTAAAAATGGTGCAGGAAGCAACAACCTGAGTCTCAGCGTGGACCGGACGAAGGAGATCATAGAGGTCAACTTCTCTCCACTGCACATCAATGGTCCCGTGGCAGAGAGAATGGAGAGCACAAAGTTCCTTGGTGTGCATGCAAAGGACGACCTCTCCTGGACCCACCACACCTCCTCATTAGCCAGGAAGGCAGAGCAGCACCTACATGTCCTAAGAAGGTTGAGGAGGGCAAGGCTACCAGCCCCCATCTTAACAACGTATTACAGCAACACAATTCAGAGTGTCTGTGTATGGGGTATTAAAATCATGCCAAAATGCTGGAAGAACTCAGGCGGTCTTTTCAGCATCCATAGGAGACAAAGATATATTGCCGACGTTTCGGGCCTGAGCCCTTCTTCAAAGAATCGGCAAAGAATAAGGGTAGGGGAGCTGAAATTCATCGGACCAGAGGATCATCAAAACTGTGGAAAGGTATATTCTATTTAGAATATGAATTATGGATAGGATTTACAATTTATTTGTGTTAGTGATACACGGAATATCTTATTTCGTTTATGTAACTGTCCGAACTGAATTGTACCTATTTTTGTTTGTATAGGTCCTTTATTAAAATCAATAAAAATATATTTTTTTAAACTGTTGAAAAGACCATAGGGTCTTTATTAACAACATTGACTGGGAGTCGAAATGGAGCTCAAATTGATGCACCATCAATTACCACATAAGTTGTGAAACCGATAGGCTTGCGGCTATGGGCTGGAGCAGCAGCCAGCCTCATTGACTGATCCTGGCAGGGTGAATGGGGAGCATGCAAAGGGGTGGTGGGTGGGATCGATCTCAGGAGGCGTGTCCAGCTGGCAGTATAACCGCGGCATTATTGCGGTTTACCGCAGGGGGGATTCCAAAGCAAAACTAGACCCCAGAGTTCAAGGGTCATGTCAAGGAGTGCCGCGTTAAGTAAAAGGGAGTGGAAATCTGGGATTCTCGCTCCTCAGACGCTGTTGGTGCTAGAGGGGAGTCTTTGGATTATTACTGGGGGGTTGCCACAAAGGATTGGGAGGTAAAGGTTCCATTATTGTCACATAATGCTACATTTAGACTGAAACATACATGAAATTCTTTTGTCGACCGTAAGGTAGACAGAGAGTCACCACTTTGTCCAGCTCCCCTCACTGGATTAAAGATGTCGACAGACTCGTGAAAACAGAAGTGGATAACTGCCGTAAGGTTCTCCTGTTCTGAAGAACAAGTATGATTTACATTTTAAATTCAGACATACAGCATGGTACCAGGCCATTTTGGCCCATGAGGCCCAGCCGCCCAATTACACCCCTCTGGCCTACAACCCCCGGTACGTTTTGAACGGTGGAAGGAAACCGAAGAAATCCCACACAGGCCCGGGGAGTTCATAAAAACTCATTACAGGCATCGCAGGACCAAGAAGATCACTGTGGTCTCCCTTCGCTCTACTGATGACATTGACTGGGAACGTTGTCAAAATGGGGCTTAAGGAATTCTAGAAGACCATTTCACTCCAGCACACGGTATCTTTGACCCACCAGCACCAAGACGGAGGAACAAAATCAGGCTAGGAAATCGATTCTTCCCACAGGCTGTGAGATTGATGAACGGTATCCTATAACCGAATAAATCCTCCCAAAATATTTATATATTTGCTTTAAATTACATCTCCATGTATATATGTGATTATTATCTGCTGTTCATATCTGTGTGATCATATTTTGTCTGGTTGTATGAGTACAGACAAACTTGAACTAGTGGGGGAGAGGTGGTTATAGATTTGTATGGATTTTCTTTTAGACCTGCTACTTTGCCCCATGTTTGGGAAGTGTTTTCCTTGGATTGGAGTCTCCCAGAGAGGACAGAGGTTAAAACCTCTCAGCTGATTAACCTGTGGGTTCTGACTTCATCTCCGCACCTTTCTCTTTCCTACCCAGGTTCCGTCTGATGTGCCAAATGATCATCGCCCACAAGCTGTTCGACTACATCGTCCTGGCTTTCATTTTCCTCAACTGCATTACTGTAGCACTGGAACGGCCCGAGATTGACCAGGGGAGCACAGTGAGTGACCTTTCAGCTTGTATTTCAATAGAGCCACAACCTCGGGTCATCTCGGAGAAGCTTTGAGCCGATGAGGTCTTTTTCAAACTGTAGTCAGTCTAATGATGTGTGGGACATGGCTCAACAAGCGCCCACAAACATCAATGTGCCAATAACTGGATAATGCTTTCCAGTTGAAGGTACCTGTTAGATCAGAACGCTCCTGCTCTTCTGCAATATCATTACAGAACCCCTGAGGTCCATCAGAGAGTGACAATTGATCTTAACAGGACATTCAAAAACAAAAATATTACAACTGTGGCAGGCGAATGGAGCTAATCAAAAAAAATCTGCAGACTCTGTCATTGTAGGTTAATGCACAAAAGTGTTGGAGAGACTCTGCAGTTCGTTATGGCAAAGAAATCCCAGGTGTGGGGCACCTATGGGGATTGGTAGATTCCGGATAAATGAATTTTCCGGTTGCTTGAGTTTAGCACGTTGTGTGAATGGAGAACTAATGATGAGATGCGACAGTTTTAAACTCGTTTTTCTTACCCATTTATTGTACGTACCTTTTTATCAGATGGTTGACAGTTGCTTGAATTCCAGATAACTGGGATTTTACTGTATAATCAACGTTTCAGGCCTGAGCCCTGCGTCAATCTTGAAATCAGTCCCGCGTTAATACTTCAAGGCTCCCTAAAGCCTTTCCACCAACAAGACACCAGAGGGAGAACCCATCATTTGCCTGATGAGTGCAGCAGCCATAAGACTCAAAAAAGATAAAACAGCCCAATTTATTGGCAACCTAAATATTCATTCCCACTGGACATCGACAAAATGCACTGCAGTAACTGTTGAAGAAACCCAATGGGCCAGGGGGCTTCTAGACATCCTGCGTTTCGCCTAGTTAGTTTACACCCCAGTGGCAAAAACTAAGAATTCTCCAATATCAGGTCATCTACAGCTTCTCAGTTCCTTTCTTTCTCCTTCTGACCTACCCAGGCCCCCTCACACACACACACCTTTCTTTTTTAACCCCCACTCCCCTCCCTGCTCAACTGGTTTCTTATCCCACCCCATCCGTCAATCACCACACACACCTGACACTGGTTCCCCTATTCTCCTCCCTATTACTGCTCCCATCTACCTACCATCTCACCCTTACCTCATTCGCAAGATCACAAGATATAGGAGAAGGAAGCCAGTCTGCTCCGCCATTCTATCATGAGCTGATCCATCCTCCCACTCAGTCACACTCCCCGGCCTTCTCCCCGTAACCCTTGATGCCCTGTCTATTCAAATACCTGTCAATCTCTACCTTAAATACACCCAATGACCTTGCTTCCACAGCCACCTGTGGCAACAAGTTCCACAGACTCACAGCCCTCTGAATAAAGAAATTTTTTGGCTATTTTGTTTTAATTTGATCCCCTTTTATCCTGAAGTTGATCTGTAGTCCCTTAAAAACACGACACTAGAGAAACTCACCAGGCCAAACAGTGTCCTTTATGTAGCAAAGATAAAGATACAGAACCAACGTTTCAGGCTCGAGCCCTTCATCAAGGTATGAGCAAAATGTAAGCAGGTGCCCGATCAAAATGGTGGGGGGAGGGGCTGGGGGAGGGGCATAGTCCTACAGGCAGGAGGTAATAGGTGGATACTAGGTGGGGAGGGCACACCAGTAAACAGGGGGAGGGGGAATGGCTCTGTGAGTGGAGAGGGAAGGGGGTAGAGAGCTGGAGGAAAGAAGACAGAGGGATGAGGAAGAGAGAGAAAACGTGGAGTCATCTAGCAGAAACCAGAGAAGTCGATGCTAATGCCATGCGGTTGGAGAGCGCCCAGGCAGAAATTATACAGGTGGTCTCGGTTTAACCGTACATTAAGCCATGTCAGCGAGGGAGCAGGGCTCAGAAATGAAGTAGCTAGCCATTGGGAGATCCCTGCCACTGATGCGGACAGAGCGATGGGGCTCATCAAAGTGATCTCCCAGTCTTCACCCAGTCTCTCACTTGGAAGGACTGCTTGGGCCCCCTAAATGGAAGGAGATGTGGGTACAGGTGTGGCCCAACCTGTGGCTGAGGAAGGATGAGTGGACGAGGGAGTCATGCAGGGAGCAGTCCCTACGGAATTCGGAGAGGGGAAGGTATGTCTGGATATTTCACCTCCTGGCCTCTGTCCACCTTCCCTCCCCTTCATCTGCCTATCAATGCCCTTCTCGCCTGGATCCGCCTCAATCCTCTGCCTCACCTCTTTTATACAAGCTGCCTTCTCCTGAGACAGGGTCTTAACCCGAAACAAGACAAATGCTCTTCGAACAGTTTGTTTTCTCTTTCGCTCCAGATTTCCGCATCTGCAGTATCTTGCATCTCCTAGGGTTAGAATTTAGATTTATTGTCAGAGTACAGACATGACTTCTCATACAACCCCAAGAGTCTTTTTCCAGTGGGCGAGGCAGAAATACCACTTATTGGTAGTGCAAAAAAAACTGTACTCAGCGTATGTGTAAACAGATAAAGAAATGTAAACAAACTGATGTGCAATACAAAGAGAAAAAAATTCAATAAAGTGCACAAGTAAGAGTCCTTAAATGAGACCCTGGTTGTCATTGAGGAGTCTGATGATGGGAGAGGGAAGCAGCTGTTCCTGAACCTGGTGGCACTGATACCTCTTTCTTGATGGCAGCAGTGAGAACAGAGCGTGTGCTGGATGGTGAAGGTCCTTGATGATTGTTGCTGCTCTCCCATGGCAGCATTCCCTGTAGATATTCTTGATGGTGGTGAGGGTTTTGCCCGTGATGACCTGGGCTGTGTCCACTACCTTTTGTCAGGCTTTATGCTCAGGGGTATTGGAGCTCCCCCCCCAATACCAGTCCATGATGCAGGTGGTCAGCACACTTTCCACCCACACCTCTGTAGAAATTTGCCAGGGTTTCCAATGTCATACCGAACCTCCGCAAACTCCTGAGGAAGTAGAGGTGCTGACGTGCTTTCTTCATGATGCCATTGGTGTGTTGGGTCCAGGAAAGATCCTCCGAGATAGTGACTCCCAAGAACTTAAATCTGCTCACCCTTTCCACCTCTGATCCCCCAATGATCACTGGATCACCCACCTCTGGCTTTCCCTTCCTGAAGTCAACAATCAGCTCCTTGGTTTTGGTGACATTGAGTGCGGTTGTTGTTGGTGCACCATTCAGCCAAGTTTCCTATCTCCATCCAATATCTGACTCATCTCCTTCCTTTATACAACCCACTACTGTGGTATCATCAGCAAATTTGTAGATGTTGTTATTTGTTGTACTGAACCACACAGTCGTAGGTGTAAAGTGAGTAGAGCAGGGGGCTAAGAACATGGCCCTGTGGTGGTCTGGTACCGATGGAGATTATTAAGGAGATTTTCTTACCAATAGTCACGAATTGTGGTCTGGAGGTGAGAAAATCCAGGATCCAATAACTCAGTGGGGTATTGAGTCCCAGGTCTTGGAGTTTGCTGATCAGTTTGTCCTTCTCTCAGGAAGGTTGGATAGCAAGCAGTTGAAGAACACTGGCCCATCTAAGTCTTTCACCATGCAGACTTAAAAATGTATCACCATACTTTCATCTTTTTACAGCTGGTAACAGGCCCTACTGGCCTATTAGCCTGTGCCACCCAATACACCATATTATGTCTCTGTGTTACTTAAATAACTTAGCAATGCAGGATTCAAATAACGGAAGATACTTTACTTACTGATGCCTTCCACCATCTCAGGAAACTATTCACACATACTTATATATATATATATATATATATATATATATACACCCCACAGTGTGCACTATATTTACTACAGTGAATACGGTTGCAAAATAGTTCCCATTATCCTGACGATATAACATCCCTCCTTCTCAAGATAAAGAAAAAAATGTGTTCTTTACAGCATCAATCCTTTCTCTCTTTGCTGTGGGTGGGTCTGCACAGATAGGGATTTTATTTGCATCCCAGTGGCTTCGAAGGCTCTGGCTATGTCTATACCTTCAGACGGTTTTAAGTTATCCTTCCCTATAAGAGACTTTTGCACTTCGGGATGGGCATTTCCCCCATATTAGTTGATCAACTAATCTCTCCTCTATATCCTTAAATCTGTTATTTTTCAGCAAAGATTTTTAGTCTAGCGAGGAAGTTATCAACAGTTTCATCAGTCTCTTGCATTGCCTTGAAATTCATAGCGTTTAATTCTATGATTAGACGTGGGTCCAAAGAGAGAAGCAAACTTTGCAAATATCTGCTCTGGATCATTTTTCTCTACCTCTGTAAGCTCCCGGCGATTAAATGAGTCAAGGCCTCGCTCCCTTGTCCAGGGAAGTAGATCAGTGACCTTCTCCTCTGCTGTTGTATTTTTAAAATAGATTTTGAATGATATAATGCCCATCTGCTGAAACCTTTTAAACAATTCAACAATGTCTTCAGCCTCCCTGTCCATCACTGGGTGAACTGCTGTCGCTCCAGCCATTTGTTCAGTCGTGTTTTTTTGCTCCTTCCCCTTTGTATTTCAGTGACTTACAATCAATTGTATGGCTTTATTCTTGTCCTCTTATACCACTGCCAGCATGTTATTTGGGAGGCTTCTTAAATAACTTAGAGATGCAAGATTCAAATATACAGAAGATTCTTTACTTACTGATGCCTTCCACCATCTCAGGAAACCGTTCACACACACTCATACACCCCACAGTGATGCACTACTGTGAGTACAGTAAGAAGGGAGTTGTTATATAGTCGGGATATTGCGAACTATTTTGCAACCGTGTAAGAATACACCCTTCTCACTGTAGTAACTGTAATATGTTTTTGAAGGATGGGAGGAAACCCATGCGGACATGGGGAGAAAGTACAAACTCCTCCCAGACGTCACCGGATTCGAATGTGAGTCGTTGGCACTAGAATAGCATTGTGCTAGCCTCTGCACATGAATCCAAGTTCCCCTGCCAAGCAGTATTTTGAGGATATTAGCAGCAAAAGGTTTGTAGTGGATCACATTCCCAATGCCCATTAGAATAGGCAATAAATCCAGGCCTTGTCTTGCCAGGTTATATCCAGATCCGGTTGGAGAAGTAAAATATATCTGAGATGTAAGGCAGCCTCTACTAATGTCTCATTCGCTTGTCACACTTTTCCCTTTTGAAAATGTAATCATTTGTAGAATTGCTAATGTGAGGAGATTTACATGAGCCTTGTTGAGTGGATGGTCCCTGAAACTATTACTGACCGGTCATCTCAGTGGCCAACCATTTCAATCCGCACTCGCACATCTGTCTGTGGCCTTGTGCAATGTCCCACCCTGACAACCTGCAGATTGGAGGAGCAACACCTTATTTTCCGTCTGGGCCCCCTCTAGCCGGATGGCGTTAATGCAACTTTCCATTAAACCTGCTCGCATTTCCCACCCCATTTTCCTTTCTTTCCAGTTCTCCCACCCACCCAGCCATCCCCCCATCCCCCTCATTGCTGCTGTCCCCTCCCTCTTTCACCTATCATCTCCTGCCTTTGCCACCCCCACTCCCCCAACTCTTTTGTTCGGATGTCTGCCAACATTTTCTCATACTTTGATGAAGGGCTCAAGCCCGAAACGTCGGTGATGTATCTTTAACATTGCTACACAAAGGACAATGTTAGACCTGCTGCGTTTCTCCAGCGCCGTGAGGGTTTTACTTCAACCACAGTGTCTGCAGAATTTTGTGATTGGTGACATGCTGCGGGACAAGGACAGCTTCTTCCCGTCTGCCATCAGATTCCTGAATGAACCACAGGCACTACCTCACTTTCTCTTATTTTTGCCCTCATTTATTCAATTTCAAATTTACTTTTTAGAGCAGTATTTGTACTGAAACGCTGCCGCAAAACAACAAATGTTGAGCCACGTCCACGTCAATAAATTCTGCTCCTCACTGACATTTTGAACTTTTGTTTTTTGCAGGAACGAATATTCCTGAGTGTTTCTAATTACTTCTTCACTGCAATTTTTGTTGCAGAGATGACTTTAAAGGTAAGAGAAGTCCAACCCGCTGTCTGTTACCTCTCATACCCAGCCATTGCCCCCGTAATACACTAAAACCCCTGGTATCCAGCATCTATGGGGATTGGTAGATGCCAGTTAAGTTTTCCAGTTGCTTGAGATTACGGGTTGTGTGGATTGGCAAACTAACAGCGAAGCACTTCAGTTTTAAACTTCCTTTTTCTTAACATATGATTTTTTTTTGCCGCGGTGCTTGAATTCCAGATAATGGAGGTTTTCCTGTACGTGAGGAATTAGAAGGTGAAATTCCCTCCATCTGTGAAAAAGTCACCACTTTTCAGAGAGCAAGACCCTCTGGAAGCAGATTTAGGGGGCCAGAATTCTTTGTTGAAATGGATTGGGGTAGAAGATCACACATGCATAGGATGGGAGAGTGGGGTTCTTACTTGAAGATTTTGGAATACTTGCCCAAGCAAGAAACCACCTTTCCTGTTGATATTTTTGGGAGCTCACCGGTGAAGCCCAATTTTTCTTTTTTTTAATTTAGACATACAGCACGCCAACTGGGCCTTCTGGCCCATGACCCCATGCCACCCACTTGACCTATAATTGCCATATGTTTTGAAGGGTGGGAGGAAACCGGAGCGCCCAGAGGGAGCCAAGGTAGACACGTGGAGAGAATCCAAACTCCTTACAGACAGTGCCGGATTCGAACACAGGTCATCAGTGCTGTAATAGTGTTGCACTAACTGTGCCGTCCCAAATTGTTATCTAACACCCTTCATGTGATCTCCACCCAGCATGTTGGTGGATGATTAGTGAAGAAAGGCCTTTGCGCTAGATGCATATGCTAGTCCTTGTGTGTGGTAACATTTCAGAGCCTCAGGACGAAATAAGTTTAGCCCCCCCCCCCCCCCCCCACCACCCCCCCCACCCCACCACCCCCCCACCCCACCACCCCCCCCACCCCACCACCCCCCCCACCCCACCACCCCCCACACACACCTGGATTCACGCACTGAAGAGCCGAAATTCCCTCTTCATGAGACCAGAAGGTAAAGTTCCCCTTTAATGAGAAAATATGGCATGGTTAAGCATAGCAAGTAACAATCAGCGCTGTTACAGCATCGGTGTTCGAATCCCACGCTGTCTGTAAGGAGTGTGTACAGTCTCCTCGTGCCTGCATGGGTTTCCCCCAGTGGGGGCTCTAGTTTACTCCCACCCTTCAAAACATACCGAGTTTTAGGTCAATTGGATGGCACAGGCTTGTGGGCCGAAAGGGCCTGTTACCTTGCTCTATTTTCACATTAATATTTAAAAATTTTAAAGCTTTAAATCAGATTGTTCTTCCACTGATTTCAAAGTAGTTTCAGAGACTGAATTATAACTGACTTCAATGAGCAGACAGGGAGAGAGAGAAAACAGATAGAAAGTGTCTATCAGAGGAAGGCCCAATGTGCCTTTAAGATGATTTGATATAATTTAACATTAAGATTTAATAAAACCTGTACCATGTGCTGAGCAGAAGTTAAAAGAAATATTACAAATTAAAGCATCCACTGTGGTCATGGAACACTGTCACACTGCATGAAAACAGGCTTGGCCTATTGAGTCTATGTTGTCCATGAAGCACTCATTAATACTAAACCCTTCAGTAATTTTCTCCATCACAATACTAGGGGCCAATTCACTGTACCAACCCGCACATCATTGGGGTACGGCGGACCAGAGAATCATGGGGAGGCCTACAGAGTCCTTGCAAACTGCAGCAAAGGTCAGCTCGGAACCCAGTTTGTCGGACCTCTGGACATTGTATGCCACTTCCCTGCTGACACCTCTGTGCCCTGTCACCCTCATGACCTTCTGGGGAATGGTAGAAGGCGGGCTGTGTCTTAACCTAGTGTTGACCTAGAGAATTTGCATGCTCAGCTCCACTGCATTGAGAATTCAAGGCATGGAGTAAATCTATTTCCACCTCTATCCAGCTATTCTCTCATACCTAAGGGGTAAAATACGAAAGTCTGCTTGCAACAGAACTGAACACAATATTCCTAGTGTCGTCTCACCAGAGCAACATGGCCCCTTGACCCTTGAACTCAGTCCCTTGACTTATGAAGCCCAGCATCCCATTAACAATGTGTCAAAGGTTATGGGGAGAAGACCAGGGAGTGAAGCTGAGTGGGAGAATGGGTCAGCTCATGATGGAATCGCAGAGTGGCCTATTTCTGCTCCTATATCCTATGATCTGGTATAAATTGGCCTGGTACACCAGAGAAAACCCCCTTATTTTTCCCCCAGAAGCAAAAACTCTCCTGGAGACTTGGTTTAACAACTTAGCCAAAGGACAGTCACTGCTGGGATTCAACGTCCCTTTTTCAGATTTCAGATTTATTGTTGACATCACATGCAATCCCAAGGTTCCCTTTCCCTGCGGGTGAGGCAGAATTACCACTAATTGGTAGTGGAAAAATAAAATGTACACAGTGTAAACATGTAAACAAACAAAGAACAGTCAACAGATAATGAATGTGTAAGCAAACTGACTGTGCAATACAGAGAGAACAAAAAGAAAAGCAATAAAGTGCACAAGTAAGAGTCTTTAAATGAGTTTGTCGTTGAGGAGTCTGATGGTGGAGGGGTAGCAGCTGTTCCTGAACCTGGTGGTGCGTGCCTTGTGGCACCGGGACCTCTTTCCTGATGGTAGCAGTGAGAGCAGAGCGGGTCCTGGGTGGTGGGGGTCCTTGATGATCGCTGCTGGCGCCATGGCTGTTCCTCTCGATACTTCCTCTCTCACGCGTGGCACTCTCTCTCTCTCTCTTTACACTTGTTAGGTCGTCTCTCTGGGCTTTTACGTTGGCGACCAGGCATACCTGAGGAGCAGCTGGAACATTCTGGACGGTTTCCTGGTCTTCGTGTCCCTCACCGACATCGTTGTGTCCCTGGCCTCTGCGGGGGGAGCCAAGATCCTGGGCGTTCTACGGGTTCTGAGGCTGCTCAGGACCCTGCGCCCCCTCAGGTAGAGTGAAAATCATGTGAGGGCGGAGTATGATCAAAAGATGAGGGATGTTGCGATGCGATGTGTTGGATATGGAATTATCCTTTCTTGTCCATAGAGTGGCGATTTTGGTAGCTGCTCTCAGTTATTCCCCAAAATTCCATCAACATAATGGCAAAAAGCCAAGAAACAACTCTAACTTCTTCTGAATCAGAATCAGAATTTATTTTCATGAACGAGTCATCATTCAGCAGTAGCAAGGTGCAAACATTTGTAGAAACCAAATAAATTTAGAGAAAATAAATAAAAATAGTGCATGAAAAATAAGGCAGTGTCCGTGGTCCATTGATCATTCAGGAATCTGATGGCAGCGGGGAAGAAGCTGTCCTTGTGCCGCTGAGTGCTCGTCTTTAGGCTCTTGGACCTTTTCCCTGATGGTCAGGGGTGCTGTCCTGCCAGAACTCACCAGCTCTGGCCCCTCCTGGAGTTGCTCTCACACCTCAGGGGGAACACTCCACTCCACTCTGCTCCCCCTCCACCTCCAATGCAAAAGAACCTGTTTCTTCTACAACCGGTACACTCGTCCTACTGTTCCCTCTCAATCCCACAACGTCATATACAACATGGCAGCCACCAAGACCAGGTCTCGCGAGACCTCCTTGTTGCTGTTTTTCGGTGAACTCTGGCACCTAAAGCAATTAGCACTGTACTCCTGCTGACGGTAGCAGAGTGAAGAAGGTGTGGCCTGGGTGGTGGGGTCTTTGAGAATAGAGGCTGCTTTTTTTAAGGCACCGCCTCTTGTAGACGTCCTCAACGGAGTGAAGTCTGCTGCCTGTGATGTCACAGGCCGCGTTAACAATCCTCTTGTCCTGGGAATTGGCACCTCCATACCAGGCAGTGATGCAACCAGCCAGAGTGCTCTCCACAGTACACTTGAAGAAGTTCACGAGGATTTTCAGTGACATTTTATTTTTCCCTTTATCATATATCAGATCACGCAGCATGAAAAACTTCTCCTCTCCTCCCTGCTCCCTGATAAGCACGTGGCCTTCCAGCTTCCAACATGCAAGGTGTCCTCTTTCTCTCCAAGTAAATTAGACCAATGATCTCTTCCTGCATTGTTTCTTGTACTTGGTGCTGGTCTGTTGAACTGCCCAGTAGAAAGCCAACAATCTTCATGCCAGAAACCTGGACCACCAGATTTTTCGAAAACTCTCAAGCTTTTAAAATTTTCGCCGGCTTTTGCGTGGGTGCGTAAGCGCCAAAGATGCACGACAGCAACAAACGACGAGGTTTGTTGACATTAGCTTTCTTTAAAAGTGCTCACGCTGTATCTGCTGATGAATAAGCTATCGAAATTTACCTGTTCATCTCTTTTTTATTCTTCCTTGTATTTGTTTTAAAATGTGCTGCTGGAGAATCTGAAGATCCAGATCAACCCAATCCCCGAGCAGCTGGGATTTTAAGACTTCATTATTTGGAATCCTCCTGTTAATTCTTCCCCTTCAGTCTTTCTATTCAGAAGAAAATAATCACAGTCTCTTGTCCTTACACTTTACTGATGCCTTCTCCTTTAATTTTCATGGGTGTTGCCAACATACATTATTCCTGTCCCTTTATGCTTTGATCCTGCCCCCTCAATATCGAGTGTGCACAACACAGACAAGTCAGGGCAACAGTTTCACGTGGATATTCGTAGATGATTACAGCACAGTGCAGGCATTTCGGTCCACGATGCGTGAACGTACTACACAACAATCTAATCCTTCCCTTCACACCCATATTCCTCCATTTTTCTGACGTCATGTGCCTATTGAAGAGTCTTTAAAATATCCCTATTGCACCAGTCTCAGCCACCACCCCGAGGCACTGCATTCCAGGCACTCTCTGTCAAATAAACGACCTCTGATGTCTCCACTATACTTTCCTTTTCTCACTTTAAAGAGATGTCTTCTGGTATCGTGGTAGAATGTGGTATTGCGGGCACATTCCGCACTGAGTTGGGCAGGCTGGCCCATTTCCTGAACTGGTAGCCTCTCCCTTTAAGACCCCTAATAAAGGCCGAGAGCCCTAGATTCCTCCCTTATATCTGCCCTTGGACTTGCCAGCAGCATGTAGAGACGTGCTTGAATCTTTAAATCAATAAAGCCTTTGGCACTTACTTCGTGTCTGTGAGTGATCATTGATCGTGCTACAGGTATTTCCTATGATCCAAATGAGTTTACTCCTAGTGTAGTTTATCTTTGTCCATGAACACATCCATCCAATCCTCTCTCTCTAATTTGTTGATGCCATCTCCCCTGAAATCCATCCCCATTGTTCACTTCAACCACCCCCTGAAGGTGCAACTTCTACATTTCTCCAACCTATGAATTCTGATGAATTCCCAATTGGATTTACTGAGGACCATCTTATATTTTTGGTTCTAGGTCCTGATCCCTCTCACGAGGGCTAAAATCACAACATCTTCTCTAATCTTGTCTTGTCCCATTATTGTCATGTAATACTACATGCAGAATGTAACATACATGAAATTCTTTAACCTTTGTCGACTATAAGACTGGGTCTTTATTCATTGGAGCGTAGAAGGTTGAGAGGGGATTTGATAGAGGTATTTAAAATTATGAAGGGAATAGATAGAGTAGATGTGAATAGGCTCTTTTCCCTGAGAGTAGGGGAGATTGGAACAAGGGGTCATAAGTTAAGGGTTAGGGGGCAAGATAAGAGGAAGCTTCTTCACTTAGAGTGAGGTGGCTGAGTGGAATGACCTTCCGGAAGAGGTAGTTGTGGCAGGGTTGATTCTGTCATTTAAGAGAGGTTAGATGAGTATAAGGATGTGAGGGGGTTGGAGGGTTATGGGCAAAGGAGTGGGTAGGTGGAACTAGTGGAGTTAATGTAAATCAGTGCGGACAAGAAGGGCCAATATAGCCTGTTTCCATACTGTAAATTGTTATATGGTAATGCAGACAGAGAGTCATCCAATGCCCCTCACTGAAACTTATAGCACTTGGTGCTCTGGGTCAGCCTCCCCTCCAAGTACTGGCCAGGCCTGAACCTGCTTAGCTTCCAAGATCAGAAAATCTCTGACGTATTCAGGTTATTCTGTAAATCATTGAATAATCTTAAAGAGCTATCTGGGCCCCTCTGACCGCCTTGCTCAACATTGTTCATATTCATGATTCAAGATTATTTTATCGCCATGTAATAAAACAGAAAATATGATATGACACAAAAAATTTAATTTAGCCCACCACAAGATTCGCTATCAGCAAAGATTGCCTGGAGCCCCTTACTCCCAGAGGAAGAGAAGCAAAACTGAGTCTCCCTTGAATGTCTGTGGGTTCGCCTCTTGCACTCCCACAGCTTCTACAGCTGCACAGGCCCCAGTCCAAACCATTGGCAAACCCGAGCTCCAGATCCAAACCTCTGACATGACCAGGAAGGCCTCAGCACCTTCAACACTCTCTTGCATCCTGGTTCAAATATCCATGCTACCCCCCTTCAGCTAATCTCGAGGCAGTGTCCAGCAGTCTGTAGCCTGGTGCGAGCCCCTTGACTGCAGCCATCCACAGCCCGCGTGGGTTCCTCGCCTCGAGTCACCAACAGTTCACCCGCCACCTGTGTTCTTCAGCCTCAGAACCCCTCACTGTGGTCACCATTCCTCAAATGGTTGGGGGGGGGGGGAGGTGGTCTCCCTCTATTTCTGGTGTGCCACGCTAGTCCTCCACTTCCTGGAAGTCAGCAACCCCTCGTGGCCGCTGAGGAACGTCGGCGCCACCATCTTGGCCCCAGACCCTGCGATCGGGGAATTTGAAAATGAACCGGTTCCTGCTCCTTTAACAGGCCATTTAAAACTTGTACAAAGCCAACAGAAATCAGACTGGGTGGTTGTACCCCACGGGGGGAGCGCTGAGACTTCGCTCTCCACCGGTCTGCACCAGCCGCAGCAGATCTAGCCGTGCCACCCCTATAACTTCTCAGTCCAACACTTTTTTGCCTTCTTCTGGATACTATTCTCAGGGCTGTTTACAGTCATCCAACTGTGGTCGGCCAGTGCTCTGTTCAAGGTGAACCCACCAAATTAATGTTCTATAAACCCGCCATTTCAAACATAATTTTATTTAACTGACTACACAGCTGAGAGTTCAGTTCTTTGTGCCTTCAGAGATTGAGTGAAAAAGATGTGCCTGTTTTATGATTAAGTTCTAACATTATGCTGTCTGCGACCTTCATCTCCTCTCTCATGTCTTGCACCAGGGTCATCAGCCGGGCTCCAGGCTTGAAGCTGGTTGTCGAAACCCTTATTTCCTCCTTGAAGCCGATTGGAAACATAGTCCTCATTTGTTGTGCTTTCTTCATTATCTTCGGGATACTTGGAGTCCAGGTGAGAGCTCAGCCCTGAGCACATTCGCTTTGTCACACCGAACCATCAACCGAGAACTCTGCCATGATCATAAGACATGTCTCATTTGTCATGTTGTGTGAAGGATCACTAGGGTGACAAGGTTGCTCATAATTGCACTGGAAATAATTATTGTCGGCCTCTTTGACTGTCAATCCTATTAAGTTCTTGCAGATCATTTATTGATTCATCCCAGCCTTACCAGACCCAAATTCAAATGTGGAAAACAGAAGTATAGAAAAGCCTCAGATATCTGGCAAAAAAAATTGAGAAAAATAACTAAAGATTAAAATATAATAATAGGTAAAAAAGATACATTGGTGTGCCTTGCCATTCGCCAATCCACCAATCGCGCGTCAGGTGGATTCGTCGCAGTATCCAAATATTAGACTTGACTCAGAGATTCATGAGGCAGAGGATAAATTTTAATCAGGCATTGTACAAGTGAGTCTCAAGCAGCCAGAATATACAGTTAACCGGCATCTACCATAGGTGCCAGATGCCATGGGTTTTACTGGACAACCTGATCTGTTGCTTTACATTGGATCCTATCAGGATCAGTATCATTCAGGATCAGAGCTGGGTCCACTGTTGTTCGCTGTCTATATCAATGATCTGGTACATTGGATCAGCAAGTTTGTAGATGACACGAGGATTGGAGGCATTGTGGACAGTGAGGAAGGTTGCAGAGGGATCTGGACCAGCTGGAAAAATGGGCTGCAAAATGGCGGGTGGAATTTAATACAGACACATGTGAGGTGTTGCACTTTGGTAGGTCAAACCAAGGAAGGACGTACCCTGTAGAGCACTGAGAAGTGTAGTAGAGTGGAGGGATCTGGGAATACAGATACAGAATTCCCTAAATGTGGCCTCACAGGTGGATAGGGTTGTAATTAGAGCTTTTGGCATATTGGCCTTCATAAATCGAAGTATAGGATTTGGGATCTTGTGGTGAATTTTTGGTGAGGCCCAATTTGGACTATTGTATACAGTTTTGGTCTCAGGAAGGATCAAAATAAGATTGAAGGAGCACAGAGGAAATTTACAAGGATGTTGCCAGGCCTTGAGAACTGTTAAAGGAAAAGGTCAAACATGATAGGATTTTATTTCCTGGAGCATAGAAAATGAGGGGAGATTTGCTAGAGGTATTTAAAATTATGAGGGGTGTAGACAGAGTAGGCTTTTTACACTGAGGTTAGGAGCGTTAAAAGCTAGAGGACATGGGTTAAGGGTAGAAGGGAATATTAAAGGGAACTTCTTCACAATGAGAGTAGTGGGAGTGTAGAACAAGTTGCCAGCTGAAGTGGTGAATGTGAGCTCAACATTGACATCTCAGAAAAATTTGGATGGGAGGGGTATGGAGGGATATACAGGTCAGTGGGACTAGGCAGAATAATAGTTTAGAATGGACTAGATGGGCTGAATAGCCTGTTTCTACTTTCAATGGTTCTATTCAGTGAGATCCCAGGTGATCTGTCCATTTGCTATTTACCGACCTTGGCTGCACATTACTTAATAACAAAAAAAAACATACAGTCTTAGTCAAGCAGTTTGCAGAGAGGTTTCACATTCATGTGGCCATGTGTCTCTCGCCCATTTGCTTGGCAATGTGGTTGGGATTTAAAATTGATTTCATTTGCTTGTTTCCCCACAAAGGGAGGTGGTTTCTCCTTGTAACTATTTCATCAATTTGCAAATTTCATAAACACCATCAATTCCTTCTGCAATCTTGTTTACACAGTAGAACAAATTAGAAACATCAAGCTTTGGAAATAGTCTCTGGAGAGAGAATGTTTCTGATTAATAGAAGCAAGAACATGATTAGTCCACAAAAACGGAACTCCAGCAGGAATATCTATCAGAAGGAGCGGTTCAGTTGGCATTGAGGATAGCGCCACCCTATTACTTCTCCAGCGATCGGGATCAGAGTTCGAATCCCATGCTGTCTGTAAGGAGTTTGTACGTTCTCCCTTTGACCCTTTCACACTCCCAACCCTCCTGGGAAGCGGGTAAACTTACCAGGCAGGCTGCACCCGGGAGTCTTTCCCACTGCACCACAATTTACCTAGTTGTTCGGCAACACGCCATTTTAAGAGGGGGGGTCCTGCCTCCAGTGGTGACATTGTGAGAACAGGTTGTGCTTTCACACCGCCAGATGGCGATTAATGAGTTAACTCGGCCGGGCTCTGACACTTGCCCCCACCAGGTGTCAGTGCCCAGTTGAATTTAACTGACCCTGCCAGGTTAGAATGTTTCACACCACGCGATTACCAGGAATGGACTAGCTAAATTAGCCGGCTAACACACACGGAATCTATAGTTAGTAAAAGCTTGTCAGTTTCACAACTTCAGTTTTTTGGGGTTATTGACGGTGCCTCATGACGTTAATGCCATCCAGTTGGAGGGTGCCCAGAGGGAAGATGTGGACCTGCTGAGCTCATCCTGCACCTTTGTGTGTTTTACTGCAGTCGCAGTGTCTGCAGATTTTCTTCAGGCCTGAGTCAAGGGACCTCATCTTCCCTCTGGGCACCCTTCAACTGGATGGCATTAACGTCATGAGGCTATTTCGTCAGATCAGTATCATTCACGTTTTCTATCTTTGCTTCAGATTTTCAGCATCTGCAGCCTTTGATGCTGCTCCTGTGAAACACCTTCAGATATTTTGCCTCATTGAAGGCGCTAGATAAATGAAAGTGATTTTGTTGATGTTCCCTATAAATTTTAGTCGTCACTGTGCACAAAAATCTTAGGTTGTGCAATTTTTTTTCCGCCCTGTGTGACAAAAGTCTGTGCAGACTGAATGCTTGTGCAAATGTAAACTTGAGATTGTTTCAAGATGAATTAGCTGTGGAAATTGAGATAAACAAATATGATTTGATTGGGATTACAGAAACATGGCTACAGGGTGGGCAAGCCTGGGAACTTAACATCCCGGGGTATACGATATTTAGGAGGGATCGGCAAAAAAGAAAAGGGGGTGGGGTAATATTGATGGTGAGAGAAGGGATCGACACGATTGACAGAAAGGATATCAACTCGGAAGATGCGGAATCTATATGGGTAGAACTGAGGAATAGCAAGGGGCAGAAAATGTTAGTGGGTGTGGTATATAGGCCTCCAAATATTAGTGTAGAGGTGAGGGAAGGCATTAAAAGAGAAATTAGAAAAGCATGCAATAAGGGAACAGCTGTCATCATGGGAGACTTTAATTTGCATATAGATTGGACTAGTCAAATTGGTAAAAATACTGAGGAGGAGGAATTCCTTGAATGTTGACGGGACGGTTATCTAGACCAATATGTCGAGGAACCAACTCGGGAGCAGGCCATTTTAGATTGGGTATTATGTAATGATAAGAGGCTAATCAACAATCTTGTTGTACGAGGCCCTTTGGGTAGGAGCGATCACAATATGATCGAATTCTCACTCGACATGGAGAGTGATGAAATTAAAACCGAGACTAAAGTCCTGAATTTAAATAAAGGGAATTATGATGGTGTGAGACAGGAGTTGAGTAAGATTGATTGGGTGGTGTTTATGGGGGAGTTGACTGTGGATAGACAATGGAAAGCATTCACAGATCTAATGGAGCAATTGCAAAAATCGTTTGGCATAAAAATAAACCAAAAAAGGTGACTCAACCATGGATAACAAGGGAAATTAGAGACTGCATTAGGTCCAAAGAGAGAGCATATCAATTGGCCAAAAAAAGTACCACAACCAAAGACTGGGAGCAGTTCAAGATGCAGCAAAGGAGGACAAAGGGATTAATCAAGAGAGCAAAAATAAATTACGAAAGTAAGCTTGCGGCAAATATAAAAACCGACTGCAAAAGCTTTTATAGATATGTCAAGAGGAAAAGATTGGTGAAATCCAGAGTAGGTCTTTTGCAGTTGGAATCAGGGGAATATATAATGGGGAATAAGGAAATGGCAGACCAATTAAATTCTTACTTTAGTTCTGTTTTTACAAGAGAGGATACAAATAACCTCCCAAGGATGTTGGGAAACATAGAGACTAATGCAAGGGAGGAACTGAAAGAAATCAGTATCTCTAAGGACATGGTCTTGGGGAAATTGATGGGATTGAAGGCAGATAAATCCCAAGGGCCTGATAATCTACATCCTAGGGTACTTAAGGAAGTGGCCATTCAGGTAGCAGATGCTTTAAGAATTATTTTCCAGAACTCGATAGACTCAGGATCAGTACCCATGGATTGGAGGGTAGCTAATATTTAAAAAGGGGGGTAGAGATAAAGCGGGGAATTATTGGCCATTGACCCTTACATCAGTAGTTGGCAAAATGATGGAATCCATTATTAAGGATGTAATAGCGGAGCATAGGACTAGCAGAGAAGGGATTGGATGGAGTCAACATGGATTTACAAAAGGTAAATCGTGCTTGACAAATCTATTGGAATTCTTTGAGATGGTGACAGGTAAAATAGATGGGGGAGAGCCAGTGGATGTGGTGTACCTGGACTTCCAAAAGGCCTTCGATAAGGTCCCACATAAACGACTGGCTTCCAAAATCAAGGCTCATGGGTTTGGGGGCAAAGTATTGATGTGGATTGAGAACTGGCTGGCAGGTAGAAGACCGAGACTTGGGATAAATGGCTCATTTTCTGAGTGGCAGGCGGTGACCAGTGGGGTGCCAGAGGGATCTGTACTGGGACCCCAGCTGTTCACAATTTACATTAATGATCTGGACGAGGGGATTGGATGTAATATCTCCAAATTTGCAGATGACACTAAGCTAGGAGGGGTTGTGTGCACGGAAGAGGGGGTCAGGAAGCTCCAGTGTGATTTGGATAAATTGAGGGACTGGGTAGATACATGGCAAATGCACTACAATGTGGATAAATGTGAGGTTATCCACTTTGGTCATACAAACCGGAGGGCAGATTACTATTTGAATGGCAATAGATTAAGAGATGGGGAAGTGCAGAGAGACCTAGGGGTACTTGTACATCAGTCTCTGAAGGTGAGCATGCAGGTACAGCAGGCGGTTAAAAAGGCAAATGGTATGTTGGCCTTCATATCAAGATGGTTTGAGTCTAGGAACAAGGATACCTTACTGCAGCTGTACAGGGCCTTGGTGAGACCCCACCTGAAGTACTGTGTGCAGTTTTGGTCACCTTATCTAAGGAAGGATGTTCTTGCAATGGAGGGAGTGCAGAGGCGATTCACCAGGCTGATACCTGGAATGGCAGGAATTACTTATGAGGAAAGATTGCGCAAATTGGGATTGTACTCGCTGGAGTTTGGAAGATTGAGAGGGGATCTCATAGAGACATATAAAATTCTGGCAGGACTGGACAGAATGGATGCAGATGGGATGTTTCCAGTGATGGGAAAATCCAGAACCCGGGGCCATGGTTTGAGGATAATAGGCAAACCATTTAGGACCGAGATGAGGAGGAATTTCTTTACCCAGAGGGTGGTGAATCTGTGGAATTCATTGCCACAGAGGGCAGTAGAGGCAGGTTCATTAAATATATTTAAGAGGGAATTAGATCTATTTCTTCAGTATAAGGATATTAAAGGTTACGGAGACGAGGCGTGGACGGGGTACTGAACTTTAAGATCAGCCATGATCTCATTGAATGGCGGAGCAGGCTCGAAGGGTTGAATGACCTACTCCTGCTCCTATCTTCTATGTTTCTATGTTTCTATTTTGGTGCAGCCCATCTCTCATTTCTAATTAAATGGTACTGGCATTTCAACATTATTGCATGTTTTAATATACTACAAGTATGTTTAACCGACTAACTAGTTAACGGAAATAGTTAGCTAAGAGATTAATTTCAGTAAGTATAATCATTAATTGCTACATTATTTTAGGTAACTAACCTTTTGTGCGCCGCTTCCCAAAAAAAGTATGCATGCGGCCACACATGCACAGCTTGAAGGGAGCAGTGCTGCCCGGCCTTCAGTTCAACAGGCAAGTTAAATTCACCAAACGTGACAGCCCATTTGCTTTTTAGACTATGAACAACCTCACTACTACATTGGGCTACCCACTCTTATAAACAACAAGAAGAATTTAGAGAGGCCTTTGCAGATTGATCTCCCTTCCTTGAACATAACCTTGATGGTAGCGGCAGTGTCTTTGATGCATGACAAGTATTGGCCCTAATGTTCCTTTGAGGCTTGTGCATTAAATAACTGCATCATTAGTTTCATAAATGGGAATTGATTCACTCTATATGATATTTTAACTTATGCTTAATAAAGCTGAGGAGAAATGCCAATTATATTTAAGGACACAGCTATTATTTTATTCTACACTCACAAATTCATCATGGAAATTGCTTGACCTATCCAGCCAGATTTTTAACCATTATTAAGCCATTTTGCTTTAATGGATTGGATAGACAAAGTGAGAATTGAGAAGAGATTTTTTTTTAATGTAGACATTCAGCAGAATAACACAGGCCCTTTCGGCCCACGAGCTCGTGCTGCCCAATTACATCCAATTGACCTACAACCCCTGGTACATTTTGAAGGGTGGGAGAAATCTGGAGCACCTGGAGGAAAACCCCGCCGACACGGGGAGAACATACAAACTCTTTACAGACAGCGCCGGATTTGAGCCCCGGTTGCTGGCGCTGTAACAGCGTTGCGTGAACCGCTACGCTGACCATGCTGCCCCGGTGTGGAGGCAAGCTTCCCTCAAGAATCTACACACCATAAAATGACCTCCTGCATGAGAATTTACAAAAGCTTTGATGTTCCTATACTCAAACCCTCTGAGGTGCGCTGAGCCAGTCAGCACAAAGATTGTCTGTCCAGTCGGTAGCAGAAGATCGAGCACTGTCTAGCTGAGCACAGGGGCACCTCAGGGCTGTGAGCTCAGGCAGGCCCTATTCACGCTACTAAGCCAGGACTGCATCGCCAGATCCGCCTCCAACAGACGTCATCAAGTTTGCAGATGACACAACAGCCATTGGCCTCCTCAGCTACGGCGATGAGTCGCACTGTAGAGAAAAGATGGAAAATCTCGCGAAATGGTATGAGAGTAGCAACCTGAGACTCAATGTGGGCAAGACGAAGGAGAGGATCGCGGTCTTCAGGAGGGCGAGGGATGGCCACCCTCCACTACACATCAATAACTCGGTAGTGGAGAGAGAAGAGAGCACCAAGTTCCTTGGACTTCACTCAAAGAGTATCGTGGACACACAACCTCTCCTCAGTTGTCAGGAAGGCAAACAGCGACCGTACTTCCTGAGCAGACTTTCTACAAGAGCCCTACTGAGGGTATCCTGGCCAGCTGCATTACCGTGTGGTACGATTGCTGTACATCATTGAATCGGACGTCAATCCACAAGATCATAAGAGCAGCAGAAAGGATCAATGGGGTCTCCTTCCCCGTCCATTGACATGATCTACTGGGATAGTTTACACAAAATCATTAAGGACCCTGACTGCCCCAGCTACTCTCATTAGGAGGATCAGGGACAGAACCACCAGGCTGAGGACCAGCTTCTTCCTATAGGCAGTGAGAATGCTGAACGACCGATGAGCTTCTCCACACTCACCCTCAGAGAATCTACTATTATTTAACATTTATTTATGGAGTGCAAATAAATTACTTGTAAATATGTATCAAGTAACTCTAGACTGCATGTGTTTACACCGAGAACCAAAGAACACATTTCATCCCGTTGTACTTTACAATGTCTGATGATCATAAACTTGAAATGCCGGAGACACTCAGTGGGTAAAGGAGTGTCCACGAAGGGAGAAGCAGAGTTGTATCCTCTGAAAGTTCCGATCGCGTCGAGCCAAAATGTTGACTCTGTCTGTCTTTTCGTCATTGCTGAGTGTTTGCAGGATTTTACTTTTATTTCAAATTATTCTGTGAAGTTACAACAACCAGATTAAGTTCTTAATCGAGAAAAACCAGATGGTTGTTCTCCTTTCTTTGACGGTTAAATAATATTGTGTTCGTCAAGTATTTCGAGCTTAAAAGAAGCTGAAGAACTCGCTCTCCATCCACAGTGAAGGAAAGGACTTAATATCTTTACGCCTGAGTAGAATCCAAATTAGATCAGGTTGCCACAAGCATGTGTCGCGGAATTTGCTGCTTTGGACCAGCGTTGTTGGGCGTTACAGGTGCACTGGATCATCCACCTCTGTTTTTTCCCTTCCTGAAGTCAACAATCAGCTCCTTCGCTTTGGTGACATTGGGTGTGAGGCTATTGCTAGTGCACTGTATGGCCAGGTTTTCAATCTCCCTCCTGTAGGCTGACTCATCGCCCCCTTTTTTTATCCAACCTACTACCGTCAGCAAATTTGCAGATGGTATTGTTGTTGTACCAAGCTACACAGTCATAGGTACAGAGGAGGGAGCTGTGGTGCTTCAGTATTGATGGAGATCGTGGAGGTGAAGGTCTTATTGACCCTCACTGATTGTGGTCCAGAGGTGAGGATCCAAATACACAGTGGGGTGCTGAGTTCCAGGTCTTGCAATTTGTTGGACAGTTTGCCTGTCCCAGAAGCCCAGTTACAGAATACTTTCCAGGCTGAGAGATTTATTTTCTGGACACAAAATGAATTCAAGATCAAGGGGATCAGGTGGGATTGTGGAATTGACAAAGGAGATGGACCATGATCTTATTGATTAGCAGGACAGTTCAAAGCTCATCCATTTTTTTTATATTCAGCCAAAGGACGGATCGCTGAAACACAGACCATTGTTAGTAATGTCCAGCACATCACTTGAAAGGGGGATCCCATTTGGACATGATACACGAGGCTCTGAAAAAATACCTTCTTGTAGCATTTGCCTCGAGTACGCACTTCTCCAGATTATTTGCTGATTTATTTTCATTGGGATAAAATGAATTATAAAAACAAATATATTTTTCAACTGAACTTAGATTTCACATTATTGCAATTAATATTTATAGTGTGCATTCAAGCAATGGCATCAAGATTACATATTGGAACAGGGCAGAAGGTGCACAGGGATCATCAGTTGCACGGGTGACCTGCAAAACATATCAATAATATCATCAACGCAAGTCCGCAGATGCCGTGATAGAAATAAAAGCACAAGGCTGGGTAAACTCAGCTGGTCCGAGAATGCCCTCTATATAGCAAAGATGAAGGTAGAGTGTTACGAGCCCAGAGGACCCGAAAACCCAGCAGCAATAGATATTCACCAAGACAAATGGTTACTTAAACAAAAGTTGGTTTAAATGATCTATAAACAAGAAAACAGAGTCACACTTTAACTTGTCACTAACATAACCCCCTTCTAATTCTAAGTGCAAGTGTGTGTGATGTGGGTGTAAGTTCAGAAAAGTTCTTTGGTTCACAGTCCAATCTCACTTCTCATTCATTCAAGTTCACTGGTTGCAGGCAATTCTTCTACTGTGCACAGAATTTAACATTTATAAAATTCATCAGGCTTTGGTACTTGAAAGGTAAATGGTTACCACTCAGGAAGGTTCTTGTTGGTTTTCAGAGAGAAATTCATTGTACGCTTACACCCACAACTGTTTTCTTTTTTATAATCAGCCACTCCAGTGTCTTGCTGAAGAAACTTGCCCCCTCAGGGTTCTCCAGATGATTACCTCTTTTTTCAGGTCACCACAGAGTTCCTTTTTGTTTCTCTTCTTTCAAGTGAAACATTAGGCAGCCAGTCCTCTCCTCTTGCATGAACCACAAGGGCTTTGACCGACTTCTAAATTGGGTTTTCCACAAGTTTGCCAGCTTGTCCTGTTCCAGTTGCTGCTGCTGACTGTAACACTGTAGAACTGATCTCTGTCTCTCTCTCTCTCTCTCTCTCTCTCTCTCTCTCTCTCTCTCTCTCTCTCTCTCTCACACACACACACACACACAGAAAACCTATTTTTCTCTCTCTGCTTTCAAAACCACATGACCCTCTCAGAACAGCAAATCCCCCTCCAGACAAAATGCGGCTCTGACAAGCTCTTTCATCTGTTGCCTTTTTGTAAACCACAATCCATTAGTGAAGTCTCTTGGGCCCTCTCCAAAGCTTTTGCAAAGGCTCTGTTGGCCCTGACATTGTCTGGCATGAGCAGAGCTCCAGTACTTTAAATAAGATTCATTTTGAAGTGTTTGTATGTGACCTACACTAAAAAAAACCTACCCCAATTTATCTCCCAAAAAAACATATCTATATACTGACACAAGAGTCTTACCTTTGTTTTTTGATTCATGGTAGGAACCAAAAACTACAAAATATATGTAACCCTCAGATGAAGCTGCTCAGATGTTTTTTGTTCGTGTTTTTTTTAAATTAGAGTAGGTTAGGTGGGGTTTTTCACACAATACTTCTAATTTTTTTTTCATTTTCACCCAGTGCAGTGGGGGAGGGGAGTGAGTTTATACTGTTTGAAGTTTTACACTAATATATATTGTACTGTATTTCTTATAAAAACCAATAAAAAAAAAAGATCAATGCAGAACCAACGTTTTGGGCTTGAGCCCTTTGTCAAGGTGTGGACAAAATGTAAACAGGTGCCCAAAGAAAATGGTGGTGTGAGGGAGAGGACAGGCCCACAGGCAGGAGATAATAGGTAGATAAGGGAGGGAGGGCACATCAGCAAATAGGGGGGTGGGGGTGGCTCTGTGAGTGGAGATGGAAGGGGATTGAGAGCTAGGGGAAAGAAGGCAGCGGGAATAGGGAAGGGAGGAAGAACAGTTAGTAGTCTGTCAGAAACCGGGGTCGATCTTAATGCCGCCCAGTTGGAGAGGGCCCAGATGGGAAATCAAGTGTTACTGTTCCAATATACGGTTGACCTTGGCGGGATAGCACACGAGGCCGTGGACAGACATGTCAGTGCGGGAGCGGGGCGCAGAATTGAAGTGGTCGGCCACTGGCAGATCCCCGTCTCTGATGCAGACAGAGCGAAGATGCTCTGCGAAGTGATCTCCCAGTCTGCGTCCAGTCTCCCTGATGTACCCACTGTGGGAGTACTGGATGCAGTAGATCCCTCCCACGGACACACGAGTGAAGTGTTGCTTCATTTGTAAGGCCTGTTTTGGCCCCCAAAGAGTGCAGAGGGAGGAGGTGTGGGCGCAGGTTTGGCACTTCCCGCAGCCACAGGGGAAGGTTCCAAAGGAATGATTGGTGGGAAGGGATGAGTGGACGGGCGGAGGGATGAGTGGATGGAGGGAGAGGTCCCTACAGAAGTTGGAGAGGGGAAGAAGTGTCTGGTTGTGGGATCACATTCTAGGTGGCTGAAATTATGGAGGATAATGTGTTGAATGCAGAATCTAGAAGGGTGGAAGGTGAGGACGAGAGGAATCCTGTATTTGGGGCAGAGGGAGCCAGGGCAGATGAGCGCTAAATGGAGGAGATGAAGGTAAGGGCTGAGTTGATGGTGGTGGAGGGGAAGCTGTGCTTGCAGAAGAAGACAGACATGTCAGATGATCTGGACTGGAAGACCTCACCTTGGGAACAGATGTGGTGGAGAAATTGAGATAAAGGATTAGAATCCTTAGACTGGGAATGTTGAGGGGCAGCTGTTCCTGAGGTAGTTGTGGGAGTTAGTGGGTTTGTAAAATATGTCAGTCTCCTGGGCGCCTTTCACATGCCAACCCTCCTAGGAAGCGGGAAAATTTACCGGACATTCTGTATCTGGCTCATTGGGAACCCGGCATTTCAAGGGGGGGGGGGGGTCCCACCTCCAGCAGTGACATCACGAATGACGCATTACATACTCGCTGGACTTCTGATTTCTCAGTTAGTAATGGTGAACGGTAATGATTTTCGGCAGCTCTGTGGCTCTATAACAAAATAGACGAGTCTTTGAAGTTTGAAGACAGTGAATTTTTCTTCGGTGAATTATCTGTTGGTTAATTAAATTGTCTGTGTTTTTTTCTCGTCGGTGAATTTTTCGGCGATGGATTAACGTTGGTGAATTTACCGCACACCTCTGGAGATTATTTAAAACAGAGGTACACTCTCTGTCAGACTGACAGCCCCGCTGGCTGAACTCTGACAGACCTGCTGGCCAAGCTCTGACTGCGCTCTGACAGCATCACTGTGCAGTTACATTTCACAGGACGGCCAGTGGAGCTGTCAGTGTGCACCTGTGGTTAAAATAATCTCAAGATAACATAATGCTACCAGACTGATGCACGCACTGAGGCACTAACATCACCATCGGTACCTGGTAGAGCTGGTTGACCATTCACACCACCACGGAGTGATTAATGAGTTAACTCGGCTGGTCTCTAATACTATCCGCCTCCAAGAGTCAGATCACGGTTGATTTTTATTTCCCCTGCTCGGTTGGGACCATTCACACCGCCAGATTACTGGGTAGGGACCCGTTGAATTATTCCGTTCAACCCACATGTACTGGGCGGTGTGAAAGGGGAGATTTAAAGGAGATCAAATAATTGTACTTTATGGAAAGAAATGCTTCCGTTTTCTTTTCCTGCGTCAGGATTGTTCTTGCTTAGCTCAAAATTCTAAATCTTTTTAGAGGGAGAAGAGAGAAAGCTATTTGCATTTCTTTGATGTCTTTCACATCTGTAGGATGTTCTTCGTGGGCATCGAGGTATTTTTCGAAGAGTAGAAACTGCTGTTAGAATGACAATAATAGCCAGGAGATCTGTTTTTGAAATGATTTATAGTGCGATAATGGCTGAGATTCAGGAGAATATTTCCCTGCTCTCTTCCAAGACAATATAGAGGGATTGAAAATGCAAATGCTAGAAGGCTGAAATGCAAGCAAACCACTAGAAATATCCATCAGATCAGTCAACATCTCGTCTGTACCAAACTATTAGTCCCACTGACCCACACCCTCCCTCCTTATCTCTCCCATTCATGCATCTGTCCATATGTTTCTTAAACATTAAAATTGACCCCTTATTCACCACTTCAGCTGGCAGAAGTTTCCCCTAATGTTCTCCCTAAACTTTTCCCCTTTCACCCTTAACCCATGTCCTCTAGTTTGTATCTCACCCACCCTCAGTGGAAAAGCCGACTTGCTTTTATTTTGTCTATACCCCTCATAATTTTAAATGCCTCTATCAAATCTCCCCTCAGTTCTTCTACGCTTCATGGAATGAAGTCCTAACCTGTTTAATCTTCCCCTGTGACTCAGTTCCTGAAGTGGGGGTAACATCCTAGTAAATCTCTGCACCCTCTCTCTATGGACGCTGTGAGCCTGTAGACTATTGCTGATACTTTGTTTTTATTTAACCCTTTGGACTCCGGCCATTTTTAACCATTCATAACATATACTCCAGATTGGCTCCATGAGTAAACTACAGTACGAACACCAGTATGAACCAGCTAGTGGTTGGGTATAAACCCAATTTCAAAAAGCTGGGACGCGGACTTGGTGGTGGTCCCTGAAAACAGGAACATGGAATATTTGCACTTGGTGGTAGTGCCTGACAACAGGGACATGAAGTCAGAGGGTTAAGGCAGAGGAACATTCTGTCAAACTGAGAAAGTGGGCATGCCCAGGTTTAACACATGAGAAGATGCATCACAGACATCTCTCAGTAGCTGCTCGGGAGAGATCGGCGCTCAAGTCTTGAACCCACTGGAGCAACTTCCCGAACGTTAAAGAGTTCCGATGTGTCGCCAGAGTCCATACGCGACATTCCGTACAACCCTGAGATTCTATTTCCTGCGGGCGCGGCAGAATCACCACTTAGTGGCAGTGCAAAAGTAAACTGCACACAGCGTACACGTGTAAATAAATAAAGAACTGTAAACAAACCGACTGTGCGATACAGAGGAAAGAAAATCAATAAAGTGCACAAGTAAGAGTCTTCAGATGGATCCCTCATTGAGTTGGTCGTCGAGGAGTCTGATGGTAGTGGGCAGGGAGGGGCAGCTGTTCCTGAATCTGGCGGTGTGGGTCGTGGCACCGAGACCTCTTTCCTGAGGGCAGCAGCAAGAACAGGGCGTGTGCTGGATGATTGCTGCTGCTCTCTGGCTCTCCCGCTGGCTGGGAGATCTCTCCGTACACATCCCATTTACCAGCATTTAGTCAAGTTTATCGAAAAGAGCCTGTGTTGGGTATTGTGGATCCTTGATGATTGCTGCTGCTCTCCGACGGCAGCGTTCCCTGTCGATGATCACGATAGTGGATTTTGTCTGTGACGTCCTGGGATGGGTCCGCTACCTTTTGCAGGGGTTTACGCTCAGGGGTATTGATGTCCCCACACCAGACCATGATGCAGCCGGTCAGCACACTTTCCAACACACAGCTGTAAAAATTTGCCAGGATTTCCGGAGTCATGCAAACTCCCGAGGAAGAAGAGGCGCTGAGCTGTTTTCCTCACGATGCCGTTGGTGTGTTGGGTCCAGGGAAGATCCTCCGAAATAACGACTCCCAAAATCGCAAGTTTGCTCACCCTCTCCACCATTGGTTAGTGGTGGTGGTTAGTGACGAGACTGCACTTCCAAATGCATTGGTCCCATGCAAATGAAAGTTTATTGAATGTTACCTTTCCCTTGTGGAGGGAGAAAATGAAACCTGGTGTCCATAGTCCAGTCAGTAGCGCACTGTCAGTCAAAAACAAAATCATGGGAGAAAATTAGATAATGCAAGACCACACTTGGAAAGGAAAAAAGTTAATCAGTAGTAGTCAGAGCGTATTTGTAAAGGGCAGTCAATTCTTCGAGGCCCTCACTAAGCCTGGAGGCAGTGGGCTATTAGGAGTTGTCGAATAGATTGACAGGGTGCCATTGACAAATAGAAACAGATCGTTTATTGTCTTCCCTGCCGGACTCCCATTTCCAAAAGGTTGGAGAGGGGGCTCCTTTTGTGGTGAAGTTCAAAAGGAAAGCTTCTGATGAGCTGCATAACTGTTGGCAATGGAGACGGCATTAATATGGATCTGTAAGTCATTCTGCTGGCCCAGAGGATTACTAAATATGCAGATGACTGTTCAATAGCTTCATTCTTATGAATACACTTTACCTAATAGCTGCATGGATAAATGATAATTTCTTCCTCTCTTGGGTTCATCCACTGACACAGATCAATGGGTTTAATGAGAAGGCTATGTGACTCGATGAAATCAGGCCCTCATGATCGACATTCTGCGTGCCTATTATAAAGTAATTCACCTGAACGGCGCTGCTGCTGCTGTGGACCCACAGAGAGCGAGGATTGGGGACACGGCGCTACTCTGCAGGATTCTACTGCCCAGGCCAACCAACGATGGTCTATTTTAAAATCCCGTCCAAGATGGCAGTGGCCTCGAGGGGCTGGCGCAGGGCACCAGAAGATGGGGAGGCCTCCCTTCCCATTTGAGGAGGAGAAGCGAAGGAGATGACCCATGGGATGGTGACCAGCAAATGAAGAACCCGCAGGCGGGCGGGTGGGTGGGCTGTTGGTGAATTGAGGCGAGGAGCCCACGCAGGCCACGGGCTGCTGGCAACTGCGGTCAAAGAGCTGGAGACTGGCTCGGGACTAGCTGAAGGGGCAAATGGATGCGTGAGGATGTTGAAGGCTTCCTGATCGTGAGGGAGGTTCGGATCTGGACCTCAAGTTGCTAATAGATTGGACTGGAGTCTCTGTGGCTGACGAGACTGTGGGAGCACCGGAGGTGAGACTCGGTGACTCTGAAGGGATCCGCTTTTGTTGCTCTTTCTTTGTCTATAAGAGGCAATTTCAGCTGAAGGCCAATCTGTCTGCCTTAAGGCAGACCAAAGCAAATCTCATGTAATATTACACCTGTTCGATTACATGACAATAAGGTAATGAATTATGCTCATGTGCACCCATCAACAAGAGGTGGAGCCTTGATTCCTGTTAGTACTCTTGATGAAGGGGCTCGTGTCCAGGAACTACTAAATGTGGGGTTATATCTCACCAGGCACAGCCAAACCACATGGTGTACAGAATGTCGATCATGTGAACATGATTGATTTCAATCACTTGAACCCTCCTTATTAAACCCGCTGATCTCCGACAGGAGACACCATTGTGAAAGTGTAATGCAGTGGTGCACGAAAAGTAAGGCAGTATCGGTGGTTCATTGATCATTCCGGAATCTGATGGTGGCAGGGAAGATGCTGTCCTTGTGCCGCTGAGTACTCGTCCTTAGGCTCCTGGACCTTTTTTCCAATGGTGATTGAGGAATTTGTTGACTGTTGAAGATGCAAGAATAGAACAGGGAAATTTTACATTTAGATTTGGACATACAGGCCCTTTTGTCTCACAAACCTGTGTCGCCCAATTTACACCCAATTGACCGACAACCGCGGTACGTTTTGAACGGTGGGAGGAAGCCCACGCAGACATGGGGAGAACATACAAACTCCTTACAGACAGCGCGGGATTCGAACCCCGATCGCTGGTGCGGTAACAGCATGGCACTAACCGTTACACTAACTGTGCAACCCCTTAAAAGAGAGTGAATACCCCACCAGATACTCATCCACAGAGGCAGCTCGCTCACTGCTCCTTGGGAAGTTGATGAAATCTCCTGCAATCAGAATCATTTTAATTTTGCGAAGTACTGCTCAAGGCGTGGTTCAATCCGCACTGCAGATGCAGGAGCCCAACATTGTAGGCCGACCCTCCAGAATGGTTCTGAGAGACAGCTGTATTGTCAGAGATACCACCTTTCCAGTTAAACATTAAACCGGAGTCCCACCTGCTCTCTCAGGCAGTTGTGGGCGATCCCTTGAAGAAGAGAGCGGATCTTTCCTGGTGCCAGTGGGGGACTCAGTTAGCATATTGTTAAAAAGCTATTACTGTGTCAGCGGCCCATGTTCAAATCCTCCAAGGAATTTGGACATTCTCCCAGTGACCTGTGCAGATTTTTTCTGGGTACTCCGGTTCCCTCCCGCCCTCCAAAACGTACGGGGGGTCGGTAGGTTAATTGTGCGTTATTGGATCGTAATGGGCTTCTCCTCACCTTCATCCTAAACCTACTACCCTGGATCTTGACGCTATGTCCTCCACCAATGGGAACAACTTACCTACCTCTATCTTATCTATGCTTTCCATAATTTTATAAGATCACCTTCTACATTCAAATGTGTTCAAGTGAGCCTCATAGGCTAACCCCCCCCCTCCCCCCATCTCTAGAATGAACGCCCTCTGGAGTAAAGCTGAAGACACCGTGGTTGAAGTAAAAAACACGACGCTGGAGAAATTCAGCAGGTCAAACAGTGTCCTTTTTATATAAAGATACATAATCAACTTTTTGGGCTGCATCCCTTCATTTCAGTATCATTAAGGAACCTCCTCCGGACCACCTCCAAAGACAGTACATCCTTCCTCAAGTAAGGAGACCAAAACTGCACACAGTACTCGAACTCTGCAGTACTCCAACACCGTACGTTTGTGTCTCCTGATTACCTGCTGTTTATGGGAGCACACAGTGCACAAATTACCTTCGCAGATAGATAGGGTGGTGAAGAAGGCATTTGGCTTGCTTGCCTTCATTAGTCAAGACAGAGAGCGCAAGAGCAGACCTGTCATGTTACAAACGGCACAAAGTGTTGGTGAGAATGCACTTGCTCTTTGCACAGTTTTGGTTACAGAGCTGGAAAGGGTGTAGGAAAGATTTGTGCGAACGTGATTCACAGACTGCAGGGCTTGAATTGTGAGCAGAGATTGGATAGGCTGAGGCTTGTCTCCTGGGAGGGCGGGATCCTCAGGGAAGATCTTACAAAGATGGATAAATAATGAAGGGCCTAGAATTTTCCCCAGACTAGGGGATTTTTAAATTAATTTTTAACTTTTAAAAATGTTAAATTTACCTGCAGCACAATAACAGGCCCTTCTGGCCCATGAGCCGAATAAACCAATGAACCTACAACCTCTGGCCATTTTTGAAGGGTGGGAGGAAACTGGAGCACCTGGAGGAAACCCACGCAGGCACGGAGAGAACGGAAAAACTCCTTGCAGAGAGCGCCGGATTCAAACCCTGGTCACTGGCACTATCATGCGCTATCTGCCACGCTAACCTGAAGGGCGTCGATTTAAGGTGTGAAGGATGTAGAGTGATTAATAACCACCTGCAGGCATGAAGCAAGTGATTAAAGGCTTTAATACCCTGAATTCTCCAGCACATAATTACATGATTCTGGCCCGGATCCAAGGCTGGTACTAAGGGAGGATACTAGGGGGAGGAGTTTCCAGGTCAGAGGTGGGCCACCCTGAACAGTCCAGTGAGGTCCCCACCTGCACTACAGAGGGGAAAGATTTAAAAGGGACTTGAGGACCACTTTCTCCACATAAAGCATTGGTGGGCGTATAGAACAAGATCCAGAGGAAGTTGTAGAAGTGGGGACAATTGTTGGAGCATATTTAGACCTGGAACTTGAATAGGAAAGTTTGAGAAGGGTTTAAATTTAAATTTAGACAATGAGCACAGTAACACAACCTTTTGGCCTGTGAGTATATGCCACCCAATTAACCTACAACCTCCAGGTCCACTTTGAACAGTGGGAGGAAACCAGAGCCCCTAGGGAAAATCCATGCAAATACGGGGAGAATGTACAAACTCCTTATACACAGAGCAGGATTTGAACCCTGATCCCAATTGCTGGTGCTGTGACGGCATTGTGCTGGTTGCTATGCCAACCATGTCGCTCAGCACGGAGAAGATGAACTTGAAAGGCCTTATTTCGTGGGACTGGAAGTCTATGACTCTTTCGTAACAGGGAGACTTTTCAGAAGAAATGGAATATCTTGTCAGCTGCTTTGAGATGTCCTGAGATAGTTAAGATGCCACAGAAATGCAAGCCCATTTACTTTTTCATTATTTGGGGAGGACGGTTCCATTTTCTCCTTTCATTGCCCAGAAATGAAGGGATGGCACATGGAGGAAATGCAATAAACTGTAATGAACTCTAAGTTGACCTGGGAGGGCTGACAGAGTGGACAAGCAAGTGGCAGGTGACGTCTAATATACTTTGGCAGGGCAAAAATAAGCAGAGATAACATGAGCCAAATGGCATCAATCTAAAGAGGGTGCAAGAGCATAGGGATCTTGGTAAAACACTACGCCGTGGTTGAAGTAAAACGCAACGCTGGAGATTCTCAGCAGGACAGCATCCTTTATATAGCAAAGATAAAGATACAGAACCAATATTTTGGGCTTGAGGCACTCATCAATGTATGGACAAAATGCCTGCAGGCATCCAAACAAGATACCTTGGGACCTTTGTGCATGTTGAAGATGTGACAGAGTTTACAGATATGTTTTTGGGAGATAAATTGGGAAAGGTTTGATCGAGTAGGTCACATGCAAACACTTTAAAACAGATCTTATTTGAAATACTGGAGCTCTGCTAATGCTAGACATACCGGGGCCTCAGAGCTTTTGCAAGAGCTTTGAAGAGAGCTCAAGAGACTTCACTAATGGATTGTTGTTTACCAAAGGCAACAGATGAAAGAGCTTGTTGAAGCCACTGCTGTCTGGAAGGAGAACTTGCTGTTGTAAGAGGGTCATGTGGATTTGCAAGCAGAGAGAGTCAAACAGGCTTTCTCTCAGAGAGTCAGCGAGAAAGAGAGAGTGAGAGAGAGACACACACACACGAAGATCAGTTACAGACAGCAGCTGGGTCTGGAACAGGGCAAACTCAAGCTTATGGGAAGCCCCAATTTGTAAGACAGCCTGGTCAAAGCCCTTGTGGTTCATGGAAGAGACGAGGACTGGCTGCCTAATGTTTCATTTGGAGTAAGAGAAACAAAAAGGAACTCTGTGGTGACCTGAAAGAAATAGGTTATCGCCTGGAGAACCCTGAAGGGGCAAGTTTTGTCAGCAAGACATTGAAGTGACTGATGGAAGTTCATCAGTTGTGTATGTCCTGGAACAACAAATCTCTCTTTGAAAACCGGCAAGAATCTTCCTGAGTGGTAACCATTCACCTTTCAGGCACCAAAGCCTGATGAACTTCATAAATGTTAAATTCTGTGCACAGTATAAGAATTGCCTGAAATCAGTGAATTTGAAGGAGTGAGAAGTGAAATTGAACTGTGAACCAACGAACTTTTCTGAACTTACACCCACATTAATTGCACGTGCTCTTAGATTTAGAAGGAGGTTAAGTTAGGTTAATTAAGTTACTAGCGATAAGTTAAAGTTTGATTCTATTTTCAAGTTTAAAGATAATTAAAAGCAATTTTTTTCAAGTAACTATTTGTCTTGGTGAATATCTATTGCTGGTGGGTTTTGGGGTCCTCTGGGCTCGCAACAATAGATAGATAAAGCACATGGGATCTCATGAAATCACCCAAAATCTATCAAGATAAAAGTTAGGCCACAACTGGAATATTTTGTCTGATCCCAATCTTTTGAGGAGATTGAGGGAGTGCAGAGGAATGGGCTGAGGGGTGTAGGATTTCAGCGACTGGGTTAGACTGGAGAGGCAAGGATCATTCTTTTTGGAAAGGAGATTTGGAAGGGAGTGGCATGGTTCACGTAGCGGTTAGCACAACACCTTTAAAGCTTCAGTGATCAGGACCGGGCCTGGGTTCGAATCCCGCACTGTCTGTAAGGAGTTTGTAAATTCTCCCTGTGTCAGCGTGGGTTTTCTCCAGGGGCTCCGGTCTCCTCCCACCCTTCAAAAAGGGATGTAAATTGGGCATCATGGACTCATGGGGCCAAATTGGCCTGTCACAGCACTGTAAGTCTAAATTTGAAAATTTAATATAGATGTGAAAGATCATGATGCACTTTGAATGGGTAAACAAAGAGGGAAGCTGCTCTCAATGAAGGCTGATTCAACTATCTGAAGGTGCAGACTTAAACTTTGGCCAAATAATGGAGGGAAACATGAAGAAACAAATCTCTTGTATGCAGAGAATAGTTATGATCTGGATCTTAGGGTCTATAAGTGTGATGGAAAGAAAATTAGCCATGATTTACAAAGGGGAATTGGGAACCGATCATTTGCAAGACTAAAGGAATGAGACAAAATGTTGCAGTACCAGGTGACGGTGGGGATGGTGGGATGAAATGGCGGAATGATTCTATAAATCCAGGAGTTTTCCCTGTATCCATGCGAAAAGTTGCTGCAAATTCAAATAAGATTCAAAGGGGAGTTGATGAGCACATGTGGGACAGAATAAGTAAGACCACAATACATAGGAGCAGAAATAGGCCCATCGAGTCTGCCCCACCACTCAGTCATGAGCTGATCCATACTCCCACTCAGACCCACTGCCCAGCCTTCTCCCCTTAACCTTTAGTGCTGGTGCTTGATGGGAATTCCCCCTGCAATCCTGGCATGTATCCGATGGGCTGAATGGCACCCTTCTGTGCCTTTATACGGATAAGAAATCACTTCCCAACCGGATCCTTGACTTCCTTGTCGGAAGACCGCAGTCAGTGCGAATAGGAAACAAAGTCTGCTCCTCACCTCAAGGATATGTGCTCTCCTCACTCTACACCCATGACTGTGCGGCCAGGCACAATTCAAATGCCATCCGCAAATTTTCCGTTGAAGCAAACAGGAGGAAGAATAGATCAGTCGAGTGGTGTCACAACAACCGTGCACTCAATTTTAGCAGAACCAGGCAGCTGATCATGGACTTCAGGAAGGAGAAATAAGGAGAGCACGAACCAGTGCTCCTCGAGGGTGGGGGAGGGGGTTAAGGGGTTAAGAACAGCAAATTTCTGAGCGTCAGCATATCCAAAACCCCATCCCAGGGCCTCCACGTCAACGCAATCACGAAGACGGCCCACTAGCGGCCGCAGTTCGCGAGGAGTTTGAGGAGATTTGGCGCGTCACCTCGAGAAAGAAGTTGGAAACCAGTGTGAGAAGTTACAGATCCAGGCAGACGGTGGGGGGGGGGGGGTGGGTTTGCAGTGCATCGATTCCTGTTTCAGGCGAGTTCCTGCAGTGCTTTTGATGAGAAAGGTCAGAGGCAGAATTGCATGCTTGAGTGATGGGGTGAGAAATGTTGCGTGGGTAGGCTGTTAAACCCATCGCGCATCAAGCAGCCATATGTTACAGAAAGAGCTTACGATTAGCCAGCATTGTAACACATTACTGGGGCGTCACAAAGCATTTGGCAGCCATAGAATTGTTTCATTTTTCAGCTGCAGTTGTGTTCTGGCAAGCACAGTGAGTGCTCCTCCAGCAATGAATGGGGGAATTAAATTATTCATCCATGGGTACATTTTTAATTCTCTTGTTATACGCAGCCTTTGCTGACGCTGCCAAATTTATTCCCATCCCTTAATTGCCTTCAGGACGGTGGTGAATATCTTCCACTGCCAATGGGGTGAAGATGCTCCCACGTTGCTGTTGGATAGGCAATTCCAAGGTGCGGTAAACCACTGTCTGTATGTTTAGATGTCTGGACATGCCCATTGGCCGACCGTACCTTTGGCTTCTCCCACAGACCCCTGGATAAAGGTGACTACTCCCACAGCCCCCTCCCCAGATCAGAGCAGTCGACCAGCGTGGACGTGACTCTATTCTTTTGCTAATAAAAGCCTGTCAGCCAATAACGTCCAGTCTTTCGGATTTACTGATGGTGCGTCACAATGAATCAGTCTCAGTGATGCTGATGTATTCCAAAGTCTGGTGGGTGAACCGGAAGGGAACTTGCAGGTCAAAGTGCACCCTCTCATCTTCTGCATTTCCAGCAATCTGTCCTGGAGCCAATCACAAAGAAGGCCCGCCATTGTCTGAGGAGATTCGGTACACCACCGAAGACTCTTGTAAACTTCTACAGGTGGACCGTGGAGAGCATTCTGGCTTGTTGCATCACTGCCCAGTACGGAGGCGCCAACTCTCAGGGCAAAAATAAACTCCAGAGGGTTGTTGACTCGGCCTGCGACATCACAGGCACCAGACCTCACTCCATCGAGGATGTCTACATGAGGTGGTGTCTTAAAAAAACAGACTTTGTTCTCAAGACCCCCACCACCCAGGTTCTTCACTCTGCTACCATTGGGAAAATGGTAGAGGAGCCTGAGGACGAGCACTCGGCGGCACAAGGACAGCTTCTGCTCCGCTGCCATCAGATTCCTGAATGATCAACGAGCCAAAGACACTGACTCACTTTTCGTGCCCTATTATTTTTAATTTATTTATGTTGTAAGATGGTTATAATATGAATGTTTGCTCTAGGTACTGCTGCAAAACACCGAATTTCATGGCTTGTTCATGACAATAAATTCTGATTCTGATTCTGAGTGGTAAAGGCTGTGATTTTGGGGAATGCTGTTGAAGAAATGAGTAGCTGAAGTGCATTCTGTGGATGGCATCCACCATGGCCATAGAACGCCTGTGGAAAAGGCAGTGAAATGTTTATATTGCAAAGCAAGCAACCTGCTTTGACCAGAATGGTGCCAAGCCTAGATGGAACTGCATGCTCATCCAGGCAAGCGAAGATTGTTTCTCACAGTCCAGGCAAGTGAAGATTGTTTCTCGCAGTCCAGGCAAGCGAGATTGTTTCCCACAATCCTAATTTGTGCCTTGGAGATGGTAAAAAGATTCTGGGGTGTCAGGAGGCAGGTCATTCATTGCTGGAGACCTAGGCTCTGACCTGCCCTTGTACTTGGACTGCAGGTTGTGATGACGGAAGTATGGTGGGTGGCACGGTTAGCATGGCAGTAAACACAATTCTATCACAATGTCAGCAACGCGGGCTCGAATCTGGCATTGCCTGTAAGGCACATTTTCCATGTGTCTGTGTGGGTTTCCTCCAGGGGCTCTGGTTTCGTCCCACCCTTTGAAAACATACGAGGTTTGTAGGTTGATTATTTGGGGGCTATGGGCTCATGGGCCAGAAGGGGCCTTTTACCCTGCTGTCAGAATCAAAATCAGAATTTATTGCCTTGAACATGTCGCTAAATTCACTGCTACCCTACAGCATCACACTGCTGTAAAATTACATTTCAAAATAAATAAATTAGTGGAAAAATAAGAGAAAATGAGGTAGTGTCTGTGGTTCATTGTCCATTTAGAGGGAAAGAAGCTGTCTTTGTGCCACTGGGTGTTGGTCTTTGGGTTCCTGTACCTCTTTCCTGATGGGACATAGCTGGGTGCAGAGGTCATGGCCTTGGCAGCGAGGGTCCTTGAGGATAGGGGCTGCTTTCTTAGGCCACCACCTCTCATGGATATCTTCGATGGGGTGAATACTGATGCTCGCGATGGTTCTGGCCGAGTTCACAACTCTGTAGTTTTTTTCTGGTCCTGTGCATTGGCACCTCCACACCAGGCAACCAGTCAGAATGCTCTCCATGGGTACACCTGTAGAAGTTTATGAGAGTCCTCGGTGCCATACCAAATCTCATCAAATTCCTCACAAAATGTAACCGCTGGTGAGCCATCTTCATGATTGCATCGACATGAAGGCCCCGGTTTTCAGATAAGTTTGATATCCAGGAATTTGATGTTCTTAACCTTTCCACTGCTGACCCCCTCAATGAGCACTGATTTGGGCTCTCCCTATTTCCCATTGCTGGAAATCCACAATCAGCTCCTTGGTTTTGCCAAGTTTGAGTGTACGGTTGTTGTAATAGATCAACGAGCTGATCTATCTCCCTTCTGTATGCCTCCTCATTGCTGTACGAGATTTGGTGACATCACCAAATTTGACCCTGGCCACACACTCATGGATGTCAAATGGGTAGAGCAGTGGGCTAAGCATGCATCCTTTAGGTGAGTCGGTGTTGATCATCAGTGAGGAGTCAAAGTTTCAGCTGCAGAGGCCCAGGATTTTGGATCTTGTTGACCAGCACTGAGGGTACGATGGTGTTGAAGGCTGAGTTGTAATCATTGAAGTGTAGCCTGATGTGCGTATGGCCGTAGTCTCGGTGATCCACAGCTGAGCGGAGAGCCAGTGATACTGCATCTGCTGTGAAGCGATTGGGGGAATAGATGAATTGTAGAGTGGGTCCAGATCTTTACTTAGGTACGAATTAATCCTGGCCATGACCAACCTTTCAAAGCAATATCTGTGAGCACCCCGGCTTGTTGGTTGGCACAGATTTTCAGTACCCTGCCAGGGCCTGACGCCCTGTTCATTGTCTTGAAGGATGTTTGGCCTCAGAAACCAACGTCACAGGGTCATTTGCAGAGATTCTTGCAGGATTCATCGAGTCCTCCATCTCAAAGCTGTACAGCTAAATTTCAATTTAAATCATGGCTTGCACTATATATCACATCAATTTTAATTTAGAGATACTCCACATCAACAGGCCCTTCCGGCCCACGAGCACAATACACCAATTAACCTTCTTACACCACCGCACCCCCCCCCCCGCCTTCTTTGGAATGTGGGAGCATCTGGGGAAAATCCATGCAGGGAGAGCGTGCAAACTCCTTACAGACAGTGCTGGATTCGAGCCCGGGTCGCTGTCACAGTAATAGTGTGGCACTAACCGCTACGCTGAAATGCGATTAACACAGTGAGCAGTGGAAATAAATGAGTAATGAATTGTTTTTCGGACACCGTCTGCACAGAGAAAGCTCAATTCCTCACAGATACCCTTTTAATTCAATGAAAATTAGTGACATCCTTGCATAACTGCAGTAGGTCCCAAAAGTGCTTTGAAGGCAGCGAGGTTCCACTAAACAAGAGACACTGTTGTACTCCAAGGATGTCAACTTCTATTGATAACATAACACCTTCTTCTCGCCTGCCTTCAGAGAAGCTTTCGACAGCTGGTTTTACCACTTGACACATCAGGTAGGCCAACCATAAGTTCAGCAATTACCTTCACTACTGTTTCAGCTCGCAGGGTGTTGACAGGCATATCGAAGGCATTCTTAATCTCATGACTTCCTTGCCTTGGCGAATAAATATTGTTGTGTTTGAGATGGGGGTTGGGGAGGGACGTGAGGTGGAAAGTGTCATTCACGGTCTGGTGCGGGGACACCAATACCCACGAGTGTAAAGCCTTAAAAAAATGAGTGGACGCAGCCCAGGACATCACAGGCAAAACCCTCCCCACTATTGAGAACATCTAAGGCAATGGTTCTCAACCTTTTACTTTCCACTCACATCCCACTTTAAGTAATCCCTATGCCATCAGTGCTCTGTGATTAGTGAGGGATTGCTTAAGATGGGATGTGGGTGGGAAGGGAAGGTTGAGAACCACTGCTCTAGACCCAATTGTTACTGAAATATTTTGCTTGAGAAAAATTGTCATTGGCCCATTTCCTTTGGAGTTCTGAAACCGTGCACATAACAAGTCAATCAGGTACGATTAAAACACTGGCTTTCAAATGTTTTCTTTCCACCCATATCCCACCTTCAACAATCCCTTACCAATCACAGAGGGATTGCTGAAGGTGGGATGTGAGTGGAAAGAAAAAGGTTGTGAACCACTGATCTAAGGGAACACTGCTGTCGGAGAGCAGCAGCAATCATCAAGGACCCACACCACCCAGCACACGGTCTGTTCTCGCTGATGCCAACAGGAAAGAGGTATCGGTGCACAAAGACTTGAACGAACCCACCAGGTTCAGGAACAGCTACTACCCCTCCATCATCAATGACAAACTCATTCAGGGATTCATTTAAGGACTCTTACTTGTGCACTTTATTGATTTTTGTTCTCTCTGTATCGCACAGTCTGTTTGTTTACATTTCTTTATTTGCTTACATGTTTACACTGTCTACAGTTTTTTTTGCACTATCAATAAGTGGTAATTCTGCCTGGCCCACAGGAAAAAGAATCTCAGGGTTGTATGGGATGTCATGTCTGTCCTCTGACAATAAATCTGAAATCTGAGAGTGTTGACCCATTCACCAACAGCTGTGGGAATCTTTGCCATCACCAGCCCCTGGTGCCTTTCAATTCCTTCTACTGCCCTTTCCAACATCAATCCCCATTCGATTGTCAAGTGCTCCACTGTCTCCCAGTTCATTGGAGCAGAAAAGACAAGTAATTCTTGTTTGATTTTAAAGCAAAGGGACAAAATGGTTTCGATGTCCCTCTCTCCATTTTTACAACCATAATCAAAGCAATCTGGAATGGATTGTCCTTTGAAACAATGCAGAACTTTAGTAACAAAACATATTCCATTTACTTCACTGAACCTGTTCCGAATAATATTCCATCATCAAATCTATTGTAGTCATACTTGATTTGAATAGAATTATGGAAAATTCATGCCTGAAATCCTTCCTGCCTCTTCCAGGGTTACAATGCATTTTAACAAACGTTTATCATCGAAAGTGGATGGAATGTGACTGGTATCTTACGTTTAAATTTAATTATTTTTTTTAAGTAGACATTCAGCACGGTACCAGGCCATTTCAGCCCACGAGTCTGTGCTGTCCAATTTACACCCCATTAACCTACACCCCCGGTACGTTTTGAACGGTTGGAGGAAACCCACGTAGACATGGGGATAACGTACAAACTCCTTACAGACAGCGCAGGATTCTAACCCGATCGCTGGTGCCGTAAAAAAGGCATTTCACTAACCACTACGCCAACTGTGCCGCCCCAAATGATCAAGAGATACAAGTTATGAAACCACTTGAGCAGCTGGGAATTTTATGTTCAGTTAATGAATAAATCAGGCATTAAAAGTAATGGTCAGGTTGGAACTTCTGGATTTTCAAAGCTAGCCATCTGGTTTACCAATCTGTAGCCTTGCATGATCTGTCATGTCTGTTATGGCAAATCCATCAGAGTACAGTTAACTCCCTTCTGAAGTGGCCCAACCAGCCAAGTAGTTCATGGGCTATTAAGGATGAGTGTTAAATGCTGGCCTCTTGTTCTCTCTCCCGATGAATCCGTGTCCAAGTTTCTGACAGATTCTGAGACGATTGCTATTCATGGGCAAAAAAGACCGATGTGAAAATGATAAATTAGGAGAACTAAGGTTCAACTCTGGGCATCAATAACTCAGAGCAACAGCTGAGGACAATCAGTGATCAAGATCATCTAGTCTAGCTCCCTTATAATAAATAGGAGCAGGAGTCGGCCATCCGGCCCGTCGAGCCTCCTCCCCCATTCACTGAGATCATGGCTGATCTGATGATCGGCTCATCTCCACCTACCTGCCTTTTCCCCATGTCCCTTAATTTCCCAACTATGCAAAAATCTATCCAACCTTGTCTTAAATATATTCACTGAGGTCGCCTCCACTGCTTCAATGGGCAGAGAATTCCATAGATTCGCCACCCTCTGGGAAAAACAGTTTCTCCTCATCTCCATCCTAAACCTATGCCCTGAATCTTAAGGTGATGTCCCCTAGTTCTGGTCCCCCACCCCCACCAATGGAAACAACTTACCTACCGCCATCTTATGCCTTTCAAAATTTTGTATATTTCTATAAGATCCCCTCTCATTCTTCTAAATTCCAGCCGGTGCAGCCCCTGATGCCACAACCTCTCCTCATAGGCTAACCCTCTCATCTCTGCAATCAACCTGATGAAATTCCTCTCCACCACCTCCAAAGCCAGTACATCATCTCTCATGTAAGGAGACCTGAACTGTATGCAGTCCTCCAGATCCAAGTGGCAGTATTAATGTGGGAGGATGGAATTATTGATCAAATTAATCAATGACAATATCCTTTCTCTGAATTAGACTTTTGTGGATTCGAGTCCCATTCAAGCTAGTTGAGTTCGTGATCCAGCCTGATAATTTGAGGGCGTTATCAATTAAATCAAAGTTTTGGAGATGCTGAACATTGTTACTTTTTCATCGAACACTACAGTGTACAAAAAAGCCCTTTAGCCCTCCTACTCTGTGCCAAACTGTCATTCTGCTTAGTTCCACTGACCCACACCCAGTCCATAGTCCTCTATAACCCTCCCGACCATGTACCTGTCCAAATTTTTCTTGTGTCGTAATTGAGCCTGCACTTCCCAATTCAGCTCATTCCACACTCCCACCACGTGAACAAGTTCCCCCAAATGTACCCTTCTAACTCTTCCCCTTTCACCCTTAGCCCTTGTCCTCTGATTCGTATCTCACCTACCCTCAGGGGAAAGAGAATCCTGAGGCCAACATTTATCACTCGAACAGATTGCCTGCCACTTTAGAAAGACTTCACTGGCAGCGATACACCTTGGAATGATTTAAATGAAAGCCTTGCTCTAACTGTGAGTTGCACAAGTTCACAGTATTGGAAAGCTTTAGAAACCGCTGGCCAAAATCTTCCTATTTTTCTCAAACCTCACTATACTCAATGCATCTCATGGACCATTGCCTCATTGATCTATTTTGCTTAGGTGGAAAGAGTCAATTCCGCCTCCCTATGTCCAGTGGATGTGCCAACTTTACGTTGTTTAAACTTAGAGAAGATCAAATATTCTATTACAGATACCGATGTTAAGTGGTGCCTGCTTAAGAATTTTTTTCATGATTCTTTAATATGATAATTTTAATTATTGTTTATCCCTTCATGTCAACTATTTCCATTTATGCTACAGAAGATATTCTTGTTTATTATTTAATTTTATTGTTTTAAGCCATCCCAACTAATTTCAACTATTAGGTTAGAGCAGTGTATCTCAACCTTTTTCTTTCCACTCACATCCCACTTTAAGTAATCCCTAGGCCATCGGTGCTCTGTGATTAGCAAGGGATTGCTTAAAGTGGGATGTGGATGGGAAGAAAAAGTTTGAAAACCCCTGCTTTAATCGTCCCTCATTGACTCGTTATGTGCAGGGTTTCAGAACTCCAAAGGAAATGGGCCAATGACAATTTTTCTCAAGCAAAATATTTCAGTAACATTTGGGTCTAGAGCAGTGATTCTCAACCTTTCCTTCCCACCCACATCCCACCATAAGCCCTTACTAATCACAGAGCTCCGATGGCCTTGGGATTACTTAAAGTGGGATGTGAGTGGAAAGAAAAAGGTTGAGAACCACTAGGTTAGAGGGTCAGGCTACTTCATTTAGTTCACGATTAGTTTGTTAGTTTAGACCATGTATCTTTTCGTCTGTTTTTTTTTTAATTATTTGAACAATAGAGCTGTGGGGAATCAATCATTGATACATCGGTTTGATTTATAATCTGTAACTTCCCCTCCTATATATTATGGGGCATTTTTGTTGTATGCTTTAATAAAATGATTGAAAAAGGACAATTGGCCCAAGAGTAGTGGTTCTCAACCTTTTTCTTTCCACTCACACACAACTTTAAGTAATCCCTATGCCATCAGTGCTCTGTGATAAGTAAGGGTGAGATGTGAGTGGGAAGAAAAATTTTGCAAACCCCTGTTTTAATCGTCCCTCATTGACTCGTTATGTGCACAGTTTCAGAACTCCAAAGGAAATGGGCCCATGACAATTTTTCTCAAGCAAAATATTTCAGTCACAATCGGGTCTAGAGCAGTGGTTCTCAACCTTCCCTTCCCACTTTAAGCAATCCCTTACTAATCATAGAGCACCGGGATTACTTAAAGTGGGATCAAAAGAAAAAGGTTGAGAAACACTGCCATAGAGTGAACCACAAGTATTATTTTCCATAAACATCCACTTGATCTGTTTTCAAATGAACCTATAGCCTTAGAAGTAATCAAAGAGGCACCTGGACAGGAGACGAGCCAGAAATGGTGCACGCTGCTTTTGTAAACATCATGTCTGCTACTGAGCTTCCTTTCTGTTCGTTGTCGCCATTTGCATGGAGTTGAGCTGGGTTGTCAGCATGAGGAAGGTGGTTGAGTGCGCCTCACATTATATACTCAGCATATAAGATGACCCCTGATTTTGAGGTGGCATTTTCATGTTTCGGGATCGTCCTGTATGCTGGCATATATGGTACTTCATATCTCAGCAACGATTTACTCGGGAGTTTGCGGAGGTTCGGTATGACACCAGAAGTCCTGGCAAATTTCTACAGAGGCGTGGTGGAAAGTGTGGTGACCGGCTGCATCACAGTCTGGTATGAGAATGCAAATACCCCTGAGCGTAAAGCCCAGCAAAAGGTAGTGGAGACAGCGAGGGCATCACGGACAAAACCTTCCCCATTATCAAGAACATCTACAGGGTACGCTGCCGTCGGAGAGCAGCAGCAATCGTCAAAGACCCACACCACCCGGCACACGCTCCGTTCTCACTGCTACCATCAGGAGAGAGGTGTTGGTGCTACAAGACTCGCACCTCCAGGTTCAGGAATAGCTGCTCCCCCTCCACCATCAGACTCCTCAATGACAAACTCAATCAGAGACTCATTTAAGGACTCTTACTTGTGCAGTTTATTGATTTTTTAAAAATTCTCTCTGTATTGCCCAGTCATTTTGCTTCCATTCATTACCTGTTTACATTTTATGCTGTGTACAGTTTTTTTTAAGTGGTAATTCTGCCTTGCTCACAGGAAACTTAACAGTTTCAGAATTTTGGTTTTAAGCAGGTAATTTAAGGCAAACTTTATTAATAGTAAAATAGAAATCTGTGGCTAATTTGTTCAACAATGACTGCACCCATATGAACTCTTCAATTCCCACCACTATCCACACTTCAAACAATGACCTTCAATTTTCTTCAGACAATGAATTATTTTTGATAGACAGTCCACCGTGGTAATGCAGGAGAAAGTGGCAGTCTGCTCTTGTTCAGAAAGATGTGCGCAAAGGCAGCTCAGGAGGGTAACCACCCTTCTACCCAGCAGGGCAACTACATCAATAAATGCTAGTCTTCCTAATGATGCCTCAGTATCCAGAAGTCTGGCCTATTGATCTGCGAATGTGGGTTTAAATCTCACCATAGCCACTTGAGAGTACCTGAGTTGTGGTTAAAGACACACGTCTTTAATAATCTGCAGGGTTACGTCTGACATATAGCGTGTGTGATTCCAGGCCTACTTACTGGTAGGCCTAGTGCATGAAAACTTTGGTTCATTGATCTTTCAGGAATCTAATGGCAGCAGGGAAGAAGCTGACCTTGTGCCGCTGAGTTCTCTTCTTCCCGATGGTAGCAGAGTGAAGAGCCTGAGTGGTGGGGGGGGAGTCTTTGAGGATAGAAGCGGCTCTTTTAAGACCTGCCTTATGTAGACGTCTTCGATGGAGTGGGGTCTGGTGCCTGTGATGTCGCAGGCCGAGTTAACAACCCTCTGGAGTTTATTCTTTTCCTGGGAGTTGGTGCCTCTATATCAGGCAGTGATGCAACCGGCCAGAATGCTCTCCGCGGTCCACCTGTAGAAGTTTATGAGAGGCTTCGGTGACATATCGAATCACCTCAGACACCTCACAAGGCATAGCCGCTGGCTCAAGGGATAATTAGCTTTGGACTCTGTGTCCTGGTTTTACGGGACTGCCAACAAGTGCATAGACTCCGTGTCCTGGATTTCCAGGACTGGTTTTATACCCAACCACATACTGTACTACTGTCCATAGACCCAGTCTGGAATATATATGATGCAAGATTAAAACTGGCCGGAGTTCAAAGGGATAACTGCTGTTCAGCTATTGACACCAACCTTCCATGATCAAGTAAATACGAGGGATAAAATTACATAGTGCAGTTGTGAACTACCCACATGGAAATGCCTGCATTTCTAAATGTGCCACACATCTCACAAAATAAAACTTAAGGTTATTCCAAAAGGGAGTGTGAATCCAAGTGAATCCATGGAATAATAAGGAACTATCCATCCAATCTGTTCATTCCTATAAAAGACAAGCAAAATGACCAAACTTGTAAGGGTGAAAGATAGGATAAATGAACTCCATTGCCATCCAGGGAGGTAAGGAAAAATTGAGATATTGCGACCCTTCTGAGAGTCCATCTGCCGATAGAGTGTAAACAATTCCAGACTCCATTTTGACAAATGTGGCCACCAAACCTCTTGAACTTGCTTCCCCGTTAAATAAAATCATGGTTAATCTTTGTCTTGAATTCCAACTTCTAGCTTGTTCTTCATAACTCTACCATCTGGGGCAGAAAACTTGTCACCCTTATTATCCATTTTGCTCAGTTCCTTGACTTTCCTGCTGGTGAATGCTTGAATGTTTTAACCTCCTTTTGCCACTAATGTTCTACTGGGAAGATGGACACAAAATATTAAAATATCAAGCTTGAAGACAGTCTCCTTGAGTTCAAATTCAGATTTATTGTCACATGTACCAAGAGGCAGTGCTAGGGTTTGTTTTGAAAGCAGTGTAGTGGTTAGGGATGGCATGGTTAGTGTAGAGGTTAGGCAAGGCCAAGTTAATGTAGTGATTAGGGACGGCAAGGTTAGTGTGGCAGTTAGGGACAGCACGGTTAGTGCAGCGGTTAAGGATGGCATGGTTAGCGTAGCGGTTAGGGACGGCCTGGTTATTGTAGGGGTTAGGGATGGCACGGTTAGTGTAGCGGTTAGGGATGGCACGGTTAGTGTAGCGGTTAGGGACGGAATGGTTAGTGTAGTGGTTAGGGATGGCACGGTTAGTATAGCCATTAGGGACGGCACGGTTAGTGTAGTGGTTAGGGACGGCCCGGTTAGTGGTGGTCAGGGATGGCACAGTTAGTGTAGCGGTTAGGGATGGCACGGTTAGTGTAGCGGTTAGGGACGGAATGGTTAGTGTAGTGGTTAGGGATGGCACGGTTAGTATAGCCATTAGGGACGGCACGGTTAGTGTAGTGGTTAGGGACGGCTCGGTTAGTGGTGGTCAGGGATGGCACAGTTAGTGTAGCGGTTAGGGATGGCACGGTAGTGTAACAGTTAGTGACGGCATGGTTAGTGTAGCAGTTAGTGACGGCACGGTTAATGTAGCAGTTAGTGATGGCACGGTTAGTGTAGTGGTTAGGGACAGCACGGTTAGTGTAGTGGTTAGGGACTGCACGGTTAGTGTAGTGGTTAGGGACTGCACGGTTAGTGTAGTGGTTAGGGACTGCACGGTTAGTGTAGTGGTTAGGGACTGCACGGTTTGTGTAGTGGTTAGGGATGTCGCGGTTAGTGTAGTGGTTAGGGACAGCACGGTTAGTGTAGTGGTTAGAGACAGCTTGGTTAGTGTAGCAGTTAGTGACGGCACAGTTAGTACAGCCGTTAGGGACGTCCAAACCCCAGCAGCCCGCACAGCCTGACCGTTGGCAGCCGAGCCCCGGGCCGGGAGCAGTCAATGAGGACAAGCACAATACTATGTCTACATAACACGACCAGTCTCTTTCCACTCTAGTCTAAACACTAACAACTGTGAACTCCATTGCAGAGTTCTCTCCAGTCTTAAAAAATTTTTCTACTAGAACTTTTCTTTCTGATCCTCAACCAATGCTGTATCCCCTTTTCTCAGCCGCGACAGGAGTAAACGCATGCAGGCCAATTCCATGGCGCACCACTCCATAACTGGGGACAGCGGTCGTAGATCTCCAGAAATGGTTCTGGTTCTGTGTGCAGTTCTGGTCGCCTAATTATAGGAAGGATATAATCAGAGTGGAGAGAGTGCAGAGAAGGTTTACCAGAATGTTACCTGGGTTTAAGCATCTAGAGTATAGGGAGAGATTGGACAGATCAGGTCTTTATTCTTTGGAGCGTAGAAGGTTGAGAGGGGATTTGATAGAAGTATTTAAGATTATGAAAGGGATAACAGAGTGGATGTGGATAGACTATTTCCGTTAAGAGGAGGAAAGATTAAAACAAGAGGACATGAGTTAAGAATTAAAGGGCAGAGGTTTAGAGGTAACATGAGGGGGAACTTCTTTACTCAGAGAGTGGTAGACGTGTGGAATGAGCTTCCGGGAGAAATAGTGGTGGCGGAGTCAATTGTATTATTTAAGAAAAGGTTGGACAGGTATATGGATGAGAAGAAGATGGAGGGTTATGGGCATTGTGCAGAGAGGTGGGACTAGAGAGGGGTGTTTGGTTCGGTGCGGACTAGAAGGGCCTAATGGCCTGTTTCCGTGCTGTAAATTGTTATGTTATGTTATGTTAAAAGGGGAGGCAGGCCTCTTCAGCCCGGTTAGGCAACCTGCATAGGAGAAGGTCACTCCGATATAAAACCTATGACTCAAGGACCTCGCTGCCACGTCCCAGCTTACTTGGCCACGGCACACAAACCATGGGTGTAAAGGGTGGGGCCGGTACTGCGCACACTGCACTCCACCTAAAAGCACCTTTGCGCAGGCCTGAGGACAGATCCACGTTCTCCCCCTCAAAAAATGCACACAAACTCAAGCTAGCATGTTGGAACATCAGAACCATACTAGACAAGGCTGACAGCCACCGACCTGAACGTCGGTCTGCCCTCATCGCACATGAACTCCTCAGACTCGTCATCGACATTGCCGCTCTCAGCGAAGTTCACCTTGCAGATGTAGGCAGCCTCCAAGAACACGGTGTGGGCTTCACACTCTATTGGTCTGGCAAGCCTCAGGCTGAACAACGCCTATTTGGTGTTGGCTTCATGGTCAAGAACTCCATTGCCTCCAAACTTGAAAACCTCCCGACGGGCCACTCTGACCGGATCATGTCCATGCGACTCCCCCTTCAAAACAAGCGTCGCATCACCCTCATCAGTATCTATGCTCCAACCCTCCAGGTGAAACCAGCAGAAAAGGACAAGTTCTACACTGATCTGCGCAACCTCATCCAACGCACCCCTTCAGCTGACAAGGTTGTCATCCTTGGCGACTTCAACGCTCGCGTCGGCAAAGACTCAGAAACCTGGCCTGGAATCCTTGGCAAGCATGGTGTCGGCAAGTGCAATGACAACGGGCGCCTCCTGTTGGAACTCTGCGCAGAACTGTGGCTTGTCATTACCAATGCCATTTTCCAGCAGAGAGACAGCCTGAAGTCTACCTAGATGCATCCCCGATCCAAACACTGGCATCTCCTGGACTACGTTCTGATGCGAGGAAGACTCAAACGAGATGTGCTCCACACCAGGGTCATGCCCAGCACGGAATGCCACACTGACCACCGGCTTGTTTGCTGCAAGCTCAATCTTCACTTCAAGCCAAAGTTCAAGAACAGTGGAGTCCCAGAAAGAGGTTCAATGTTGGAAATTTGCAGTCAGACGTAGTGAGAGGAAACTTCCAGGCAAACCTCCAAGCAAAGCTCGAGGATGCAAACTGCCTCACGGACACGTCCCCTGAAACCCTCTGGGATCAGCTGAAAACGTCCAAACTGCAATCCATTGAAGAGGTACTGGGCTTCTTCTCCAGGAAAAACAAGGACTGGTTCGACGAAAACAACCAGGAAATCCAGGAGCTGCTAGCAAAGAAGCGAGCTGCCCACCAGGCTCACCTTGCAAAGCCATCTTGGCCAGAGAAAAAACGAGCCTTCCGTCTCACATGCAGCCACCTTCAGCGCAAACTCCAGGAGATCCAAAATGAGTGGTGGACTAGCCTCGCCAAACGAACCCAGTTTAGTGCCGATATTGGCGACTTCAGGGGTTTTTATGAGACACTAAAGGTTGTGTACGGCCCCTCACCCCAAGTCCAAAGCCCTCATATGGTGAAGTCCTCCTCAGCGACAAGATCTCCATCCTCAATCGATGGTCAGAACACTTCTAATCCCTTTTCAGTGCCAACCGCTCAGTCCAAGAATCCACCCTGCTCCAGCTCCCTCAGCAACCCTTGAGGCTAGAGCTGGATGAGGTCCTTATGTGGGAAGAGACATATAAGGCAATTGAACAACTGAAAAATGGCAAAGTAGCAGGTATGGATGGAATCCCCCCCCAGAGGTCTGGAAGGCTGGCGGAAAAACTCTGCATACCAAACTGCATGAGTTTTTCATGCTCTGCTGGGACCAAGGAAAACTGCCTCAGGACCTTCGTGATGCCATCATCATCAACCTGTACAAAAACAAAGGCGAGAAATCAGACTGCTCAAACTACAGGGGAATCAAGCTGCTCTCCATTGCAGGCAAAATCTTCGCTAGGATTGTCCTTAATAGACTAATACCTAGTGTCGCAGAAAATGTCCTCCCAGAATCACAGTGCGGCTTTCGCACAAACAGAGGAACTACTGACATGGTCTTTGCCCTCAGACAGTTCCAAGAAAAGTGCAGAGAACAAAACAAAGGACTCTACATCACCTTTGTTGACCTCACCAAAGCCTTCGACACCGTGAGCAGGAAAGGACTTTGGCAAATACTAGAGCGCCTCGGATGCCCCCCAAGTTCCTCAACAAGGTTATCCAACTGCACGAAAACCAACAAGGTCGGGTCAGATACAGCAATGAGCTCTCCGAACCCTTCTCCATTGACAATGGCGTGAAGCAAGGCTGCGTCCTCGCACCAACCCTCTTTACTATCTTCTTCAGCATGATGCTGAAACAAGCCAATAAAGACCTCAACAATGAAGACGGTGTTTACATCTGGTACCGCACGGATGGCAGTCTCTTCAATCTGAGACGCCTGCAAGCTCACACCAAGACACAAGAGCAACTTGTCCGTGAACTACTCTTTGCAGACGATGCCGCTTTAATTGCCCATTCAGAGCCAGCTCTCCAGCGCATGACGTCCTGTTTTGCAGAAACTGCCAAAATGTTTGGCCTGGAAGTCAGCCTGAAGAAAACTGAGGTCCTCCATCAGCCAACTCCCCACCATGACCACCAGCCCCCCCACATCTCCATCGGGCACACTGAACTCAAAACGGTCAACCAGTTTACCTACCTCGGCTGCACCATTTCATCTGATGCAAGGATCGACAAAAAGATAGACAACAGACTCGCCAAGGCAAATAGCGCCTTTGGAAGACTACACAAAAGAGTCTGGAAAAACAACCACCTGAAGAAACACACAAAGATCAGCGTGTACAGAGCCGTTGTCATACCCACGCTCCTGTTCGCCTCTGAATCATGGGTCCTCTACTGGCATCACCTACGGCTCCTAGAACGCTTCCATCAGCACTGTCTCCGCTCCATCCTCAACATTCATTGGAATGACTTCATCACCAACATCGAAGTACTCGAGCTGGCAGAGTCCGCAAGCATCGAATCCATGCTGCTGAAGACCCAACTGCGCTGGGTGCGTCACATCTCCAGAATGGATGACCATCGCCTTCCCAAGATCGTGTTTTATGGCGAGCTCTCCACTGGCCACCGAGACAGAGGTGCACCAAAGAAGAGGTACAAGGACTGCCTAAAGAAATCTCTTGGTGCCTGCCACATTGACCACCGCCAGTGGGCTGATATCGCCTCCAACCGTGCATCTTGGCGCCTCACAGTTCGGCGGGCAGCAACCTCCTTTGAAGAAGACCGCAGAGCCCACCTCACTGACAAAAGACAAAGGAGGAAAAACCCAACACCCAACCCCAACCAACCAATTTTCCCTTGCAATCGCTTCAACCGTGCCTGCCTGTCCCGCATCAGACTTGTCAGTCACCAACGAGCCTGCAGCAGACATGGACGTACCCCTCCATAAATCTTCGTCCGCGAAGCCAAGCCATAGAAAAGAAGAAAGAAGGGACGTCACGGTTAGTGTAGCGGTTAGAGGTGGCACAGTTCATGTAGTGGTTAGGGACGGCTCGTTTTGCATAGTGGTTAGGAGGTGGTGTGGTTAAGGGTGGAATCATTAATGTAGCGGTTAGTGCATCGCTATTACAACACCAGTGACTGGGGTTCGAATCCAGTGCTGTCCGTAAGGAGTTTGTTCGTTCTCCCCGTGTCTGCGTGGACTTCCTCCGGGTGCTCCAGTTTCCTCCCACTGTTTAAAAAAATGTCCTGGTTTTATATTTTGTTTCACCCTGATCTGTTGGGGCGAATATTTCTCATTAAAAGTCTTGCTAATAGAGATTATCTGCCCATTATTACAATAATATTTTTGGAATTTTGCTGTGCAGAGTTGCTCACCACACCTCCTGCTACATTACAATGGCATTCAGACTTCAAAACCACTTTCTTGGAGGTAAATTTCAGATTTCAGATTCTTTGTCAGAGTTCATACATGACATCACATACAACCCTGAGATTCTTTTTCCTGCGGGCTCAGCAGAATGACCACTTATCAGTAGTTCAAAAAATACCATAAGGTTATCCAGTTTGAAAGGAAAAATGGTAGATTGGATTATTATTTTAATGACATGTTGTGCAGAAGGACTTGGGGGTGTTTGTGCAAAAAATTACAAAAGGTTGATTTGCAGGCCGTGGCTGGGGTCTGCATCAGGAAAATGGAATGTTGGTTTGAGTTTAGGATTGGCAAGGTTATACTGCATCTCCACAAGATCCCGATGAGACTGCATCTGGAATTCTGTGTGCAATTCTGGTCTCCTTAATTGAGGAAGGATGTACTGGTTTTGGAGGAGGTGCAGAGGAGGTTCATCAGGTTGAAGGGGTGAGTCTTTGAGGAGAGATTGAGTCATCTGGGACTGTACTCACTGGAACTTAGATGAATGAGAAGGGATCTTATAGAAACATATAAAGTTATGAAAGGCGTAGATAAGATAGAGGTAGTTAAGTTGTTCCTGTTGGTGCCCCCAGCCTCAAGATTCAGGGAAGTAGATTTAGGACAGAGATGAGGAGGAACTGCTTTTCCTCAGAGGGTCGGGTATCTGTGGAATTTGCTGCCCATTGAAGCAGTGGAGGTGACGTCAGTAAATATATTTAAGAGAAGTCTGGATAGATTTTTGAATAGTAGGGAAATTAAGGGATATGGGGAAAAGGCAGGTCGGTGGAGATGAGCCCATCATCAGATCAGCCATGATCTCATTCAGTGGTGGAGAAGGCTTGACGGGCTGAATGGCTAACTTCTGCTTCTATGTTTTTATGCAGATGTAAATGGTACAATGTGAATGATAATAAATGCATTTTCATTAGCCATATGGTGAGGTCAGTGTTCAAGCTATCTGGTAATGCTGCTTGAATCAGTTGTTTTTCACTATAATGCCCACTGTGGAATTGTTGCTGAATCCGTTCTTTACAATTTTTTATATTAGACGTTCAGCACATTAAAAGACCCTTCTGGCCCTGAGCCCATGCCACCCAAGTACACCAATTGGCGGAGGAAACCCACACAGACTCTTTAGAGACAGCGTCGGATTTGAACCCGGGTTGCTGGCGCTGGAACAGCGTTGCGCTAACCGCATGCAGCCCAACCTTGACTGAATTATCAAGATGCAGACGCCCAGATTAGGATCAGGGAAGGGATGACTTTCAAGCCCCTTCAGCTAGCTCTGCTGGGATATAGGAGCGTGGCCGAGGTCTGTCCATAATCCCAACTCCGTGTCCCCATCTACCTGGGTAACATTTCGCTTTGCTTATCTTACCTGAAAGACTATTCCAAGCTCTCTGCCCTTTCAGGAACAATATATCGCCTCATCTCCTGTCTTCGATGGGTGGCCACTTATTTTAAAACAGTGATCTTTCCGGGCATTAGTCGACTGAACTGCTTTCAGTGCTTTAACATCCTTCTTTATAAAAGAAAACACAAATCTGTCCAGATGTGGTCTCGCCAATGCTAAAGGTTTGAGTAATCCAATTATGCAGTCACAATAACTGAGGCCACAATATTTCTGTTTATTAATAATGCCTCACTGAATGTTATTCAGCACCCCACTGTTACATATTCGTGATGCCCTTTTTGAGATCTTTATGAATTTGAAAGTAATTGTTTTAATTACCGGCTCCCTCCAGCACAGAGAAGCTGCCATCAGTGACACTGATGGACTGCTCTTCAGATCAGGCAGACAGAATGGGGGAGTTGTACAATCTCTTCAGATTTGTCTCTGCACGGGCGGCAGAGAAGCAAATCGGGCACCTTCGCTCGTTTGAATAATGTCCTCTTGTCAGGTGAACATTAATAATGAGTCTCCAGAGGCTTGCCGAAGAGCTAGCCGATCATAAGGAAAGAGAAAGGGTCAGTCTCAAGGATTAGGGATGGGTCCGACAGCCCTTCCAAAATGAAGCAACACTTGTGAATCTGCAGCGGTCCACTGGAAGCTGGAAACTGGTCTACTGGGAGTCTGCTGGGGTCTACTGGAAGCTGTAAACTAATTTAGAATTCCATATTGGAGGGTCCTGTCCAGAATGAGTGGGCAGTTCCCACTCCACAGGTGGATTGCTGCCATTCCCCTCTCCCCGTCTCTTGACCACGATCACCCCCCCCCCCAACTCTTGCTGCTTCAGGCGAGGGATTGGTTGAAATGATTGAGGCCAATCAAGGCCTGGTAATCAATGCACTGACTAAATTTTCTCCCAGGGAAAGATTTAAAGATACAAATTAGCATACTGTCATGTCCATCTGCCAGTCAGTAAAACCAGAGCAGAGATCATAATCTTCACCTCAGGGACAACATGACAAAAACAATCCCATGACATAGCTTTAGTAAAAACCAAAATATTGGAGGAACTCAGCAGGTTAGACTGTCAAATAGCAAAGATAAAGATACGGAACCAATGTTTTGGACTTAAAACCAAGGTGTGATGCCTAGATGAAGGGCTAAAGCCTGAAATGTTGGTTAATAGCATGAATACACCAGAGACTGTCTGATCTCCGCAGCTAAGCAGACGCAGGCCCGGTCAATGCTTGGAGGGGAGACCAGGTTTCGGTGAGGGGCACTGCACAAAGTGGCAACTCTCTGTCTGCCTTATGGTAGTCAAAAGGTAAAGAGTTTCATTTATGTTGGAACCTTTACCTTTCATGTGTCTTTATCTTTGCTATTCTGTTTCACCTGCTGAGTTTCTCGGAGATTGTGTTCTCACTTCAGTCCTAGTGTCTGCAGACTCCCGTGGTTTACTCCATAACGTATCTTTGCCTTGTTGGCCTGTGCTCCTCCCCCTGACCCATCTGGCGCCCATCTGCTTTTTTTGCTCATGACTTGACAAAATGCTCCCGAAACGTTGGCTGAGTATCTTTGCCTCCTAATGGCGTCGCTGGTCCTGCTGAGGTTCTCCAGCACTTTTGTGTGTTAACCACTCACAGTGCCCTTTAACCCTTACAGCTCTTCAAAGGCAAGTTTTATTACTGCCAGGGCCACGACACTCGCAATGTCACCAACCGGTCAGACTGTTTACAGGCCAACTACAAGTGGATCCATCACAAGTACAACTTTGACAACCTCGGACAGGTACAGGATTCCCAACTGGTATCTCACCTAGAGCAGCCATTCTCAATGCACCCCCGCCCCCTCCCCAGGTCCACAGGGAGGGCTTGGACTGAAATCATATCTTTTTAAATGTTTTTAATGGTCGGAAGGAGAGATGTATGGAAGAAACCAAACTTGACAGCTTCACGGTGAAGGAGGTCCATAAACCTTGAACAGAGCCAAAAACAGGTTGAGAATGGCTGTACAAGAGAATGATCTTCCCAGTCATTGCATGGTCAAGATGGTATATCAGCAAGGACTGGTTACTGGACTCTAGAGGATGATGCATGGTTGACTATTGATCATAGTTCTTCAATGGGTGAGATTCAGTAGATATTAATGCTACGTTCTTTTTTCTACGTTTCACATAAACTTACTGATATGCCAACTGTTCTCTCATTGACCTGGAGACTTTGTTTGCAGCTTCTCCCTGGTTGTTCTCTGGTTTTCCTCTATCAGAGACATCCCACACCCCCCCCCACCCCCAAGCCTCCTTCCCAGATCTGATGAAGCTTCTTTGACCTGAAACTGTTGACTGTTTCTCTTCCCAATACCGTGATCGGCAGACTGTAATGGAAACTATGCAAGTATAAACTTGCTGACCCTGGAATCTTGGGCAGACCAAAGCTGGAGGGACATGAACAGAAGAAGAAGGTCATCCAGCCCATAGAGCCTCCTCTGCCGTTCAGTTAGAGCAGTGGTTCTCAATGGTTTTTATTTCCACTCACGAGCCATCTTAAGTAATCCCTTACTAACCTCAGAACACCTATTGCATCCCATGCCACAGGTGCTCTATAGTTAGTAAGGGGTTTTTCTTAAGATGATATGGGATTGGGAAATAAAAGGTTGAGAACCATTGGCTCATCTCCACCTCACTGCCTTTTCCCCATATCCCTAAATTCCCCAAACTTTGTAAAAATGTATCAAACCTTGTCTTAAATATATTTACTGAGGTCACCTCCACTGCTTCAATGGCAGCGAATTCCATAGATTCACCACCGTCTGGGAAAAGCAGTTCCTCCTCATCTCTGTTCTAAATCTACTACCCTGGATCCTGAGGCTAAGTAGGGAAATCTCCCCCATCAATGGAAACAACTTGCCTACTTCCATCTTATCTGTGCCTTTCATAATTTATGCATTTCTATAAGAATCCCTCTCATTCTTCTAAATTCCAGTGAGTGCATCCCAGATGCTTCAATCTCTCTTCATAGACCAACCCCTTCATCTCTGGAATCAACCTGGTGAACCTCCTCTCCACCGACTCCAAAGCCAGTACATCCTTCCCCAAGTAAGGAGACCAGAACTGTATGCAGTGCTCCAGATGAGGCCACACCAGTACACTGACATAACCTTCCTGCTCCTAAATTCAAGCCCTCTAGCAATGAAGGCCAACATTCCATTTGCTTTCCTGATAGTCGGCTGCACCTGTGAGCCAACCTTTGGTGATTCATGCATGTTCCCTCCCAAGTCCTTCTGTGTGGCTTTATTGCCATTTAAATAATAATCTGTTAATCCATTTTCCTTCCAAAGTGGATGACCTCACATTCACCAACATTGTTCTCCACCTTCGGGACAGTTGGCCATCAAAGGTCAGGATGCTTTTTCGGGATTAAAGTGGGCAAGGGGAGATGTATGGAAGAGGGCTCCTGTTCTTCTCCATGGCCTTCTGAGTCCCTCCTGACTCTCTTTGGAGGTCTCTCTGCGTTTATTGGTCATTGGCCGGCCATTGATATATAATCGTGGTAAATGACAGTCGAAATCAATTTTATGGTGTGATCTCTGATGTGACAAATGAACTAAATGATGGGCCAAATTCTCATTGGCACCAATTTCTTAACAGCTGTTGAAAAAATTATGATTCTGGACCTCTCTTCTCAAACAAAAGAAAAATTGCCACATACCAGCCAGAAAACAGAAGGGGGTCTTGTGTGATGAGACTTGGCTGACCTCGTTACTGGGGAGTGTTGCTGTAATAGATCAGGGAATGTGGTGATGGCAGCAAGAAAAGCATGCCTTCCAGCGGTGGTAACTGGCGTACATTTTAAATGGAGGAGATGAGGGGAGAGAGCAAGTTAATCAGTGAAGCAAAAAAAGTTTGCAGATGCCGGGGGCGTATGCTGGAGAAACTCAGCAGGTATTCAAGATTCAAGATTCATTTATTGTCATGTAACTAAACAAATGTAATACGACACAAAATTGTATTTAGTCTGCCCATAAGGCAGACAAAAAATCGCCATCAGCAGAAAATACCCGGCGCTCCTTATAGTCAGAAAAAGCGAGGCAAAAGAGAGTCCCTTCAGATGCACTGAGTGTCCAGGGGTTTGCCTCCCGTGCTCCTGCAGCCTTCGGAGCCACACAGCCTTCAGCAACCCGAACTCCCAATCCAACCTCCGCCCCCTGCTTACATCCCGGTCCCGATAGCTGGGACCCCTTTCAGCCAGTCTCGAGCCAGTCTTCAGCCTGATGCGATTCCTTTCGCCAACAGCCCGCCTGTCCCACGCATCGAGTTACCAACCGCCTGTGTGGCCTTCATCCGTGGAAGCCCTCGCTGGTCCTCAAAGGTCGACTCCTCCACTTCCCCTTCTCGACCAGGGAGCGTTTTCCCCATTTTCTGGTGCCCTGCACCAGTCCTCGGCCTCTCTGGAATCCCTCGAGGCCACTGACGAAAATAGGCACCATGAACTTGGGCCCAGACCCTGAGGTCACAAGATTTTTAAAATAAGCCATCATCGGCTCCTTTAACAGGCCGTTCAAAGCCTGAACAGAGTCGTCAGCAGTTGTACTGTGAAGTAGAACCCTGTGGAGGAATGCTGTGTCCTCGCCCTCTGCTCTCCATGGGTCTGGAACAGCGTCATATACCTAAAGAAGGCCCAAAACTTCCTAGGGATGCTGCATGACCTGCTAAGTTTCTCCAGCATGTTTGTGTATTGTAGCCTGATAGACAAGCAATCACAATGGAACTGTGGCAGGCGTCAGCACATGGAATCAGGAGACATTTCCAGAGCTCTGACAGGGACAGCACCTGTTACAGAACCAGTGATGTGTGCAGTGAAACCCCGGTAGAGAGTTGCCGGTAAGTGTTAGCTCCCCGAGCTGTCAAGTTAGCTGGATGCCATGTGATTGTATTTGCCTCATTTCTCAGTTAAAAGCGCCCTCTTTACCAAGAGTAAATGCACATGTTGTTAACGCACAAAAGAGCTAGGGAACCTCAGCAGGTCACACAGGATCCATAGATAACAAATACTTTTGGCCTGAGGCCCTCTTCAGGGTATGAGCAAAAAGCAGACAGAGGCCTGAATTAAAAGGTGGGGGGAGAAGGGAAGAAGGGGCAGGGGGAGGAGCACTGGCATTAACCGAAATACCTTGTATTTCCATCTGGGTACCCTCCAACAAGACAGCTTTAGCATCAATCTCTCCAGTTTCCATTAGCCCCCATGCCACCCATCTCTCCTTTTCCCTATCCCTCCATCTCTCTCTCTCTCTCTTTCCCTATCCCTCTGCCTCCATTCCTCCAGCTCTGCATTCACAGCCACCCCTCCCTCCCGAGCAATTCTCAGCTTTACATATCTTATCCCTACCCATGTATGGCCTGTGCATCTCCCCCCTGCCCTTCCTTCCCCCCACCACCATCCTTTTAATCAGGCACCTGCCTGCTTTTCACTCATACCTTGACGAAGGGCTGAGGCCCAAAAAGTTGGCTATATATTTTTCCCCTCCTGTGGACACTGCGGGTACTTCTGAGCTCCTTTTGTGTATTAACTACATCAGCACGCTCATGCCAAACTCATGTAGCTCAGATAATGGATCTGAATTTCCTTTCTTACTCCAAGGAGCTCTAGGTTCTGATGTTAACATTGTAAATGTATTTTCTTTTCATTGGGATAACAACGTCTCTGTCTCCCACCACAGGCTCTGATGTCTCTCTTTGTCCTTGCTTCGAAGGATGGCTGGGTCAACATCATGTACCATGGTTTAGATGCCGTGTCTATTGACCAGCAGGTAAAGTGAGAAAACATAGAATTATAGAGCAGTACAGGCCTTTGGCCCACGATGTTGTGCCCACACATATATTCCTAGCGAAAAAAAAATACTAAACCCTTCCTACCTTATAACCCTCCTTCATCCATGTGCCCCTAAAAGCCCCCAATATTCCAGCCTCCATCCCAGGCAAGGCATTCCAGGCACCCACAAATCTCTGTGTAAAAAACTTACCCCTGATGTCTCCCCTAAACGTCTCTCCCTTCACTTTGAACAGATGCCCCTGGTGTGGGCTACTCCCGCCTGGGAAAAAGATGCTGGGTATCCATCTTATCCAAGAATCTATGGACCTCTATGAAGTCCAGTCTCATCTTCCCTCCAGAGAGAAAAGCCCCAGCTCTGCAAACCTTGCCTCATATGACATTTTCCAATCCAGGCAACGTCCTGGTAAATCTCCTCTGCACCCTCTCCATAGCTTCCATATCCTTCCTATTATGAGGTGACCAGTATTCAGCAGTGGAGGGAACTTCCCCTGGATGTTTTCTTTTATTCCATTGGTTAAAGACCATGCATGGGCAACACGATGACACAGTTAGTCCAAACTACTGCCTCCAAAAACTTCCTGGCGCAGCTGCATGCAGTCGGCACGTTGTCCTTGGACTAAGCAGGCATCCCACAAGTACTTTCATTTCATCCACATCCCAAAGACTCAGGGCAGTAGGTTCATTGCAGTTATAAATGACCCCAGGTGAGCAGGTGAGTGGCAGAATCTGAAGGGATGGTGGGTGGATTAACTGGGATGAGTGAAGGTTGAATGTAAATGGGCACTGGATGGTTGGAATGGACCTGCCGGGGTGGAGTGCAATGGATAAACTCAGCAGATTGCGCTTTCAAACTGAGACCACCTGCAAATTGGATTTTTTGCACATCACCCAGAGCCTTGTGCTTTCAGCAAATGCTGTGTAACCTGCTGAGTTTCCCAGCACTTTTTTGTGCATTGAACCAAAACTCTCTTGTACTTGTGTGCCGATTTTAATTTTATTTTCAGCAAGCAGTTCTTCACAGATGACATCAATCCACGTGACAGAAAATCCCAATGCAGTCAGTTTTCGGGGAGCACAACCCTCCTCCTTCATAATGTGGGGGTCTCCAGTATCTGCTTTGGGCTTTTAACAGCTGCCCCAATTAAATGTAGCCCGACATCTCTCAATGCACCTAAATCCTCGACAGTTATTAAAGAAAAGCTGCTGTAGTAAAACTGCTAAGCGCAGCTTATAATTAATATATGTTCAAACAAAATATTTAACCATCTTCTCAACTGGTTCTTTCAGTATCCCGAACAGCTTCCGTCACTTCCTGATGGAGATGAGATAATTTCCATATTGTAGTGACATTGCAGGTCATTAGAATAAAAGGATTCTCAGAACAGATGGATAACACAGAAGGTTATAAAACTAAGTAAGTTGTGAAATAGATCTTGCAAATGGGCTGGAAGGTTCAACTTGGGTTCTGCCTGATTTGAACAAGTTGGTCTCTAGCCAAGGCCTCCACACAGCCATCATTTTAGGGGACTACAATCAGGCCAACCTGAAGAAGTATTTAACAAACTACCATCAGCACGTCACATGTGAGACCAGAAGAGCCAATGCACTCGACCACCAATGAAGAACATCTACTAAGCCACAACACGACAACACTTCGCAGGTCTGATCGCCTGGCTGTACTTCTCCTCCTGGCATACTAGCAGGGACTGAGGACCGCAACACCAGTGGTGAAGACGGTGAAGATGTGGTCGAGGGAGGTGGAGGAGCGTCTACAGGACGGCTTTGAATCAGTGGACTGGACCATATTCAAGAAGACATCCATAGACTTCAATGAATAGGCACAGGGGTCAACAACTTTATCAAGACCTGTGTGGATGAGCATGTGCCCATGTGCACATACTGGGTGTTCCCCAACCAGAAGCCTTGGATATATCGGAGGATTTGCAACCTGCTGAGGGCGAGAACAAGGGAACTTAAGGCCAGGGATCTAGATCTCTACAGGAAGTCCAGGTATGACCAGTGGAAGGCCATCTTTGAGGCAAAGCGGCAATTGTGGAGGAAGCTAGAGACAAAGCCCATGGCTGTGATGCTTCATTACCCAATGAGCCGAACACCTTCTATGCCCACTTTGAGATGGAGTACCAAGCAGTGCCTACTAGCATCCCTGCAAGGACCCTGTAATACTGTCTCTGAGGGTGATGACAGAACATCATTCAAGGCATCAGGCCCTGTCGGCGTACCTGGCAGGGAACTGAAAATCTACACCTACCAACTAGCCGGAATGTTCACGGACATTTTCAACCTCTCACTGCTGAAGTCAGAGGTTCCCACCAGCTTCAAAAGGGCATCAATCATCCCGGAACCCAAGAAGAGCTGTGTGAGCTGCCTCAATGACTATCGCCCAGTAGCACTAACTTCTACTGTGATGAAATGCTTTTGAGAGGCTGGTCATGGCCAGAATGAACACGGACCTAAGCAAAGACCCACTGTAATTCACCTATCATCACAATCGCTCCATAGCAGATGCAGTATCGCTGTCTCTCCATTCAGCACTGGGTCACCTCGAAAACAGCAATTCATACATACGGCTGTTCTTCATCGACTACAGCTCAGCCTTCAACATTATTATTCCCTCAGTGCTGGTCAAGAAGCTACAAACTCTAGGCCTCTGTACCCCCTCTGCAGCTGGATTCTTGATTTTCTCATTGGAAGACCTCAGTCAGTACAAATTGGAAACAATGCCTCCTCCGCACTGATCATCTACACAGGTGCATGCTTAGCCCACTGCTCTATTCACTACATATCCATGACTGGGTGGCCAGGCACAATTCCAATGCTATCTACAAATTTGCCAATGACACCACAGTTGTCGGCAGAATCACAAACGACAATGAGAAAGCGGACAGGAGGGAGATAGATCAGCTCGTTGAGCAGTGTCACTCCAACAACCTTGTGCTCAATGGTAGAAAAACCAGGGAGATAATTATGGATTATCCAGAAGGAAGTCAGGAGTACATGACCCAGTCCTCATCGAGGGCTCAGTAGTGGAGAGGATCAAAAATGTCAAATTCCTGGGTGTCAACATCTCCAAGGATCTGTGCTGGAGCCTCCACGTTGATGCAATCACAAAGAAGGCTCGCCAGTGAGGTGTTTGAGGAGATTCAGTACATCACCGAAGACTCTCTTAAACTTCTGCAGGTGTACTGTGGAGAGCATTCTAGTTGGTTGCATCACAGCCTGATAGGAAGGTGCCAACTCTCAAGACAAGAATAAACTCCGGAGGTTTGTTAACTCGGCCTGTGATGTCACAGACACCAGACTTCACTCCATCGAGGGCATCTACGTGAGGTGGGGTCTTAAGAAAGCAGCCTCCACCACCCAGGCCATGCCCTTTTCACCGCTGCTACCATTGGGAAAAGGTACAGGAGCCTAAAGACAAACGCTCAGGGGCACAAGGACAGGCTTTTCTCCACTGCTGTCAGATTCCTGAATGATCAATGAACCAAAGACACTGCTTTAGATTTCATCCCACCATTTTTTTTTTCAATAGTAACCTTGTAAAGTGGTTATAATATGAATATTTTAACTATGATGCTGTCACACAACACCAAAGGTCATGACTTGATTCTAATGCTTACTCCATCCACACATGCACATAATCCTTGAAGGCTGTTTTAGGTCTGCTTTTCATCCTGAAACTCTCCAATTCCCTGTTGTGTCCCATTGTCCCTCGTATCCCTACTTCTTTCTCCATTGACTCTGCTTCCTTCTGCACAGTATCTGGTGGTATCCATCTTGTGTCTACTCAAAAAGGTTCAACAGTTCCTTTTATTGTATTGCAGTAATGCATTAGACAAGAGTCGCCTTGAGTATTGCCCAGAGCCCCATCTTCGTCGAAGTTCGAGACTTTGTCCTCTCTCCATCTCTCTTTGTCAGCTGTTCTGCTCTCTGGAACAAGAATTTAACAGACTACCCGGTGCGATGCATCGATTCATCTAGCTTGGAAACTGATCCTACGGCCGACAGAGTCTGTGAAGAACATCAACACGGATTTCATTTTATTCTCCACATCTCCATCTGCGTCCGTCCCTCGCTGCTCACTTACCCTGACCAATTAACTTGCCGCGGTTTGGGAATGTTGGAGGCAACAAGCCCGAAGAAACCTCCCACTTGCTAGAGGTCAAATTTGTTTTTCCTCCTGGGCGTGAGCAAGCAGGTTGTGGGATTTCTACGCTTGAGGAGTGTGGTGGAGGGGGGATTGAATGGGGGTGACCTCTCAGATAGTTTTATCATTCTGAGGCAAGTGCATGGACCAATCACGGAAGAGATGAGAATAGCCACCATAATGTTATAGCAACACCTACGATCTGGGCTCGAATCCACCAAGGAGCATGTACATTCTCCCCGTGACCTGCGTGGATTTCATATAACAGTTTACAGCACAGAAATAGGCCATATCAGCCCTTCGAGTCTGCGTCAGTTCACTTGGACAACTCCACTAGTTCCCCACTCCATTCTCTCCCCATATCCCTCCAACCCCCTCATATCCATGTACACATCCAACCTTCTCTTAAATGACAGAAAGGACCCTGCCGCAACTATCTCCTCTGGAAGATTATTCCATTCTGCCACCACTCTCTGAGTGAAGAAGCATCTTCTAACATTTCTCCTAATGTTTTGCCCCCTTACCCTTAACTTATGCCCTCTTGTTCCAACCTCCCCTGCCCTCAGGGGTAAGAGTCTACTCATGTCTAGTCTATCTATTCCCTTCATAATTTTAAATACCACTATCAAATCCTCCCCCTCGGCTGTTTATGTTCCAATGAATAAAGTCCCAATTTCCTTAATCTTTCTCTGTATTCTAGTTGTAAGTCAGGCAACATTTTTGTAAATTTTCTCTGCACCTTCTCCACCTTATCTATATCCTTCCATAATTTGGAGACCAGAACTGAACACAATATTCCAAACCTGGCCTCACCAATGCCTTCAACAGTCGCAGCATCACTTCCCAGCTCCTATACTCTATGCTATGATTTATGAAGGCCAGTATACCATATGCCTTCTTAACCACCCTGTCTTCATGGGAATCCACCTTCAAGGAATTCTGTACCATAACTCCAAGATCCCTCTGTTCCTCTGCATTCCTCAATGCCCTCCCCTTAACTGCATATGTCCTATTTTTTTTCCAAACTGCAGCTCCTCGCACTTGTCTACATTAAATTCCATCTGCCATCTTTCAGCCCACTTTTCCAAACAAAGCAAATTCATCTGTAATCCAAGAAAGCCTTCCTCACTATCCACCACTCCCCCTATTTTTGTATCAACTGCATATTTGCTTACCCAGTTAACCACCCCCTCACCCCCTTTTCCCACATTCTATAGACATGCAAGTTAGTTGGTTATTGGTTAATTTGGCAACACCAGCTCGGGGTCTGGAGGGCCCTGTTACTGTACTGTACCTCTCAGTTAAATCCAAACGAAGGGTGCTTCTGTGAATGAGATCCAAGAGATCATTGATATAAAACCCGAAGGAGAATTCAACAGAGATTTCATTCCCCACTAGAGGAAGAAATGTTCGTTTTATATAGTTATTTTTAATATCTGAACATCGCTGGCAAGGCTCACCCCAACTGCCTAGAGGTGAGTGGCAGGGTAGAACTGGGATTGGCTTGTTCAACGATAGAAAAATTGAGATGCTAGAAGAAATGGTTGGGGGAGGACACTAGCGGGCAGCAGAGGGGCTGACTGAACCCTTTCTGTGCTGTACTGTCAGTGTAAAAACTCAGCCAATCTCGCAGGGTCCAACAGAGTCAGAGGTAAAGATATATTACTGACATTCCATGCCTGAGCCCTTTGAGGTGTGAGCAAAAAGTAGGCAGGCACCTCAATAAAGACTGAAGGAAAAAGGGTGGGGGGGAAGTATAGAAGGGGGAGACCAACAGACAATATTGGATGTGATAAGAGGGGAGGTGAGAATTGATTTTGGCTTCGTGAAAGGAGACAGAGGGAAAAGGGAGAGAGAGAGAGAGAGAGAGAGAGAGAGAGAGAGAGAGAGAGAGAGAGAGAGAGAGATAGAGATAGAATGAGGAAAGAGACAGGTTGATGAAGGTGGGGCGGGATGGCTTTGATAGAAACCGGAGAAGTTGATGTTAATACCATCCAGTTGGAGAGTCCCCAATGGATGATGAGGTGTTGCTCCTCCAATTTGCGGGTGGTCTCAGCCTGTCAATTCATGAGACCATGAATAGTCAAGCTCCTCCAGAACCTTCCTCTAGCTCTGTCTCTCTGTTTCTCTCTCTCTCTCTCTCTCTCTCTCTCTCTCTCTCTCTCTCTCTCTCTCTCTCTCTCTCACTCTCCCTTTTTCCCTCTGTCTCCTTTCACAGAGCCAAATTCAATTCTCACTTCTCCTCTTATCATATCCAATTATATCTGGATTCCTCTCCCTCCTATTCTTTCTCCTTTCTCCCTCATTCAGACACCTGCCTGCTTTTTACTCATACCTTGAAGAAGGGGTCAGGCCTGAACGGTCGGTAATATATCTTTGCCTCCTATGGATGTTGCGAGGCCAGTGAGATCCTTCGGCATTTACTGTGTGCTTTTACTGCAATCAAAGTGTCTGCAGATGTCCGTGTTTCACATATCCTCAGTGTAACAATGTCTGTGGAGCTAAATCTCCAGGGCTGAGGGGTGTGACTGATCTGAGTTCTGCGTGGCAGGGGGCTGCAACACAAGGTGGAGTGAATTCAGTGCCTCCCAGAATCAGAATCAGATTTATTGACATGAACAAGTCACAAAATCCATTGTTTTGTGGCAGCGTCACATTCACATAAACCACCTGACAACAGTAAATTTAAAAACTGTGCACGAAAAGTAAGGCAGTGTCTTTGGTTCGTTGATTCTTCAGGAAACTGATGGCAGCGGGAAGAAAGCTGTCCTTGTGCTGCTGAGTGCTCGTCTTTAGGCTCCTGTACCTTTGTCCTGATGGTAGCAGAGGGCAAGGCCTGGATGGTGGGGTATCCTCGAGGATAGAGGCTGCCACATGAACTGCTAATTCACTGTGCTCTGCAGGTGTAGGTTTGAATCCCATCTCCTTCGATATCTTTATTGGGCGGCATGGCTAGCATTGAGGTCTGCGCATCGCTATTCCAGCGCTGGTGACCCAGGTTTGAATTCGGCAATGTCTGTAAGGAGTCTGTACATACTCCCAATGACCTGTGGGTTTCTTCTGGGTGCTCCGCCGTCCTCCCTCCCTCCCTCCAAACAAAAACCGTACGGGGTATTTGGGCAGTGTAAGGGCCCGTTACCGTGCTACGTCTCTAATGAATTGCCCTAATCTTCTCCCACAGCCCATCATTAACCACAACCCCTGGATGCTCCTCTACTTCATCTCCTTCCTGCTCATCGTCAGTTTCTTCGTGCTGAACATGTTTGTGGGCGTGGTGGTGGAGAACTTCCACAAGTGCCGGCAACACCAGGAAGCCGAGGAGGCGAGGAGGCGGGAAGAGAAGCGGCTGCGCAGGCTGGAGAAGAAACGCAGGAGTAAGAGCCCCCTTCAGACGGGGGTGGGGGGGGGGGAAACCATGCCGCCCAGATCGATCAGCCCGTTGCTCCTGTGCTAGCCTCTTCAATCCAAGGCTTCAATCAGTTACCCTTGTGCTTCTGCCAAATTAAAAGAGTCTCCTTCCAGCATTTAGCAAACTGCTGCCCAGTTCACTGCCAGTGCCCTATCATCCAGTGCATCAAAACAATCTCTCCTTATGGTTCCCCAGACCAGCTCTTTGCAGTGTGGGATGACCCTCCCCTCTCTCCCAACCAGTTCACCGCCACCTTCATGTCAATAGCTATCCTTAACATACCGGCAATCTGACAGTCAACAGGAACTTGATTGTACCCGGCTCCTGTCACACAGAACTTTTTTTTCTCCCACATTTCCAATATTTTAATTGGTAGTTTGAAGATATTACTCTTCAAATTTACAATTTGAAATTTTTTTTGGAAATTTAGACATTCAGCCCAGTAACAGGCCATTTCAGCTCATGTTTTCGTGCCGTCCGATTTACACCCCATTAATCTTCACCCCCAGTATGTTTGGAACAGTGGGAAGAAACCGGAGCCCCCGGGTAAAACCCACACAGACACGGGGAGAACGTAAACGCTCCTTACAGACAGCGTGGGATTCGAACCCAGTCGCTGGCGCTGTAACAGCATTGAGCTCACCGCCACGCCCACCATGCCCCCCCAATTTTTCCGCCTTCTTATTAGAGAACTTCTCTCCTCAAAGTTGGACTTTTTTTTCCACTTTCACTCTATTCTCTGTCCTTCCCTTCCTCCTTCACCACACCATCCCTCTCCTTTACCACACTATCCCTCTCCTTCACCACATCGACCCTCTCCTTCACCACACCATCCTTCTTCCTTCCTCCTTCACCACACCGACCCTCCCACTATTCATTCCCCAACACTCCTACTCTCATTCCTTTTTCTCTCCCTTCTACCCTCTCTTTTTCCACTTCCACTCAACCCTGTCCCATCTCATCCTCTCTATCCCCTTCCTACCCCATTCCCAGGCCCAACCATTCGTCCCTGTCCTTTCCCCTCTTCTCAGTTTCTCGTTCTCTCCCTCCTGTCTTCTTCAAGCCTTATTTCCACCTCTCCCTGCCTTTATTCTCGTACACATGTCACCCCGCTTCCCTCCTCTCCTTTCCCCTTTCTTCCTCCAAGGGGTGTATGTTAGAACAACTTTGGAACAATCCCTCCCCCACCCAAAACTGTTAATATTGCATGAAGGGCAGGGGGTGGAACTGGGATGGAGACGGAGCAGAGACATCGGAGAACTAACCAGCTGGTCTTCATTGCTTCCACCTGCCCCCCGCCATGTTAACCCTTAACGCACCAGAAGCCCAACGCCTGCCCTACTACGCTGCCTACTCTCCAGTTCGCCTCTTTATCCACACCTTGTGCACGAGTCATTACCTGGATCTCTTCATAACTTTCACCATCTGCATCAACGTGGTGACAATGTCTCTGGAGCACTACAACCAACCCAAGGTAAGGCTGACTCCCCCACCCCTCGAGTCTTATTGCCCTTGAGTGCCACTGAAAATCAGTCCAGGGTGTTTATTACCCATCCCTTGCCAATGTAGTGTGGGCATTGGAGCAGACATTTCTGGTGGTGGGGGAGTCACGAACCAGAGGGCACAGCCTCAAGATAAAAGGGCATCCCCAGTTGGAGTAGCAGTTAGCACAACGCTCTTACAGCGCCAGCGATCGGGACTGGGATTCGAATCCCATGCTGTCTGCTAGTGCGTTCTTCCCATGTCTGTGTGGATTTTTCCCGGGAGCTCCGGTTTCCTCCCACCATTCAAAGCGTACCAGGGGGTGTAGGTCAATTGGGTGTAATTGGGCAGTGCGGGCTCGTGGGTTGGTGGGGCCTGTTACCATGATGGGTGTTGTAAGGTAAAACATCATGAGATGGGAATGTGTAAGGAGTTACCCTGTGCAGGGCTGTAACAAGATGTGAATGCATCCTTGTACTTACAAGATAAGAGAGACATTGATGGATTGAGAGGCAGGAAGCTAGCAGGGAAAGGATAGCAACAGTTTTAGTCATTGGACAAGTAATGATATGATGATGTTCTAAGCACGTATCCAAGGGTATAAAAAATCACCATTTTGCTGATAACGGCAGAATGCATTCTCCGACTAACATTGTTAATTGCAAGTGTTACAATCCGGTAATAAAGAACAAAGAACCCTGATTTCGACTCAGTCTGGTGTTTGTCTCACTCATTCATGAACAAAGCAGACCTAACAGTGTCTAAATTTAAACCTGTTTTGACCAGAATGGTGCCAAGCTTAGATGGAACTGTACACTCATCCAGAGCAAGCAATGAGTTTTTCTTCACACTTTTGTGTCTTGGAGATGGTAGAAAGACTTTGGGGTGTCAGGAGGCAATTTGTTCTTTGCTGGAGACCTGCCCTTGCAGCCATGGTATTTATGCCGCTACTCCAGCTGGATTGCAAGTTGTGGTGATGGATATATGGTGGGTGGCAGGGTTTGCTCAACACTCTAAAATGTATGGGGGTTGTAGGTCAATTGGGCATAATTGGGTGGCACAGGCTCATGGGCCGAAAGGCTGTTACTATCCTGTATTTCTAAATTTTTTTTTAAAATTAAAAGAATGACCCTTAAGGACGGAGCTGATGAGAAATTTCTTCAGCCCGAGGATGATAAATCTGGCAATGGAGGCCAAATGACTGGGTTCATTTAAACCAGAAGGTGACAGTTTATTGGAAGTGAAGGTATGAGGTGAGGTGAGAAGGAATGGACCGAGAGAGAGAAGAGAGTGAGAGAGAAGTAGATAAGAAGGGAATGAGGAAGTAATGGTGCGGGTGACGAAGAAGTGAGAGATTGAAGGAGTGAATGGAGCAAGAGGCTGAATAAGAGGGAGGGAGGGAGAGTCAAGGAGAGTTTATTCATTCAGGGGCCTTGCCGTTCGGCGTGGGCGATCACAATCTCTGACCCTCCAAGTTGGAGTTGTTGCCTCCCCTGTTCTCCTTTGGTGAAGGCTCCTTCTTTGAGATGAGACGATGTTGAGTTCATGATTATACAAGGGGAAAAATAGTGAAGGAGTTTCCTGTTGCCTTCTTCAGTTGCAGTGTCCACACTGGAGAGGTATGGACATTGATCAGCAGATTCATTTGCCCAGAATTTTTAGTTTTACAACCATAAATTCCAATTTGTAGAGACTTATGAAGGCAGATTTTTTGAGATTAAATTAGACAAAGTGACAGAGGGAGCAAGGGACAGACAGGAGAGTGTGTGTAAGAGAAAATGAGTAGGACATGGAAAGGGAATTAGTTACAGAGAGTGATTGAAGAGGTGAGAGAGTGAGAGATTGGAGCATAATGAACAATGGAGAGAATAAGGGAGGGATGAAGACAAGATGGAGGAGCAGTAAATGAGGCGGTGGGAGGGAGTGAGAACAGGGTAATGAGAAGGGACATGAATGCAACGGAATGAGAGGGAGGGATTAAAGGAGGTTTGTGAGGAGCAGGGGTGAGGGAAGCAGGACACATCAAATAGTGAGAGGGCGAGACAGAAATAATGGACGCAGAGGAGATGAAATGGTGAAGTGGAATGAGGGCAAATTTGAGAATGGATGAGGGTGGAAGGGAAAGTGATGGAGTGAGAGAAAAGCAATTCAAAGAGAGGAAGGATAAAGCGGAGAGCGAACATAAGGGACAGGAGGAGGAGTCGGCCGTCCGGCCTGTCGAGCCTGCTCTGCCATTCAATGACATCATGGCTGATCGGCTCATCTCCACCAACCCTGCCTCTTTCCCATATCCCTACTTTGTAAAAATCTATCCAACCTTGTCATCAAAATATTTTCTGAGTTAACCTCCACTGTTTCGATGGGCAGCGAATTCCACACCATTTGGGATAGGCAGGTCCTCCTCATCTCCGTCCTAAATATACTGCCCTGAATCTTGAGGCTATGTCCCCTAGTTCTAACGTCCCCTCATTCTAGTCTCCCCCCACAAGCTTACCTACCTCTATCTTAGTTATGCCTTTCATAATTTTATGCATAGTATGAAAGAGTGAGGGAGAGAGAGAGAGAGAGAGAGAGAGAGAGAGAGAGTGGGGGAGAGAGAGAGGGAGAGAGAGTGGGGGAGAGAGAGAGAGAGAGAGAGAGAGAGAGAGAGAGAGAGTGGGGGAGAGAGAGAGTGGGGGAGAGAGAGAGAGAGAGAGAGAGAGAGAGAGAGAGAGAGAGGGAGGGGTGCAAAGAGCACATGGAAAGATACATTGCCTTAAAATGAAGAGAAGGTTTGTGAAACAATTGCACATAATGCTTGAAATGGGGAATGGAACATACACTTGGGAACCCCACTCTGTTACATCTGATGAAATCAGTGTCGTTAGGTCTTAACTCCCTTTCCAGCTTAAATTGATATTTGTTTCATTAACTGTGATGTTATATTCTGCAGAATAATTACAGAAGCAATGAGACGTGTTCATGGCATAGGTTCATTCTGGGGAGAATAAATCAAATCTGCCTAATTGCCAGCCCATCGATCTGCTCACAGCGATGAAAGTGGCACAAAATGTCACTGATTGCGCTATTCAGCAGTGTCTGTCCACACCCCCCCCCCCCCCACAAGTCCTCCCATGCTCGACATTGCTTCATTTAAACTCATGCAGAATCTTTGAGTCTTAACATGTGCCAACCAAATTGCCCATTTCAGCCAGTCCCATTGGCCTGCAGTTGGTCCCCCTTACCCCTTTCCTATCACTGTATCTGTCCAAATGGGGGAGGGGAATTTTATGTTGCAATGATATCGCCTCTGACATGCCTTCTGTCAGCTCACTGCATAGACCCGCCACCTACTTAATGATCCTCAGGTCCCCTTTAAATTGTTCCGCTCTCAACTTAAATCTACTTTGAGACTCTTCTATCCTGGGGGAGGGGGGGGCGGGGGGAAAAGAACTGTGATTTTTCACCTTATCTATGCCCCTCGTAAAGGTCTCCGACACTCCAGGGAATGAAGCTTCAGCCTATCCAGTGTCTTTGCTGTAAGCATCTAATTGTTTCCTCCCCCCACTCCAGTCTCTGGAAGTTGCCCTCAAGTACTGCAACTACATGTTCACCACTGTGTTCGTGCTGGAAGCAATTCTTAAACTCGTGGCTTTCGGATTGCGGAGGTTTTTCAAGGATAGGTAAGAGAGAGCTTTCACCTCTGTTCAATGACTGTTTGACTGTCGATTGCTGACCCTAAGCACTTGAACACCCGTCCCAGAAGAGTTTGTCAGAACAGAGTATCTGTCTCCCCAATCCTTCCTAACAACACCCCCCCATCACCCCTTCATTTCTGCCCCCCCCCACACCCGCCAACCCCCTCTCCTCTCCATCTTCCAGAAAGCCAAGCACAGAATGATCCCTCTGCAGAAAGTATAGCTTTCTCCGGTCCTCGGTGCAAAACATACAGACACACAATGAGACATAGTACACATACAGACAAACCATATAGATGTAGCACAAATATTCAAAGTGCAAATAAATAAATAAATATGTACATAAATTAACAAACAAATTTTTTTTTGTGAATATGAGAGTCTCGGACGGTGAGTGCGAGGAGTTCCTTTGGTCGTTCAGCGTTCTCACTGACCACGGAGAAGAAGCTATTCCTCAGCCTGGTGGTGCTGGCTCTGATAGCAGAGATTAAAAATAAATCTTTTGTTTCCAACTTTTTTACCAGTTTGCGTGGTTCTGACAGTTTTAATCATGTTTCTTACTGTGAGGAGCTTTGAAGCCAAGCGTTCCACTGAACCACCAAGGGGAGGGGTGGGGACCAGGCCCTGAGCCAATGACTAGGCCACAGCAATGAAACCCAAAGGTCCTTCAAGCTTTCCTTTCCTGTGCCTTCCCAGTCGGAGCAGGCTGAGACAAAAGGCCAAGGCAAATCCAAGAGGTTGAGGGCCCTGTGGGAGAGAGGGGTTGGGTGGAACTTGATCTCACCACCCGAAGTACACCGTTTTCAACTTTTGGATTAACATGCGATTTTGTTTGTGTGGGTGCTGGGGGGGGGAGGGGTGTTTTTGTATGTGTCTGTGTGAATGCATGTGTATATATATATGTGTGTCTGTTTGTGTTTCTATGTCTGTATCTGTGCTGTATCTGTGTGTGTGTGTGTGTGTGTGTGTGTGTGTCTTAGAGAGAGTGAAAGGTGTGTGTGTGTCTGTGTTCATGTGCATGTGTGTTTGTATGTGTGTGAGTGTGTGTGTTTGTGAGTGTGAAAAGAGTGTGTGTTTATGTATTTGTGTGTGAAAGTATGCATGTGAGAGAGTGTGTGCTTGTGTGTTTGTGTGTGTGAGAGAGAGGTGTGTGCATGTGTGTGTGTGTGTGTGTATGTATGAATGGGCATGCATTTGTGTGAGTGTGTGCGTTCGTGAGTGTGTGTGTGTATGTGCATGCATTTGTGTGAGTGTGTGTGTTCACGAGTGTGTGCATGCATGTGCAAGTGTGTGAGTTCGTGAGTGTGTGCGTGGGTGTATGTGCGTGTGTGTGTGTGTTCGCAAGTGTGTGTGTGGGTGTGTCTTGGGTAAACTTATACCTCTCATTTTGTTCATTTTAGATTGGTCACAGTGTTTGAGCTACCGAAAGAAAATAGACACACACACCGAGAGCAGTTCAGTTTATACAAATGTTTATTACTAATTCAAAAGCTGATTTCACACTACAATATGCAAGCCCTTCCCAACTATACTTATCAACGCTTGGACTGGTCCCAATGCCGAAGCGAAGCAACGACTGCACACTTGTAGTAGGTTGTCAGGGTGCTGGTAGCAGCTCTCCACCTCCCCTAACTGGGACATTGCTTGGACTCTGGCTGTTCTTCCTTCTTGACAAGGGATGTTCCCATCCCTCGGAGAGTCTAAACTTCAGCAGTAGGACCACAGGCTTATATACCCCAAAAACAATTAATCATGCGTCTACTCCTTCTAACATTTGTCAGTCAAAATCAAAACTGAACATTATATTCCACAATTTAGAAGATTAATTATTATGGAACCAGGATGTTATGATTTCTTGGTTTATCTCGTAGATACAAAGACTTATTAAAACTTCTCGAGCAAGACAGGTTGTGACCAATTCGTCAATTTCAGAGTGTTGCATTTGACAACTGCTGGGCCTCACAGTGGAATTCCATTTCAAAGTGTATCTTCAGATAAATCCCCATGGCTGAGTTTAATTACATCTGCTAGTTCTGAAAGTAAGGTGACCTGCGTGTAGACCCAGTGTTGTCAGTTCCACATAAGCGAAAAGCATCTGGGCACATGGTTTTAATCCTCCATTACAGGGTATTGTGTGTGTGTGTATGTGTGTGCATTTGTGTGAGTGTGTGTGTTCATGAGTGTGTGAGTGGGTGTTGTGTGTGTGAATGTACGTGCATTTGTGTGAGTGTGTGTGTTCGCGAGTGTGTGTGTGCATGTGCATGTGTGTGTGTTCGTGAGTGTGTGCGTGGTTGTATGTGCAAGTGTGTGTAGGTGTTGTGCGTGTGTGTGTTCGCAAATGTGTGTGTGGGTGTTGTGTGTGTATGTGTGTGTGTTCATGAGTGCGTGTGTGGGTGAGTGGGTGTGTGTGTGTGCGTGTGTGTGTGTGGGTGTGTGTGTGTGTGCATGTGTGCGTGTGTGTGTGCGTGTGTGTGGGCGTGAGTGTGTGTGCATTTGTGTGAGTGTGTGTGTTTGCGAGTGTGTGCGTATGTGTGTGTGTATGTGCTTGTGTGCATGTGGTCACGAGTGTGTGTATGGGTGTTGTGTGTGTGTGTGAGTGCGTGGGTGTTGTGCGTGTGTGTGCACGTGTGTGTGGATGTGTGTGTGTGTGCGTGTGTTGGTGTGTGTGTGTGCATGTGTGTGTGTGGATGTGTGGGTGTGCATGTGTGTGTGTGTGTGTGTGTGTGTGTGGGTATGTGTGTGTGTGTGTGTGGGGGTGTGTGGGTGTGCGTGTGTGTGTGTGGGTGTGTGGGTGTGTGTGTGTGTGTGTGTGGGTGTGTGGGTGTGTGTGCGTGTGTGGGTGTGTGTGTGTGCGTGTGTGTGTGCATGTGTGTGTGTGAAGGTGTGTGTGGGTGTGTGTGTGTGGGTGTGTGGGTGTGTGTGTGTGGGTGTGGGTGTGTGTGCGTGTGTGTGGGTGTGTGTGTGCGTGTGTGGGTGTGTGTGTGCGTGTGTGTGTGCATGTGTGTGTGTGAGGGTGTGTGTGGGTGTGTGTGTGTGGGTGTGTGGGTGTGTGTGTGTGGGTGTGGGTGTGTGTGCGTGTGTGTGTGTGTGGGTGTGTGGGTGTGTGTGTGTGGGTGTGCGTGTGTGTGTGTGCATGTGTGTGTGTGTGTGGGTGTGTGGGTGTGTGTGTGTGTGTGCGTGTGTGTGGGTGTGTGTGTGTGTGTGTGTGTGAGTGTGTGTGTGTGGGTGTGGGTGTGTGGGTATGTGCGCACGTTGCGAGCGTCTGTTCAGCTGCAATCAGTGGCTCTTGTCTAGTTAGTAATGGGCATCACTGCAGGACATTGTGAGATCCACATCCCCAATGATAAGTGATGCAGGAACAATCCTTTCAGTTCATGCATATCAATTCAGAGTTTATGGCTTCCCTGCTTTTTATTTCCTAAACCCTTGGGGACATAATCACTGTTTTCCTGTTTATCATTATTTTTATCCTGAATCTGAGTTATTTTTTTCCCCGCAATAGAAAATGTTTTGCTAAACTGGTTGGCAGAGTTTTGAGTCGGAGACAAATCTGCCTCAACTTTAGCTCTCACTGCAATTAATCTGAGACCCGATCAAACCCCAGGTGGATTGTGACAGGACAGGACTGACACTGTCACAGCGAGACTGCTGCGATTTGTTTCCTATTACAAAGGTAGTTTATTTGGTGAACACAAGAATTCATGGTGAACACACCATTCCAGTCCCATTGTGCAAGGATTGAACCCCGCACTGTCTGTAAGGAATTTTTACCTTCTTCCCGTGTCTGTGGGGGTTTCCTCCAGTGGTTGGGGGGGGCTCCGGTTTCCTTCTACCATTTGAAACGTACCAGGGTTGTAGGTCAATTGGGTGTAATTGGGCGCTATGGGCTCGTGGTTGAAAGTGCCTGTTACTGGGCTGTATGTCTGTAAGTGTGTCTGTCAAAATCACATGAATACAAATTTACATTATTTCCAGTTACACTCTATTTACATGTTCAAATTCTAATGCAATATCATCATCCAGGCATATTTGAGCGCCTGTGGCGCCCACCGGTCACAGAAAAAAACAAAACAGGGTAACCATGGATACCGCATCATCCTTCTCCAGGGACCCGCAAGCACGGACATAACTCCTTGAGACTCATCGTGCTCATGTTTGGAGTACTCGACAGGGCAATGCGAAGAAATCTGTCAAAACCAAGAAGTTTCAAATCTGAAAGGAAGAAAGAGGAAATGCTGTGAATACTCGTGGGTCAACAGCTGTGGAGTGGGAGATGGGGAGGGGGTTCTCTGTCCAAACATGGCGGCATGGTTAGCATAGCGTGTTGTAGCTATGGGGTTCAAAATTCCCGCCGTCCGTAAGGAGTTTCTCCCCATCTCCACGTGGGCATCCTCCCCACCCCCCCACCATTCCAAAGATCTAAGGGGTGAGGTTAGTGGGGCACGTGGTTGAATTTGGGCAGCTGGAAGTGCCTGCCCAATGTACTGTATCCCTGAATTATAAAAAAATAATTCAATGTTTCAGGTCCGTCTCCTCTGCGGCAGGATGACTTGTTAGGAACATTTTCTGTTTCCAAACACGCACTTCAGGGGCTCACAGCAATTTACTGTGCATTTCGACTTCCCTGGAGTGGGCCACAAGACAGAACAGAGGGAGCTTTATTCTGTGTCTAACTCTGTCTGTTGGGACTTTATAAGCTTCGGACGTGATAATGAAAATGAAGTGAGCTCTGAAATGAACATTTCTGTTTCAAAAATGGACCGCCTTCTATATCCAATCTCTTTAACCTGCCATTCTCCTGCTTATTTCCAGAGACTTCTTTCCGGATTTATTCTTTCCATCTCTCCCACAGGTGGAACCAGCTCGATTTGGCGATTGTCCTGCTGTCCGTCATGGGGATTACACTGGAGGAAATTGAGATCAGTGCAGCCCTTCCCATTAATCCCACCATCATCCGAATCATGAGGGTCCTCCGAATCACCAGAGGTAGGCCGCAGCCTCGCTGAAATGCTCACGTGGATTAATATCCTTCGGCCATTGTATGATAATGGTTTAGAAACAGTTCCATAATGGAGAATAAATCCCCTTTAAAAGATTGATAGGATTTCAGCAATGTTAATCGTGTTCTTTCTTCCAACGTTTTGCTCATTTCACACACGTTCCCAGTTTAGGATTGTTGTGAAAGGTATTTGCATAGATGTATGGAGTGGCCAGTCCAAACCTCCCTGCTCCTCCCTTGGCTCCTCCCCGGATTTCCCAATAAAGGCCAGCATGCCCGGACTTGCTCCTGTACGTGGAACCTGGCCAAGTCGTGTATCAGTAATGGTCAGGTTTTTGGTAATTTAATCGCTCCGTCATGTCGATATGATTATTGTGTGCTCCACAAGGATCAGTGATGAGGGAGGCAAGAAGCTCAAGGTTTAGAGCATCAGAATCTGTAGCAGAAGATTCAAGTTAATTTTATTGTCATGTAATAATACAAATATCACTTGAAATCTCATTTAGTCCAGCGGAGTGGTTCTCAAATGTTTTCTTTCCACTCTCATCCCACTTTAAGTAATCCCTATGCCATCGGTACTCTGTGATTAGTAAGAGATTGCTTAAGGTGGGATGTGAAGGTTGAGAATCACTGCTCCAGACCCAATTGTTACTGAAATACTTTGCTTGAGAAAAATTGTCACTGGCCCATTTCCTTTGGAGTTCTGAAACCGTGCACATAATGAGGGATGATTAAAAGAGTGGTTTTCAAACATTGGCAATCCTTTACTAATCACAGAGCAACAACGGAATAGGGATTACTTAAGGTGGGATATGAGTGGGAAGAAAAAGTTTGAAAACCACCTTAAGGCAGACAAAGATTTGCTATCAGCATAAATTGCCCAACTCCCCTTACAACCAAAGAAAGAGAAGCAAAAGAGAAACGAGAGCTCCCACCCCCCCCCCCCCCCCAACCTGGAGGCACTGAGTGTCCATGGATTTGCCTCCAGCGCTCCCGCAGCCTCCGCAGCTTTTCGGTCCAAACCATCAGCAACCCAGGCTCCAGATGTGCACCTCCGAAACGATCAGGAAGCCTCCTCTCGTATCCCGATCCTGATACCTGGTACCCCTTCAGCCAGTCTCCAGCAGTACGGTGCATGATCCTTGGCCGCAGTCGCCAATGTGGGTTCTTCTCCTCAAGTCGCCAATGCCTGTTTGTTCCTCGAAGATGAAGAGTGGAGGTCCATGGTGTTACCACCCTGGGAACAATGATCTGGAAAAACTGGGACATGGACTGGAATTTCAACAGACAGGGGATGAGGAGGAGGACGAGCATGGAGGATGCATCATCCAAAACTTTGGAGAAACAAAGGTGGATGAAAAATGAGCCAGTTGATCCATTAAAGAACCCCCAGCATTTTTGCTGTCTTCTCCCAACATTTTACTTCCTTCACTGTGGAGGGAAGCAAGAAGCCAGGAGGTAAAGTGCAGTCGACGTTTCGGGCCTGAGCTCTTCTATGGCAGTCACTAACCCAACTACCCTTCTTGTTTTCAAACAATTTCTACTGACTTTGACCTCTTGGTGGGAAAATGGACCAGCTCATGATTAAATGGCAGGCCAGACTAAGAGTACTGAATAGCCTATTTCCGCCATTAGTTGGGAAGTTTGTTCCAGGTGGGTCACAATACTTCCTTTTTGAAATTAAACGACCAATCTGGCTTACCCTGAGTCCAAGGATTGCTGTTGAACCAACCTGCCGACATCCTTTGTCGTGACACGCCTCACTCAGATCAGCCCTTTAAAGAATAACATAACATAACAATTACAGCACGGAAACAGGCCATTAGGCCCTTCTAGTCCGCACCGAACCAAACACCCCTTTCTAGTCCCACCTCCCTGCACAATGCCCATAACCCTCCATCTTCTTCTCATCCATATACCTGTCCAACCTTTTCTTAAATAATACAATTGACTCCGCCGCCACTATTTCTCCCGGAAGATCATTCCACACAGCTACCACTCTCTGAGTAAAGAAGTTCCCCCTCATGTTACCTCTAAACCTCTGCCCCTTAATTCTTAACTCATGTCCTCTTGTTTTAAACTTTCCTCCTCTTAACGGAAATAGTCTATCCACATCCATTCTGTCTATCCCTTTCATAATCTTAAATACTTCTATCAAATCCCCTCTCAACCTTCTACGCTCCACATGACAGAGTACGATGCCAACCGGCCCTTTGTGGGGGTACCAGCCCTTTGACAGAGGCTGCTTCGATTAGCCCCAATCCACATGGAATTCCAGTGAGCGCAATTAGCAAACCAGAGAGCCTTCTCCAAAATTTCCTTCCCTCAGGCATCTAAGACCAACCACAGGACAGCAGTTGGGACCTCTGATAATCTCCAATATCAATTTCTTGCCTTTGAATTCTTGTGGGCTCCAAACTTAAATGATCTCTTCTTGCATTAGGCAGCTGGGTTCTAAGTAGCATAAATATTCAATGTCCGGACCTTTGACGCACATCAGGAACTTGATGTAAAACACAAAACTCTGCAGACTCCGTGGTCGAAGTAAAAACACAAAGCTGGAGAACGGCTCAAACCCGAAAGGTCAGTTCTGTATCTTTACCTTTGCGATATAAAGGACACTGTTTGACCTGCTGAATTTCTCCAGCATCATGGATTCACATCAAGAACTTGCACAGAAAAAAGTCCATGATTTTTTGATTGATTTTCGTGGATGTAAAATCGCAAGACAATTTCCCAAAGTGTAATTTCCCTGTGATAAAAGCACATGATACACCCCTTACTGACGATAAATGCTGTCTCCCATCAACCTTGACTTAAGAGGCCTCTATCTCCACAACTATGCTCTTCACAATTCACCACAGAGTAAAACAGGAAACTCTGTGGATTGTAGCAAAAACACCTGGAAATGCTGGAGAATCTCAGCCGGTCTCATGGGAGGTAAAGATATTTTACCAATGTTTCGAGCCCGAGCCGTCTCCGAGGAAGGAGCAGAAAACAGGAAGGAGACTGGCAGGGGGAGGAGTCCAGACCAACAAAAGCTGTTAATTGGATGTGAGAAGAGGAGAGGTGAGAATTGATTTTGGCTCTGTGAAAGGAGACGGGGGGAACAGGGAAGAGAGAGAGAGAGTAAGAGCGAGCTGGGGAAAGGAACGGGGGAAGAAGGGTTTAACAGAAACTGGAGACGTCGATGTTAATGCCACCCGGTTGGAGGCTGCCCAGACAAGTGTTGTTCCTCCAGTTTGCAGGTGGTGTTACTCTGGCAGTGACTGAGACCATGGACAGGCACGTCAGCAAGGAATGGGATGGGGAATTGAAATGTGGGGGGGGGGGGGGGGCACTGGGAGATCCAGGCTACAGCGGCATTTGCACCATAGCCTCAAGCTTAATTCAGACGGTGAACGTGGACCTCAGGAAGAGAAATTCATTCCCTGTCACTATTGCGAGGTGCATGAGATGGTGTTGGACAAAGACAAAAATACTTTCCTGTACTTACACTGAGCAAACTTCACTTGCATGAATATATAAACCTTAGAGCATTTTACTTTATTTCAGTCACATTCTTTGAAAACATTTAACTGGCGCTGCATCTGCAGGTTCCTCCTCTCCATGATACCACCCAAAAGATGAATAATAACATTATAGATAATTAAACACCCCCCTCCCCCACGTTTACAGATAAAGCCTCTGATCGGGGCGACCCTTACTAAGCAGGAATAAGGAGACACTTTAAGAGAGTCACACCAACAACGAGCAGCGTCAAGCAGCTCTTCATCCTGGGCAACGCTATTGCTGTTCCACATAACTTTATTTAAACAGCTGCTATGAGCAAAGCCCGACCAAGGCTCTACTCATGCTGAATATTGGCTCCCATCTTCATCAAAGGTTTATGTGTTACTTCAGAGATCATTTACAATTTGAAACTTGCATATTTTTGCCTCTTATGTTATTCTTAATTATTAATTTTTAAATTTATTTTCCTCGATTTTTATGCTGGTTGTTTGGTGCTGCCAGTTGCTTAAATTCCGGATAACAGGGGTTTGACAGTATAACCAACATTTCGGGCCTGAGCCCTTCGTCAAGGTATCGTTACCTGGCTCTCCCATCAAACCCATTCATGGGAGCTTTATTCGTGGCTTTATTACAGCTGCTGAAAGAACATTTAGTCTATCTGGTCCGTACTCCACACCGATCTCCGCCACAGCTCCCTCCAATGCTTCTTCGCCCTTCTGAAGACCACTGTATTATTCACTAGTTTTTCCTGAAGTGAACCTTTGCTCATAGGAGTAACAGGCCCTACTCGTAGACAATGGACCAAGCTCTTTGAAGTCAAATGCAACCTAAGTTACAAACATAACATAATACGGAACAGGAATGGACCTTTTACACCATATCTCTCCCACCTGTCTGTACTCCCCCACTATCTGCCCTAAAACCCCATAAGTGTTGCCATCAAATCTGCTTCCACCACTGTTCCAGGCACTCTACAAAAAAAACTTAACTTGCACATCTCCTCTATATTTTCTCCTTCTCATCTTAAGTGCAAGTCCTCTGGTATATGACATTTTACACCGGGAAAAAGACATTGACTGGCTACCTCAGAGGTTCTTAACCTTTTCCTTTCCACTCACATTCCACCTTAAGTAATCCCTAGGCCATCAGTGCTCTGTCATCATTAAGGGATTGCTTAAGGTGGGATGAGAGTGGGAAAAAAAAGGTTGAAAACCACTATTTTAATTATATCTCATTGACGCGTTATGTGCACGGTTTCAGAACTCCAAAGGAAATGGGCAATTTTTCTCAAGCAAAATATTTCAGGCTCAACAGGCCAGACGGCTGATTCCTGCTCATTTCTTTCGTCGAGGTCATTCACCCCAACAGCTGCAATGTGGTACAAAACCTTCATCTCACCCAGTCTTCCTGTTTTGTCTTTATCAGTGCTGAAGCTGCTAAAGATGGCGACTGGTATGAGAGCCCTCCTGGACACTGTGGTACAAGCTCTGCCTCAGGTGAGCCAACAGGCCTTAGGCCTCTATACCAAATAATATCATGAGTCTCAAATAACTGGGTACTGCAGTGAACTGAGATTCACTGATGGTGTGTTGTACTGATGGTTGGCTCTGCCTCTCGGCTCTGCTCCCATCTGCCCATATATAACATTGATTTCCCACCTGGATCCTGAGCCCTTCTGAAGACCCTACCCTCAGTTATAAGCTAATAAACGTGTATGTTCTCCTTCCAGTCGTGAGAACTTTTATTCGCGCTACACATCACATGGTTTGATCCACGGAACAGCTAAACAAAAATCTGTAGGCAGCACAGAATGTGTTTTTCTTTCTAAAATAGTTATTAATTTTAATAAAGAATTTATACAAACAAAAAAGGAACAATTCGATAAGAAGGACAGTTACACAAACTAAATAAAACATTGCATATAACAGTCAGACGAAGTGAGAGGAAACTTCCAGGCAAACCTCAAAGCAAAGCTCGAGGATGCAATCCGCCTCACGGACTCGTCCCCTGAAACCCTCTGGGATCAGCTGAAGACTACCATACTGCAATCCACTGAAGAGGTACTGGGCTTCTCCTCCAGGAAAAACAAGGACTGGTTCAACGAAAACAGCCAGGAAATCCAGGAGCTGCTGGCAAAGAAGCGAGCTGCCCACCAGGCTCACCTTACAAAGCCGTCCTGGCCAGAGAAGAAACAAGCCTTCCGTCGCGCATGCAGCCATCTTCAGCGCAAACTCCGGGAGATCCAAAATGAGTGGTGGATTAGCCTCGCCAAGCGAACCCAGCTCAGCACGGACATTGGCGACTTCAGGGGTTTTTACGAGGCTCTAAAGGCAGTGTACGACCCCTCACCCCAAGTCCAAAGCCCGCTGCGCAGCACAGACGGGGAAAAGTCCTCCTCAGCGACAAGATCTCCATCCTCAACCGATGGTCAGAACACTTCCAATCTCTTTTCAGTGCCAACTGCTCAGTCCAAGATTCCGCCCTGCTCCAGCTCGCTCAACAGCCCCTAAGGATAGAGCTGGATGAGGTCCTCACCCGGGAAGAGACATATAAGGCAATTGAACAACTGAAAAGTGGCAAAGCAGCAGGTATGGATGGAATCCCCCCAGAGGTCTGGAAGGCTGGAGGCAAAACTCTGCATGTCAAACTGCATGAGTTTTTCAAGCTTTGTTGGAACCAAGGAAAGCTGCCTCAGGACCTTTGTGATGCCATTATCATCACCCTGTACAAAAACAAAGGCGAGAAATCAGACTGCTCAAACTACAGGGGAATCACGCTGCTCTCCATTGCAGGCAAAATCTTCGCTAGGATTCTCCTAAATAGAATAATACCTAGTGTCGCCGAGAGTATTCTCCCAGAATCACAGTGCGGCTTTCGCGCAAACAGAGGAACCACTGACATGGTCTTTGCCCTCGAGCAGCTCCAAGAAAAGTGCAGAGAACAAAACAAAGGACTCTACATCACCTTTGTTGACCTCACCAAAGCCTTCGACACCATGAGCAAGAAAGGGCTTTGGCAAATACTAGAGTGCATCGGATGTCCCCCAAGGTTCCTCAACATGGTTATCCAACTGCACAAAAACCAACAAGGTCGAGTCAGATACAGCAATGAGCTCTCTGAACCCTTCTCCATTAACAATGGCGTGAAGCAAGGCTACGTTCTCGCACCAACCCTCTTTTCAATCTTCTTCAGCTTGATGCTGAACCAAGCCATGAAAGACCTCAACAATGAAGACGCTGTTTACATCCGGTACCGCACGGATGGCAGTCTCTTCAATCTGAGGCGCCTGCAAGCTCACACCAAGACACAAGAGAAACTTGTCCGTGAACTACTCTTTGCAGATGATGCCGCTTTAGTTGCCCATTCAGAGCCAGCTCTTCAGCGCTTGACGTCCTGTTTTGCGGAAACTGCCAAAATGTTTGGCCTGGAAGTCAGCCTGAAGAAAACTGAGGTCCTCCATCAGCCAGCTCCCCACCATGACTACCAGCCCCCCCACATCTCCATCGGGCACACAAAACTCAAAACGGTCAACCAGTTTACCTATCTCAGCTGCACCATTTCATCAGATGCAAGGATCGACAACGAGATAGACAACAGACTCGCAAAGGCAAATAGCGCCTTTGGAAGACTACACAAAAGAGTCTGGAAAAACAACCAACTGAAAAACTTCACAAAGATAAGCGTATACAGAGCCGTTGTCATACTCACACTCCTGTTCGGCTTCGAATCATGGGTCCTCTACCGGCTTCACCTACGGCTCCTAGAACGCTTCCACCAACGTTGTCTCTGCTCCATCCTCAACATTCATTGGAGCGACTTCATCCCTAACATCGAAGTACTCGAGATGGCAGAGGCCGACAGCATCGAATCCACGCTGCTGAAGATCCAACTGCGCTGGGTAGGTCACGTCTCCAGAATGGAGGACCATCGCCTTCCCAAGATCATGTTATATGGCAAGCTCTCCACTGGCCACCGTGACAGAGGTGCACCAAAGAAGAGGTACAAGGACTGCCTAAAGAAATCTCTTGGTGCCTGCCACATTGACCACCGCCAGTGGGCTGATATCGCCTCAAACCGTGCATCTTGGCATCTCACAGTTCGGCGGGCAGCAACCTCCTTTGAAGAAGACCGCAGAGCCCACCTCACTGACAAAAGACAAAGGAGGAAAAACCCAACACCCAACCCCAACCAACCAATTTTCCCCTGCAACCGCTGCAACCGTGTCTGCCTGTCCCGCATCGGACTTGTCAGCCACAAACGAGCCTGCAGCTGACGTGGACATTTTACCCCCTCCATAAATCTTCGTCCGCGAAGCCAAGCCAAAGAAAGAGACAGTTCTTTATATGATTACACTGGGTGCAGTTTATTTTTTTCACTCCCAGTTAGTGATAATTCTGTCTGGTCCGCAGGAGAAGGGAATCCCAGGCTTGTATGTAATGATGTACTCTAACAATAAATCTTTACGGTTGTGGATGCATGGAATGCACTGCCAGTAACAATGGTAGAGGCAGAGATAGTAGAATCTTTTGAGACTTTAAATCATGGAAGTGAGAAAAATTAAGGGTTATACAGTAGGGAAATTCTAAGCAGTTGGTAGAGTAAGGCATTGGGTCAGTTCAACACTGTGGGCCGAAGGGTCTGTACTGTGCTCTAAGGAGACAACTATGAGTTCAGCTTGGGTTTCTAGTATTTTAACATTTTAGCATTACTGCCCAGTGATGTTGATTTTCGATAAGTATCCAACTTTTAGCATTTTGTAAATGGCAAGATTTGACTTTCTTTGCTTTCCTCTTCCAGGTGGGAAATCTTGGGCTTCTCTTCATGCTTCTATTCTTCATCTATGCGGCACTGGGAGTTGAGCTGTTTGGTAAATTAGGTAGGTGACCGTCTGGTTCCCTCACCTCTCTGATACGTGGCTGCGGTCACCTGGCAACCCATCGGTCGTGGGTCCAAGCCCCGCAGCTTTCCAAAGTTGCACGTTGTCTCGGTTCCAGGTCAACGAACCACGAGACCCCAGAGTCAAGTAGGCCCTTTGGCCCTTTGAGTCCACTCTGGCCACCCTTTCACACTCATCTCCGTATTATTCTACTCGCATACTAATCCTGGCCAGGTCGTACCACCTGGCTACACGTTCAGGAAAATTCTCAGTAGCCAATTAACCTCTTAACACAAGTCTTAGGACTGGGCCATTAAGCTCAACATCCAAAAAACATGGGCGGCTCTGTTGGAACTGCTCTGCCACTGATGTGGACCCAGGAGAGCGGGGAGCACAGATACATCACTGCTTCGCAGAGTCCAACCATCCAGTCATAGAGCTCAAGGATCTGTACTGGCTTTAAACAGGCTGTTAAAGGAGCTAGCATTTTTTAAATTAAAATCCTCCAACTGTAGGGTCTTACCCCAAGGTGGCGGCGCAGGGGGTTTCAGATTCCAGGGGAGCAGGGAGAATACCCCATTACGCCTCCCCCCCCCCCTCACACCCCGCCATGTTGGAAAGGAGAAGCAGAGAATATGACCATACCAGACAGCAGCAAAGCAGCAAGGGGGTTGCCGGCTGAAGGAGCCATATAGGCTGCAGGCAGTCAGTCACTTGCCGTCGAGGGACTCCGAAAGCTGAGGGCCACTGGAGACTGGCTGAGGGGGACCTCAGGATCAGGTGTCAGAATCAAAACTGGGATCAAAGAGGGAGCTGAGGGCAGGATGGGCCCCCAAAGGGGGCCTCAGGCACTAAAGGGCACCCTGACCGTGTTGGAGGTTTGGATCTGGAGCTCGGGTCACCAACGGATCAGACAGCTGCTGAGGCTGCAGGAGTGCTGGAGGTGAATCCACAGACTCTGAAGAGGATCTCTTCCTCTCTTAATGCAAGGGGCAGCAGGCAATCCTAAAGGAAACTCCGTACGGCTGGCAAAAGGACATTTTGCGTAATATTACATACAAAGGAATTTTGAATCTTGAATCTTCAATCTGCTAAATTCTCAGTCTTCAGGCCAATGAGAAGGGTGCCAGTAGATTCCAAGAATAAGTAAAATTGATTTGAATTTCAGAGATTTAAAATGGCAAGTTGATGTGTGAGGAAAATATCCATGATCATTGGAACAGATTATCCAGCGATTTGCACATTACAGTTTGTGGGTGTTTGCAGTGGATAAGTAGACTACATTACAAAATTATAATGACTGCACTTTCCATTGTAACAAGTACTTTGGGAAATCTGAAACACCACCTCAGTCTGCAGGTTGGCCTGCTGTACTTTGATAGGATTAGAACTGCGTTGTGTGTCACCCTAATGCCTTTTGACGAAGTCCCAAAAGCAGCACAATCTGTTAATGTGAGGCTTGTCAGGTTTCTTGGTGAAGTGCCACACCAGGATGGTTTCAGTCTGTGCTACTTTACTGATCTGTGCCAAGTTCTTACAGCTGCAACCTGAGCATTCAGTCCACGTCACAATGCAGGCAGCACTCTTCCGGTCAACGGAGGGGTTGCTGCGATGATGGGAGAGCGTGGACACACAACATGTCCCTGCTTGTCAGGAAAGCGCGACAGCAGCAGCACTTCCCGGGCAGGCTGAAGCGGCCCACCATTGTGCCATCTTTCCACAGGAGCTCCTGGCGGGCCACATCGCAGAGAAATGGATCGGAGGTCAATCCACAGGGCCATGAGAGTGGCAGAGAAGACCATTGGAGTCTCCCTCCCCTCTGCCCATCGACGTGACCTACCGTTGTCTGAAGACGGCATGCAATATCATTTTCACCCTGCACACGGTATCTTTCAGCTGCCCCCATTGGGGAAAAGATACAGGAAGATCAGAGCCAGCACCACCAGGCTGAGGAGCAGCTTCTTCCCATGGGCAGTGAGAAGGCTGAACGACCAAAGGAACGGCTCGCATTTGCCCTCCGAGACTCTCTGATTCATGAAACAATATTTATTTTTATACTGTCCTGCATGTGTATTATTTGTCGAATATGGGTTAGGTCTGGTTGTGTGTCAAGGACCAGAGAACACTGTTTCATTGGTTCTACTTGTACAATCAGATGATAATAAACTTGACCTGACTCAAAGTCCATCAGACCAAACTGGTAAAGAGAAGCACCTGGCAGGAGCCATGTTACTCTGCAGAAGAGTCGTAAAATCCTTCCAAGGCTTCAGCACCGGCCAGAAGGTTGCCAAGACGGTTTCTTCAAGGAATAATGGTGCATAAATACACTGTATAAACATCTGCACCTTGGGATAGCCTGTAACACAGGTCCCCAGTCTATCTTTTTCGGTTCCATTCAGGAAAAGCCGGTGAAGTCTCCTCTGTTGAGAGATTGGGACTGGGGTTCAAATCCCAAGTTGTCTGTAAGGAGTTTGCAGGTTCTCCCCGTGTCTTCGTGGATTTTCTCTGGAATCTTTGGTCCTCGCCCTCCTTCACAACATATGGAGTTGTGGGTCAAATGATCAGTAGCAGGTGCCTGGAAAGTCCTGATTGCCTGGAGTCACCGTGACTTCCACAGGCAACGAAGTGCAGGCAGCTACACGTCCATTTTGACACAGCGGGAAACCTCAGGAGGACAAAGAATGCAGTCGAGTGTTGGACCTTTAAATGGCGAGGTGCAAGAAAACAGATGAGCAAAACCAGGGAGGTAATAAGAATTGACGTTTGCCAGAGTAGTCAGATTGAAAATGATTCTGCAGGTGAATTTTGGGTGTAACACCGTTGACATAATCTGAGAGACTTTGACACCAATGGCTCAAATTTCCCTTCAGCCACTCAGAAGTAGGCAAAATCAAGTCAGGTCAAGTTTATTGTCATCTGATTGGAACCCGACAAAACAGCGTTCTCCGGTCCTCGGTGCAAAACACGTAGACACACAACCAGATGTAACACACATACAGACAAACAGCACACATACAGGACAAGTCTTCAGATAAATTAATAAGTATTGCTTTGTAAATGCAAGAGTCTCAGAGGCTTCAGTGTGAGCGGGGTTCCTTTGGACGATCAGCGTTCTCACTGCCTGTGGGAAGAAGCTGTTCCCCAGCCTGGTGGTTCTGGCTCTGATCCTCCTGTATCTCTTCCCCGACGGGAGCAGTTGAAAGACTGCTGTGTGCAGGGTGGAAGGGGTCCTCGATGATTTTGCGCACCCTCTTCAGACAACGATCCCAGTAGATGCTGTGGAGATGGTTGCGGGGAGGGAGACTCCAGTGATCCTCTCTGCCGCTCTTATGGTTCTGTGGATTGACCTTCAATCCATTTCTCTACAGCAACCATACCACCCTGAGACACAGCCGGGTGGAACGCTCTTGATAGAGCTCCTGTAGAAGGCTGACGTAATGGTAGCCTTGCCCGCTTCAGTCTTCCTGACAAGTGAGGAGATGTGTGTCCATGATAGGTCACTAGTTATGCCTGTCAACTAGACAGATCACAGTGCAGCATTCTTTCAGGCAAAGCTGATCTCCAGTTGTATAATACCGTAACACCCTGAGATATAGGAACAGAGTTAGGCTATTCAGCCCATCGTGTCTCTCCGCCATTCAAATCAAGCTTAATGCATTTATCTTCTCAGTTCCAATCCCCTGCTTTCTTTCCATAACCTTTGGCTCTCCCATTAATCAATGACATTTCTGCAATGGAAGTTACCAGCAGAAAGCAAAAGAAGTACTGTAATTTTTTTTTAATCACATCTCATCCTGCTACCTGGAGATTTTAACTCTTGCCACGGATGCAGCTGACACTCTCACAGCCAGGAAGGGAGTGGGGAGTTGGTGCTGCATTCACAGGGAACTTCCCAGCCCCATGAATCTCATCTGTTCAATGTTGGAATCACTTCCCATCAGATCAAGACTCCCAGCTGCTAGGAAGCCATCATCCCAACACATTATCCTCAGTAACTTCCGTCACTTGCACGATCCTATCACACCCTCTCCTCCCCACTCCTTCTGTGACTCCCTTGTCCACTCATCCCTCCCCGCCAATCGCTCACCCCCACCCCAGCCCCCCCGCCCCATTACCTTCCCCTGCGGCCACACAGGAAATGCCACACTCGCACCCACATCTTTTCGCTCACCTTCATTTGGGGCCCCAAACAGTCTTTCCAAGTGAAGCAGCACTTCGCCTGTGTATCCACAGGAGCCATCGACCGCATCCATTTGTAGCTGTCTCTACATCAGAGAGACTGGGAGACCGCTTCTCCGAGCACCTTCGCGCTGTCACATCAGAGACAGGGGCTGACCATTTCAACCTGCGTCCCACTCCCGCGCTGTCATGTCTGTCCACGGCCTCGTGGACTGCCAAACAAGGCCACCCTTAAATTGGAGCAGCGACACCATCTGGGCACTTTCCAACCGAATGTCATTAACATCAACTCTTCCAGTTTCTACTAGCCCACTCCCCATTCTCCCTCTCTTCCCTATCCCTCTTTCCTTCAGCTCTCCATCCCCTTCCTTCTCCATTCACAGAACCATCTCCCCTCCCCCTGTTTACTGCTGTTCCCTCCCTCCCTTATCCACCTATTACCTCCTGCCTGTGGGACCGTGCTCCTCCCCACCACTATTTTGTCCAGGTGCCTGCCCACCTTTTGTTCATACTTTGATGAAGGGTTCAAGCCTGAAACGTTGGTTCTGTGTCTTTATCTTTGCGACATAAAGTGCACTGTTTGACCTGCTGAGTTTCTCCTGCATTGTATTTGTACTTCAACCACGGTGCCTGCAGGCTTTCGTGTTTTACCCCTGACTATTTTTTTCCTCCTTTTCTCCTGCCAAGTTTGCAATGAAGACCATCCGTGTGAGGGAATGAGCCGCCACGCCACCTTCGAAAACTTCGGAATGGCGTTCCTGACATTGTTCCAGGTGTCCACTGGAGATAACTGGAACGGGATAATGAAGGTAGGAAGCTCTGCATTCATTCTCTTTTCCTTGAAGGGCTCAGGCCTGAAACATCGGCAGTGTATCTCTGTCTCCTATAGGTGCTGAAAAGACCGGCTGAGTTCCTCCAGCGTTTCAGTGTGTCGACTACAATCACAGAGTCCACAGGCTATCATGTTTCACTCATTTTCCATTCATTAGCCTGTTGAACAAGTGTAGCAGAACCTCCTGGTGCGAGGCTGGCATCTTGCAAACAACTGGCCAGCTCTGTGTACTCTGACAGGGTGCAGAAATATCCCTCTCAGACTATGTGCCTCTATGGGTATTTTTATGGTGGACCTCCATTTCACGCCGGATTCAAACATGGATAAAAATTTTAAACTTACCTGTTTATGGAGCAACCCTAAAAGGGCGTTCCATCACTGCTTTTATGTGGAGCGGTGCCTCGGTGCATGGTCCAGATCTGCTGCAGGTGGGGTGACTGTTGCCATTACGCCGCCCTTCATAAATACGTGGCAGAGCAATGGCCGTCTTCCTTTCCCATAATCCCCCACGCAGCTGTGTTTCCCGGAATGGTTCCAGCTGCGTGGGGGATTATGGATACGACAGACAGCCATTGCTCTGCCGTGTATTGATCCACTGACACTGACGAGCGGCCCCGAAGTCCAAAACGGCCCAGGGAGGTGCCGAAGGCCGGAGCAGCTGGCAGGGCTGTCACAGCCCTCTCCCTGACGTCTGTGCCGGACCTGCCGCCCTTGATGGCCTCCGCCAGCCTGGCTGCCCCTGTCAAACACCCCACCACCACCCTGATGGCCCCCCTCAGCCACGCCGTCCCTGAGGGGGTCACGGAGGGAGAGGGGTGAGTGAGAGGGAAAGAGAGAAGTGAATCGGGTCGCGGGCAGACAGTGTTATTGTGACATCATCAGCCCACCCCTAGCCAGCTGCTTGCAGTGGATGTATTTTCATGCAGCCAGGTGAAGCGCCCCACTCCTCCTCTAACACTACCTTGGAGAGGGATTGGAGTTGCCCCCTTGCAGCTGCTCATGGACCATTTATGAAGGTGTTTCCCATTACCAGGGCGGAGAATCTCCACCTTCACATTCGGATTATTTACTTTATAAAACGGCCTTATGAGCCAAAGTATGGTTTCTCCCTCTTTGTGTGTGTCCGTGCATCTGTGTAAGATTCTCTCTTGTGTTGGTGTGAACCTGCCTGTGTGTGAGAGTTGAGGGAATACCGTGCTGGGAGTGCTGGACTATATGAGACTCTAGCCAAATGTTGAAACCGAGAGATAGGAATCAGGGCCTAAACATTGTAACATGCTCAGTGTTTTACTGAATTGGTTCTGTACATTTTTTTAGACGTACAGCATGGTAACAGGCCTTTTCGGCCCTCAAGTCTGTTCCACCCAATTAACCTACACCCCTGGTACATTTGGAACAGTGGGAGGAAACCAGAGTCCCCAGAGAAAACCCACACGGACACGGGGAGAATGTACAAGCTCTTACAGACAGCGCAGGATTCGAATCCCAGACTTGATCCCTGGTGCTGTAACAGCTTTACGCTGACCACCATGCCGACCCATGCTGCCCTTACGCCAACCAGTTAATCCAGACTCACAGAGTCTGCAAGGAGTGGTAATAAGATCAACTTGAATAGGCACAGTTTCGAGCAGTGAATGGATTGGTAGATGATAGGAAGGTGCTTTCCCCAATGGGGTAACGTTGAATAAAGGGGCATCGATGTAATTATGTTCTTATTAACCTTTAGTAATAAAATATTTCAGTAAAGTTACTTTATGGGTGGACAGGATTACACACAGACACACAATTACAGTCAGAGAGAGAAACTATTTTGGATGTCGAAAAGTCTGCTTCGTCATCAGCATCTTTTAAACTGCAGCACCTGGGTCGCCCTCCTGGGACCCAGGTGCAATTACTGGGGCAAAGCTGCTGGAAGCAACTTTGTAGGGGGATTGGCCCATTAAATCACCAACCCTGCGACTTAAGGGGGAATCCCGCCCCACAGTGATGCATCATGTACTCACCGGAAGGACTGCCGGATGCTCAGGTGCTGGCTGCCCGATGACGCACAGACGCAAGCGTTGACATCACTGGAATAAGCAGGTTGGCCATTTTCGTTTTCAAATCACCTGTGGACACATCCTGGGGTAAGTTTAACCGGGTTCCCTGACTCCCTCTGAGGTAGGTCAGGAACCAGGGTCGGGTTCCAAAAGGAGTTTACCAGGTCAGACCCTTTCTAACTGCCGCATAACTAGGTCGCTAACTGGGCCAATTGCCCTGTTAACTCTATTTTACACAGCTGTTTGAAAGGGCCTATTGTTCTGCTGGAGGCCTGTTTTCTTAAAGAGACAGGGTGACTGCTGATTCAAAGTTGGAAACAGTCATAAAAGTCTTATTCTCCGTTGAAAACAATAGGAACACTCATTACCTGTGCTTAGCAGACAATCCAGAGTTATATCCACTCATAAACCTTTGGAATTTAAACTTCAAAAACAGCAATGATGTCATGTCACATGATTAAAGATATTTAAAGAGAGGATATTACTGAAAACCAAACCAGAGACATTACTGAAAACCAGACACATTTTGAGACCTGAAGAAGGTGCTTGTATAGTTATGTGTTACTTCTGGTGAAAGGAGAACACAGAATCAGTGGCTTTCAAATAACCACTTCCAACTGTCTCTTTAAGAGAGAGAGGGCAGTCCTGCTATGTCCATTGCTATATGGCACATTGTGTAACCCTTGCCTGGGTTTATGAAATCATCATGGAAATAAAACAAGTACTGAAACCTCCATACAAGAGAGGAAATCACTCGTGAAGAAACAATGCTCTGAAAATGACTCCACAGACTTGAGAAGTCTGATGTCTCACACTTACTCCTTAATTGCTGTTGAGCAACAATTTAGAGAATCTGAGTTTCAAAACAAAACTAACGGAACTTTAAAATCATCTCTTCAGAATGATGCCTGAACTGCAATGGTTTGGGTTTTGCCCCATACGCGTGCGCGTGTGCACACACACACACACACAAACACACACACACACACACACTCACATTCACACACACACACACACACACACACACATATTCATTTGCACATAGTGGGGTTAAGTTAGAGTTAAGTGTTATGATATTAATAGTTATTAATAAAAATTATTGTTTTGAAAATACCATTGTCTTGGTGAATCTTCATTGTTGCTGGTCTGGTACAATACAGGGCATGATTTTGGAATACGGAGTTGCCATTCAAGATGACCCTTTGTCTCAAAGGTTCGTGAGTCATTGCTCTAGAGCAGTGGTTTTCAAGTGTTTTCTTTCCACTCACAGGCCATCTTAAGCAATCCCTGACTAATCACAGAGCACCGTTGGCATAGGGATTACTTAAGATGGGACGTGAGTGGAAAGAAAGTGTTTGAAAACTACTGCTCTGGAGTGATTGACTGAGTTGAGGCTGAGATCTCTGAACCTTAAGGATGTGCTCAAGGAACTAAATCAAGCAGAGGCAGAAAACTGAATGCAATTTAAATTAAAATTTAGTAATACAGCACAGTAACAGGCCTTTTCACCCATAAGCCAATGCCGCCCAATTACATCCAATTAACCTACAACACCACCCTCCCCCTTCACCCCATGCGCATTTGGATCATGGGTGGAACCAGAACCCCCACAGGGAGAGTGTACAAACTCCTTACAGACAGTGCTGGATTCGAACCCAGGTCTCTGGAGCTGTAACATGTCCTCTCAGTGTTGGATGGACACAAATTACTCACTTGTCCTGCACTGACCAAGCTCGCTGTGAACTCTCACATCCCACCATCTGAGTGCCCTACTCTCAGATGTATCATCTTTCATCAAAGCCTAAGAAGTGGGAGAGGCTGTGAGCCAATCAACCCCACCACCCCCCCCCCCCAGCTCCACTATTCAGTAAGATTGTGCTGATCTGATTTTTAACTCGGCACCACTTTCTTTTCTGTTCCCCATCCTTAAGGTTCAGAGATCTAATGATCTCAGCCTCGACTCAGTCCGGAGGAATGATAGAGGTGTTTAAGATGATGAGAGGCATTGATCGTGTGGATCATGAGAGGCTTTTTTTCCCCAGGACTGAAATGGTTGCCACAAGAGGACAGGGAGGAGATGTCAGGGGTATGTTTTTTATGCAGAGTAGCGAGTGAATGGGCTTCCGGCAAAGGTAGGGGAGGCGTATACGTGAGGGTCTTTTAAGATACTTTTGGATGGAGCTTAGAAAAATAGAGGGCTATGGGTAAGCCTGGTAAATTCGAAGTTAGGGACACGTTCGGCACAATTTTGTATTTCAACTCCATACTCCATTTTTTCTTTGCGAAAGTTTGTAGCCCATATCTGAAAATTATTGGTGTTAGAATCATGCTTATCTCCAAATATATCTTCAATTTAAACTGTCTTTGTTCTTGGTTCTGGAGATTCCCACCCCCCATCCCCCTTCCCTAGGTTTCTCCAGCTCTCTAACCTCCTTAAAGCTTGTATCTTCTTTAAAAATATTTTATTTAAAGTTTAAAAATCACATAATGTGACATTAGTTATGACATTTTAATACAGACATAATCATTTTTATATTAAAAAAGACCCTCCCCAACTACCCCACTAATACCTTCCCTCCTCCCTTCCCTGCCGACAAAGAGGGAAAGAGGAAATCATCATCTAGTACAATCACTTTTAAAACTTCTTGGTTGAAGGAGCGGTGGCATCCATCGGACTGGATCCGAGAGATCAAATTCTAACACCAATAATCTTCAGATATGGGCTCCAAACTTTAGCAAAGAAAAAATATTTTGTCTCTCAAATTATATGTAATCTTTTCTAACGGAAAACAGGCTTTCATTTCATTATATGCCATCTTTCCATCCCTAAAACTGAGTCCGATTTCCATGTAATAGCTGAACACTTTTTAGAAACCGTCAAAGACAAATGCAAAAATTCAATTTGATGCATAGTCAATCTCAATCTTAAAGCTTAAAAGAGAGATGAATAGGGTATCTTTGGAAAAATTGACATGGAAATTTGAATTACATAGGAATATAGGAACATAGGAAGTAGGAACAGGAGTAGGCCAAAAATGGCCCATCGAGCCTGCTCCGCCATTCAATACGATCATGGCTGATCTAATTTATGACCTAACTCCACCTACCTGCCTTCTCCCCATATCCCCTAATTCCTCTATCATGTAAAAATTTATCTAACCGAATTTTAAATATGTTTAATGAGGCAGCCTCAACTACTTCCCTGGTTAGAGAATTCCGAACATTCACTACTCTCTGGGAAAAACTATTTTTCCTCATCTCTGTCCTTGAGACTGTGTCCTCTCAGTTTAGTTTCCCCGGCCAGCTCAAAAAACCTTCCTACATCTATCCTATCCATTTGGGACGTTTACAACTTGACGACTTTCAGAATTACTGTAGAGCGACACAATTAAAATTTATTCATGCAATGTTTGATGTGACAAAATTTACTAAGATAGAGTTGGACAAAATTGGTGGAAAGATCTATTATGGAATTTATTTATAAATGGAACTCAAAATTACTAATTGGTATAGACCCACCAATTTTAATTGAATTATGGAATAAAAATGATTATTAGATAGGTGGAGAAGGAAAGATTTCAATGAAAACACCTTTATACCAGAATAAAGATTTTACTGTGGATCATCAGTTTTTGAAAGTTTGGAACCAAATGGAATTAAAAAATTTAAAGCTTGTATCTTTGACTGAACATTCAATCATCTGGCCCAGAATCTCCTCACAATGTCAAGTCTGTTTGGATGGCTCTTCTCTGGAGGGCCTGGGGCTGTTTATCAAATAGAGAGTTGATGGTATTGTTGCTGTTTCCCCCCCCCCCCTCCCCCCCAGGACACACTCCGTGAATGCTCCAATGACGACCGCAGTTGCCTCAGCAATCTCCAGCTCATCTCGCCACTCTACTTCGTGAGCTTCGTGCTGACGGCCCAGTTTGTGCTGATCAACGTGGTGGTGGCCGTCCTCATGAAGCATCTGGACGATAGCAACAAGGAGGCCCTGGAGGACGCGGAGCTGGACGCCGAGATTGAGTTGGAGCTTGCCCAGGGCCTGCGCGGCCCGTCGGCGAGCCCGTCTACCTCTGGCGCTGTGCCCAGCCCAGACAACAGCCACAAGAAGAAAGGAGAGAGGCTGGATCCAGGGAAACATATCTCACCCGCACAGGTAAACCCAACCTCATCACACGTCAGTATGACATGCTAATGTTGCATTTGTGTACATCCTACCTTCTCCCTGGAACCCTGTCATTGACTTTACTGCCAGAGCATCATCTTGTCACTGCAGGATAGCAGGAAGCCATTCAGCCCCTCCAATCTGTGTCAGCTCATTGGAGAAAAATCCTAATTTCCCATAGCTCTGTAAATTATAGTCCCTCAAGTGGCTATTCAATTCTCTTTTAAAGTTCTGAATTTCTCCTCCTTTACAGATGCCAATTTAATCCAAGTTATGCTTTGCGTTCAAAAAAAATATTTGTTTTCACATTCTGAGTGCTGTTTGGCCTTCACTTTGAACTGGTATTCGAATCATTCATTAATGGGGGCAGTCTCTTTACCCGATCTCAATCAGATGCTCTTTCTGGATATAGTCATTTGTCTTGTAAAATTGGAGGTTCTTCAATGAAGAACCAACATTTTTTTAAATTTAAATTGAGATATACAGACCAATTCGGCCCTATGTGTCCGTGCCCCCCATTTTACACCCCATTAACCTACACCACAGTATGTTTTTGAAGGGTGAGAGGAAACTGGATCCCCCAGAGAAAACCCACGCAGACACGGGGAGAAAATACAAACTCCTTACGGCAGTGTGGGTTTCGAACCCCAGTCCGGTCCCGATCGCTGGCGCCGTAAAGGCGTTGCTCTAACCACTGCTCCCACTGTGCCACCCAACAAATACCAGATATCCCTCTCTCACCCCAAGCTTTGATTACCAGCCAGTTCTCCCTATAGTTGGTGGCTCAGTCAGGATGGGATTAGTTGGGCCAAGGTGAAGGTCTCAGCCAGAGTTGAAATGAGAGCCTTCTGTGGGCAGATACAAAGTTCTGTCTGTCACGAGGGGAACTGCCCTCAAGTAACAATACATTCAAAGAAAGCTCTGGTCAGCAACTTGATTCTAGGTCAAAGAAGGACAAATTGGCTACTGGAGCTTAAACAGAATGTAAGAAATAGAATCAGGAGTCGGCCATCTGGCCCATTGAGTCTGTTCCATATTCAATGAGATCATGGATGATCTGATGATAGGCTCATCTCCATCTACCTGCCTTTTCCCCATCTCCCTTAATTCCCCTACCCAACCTTGTCTTAAATATATTTTCTGAGGTTACCTCCTCTGTCTCAATGGGTAGCAAATTCCACAGATTCACCACCCTCTAGGAAAAGCAGTTCCTGCTCATCTCCATCCTAAATCTACTCCCCTGGATCTTGAGGCCATGTCCCCTAGTTCTGGTCTCCCCCACCAATGGGAACCACTTACCTACCTCTATCTTATCTATGCCTTTTCATAATTTCTTCTAAATTCCAGCAAGTACAGTCCCAGACGACTCAATCTCTCCTCATTGGCTAACCCCGTCATTTCTGGTGATCTTCCTCTGCACCGCCTACAAAGCCAGTACATCCTTCCTCAAGTAAGGAGACCAGAACTGCACATGGTCCTCCAGATGTGGCCTCACCATTACCTGTATAGTTGCAGCATAACCTTCCCACTGCCAAATTCAATCCCTCCAGCAATGAAGGCCAACGTTCCATTTGCCTTCCTCACATGCGCCTGCAAACCAACCTTTTGCAATTCATGCACAAGGGCTCCCAGGTCCTTCTGCATGGCAGCACGCTGCAATCGCTTGCCAGTTAAATAATACTCTGGTCTCCCATTCTTCCTGCCAAATGGATGACCTCACATGTATCCACATTGTGCTCTATCTGTCTGACACTTGCCCACTCACTTAACCTGTCAATAGCTCTCTGCAGACTCTCCGCATCCTCTGCACAATTTGTTTTTCCCCACAAATTAGTGTCATCAGCAAACTTAGATCCACTTCAACAGTGGTTCTTAACCTTTTTCTTTCCACTCACATCCCACTTTAAGTAATCCCTATACCATCGGTGCTCTGTGATTAGTAAGGGATTGCTTAAGGTGGGATGTGAGTGGGAAGGGAAGGTTGAGAATCACTGCTCTAGACCCAATTGTTACTGAAATATTTTGCTTGAGAAAAATTGTCATTGGCCCATTTCCTTTGGAGTTTTGAAACCGTGCACATAATGAGTCAATCAGGTACGATTAAAACAGTGGTTTTTAAAGTTTTTCTTTCCACCCATATCCCACATTAAGCAATCCCTTACTAATCACATAGGGATTACTTAAAATAGTGTGTGAGTGGAAAGAAAAAGTTTGAGAATTACTGCTCTGCATTCTGTCCCCTCTTCCAGATCGTTAATATACATAGTTACATAGTGAACAGTTGTGGGCCCAGCACCATCCCCTATGGCCCCAGCTCACCACTGATTGCCAACCAGAAAAACACCCGTTTATCCCAACTCGTGTGTGTGTGTGTGTGTGTGTGTGTGTGTGAGTGTGTGTGTGTGTGTGTGTGTGTGTGTGTGAGTGTGTGTGTGTGTGTGTGTGTGTGTGTGTGTGTGTGTGTGTGTGTGTGTGTGTGTGTGTGTGTGTGTGTGTGTGAGAGAGAGTCTAATATAAGGGAAGGCAATCTTCACATCAGAACTGGTATCAAAAACTTCACACAGATGCTGGTGAGGTTTGATCAACTCACTTTTCCGAACACCTGTCCCTTAAAATTTCCCAACATCCGTGGAGGGGAAAACAGTACATTGAGTGGACGTGATGCCTGCAGTGGCCCCTAGTTTGGAAGCTCAATGGAAAGATCAATTCAAAGTAGGGTTAGGGTTAGGGTGAGGACTTGATCCCTTGGATTGTAGAAGAATGAGGGAAGATTTGATAGGGGTATTTCAAAATTAGGAGGTGGATAGACAGAGTAAATATAGATGGGCTTTTTCCACTGAGGGGAGGTGAGATACAAACCAGAGGACATGGGTTAATGGTGAAAAGGGAAATGTTTAGAGTAATGATTTTCACACTTTTTCTTCCCACTCACATACCACTTTAAGTAATCCCTATGCCATCAGTGCTCTGTGATTAGTAAGGGATTGCTTAAGGTGAAATGAAGGTTGAAAGAAAAAGTTTGAAAACCACTGTTTTATTCGTTTCTAATTGACTCATTATGTCCACGGTTTCAGAACTCCAAAGGAAACGGGTCAATGACAAAGCAAAATATTTCAGTAACAATTGGGTCTAGAGCAGTGATTCTCAAACTTCCCTTCCCACTAGCATCCCTTACTAATCAGAGCACCAATGGCATAAGGTGGGATGTGACTGGGAAGGACAAGTTGGAAAACCACTGGATCATGAGGGGGGAAACAGAGAGTGGTGGGGAGTGTGGCACGAGCTGAGGCGGTGAATGCGGGCTCAATTTTCACATTTAAGAAGAATTTGGACAGGTCCATGGATGGGAGGGGTACAGAAGGCTATGGGCCGGGTGCAGGCCAGTGGCACTAGGCAAAAAAAAATGGCTTGGCGCAGACTAGAAGGGCCGAAGGGGCCTGTTTCTGCGTTGTAATGTCCTATGGTTCTAGCAGAGAGAAGGAAGAAATGTGAAATTCATAGAAATATACAGAACATTTAATTCCAATAAAAGGATGGTTCTGAGTCTTTTTGTAACACTGTAGGAGAATCTGTGGCTGGACAGTGTCTCGCTGATTATAAGAGAGTCGTGCGAGAGTGAGTTCTTGATGATTGACAGTCTGTCTGGATCCATCTTCCACCATTACTCATCATCACCTGCGTGCAGGAACTGCCAACACGACAAGCAAGAGGTGATCAGTTTGCCTTTCATATCCTCATGTCTTTGTTTCTTTGTGGCACTTTAGTTCTCCCCCCTCCTTTCTCCCCCCCAACCCCCCCCCCCACCATATTGAATCCCCAGATAATCCTCAAAGGGGTCGCTGCAGGCCATTGTGGAGAGCAGGTCATTGGGTGATTATAAGCCAAAGATGGATAGGTTCTTTATGAGCCAGGGCATCATTGGGGAGAAGGCCGGGCAGTGGAGTCGAGTGGAAAAATGGCTTGATAGGTGGGGCAGGCTCGATGGGCTCGATGGGCTGAATAGTCTATTTCTGCTCCAATGTCTGAAGATGGGCTTCACGATTCCCTTAGCTGTGGTGTTGAGAAGCAGGGGTCTCAAACTAAGGGGGTTAGCATTCAGATGTGGGAGCAGACTCTTTGCCCAGAGGTTGTATTCTTTGCGATTCTGCACCCAAGAGGATTGCAAAGGCTCAGTCACCGCCTGATAGATTTTTACCCACCCAGGGAATAAAGGGATCAAGGTTAATGGTGCCAAGCTAAAGAGTGCAGTGCTGGAGAAACTCAGCAGGCCGCGTAATAAAGGGTAACCAACGTTTGGGGTCTAGGGTCTTCCTCAGGTTGTGAGCAAAAATGGTCAGGAGCTTGGTGAAAAAGAGGGGGGAGAAGGGTAGGGAAGAAGCAAAGGCCAACAGGTGAGAGGTCATAGGTGGGTACAGGTGGGAGGATAGAAGGTCTACAACCTCAGCGACACCAAACCTTCTCCCTTCAGTGAGGAAGGGATCTTACTGAATTGTCCCATGACCTATTGAGTGGTGTCACAGGCAAGGTGGGCTGAATGGCCTACTCCTACTTCTGTGGCTTCTGCTCCTTATGACACCAAAGACCTTCGTTAAATCACACACTTCTCTTCCCCAAACAAGTAAAAATTGTGATTTTAAATGCTGACTTCTGCTGAGTCTGGGAGAAGTTCAGACGTGCATTCATTGCTTCACGTATGATAGGCATCATGGTGGGCAGTTAGAATGGTGTCCTTTGTTCTGCAGCTCCAGGCAGAGCCCACTGTTCGGACTTCAATCTGTTCCAACTCTGAGATAATGCACCCGTTACTCAGATTGCGGTCAGAGGCTGTTCGAACACTGTGAGAGTTTGTTACAGACCGTGACCCTTTCGTCCGCATGTCGCATTCTGCCAATAAATGTTGCACTGCAACCAAGCTCAGTTCATAAGACAGCAAAACAACATGGGGCAGAAAGAAGCCATTCTGCCCACTGAATCTGTGCTAGTTCACCCATTAGATGGGTGCTTGATGGGAACTTAATGTAGACATCCAGCATGGCCACAGGCCCTCCAGTCCCTACTGCCTAGAATACTCTCCCATGGAGCAGGAGAGGGGAGAGAGTTGGGTGTGTGGAATTTTGTCAACTGAAAATGAACACATTATTTTGGGGGATTAAGGACTGTGGAACCAAAGTTAGGATATGGAGTTTGCATGTGGTTGGGACCTTGTTCTAAGTGAGCAGTGGGATGGGCTGGAAGGCTGAACAGCCTTTTTTATTCCTATAACTCTCCTCCATCCTGCCGTTGCCCACAGTCTCTCTGAATGTTTGGCCAGTTCCACCAAGAGAGTTGCCGTTGAAATTGCTTCCACCACTATTTCAGACAATGTGTTCCAGGTCACAGTCACAGTTACTTACTGTGCAATTTTTTTCTTTAAATCTCACCTTTCTGTGTGGTTCTTTTGGCTCAGCAAAGGTATTCCAGAGGTTTTTTTTGTGCAGTCTGGAATGGAACCCAGCTTGCAGAGATGACTGGTCAGGTCTCACTGGCTCCCTTGCTTCTTTCCAGGTCCATCTTGCAGAGATAGAAGCATTCTCCCTCACCTCAGACTTTCTCTCAGACAAGTCGTCATCTGTCATCTTGGCGGATGTCCTGAGCTCCAACGAGAGTGTACCTCAACTCACGGCCGGGGAGTATGATGAGAAGGTGAGGTGTCCAAAGGGATGAGGTGTCCCCCAGAAGTCAGTCAACATCTTTCTCAAAGCTTGATGCTTTTTCCATTCTGACCTCTTGACACCCCAAAATTTAGTCTCCGTTACCATCTGTCTGTTCAACCAGACTAGACAGCCTTTCCCCAGACCACGGGACACATATATACGAAAGTTCGTTCCAAAACTCACTGCTTTATTGTTTGCTCACGAAGCGTTTTAAAGGCGCTCCCTGTTCCCGCCGCTGGGAACTGGAATATGTGTCACAGACTGGCAGGTGTTCATACTTTGCGCGTGTGGGCCTTTTCCTTGAGGGGAAAGAGGAAGATGCCCAGCGCCCTCTTGGTGTAGGCTGCTCTGACCACGCACACATTACAATCAGTCTGCCTGAACACCAAACGCGCAGGTCACCACAGTATAATAAATATATGTAAATATCTCCCTCTAAGGCTCCACTTTCTGGAATTTCCTTCCATCATCAAGACACCCAGTAAATATATTTAAGACAAGATTGAGAAAATTTTTACACAGTAGGGGAATTAAGGCATATGGGGAAAAGGCAGGTAGGTGGAGATGATCCACCTGATCAGCCACGATCACATTGAAAGACAGAGCCGGCTTGATGGGATGAGTAGCCTACTCCTGTTCCTATTTCTTATGTTCTTATTGAACTCTTTGATCAAGGTTTTGGCCAAATTAAACCACGTTTAAGGCAGGAAATGGGGAATGCTGCTAATGAGTGCACAAATGTTCAGTACCATTCACTACTCCTGAAAGAACAAGCGGTTCTAGTCTGCACACAGCAAGACCTGGCAACGTTCAGGCAGTGGCTCATCAGTGACACCTAGCATTCTCACTGTGCATGGGTAACATCCAACAAGATAGAGTCCAAGCATCTACCTTTGGTGCTGAGTTGCCCACCAACCATGGACCAAGATGTTAAATATTATGTCTACCAGATTAGGACGGGAGCAAGTGACTTTGCTACTGGAAAGCAAAGCCTTTCCCTCACCCTGCAGATGGGAATGAGGAACATGGGGACAATCTTGCCTTAGTTCATGCAGGACATCCCAGGACTAATCAGGACACCTCCTTAAGCATTTCCTCTAAGCACTTGTGATACATGGCAGGTACCATCTCACAAATGCACTGTAGAAACTCACAGGTGACTCCGACGTCCAAACCCACAAACCCTATTACCTCCGAGAAAGACAAAGGCTTCAAATGCATGGGAACCCCAAGGCCTTCTAGATCCAGGTTGAAAGCATGCTCCAGTTCTTTCATCGCTGGTGGTTCTAAGTCCTGGGATGCCGCAGCATCGGGACCACAGTGGTTGAATAAGGTGGCTCTCCTCATCCTATTTAGGAATTGACCTTCCATCCGTGTCCACATATTGCACATGTAAAGATCGTTCATTTTCCTCGTTGTGAAGTATGGGTAGAACATAGAACACTACAGTAAAGTACAGGCCCTTTGGCCCTCGATGTTGTACCAACCTATATATTCCTACCAAAAAAAATTAAACCCATCCTACCTTGTAACCCTCTTTTCTTTCATCCATGTGCTTGTCTAAGAGTCCCTAATGTTTCAGCCTCCACTACCACCCCCTGGCAGGGCACTCTAGTCAGCCACAATTCTCTGTGCAAAATAAAAGCGTACCCCTGATGTATCCCCTAATCTTTCCTCCCTTCACTTTGTTCTGGTCTTTGGTATTCTGGCCCTGGGCAAAAGGCACTGGCTATTCACCTTATTCTTCCTCTCCAAATCTTGTCAACTTCTATTAAGTCACCTTTCATCCTCCTCTACTCCAAAGAGAAGAGTCCCAGCTCTGCTAAAACTTATGTTCCAATCTGGGCAGCATCCTGATAAATCTCCTCTGCCCCCTCTCCACAGCTTCCCCATCCTTCCTGTAATGAGGTGACCAGAACTGAACACAATACTCTACATGCAGTCTCTATGTGGGGTTGCAACATGACCTCTCGACTCAATCCCCCAAGTAATGAAGCCCAGCATTCCATAGGCCATCGTAACTATCCTGTCAACCTGCGCAGCAAACTTGATAGATATTTCACAACGTCAACAGCATGACTGTTCTGAACGGGGCACTGGGGGCATAGAGTTTATGCACCTTAACATTGTTTGTGTTTGTGTTTGCAAAATCTAATAGTCTGTGTGCTTTCTGTTAACAGGAAGGAACAGATAGTCATGGCATGACTGAGGATAACACCTCAGATATGTTAACACTGAAGGAAACAGCGATTTACAGAACAGCGTCACTGCCAAACAACAGTTATATTTCACAAGCCGAGAATACATTTTTGGGCCAAACCTGCTCAGCGACAGAGCCGGGACCCACAGACGAAGTTGCTGGTGAGCCCTCGTTTGGAGTCTTGCTTTTGGTTTGAATGTATTTGCTGTTCGTGATGTTACGATCCTGTTTCTGTGTGAGCTCTTTGTTCTACGTCTGAGCTGGGACTTAACGAGGGGAGCTTCAGTGTTCGGATGTTCATTACCGTAGTCTTCATTTGACAGGCCTTGAGCTCTGTTTTTCAATACGATTGGTGCTGATCTGATCTTTGCCCCAAAACCACTTTCTGTCCTGTTGCCTGGAGCCCATCCCAAACATCTAACTACAGGGACCTCATCTTTTATCCGGATTTCCAAAAACCAGCACTTTTTTCAGGAGATGACATCTCCTCATCAAACATGACCCGACACGACCTTCTGTTCCGCGTCACTAATTAGTGGTATCATTACTTTTACAAGTGCCCTACCCATCGAGCGTGACCCTCGCTCAACTCTCGTTGGAATATCCCGTGTTGTTCCGCTACTTTCTAAGCACCTCCAAATCGCCATACAGTGATGTCCATCCAGCATCGTAGCACCTTCAGTAGGCCCGGTGGTGGCTCAATGGCTGTCATCGCTTCCCATAATCCCCTACGCAGCTGAAGCCGCTGTACCAGCGCCAGCGCAGGGGAACCGAGAAAAGGGGTCTTCCCCTGCCGCTGGTCCAGCATTGGGGGGAGGAGTGTGGAGATGGGGGAAGAGAGATGGCAGTGGACTCGGGTAGGCGGGCGATGGGGAAGGGAGAAGAAACGGCAATGTGACTTGGGTGGGCAAAATGGGGGAGAGACGGCTGTGTGACTCCGGCGGGCAGGCTTAAAGGGACCGTAATCAAAATGATTCCAAAATCTGAAAGACTCTGAACAACGGGAGGTGACCGATCCCAACAATTCCAGATACAAGGTTAAAAAAAAAACCGGTATCCAGCACCTGTGGGGAATGCGAGATGCCGGATAAGTTGCTTGAAATTGCGTGATGTGTGGATTGACGAACTAACTGCTAGGTGATTATGTAAATTTTAAATTTGGTATTTTTCATCTATTTATTTAGCAAGATATTTTTTTTCTGGTTGCTTGCATTCCAGATAACAGGGGATGTTATTGTATTTAAGCCTTGAGTCTATCAAATGACTCTGCATCTACAGTAAAGGTTCTGACATCATGCTCTTTTATTCAATCTGAACCTCTTCAGTGGTTCAGTAGGAGCCTCTCATACTGCACTCCAAACTGCTCAACTCCTCCTTCAGCCAGGAATCAGCCCCATGAATGTTCTCTGAGCAGATTCTGTCCCAACTTATAGAAAAAGGTCAAAACTGAACATGGTGTTTTGTGCCGACTGACCAGAACATCTGTAACAGGTCATAAAAATAAAAACACAACACTAGAGAAACTCAGCCGGTCGAACCGTGTCCTTTATGTAACAAAGATAAAGATACAGAACCAACATTTCGGGCTTGAGGCCTTCATCAAGGTATGGAAAAATGTAGGCAGGCACCTGAACAAAATGGTGAGGGCAAGGGGTGGAGCACAGGCCCACAGGCAGGAGGCAATAGTTGGAAAAGGGAGGGAGGACACACCAGCAAACAGGGGGAAGGGTGATAACTCTGGGAATGGGGTGGAGAGCTGGAGGGGAGGAGACAGAGGGATGGGGAAGGGAGGGAGAACGGGGAGTGGTCTAGCAGAAACCAGAGAGGTCTACGCCAAGTCCATCCTGTCGGATGGGGGCCCAGAGGGAAAATTAGCTGCTGCTCCTCCAATTTACTGGTGCCCTTGGCTTGACAGCACATGAGGCCGTGGACGGACATGTCAAGGCGGGAGTGGGGGCGCAGAGTCAAAATGGCTGGCCAGCGGGAGATCCCTGCCGTTGATGCAGGCAGAGCGAAGGTGCTCAGCAAAGCGACCTCCCAGTCTGTGTCCAGACTCTCCGATGAAGAGAAGGCTTCCTTTCTTCAGTAATTAAACCAAGGAACAATCCACCGACCCTCTCAAATAGACTTAAAAGACTACATGGTTACTATTACACTAATGAGATTCCCCCGTCCTTGAAGTTGAACTGACGCCAATCATTTGGTCAACATCACAATCCACAGTGCTTCCTCCTCAATCTTCCCTCTCCACCCCTGCAATGCTTGTTAATTGCTATTTGTTTGAAGCAGGGTTTGGATCACCTGCCTAATGTGTGGCTAAATGATGGGATTGATTTAAGGCCATTCTGGAAGTGGTTGACGACAGTTTCCAACTTCAAGCACAATCGAAGTGCAACCCTTTGCTTGCTTTTCCAATCACCGCACTTTAGGAAGGGCATCAAATTCCTTGAGAAGGTGCAAAGTAGATAGAAGGGCAACTGAGTTCAACTGCAAGGTTAAACTAAAGAAAGTGGGGTTGTTCTCCATGGAGGCAATAAAACAATCCAATCCATCTATAAAAAAAATGAAACTTTCAGCCAGGAATCATGTCCAAAGCTATGACGCTCAGCTGCTCATTAAGATGGGCGGCTGCTTTAGTTCACACAATCTCACTCAAGATCAGGGTTTCCCAAATATTTTTAATGTGCAAGATCCCTAGAGAATTAGAGTGGGTGGCATGGTTGGTGTAGCCATTACAGCTCCAGGGCTTGAATCCCGCACTGTCCGCAAGGAGTTTGTCTGTTCTCCCCGTGTCTGCCTGGATTTCCTCCATGGTTTCCTCTTCAAAACGTACCAGGAGATGTAGGTTAATTGGATGGAATTGGGAGGCACAGGCCTGTGGGCCAGAATGGCCTGTTACCATGCGGCATGTCTACATTTTTTTATTAAACTTAAAATTTATACGAGGGTGGTTGAGACTCAAACAAAAGGATGTGGGTTAAGGGTGAAATGGGAAACGTTTAGGGGAAATTCTTCATTCGGAGCGTGGTGGGAGTGTGGAACGAGCTGCCAGCTGAAGTGGTGGATGTTGGCTCGATTTTGACATTTAAGAGAGATTTGGACAAGTACATGGGTGGGAGAGGTGTGGAGGGATGTGGACTGAGTTCAGGTCAAAGGTACAGGGCAAGAAAAAGTGGTTCGGCACAGGTGAGTGGAGCCGAGGTGGCCTGTTACTGTGCTGTAATTGTTTGATGGTCCCTAAATAAACAGGTGTGGTCCCGAGGAGGTGCAGCGAACAAATCACACCGGCAGCTGCGAGTGAGCTCGACCAACTGATTTTAACCAAACTCCCGTGTGCTTATATCTCCCAGTTCCCCATGACGCTTGTGACTCCCGGGTCAGAACCACACCCAGTACATCAGGGCTCTCTGCACCTCCCCCTCCCCCAACGAGTCCTCATCTCTTTAATCCAGTCTCCATGCAGAGTGGATCATACCGCCACACAGTGTTCCTTTCTTTCAACTTTGTTACAAGCCCAGAGGACCCCAAAACCCAGCAGCCATAGATAGTCACCAAGACAAGTAGTTACTTAAACAAATGTTGTTTTAATTATCTTTAAACATGAAAACAGAATTACACTTTAACATCACTGTTGACTTAACTAACCTAGTTTAACCCCCTTCTAATTCTAAGCCCACGTGTATGTAATGTGTGTGTAAGTTCAGAAAAGTTATTTGATTCACAGTCCAATCTCACTTCTCACTCCTCCAAGTTCACTGGTTGCAGGCAATTCTTCTACTGTGCACAGAATTTAACATTTATAAAGTTCACTAGGCTTTGGTGCTTGAAAGGTAAATGGTTACCACTCAGGAAGTTCTTGTCAGTTTTCAGAGAGAGAGGTTTGTTGTATGCGGAACACCCACCCAGTGTCTTGCCGAAGAAATTTGTCCCTTCAGAGTTCTCCAGATGACAACCTCTTTCTTTCAGGTCAACACAGAGTTCCTTCTTGTTTCTCTTATTCCAAGTGAAATGTTAGACAGCCAGTCCTCTCCTCTTGCATGACCCACAAGGGCTTTGACCAGGCCAAACTAAGCACTCACAACCCATCTTCCAAATTGGGTTTCTAGCTTGTCCTGTTCCAGTCCCAGCTGCTGACCATAACACTGTAGAAGTGATCTCTGTCTCTCTTTTTCACACCCAGAGAGAAAGCCTGCTTTACTCTCTCTGCTTGCAAAACCACATGACACTCTTAGAACAGTAAGTTCCACTCCAGATTGTCTGCCGCTCCGAGAGAAGCTCTTTCATCTGTTGCCTTTTTGTAATCAACAATCCATTAGTGAAGTCTCATGGGCTTTGGCAAAGGCTCCTGGAGCCGGACAGTCTAGCATGAGAAGAGCTCCAGTATTGTAAATAAGATCTGTTTTAAAGTGTTTACATGTGACCTACTCTAACAAACCTTTCCCAATTTATCTTCCAAAAACATATCTATATACTCTGTCACAACTTCATTAATTTTACACCATCCATGTCCTTTGCGGTGCGAAGCAAGATCAGATCACAATGGATGTTAGTTACTCTGTGTGTAAAATTCCAGGGTTTCAACTAGAGGTGAAGGAGACAATCTCTCCAGTTTCCCCAACCACAGGCATACAGAATGCACATGGAGGCCCATCGTACCTATGACAGCCATGAGTCTAGATGACTCCCGCTTCCCATTGCTCACTTGTCGTCTTGCAGGTTATCGCTCCTCCAATGCTTACACGGGAAACATGTAAACATAATTGAGGGTCAGCCAGTGAGTTTAGCACTCATACCCGTTAACCCTGAACCGTACGGCATAGTTAGCACAACACTGTTACAGTGCCAGCGACCCGGGTTTGAATCTGGTGATGTCGGTAATGAGTTTGTATGTTCTCCCCATGCTTACGAGAGCTCTGGTTTCTTCCCACCATTCAAAATTTACCAGGAGTGTAGGTCAGTCGGGTGCAATTGGGCGCACGGACTCGAAGGCCAGTGACTGTGCTGTCTGTCTAAATTTAAATTTAAATAAATTTTAAATTTAAACGTGACGCTCTTTGCTTCACTTTAATCCAACTAAAATCCACGTCTGGGCTGAGTGAGGTCAGTGGAACTATGCAGTATAATAGTTTGGCACAGACTAGAAGAGCCGAAGGACCTGTTTAAACGTGACGCTCTTTGCTTCACTTTAATCCAACTAAAATTCACGTCTGGGCTGAGTGAGGTCAGTGGAACTATGCAGTATAATAGTTTGGCACAGACTAGAAGAGCCGAAGGGCCTGTTTTCTGTGTGCAATGTTCTACGGTTCTGTCATTCACCAGTCACTCAGCAGTCTCACTCCCCATAGTTCTGGATTTGATACCTTTGAATCTCTTTCCTGATAAAAGTAGCTGGAAGAAGCTGTGTGAATGGTGGAAGGGGTCCTTATAGATTTACCGCATTCTATTTAAACAATGATCTTGCTAGATCCCATCAGCTGGAGGGGAAGGAGACCACAGTGATCCCCTATTGTGGGGTGTAGCCATCACCGGCAGTATTTATTATTCACCCCTAATTGTCCCTGAACTGGGGAAGCAGTTAAGGTGCAACTGGTTGGCCAGGAGTCACAAATCTGGTAAAAAGTTTGGTTTCCTTCCATGTTTTCACTATAATCAAGTCATTTTATAGATCCATTACTGAGGCAAGCATTCTTCTTTTAATTCCAGCCCGAGACACAGTTAAAAGAGCTGTTATCAGAAATTAATCAGTTACCATTGGGCCCGGCCCCCACTCCTTGTGCAGTACTGAGGGAGTGTAGAAACTGTCAGAATAACTGTCTTTCAGTTGAGATGTTAAACAATGAAACCATCTGTTCATGAGGATAGATGATAAAACGTCCCATGGCCACTGTTTTGAAATGAGTGGGAGTTGTCCCTGGCGTCCAGAGCAATACTTGTGCCTCAAATGAGAACAGTAGCAATAGATCATTTGGTTATTTATCACATTGCTCTTTCTGAGAGCTTGTTGTGCACACAAAGCTCCATATCACAGCAGTGACTACATTTCTTAATAAGGTGCTAAAGTGCCCTGAGATGTTCCGAATCCATGAATGTATTAGACCATCAGAGGAGGGTCAGTCATTGCAATGTTGACTACAAGAGGGGAAAACATAGCTGAAAGAGAAACTGAGCTTGGAAATTAGAAACATCTAGGACCAAAATTCTTTCCAGATTTCACCCATCAATCTACCCTGTTCCCTCAGCTCCGCATTCTGCCTTGATTCACATTTGAGAATTAAGGGAGTAAAATGCTATAAAAAGTGGGCAAAGAAATGGGATTAGTCAAGTAGCTTCAGGTGAAGAGCTAATGGTGACGCAAATGAACTTAAGGCCTCCGAGTAATAAATTGAGTTACTTAGTGAATAATGGAGAGTTTCCTTCTCTCCAGCTTCCCAGAAACCAGAACATAGATGGAAGGTATTTTTCCCAGAGGAACATAGAACTTTTCAGCCCTTTGGCCCTTGACATTGTGCTGACCCATATGTTCATTAAAAAAATTATACTAAACCCTTCCTACCCCATAACCTTCTATTTTTCTTTTATCCGTGGGCCTGTCTAAGAGTCTCTTAAATGCCCCTATTGTTCCAGCCTCCACCACCACCCCCTGGCAAAGCTTTCTAGGCATCCACAATTTAGCCCTGATGTCTCCCCTGAACTTCCCTCCCTTCACTTTGAACACGTCCTTTAGTGTTTACTATTCCTAGGATACAAACACTGGCCGTCCACCCTATCTATGTCTCCCATAATCTTGTAGATCTCTATTAAATAATCTCTCATCCTTCTTCTCTCCAAAGAGAAGAGTTCCATCGTGCTAGCCTTGTCTCATAAGACATTGTCCAATTCAGACAACATCCTGGTAAATCTCCTCTGCACTCTCCCCATAAGCTTTCACATCCTTCCTGTATTGAATACAATAAGCCAGAGATTTGTAGAGTTGCAAAATGACCTCTTGACTCTTGAACTCATTCCCCATATTAATGAAGCCCAACATCCCATAGGTCTTCATAACTATCCTAGCAACCCATGTGGCGACCTTAAAGGATGAATGGATTTGGACCCCAAGGTCCCTCTGTTCATCCACACTCCTAAGTACCCAAACATTTACCCTATACTCAGCTTTTGGTTTGCCCTACCAAAATGTATCACCTCGCACTTATCCAGAATGAACATCATCTGCCATTTTTCCGCATCCTTTTGTAACCTACGACAATGTTCAGCACCATCCACAACTCCTCCAATCTTTGGATCATCCACAAACTTACTGACCCGTCCTTCCACTTCTTCATCAAGATCATTTATAAAGATCAGAAAGAACAGGGGTCCCAGAACAGATCCTTGCAGAACTCCACTAGTCACTGACCTCCAGGCAGAATACCTTCTGTCCACTGCTCTCTGCTTTCAAAATGCAAGACAATTTTTTATCCACACAGCCAATATGCTTCATGGCTTCCTGAACAAATCACTCATAGGGAACCTTGTCAAAAGCCTTACTAAAATCCAGATAGACTACACCTACTGCATTAATTTCCTCCGTTATCTCCTCAAAAAACTCAATTAGGCTAATGAGGCACAATCTTCCCTTCACAAAGCCATCCTGACTATCTGCAGGGGTCTGTTCCGGGTCCCCACCTCTCTGTGATTTTTATAAATAACCTGGACAAAGAAGTAGAGGGATGGATCAGTATGTTTACAAATGATACGAAGGTTGGAGGTGTTGTGGATAATGCTTAAGATTGTTGTAGATTACAACGGGATATAGACAGGATGCAGAGTTGGGTGGAAAAGTGGCAGATGGAGTTCAATCTGGATAAGTGTGAAGTGATGCATTTTGGAAGGTCAAACATAAAGGTTGAGTACATGGCAGGATTCTTAACAGTGTGGAAGAACAGAGGGACCTGGGGATCCATCTCTCAAGGTTTCTGCTCAGGTGGATAGGATAGTTAAGAAGGCCTATGGGATGCTGGGCTTCATTAATAGGGAGATTGAATTCAGGAGTCATGAGTAAGGTTGCAGCTCACTAAATCTCTGGAGAACCCCCACTTAAGAGAATTGCGTTCAGTTCTGGTCACCTCATTACAGGAAGGATGCAGAAGCTATGGAGAGGGTGCAGAGGAGATTTACCAGGATGTGGCCTGGATTGGAAAATAAGTCTTATGCAGCAAGGTTAGCAGAGCTGGAATGAGAGGTGACTTAATAGATTACAAGAGGCCTAGATAAGGCAGAAAGCTTTTTCCCAGGGAAGGAGTAGCAAACACCTAAGGGCATCTGTACCAGGTGAGGGGAGGAAAGTTTAGGGGAGATGTCAGGGGTAAGAATTTTACACAGAGCATAAGTGGGTGCTTGGAATTCATTGCCAGGAGTGGTGATGGAGACTAAAACAATAGGGATTTTTAAAAACTATTAAACAGGCACATCGATTCAAGCAGAATCAAGGGTTCTGGTGTGAAGTAGGCAAGGTTTAGATTGTGGGGTAAGCTTCTATCAGTCGGCACAACTTCATGGACTGAAGGGCCTGTATTGTGCTGCAATATTCTATGTCTTACACTCTGTGCTGTCTTTGGTCACCTGTCTTAATGATTTATCTCCTAAATTGCATTGATTTTAGTCTCTAACGATCCAGTAATTGTCCCTGAGATCTCATGTTGCACTAAAGACGACAGATGTGAATTTTGTTTTGCCATAATCCCAATTCTCCATGAATTGGGGGAGAACGTGGCTAGATTTAATTCTGTTGCTTTTTCTCAGTCACTCCTCCCCAGGGGTCTTCTTCTCTTCAGTTTACCACCGATGTTTTCCAACCAGTGATGTCCTCACCCACAGCCCAAGACTGCAACAACCAGCCTCTCAAAATGCCCTCTTCCAGTACACGGACGTCGGTGCAGTCTCCAACCCTTCCCTGGACCCTGCAGAGACAGGTAGGTCGCTGGAGGATGGAGCATTTGGATGGGGTCCTTCCCCAGGAAGGAGAGGTGTCAATGGTCATAATGACGGGCGTGCTTATCGTAATGGGGTCGGAGCAATCGTGACGTGATTAAACAACTGGATAGGTGTCAGAAAGCACAAGTTCATGCCCCAACATTGCAGCCGGGCAATTTAAATTGAATCCGTGTGGAAGCAAAAACAGAATTGAGTGGCGATAAATGTTTTAAAAACACCATCAGGTTCACCAGCACCCTGCTGAGGAGGATATTAGCCAACCTTAGCAGGTCTGGCCCATGTGTGGAAGTATAGAAGATAAACATTGGTTTTACCAGTGACAACCCATTGTGTGTGAAGAGAAAAGTTTGGTGGGTTCAAAGAACAATGAGTCTGAACGCAGGAAGGGTTTTTATTAAAACACACGTGGGGGGCACAACTGGGATAACACACACTAGAACTCTCAATCACACAACACAGTATAATCAGTCACATTGGGCTCATACCTGCTTACAAACACAGTGACATCAGGTGGAACACTACTGATACTGGGAACTTTCTACAGTCTCACAACAACCCAGGATTACAATACACTACCTGCCGTTTCTTGTCTAACAGGGCATGGCTCCAATGTTATCTAACAATCCCGAACCCTGTGTAGTGCACTCCTTACCAACAACTCCTCCAGTATTGTCTACTGTTAAAGATCTGAAGTGGAGCATGGTTTGTCTCAGGTCCGTAGAGCAAAGAGAAGGAGCTACTCATGTGGTGGACTTTATATTACAGTGAACTGTAGGGTCTGGCCCAGGGGTCAGACACTCAGGAGGGTGGGCAGTTAAGAACCTTGCTGGCCAATGCTATAAAGGTGGGTGAGCAGGTGACGAAAGACGTCAGAATACGTTCCAGGTCACATGACCCTCCCCAACTCACCTCCCCCACCAGGTTCCAGACTGAGAGATCACATGACCCTCACAATCCACTCCTCCACCAGGTTCCAAATGGAGAGGTCACATGACCCTCCACAATCGACTCGCCAGCCAGGTTCCAGACGGAGAGGTCACATCACCTTCCACAATCCACACTACACGACAATAAAGGGCTCCTAGGGTCCTGCGAAACCTGCTGAGTTGCTACAGCATTTCTGTGTTTTTACAACAAGCTTCAGCCCCTGTGACTGTGCCTGACCCAAGTACAAGTGTTGATAATGCTTCCTTCTCTCCGTAGGTGGCCATCCTCGACGCCTCTCTCAGCGATGAGTCGGTGAACAGCCTTCAGACAATGCTGGAGGACAGCCTGAGACGAGCTCAGCACCCGCTGCCTCTCCCAATGGTCTGCCTGGCCCCTTCCCCCCAAAGAACCGCCTGCTCGCGCCTGCCGCCACCCCAGAAAGATGGCGGGCGATGTTGGCGTGTACTCGGGCTCCGGGAGATGCATGGCCACCACTGCAGCCAGAGCAGCGGAGACAGCACCAGCCCGAGATGCACGTACCAGGATTCCGTCGAGCCATCCGACGAGGAAGGGGTCGCCCACTCCCTGAGAACCAACAGTGAGCAGTCGGAGACCCTCAGTAGCCTCTCGCTGACCTCCCTCTTCTCTCCCTCACCATCGCCACCCACTCCGCTCAAAAAATGCAACAGCACAGGCACTTTGGATGCAGTGCCCAGAGGCAGAGAAGTCGACCAGTTTTATAGCATTGGGCAGCAAGGTTCTTAACTTCCCACCCTCCTGAGTGTCCGACCTCTGCAGAAACACCCACCCTGTCACCATCACCCTGAACAGGGCCAGGAACAGACAGCATTAGAGTCGCATATGGGCAGCCCAAATCCAGACCCGGCACAAGACAGAAGAAATGGAGCTCATGGCACCACGTGCGTGTGAGTGTCTGTGTGCTTTTTTTTAAAAAAGAAAATAAACAAACTGGTCAAAACACTTGATTTATTCCCCCATCACCTAAGCGTTATGGAGTCCAGCGATCTCATGCTGTGTGTGCGCGCACCATAAAGGAAAAGATTGCACGAATTTGACTCTCAGAGGGTGGCCCGCGAAGCCTACATTGCAAAAATATTTCCTCTTCACTTTTCAAACTCAACAAAGAATGTACCACTACTTGACAAAACAGTTGCTAAGATTCAAAAGAGAACGTGCGAAAATGTGTACAGGTTGAAAGAAATCTCTGCAGTTTCCCCTCAAGTGAGGACGGGGGTTGCGGTGGGGTGGAGTGGGAGTAGCTCCATTTATCCTCTTAAGTGTCGACAGTGACAGTGTAGGCCTTAACTGCAGATAACAGGCAACGAACAACACTTGCAGGTTCTGTAAGGCGGGAGATGGGCATATATAAGATCGTAAAATAAGCCACAGATCTCATTGGCGGGGCTCTATCATAAGGCACCTAAAACCATCTGGGCTTGCTGGTAACAGTTCTTGCTGCAGGATTTTGGAGAGTTGCTTCAAAGAAGTGTTCATACAAAACATTATTTTTTTAACCATTTATTTATTCACATTTTATTTAAATGCATGCTTTGAATATTTGGCTTGTGCCTAATCAGACTTATTCTTCCAGGTGTACCAGATGTATTATTTATACAGAAATAATATATTAAAATGAGCTTGTAATTTCTGTAACCTTTTGCTGAGATGGGCAGCATATATGGAGGTGAGGAGAGGAGCGAGGTTTTAATTTGCCAAGGAACAATAGAATGAGGGAAGGACATCCTCCCTGTGGTCAGGTTGAGCTGTAGGGGGCCAGTAAGGATTACTCTGTCTAGACGGCTTCAACATATGGCCCAGAAGACTGGTTTTGTTTCTTTGTGTCCAGATCTGAAAGACTTCAGCCGAATAGGACGTGCGTTTCTGTAATACCTTTTTATTCTCTCTTTCAATACGTCCAGTGTGGTTGGCGGCAAACGATCATTACACCAATGGGCGCACAGCAAGTTCCCACAGGCAACGTGAGCATGGGCCAAAGATGGGGGCTAACGTAATGTTGGTTAAGGGTTAAATATTGACCCAGGTGGGGGACAACTGGGAGGGTGATCTTCTTCCAAAAAGAGTCATTGCAGGATTTTTTTGTGAGACTCTCAGTGGGCAACAGGGACCCCAAAGTATCATCTGAATCAAGAGCTCTCACCTCCAGCCTTGTGGACGGAGCCAGGAGTGATAAGGTCAGAGGACCGAAGGCTTGGTCGCCGAGGTGGGTTCAAGTGGAATGGAGAGAGGGAGAGAGGGTTGGGGGGGAGAAGCACAGGGAGGTCAGTCCAAAGTCAGGCCGAGGCAGCTGATGGTACAGCCTTAATGTCTTAGCAAATGATGCAGCTCTGGGCAAGAGACCAAAAATGTAGACCTATTCTTTGGCTTGGCTTCGCGGATGAAGATTAATGGAGGGGTAATGTCCACGTCAGCTGCAGGCTTGTTTGTGGCTGACAAGTCCAATGTGGGACAGGCAGACACGGTTGCAGCGGTTGCAAGGGAAAATTGGTTGGTTGGGGTTGGGAGTTGGGTTTTTCCTCCTTTGTCTTTTGTCAGTGAGGTGGGCTCTGTGGTCTTCTTCAAAGGAGGTTGCTGCCCGCCGAACTGTGAGGCGCCAAGATGCACGGTTGGAGGCGATATCAGCCCACTGGCGGTAGTCAATGTGGCAGGCACCAAGAGATTTCTTTAGGCAGTCCTTGTACCTCTTCTTTGGTGCACCTCTGTCTCGGTGGCCAGTGGAGAGCTCGCCATATAACACGATCTTGGGAAGGCGATGGTCCTCCATTCTGGAGATGTGACCTACCCAGTGCAGTTGGATCTTCAGCAGCGTGGATTCGATGCTGTCGGCCTCTGCCATCTCGAGAACTTCGATGTTGGTGATGAAGTCGCTCCAATGAATGTTGAGGATGGAGCGGAGACAACGCTGGTGGAAGCGTTCTAGGAGCCGTAGGTGATGCCAGTAGAGGACCCATGATTCAGAGCCGAACAGGAGTATGGGTATGACAATGGTTGCAAAAACAAGGGTTGCAAAACTGTAGATTACTTCAGTCAAGGTGTGGTGCGCTGTCGTACAGAAAGCAAACACAAAACTTACAGACTGATCAACAGGCTTTATCCCACTTAAAGCCCCTGCTGCAGTTGGCTGTGGTTAGCTGTGCTGGCTCCGTGTGACTGACCTCGAGGGCCCAGATGTGGCTTATATCTCGGAAGATGATTGGCAGCCGACCAGGTTGGGCTTGGTCCATTCAGGTCGACTGATTGACAGCCAGCCAGGTGTTGTCCTCCAGGTCGCCACCCCGCCCCCCCCCCCCCCCCCCCCCACTCCGCAGTAGGCTGGTGGTGTATCACCACACAAGGTTATATATGAATTTCAACACAAGGATGGGACAGGTCCCGTCATCCTGAGCTCATTCACCTACACTCGATTTGAATCCCCTCCATGGGCTTATCGATTCCGATCTCCTTCTTGCTCCCAGGTCTCTGCGATATTTTGGACTTCCTCAAATTTAATCACTTCAAAAATAACCTCGCTGTTCCTCTAGCCACCCACTCTCCAAATATTTAAGATGCAAAATAAAAACTCTCTGGTTACATCAAAGGATTGAAGACAGGTCTTAAAATAGAGCTTTTCAAGTACTGACTCTCATTGTCTCATTGACGAATAAAGCACAAACCCTGCCTGAAATTCCATCCACAACATCCGACAATGAGTCAACATTGTAGTATGAGGTAGAATTTGGAACAGGGAAGGCGCCAAGGTGGGGAGGGGGCAACTCCGGGCATTGACCCCCCCTCCAAGTGAGGTGCTGTTCCCCCAATACAGTTGCAGCCATCACTCACCCTCACACCCACCCCCTCATCTTCCGTCATTAGCGTTCGCCTAGCGTCTAGCTGGATGCATGCAAGTGACTCTTCCCCCACCCCAGGCCACGTCTCTTGTGTGCGTTAAGTGTCACTAATAATGCTTGACGCCATTAAAGCATTGCCCCCACCACCCCCGCTCTTTATGAGCCAGCCCCCCCAACATTTGTTTAGGTGCCAACCCTGTATTGGAGCTGGTTCTTCTGTGGTATATGTAAAACTATCAGTTTTCCTTCTAATATTGACCAGTTGCTTACCATGTTCATTCCTGACCTCTAGAATGTTTCCTCCCATCTCTTGAAGGCATGCGAGTCGGCTCACTGGTGATTGTAAATTACCTGAGGTGTGGATCAGTGGAAAAAGGGCACCACAGTTACAGCACCAGGGTTCATATCTGGCGCTCTCTGTAAGGAATTTGTACATTCTCTCTGTGCCTGTGTGTGTTTCCTCCGGGCGCTCCAGTTTCCGCCCCCCCCACCTCCCCCAACGACTGTTCAAAACGTACCGAGGTTGTAAGTCGATTGGGTGTAATTGGGCGGCACGGGACTCCTGGGCCAAAAAGGCTAAAAAAAAATTTAAAAGAGGGAGTTGTTGGGTACGCAAAAGGGACTAGGGTGGTAGAGAAATGGAGAAGGTGAATGGGATGGATGAGGTTGTTCTTTTAGGTACCGGCATGAGGCCGCATGAAATTCTTCGGCAGTGTATTAAGCAAGAATTGTTCTACTCTGGAAATTAAATCTGGTCATTTCATCTTTGTATTTTAAGCACAGAGCAAGTCATGGCATTTACTGGCCCCGTCTTCTCATTCAGCATCCTGCACTGCTTTGGGCAGAGACTGATATATTAATAAGAGTAAAACACGAAAGCCCGCAGACACCGTGGTTGAAGGAGAAACACAACTATTTCTCGTATGACAAAACAGGGGGTCATCCAGCCCATCCAGTTGGTGCTGGCTCTCACTGCATCCCCTTGCCCCTGTGATCCATTCTCTCCCACATCAGCTTCTGCCAATACCCAGATACACAAAGGGTCATTTATAGTGGTCTGTGCACCTCCCACCAGCATGCCTTTGGGATGTGAGAGGAAACCAGAGCGACTGGATTTGGGTGGCACAGAGGGAAAATGCATGCAGTCACAGGGAGAACATGCAAACTCCACACTGTCAGCATCTAAGGTCGAGGTTGAAATTGTTGTCATCAGACCCCTGTATTTAAGATTTTTGAAGAATAGGAGAATTAAGGGTTCTGGGAAACAGCCGGGCAAGTCCACGATCAGGTCAGAGGAGGCTCGCTGGGCCAATGGTCTCCACCTGCTCCAATTTCTTATCCCAAAGTGCACTTTGCCAGCATCACACAGACAGAAAACCAATTAAGACCATGAGGATGAACAGTAGTGATAGAGTGTTAAGGATAATGTTACACATACGCTTGGTAACAGGCCCTTTCAGCCCACAAGCCAGTACCACCCAATTACATCCAATTGACATCCACCCCCGATTCGTTTTGAATGGCGGGAGGAAACCAGAGCCCCCAGAGGAAACCAATTTAGACACAGGGAGAACATGCAAACTCCTTACAGACAGCGCCGGTTTCCAACCTCAGTTGCAGGTGGTGTAACAGCATTGCGCTAACCATGCTGCCCTAGTCTAATTCCCGCCCAAGCTTTAACAAACTTGATCAAGAGAAACTTGGATCTAGGAGTAGTGAGAATCCAGAAGAAGTGGATGGACTGAAGCCAGGTTGCCCAACATGTCTTCACCGAAACTCCAGTTCTAAAGAGAGGGTGATAGGGTCAGAGGTCCAAAGGCTTGGTCGCTAAGGTAGAAAGGGAGAGTCGGTGGAAAATATCAGAACTGAGGTAGGGCTTTAGTGGTCAAGGTTACTGGAGGTCACAGAGGCAAGCCAAGCCGTTGGAGCTATGATATAGACGAGCCATGATCAAAAGAATGGGATTCAGGGGCTAAATGATCTGGCTCTTGTTCATTGATGTCAAGGGCAGAGCAACACTGGGCCTACCAGTAAGGGCTGTCAGCCAAAAGTGAACTGCACGTCTCATCTTGTCAAAGGTCATAAACTCATTCTGAATTAGGAGCACTTTATGTTTGAGAAAACACACCTACCATTTGTCATTTATTGTTGAGCCTGAACGATCGTTTCTTCAGTGTTTGTCAGACTATGCGTTGAGTGGCAAATTGATCTGAAATCACGGAGCTGTCAGCTGAGAGTAATATGTGCAATGGATGAAGTGGAGCAGGGAACATGCAAACATTCCGCTCATCCCGGGGTGGGGGGAGGTGGGTGCAGCCTGGAGAGGTTGTCTTGCAACCACATGGTAGCAATATTCACAAAGTCCGCTTCCATTGGCCGAGTCGTCTTGTCTCTATCCTCAGTTCGAATCCAGTGTTGCCTGTGAAGAGTTTGTACATTCTCCCCATGACCTGCATGGGTTTCCCCCCCGCCCCCCCACCCCCAGGTGCTCCGGTTCCCTCCCACGTTCCACCTTTGGGGTTGGTTGCAATTGAGAGGTGCGCGGTACGTTGGTCATTCGTTATTTTTTAATCAGTTTGGGGAAATGCGAACAGGGAGGTGTTGTCACGGTTGTCGGGAGAGAGTGTGAGTGCCAGGATTGTCCGTGTGGCAGTGAGTCAATGAAAAGATCAGAGGAGCTTAGCTGGGTGGAGTTTGGGGAGTTAGAGAGTGCAATGTCGTGTCAGGTGAATAATGAATGAAACTCAACTTCGTAGAGGGCTGAATTAAATGAGTGAGTGTATTCGTTATTTGTTTGCAAGCTGTGATTAAATCAGTGCCGTTACAAGTGGTGACCCTGATGTGATTCCAACATGCAGCCTTCCGATCTCGAAGACACTCCATTGAGGCCACCACACTCATCCTGGTCTTCGACGATCATAAACCATGCTGGTGCATTATTAATAAAAAGTAGGGGGGGGGGGAGGGAATCTTTAGTTTGACCTCCCCAACTGCTCCTGTGAGGGGTTTATCTACATCACTGTCCATTTTAAATTAGAAGCCACTGTGAACTGACAGGGTCACCACTTGCCGTTACTGCAGGCTGGCTGTAGGTGGAACATCCTTGTGGGTACCCACCCCAGTAAGGGCTGTCAGCCAAAAGTGAACTGCACGTCTCATCTGGTGAAAGTGAGCCCTTTTCTTGAACCACTGCAGTCCATGTGAGTTGAAATGGCTGGACTGCCGGAGCCGCTGTAACGGCAGCGCTGCCGCTGGTGCGGACCCGCGGAGAGAGAGGGAGCGGATATCCAGCGCTCCCACAGGGTCCAGCCACCTGTTTGACTGCCGGCAGCTCTGCACGGGCTTGGAACGGCCCACTGAGGGAGCCGACGGCGGTTTTTGTGTGAGATCCTGCATCCTTGGGGTCTGCGGCCAAGATGGGCTGCAGCCACGAAGGGCTGCAGACACTGGGAGAAGCAGGGACTGGGGAAGGGTGCCGGGGGAGAAGAAGCAGAAGAGGTGGCCCACGGGACCGTGACCATGGAGGTGGGCCAGCGAGGGGGCTTCTGTGGCAGGCTGCCTGTCACTCGAGTCGAGGAGCCCATGGAACCTGCAGGCAGCTGGAGACTGCTGTCAGGAGACTCATGCAGGGCCTACGGGCTGCCGGAGGAGTACCAGGTATCGGAACCAGGATATGAGGAGGCACCAAGAGCGCCAAAAGCTCCCTGACCATGTCAAAGGTTCTAATCTGGAGCTCAGTGGCCAATGGTTTGGGCTGGACTCTGTTGTGGCTGTGGAAGCGAATCTACGGACACTCGATGACTCTGTGGTGGGGGTGGGGGCTATCTTTTGCTTCTCTTTTTCTGACTGCAGGAAATGCAAGAGCCACTTTGGCAATTTCTGCCAGTAGTGAATCTTTCTTCCTTGCAGTAGGCAAAAGGGAATTTTATGTGATAGGACACAGTTTTATTACTGTGGTAATAAATTGAATCTTGAATTAGAGGGTCACTTACATTGACCATTTATTTTTCTTGTTTGCTACTGTGAAGTGTGGGGAAATTATTCATCCCCTGGTGGTAAAATGGAAAGTGGCAATAGATAGAGAGGGATAAGAGAGGCTTGGGGACGTACAGGAGGCAGCAGAGGGTGAACATTGGAGCAACAAACAACCCGGTGGAGGAACACAGCGAGTTACTCCACCCTGATTGTTACACAGAGATCTCCCCCGCTGATTAGCCTGCATCAATGGAGAAAACTCTTCAATCTGGTTAGATTGCAATACGCTGAACTTGCCATTCCACGCTTTACCACGAGGGCTTGAGAGTGCCGAGGGCACGAAGGGCTTCCTGACGGTGTCAGAGGTTCAGATCTGGAGCTTGGGTTGCCACACTGTACCAAGGAGCTGGGTGAGGTTGCGGGATGTAAATCCACGGACACTCGGTGTCCGTGAAGGTTCTCTCTTTCTCCTGTTGTTGGGACCGAACGATGCTCATGGCGAAAGTTAAAGTGTGTTACACTTTAATTGTATAATTACTTGACAATAAACGGAACCGTGAGCCTTGATGTGCTATTTATCCCACTGGGCCCCGTTTTCTGACACCTCCCCACCCGCGACTCGTTGGGTGTCACTTGCAGCAATGGGTAAAGCATTGATGCCTTCACCTCGATTTCATTGGGCTGCGAGTTCAAACCCTACGATCATACCTGGGCCTAGAATGAACCTCAGGGTGCCTGTGCTGCACTGTTGGGGGTGTTCCACGAGGGAACTTTATGGAGCCCTCACCTGTCCCATTAGGAGAAAGGAATGGCCATTTTGAAGAGCAGAGATGTTCTTTCCAGTGTACCAAAAGTCAATGTTTAAAGTTGAACCAACAATAAGAATGCCTTGGGTATTGTTTGCGGGATCTTGCTGTGTACAGTTTGGCTGCTCATGGTCCCTTCATTACAATTGTTGTCGCACTTTCCAAAGTACTTTACGAAACAGGTGTTGTGAAAGGTGATACAGAAACGTAAGTTACGTCTTTGCAGGGGAACCTAAAGACATTGATCAAAGTCCCCGCTAGAAAGATTTTCTACTCGGCTCTTCATCCAGACAGGGAATTGGCTCAGAGTCTGGGTTTGGGATGGTGGGGTGTTCATTAAAAAGGTTGCTGAAATTACAGGAGAAAACAAGCAACAAAAAAAAAATCTCTTCCACACTATAAATTCATTCAATCGTATTGATTTAGGCTTTAGTATGGACTGAAAAACTGGTGTGCGGATTTGTTTGTCCTGTTCTCCACCAGCCTCTCAGGATAGACCAGGACTGTCCATGTCTGTCTCTTGGGAATGGTTACAATGAACAATCTTTGGGCAACGTTTGATTCCCTCCATTTTTTTCGATTCAGTGCTGGCAGATGATTGGATGAGAGTATGGTTGGTTGGATTTCTCGCCCCTAACAACTGCTTGCTTTGCTAACGACCCAGTGGCCAGTCACCCAGTCACTTAAACCCAAGAGGGCAAAACACAAAAGCCTGCAGATGCTGTGATTGCAGTTTTAAAAAAACACTGAAATACTGGAGGAACTCAGCCGGTCTCGCAGAGTCCATGGGAGGTGAAGACGCTTCTTCAATGTAGGACTCAGGCCTGAAACGTCTGCTCTATTTCTTTACCTCTTATCAAGGCTGCAAGACCTGCTGAATTCCTCCAGCAGTTTTGTGTTTTCACTTCAACCCAATTCCACTCCCGGTTGCAAATAATTTCCAGCTTTGGTGTTTCTGAAGACCTATTTGATCAACAAAGTAAATAATCGTTTATCTGAAAACTGAGCGTCATTTACATTAGAAGTAAAGCAGACAACAGACTGTAGTAAAAACCCAACGCTGGAGAAACTCCAGGAAGTCAAACCGTGTCCTTTATGTAGCAAAGGGATGTAGAGCGTGTCGAAAGAACCAAAGACTTGTTGATCCAAACCAAGGCTTTTATTAACTAAAAGACTGAAGCATATCACATGTAGGTCGACCAGTCCAGAATGCCCTGGTCTGGCTAGGAGCAATCCTTTAAGACCTGCCAGTAGGTGTGGCTACACTCTCAGCCGATCACAGTCAACCTACATTACAATCTGTACATATGTACATATACACAAGGTAAATATACATAATGGACATTTCAGGCTTGAGCCCTTCATCAAGGTATGGAAGAATGTTGGCAGGCATCTGAACAAAAGTGTAGGAGGTGGGGGGCAAAGACAGGAGGTGATAGGTGAAGGGAGGGAGGGGACAGCAGCAACCAAGGGGAGGAGGGATGGCTGAGTGAGTGGGAAAAACTGGGAAAGGAAGGAGCAGGGGGGAAAGAGGGGAGCAGGTTAACAGAAACTGAAAAAGTCAAGGTTAATGCCATCTGGCTGGAGAGTTGCCCATGTGGAAAATCAGGTGTTGTTCCTCTAATTTGCGGATGGTCTTGGTGGGACAGTACACAAGGCCATGGACAGACATGTGAGTGTGGGAGCGTGATGCAGAACTGAAACGGTTGGCCACTGGGAGGTCTCTGTCACTAGTGCGAAGCTGCTCAGCGAAACGATTTCCCGATTTGTGCCCAGTCTGTCCGAGGTAGAGAAGGCCACAAAGGGAGCACAAGAATGTTTTGTTTATAACAAATATCTATCCATTTAAAAGGCATAAAAATCAAACAGGAATAGTGGCTAATGATAGAAGATTTTAAAAAATAGTCTGAGATCTTAGGTTTATTATGTTGGCAGAAGGAACAGGATTGAGAAAATGTCCAATTTCCATAAAAGGGGACAACCCTGTTAGTGTGGAAACAGAAAGTATAACACAAGAGTAAACTGGTGAGAGATTGTAAAAGCTTCCAGTGATAATGGAAAATGGAAAAGATTAGTCCATGAGTTGCCCACAGATTGAGAAGGAAGGGATTATATTGGAGAATAAGGAGGTGACAAAGAATTTGTGGAAGAGGTGTTGAACAACATGGGTGGAGTGAATGAAATAAAATGATCATTAGTTAAATAAATGGAAATATTATTTAAATTGGTGACATTTCTTCCTGTCTCTCTCTCTCTCTCTATCTCTGGTATACTTACCAATGTCATATTGCCATCTGCCCTGCCTCTCAGGTATGCATAGCCTGTCTCTCAGTATTTTAATTTATCCCTAGTATGTCTCAAATTCATTGTGGCTTCATCTTTCATCTGAGCTGCTTCTCCCCTCTCCAACTCTCCCCTCCCATTTCTCACTCTCTCGACCCCTTTCTCTCTCTCTCCTCTCCTCTCCCCATCACCACTTCTCTCACTCCCCTAGTACCCTGCCTCTCTTTCTCCACTTTCTCTTTCTCTCCTAGTCCATCTTTCTCTCTCTCTTCTCTAGTCCTCTCTCTATCACTAATTCTCTCACTCTTCTAGTCCCCTACCTCTCTTTCTCCACTTTCTCTCTCTCTCCCTCTCTCTTTCCATATAACCATATAACACTTCACAGTATGGAATAATGCAAAGCTGATAAATACCCATGATTCAAGGATTTGCTTCCCAGGACTTTCAGAGAGAGGTGATGAAACCAATACAGATTCATGGGCTCAACACAGAGAAGTATGTTTGGGGGCCGGCATGGTTAGCGTAGCGGTTTGAACAACGCGGGTACAGCGCCACCAATCAGCACCAGGGTTCGAATCCCGTGCTTTCTGTAAGGAGTTGGCATGGTTCTCCCTGTGGGTTTTTCTCCAGGGGCTCCATTTTCCTCCCACCGTTCAAAATGTACGTGGGGGATGTAGGTTAATTGGGCGGCATGGGCTCGTCGGCCTGTCACGTCTGTAAAGTGCTGGAGAAACTCAGCAGGTCACGCAGCATCCCATAGGAAGAAGGGAGTAGCCAACGTTTTGGGTCCTTTGTTGTTCTCTTCTAAATTTCTGTGAGTTCCAGCTCCCACACATTTAAAGGAAGCAAATGTAACCCCACTATCCCAGAAGGAAGGGGGTGGAGAAAGAAAATGAGGAACAGATACTGTAGCAGCAACAAAAATCTCTTCAAAGCATCCGCTTAGAACGAAGATGCGTAGGAATTCCTTTAGCCAGAGGGTGGTCGTAAGGTCTTACAGGAAGTGGTAGTAGGGATTAGGCAGAATCAACCTAGATTTATTAAAGGATGTAACTACTAGAATAGATAAGGGTGAACCATTTGGTGTGCATTTTGATTTACAGAAGTGGTATAACAAGAGTTCTCAAGCTTTACACTTTACAGTATGGAAACAGGCCATAATCGGCCCTTCTCGTTCGCACTAATTTATGTGAAACTCCACTAGTTCCACCTACCCACTCCTATGCCCATAACCCTCCAACCCCCTCGGATCCATGTACTCATCCAACCTCCTCTTAAGTGACAGAAATGGCCCTGCCACAACTACCTCTTCCAGTAGATCATTCCACTCAGCCACCACTCTCTGAGGGAAGAAGCTTCCTCTCATATTACTCCTAAAGTTTTGCCTCCATAACTTATGACTCCTTATTCCAATCTCCCCTACCCTCAGGGGAAAGAGTCAATCACATCTACTCTATCTATTCCCTTCATAATTTTAAATAACTCTATGAAATCCCCTCTCAACCTTCTACGCTCCAACGAATAAAGTCCCAGTCGATCTTTCTCCTATTCTAGTTACGGCAATCCAGGCAACATTTTCGTAAACCTTCTTTGCACCCTCTCTACCTTATTAATATCCTTCCCATAATTTGGAGACCAGAACGAACTGCACACATCTATTTCTCTCCTAGTCCCTCCCCTCTCTTCCCTAGTTCGTTTTCTCTCTCTCTCGGGCATGATGGTCTAACGCACCACCTGGTTTGCGCAATGAACTTTGGTGCTTCGATACAAAAGCAAACATCCAAATATATTTTAAAAAGCCAAAGCATTTTGGAGGAATTTTTTTTCCACACCCCCCGCCCCCCCCCCCCAAAACATAGAGCTTGCCCCACTCCAGGACTCGGATATAAAAAATCTAGGCTGAAATTTCCCGGAGAAAGTCATTACACATTGTTCACTGATTTGCTGGTGAGGCCTCAGCTGTGTGCATAGAAATAAAAATGAATCTCCTTTGCTCTTTAAACACGAGAATCTTGATAATTTACACCCCAAGAAACCTTGCTTAAATTGTCTATGCTGTGGGATCTTGCTGTGTGCAGGTTGGTTGGCAGAAGACGTCAATTTAAAATTCCATTAAACTCTCCTGGAGTTGTCAAAGGCAGATTTTCTCTCTCCTTTTCTGACCCCTTCATTCTCCTTACACTGATCCTGCCAGTCCAATCATCGAAACCTTGGGGAATAAAAATCTTGCCTCTTTTTTTCTCTGGATCTGTGCTCCTACTACACAGAGAAAAATCTGTAAATGATATCTCTAGCATAGGCTGTGTTTTGAGTAGTGTCTGTTGACTTTTTAACAACTTGGATTATTGTGAATTCCATAGATCTTCCAAATAACTTAGCACTCTGCATTGGGAGATACAACATTATTCTGTTCTTTGGAAGGCCCGCTATCCTGCGATAACTTTATATCTTAAGGGGGGGAGATTCACCAGTAACTTTGCTATCCAAAGTTGGCTCTCAATTTGTGGTTAGAGATGAAAATAGAATGTACCTTCTTTAAAATCGTATATATATTATATGTGTATAATGTATATATTTATAGATCATTATGTATGTCTTGTATTAAAGTAAAGAAAAAATCTTCAAGTGTATGAACATTCCTGGTTTTTACACTCATTCCATATTGCTGATAAATGATACACTCTTGGGAATTTGTACTGTTACGGAGTCCAGAGGAGCCCAAAAACTAGCAGCAATAGATATGCACCACAACACTTAAACAAAAGTAGGTTTTAATTATATTTGAACAAGAAAGCAGAATTAAACTTTAACTTATTACTTAACCTACTTAATCCCCCCCTCTAATACTGAGCGCAGGTGTGTGTAATGTATTTTTAAGATTAGAAAAGTTATTTGGATCATAGTCCAATCTCACGGGTTGCAGGCAATTCTTATACTGTGCACAGAAGTTAGCATGAACAAAGTTCACCAGCCTTTGGTGCTTAATAGACGAATGGTTGCCACTCGAGAGGGTTCTTGCTGGTTTTCAGAGAGAAAGGACATCCACACCTGATTCCTTCTCAATTAGTCTTGCTGATGAAACTTGCCCCCTTCAGAGTTCTCCAGATGATCCATTTTCTTTCAGGTGACCTTTCAGACAGCTAGTCTTCTCCTTTGACCAGGCAACCATTCCAAAGTTTGCCAGCTTTGTCCTTCTGGAACTGATCTCTATCTCTCTCTCTCTCTCTCTCTCTCTCTCTCTCTCTCTCTCTCTCTCTCTCTCTCTCTCTGTCTGTCTGTTTCACCCTACCTCTCTGAGAGCCAGACTAGTCTGAGTCTGCCTGCAAAGATCACATGCTCTCCCAGGCCAGCTGTATTCTGCACCTTGGTTGCTCTTTCTGCCAAAAGCAGTCTCCAAAAGTCCTGCAAAAATTCTGTGTTTTAGCAATTCTTCCCAAGCCACCTCTAAATACCCTGTCACAGTATGATCAAGCTGAGAACTCCCCAGAGAACTGACCAGTGGATCAAGGTGTGGTTGCCACAGGGGTGGTTAGCAGCTGTGGTTACATGAATGCCCAAAGACAGCAGCAGTAGTTGGCCATTGGGCCCTTGGGACTGCTCTGCCCTTCAATATGTTAGCAGATGATCTCCCCCAACACCACAATCTTACAAGATGTGTCTTCTTCAGCGTAAAATCCTTGCGATGATCTAGTCCTGCAGGCATAGAATCCCAGAGGCTTACCTCTCTCAGGGTGGAGATACTCCTGCCTACCTCAGACCAGCTCCTTACCTTATAACCATGTGCCCTCCTTAAGACTCAGTGAAAACGTCATACCACTTCCCTGCTCCCAAGCTTCCACAGGATCTTAAATCTTTAGATAATTGATGCACTGTCAACGGCTTCAAAAGATTAGAAGTTGTAGAAACTGATGAGCTTTTATTAGCCACAGAATAGAGTCACGTCCATGTTCTGTTCTGGACTGTGGAGGGGGCTGTGGAATTAACCTTTAAATCTTACCTCTCTCACCTTAAATCTATGTCCTTTAGTTTCAGACCAGTGGTTCCCAACCTTTATCTTTCCATTCACATCCACTTTAAGTAATTCCTAGGTCATTGGTGCTCTGTAAGGGATTGCTTAAAGTGGGATGTGGATGGGAAGGGAAGGTTGAGAATCCCTGCTCTTGGCTCAATTGTTATTGAAATATTTTGCTTGAGAAAAATTGTCATTGCCCCATTTCCTTTGGAGTTCTGAAACCACGCACATAACGAGTCAATGAGGGATGATTAAAACAGTGTTTTTCAAACTTGTTCTTTCCACCTACATCCCACCTTAAGCAATCCCTTACTAATCACAGAGCACCTATGGCCTAGGGATTACTTAACGTGGGATGTGAGTGGAAAGAAAAAGGTTGAGAACTTTAGACTTCCCTATCCTGGGTGAAAGACTCACTATTTACCATATACAGTAAAACCCTCAGTATTCAGCAGCTATGGGAATGGTAGAACCAGATAAGTGAATTTTCCAGTTGCTTGAGATAGCATGTGACGTAGACTGGTGAACTTACCACTAGGGGTGGGGGGCAATTTTAAACGTTCATATCTTTTACCTTTTTCCACGCTTTTTATGTCGATTGCTTGAGGCTGCTGTTTGCTTGAATTCCAGATAATGTGGATTTTTACCGTATTTGCATGTTCAATCCATGTTACTGCACTCCCTCTATCGGTTGGAGCTCTTAACACGCACTAGCCTTTTATGTGGCACTTTGTCAAAAGCCTTCTGAAAATTTAATTCATCTACAAATTTCCATTCATTGCCTCCTTCCTTTCCTTGTCCTTTCTTAGCCGTCTGCCATCTCCCCTATCACCTCTTAGCCTCTTTCTCTTCTGCACTCCCTCCTGCCTGTTACCCTGTGCTCCTCCCCTTCTCCCACCTTTTTATTTAGGTGTCTACCTGGTTTTCCAGATTCATGACGAAGTGTTCAGCAGCGAAACGTTGGTTCCAAGGCTTTGCGGGCCTCCTTATGCTTTAGGAGAAAGAAAATGTCTGAGACTCGCAATGTAATGGAGCCAAGTTCAACTTGAGCATCTCCAAATACCGTGATTGCTGTAAAACCATGACACTGGAGAAAGTCAGCAGGTCAAACAGAGTATTTTATATAGCAAAGATAAAGATACATTACCAATGTTTTGGGCCTGAGGCCTTCATCAAGGTCTGAGCAATCTGTTGGTAGGCACCAGTTCAAGGCTCATACCTCAATGAAGGGCACAAGCCTGAAACGTTGATGATGTATCTTTACCTTTGCTATATAAAGGACACTGTCTGACCTGCTAACTTTCTCCAGCGTAGTTTTTATATAGTAGCCCAGTCCTCTGTCACTCCTCGAATTCCCTCCCTGTGCCTTTTTCGCCTCAATTTTCAGCCTCCTGACACTGATAGCATCGACTTCAGTTTGATGACGCTCCTGAAAATTGTCTTTGGATGTGTTGCCATCTTCCACTTTCATCCTCTGTCAAGCAGGCTAGAAGTCTGAGAACATCCTCCATGCACACCTCTTCCCTGCTTGGAGTTAGTCCAGCCCAAATCCCAGAGTACTGCGATCCAGACCACATACAATTCCTGAACAGATTGTATCCGAGCCCCACTTTTCTTTCCAGCTTCATCTATCACTGGGATGTCCCCAGAGGCCAGAGTTTGAGTGGATAGCGGATCCTGTGAGATTGTCTAACCTAAGTGCATGGAGATGCTCAATGCTCTGCTTTCAGCTCCTCCAATACTCTGCTCTCCTTCTTAGTGAGGTGACAAAATGCAGTACATTCCGTGTCTGGGCATAAAATGCAGAAACCTGAACATGCTGTTATTAAATTTCTCCAATTTAAAAGCAGGCTCGGGAAATTATCCTTCCTCTGCATGAGTCACTGACAAGTGTTTCTGAAACTGAGGCAGTCACTCTCTTCATTTCATGCTGAGTTTTGACTTATAATCGCTGTCAGGTGCACACACTCAAACTCACACACACACACTCACATTCACACACACTCACACTCACGCACACACACTCACACACATACACTCAAACTCACGCACACACACTCATGCACACATACTCACACACTCACTCACACATACACACACACTCACTCATACACACACTCACACTCACACATTCACACATTCATACACTCCACAAACACACACGCATGCACACATGCACACACTCACACACAAGGGTGCAAATTCAATATCATTAGGGCTCTCAACTCTTGTGCTTGTGCCGATTGAACTCCAATACGTGAAACCCCTGTGCATGCGTCAACCGAAGACTTGCGGATGTGCACAGAAATCAAAATGGCCCCATCCAGCCCACAGACCCCGGGACACCGACTAACAAAGTAAGTACGCACACTTTGTCTCTTACCTGTCCCGTATCCTAGTTATAGTTTGTCAAATACAGCATTTCATTAGAAAGTTTGCTTTTAGGCTTCAGTACTCCATGCTCATGGGCAAAATTCCGACTTGTGTCCATTTTGAGACACGACTGATCTTTCGGTCCCAATGCTGGGTAAAATTGCAACTGGATGGATGTCAGAGACAGAATGCTCTGAAGGTATTCTACTTAAATGCACGCAGCATAAGAAACAAGGTGGATGATCTTACTGTACATCTACGGATTGGAGGGTATGATGTGGCCATTACTGAGCCATGGCTAAAGGATGGGTGTCATTGGGAGCTGAATGTCCAAGGATAGGCAGCGATTTGGAAGGGGAGGCAGGTGGGCAGAGGGGATGGGATGGCTCTGCTGGTAATCAAGTGACATAGAATCTGAAGAGGTTATGGGTTGAGTTAAGGAATGGCAATTCTATACAGGTCTCCAAACACCAATTGGGATGTAGACTACAAAATACAACAGGAAATAACAAAGGCATGTCAGAAGGACAACATTATCATCTTCAGGGATTTTATCATGAACGTAAATTGGGAAAGTCAGGTCGGTATTGGATCCCAGGAGGGAGAGTTTGTGGATGCCTGCGGCAGTGATTCTGTGATTAGTAAGGGATTATTTAAAGTGGGATGTGAGTGAAAAGAAAAAGGTTGGGAACCACTGGACTTCGGGATGGCCTTTTGGAGCAGTTTGTTGATGAACTTACCAAGGAACCAGCTGTTTTGGATTGGGTGCTATCAAATGAATTGATTAGAGAGCTTAGGGTAAAGGGACCCTTAGGAGGCAGTGATCGTAATAGGATTGAGTTCACTGTGAAATTTGAAAAGGAGAGACTAAAGTCCGATGTGTCGCTATTTCAGTGGAGTAAAGGAAATTACAGTCACATGAGGGAGAGAGAGAGAGAGAGAGAGAGAGAGAGAGAGAGAGACCAAAGTCAATTGGAAAAGCACAGTAATGGGGAAGACAGCAGATCAGTGATGGCTGGAGTTTCTGCAAAAAGTGCAGGACAGGGAAAGAAAGTAGTGAATGGAAAAATGAGACAATTACGGCTGACGAGGGAGGTTAAAGCCAAAGTCAAAAGCAAAAAATATATATATAGTGGGAAGAGAGAGGAAGGGGAAACTTTTCAGAACTTGGAGAAGTCAACTCAGAAGTTGACTAGGAAGAAAAGAGAAACAATGAGAGGAGGTGAGCAAATAATTTCAAAGAGCTTTTTTAAGTCTTTAAAGAGCAAAAAAGAGACAAGAGTAAGCATGGGATCGTTAGAAAATGATGCCGGAGAGATTGTATTGGGAGATGAGGAGATGGCAGAGGAACTGAATGAATATTTTGGAGCCGGTTTTACAGTAGAAGACTCTCTAGGGTCTCTGGGAAATGAAGTGAGTGCCTGTCACGATCATGAGAGAGAAAGTACTTGGGAAGCTAAAGTGTCAGAGTAGATAAGTCTTCCAGATTGGATGGAATACACCCTTGAGTTTTGAAGGATGTGGCTGCAGAGATTGGTAATGATCTTCCAATGGATTCTGGCATGATTCCGGAGAACTGGAAACTAGCAAATGTCACTCCGTTGTTTAAGAAGGGAAGGAAGCAGCAAAAAGGAGACTATAGACCCTAATTAGGAGGTTGGGAGGATGTTGCAAACAATTGTCAAAGATGAGGTTACAAAGTACCTAAAGGAGCATCAGAAGATAGGTCCGAGTCAGCATAGTTTCCTTAAAGGAAGATCACCCCTGACAAACCTATTACAATTTTCTGAGGAGATAACAAAGAGGATAGACATGGGAGAAGCAGTGGATGGTGAGTACCTGGACTTTCAAAAGGCTTTCAACAAGGTGCCATGTATGAGGCTGCTTAACATGATGAGAGCTCATGGAATAACAGGAAGGATATCACAATAAGCTGGAAGGAGCGATGTACTCAGGAAAATACATTGGTTATTCGTAAGGCTTCATTTGTTTTTCAAAGAGAAATAAATATTGACCTTTCAAGACCCATAGCTTGCTTGTTAATTCGAAAGCTTGTGGAACTATCTGAGATCCTTTAAGGAATTAAACCATATTTCCAAAATTATTTCTAATTTGATAGATGCATGATCTCTTTATGTTAATGATGCATTTAGAGGCTAATTCACAACTCTTGGGTCTTGCAGGGACACTGTTATGCCACACTCTGTTCCATTCTCTTTCTTCTTCGGCATCTCCATCCCATAGGATGATGATGGTTCCTTTCAGTCAGTTTGTGGGGTTTGATATGAAGATCCTCCCCACTCCAGCGTGTGCATGAATGGATTTAGGTAAGTAGGGGGTTGCACAGGTCCAGGCCCACCCTCTCGACATCCCCTCCCGGATCCAGCAGCATGGCAAGGTCCAAGACAGGCGAGGAGGGGGGGGGAGTGAATGGCCAGACCAAGCTTCGATGCAAGGGATTTCCCTTCCATTCTGCCCAAATCCTACCCTGTCTAGCCCATTTAGGACCTCCTATGTTTGAATAATACCACCAACGTTCTTCAAAACTCCCAGGAATACTGACCTAACTATCCATTCCACTCCCCATTCCCACACCTGGCCTGATGCACTGCCAAACCAAAACTTCCCTCTGGGCAATATTCCATCTGGGCACCCTAAGTACATCTGGGCTCATCCTTCCCTGTTGGTCTGTGCACTTTCCTTTGACCCTTCTTCCCTCCTCTCCTCTCCTCCCTCCCCCTTTTCATTCAGGCGCCTACCTGCTTTTCGCTCGTTCCTTGACAAAGGACCCAGGCCTTGATTATATCTCTTTGCTGTGAGACCTGCTGAGTTTCTCCAGCAGTTTTGTATTACAGCCTTTGTGTTTAACTTTTGATTGGCCGATCCTCGCTTCCTGGAATTAATCCTTGGGGCTGCCACCAAAATTACTCCAACCTTTTCTGGTAAGAGGGATTGGATACTGTGCCCAGCTTTGAGGGAACTTGTCCATCCCGAACCCTCTAAAGTTCCTTCGTAAGCAACCCAGATACTGACTGACACAGTGATTTTTTTAAAAATCTAGACATACAGAGCCATAACAGGCCAATTCAGCCTGACGAGTCCGTGCCGCCCAGTTTACACCTCATTAACCTACACCCCGGTTGGTACATTTTGTATGGTGCTAGGAAGCAGGAGTGGCTGAGGAAAACCCACGCCGGCATAGGGAGAACGTACAAACTCCTTACAGACAGCGTGGGATTCGAACCCCAGTCCGGTCTTGATCGCTGGTGCTGTAAAGGCATTGCGCTAACCGCCACACCAACCCATGCTGCCATATGAGGCTGCATTACAATATTCAAACCTACGGATGCGGTGAGAGAGAAACCATGCCCACAGCTCAGGTACGAGCTACCAGAGCTTGGGATGTTGCCAGGGGTAACCGGCAAGGCTTGAGTTGTGCCCATTGAGGAGGTAGATCTCTGATTTTTTTTAAATTTAGACAAACAGCACAGTAACAGGTCCATCCGACCACCCAATTGTGGCACCCAATTGCACCCATACATTTTGGAGGGGAGGAGGAAACTGGAGCCCCTGGAGGAAACAGCACAGTAACAGAGAGAACGTCCAAGCTCCCTATAGACAGCGCAGATTCAAGCCGGGTCGCCAGTGCTGTAACAGCATTGTGCCAACCACCACTCCGATTGTGCTGCCCACTTTTGCAGATGGGTACAAGAATACTCAAGTACTTTTTTTAAATCAATTTTACCCGCTTTGCTCTTGTTGACGGTGTTAAATGGGCTCTAAATAATGTTTCCATCTTCCACAAACATTGGTCTCAGTTTCAAGGATCAATGAGACGGGAAAGCATTGACATGTTTATTGCTAGTTGACAACTAACTGTGATATATGGTAGATTGGGAGTATTTCCCCACATACTCACGCAGAAGGCTACCCTCTCACAAGTGCTGTTTCAGCTTCTCTTGAACTTATTTTTGGACAATCTCATGCCAGCTCAGTCAATCACATTTTTTTTCTTTTCTCTCATAACCACCACGGTCTGACAATTGTCTTCTTTTTCATTCCTCTTGCGGCAGTTTATCTCTCAATGTCCGACATTAGAGGAGGAACTTGCATGCGCTGGTAATGCACTTCAGGAGGTACAGGGTTTGTGGAATTTGTCGTATGGGCTAATCCTATCTTTTTTAGTCATCTTAAGTTCACCATGCTCTTGATTACCACAGAACAGGCTCTTCAGCCCACAGTGTTGTGCCCACATAATCACCTAGTCAAACAACTGCCTAGAATTTCCCTCCATTTTTCTCAGCTCCGCCCACCTCTCTAATCGTCTCTTAAAAGATCCTGTTGTCCCGGCCTCCACCACAGTTTGCCGGCAGCGGATTCCACGCGCCCACCCGCCGTACAAGCACCTTAAAACTATGCCCCCTCTGTGTTGTGCTATCAAACAGAAAGCAGACACACAAACATAAAGTCTGTTCAACAGGCTTTATTCAACATAAACTTCCACAGAGCTGGCTGTGAGGGTGGCTGTGCTGGCTCTGAGACTGACCTCGAGGGGCCGGATCTAGCTTACATCCCGGAAGGTGATTGGCAGCCGACCTTGACAGCTGACCAGGTGTTGCCTTGTCCTCCAGTGCTCTTCTGCAGATAAACAGGTCGCCCCCTGCAGGGGCTAGTGGTGTATCACCACACCTTCATGTTAGCCATTTCAGCCCTTGGGGGAAAAAGCCTCTCATCATCTTGTGCACCTCCATCAGGTGTAAATTATTGTAACCCAACTATTGAACACCTGCTGAGATGAAGTGTGTACAGGCTTCAGGATGGAGTATATAATGGAGGCCAGGACTGAACGAGTGTACATGGGTCATTAAATCCTGCCATTCCACTCGTGTTCCACATTGCCCTTTTCACTCGTGTTCCACGTTGGTCTTTCTACTGCTGTTCCTGCTCATAATGAAAAAGCCAAGTCAAATAATGTGAAATCAATAGTGTATCTTGGGCTCTCATTTTTTTCCAATTCTCACGTGTACAATGACTGACCTCTTCATTGTACTGAGAATTCTATTCCACAAAGGTAGTGAGTGGACTAAAAATTTATGAGTTTTTCTTTAAGCACAAGATAACAAAAACAGTCAGGTGGCTAAAACTCTGCTTTCTTGTTCAATTGCAGGGGTTCATTATTTTAACATTGGGAGCTTTAAATAACCACAATATTCAGGTGGCAAAATCAGTGCCTCTCAGCTCCAATGAACCGGGTCAGTTCTCACTTTGGGTGCTGCCTGCGTAAAGTTGGCACCTTCCCTCCCTCCGATCTCCCTCCAGACCTCTTCTCCTCTCAGCCCTCAGTTCCTTGATCTTCCACAGATCGATTAATCTCCTCTTCAGATGCTTCCAGTATCTTCCGAGTCTGGAATTCCATGGCCTCCTCTCTCACTGTTCCATTTGCCAAGCAGAAGAGTCAACGGGGGGAGAGAGTTTCGGCAGGCCCAGCTCACCCACACCGAGCAGCGGGACCCATTGCTTTCAGCCTTTCCAGCGCTTTGAATCCTTTGCTCTTGAGGGCAACGCAGTTAGCGTATTCTGTTACGGCACCAGCAAATCGAGGTTTGATTGGAGATGGAAGTTAAGACACAGGGACATGGTTTACAATTGGAGGCCACACTTGGAATACGCTTTTGATCCCCTTACCCAAGAAAGGAAAGAACAGTATTGGAGATGGTGCAGAAGAGATTTACAAGGCTCGGGTGACAGGATCATCCCTTAAAGTCTTCACTCCGTTATGGGCATCTACATGAGGCAGTGTCTCAAGAAAGAGGCCTCTATCATCAAAGACCCCCCCCCCACCACCACCCAGATCATGCCCTCTTCACTCTGCTACCATCGGGGAAGAGATACAGGAACCTGAAGACATGTGCTCAGCAGCACAAGGATGGCTTCCTCCCCACTGCTGTCAGATTCCTGAATGATCAATGAACCAAAGTTTGTCTTTTTCTTTTTCTTCCATTATTTTATTGATTTTTAAATGTGGTTTATATAAACTGTCCTCCATAATGTTTGGGACAAAGACACTTTTTTCCTTTATTTGCCCCTGTGCTCCACAGTTTTAAATTCACATGTGATTAAAGTGCACATTCCAGATTTTATTCAAGGTTATTTGTATACATTCTGGTTTGACCTTGGAGAAATTACAGCTCTTTTTATACATAGTCCCCTCATTTCCGGGCACCATATTGTTTGGGGCATTTGGCTTCACAGGTATTTGTGAACACTCAAGTATGTTTAATTGCTTCATTGGTGCAGGTATAAGAGAGCTGGGCTGACTTCGAAGTGTTTGATCACCTTTGGTCTGTAGTTGCTATTTTTCCAAAATGAGGACCAGGGTTGAGCCAAATGAAAGTCGAAGATGAAAGCCATGGCAAAAATGGTTTGCTTTGGATCTCAGGCAGTTGCTTTGTGCCCGCACACTTTTCTCTGGCCACACTCGGATACAGGTTAATCTTGATCTCATCTGTTTGCAGGGACCTTTTTCCAGAATTCTGCAGGCTTTGTTAAATACTTCTTGGCCAACAGTAATGCAGCTGCCCTTTCTGCGGCGAACTCATTCGTTCAGATGCCTTGCTGTTCCACATGATCTCTCCATCCATCATGGCCTCTGACCCTCCGAATTGTAGTTGTTGCCTCCCCTATTTCTAACCGCAATGTTAATCCATCGATCATTTTCATTCTCTGCTTCTTTTTCTTCCAGCTTTCCAGTTGTAACTATATGTTCCAATGTACCTCTTCACATGACGTGTCCAAAGAATTTTAATTGGAATTTACTGATCCTTTTAAGCAATGTATGTTTTGTTTCTGTTCTTTGTAGAATTGCTTCATTGGTTATCCTGTCCATATGCACGGCGTTCTTCAACCACCATGGCTATTTAATTTAATCCCATCTGCCTACACATGTGGCACCCTCTCCATTCCTTACACTTTCACGTGTCTGCTGATCTTTGCTATTGTATCTGCTTCATTCCAGGCACCTACTACTATCTGATTGAACAACTTGCCTTGTAAATCTTTAATTCATATTTTAAGTTTAAATTTAGCCGTATGGCACAGTAACAGACTCTTCCGACCCACGAGACCGTGCCGCCCAATTTCATCCAATTAACCTACTCCCACCGGTACATTTTGAAGGGTGGGAGCATCTGGAGGAAACTCACGGAGACAAGGGGAGAACGTACAAACTCCTTAAAGACAGCACGGGATTCGAAACCTGGTCATTGGTGCTGTAGGAGTGTCATGCTGACTGTGTAGCCCAACTTTAAACATTCCCCCCCCCTCACCTTAAACCTACAAGGTCTCCCCTTAGGCACCAACACTCCAGAAAACACAATCCCAGTTTATCCAAGCTCTCCTTATAGTAATGCTCTGGTGAACCTCTCTGAAGCCTCCACATCCTTCCAGTAACGAGGCAACCAGAATGACACTAATTGCAGCATGGCCTGATGGGGGGGGGCACCAATAAAATAATGTCGGAGCTGCATAATGGCAGAGCTGTCGCTGGTGCGGACCCTTGGAGAACAGGGAGCGAAGTCTCAGTGCTCCCCAGGGTCCAACCATGCACGTTGGCTATGTAAGGGCTTTAGGGGGCCCGTTGAGGGAGCCGACAGCGGTTTATTTTAAAATTCCGCAACCACAGGATGGAAAGGCCTATGATTGGCAGCAGCTGTAAGGGGTTGCAGACTCTAGGGTAGTGGAGGGCACCAGATAATGGGAAGAGCACGCACCGCTTGAGAAGGAGAAGCAGAGGAGACGACCCACAGGGCAGTGACCACTGTGGCAGATCAGCGAAGGGTTCTGAGGCTCAGGAATACACAGGAGGTGAGCTGCTGGCAACTACGGTCAGAGGACTTGCACCACGCTGCAGACTGCTGGACACTGATGGTTCGGACTGGCTGCTGAGTCTGCAGGAAAGCTAGGGGTAAAACCGTGGACAATCAATGACCCTGGGGGGACTCTCTTTTGCTTCTTTTTCTCTGGATATTAGGGGAGCCGGCAAATTTTACTGATAGCGAATCTTTGTCTGTCTTACAGTAGACTAAGTCAAGTCATCAAGTCAAGTCAAGCTTATTTTCATCTGATTGCACAAGTACAATCTGAAGAAACCGCATTCTCCGGTCTTCAGTGCAAAACACGCAGACACACAACCAGACGTAACACACATATGAGAGGGATAGATATGGTGGACAGGCAGTGCCTGTTTCCCAGGGCAGGATCAGCAAACACCAGAGGACATCTGTACAAAATAAAGGGAGGGAAGTTTAGGGGAGGCATCAGGGGTACATTTTTTACCTGGAATGCCTTGCTGGGGGTGGTGGAGACAGCTGGAACATTGGGTGTATTTAAGAGGCTCTTAGACAAACACACAAAAGAAAAACAGAGGGTTCCAAGGTTTAGTACTTTTTTTAAAAATGATGGGATATATGGGGCAACACAACTTCGAGGGCCGAAGGGCTTGTACTGTGTTGTATTTTTCTTTGTTCTATCTTCTAAACAACACATATTGCATTCTGGACAAGTATTCATATATATATATATAAACATACATAAATAAATATTGTTTTGTAAATAGAAGATTGTTAATGTGACCAGTTCCTTTGGTTGTGAGAATGCTGAACGCAAGAAATTTCATGCAATATCACATTTTCCGTTTTATTACATGACAAACTCGAATAAGCTTGAATCAACACCTCTGAGCAGAAACCCCTGCAAAAGGTAGTGGGCCCAGCCCAGGACATCAGCAGGCAAAGACCTCCCCACCATCGAGAACATCTATGGGGAACACAGCCATCGGAGAGCAGCACGCACTCTGTTCTTGCCGCTACCATCAGCAAAGAGGTGTAGAAGGCTCACACCCCGCAGGTTCAAGAACAGCTGCTACCCCTCCACTATCAGACTCCTCAACGACAAACTCAATCAGGGACTCATTTAAGGACTCTTAATTCGCACATATTTATTACTCAATATTTACTTTTACAGTCAGTTTGTTTACATTTCTTTCTTTGTTTACACTGCTCTCTTGTCTTTTTCCTTGAGTATAGTTTACAGTTACCGATAAGTGGTAATTCTGCCCCACCCGCAGGAAAAAAGAATCTCAGAGCTGTATGTGATGTCATTTATGTACTCTGGCAATAAATCTGAAATTTGGACCCAATACTGCACACCAAATGTGGCTGAACCAAAGGCTTACACAGCACCACGATTAGTGCAATGTTATTACAACCCCAGACACCTGAGTTCACATCTGCTGCTGTCTGTGAAGAGTTCTCCCTCGTGTTTCCTCTGGGGGCCCCAGTTTCCTCCCACCCTCCAAAATAAAACATACAAGCTTTGTAGGTTACCTAGTGCACGTGAGCTGGAAGGGCCTGTTACCTTTCCATATGTCTAAATTTAAATCAAATGGAATGCATCTCTGGGAGAGAGAAGATGCAAATTTCACACAATCTGCAAACCAAGGTCAGGATCAAACCTGGGTCCCTGAAGCTGAGGCAACTCCACAATTGGACAATCGTCCCACGTCCCATTTTATTTGAAGACCTCCACAACTGTCACTGAGATCATTTGGAAGCTCAGCTGGTCCCGCAGTTGCAGGCTTGACTTAATAAGATGTGGACAGATGTGAACGGCTCATTCACACTGCAAGGACCATCATCCCCAAGGCAATTTTCTCAGGGACCCCCTTCAAAACACAATGAAATCCGAGGACATTATTCTGTACTTTTGTGCATTGCTTCTTTCCTCACTTCCTTCCACTTCCCTGTGCCCATGAATATTCACTACGGAACAGCCTTTGTTATACTTTGGCCAAGATACTTTTACAATAACTGTAATGAGCCATGGTAGATCAAAGGCTTAATATCAAAGGCTTGGACTATTGGCATTTTGGTCAATAGTTTGTCTCCCAATCCAACAACTGAGACATTTAAATTCAAGAAGATAAATCTGGTAACAGTAACTATGAAACTATCGATTATAGAAGTAAAAGTAGGAGGTAGGAGGCTATTCAGTCCATTGACTTCTATGCTGGTTTGTAGCTGAGCTGTCCTGTAGTTCTCTAAGTTATTTTCTGTCAGGTTCCATTTTCCCTTTGAACAACCCTGATTCCAAAAGCAGTGAATAACATCATATTTCAGATTTATTGTCAGAGAACCTACATGATGTCACTTTCTTTTTCATGCAGGGGCAGCAGAATTACCACAACATAAAATGTCCACAACATGAAGATGTAAACAACTGCAATACAGAGAGAATTAGAACAAAATCAATAAAGTGCAAAACGAGTCCCTGATTGAGTTGGTCGTTGAGGAGTCTGATGGTTGGAGGGGTTACAGCTATCCTGCATCTGGTGGTGCGAGTCTTGTGGTGCCTGTACCTTGTTCCTGTTGATAACAGTGAGAACATAGAATTCCAAATCATCTTATAAAGAATAATGTTGCCTTGCCTACATTTTGCACTTCTCTTTTTATCCATGTTCCCACTCCACCCGCTTCCCAATCTATGTGTGGTGTGGATGGGACACCAATCTGCCAACCTCCTCAGAATTAGAATTAGAATTGATTGCCATGAACATCTCATGAAATGTGTTTTTGCGCAGCAGGCATCACAGAGCATTAGCGTAAAATCCATTTAAAAATAAAATAAATGCCTCCAAAAGAAGATAAAGTGAGGTAGTGCCAGGAATTGACCATTCAGGAATGTGAGGGCAGCTGTCCTTGTGCCACTGGGTGCTCGTCTTCAGGCTCCTGTCCCTCCTTGCCGATGGTAGCAGAATGAAGAGGGCTTGGCCTGGGTGGTGGGGGTCCTTGAGGATAGAGGCTGCTTTCTTAAGACTCCACCTCTTGTAGATGTTGTGGATGGAGTGAAGACTGATGCCCATCTGAGTTCACAGCTCTCTGTCCTGAGCATTGGATCCTCCAGGGATGAATGCTCTCCACAGTAAACCTGTAGAAATTTGCAAGATGTACCAAATCTCCTCAAACTCCTTGCAAAGTTCAGTCTCTGCTGAGCCTTCTTCGTGATTGCATTGACGGGGAGGCCCCAGTACGGACCTCCAGAGATGTTGACATCTAGGAATTGTAAGTTGATCCCTTGATGAGGACTGGTTTGTGTACTGCAAATATCCCCCCCCCCCCCCCCACCCCCTGAAGTCCACCATCAGCTACTTGGTTTTGATAAGGCTATCATGGTGACACCGTTCAACTGGATGATCTATTTCCCTCCGGAAGCTTCCTTATTCCAGTCTGTGATTCTGCTGATGACCATTGAGTGAAACAACGAAGTGCGCAGATACTGCGATCATCGCAAATACACAGAAACGGTGGAAGAACTCAGCAGATCTCACGCAACCATGGGAGGTAAAAACCAACATTCTGACCCCTTGAAGCAGGCAAGCGCCAGACTGTTGAATGAAGAATGAGGGAGAGGAGGATTATAGACCAACCAACTTTAAAAGATATGGATGGGACACAGGAGAGAGGAAAGGTGAGAATTGACTGGGGGATGCAGGGGTTACCCTGGGCTCTGTGGAAGCAGAGCTGGGGGAAAGGACACAGAGGGAAAGGGGAAGAGAGAGAGACAGAGCTAGAGGAGAGGGTAAGATTGAGGGCTAACTGATACCGGAGAAGTCGATTTTAATGTCATCCGGTTGGAGGGAGCTGAGGCATGGCTCCTCCAATCTGTGGGTGGTCTCAGACTGGTAGTACATGAGACCGTGGACAGACATCTCGGCAAGGGAATGGGGCAGGAAATTGAAATCGGGAGCCACTGGGAAACCCCCGCTGTTGCAGTGGACAGAGCAGAGGTGCGCAATGAAGCGATCTCCCAGTCTCAGAAATCAGTCTCTCTGACGTAGAGGAGATCACAACAAGAGCACTGGATCCACTAACTGACCCCTTCAGATTCACGTGAAATGTGACTTCACTGGGAAGGACAGTTTGGGGTTGTGAGGGAGGAGAAGTGGGCGCAAGGGGAGCATCTCCTGCAGCCACAGGGGTAGGCGCCAAGGGGATGATTGGAGGGAAGAGAGGAATGGACGAGGGAGTCACAGAGGGAGTGGTCCCTTCGGAAAGCACGATGATCTAGCATGGAAAACCTCGGAGCTGATGCAACAGACACGGAGGAATTGTGAGAAAGAAATTGAATCCTTGCAGGGGCAGGTTGTGTTGAGGTGGCCATGGGAGTTGATGTGTTTGTTGAAGATGTCTGTCGAGAGTTTGTCTCGACAAAGGGTTGAAGGGCTTTGCCTGTGTCGGCTTGTAGCATGGATTGCTCCGTGTAGCCAAGCAAAAGGCAGCCATAGCTGGGGGCCCATGCAGGTACCCACACCTACCCTTTGGAGAAAGTGGGATGAGTCAAAGGAGAAGTTATCAAGGGTGAGGACAAGTGGAGGAGGGTGATGCTGGAGGGGTACTGGTTGAGTCTGTTGTTGAGAAAGAAACAAAGGGTTTTGAGGCCTTTGGTATGGGGGATAATTGGATGTCCATGAGGTGACTGAGTTCAGGAAAATGGAAGTTGTGAAGTGACGGTCTTCCATGCCAAATCATCAGAGATGTATTCCTCCTTCAAACAGCATGGCTTCCCCTCTACCAGTTGTTCCCCCACCCGCACATTCCCCATTCCCCACGCACCTTCCCTGCCCCTCCCCCCCCCCCCCCCCCACCGCCACAAGGTCAGGATTCAGCTTGTCCTCACTCACCACCTCACTGACGTCCACATCCAACGCAACACCCTCCTCCATGTCTGCCACCTACCACCTGATGCCACATCTTCCCTGCTCCTCCCCTTTCTGCCTTCTGCAGGGATCACTCCCTCTATGACTCCCTTGTCAATTCTCCGTCCCATCCCTTTACCGATATGTCTGGTCATGGGCTTATGCACTGCCAGAATGAGACAAATTGGAGGAACAACATCTCATATTCTGTCTGGGCACCTTCCAACTGCATGGCATTAACATTGACTTCTCCAGTATACATTAACCCCCCCCTCCCCCTCCCCATCTTCCCCATGCTTCCTTTCCCCTCTCTCTCTCCCCCTCTCTCTCTCCTCTTTTCCTTCTCTCCTTTCCCCTAACTCTGCTTCCACACATCCCCAAACCCCCCCCCCCCCACCCTTCCCTAGTCAATTCTCATCTTTCCTCTCACTTCCCCTGCCCATTCTTCCCTCTCCAAGTTTTTTTATTTAGGCCCCTGCCTACTTTTTAATCATAGCTTCTTTTCTCCAGGAGCTCCACCATTCAAGTAGTTGGGCAGCACAGACTCGTATCAAGCATGAATACTATGGCCCAAATTGCACCCCATTAACCCTGGCATGTTTCTTCTTGAAGGGTGGGAAAAAACAGGAGACCCTCCCAGAGGAAACAGAAGCCCCCTGGAGGAAACAGGAACCCCCCCCTGGAGAAAACCCACGCAGACACAGGGAGAACACACAACCTCCTTACAGATAGCATGGGATTCGAACCCCCATCAAGAGTGCCCGCCTAATTAGCTTTTGAACAATTCCATACCAGCCCTCTGCTGAGGCTGTTCCTCTTGACAACTGACATATCCTTCCAAAGACTCATTTTAAATTGATTGTGTCTCGAGGAGCAGGCTACATCCTGTGGTTTGAATATTCTGGACCCGTTGAAGGAAATTGCAGGTGCTTTGTATTATCCTCTCGCACAATCATAAAAGGGACAGCAATCACATCATCTCTCAAACTTTTCCTTTCTACACAGAGCAACGTCTATTGATGTAATTACTCATCATAATCTGAATCTCCATTCCTTTAATCATTGCCTTTTCCTGCCTTCTCCGCCTTTTCGAGCTTCTGACCCAGTGCTCCCAGTGCGTTTGTTCAACTGATTTATAAAAGAACTGAGTCACCTTATAATTCAGCCTAAAGTGGTGGTTCAGTTCCTCTCAGAGACCTCTCTGACATTGTTCACAATTCATTGTCAATCATCCCTTTCATTTTCCACACAAAGTTTCATTATGTCTGATGTTTGGCTGTTTAAGATGCTCTTCCCTGTGTATTTGTTCACTTTTATTGCTTGGATATAGTTCGGGGGTTAGAGATAGGTTGATGTGGTGAGGTCCTTCATAGGCCATCTGTCCCACGGAATCTTTGGTAAGATTTGAGATTCAATGATCTTTTATTTTTATGTAATCAAGCAGATGTAATATTACATGGAGAAACTCAGCAAGTCAAACCGTGTCCTTTATTTAGCAAAGATAAAGATACATCAGCAATGTTTTGGGCTTCAGCCCTTCATTAAGATACCTTGATGAAGGGATCAAGCCTGAAATGTTGGTTCTGTATCTTTATCTGTGCTTTATAAAGGACACTGTTTGACCGGCTGGGTTTCTCCAACATTGTGTGTTCACTTCAACCACGGCGTCTGCGGACTTTCATGTTTTACTAACATTATACGGAATTGCATTTAGGCTGTTGAAAGGCATTTAAAGGTTCGCCATCTGCAGAAATTGCCCAGCGCCTCATACAGTCGGAGAAAGAGAGCTCCCCCAGAATCTCTGAGTGTCCGTGGATTCACCGCCAGTGCTCCCACAGCCTCTGCAGCCACATTGACTTCAGTCCAAACCATCAGCCACTGGCAACCATCAAACATCCTGGCTTGAAATGTGGACTGTCCATTCCTCTCCACGGAGGCTGCCCGACCCACTCAGCCCTTCCAGCTTCTGTTTGTGTCTCCCATTTTATGACCCCCTTCCACCCCCCCACCCCATCATTGGGATGACACAGGAGCCTTCCAGGTTCCATCACATCACGCACAAGCGGCCAATTCATCTGTTGACCTGCACACCTCTGGTGTGTGAGAGGAAAGAGTCAGGAAAGGGTGGTGGGGGGATGAAATTTCAGCATGGACCGCGCGGGAGGTCAGGGTTGATCCTGGGTCACTGGGGGGGGGGGGGGGGTGACGAGGCATCTCACCTGGCCGCGCTGCCTCCCTTTGATGCATCCTGAAAGGGATGTGAGAGGCCACTAACTTCTTTGCCTCCAGAAATGAAGATCACGAGAGATCTAAATACCAGAATAAGAAAGTGCGCTTGGACTCATAAACGCCCACTGAAATCTCTTCAGGATCCATCAGGGTTAATCTTTCAACATCGGCAGAACACTTGTATATCTAATCTCGCATTATTTGCCTGCAGCCATTATTACCAACAGCACCCAACACTTTAATTTACAAATATAAGGCTCAAAAGTCTAGTTTCTATGGTTACGAAGACATGCAAGGGGTGGGTCAAGCAGCTTCTTTCATATACTTAATCTCATTCTTCCATTAACATTCTTCAAGCATCCCATCAAAATTAGGTATTCGTTGCCATTGGAGATATCGCAGACACGGTTTCTTGGCCTAAGAAAGTATGACTGCTCTAAAAAAAAACCGCTTCAGCATAATTAACCATGCCTTGGATATTGGTTTGTTTTTCTCTTGAAAGAAATATCTAACTTCTCGAAGTGCCTGGCAGCAATAAAGTCACAGCACAACTCACTTAGAAGTGGGGGGGAGGGAGATAGGAGGAGGTGGGGGGGGGGGGGAGGGAGAGTGCTGGGGGGGTGAAAGGGTGACCCTGATTGCCGCAGGTGGTTATGGAGGCCAAGTCATTGTGTGTGTGTGTGTGTGTGTGTGTGTGTGTGTGTGTGTGTGTGTGTGTGTGTGTGTGTGTGTGTGTGTGTGTGTGTGTGTGTGTCGATTTAGATTGATTGTCAGAGTTCATACACGACATCACAAACTTCAGTCCCAACTTACAAGTCCTAATAGGGGAGACTGCCTAGGAACACCAGGCGCTGTAGGTTTTGGTGAGGGGTGTTGGAGAAAGTGATGACATACTGTCGACAAAAGTCAAAGAATTTAGTATTACGTGACAATAATGGAACCTTTAACATACAACCCTGAGATTCTTTGCCCTGTGGGCCAGGCAGAATTACCACTTATTGGTAATGCAAAAAGAAAATCTGTAAACATGACAACAAATAAACAAATGTAAACAAGCTGACTGTGCGATACAGAGAGGAGAAAAAAAAAAAAAATCGATAAAGTGCACAAGTAAGAGTCCTTAAACGAGGCCCTGATTGTTGCTGAGTCTGATGGGAGCAGTGGTTCCTGAACAGGATGGTGCGAGTCTTGTGGCACTGATACCTCTTTCCTGATGGCAGCAGGGATCCTTGATGATCGCTGCTGCTTCTCCGACGGCAGCGGTCCCTGTCGATTTAAGGCAAAGATTGATAGGCTCCTAATTAACATGGAATACAGAACATTCTAGCACACTATAGGCCCTTCAGACTCGATGCCCACACATATATATATATATATACATATATATATATATATATATATATATACACACACCAAAAAAATACTTAACCCTTCCTACTTCGTAACCGTCTATTTTTCTTTCTGTTTAGGCTTGGCGTCAAAGATTATGGGAAGAAGGTCAAGCAGTGGGGCTGAGTGGGAGAATGGATCAGCAGGGCAGACTTGATGGACTGAATGGCCTATTTCTGCTCCTGTGTCTTATGGCCATATGATTCAGGTTTTTAGGATTTAAGAAAGAGCTGGTAGGAAATTGATAGTTTTCTTCATGTTGGTGACAGGAAATCAGAGCAGATGAAATTGTTTCAAGGCTGTTCTTTCCAACACAAGCACTTCAGAAAGTCCAGAAGACTCTCAATAGGCTCACCCTCAATTTTAAACTGTAATTCGACAGATTGGTAGCCTCAGGCAGAATGACAAGAACAAGCTTGAGAGCTGAATAGCCTTTTTGCACCTCTGCTTATTTTCCTGAGGCGCAATTGGCTTCGGGGTTTGGCGTCCTTCCAGTTGATCAGGAAGGGAGTAGTTTCTCTCTCTTCGCTCCTGAATGTATGAGTCTCGGCAGGCGGGAAGGTCCCCATTCTTCCATCCAAGCCAAAAGCCTTCCACTGTCTCCTCAGGCCAATAGCCTCGAGAGCAAGGAAGAGTCCACTGTTGCCCCTGCCTTCATTACCCTAGGGGGTGTTTGAACTATGCTTGGGGATAAAATTACATCAGCCTGGCTGGCCCAATCAATAGCCCCTTTCACTCTTGCAAGTGATCCCAGGAATTAACGGCCAATCGGCCTTTAAAGTGTCTGGCGTGAAAGCAAAATCAGCTAACATCTTCTCACGCCAGGGATTGACGATCTCGAACCCTAGTACAATCAGATGCCAGCATTGCGATCAGGCAAATGTAGAACGGGCAATTGGGATTGAAATGACCCAAGTTTTTTCACGAGTGCAGGAACGTGAAGGAAGAAAAGATTAAAATGAAGGGATAAGCTTTGCTGCGGGAAAGTCACAGTGGGAGAGAGAGAGAGAGAGAGGGAGGGGGAAATAAATAGCAATAGTGGACAATTTTTAAACAGTGTGGAAATGTTGGTAGCTTTTTCCTATGGCCTTTATAAATTGAATGCTACCAACTTCTCTGGACTTTAAAAATTGCCCACTATTGCTATTCATTGCTAGCACTTTCCCACAGTCCGTTATAGGTTGGTACAACATTAACAGGGGCTGAAAGGCTCATACTATGCTGTAAATAAAATTTAATTATCTTATAATTCGGCATGATTAAATTTGGATCAAATATAAGATTGTGGTGTGTGCGCTACATGAAGTGTGGAGTAAGAACGTTGCACACACAGTCGAGTTGAGGTTGACGACTGATTTATTGCCCTGCCAGCTCTGCTTATATTCACTCCCTGCCTCTGCCGACAGGAGTGACATCGTCACAGCGCTGGCCTCCGACTGGCCGGCGTTCGTGCTATTGTCTGCCGTTTCCCGCCATGCGGGAGGTCACGCCGGACGATGGCCGTTGATCCCTGCAGGGCCATCACGATCGCCATGTTCGCCGACCGTTTTGTGAGCCGGGTCACAACTAAGTTCACGGGCTGCTACACAATCATAATACATTCATCAGGATTTAGGGCAGGTCCACCATCACTCAATGGATCATGACATCAGTGTTAGAAGGTTAACCCCGGGGATGGCTCCTTGCAAGTGTGAAAGTGTTCAGTGTCCCAGTTAGAAGTGGTCAAGCATGAAAAGCCAAACTCCCATTCCTATTCCGGGACACTGAACAGCTGATTTAGTGGGATGCAAGTGTGAAAGGGGCTAGCACCTCTAGCTTTTCTCCCTCTCAGTGCCAGTGACTCAGGTTTGAGTGTGACTTCCGGCTCTTCCATTCCACCTCCTCCCCATCCCCCAGTGCCTCCAGGGAGCTGTGAAACTTGGGGGAGTTGATGAGAATGTGGAGACAGTGAAATGCATCTGGAAAAAAACAGTGAGTGTGAGCTAGCATAGATTCAACAGGCCAAATTGCCTTCTTATATGTAATAGAGGAATACAGGATATGGAAATATGATTCTCCGCAATGACTCATCCAGCTATTTTTTTGGAAGGCATTTATCCAGGTTTATATCAGCTTTAAGTTTGATTCCTATTTTATTTTTATAATTTCAATGTCATGTTTCCCTGTTCTGGACTCTCCTGTTAGAGGAAATAAGAATTACAGTAAAACCTCCAATATCCAGCACCTATAGACATTGGTACATGCCAGATAACTGAATTTTCTAGTGGCTTGAGATTGCGTGTCACATGGCAAACTAACTGCAAACTAACTGCTATGAGGAGCCCATTTTAAACTTTCGTATTTTTTCCCTATTTTTTTCCCACGACTTTTCATTGCTGGATAACAGGGATTTTACTATAGTAAATTGCGAAATTCTGTAGAAACCTTGGTTGAAGTAGAAACACACAATGCTGGAGAAACTCCAGCAGGTCAAACAGGATCCTTTATGTAGCAAAGGCAAAGAAAAGTAACTGAGGTTTCAGGCTTGAGCCCTTCATCAAAGGGATTTTACTGTAGAACAGTGGTTCTCAACCTTTTTCTTTCCACTCACATCCCACTTTAAGCAATCCCTACGCCATCGGGGCTCTGTGATTGGTAAGGGATTGCTTCAGGTGGAATGTGGGTGGAAATAAAAAGTTTGAAAACCACTGTTTTAATCGTACCTGATTGACTCGTTATGTGCGCGGTTTCAGAACTCCAAAGGAAATGGGCCAATAACAATTTTTCTCAAGCAAAATATTTCAGTAACCATTGGGTCTAGAACAGTGGTTCTCAACTTTCTCTTCCCACTCACATCCCACCTGAAGCAATCCCTTACTAATCAATGGCATCAGGATTACTTAAAGTGGGATGTGAATGGAAAGAAAAAGGTTGAGAACTGCTACTTTAGAATCAGAATCAGAATTTACTGTCATGAGCATATCACAAAATTAGTTGTTTTGTAGCAGCATCACTGTGCAAACATTTATATAATTACATTTCAAAAATAAATAAATGAATCCAAGAAAATAAGACAAAATGAGGTAGTATGTGTGGATCATTGTTCATACAGGAATCCGGTGGCAGAGGGGAAGAAACTGTTTTTGTGCCACTGAGCATTCACTTTCAGGCTCCTGTAATTATTTCCTGAAGGTATCAAAATGAAGAGGGAATGGCATGAGTCATGGGGGGGTCCTTGAGGACAGAGTCTGTTTTCTTAAGTCACTGCCTCGAGTTAAATATTGGAATAGTTCCGGACAGACTGCGTGATCCATCTCAGGCTAATATAAACAGCAGAGGAACATTCAGTCCCTCCAGTTTTGTTTTCATTTCCATCAGTGTAGTGACTACTTTCCATAAAAGTTGGTTGGATGATAAAAGAATCTTGTTGTCTATGACTCGTTCAGACAAATTTCATACTAAAGTTGAGTTTCCCAAAGTTTATTAAATGATATTAAACATTGTTAACATTATTATAAATTGTGAAACATTGTTACAACTTTCATATTTTTTACCTATCCCGGGACACAGAACAGCCGATTTAGTGGGATGCAAGTGTGAAAGGGGCTAGCACCTCTAGCTTTTCTCCCTCTCAGTGCCAGTGACATTGTTAGACAATCAATAGAAAATGTCGGAAGCTTCTTACTATCCATTCCAGAGAACAAAAGAAACTAAAAACCCTTATCTCCCAAGCAAGCAGAGAAAATGAGTTATGATCCTAAAGCAAAGATGTTGCTAGGAAATAGTATAAAAATATGTTAAACAAAAACAGAAACAGACTTGTGGTGAACATTAAACACATTTCAAACCCTGCAATCAGCTCAGAACAGAAATGAAGCTGAATCCCATTGAATCATTTTTCTTTCATATTCATCCATCTCTAACAGAAACCTCAGTTTTGAAATTCTCAACAGCTTTGGGTGGCGAGTCTCTTTTGTGTGAAAAAGAAGTTCCTGATATCGACAGGAACTTTCAACTTTGCCAATGAACAGCATACCAACCTTTTCCATCATCACTCCAAAAAACTCCCCTTTGAGTTTTTGGAAAGGGTCCTTGATCCATGTTTCAACTGTTTCAAAACCCATGAGGATTCTTTGATCCTGTGATTTATTTAAAAGTAGGATTGAAATTAATCCTCAACATTGTAACATGTGATCAAACCAGGTTCGGTGGGTTCACAGAGAAATGAGTCCAAACACAAGCTAAACAAGCAAACAATCATCTTTATTTTACATTGAGGTAAAAGTAATGGGGAAGATACAAACAACCCTCAGTACTTTAAATAATGTGAGCAATCACACCAGACTCAGCAATCTTCAGTACCAGTGGCTGTTTCCTCTCCATTACACACACGTGCAGTAACTAGCATACTCTTACTATACAGAGACTTCACCATGGACTCCAATCGGGTAAGGCTCAGTGCCAAGTATTTCCACACAATACAACATTCCCACTCTCAGTGTAGTGCACACCTTACCAACAACTCCACCAGCGATGTCCACAGTTCACGACCTGACACGGAGCAATGTTCATAGTCAGGACCAAGGAGCAAAGAGAATGACCTGCTGCACATGGTGGGCTTTTAAAGAGCAGTAAGCTGGAGAGTTCAGCCAAGGTAATCAGTAAGTGATTTGAAGGTCAGGTGTGCATTAATGGGTGGGTGGAGTCCAACCTTGATTGGCAGGTGATGCGACTTCCGACAAAGTTCCAGACAGAGAGGTCACATGACCCTCCACAATCCTCACTAGAGATATCATCATAGCATCTGAAGTAAGGGAAGTGGAGTATCAGCTCCCCTTTAGATATGATTTTCCATAATTCTGAAATTCTTCAATAACTGAAAGCCAGTGTCACTGCCCAAACCTAAAGCCCTGACTCCATAGACCGACCTTCTTTCCCCTGATAGTGTTCATTTCACAAGCTGGTCAACAGAGGTGAAAAGGGACAGGGATCATAAAGGAGCAGAAGTTGGCCAATTGGCCCATCGAGTCTGCACCACCATTCTACCCTGAGCTGATTCATCTTCCCACTCAGCCCCACTCCCTGGCCTTGATCCTCTGATAAATCAAATACCTGCCAATCTCTGTCTTAAATACACCCAACATCCTCTATTCCACAGCCGCCTTTGGCAACAAGTTCCACAGACTCACGAGCCTCTAACAAACAAAATTTCTCCATATCTGTTTTAAATTGATACCCTTTTATCCTGAAGTTGTGCCCTCTTGTGCTCGACTCCCCTACTATGGGAAACAACCTTGCCACATCTACTCTATCCAGGCCATTCAGCATTCAAAATGTCTCTAAGAGGTTCCCCCCCACCCCATCGCCATCCTTCTGTACTCCAATGAGTATCGTCCAAGAGCTGGAAAAAACATTCCTCGTAGATTAAGAAATGGACCTTTGCTTTTGCCGAGACTTCAGACCTCAGGACACAAGTGCCATCCGACCAGATGATCAACAGTGACTGATGCTCCCTGAGCTGATAACCCTGGTCATTTATTAGAGAGGCAATAGCAGAGGGCAATAGGTAACGCTCTCTTCTGTATCTCTTGGATAAGGGACATTCGGGATTCTGTGGTATAGCAGAGGGGAGAGATGGGACAGAGTGGCACCGCTGCAGAAACAAAGGATTATGAGAAAGAATAAATATGTCAGGAGAGCTGCAAATCTTGCACTGAATATTCATAAGATACCTGCAAACTATATTGGAAAGGTGTCTGTGGGAACTCAACGCATGGGGATGGTTATAACCTGAAGCCACAGCAGGTAAGATGAAATTATTTAATCAGAATCTTTGTGTGTTGGTGACGGCTAATAATCTCTCCTCAATATGGCTTGAGTATTGGGAAGAGTCAAGGAGTTTCTCAACTAAGTTGGCAACAGAATGTCAAAATCCCCTCCCCATCCTACTTCCCCCCCATTCCATCCCATCCCAATCCCTCCCCTCCCATCTCATCCCATCCCCCTCCACTCCTATCTCTTCCCATCCCCTCCAACCCATCCTATCTCCATTTATTCCATCCCCCTAACCCCACCCATCCCCTCCCCTTCCATCCTATCTCCATTCATTCCATCCCTCCCCTCCTATTCTCTCCCATCCCCTCCCAACCCATCTCCTCCCCTCCCATCCTATCTCCATTCATTCCATCCCCTACCCCTCCCATCCCCTCTCCCCATCTCATCTCCTCCCATCCATCTCCTCCCATCCTCTCCCAACCCATCCCAACCCATCCTATTTTCCTCCCCTCTCATCTCCTCCCATCCCTCCTCCAGAGTTCTCTACCAGCTCATTGGCCTTGTTGACGGTGAGGCAGAGGGTGCTTCCTAAAACCTCCAGTGACCCACAGCCACTGCTTTTGCTGAATTTTGCACATCCTCCCCATGACAGTGTAACCCTGGGGAGTTCAGATTTCCTCCCACATCCTGAAGATGATCTTGTTTGTGGTTGATCTGGTGCGTATGGTGTGTGGGCGGTTGGAGGAGAACCACGGGACAGTCAATAGGCATGAGAGAACAGGTAAATAGTAAAGGACAGGGTAATAAGTGAGATGGCTGAGACTGACAGATGAATAGTTCTTTATCAACGAAAAGGGGACCAGTCCTCAATCTTGATGCTGGATACTTCAGTGCGCTGCAGAGAGAGTCAGCCTTGCCTCTTGTGCCTGCCTCCATGGGCAGTTCGGTTAGCATAGTGAATAATGTAATGAATTGACGGCGTCAGCAACTTGGGCACTGTCTGTAAGGAGTACATTCTCTCCATGTCTGCATGTATTTCCTCCACGTGCCCCGGTTTTCCTCTCACCCTTCAAAACGTATGAGGGTTGTCAGTTAATTTGCTTAAATTTGTTTACATGTTTAAACTTTTTTCTTGCGCTAACCGTAAGTGGTAATTCTGCCTCGCCCGCAGGAAAAGAACCTCAGAGTTTTATGTCATGTATGAAATGTGAAATCTCATTGGATGGCACAGGCTCATGGGCTGGAAGGGCCTGTTACTGTGCTGTATGACTAAATTTAAATGTAATAAAATATTTTTTTTAAAATAAGGACCAACAACCTACTGCCTACAGGGTAAGGGCTCTGCCCGCAGAGCCACTTGCTGGAGCACAGGGAACTGTTTGGCCGTTGCTTGTGTGTTCCTGGGCACCACAGCGCCACCTGCTGACGGTTCTCCATAAAGTGCTGACTATTGGGCAGGCCGAATGCAGCTAAGTCTAAAATGAGCTCGCGGGGATGGTCAATTGGCCTGGTATGGAAAAGAGGGTGTTCCCTGACTCCCCCCCCCCCCCACCGATGTCTGCAACAGCCATTATGCCAATTTAACTGATCCCATTCCTCTGATCTCTGCCTCTTCATGTGTCTCTCAAGGTCCCTCTTAAAAGTGATCTCCGTTCCTACACATTCCCTAGCAGGATGTCCCAGTCACCTACCACTCTCTTGGCTACATGTTTGCATTAGACCTCCCCACCCATGTTTAAATTAAACTTTATTCTGCTCAATTTAAACTGATGAGCTTTCCACCTACAAACTGGGAAAAAGTCTCTGACTATCTACCCCCTCTATGTCTCTTATAATATCTTCATGTACCCACAAGATGTGTGTGGGAATGATCCAAGCTCGTGGTGGAGATGAAAAATTAGCATGGTGGAGCTGGCTCGATGGGCCAAATGGCCTAATTCTGTTCCGACTACTTGTGTGGCTCCCCGACGTGTGATCTCAACCAGATCTTGAAATTTAATCTTGTACATTGATAGATAATATCTATATTTTAGATTATATACTGATATCCTAATATCTATAAGAATTTTGTTATATTTATTAACGCTCTCTGTTCTCGCTGCTGCCGTCAGGAAAGAGGTATCGGTGCCACAAGACTCGCACCACCATGTTCAGGAACACCTGCTACCCCTCCACCAACAGACCCCTCAATGACAAATCAGGGACTCATTTAAGGACTCTTACTTGTGCACTTTATTGATTGATTTTCTTTGTTCTCTCTGTATCGCAGAGTCAGTTTATTTCCATTTCTTATCTGTTTGTTTGTTTGTTTACGTGTTTACGCTGTGTACAGTTTATTTTTTGCACTACCAATTAGTGGTAATTCTGCTGCACCTGCAGGGAAAAGGAAGCTCAGGGCTGTATGTGATGTCATGTATGTTCTCTGACAATAAATGTGACATCTGATCTTTATTATAATTATAATAATCATATTTCTAATATTATAAATTGATATAAAATAATATATTGGTACGTAATAATACACTGATCTTATCTCGGGTTAGAGCAGTGCTTTGTGTGCTTTGCTAATTGCCCTGGAACTGAGAATCTTCAGTCAGTAGAGGATCTGGAGTCGCATATGAACCCAGAATGGGGTAAGGGTAGCAGATTTAATTGCAGGAAGGGGACATAGTGAATTAAATACGTGTTTAAGCTGACAATACAGTAGTTACATAGTCATGGAAAGATACAGCACTGAAAAGGCCCTCAGCCCTCTGATTTCACACCCACCCTCAACCCAAATCCTACATTAATTCCCACATTCTCTTTTCGCATTCACCCTTTTTTAATTCATATTCTTTCATTCATCTGAATTTAAATTCATTCCCTGCTGACACATGGCGGGATTTGAACTGGGTTCATTTAAGAGACATAGATGAAAGAAAAATAGAGGGTTATGAGGGAGGGAGGGTTTACTTTTTTTTTGGTAGTTATATATGGGTTGGCACAAAATTGTGGGCCAAATGGCCTTTACTGTGCTGTAATAAAAAAGTCAAAACACAATGCCAGAGAAACTCAGCAGGTCAGACAGTCTATTTTAAATAGCAAAGATACAGATACACCACCAATATTTCCAACTTGAGCCTTCATCTCAGGCCTGAAATGTTGGTGATGAATATTTATCTTTGCTACATAAAGTACACTGGTTTTTTTTTTAATTTATAATTTTAAAAAGATTTAACATCAATTATAAATTATCGATGCAGTATATAATTGAATTAAATAAACCCCCCCCCCCACCTCTCTCATCCACCCCACTAACACCCATCCTCTTCCCCTTCTACTCACCAAGAAAGAAAAAAGGAGACCATCATTTATAAAACATTCAACTATTTAGCTACGGAAAGCAAGACACCCTCCGGAGCAGACCGAGAGATTAAATTTTCAAACCAAGAATTTTGAAGTATGGGCTCCATATTTTGACAAAAAAAAATTATATTTATCCCTCAAATTATACATTATCTTTTCTAGATGAACACAGGATTTCATTTCAGTAGCCGTCTTTGCATTCCTAAAACTAAATCAGATTTCCAAGTAATAGCCAAATGTTTTTTAGAAATGGCCAAAGCCAACGTCAAAATTCAATTTGATACATCTTCAATCTTCAACAACATTGGATCAAACGGTAAACTCACTTTTAATATTTGCTCCAAAAACAATTTAATTTGTACCCAAAATCCTTAACTTTTGAACAGGTCCAAAATCGAATGAAAAGAAGTGCCTATCTCTTCACCACATCTAAAACACAGATCCGAGAAAGTTAAATTAAATATCCAAAAAGTTACATTGTACTAATTTATATCTTACATTTATAACCTTAGTCATACTGTCCTTACATAGATTTTTCCAAACATTTTAATCTACCTGTTTAAATCAGATTCCCATTTTAATCTTGATTTATGAACATTTTATTTTGTAATAACTTATACATTTCAGAAATAAACTTATTTGTTTCTTCTTCAGTAAGCAATAATTCCAAAGCAGATTGTCTAGGTAATTTCAACTATGACCTAATTTTTCCAATAAAAAAGTTTTTAACCTGATAATAACAGAAAAATGTATTACTCGAAACTTGAAAATTTTCCTTCATCTGATTAAAAGATACAAGCTTACCTGCCTCAAAACAATCTTCATCTTATAAAATCCCTAATTGATTCCATATCTTCAAAAACTGATTATTGACAGTAAAATGAGAAAGTTTATTTTGCTATAAAGCCATTTTCACTGAAAGCTTTTCTTTTCCACCTATCTCATAATCAATTTTATTCCATATTTCAATTAAATATTTCATTATTGGTGGGTCTCTACCAATTATCAATTTTGAATTCCATTTATAATGATACATCATACATTTCTCATCAATTTTATCTAACTCTATACTCACTCCAATTGAAGGTTTATTTAAATTAAATTGCATTAATACATTTCAATTGTGCAGCTTTATAATAATTCTGAAAATATTTCAAATTCAAATTTTCAAGTTAATTTCTCCAAAGATACCCTATTCATTTTCCCTTTCCATAAAAATTTCCTTACAATTGAATTTAAATCTTTTTTTAAAAATTGAGGTACTGAACAAGGAATAGATTGAAAAAGATATTGATCCTTGTAAAAATATTCATTTTAATACAATTCACTCTTTCTATTAAAGTAATAAGTAAATCATTCCATCTATTTAAATCATCTTTAATTTTATTAAATAATGGTACATAATTTAATTTATACATTTTCTAAATTTCTATCAATTCTAATACCTAAATACTTTATTGGATTTTGTGCCACTTAAATTGAGCTACTCTTTACATCAATCAAAATCTCCTTCAACTAATGGCATCACTTTTATTCCAATTAATTTTATAACCAGATATTTCCCCATAATCTTGCATTTTTTTTACATAAAGAATTTTCAGGATCTGTTATATAAATCAAAACATCATCTGCAAACAAAGTCATCTTATATTTCTCCTTTATTAACTTTAATTCCTTTAATACTAAAATCTTGCCTTATTGATTGTGCCAATGGTTCAAATGCCAAAACAAATAATGCAGGAGACAAAGGACAACTTTGTCTAGCCAATCATGTTAATGAAAAAGATGAAGAAAGTTGTTCATTAGTAACTACACTTGCCAAAGGGTTTCTATATAAAGCTTTAATCCAATTTATAAGTATTGGCCCAAATTGAAATTTTTGTAAAACCTTAAATAAATAATTCCATTCTAATCTGTCAAAAGCCTTTTCAGCATCTAATGATAAAACTAATGCTAAATCTGATTTTGGAGATTTAGACTAATTCATTTAGCTATATCTTTTTTTAACAAATCCAGATTGATCTAAATGAACCAACAGGTTCATTCTATTAGCCAAAACTTTTGCAACAATCTTATAATCAACATTTAATAATGATATAGATCTATAAGACTCTGGTTTTGATAAATCTTTATCTTTCTTGGGTATTACTGTTATTATTGCATTTTTAAAAGATTCTGGTAATGAACAAGTTTTGGTCACTTGTTCTAATACTTCCATTAATAAAGGCATTAATAAGTCTTTAAATTTGATAAAATTCAGACATAAACCCATCTTTGCCAGGAGATTTCCCACTTTGCCATTAGAATTTAAAGCCTTAATAACTCCTTTCAACATAAATGGAGAATCTAAATCTTTATGAGCTTGGCAATTCAAAAATGAAAGTTGAAGCTTCTGTAAGATATCATTAATTTCTCCTTCATTATTCAATGATTGAGATGAATATAACTTAGTATAATACCCTTTAAAAGAATAATTTATATCCTGTGGCTTATAAGTAATTTTTAAATTCTTTTTAACACCATTAATAGTTCTTGATGTTGGCTCCATTTTCAATTGCCAAGCTGATACTTTATGTCCCCTTTCTCCTAATTCATAATATTTTTGTTTAGTTCTATCAATTAATTTCTCAGTCCTATATATCTGTATTGAATTACAATGCATTTTTTATTTATCAATTACAACCTCTTTTTTTCAGATGGGTCTTTTTGTCATTTTTTCCCCAAAATTGCTATTTCCTTCTCTAATTTAACGTTTCTTAATTTTAGTTGAATAACATTATTTGGCCTCTTAAATAAGCCTTTAATTCATCCCATAAAAGAAATTTGTTATCAACCGAGTTTATATCTCATAAAATCACAAAATTCTACATTTTTTAATAATGATGAATTAAATCTCTGCTATAAATTGAACATGACATAAATAATTATCTGATACAATTCTCGATTTATATTGTACCTGTTCAATTCTTCCTTGTAAATGAGATGAAATTAAAAAGAAATCTATACTAAAATAAGAATCAAACTGATAAGAATAAAATAAATAATCTCTCTCTCTCTAGGATTCAATTTCTTCCAAATATCCACCAAATTTATATCTTTCATTAATATCAAAATTCTTTTTGCAGGTTTTGTATTCATTGAGGACTTTGTAGATTTATCTAAAATTGGATCTAAGCAGCAATTAAAATCTCCACCAATTATTATATTTCCATTTACTTCCACCAAATTAAAAACAAACATCTTGAATAAATTTTTCATCACCTGCAAACACATTTATAAAAATCCAGAATTCTGAACAAATTTGACAATAAATGACACTATTTGGCATGCTGAATTTCTCCAGCACTGTTTTTACTTCAATCATGGTGTCTGCAGACTTATGCATTTTACCCCTGTGCTGTGTTCAAGGACAAGAGGCCACAATCTAAGGATCAGGGCCAAGCCATCTGGACTGAGATGAGGAGTGACCTCTTCACTGGGAGACTGTAAACACCCTGCCCCAGAAAGATGCTTGCTAGATATATTCCAAGGTCTAAAAGACTGTAAAACACTTTATTTTTCTAGAAATATAAATATATTTTACGTCACAAATTACCCTGCCTGTGGTAAGCAGCTGTGGCCTCCAAAACTCAAGCTTCACAAAATATAGACACAATAAATTTTGAGAGCTCTGCTCTCTTATTTCAAACCTACTGAAAGCTGAAGTGTGAGTTGAAGGGAATGCTATTTTAATCTCCGGTGAAGTTCAGGTGAAAATAGCAATTCATATTAAAATTGACTTTCTTTCTCAGTCTGGAATGATAAGCTGAATTCTGAGTGGCATTTAATAAGTTTAGTTATGAAAATTCATCATTTATTTAGTGGCTAATAAACCAGTGAGTTTAGCAATCATACTCCTTTGGCTTTGCATTATTTTTAGGATTTTTGTGGAGAATTTAGTTGCAAGATCACAAGATACAGGAGTAGAAGTCAGCCCATTGGCCCATCGAGTCTGCTCCACCATTCTATCAAGAGCTAATCCGTCTTCCCACTCAGCCCCATTCCCTGGCCTTCTCCCCATAACCCTTGATGCCCTGACTAATCAAATACCTGCCAATCTCTGTCCCAGTTCCGCATGACTAAAACCCTTTAAGAGTTGGGATATATTTAGAAAAGCAGATGGCTGGTGATTAACAAGATGGTATCAAATAGACATGGTTACAAATCGCTTGGTGAGGTCATAGCAGGTATTTCCACGTCATTCGGAGACTCTCTCTCCCCATTCAGCAAGCAAATCAATGTGACTGCACCCATTGTTGGATGGACCTTTGTATATGATGGGTCGTGTTTAACCAATTGTATAGAGTTCACAAGGAAAGTTGATGAAGTGAAGGTGTTTCATCTTGTATTTGTATGTGTGAGTTCATAAGACAACACATGGATGAAGGAAAAGGTTCTTTACTTTAAATTTGATGTACACAATACCATGAGGCAGGCCATGAGGCTGCAAGTCTCCATTACATACTGTGTGTCTCTTACTCTGTGTCAGCTCCTGGTGGCAGCCAAGTATAATCAAACAGTAAGACATTGCTAGTTGCCTTGCAACCACAATTACTATCATTACAGAAGGCTGTGGATGTTGTTGACATGGACTTTAGTAAGGCTTTTGAAAGGGTCCCGCATGGGCGATAGTCAGAAAGGTTCAGATGCTGGGTATTTATGGTAGTGAACAATTCGACCATGGCTGGACGGGAGAAGCCAGAGAGTTCTGGTTGGTGATTCCTTCTCAGACTAGAGGCCTGTGACTAGTGGTGTGCCTCAGGGATTGCTTGTCATCTATATCAATGATCTGGATGATAATGTGGTAAAATTGGATCAGCATCTTTGCAGATGACACTAAGATTGGAGGTGTTGTGGACAGCGAAGGAGGTTGCAGAGGGATCTGGTCCAGCTGGAAAAATGGGCTGGAAAATGGCAGATGGAATTTAATGCAGACAAGTGTGAGTTATTGCATTTTGGAAGGACAAACCAAGAAAGGACATACACGGCGAATGGTCAGGCACTGAGGCGTGCAGTAGACCAGAGGGATCTGGGGATATAGATACATAATTCCCTGAAAGTGGTATCACATGTGGATAGGGTTGAAAAGAGAGCTTTTGGCCTATTGGCCTTCATCAATCAAAGTATTGAGTGCAGGAGTTGGGATGTTATGTTAATGTTGTATAAGACATTGGTCAGATCAAATTTGGAGTATCGTGTGCAGTTTTGGTAACTACGGAAAAGATATCAATAAGATAGAGAAAGTGCAGAGAAGGTTTAGTAGGATAATGCCTGGACTTCAGGAACTGAATTGCAGTGAAAGATTAAACAGATTAGGACTTTATTCCCTTGAGCATAGAAGAATGAAGGGAGATTTGATCATTTTAATTATGAGTGGGACAGACAGAGTAAATGTAGATGAGCTTTTTCCATTGAGGGTAGGTGAGATACAAACCAGAGGACATGGGTTAAGGAGGAAAGGGAAAAAGTTTAGGTGCAACATGAGGAGGAACTTCTTCACTCAGAGAGGGGTGGGAGTGGGACAAGCTTCCAGTTGAACAGGTGAATGCGTGCTCAATTTTTACATTTAATGGAAATTTGGACAGGTAAATGGATGAGAGATGTATGGAGGGCTATGAGCTGGGTACAGGTCAGTAGAACTAGGCAAGAAAAAGAGGTTCAGCAAAGTCTAGAGGGGCTGAAATGGCCAGTTTCTGTGCTGTAATTGTTCTATGGACAAACACAGATGAATTGTGTCAGCTTGCAGTCCCTAGTTCCCTGATTTCTTTATTCGATCCATAAAGAGGAGTGCTGTAGACCAGAGTTGAGTTATAAAAGCACTGGTCTCTGACTCAGGTAGACAGAGTGGTGAAGAAGGCGAATGGCACACTTGCTGTCATCAGTCGGGGCATTGAGTACAAGTTTGAGTGTCATGTTACACGTGTATTGACGAGACTGTACTTGGAGTATTGTGGGCTGCTCTGCTCAGCCAGTTGTAAGAAGGATGTCATTAAGATGGAGATGGTGCTGAAAAGATTCATAAGGATAGTTCCAGTACTGGAGGGCTTGACGTGCACTGGCGTCACTAGTGGGGTCCAGGGGGTGTGAGCCACGCTGAGTGACACCAAAATAACTACCTATAAAAAAATTTTGTGAAGAGTTTCGCAGAAATTAATTATTTTTTATAAAATATTCCTGTAGTTCATTATAACAACAAAAACATTTCTCGTAAGCCCAGCTCACACGTATCAATAGACCTACGAGGCTAAAACTCAAGGCTCATTTCCTTTTCGAACCTTCAAAGGCGCTCTGATCAGAGATGTCATTTTTCCCTAGTGACAACAGTGCTTCAAATCGTGCGGTTTCGTCTGTGCGCCATCAGCAAGTGCTGTTGTTTTCATGCCTGTTGGTGTTTTTATAGTCTCTGCTTTTGTCAAATTTTCTGGTGTTTTAGCTACAATATGGTGATAATTAATATTTGTGAACCAAAATTAATCACTTTTTTGAGAATGAAGTAGGAATTAAAAGAAACTGTAATTTACATTTAGGTCGTGCATATGATATTGTAATTTAAAGGGGTCATTTTAATTTTGCTAGTTGTTTATCTCGCTACTATTGCCATTACATTCAATGAAATATGGGAACTACGATTTATGAGAAACATTAATACAAAAAATATTACTAAAGATTCTGGATGGTCTGGTACGGGAGGAGGTCCATGGGGGAGGGGTTAGGGGGTGACACCATGAGTTACTGCACTGGGTGACGCCAACCCCAATGATTCCTCTGTTGACATGAAGCAGAGATTGAAAAGGCTAGTCCAGTCGTTCTCAACTGTTTTCTTTCCACTCACATCCCACATTAAGTAATCCCTATGCCATCGATGCTCTGTGATTAGTGAGGAATTGCTTGCATGTGGGTGGAAAGAAGTTTGAGAACCACTGTTTTAATTGTCCCTTATTGACTCGTTATGTGCATGGTTTCAGAACTCCAAAGGAAATGGGCCAATGGCAATTTTTCACAAGCAAAATATTTTAGTAACAATTGGGTCCAGAGCAGTGATTCTCAACCTTCCCTTCCCACTCACATCCCACCTTAAGCAACCTCTTACTAATCACAGAGTCCCAATGGCACAGGGATTACTTAAAGTGGGATGTGAGTGGGAAGAAAATGGTTGAGAGCCATTGGGTTAGTGCTATTACCTCTGAACCCTAAGGAGCTGAGGGGTAAACTTGCAGAGGGAGATAAGATATATCTCGGCATGGTTATCCCTCAGTACGTGGCAGCACGGTCAGCGTGATGCTGTTACAATGCCAGCAACTGGGTTCGAATGTGGCGCTGTCTGTAAGGAGTCTGTATGTTCTCCCCGTGACACAAATGCTCCCGTTTCCTCCCACCCTCTGAAGTGTAGAGGGTTGTAGATTAGTTTGGGTTAATTTACACACACACACACACACACACACACACACACACACACACACACACACACACACACACACACACACACACACACACACACACACACACACACACACAATAATAGGCCATTTCAGCCCACGCATCGGTGCTGCCCAATTTATACCCAATTTTTTAAAAAATATTTTATTTTTAATTTTCAAAGACGCAAATAAATTCAGGCAACAATACACTTTCTTACAAAACTTATGTATAACATACAGAGTCCATTTTCCCTTCCCTACCCCCTCCCCCCAAACGAAGAATTTCTTTGGCTTGGCTTCGCGGACGAAGATTTATGGAGGGGGTAAAAGTCCACGTCAGCTGCAGGCTTGTTTGTGGCTGACAAGTCCGATGCGGGACAGGCAGACACGGTTGCAGTGGCTGCAGGGGAAAATTGGTTGGTTGGGGTAGGGTGTTGGGTTTTTCCTCCTTTGCCTTTTGTCAGTGAGGTGGGCTCTGCGGTCTTCTTCAAAGGAGGTTGCTGCCTGCCAAACTGTGAGGCGCCAAGATGCACGGTTTGAGGCGATATCAGCCCACTGGCGGTGGTCAATGTAGCAGGCACCAAGAGATTTCTTTAGGCAGTCCTTGTACCTTTTCTTTGGTGCACCTCTGTCACGATGGCCAGTGGAGAGCTCGCCATATAACACGATCTTGGGAAGGCGATGGTCCTCCATTCTGGAGACGTGACCCATCGTTTACTAGCATCTCTCGCAGCGTGGACTCGATGCTGTCGACCTCTGCCATCTCGAGTACTTCGACGTTAGGGATGAAAGCGCTCCAATGGATGTTGAGGATGGAGCGGAGACAACGCTGGTGGAAGCGTTCTAGGAGCCGTAGGTGGTGCCGGTAGAGGACCCATGATTCGGAGCCGAACAGGAGTGTGGGTATGACAACGGCTCTGTATACGCTTATCTTTGTGAGGTTTTTCAGTTGGTTGTTTTTCCAGACTCTTTTGTGTAGTCTTCCAAACGAAGAATAAAGTTATATAAATTATACAAAGACAAAACCCCACAAAAGCCCGTTGCAAAAAACTGAAGAGAAACTGAAAAACCCAGGTACTTAAATAAAAAGGAGTAAGTGATGTAAAAAAAACCAAGACCCATCGTCTGCACCACGTCCCACTACTTTGATCCCAAACATTTCCCTGCAGGGATGGATTGTTTCCTTTATTCCAAAGGTGGTGAAATTATGTCTGTGTACCGATGTGTTGCAGATAAGATTGCCACATTCTAACGAATGTGACGTATTTCCTCCTTAAATCCTACGTGATTTTCTCCAGGGGGATACAACTCTGTATCTCCGTATTCCATCGTGTAATATTTAGTTGGGAATCAGACTTCCATGTGACCGTTATACATTTTCTGGCTACCGCAAAGGCGACCATCACAAACTGGATTGTTACTTGGACAGTTTAAAACCCACGTCCATATTGTTTCAATTTACACTCAATTTCAAACGGTGGGAGGAAACTGGAGCCCCCAGAGAAAACCCTCACAGACACGGGGAAAATGTACAAATTCCTTACACACAGCATGGGATTCAAACCCTAGTCCTGATCGCTGAGGCTGCGAAGGTGATGCGCAAACCACTATGCCAACCATTCCGCCCACACAATTGCAATGGTCAGAATCAGCCTCTACCATGCTGTAAATAAAAAAAATATATAAAATGTTTTAAATCGCAAGGGACTTAAATAATGTGAACAGTCACAGTCTTTTTCCAGGGTAGGGAATCTAAAACTTGAGGGTAGAGATTTAAGGTAAGAGGGTAAATATTTGAAGGGGCTCTGGTGCCCTGCGCTGGTCGGCTGGTCACTCCGAGTTTGCTAACCCTCGTGGTCCACTGCCCAGCACAGGTGTCGCCATCTTGAGCATAGGCCTTCATGGTTGCAGGATTTATATTAAAAAAACTGTCAGCTCCTTTAAGAGGTTGTTTAAAACCTGCATGGAGCCGTCTTCGTTAGAATGTGGCAATCTTATCTACAACACATCAGTACACAGACATAATTTCACCCCCTTTGGAATAAAGGAAACAATCCATCCCTGCAGGGAAATGTTTGGGATCAAAGTAGTGGGACATGGTGCAGACGATGGGTCTTGGTTTTTTTTTAACGTCACTTACTCCTTTTTATTTAAGTACCTGGGGTTTTTCAGTTTCTCTTCAGTTTTTTGCAACGGGCTTTTGTGGGGTTTTGTCTTTGTATAATTTATATAACTTTATTCTTGGTTTGGGGGGAGGGGGTAGGGAAGGGAACCTGCAGATCCACGCTTTGTCTCCGCTCCCTCCTCTGCCAGGACTGCACCAGCAGTAGATGCCATTACAGCAGCTCTGGCTATTGTTTTTAAACCTGTTATTTTCAGCTTCTTGGGTACCGGGGTGATGGTGCTGTCTTCAACTCTGCGGAAACGATGGGCTGCTGCAGTGAGACGTTGAAGAAGATGAGAGCATGGCCTTTCAATGCAGTTCTGCATTTTAAGAAGATTCTGGCTAATCCTTTATCGCAAATCATCCGACTCTTTAAATTGCCCTTTGAAATAACTGGTCAGAAATCTCAGTTTCCAATTCACTCCAAAAACAAATTGCCTTTGTAAAGCATCTTTAAAATGTCCCGAATTATTTCACAGGGATGCCCTGGAACAATTTTACACTGGGGAAGGTTGGTGAAAGAGGTTGCCTCTGAGGAATGCATCAAAGGAGGAGGGAGAGAGGGGGAGAGAGAGAGGGAGAGAAAGAGAGAGAGAGAGAGAGAGAGAGAGAGAGAGAGAGAGAGAGAGAGAGAGAGAGAGAGAACCTGCTCACATTTAAGCTTGCAATGGACTTCAGGTGAATCGAGGGTTATGGGGATCAGGTGAGAAACTGTAGAGGCCTAAAATCAGATCACCCAGAATATCGATAGACAGGATAAGCTTCATGGGGCCAAAAATTATATCTTCCAATATAATTTCTCCTGCCTTAGCCTGTAAGGGACTCACGTTATTGCTATTAAAACTTTTCATGTTTGCCTTCATGTATTTAGCTTGTCTACTCTTTGCAAATTTAGTCCTTCTCCTTTCATCTCTTAGTAGCTGCAGTATATCTCGAGAACTATGGCTGGATCATTTGCCATGTTGCATTTCTAGGACTGCTAAAGCCCATATGTTAATCCCTTTAGAGCTTGTGATTTCCTCATTCTCTGCTGTAACTTTGAATGTAGGTTCCAAATCTACCAGCACCAGTTGACCACCTCACGTCCACTCTCTTTGCTCTGTCGAGATCAATGGTTTTCAAACTTTTCTTTCCGCTCACAGACCACCTGAAGTAATCCCTGGGCCATTGGTGCTCTCTGATTAGTCAGGTGGTCTGTGAGTCGAGAGAAAATGTTTGAAGGCCACTGATCTGGATGTAAAGTCATCTGTAACATTTACATAGAATTTTACTGTCTTTCCGATGACTCTTTCCTAAAGTCACCTCAATTCAGTCAATCCATTTTCATTCCTCAATACCTTCCCTCCTCATAAAGGTTCATACGCATAGAACCACAGAGCATTACAGCCCAGCACAGCTCTTCTCGTCTGGGCCTAGTCCCACTGACCTGCATCCGTACCTCTCCCATCCATGTATCTATCCAAATTCCTCTTAAATGTTAAAGTTGAGTCCGCATTCACCACTTCATCTGGCAGCTCGTTCCACACCCCTACCACTCTCTGTGTAAAGAAGTTCCCCCCTAATGTACCCCATAAGGCAGTGGCTCTCAACCTTTTTTTTCCCACTCACATCCCACCTTATGCCACTGGTGCTCTGTGCTTAAGGTGGGATGGGATGTGAGTGGGAAGGGAAGATTAAGAACCACTGCTCTAGACCAAATTGTTACTGAAATATTTTGCTTGAGAAAAATTGTTATTGGTCCATTTCCTTTAGAGTTCTGAAACCACGCACATAACGAGTCAATCAGGTACGATTGAAACAGTGGTTTTCAAACTTTTTCATTCCACCCACATCCCACCTTAAGCAATCCCTTACTAATCGCAGAACACCGATGGCATAAGGATTACTTGAAGTGGGATGCGAGTGGAAAGAAAAAGGTTGAGAACCACTGATCTAAGCCTTTCCCCTTCCACTCTTCATCTATGTCCACTGGTTTGAATCTCACCACCCCTCATAATTTGAAATAACTCTATGAAATCTCCCCTCATTCTTCTACGCTCCAGGGAATAAACCTGTTTAACCCTTCCCTCTAACTTGGTTCCTGAAGTCCGGGCAACATTCTTGTATATCTTCTCTGCACTCTTTCTGTCTTACTGATATTTTTCCTGTAGTTAGGTGACCAAAACTGCACAATACTCCAAATTTGGCCTCATCAACTTTACCATAACATCCCAATTCCAGTTCTCAATATTTTGATTTATGAAGGTCAATATGCCAAAAAGGTCTCTTTATAACCATGGCTACCCCTATGATGCTGCTTTCAAGGAATTATGTATCTGGATTCCCAGATCCCTCTGTTCTACTGCACTCATTGGTGCCTGACCATTTACCGTGTACATCCTTTCTTGGTTTGTCCTTCCAAAATGCAACACCTCACACTTGTCTGCATTAAATTTCATCTGCCATTTTTCACCCCATTTTTCCAGCCAATCCCGATCCCTCTGCAAGCTTTGAAAACCATTTTTGCTGTCCACAACACCTCCAATCTTAGTGACATCTGCAAATGTGCTGACATTGTAGTCCAGAAAACGATTCAACGTACACATCATGAATTCATTTTCACTGTATTTCTGTTAGCTGCCAGTTTCTATGTAGATTGAAGTTACCTGTTTTCGACATTTTACAAGCACCTCTATTATTCAAATTTATACTATTCCTCTTTGTAAGCCTTTGGACAATTCCCACTAGTATTTTCTGAGCCTTCCTGTTCCTGAACTGATTCAGCTTTTTGAATTCCAAAGTTGATATCCTTTCTATTTACTGCCT